>NC_141685.1:369277965-370516556 GCF_964263255.1 Lissotriton vulgaris
ACACACACACTCTCCCTCTCACACACACTCTCCCTCTCACACACTACTTAAACAAAAGACAATTCAGAGAATCAAAATAGATTGAGGACTTCCCAAGCCTGTAGTGCCCGTCTCAGAGCAGTAAGGGCAGACCTCGGGATCTGTGTGGTCCAAGTTTCAGTGGCCTCCTGACGAGAGCCCTGGCATTTGTTTTTAACAAATTAAGCACTGGCCGTTGCAGACCAAGTCACATTTAGAAAGGTTCTCATGACCTTCCTCTTCTGTTAATCTACCAATTAGGATTGTTCATGACTATGCAGTCACATTTAGGAAGCTTTTATGTCTAGGGATTTCTCCGCTGTTTGTCTCCTAGCGCAATAAGGTAATGCGGGTGTGGTGTATTAACACTTTAAAAATCAACCAATCTAATGTGGCGGCTCCTTTAACATCTAACATCAATTGGCAAGTCAGGTAAATCATGGCACTTAAAAACAGTCAGTGTAAATTTCAACCAATAAAAAGACGTTTGTTCATTAGGTGCTATATTCTCTAAAGTGGGTTGTTCCTGAGATCGCCGTTACTCTCTGGGAGTTTGGGGAGGGGGAGGGAGGGAGGGAAATGTGATGTGGACGCCAGCCCCTGTGAGTTTTCAGGTTTACTGTAGTTTTTGTCCCTGGTAGGTCACTGAGGCGCAGGTACGACAACGTGCGTGTGCGTGTGTGTGTGTATATATATATATATATATATATATATATATATATATCACGCTAGTGGCGCGCAGAGGGAAAGGGATCGCGATCGGATCCAGCCAGATGGCAGCTGTGCACGTCACGCGCGCTCTTGTGCGTGTGACATCAAGCTGGTGGCTGGAAAAAGCCTCTGGGTAGCACTTTTTAAACCCAGTTACTAAATGTCTCGCTTGAGACATCTCAGGCGAGACCTAAAAACTGTACTTTTAGAAAGTTGGCATTTTTCTGTCAGAAACCTCTGGTCGTTCTCAGAGTTTATACCAAACTGTCACCTACAAGCCTGTTGGCCTCCTGCAAGAAGGTGTGCATGGCTACCAGGAAAAGATCCAAAAGGGCCTTGGGTGGGTCAGGTGTTACCCCCTCCTGACAAGATTGTGTTCATGATGTGCCCACCAACTTCACAAGCTTCAAAGGGCATCTCCTGTCACCAGCACGTGTAACTCACACCTAGGTTCGCCCTTGTCATTGTTCATGTAGCTAGAGTAGCACCAATCTCAATGTTGTGGACAGAAGTTCCTCATTTCTGTAGGCACACCTCAGAGGTGTTCCCAGAGCTCTGACTAGGGCAAGAACTGGTCTGCCAAGTTGGATTTTGGCAAAGCAGGACACTTATATTGTTTTGGGCCAAGTGCCAGATAATGATTAAGTGAATTGTGTTGTCCCTCTGAACATTTTTCTTTTTGCCCAGGAGTTTCCCCTACCCACAAGCTAGACTTTGGCATAAATGTAGTATCTCTTGGGGACTTTCTTCAAAAAATCTCTGATCCATCTCTGGACCTAAAGCAGACAGAAGGATGCCATGTTCTATGGAACCTGTGGAGAGAAACCCCAACGGCTGGCCCTACTTCCCACTTGAGCCCAGGACTGAAGAGTGGGCTGAAAGGTGTAGTTGGCTAGCTTTCTGTAAAGCTCTATGAATAAAAAAAGCTGTATGACGTCCAGACTCTGCTGAGCCCAGCTGACCAGTTCTAACCGAATTTGCCCTGGACCCTGCTGGTGGCTTCTGGGAGATTGAGTTGTAACCCCAAGTGGTGTCCCAAAGATCCTAAACCTTTGGCTGGTGTTAGTGTACTCTTTGTCCCTCCATATTTTGAAGACTAGACACTTGAAAACTTTTTCTGAACTTTTTACACTAAGAGCCAGAGGCTACCTCCAGACCACAGCCACCGATGTCTAACTGCCGGTCAGGCTCAACTTGCTAGTTTATCCAGTTGAAAAGATCCTGACTTCTAGAAACGTTTCTAAGTCCGAACATAGAGGACTTTGCCAGGACCAGTGCCAAGCAGCACCCCACCTTCCTGGACCTGCTCTTTGGACTTTGCACGCTCTGAGATTTAGATGTCGAGCATTAAACTTCCTTACAGTGGTGAGGCTCCCACTGAGGTCCTACACTGCAGCTGGCTGCCAGCGAGGATTTTCTCAAAGAAAAAGACTAAGTCAGAAGATCCATTTTTTAACTCCCCCAAACCTGGTCCCTGTATCTGACTGTCTCACACTCCACTGCTGTCTGCCAATTTGGCGTTTTGGTGTGTAATCATAAAAAATTCTCTATTATAAATTTGTGTGGGATTTTTATTCAGTTGTTATCTACCTATTAAGTTTTTGCACTGAAAAATGCTTTACACATTTTTTCTAAGTGAAGCCTACCTGCTCTGTGCTGCAGCCACTAAGGGTTGAGCTCCGGTTTAAATTATTGAGGTAACGGACCCTACTAAGGAATAGAGCCATT
This sequence comes from Lissotriton vulgaris, assembly GCF_964263255.1. Taxonomy (NCBI): domain Eukaryota; kingdom Metazoa; phylum Chordata; class Amphibia; order Caudata; family Salamandridae; genus Lissotriton; species Lissotriton vulgaris. Next base: position 369,280,423 of record NC_141685.1, read on the forward strand.
ATTACTTGAAGTGGACTTGCATTCACTCCAGCTAATAACCCACTTTCTCACATCCCACCTCCCCCAATTAATAACCCCTTTTCTGACATTCTTTCAATGCCTTTCTAGTCGAGGCAGGTAATGTTCCCCTCTTGGGAAAAGCCATGCACATTTCAAGCAGTTCTAGAACTATCAGTTTTATGTGAGTGGCATAGAACTCCACCAGTAGCGCATCGGCTGGGGTTAAGAGTTGGCAGTGCTTAATTTGAGACTGTAGTTTCTGGTGCTCGGCACTGGCACTCAACACCAGGACTTATGACTGTGTTCCACTTGGTGGCGCGGTTTGTCTAGTTTAGAGATGAGCATTCTGTTTTCTGTTTTTTAATAATTCAATGTACATTAAAATAACTAATATCTGCCACCAAAGCTTTTCTCCTATTTTTGTGGGCCGGGAAAGTCTGAATTGTCACACTTGTGAGAGTATCATGATTAGTAGTTAGTTGTTAGTCATGTTGGTTCTGTCATTGGCAGGGCTGGTTGGGGCAATAGAAGGTGCAAGCTGCAGTGGCCTCCTGATGAGGGCCCTGGCACTTTTTATTTTACAAATTAAGAACTGGGGAGGGGGTGGGTGTAAGGGGGTTGTCTCCCGTCAGATTGCTGTCCTAATTTCTTCTGTTGTCCTGGAACATCTAAAGCCTCTGCTTGGGCAGTAGTTTGGGTAGGCAGGGCTCTGAGCTGCCCTCTACCCACCCTATAAATTCCACAGGGTCTCTTTCACATTGGGAGACAGATCCTGAGGAAGAACTGCTGATCATCCCAGTTGGGAACGCTTACTTATTTAGATGTACACCTTACAGAGCTGGTGAACCTAATTAAGCGCAGCAGAGCTGGCGATCTAATTGCGAAGGGGCTTGAATTTTACAGTGACTGAGTACTTTTACATCGGTTGGTGGCAGGACCACAGGCCCCAGCAGCCCAAGCGGCCGGGAGAGCCACCCCACTTCCACCAGCGCCCGGAGGCTCCTTTATCAGTCACAGAGCCTTCCCTGCCCACGAGACGCGCAGGCTAAGACTTGGCCTGGACAAGGCTGGTCTGGGCCATAGCTCTTTCATCTGCCATCTTCATTCTGGTCTACCAGGAGTCCCACATGGCTGGCTATCTTAGTGGTGAGAGAATAAATTGCTCAGTGGTGTGGCTCTGTTTGCTTTGCATTGCTTTTCATGCTGCTCCTGCAAAATATACAAACTGGGGTGTCACCGGGTGGTTTGCCAACAATCAAGAAATTATGGGGAAGCGAGCCGGACAAGAAAAGTCACATATACAGACTCTGGCTTCATCCCTCCCACCAACAGCAATCGACCAAGTGTTGCAGAGAGCTGTAGGAGTTGTGGCCACCGAAATAGAGCTAACAGAAAGGCAACTATCTCTAACCCTGGATCCTCGGCACTCTCCACTAGGTCAGGAACCCCTTCCGGCTAGCTCCTGTGACCAGGCCAACTCCCGCCTCCATCCAGCAAGGTGACAATGAGAAAACCAGAACCGCTCCCAAAGAGCTGCCGCAGAAAAGGGGAGGGACCGCATGACTCTCGAAACCTGACAAGACTAAAAGAAACTACACAAGGTGTACCCAAACACAGGAAGCCAAATGTTGTCGCGCCTGACCACTCTCTTGTCCAGATGTCACTGATTCCAGTACCATCAATAGACCACAAGATGGTATTAAATACCCCATATGGGAAATAAACCTACTAACGGACATACAGTAGCAGTTCAAACTTATTGCGAAGGACGAACTCTCCCACCTGGTATACATGATAAAATCTATAACCGCACCTCTGAGGCCATAGGGAAGGGAATTGCTATCTGTCGGGCCGCTTCTGCCGTTCCACTGAATCATCGAAGTTTGCCAAATTGCGTGCCCAAGAAGGCGGCACTAGCAATAATGACTGTTAGGACATACTAGGAGGGAAGGACTATTCTTATGGAGCCCACTTGATCAATTGTATGCCTAGGAGGCTGGCTAGGGCTACAGGGGAGGGGGAAGGGATTGAGCCTGGGAGAGCTGACATGGCAACTTTCCTCACCATTAACATACCCCCCTGCCTCATCCCCATACGTTAATGTCCTCCCTGGGGCCCCACAGATAAAAGCCAGGATGAACTAACCAACAAATGCTTGTATTGACTAGCTAGATATAGGCATTTCTTATACGACAGAGCACAGGAGATCCTCATGACTCGCAGGGTCAATTAGGTAGGAAGTTGACAAAGTTTTCTTTGAAAAACCCGCCTTCAGTAGCCCAGGACTTCCCCCTGTTTGAATATTAAGTTCTCCTAGAACTCCCTGCGTTTTTCAAGAAATGAGCCTTTGACTGACGTTATTAAGTCCAAACATGCGTCAAACTCTGCACCTTCAAAGTATAAATATGCCTTGATTTGCCTAAACAAACACTTGGTTTGGAGCAGATCGACTATCTACTTGCCCGACGCCCTGCAGCAACAAGTGCCGAAAGAAGCCGCCCCTCCAGCAGACGCACTGCGAGACTGTCATTTCTCCTGCGGAGAAATCCAGCTCCAGTGTTTCCAGGCTACCCTTGCGGGTATCTGGGAAATAGAGTCACCAGAACGAGATACAAGACCACCTTCATTCTAGAGCCAAAGGTACGCAGCTGATTAGACCTCTTAGAGAATTATTGGAATCAGATTCCTGGCAGAGAACTCCTAAAACGTAAGCTACTCCTCTTATACTTCCTCCCTCGTACTAGACCTAGGTTAGGTACACCAGGGTAGGCGTATTTAGAAGCACCAGTTGAGTATTTTAGTCATCCTTTTATCATTGTATGTATTTTATGTATTTTATACAGTTTATGCACTTCATGGCTTAGAAACCATATCATGCTTTTACAGTACTACTTTATAATACTGTTCGTATTATATGCATTGTACTTCATAGTAAGCTTTACTATTGTAGCAGTTAATTTTCAATGCTTGAGAAAGAAGGCTGTTCAATAAATACACTTTTATTGAAAACGCCTGTCTCTCTATTCCTCTTGCACCTCTGGTGAAACTAAGCATGCACGATTGACTGAGTGAAATAGTTATCTATTGTTTCCGTGACTCTAGAGATTTGATTTCTTATTCTTTGGAAACAAAGTTGTCATGTTTTAGGTGGTTGTCAGAAACGAATCCCTTCTTGTTTATTCGATAACGTTTCTAGTGGCCTCTGAGCTAGCTGGCACTCACAATTAAGTCTAATATAACCGGTAGAGACCTAGTAGACCTCAGTCCTACAGGATGTATTATTCCAATGCGCAGAGCCTATTGGGAATATAGGAAGTCGCACACTTTTAACCGGGATGGACATTCTTCTTTGACTACATCCTAGTAGAGACTATGATGTGGGCAATGGTAATAGATTTTGCTTTCCTGCCCAGGCACGACTGCGATCATAATGCACTGACACTGGACCTTGTGTTACCAGTAGTGTGAGCTGGATTTCCAGCAAGCGCACCATGAGACGACAGGCTAACACTTACTACTAGTAGGAATGGAATACCGTATTTTCCGGCGTATAAGACGACTTTTTAACCCCTTAAAATGTTTTCAAAAGTCGTGGGTCGTCTTATACGCCGGACACCAAATTTTTATGAGTGGAAGCAACGCTCCACCGACTTTCAATTTGCACCCACGAACCCTCCAATATGACCTGGGCTCTACTCGTGCGTTCACACTCCCTGTGCCGTAGCAGGACTTTACCCGAAGGTGTCTGCCCGCTTCACAATAGGACCGGTAATGATACATGAAGAACAAGTACACGTTTACCGGTACATTAATCAAAAATTGCACATGATTTGAAAATAGTGCACAGTTACTTACAGTCCCGTAGTGCTGGGAGAGGGTCTCACGGGGCATTTCGGTATTTTCTTCCTGCGTCTTGAGCCTAGAGACACAGCGGTATATGCGCTGATCTGGCGCCATAATCCTCACGTTCATCGGAAGTAGAGGAGCGTCACTAGCGCACGTCATCTACTCAGTTCATGGACATGGAAAGGGGACTGCAGAAGGTTCCAGTCGGCAATACAGTACCGGAACATAATGTTTGGAAGTGTTGGAAGTTGGGGTCGTCTTATACGGCGAGTATAGGACGAAACCTACATTTCATCATGAAAAGTAGGGGGTCGTCTTATACGCCGGAAAATATGGTACTCTGGCCAGTAATTCAGCAATCCCCTGAAATGAAGGCAGTCCTATATGAGGTAATGAGTTGTTCCCTAATGGACATGATCAAAGTAATCATGGAGGAAGGTACAATTGTTTCATTAGCAGGGGTCACAGAGATGCATACTGAACTCACTAACAAAATAAAGGAGATATTTTATCCAGAGGGACACCACAGATGCCAAAGGAAGTCTCCACACTCCTGGTTTAATCTGCAATGTCGGGAGCCAAATTGGCATTGCTGGAAGCTCTAAAATCCAGAGACAGGTTAGTTATTAAACTCAAACGGACCATATATAGGGAGGTTATCTCCATAGCTAAAAAATCCTGCGAGCATGAAAAATGGGATTCCTTTTGCAGGGCTCTGATATCTAAAGATCTGAAGGCCTTTGGAATGTAGTCTGCAGGTTCTAGAGAGGCAAAGTGGCATTGGAGCCCAATATTGCGGCTGAAACCTGGAACGATTATTACCAGGCTCTCTATGCTACACCGAAGCAGAGGAGCATATAGCCCACCCAATTGAGGATCTTGGAACTCCAGGGCTGCGCTTGATAGCAGAGATAACCCTGCTCTAGGTTATAGTGCCATCAATAAAATAACTCCACACATAGCGCGTGGAATGGATAGGATCCCAGGGGATCTTTTTCTCTCTGAACCAACAATCTGGGGGCCATACTTGTGGGCAATGTTTGATGCTGTGAGGTGGGAAATGCCAATCCCCAAAACTTGGGCTGGAGCAGAAATCGTCCCAGTCTACAAGAATTGCTCCCCACTTCTACCAGGCAATTATAGACCTATCAGTATAATTGATGTGATGCATAAAGTCTTTGCTCGGGTAGCTCTGGTACGCCTACAGGACTGGATAGAGGACCATAACATCCTGAGGCTTTCTGAAGCAGTATTTCGAAAATGCACCTCTACCAAAGGCCAACTCCTTAGGCTCCAGCTTCTATACTGGAAAACAGTCATTCTAGAGGGTGAGAGCCTCTATTTAATATTTGTTGATTTAAAAACAGCATTTGACTTGGTACCCAGAGATTAGTTTTGGTCAGTGCTAAATGAGATTGCGATTCCTCAATATATTTGTGATATGATCAGGAGACTACACAAGGGAATCTTTTCCCAAATCAGATATGGGAAACACTGGGAGCTTTCTATGCCACTTGTCGTCAACAGAGGTGCCAGGCAAGGATGTGTGCTGGCCCCCACTTTATTTTGTCTATACACCAGTGCCTTGGTAGATACACTGAATAGGGTGAAGTACAATGTTGCCCCCAAGATTGCTCTGAATAAAGTACCAGCATTAATGTTTCCTGACGCCACTCTTCTATTCAAGTCACCAATAGGCATCCAAAACTGTCTAGTTAGCTTTGATCTTTTCTGTAGCACTAAAGGGCTAGTAATTAACATCCAGTAGACCAAATACATGGTTTTCAATCCAGCAAATTGTAAATAAAAAATTGTAAATTGATACTTGTATAGCGCACTACTCACCCGCAAGGGTCGCAAGGCGCTTGTACGAATACCGCTGTGGAACTCATCCTGGCTTTCCCTGTGAGGCGTCCACTCCTGGGCACCCCCATGGTGGAGGCCAGGCATCCTTAGCGTTGTGGGGGCCGTTGTGGAGATTAAGCACGCTATTGCCCAGAGTTGCAGAGTGGAACTCCATGATTGGAATAGGCACCGAGGCGAGAATTATCAGGTCTGTGGAATTTTGAGCCCACGACTCACCGAAGCTGGGAATTGAACCCTGGTCCCGGGCTAGACCTCTGCATCAGGGTCTGCCGCTCTAATGATTGAGCCACACTTCTCCACACTCCACTTCCACACGTCCTAATCCTCACCTGAATGGCATCCCCCTTGAGAGGGTATCCACTTTTGAATATTTAGGGGATCACCCTAACTGAACACATGGACTGGTCAACCCCTATCTACAAAGTGCAAGCTAGGGGTGCCAGCATTTATGGGGCTGAACTATGGGGGGGGAGGGGGGAGGGGGGAGGGGTATTGCCATACCAAAAGCTTATCCATACCTGAAAATAATTTCCACAGGCAGTTGCTAGTCTCCCTCCTAGTACTCCACTTATCCCACTCCGACTTGATCTAGGTGTTAGACCAATTTCAGAAGAACTAGGACTTAGATTGCTCACTTTTTGGCGATGTATCTGGGCCACCCCGGAACGGACTTCCTATTGGCATGAGCTGGAGGAGGTGCGGGGACTTCCTGGGGCTGGGAAACTACCCCGGTGCACATACATCAGGGAAACACTTCATAGTATTGGCAAAATGAACATGTGGAGCAATCCAATAGTGTCCTGCCTTGCAACATCTAGGACTTAACTTGTCAGAAGCTATGGGGGGCATACGCTCGCTCTCCTTCACGGGAGCTCAACACTAGGTTCATTGACAGCAAATTTTATTGGATTAAAAGATAACTATAGTTTTGAGCCTTTCCTAGATGAAATCCAGACATCCCTAGATAGGAAACTCTATTTACAATTCAGGCATGGGTCACTTCCTTTACGTTCATTTTCCAAGCAATGTGCAGGCACACAGTGCCTTTGGGGTGTCCATCCTGTGGTGAAGCCGATGAATCGGAGCTCGATGTATTTTTCTTATTTTGCCCAGCTTATAAAAAGAATCCAGATCAAGATGGCTGATACTGTGCAGAAACTTGTAGACCCCGCATTGTGTAGAAGCGTTTAGGCTCCTGATGTATGACAACCAACTGTATTTGCTGTCTCAAGATTCTTGTTCTCTATGTGGTGTATACGCAAAGCATTCCTATGATAATATTACCCACACCTAAGCCAAATTTCTGTGCTCCTTGGTGATGGCCCAGGCCAGTCTGCAGTGCATGGCATTCTTAAACCGTATTAATGCTTTATTTGCTAGGACTTCTTGGCAGAGGAATGTAGAAACTAAGTGGCACTTTTGCGGCTAGGTAATATTGCACTTTAGAAAATTCTCTGTTAATGTCCCAAAGTCTTAGTTTTTATCTGACCATTTTAACTAAAACCCAATACCCCATTTTTAACTTCGATGTACACAAATGGGTCTATATTCTTATAGGCAACATTTTTTATCTGTGTAACCTGCTTTGAACCATGCAAAGCAGACTGAGACCATTTTAAAGTCACGAGTTTTAAGATTAAGTTATCCTTGGATTGGCATGGACTAGATACTTAACTGGGCTGATTCCTTTATTCTAGTTCTAGGATTTCTGGAGCTTTGTTGTTTCGAGTCTATATCCCTTTAGAGGACATTCTATAACCCCTTTGCTGCACCCGTCGGCCAACGGCCGTCGTGAGAACTACCTCCGTAGTGCTGTGCACGTCCATTGGCTGACGCGGCCCCGTCCACCTAATCAAACCGCCGAAATTCTGCCCCGGTTAAGCGGATTATGATCATTTGGTCATTCATTGGACATGCAACTTTATACCTACGACGGCTACTATTTTTATGTACTGTATGTATTTATTGCATTTGCACTTTTATGGTCCCATTACCGAAATAAAGTATTTTGATGATGAAGATGAAGTTAGCACTTTTATAGTTAAAAAAAAAAACTACTCCAACAAACTGGAAAATGTATTTAAATAATATGCTGGAAGACCAAGAATGGAAGTAATTTTCTCTTTCTGACTTTTTTCGTTTTTATTGTGATCAAATAAATATTGATTTTGTAAACTGAGATCAATGCAACTATTTTGGAAGGTGGGTAACTAGCCTTTGCTTTTATGCAGCCACTCTTTGGCATTCTGTCATAAAGTAAAATGGGCCCCCGTTCTCGAGCTCTGATTGGAAGTAACTCGTTGCTATAAGCCTGCCACCGTACTTTGCTTCACATTGAATGTACTGACGCAGTTCCCTCTTGTTTCAGATGTGTTATCTGTATGATGGACTTTGTTTACGGGGACCCCATCCGGTTTCTGCCGTGCATGCACATATACCACCTGGACTGCATAGATGACTGGCTGATGAGGTCCTTCACCTGTCCCTCCTGCATGGAGCCGGTGGACGCTGCTCTGCTTTCTTCCTATGAAACGAACTGAGCTGCCAGGAACCTGAACATGCTTTTAATCTTAGTCACTTGCCCGGAAGAAGCGGTGATATCCAAGATCATGCACAACTTAAGTATAGCTCCTAGAAGTTCCTAGCACCCTTGAAAGGCTACAGATATCCAGTAGGCTCTGAATAATGGAAAGTATAAAAGTAGAAAGTGCACAAAGCCTTGGCCCCGTGTTTCAAACTGTAACCATACTCTGAATATCCCAGAGTTTCCAGAAAGGTGTTTTACTGTTCGTGGTGCTTTCTGTCCACCGGAAGTTGCGTTAAGTTGCCAGAGCATGGGTATTTACATTCTCCAAAAAGTTACTTTTCTTCTGATCTCTCTTCACAAGGTGCTGACATTGGGGCCGAGGCTTTATTAAAGGCTACATTTTATAACACTGGCACAAAGTCGTAGATTTAAGCTTGTTTGCACAGTTATTTTTCCATTTGAAATGGAATCCATTGCCTTAGGTCTTTATAAATAGTGTATTGTTATTGTCGGGGCTGGCTCTTATGCTTGAAAGCAGTTTATTTATCACTTGTCTAAAAGTGCTGTGTTCATTTTGCAGTTAGGCTTTGCAGTGACTCCTCAGCTTGTAATCAAGCAGTGAAAGTCACTGCACTTTTTGTATAGGGTTATATTATACATGGTCATGATAATGATAATGAATCGAGAGGTAGGAAGAGTGAATTTCAGGTTTTAGTAACTTTAGTTTGTTGTCCCTGCAGGACATGCTTGTACTTATGAGTACTATGTTAGATTTGCAGTCATCGACTGTTAAGATACAATGGACCACTACATTAGGAGCACACATTTTACACAATCTTAAAAAACATGCAGAACACACACTGTTGCAATGCAATGGTGTGTGAGAAGCTACCATATTACAAGGAGATGTCTCGGATTTCAGCCTTTGAGAAGTGCTTCTCTTGTGCCTGTAGATTTCATGGGGTATTCCAACCACATCTACAAACATCTTAATTTTCATGAATGTTTGTCGTTAGGTGCAGTTAGTAGATTGTTGGGTCTGAAAAGCAGATGTGAAATATGACCTGCGCAAAAAAAGTTGTAAATTATGGTATGTGCAAAATGTTTATATTTGTTTTTTAAAAACCTAACCAAACCTGCGAAGTGTGCCCTGATTGACGCATTTGGGGTTGCTTTTAAATTGGTGGATGCTGGTAAACCTGGACTGCAAGCGATTTACATCCCAACATTAAACGCTCCAATCATAGATGGAAGTACAGAGAAAATCATGGATATAATGATAGTCATTTGTTTTCTGAGATGCACTACGATGACTTTCATGCACTCATATGAAAGCTGGTACATTGCAAAGTCTTAAATCTGAACTGAACATGCCTAAGTCTCGCGTGGATCAAAGTAGAGCTTTGATCAATGGTTTTACTTTTAATGCACGGATTTCATATGTAACGAAAAAGTCCTGTGAGACTTTAATCTATAAATATACTTTTCATAATCTATTGTTTGACTATTAACAAGCGCAGTATGGTAAAGCTTCATTTCCATTATTGTCAAAAGAAATGCCATAAAAAGAAATGTTTAGAAAAATACAACTTGTCATTCCTTTCTTTGCAAATGTCTCTATTTCTCAAGATATAGACTTGTTTTCCTATTCTGATTCCCGTTATAGAGTGATTAGAAAACCGGATCTTCACATAAGGTGCTCTAAATTTTCCATTCTGGTTAATTTGTGAAACTATAACTGCTGGGGCCATCATCAGAAGGCCACTTCTGCTTGCCCCGCCCTTTGCCACGATCAGCGCTGCCGATTACAGTAACACCATAACTACTAACCATCACATTCCTTCAAGTGTGATCATTCTGACTGTCCCTAAATTAGATAAACACTGCCACTATGTTGGTACCCCGAAACCAGTCCCAGGATGTTTGTATACGCTCCATTGAAGACCTTGCTTGGTAGTTCGGGCTGGACAGTTCCCTCAAGGAACAGGATCAAGACTGCTTTGCATATGGCTTGGTCTCAGCCGAGGTGTCTAATTGAGCTAAAGAACAACGATGGATTCAACCCAGATCTGTGACTAGGAGTTTCGGTGCTCCGTCCATCATCTCCTTGTGTTTACTGTGGCAGACTGTCATAAGTGCAGGTGTTGCCAATCAGGTGCCTGTACCGAACACTGGAAACCAGACTCAAATTAAGCACTGATTTTGCTTAGAATGTAAAGTCTGTTTCCTCTGATTTTACTGTTAAATCTATCTTGAATATTGATTCAGAAGTACACAGCGTAAAATATAGGTATATAACACATTTTTAATATCATTTTTAGTATCCCCAGTATGGGCGTTTTGAAGTGTTTTAATTAGCTGGCCTTGCTGCTAATCACTTTAGATTTGCCACGGGATAATAAAAGGCTAACTTGGCCCTCTTGTGAATTTAACTTGTGACTTGCAGACCTTGCCACTTAGCAGCAGGTGCTTATGGTAGCTGGTGGGCAGGCTGCTACCCTGCACACGTGTTAATATAATATGTTACATACACTTGGTGCCCACAGAAAATAGCCAGGAGTCAGGAACTGGCGATAGGGTCTATAAACAATGATACTACTCAGTTTATATTTTTTTAAAGGCAACCGTCATTCACAACAAAGTTCAAACAGCAGGATAATATTTTGGTGTGGCGGTGATGGAGTTTTGTCAAGCCCCTCCATTAGAGTGCGCCTGGTCTTTGGTCACTTAAGGGGTTGAACTAAACTTCCCCCATTGGCCGGTGATAGCCCCAAACTACACCCAGGGGGCCCAGAAGACTGGTGCCGACTTCAAAAGGATCGGTACGCCTGCGTGGCCGGACTGGCCTGAAGCACACGGTGCCCCACAACCCTCGTGGAGGCATACCTGCATTGTGAAATGGCGGCCGTGTAGAGCACAGAGCGGGGACCGCACTGCGGAGGCGGAACCTGAAGGCCACCGCTGCGAGTCAGGTGGGACATGCGGCTGGACCCTGCAGGGAGCGATTGGTGCCCCTGGGCGGTCCCAGGAACTAAAGATAATCGCACACAGCAGACACGGAGGGGCAATGGCGCGCCAGGGAGGCCCAAACAAAGCCTCAACTGGTGGAAACACTGCTCTGCGGCTGACAGAGAATAGTGGCCGGGATACGGCCTCCAGCGGTGAGAACTCCTCAGGCTTTGAGCTATGGGGACGGGGATAAAGGCAGTGACCACATGGTAGCAGACAAAATGGTGGGTCTTATAAGAAGACTGAGTGGCTGCCACAACTACCGAGTTTTGCCTTGGGGAAAGCGGCAGGGATGAGGCCGCATGAATAGCCGGCTGGGACACGGTTCAGCTGAGTACAGGCCCACTGCGCCATTAGAGGAACCACAGTGGCGACCAGGACTTCACGTCTGGCACAAACACAGCACGGCCAGTTTGGAAGAGACTGGCCCAAAGGCAGTAGAATTTGAGGTGGGGGAGGAGCTCGATCGCCGCCAACGCAGTGGATCTGGGTTCCTCAGGAGGACGGATTAACGTACAAATAAAGCGCGGCGGAATGGGGGAAGAGCCGATAGGCCGGCTCTCACACACCTCATAGCGGGGTTGAGCACGACTGCGACCAGTCCCATCCTGTCACACGCCACATCAAAGGCAATGAGTACCCTCCTCAAAGGCATCATTGGGTGGCCCACCAAGAGATGGGATACTGAGCAGCAAGAGATACCGAGTGAGGAAAACTGGGAATCCAGCTCACGCTCGGGGACCAGGAAAGAAGGAGTGACACCCCAAGAAGAGCTATCACTCCACGATATCCTACAGGCCATAGAACAGTCGCGGATGGCAGTAGAGACTAAGATCGACACAATCCGGGAAGACCTGGGCCTCTTACATGCTGACCATAGAAAGCTGGCTGATCAGGTCACGGTCGCAGAAGAGGAGATGGAAAGCCTGAAGCCACCGGTAGCTGCAACTGCATGCAAAGTCACGGACATAGAAAAAAAAGAGTCCTGATCTTGGAACAACGCGCAAAGGATGCGGAAAACAGGGCCCACCGAAACATTAGGGTCACAGGCCTTCCTGAAAAAGTTGAGGGGAACGACATGGGGGTGTACCTTGAGCACTGGCTGCGCACAGCTGTAGCAGAGGAGGGGTTATCAACTTTTTTTGCCTTGGAACGGGCACACAGAGTTCCAGCCCGAGCCCCGCAACCTGGCAGGCCACCGCGGCCGGTGGTGGCCCGCCACCTATTCTACAAAGATAGAGACCATCTGCTGAGCCAGGCGGTCCTCAAAGGGCAACTTAAGGTGGGCAACATCATTGTACGGATCTTCTCAGATTTCTCTCGGGAGGTGCAACAACAGAGTGTGCCCTTTACCACGGTCAAAAGGAAACTGTGCCTAATGGGGTTGTCCTACTCTGTCTTCCCAGCTAAACTCTGCATAGTGCGCTCTGGGGGCACTACATTCTTCACCATCACCCCATGATGTTTGGGGATTGAATTGAGGAGTAGGATCCCGAGGACCGCAGCGAGAAGAGAAAAACTCAGTTGAAAAGAACTTGACACGCTCTCCTGACGTGAGTCCCTTGCTCTCCACACCACTGGAGTCAAGCTATCCTGGCTGATGACTGCTGATAGCTAGAAACCGGTCCTAGGATTCTTGATTCCGGTCCAGGGAAGACATGGCTTGGCAGTTCGGGCTGGACTGTTCCCATGAGGCACAGGGTCAAGGCTGATTTGCATATGGCCATGTCTGAACTGGGGTGATGTGGAGTGCAAAAAAATGATGGATTTAGGCCCAGATCTCTGTACTGGGGTGAATGTATGACATTGTTCTGCATTCTGTCCATCAACTGTTGTTTTTCCAGTACATAGGATAGCTAGGATGTTTAGGGAATGGCAATCCTGTTAGGGACTGGTAGACATGTGGCGAAGAATGCACCCAGGGGACAGGGAATACTCCCACCTCTCCCACGTACCTGACTTACACGCCCACTTAGATACCTTCCTATGTTCACCAGATATACACACCCGACTCCACAAGACGGAATACCTCACCCGAACTGTGTCCGACCACAATCCTCTGTTAGCCTGACTACAATGGGGGCATAAGCGTCAACTCATCCCCACCTTGTGCCTACAACCGGAGGCACTTGAGGACCAAGTGTTCCACCGCGAGATTCATAACGGACAATGCACACACTACGGACTCTAGGGTGACCGAATGGGAGGCATTTAAGGCAATGATCAGGGGGTGTTACATGGCATTGTCCATACGGGTGAGACGTACACTATTGACAGACGTGTAAAGGGCTGACCGGGTGTTGAGGGAAGTGGAGTGCAGGCGTCCGAATGATCCAGACCTACGGCAGGAATTGCTCGAAGCGAAAGAGGAAGTGGCAGTACAGGAGGAGCGACTGAGGTGCTTCGATTACTGGATCTATATGGACAGAACGCACGCAGAGAGCGATAAGGCGGGCAGAATGCTGGCGTGGCTCGCTACCCCTACCTGTAGGGAGAACGCCATACTAGAACTGAAGGGACCAGGAGGGCGACGCCTGTATAGGCAGGGTGACATTAATGATAGTTTCTGGGTGAGTACTATGAGCACCTGTATATGAGTATTGGGGCATGTGGGGAGGGGGACGTGGAGGAGTACCTGGCGGACGAGGAGGCAGAGCTTCTGGGAGCCGCAATCTCAGACCGAGAAATCAGAGTAGCTATTAAGGCACTGGCGAGAGGGAAAACACTGGGCACTGTTGGCTCCCTAAAGAGTTCTATGCTACATACGTAGATGTACTGACCCCCAGGCTGGTTGAAATGTACGCGGATGCCAGGGAGAGGGGCCACTTGCTGGGCACGACTAGAGAGGAGGTGGTAATCCTGCTCCTGAAGTCTCCCCTGGAGTGTGAATCATATCGCCCATTGTCAATGCTCAATCTCGACTTTAAAATTCTAAGTAAATTACTGGCAATGCGATTGCTCCCCTACATGGTGCCTCTGGTACATCAGGACCAAGCAGGTTTCATACCTCGTCGGAATACCACCCTGAATATATGCAGGCTATTGTCTATTATCGAATTAGGAACTGCGGACCAGAGAGGGGCGGTGTTCACCATAGACATGGAAAAGGCATTTGATAGCCTCGAATGGGGGTTCTTATACGCAGTATTGGCCAAAATGGGCCTGGGTGAGGGCTTTATAAGCTGGGTACGGTTACTATATGCTGATCCAGTCCGCACAGATCGCTCAATATCTGCTCAATATCTGGTGGAGAGGGCGACACGCCAGGGATGTCCCCTGTCTCCGCTGCTATTCGCCTTGGCAGTGGAGCCATTCGCCTGCATAGCAACGTCTGGAAGGGAGTACCAGGGGATCCAGGTGGGAGAGATATGAAACCAAGTGGCGTTATACGGAGACAACCTCCTACTATTCCTAAATGATGCAGAGGGCGACCTACCGGGGGTTAAGGCGATGATGGAGCACTTTGCCTCCTTTTTGGGGCTAAGAGTGAACTGGCTGAAGTCCAAACTGTTCCCTCTGGTGAGGGGCGCAAGGCCCCCTCTGAATCTGGGAAATCTGAGATGGGAGCCCGCTGCTTCCGTTACCTAGGGGTCCACATATTCCACACGATGGAAGACGTGAAGGAGGGCAACATAGGGAGGGCGCTCTGCTCGCTTAAGGACACCATGGCCTTCTGGGGGAAGCTTCCGCTCTCAGTGATGGGACGCATCTTGCTACTTAAAATGGTGGCACTACCCCAGCTGCTGTACTTTTTTGTAACACTGCCAATTTGGATATCAGCGACCTGGTTCCAGGAGCTGGACTCCCAATGTATGGGGGTCAGGACGCAGAAGGGTAGCCCTTACTATAGTAAAGCGGCCCAGACTGGGGGGGGCGGCGGCATGGCAATGCCTGACATGGAGGCTTACTATTTGGCAGGACAACTGCAGAGGTTTACACAATAGATTACGTGAGGCAGGAACCCAGATAGGGGGATGCCTCTGTTTGCCATGGGGGGTGGGGGTCTGCTGTGTTCCGAACCCTGCTTAGGACAACAAATTGGCAGTTATGAACATAGGGTGATACATCGCAGCTGGGGTAAATGCCTGCATAAAACTAAAACAAAGCGCCCATACTCCCCAGAGATGGCGTTGAGGCCACTGGAAGCCCTCCCTCACGGGGGAGAGTGGCAAGCACTGAACGAATGGAGTGAAGTGGGGGTGGCAAAGGTTGGGGATCTGTTCCGGGACGGGGAGCTCTTCTCCTTCGAGGACTTCAGGGCGGACTGGGACATACCACCAGGGCACTTCCTCCTACATGGGGCAGTCACAAGAGCAATACAGCGCCACTGGGGTGCGGGACGGTGGAACCTCCGCGGCACTACACATGCCAATATATGAGCTTGGCGGGTGGCACCATAAAGGCGGTGGCCTGCCTTTACAGAGCTATTGGACAGGACTAGATAGATTGAGACGCAAATGGGAGGACGACATTAGCGTTTCCCTAGAGGATAAGGACTGGGACAATGTTTTGGAGAAAACTGCCAAATTTCTCGAAATTACCGGTTTAGCTTGATCAGCTTGTACATACTCCACCAAGCCTACTTGACCCCAGAACATATTAACCGATATTTTGTTGGTGCAGATGCTAGATGCCCGAGGTGTCCGGAACAGGGGGCGATGTTTATACATATGGTTTGGAGCTGTGCCTCCTTAACCCAATACTGGCAAGAAGTGACACAAGTGACTTCAAGGGTGACGGAAAGGATGATCCCATTTACGCCGGCCCACGTACTGCTCCATTTATTTCCACGCTCTGCTAAAACCAAAATCACATCCAGGTTCCAGGACTTGGCATTCATTGTGGCGCAGCGGGAAATCACTAGTAGCTGGAAGAATCCGGGGAGGCCAGATGTCCTCAGATGGAGACGTGAGATGGAGAAGTGGGCGGGTTGCGAGAGCAGGGTACTGCTTCGGAATGCACTGCGGGGAGTGGGAAAGCCGGAGAGGGCCCAGGCATGGGAAGGGCCGGTGGCGGACTAAATGAGACTGGGCAGGGACTCTGAGGCTTCCACACCAGAGAGACTCCAACACATAGAGCAACCCCGCCCCCGGGACCAGATCAAGATGCGGGCCTAGTGACCGCTCCCACGGGTGCAGATGGTGGTCACAACGGAAGGCTCTGGCGCACCATCGCTATCCACACCTGGAAGACCAGGGAGCATACTAACCGATCTGAACGATACTCAAGGGGAGACAGCAGTGCGGGGAGGGGAAGTGAGGGGGTCTTAGTTATTGTTGAGGCCTTTTTGTCGGGAGAGGGGGGTATATCCAAGGTGCATAGTACATAGCTAAAGGAACTACTGTAAACTTCAAAGTGGCCATGCGCAGATGGGATACAACGAGGACATCGACAGCATCAGTAGGACAATGGGTTGTTTTGCCCGCTCAAGATCAATGTGCACTTCTACTTTACTGGTGTCTAATGTAAGCAAAATAAAAGGAAATAAAGTTTGTTTAAAAAAAAAATAAAACAAATGCTCTTCTTCCAGTGCGAAGTCCAAAATGAAGCGTAGGAAGAATAGGCACGGGCCTCCCCTTATCCCGAGACTCCCACCAGAATGAGTCTCACTGGCCTCAGGATTATTCAAGTCGCTACCTATCTACAACTTCAGAACACATTCCAGCCCTGATCTCTATTCAGTCGAAGTTCCCGGGTCCATTGGTGACACCACTGCATGCCCAGGCTTTTAAAGAGGCCAGGATGCACATTTTTGGTACCCTCTCTGATCCCTCTGGTGCGCCTTTGGGCGCTACAGATCCTAGCAAACTTCCAGTTGGATTATCACCACTGGATCCAATCTAGACTGTGCCTCTCAGACTCGCTGCGGGGTCAGCCTGGACTCTGGGGCTGTGGCCCACTCTAATGCCCAATATTGTGCCACCACTGATGCCGGATTTCCGAGCATCAATGCCACTGATGCAGGAGGAGGAGCTAATACTCCTTTTAGATTCTGAAGCTAATCTGCTGCAACCTCCAGTGAAGTTGCAACCCACTCGTCCCCTAGCTTATTCTAAATCAGAGATGGTACCTTTACATTACAGACTGTCCGACCTTGATGAGGACAGTGATGAAAAGTTCTCAACTTTCTAATGACTAGGTTCACTTTCTGCACCTACAAGAGGCCAGTGGTGTTTGATACATCTCCTGACACTGGCCTCGATTCTCCACCTGGCCTATCAGCTGAAGATTCTGTCCTTTTTCCCCCCCATAACATTAGCAAAGTCAACCTGCAACTGCCTATGAGTGAGGTTAAGACAAACTTCCTAACAGAGGTCCTGCATCCAGGCACTAAGAGTCACTGCAGGGTACCTGGGCAAAGCCAAGAGTTTGCCCATCAGTTAAAATTAAAATATCCAGAATGCCCAGTCCTGGTCTAGATGGCTTGGTTTTCTTCTGCAGCGCCGAACAATGGAGAGTTTGGTTGTCCAGGCCTCCTCCAGCTTGTTCAACCACAATGCATTTCTAACCACCCACCCCCTTCCCCCGACAGCAGAAATGCATTGAACTGTTTGCTAAACGCATATTTTCCTCAGCCAACTTCAACCTTAGGTCTGTTAGCCACCATGTCCCACTATTGCCCAAGGAGTTGACACCCTACCACGAGTCCTAGACAACCTTAGAACAAACCTGAAACAACTAATATGTGATGTTCAAGACACCGCGAAATAGGTAATTTGCTCTTGCTTGGAAACTACAGTCTGCTTGCTTAATGCAGTTGAGACCAGTGGTTTACTTTGTTGCCATGCTTGGATTCACTCGACAGGATTTCAAGGCAGAGGTCTGGGATCCACCGACAGCGTCCAGGCCCCCAAGGGCAACTAACCCCCCAGTCCCTCTTCCTCCCCTACTGCCACTGCACTTTGGGTTTCAGTGAGAGCAGCTCCGATACTTCTTGGCCTCCTGCATCCTGCTATTGTACCATGCAAGGTAGCACATGCTGGTGCAGAAATCAGTGGGGTCAACATCAGGAAAACCTTTCGGTCTCCTGCCAAGTATCAGAGGAGACTGCAAAAAATCTGCAGTGGTGGCTACAGGGCCACATTTGGACCAGTGTCAAACCCCTCTCCCATCCAGAGTTAATGGTTGTGACAGACGTAGTGTTGCTGCATTGGGGGCGGGGGGAGGGTCAAGCTGGGGGAGGTGAAGATCAGGGACTGACTCTGGTCTCCGGCGGAAACCTGACTACACATGAACTGATTGGGGATGCAGATGATTCGCTTAGAACCTTTATCAAGGGGGGAAAGGGGTGCAGCTTATCAAGGACAACACTACCGCCTTCTGGCATTGCAGCAAACTGGGTTTAGTGGGATCATGGTTTCTGAGCCAGGAGGTCTTCCGTCTTTAGAGCTGGCTAAATGGTCAAGGCATCTCCTTGGTAGTGCAGTACCTGGCAGGATCTTTGAACACCAGAGTGAATGAATTCAGCTGACATTGTCTAGTGGATCACGAATGGCATCTACAGTCAGAGGGGCAAAGGGCATATTCTGGCAATGGGGAGAACCCTGGCTCAATCTTTTCACCACTGTAGAGAACGTCCAGTGTCCAAGATTTTGCATGTTTGAGTTGCCAAGGTGTTTCTCACTTTGAGACATTTTTCGGTTCAGTGTGAGCTTGGTACTCCTGCATGCCTTACAGCCTCTACCTCCCCAGTCCACATTTCTGAAGATCAGGAATGACTGGTGTTCAAGTGAAAATGATGGAAATAAGACGTCTTCTGGCTCCAACAAGGTAGGTTTATTTAACCGCATCGCTGCTGCGGTTATTTTTGCGCTGTGCGGCTGTTTTCTAATTACCGCGTTACATGACGAGCTCAGCTCGTCATCAGCACACGTCACCCGTGGCTGATGACGAGCTGAGCTAGTCATCAGCATCAAAGGGGTTAAGGACCTTCGCAAGACTGGAATCCCAATCAGCTGCCTCCAGCAACCGACTCTCCAAGAATGCCGCCTGCACTCAGAACTGCGAGGAATTCCAAGAACGCTACAGCAGTCCACGAGAGCCTTCAGCGAGGAAGCACAGGTAAGAAATACCCATCACAACACATCTCCTTTTCTTGCAACAAAACAAAGAGAACATCAAAGTGCACAAAAAGTGCACAAAAGAAATAAACTTAAAAATATAAATGTTATGACAGTAAATGTAAAATGTAAATTGATACTTGTATAGCGCACTACTCACCCGCAAGGGTCTCAAGGCGCTTGTACGAATACCGCTGTGGAACCCATCCTGGCTTTCCCTGTGAGGAGTCCTCTCCTGGGCACCCCCAAGGTGGAGGCCTGGCATCCTTAGCGTTGTGGGGGCCGTTGTGGAGGCCGTTGTGGAGATTAAGCAAGCTATTGCCCAGAGTTGCAGAGTGGGACTCCATGCTTGGAATAGGCACCGAGGCGAGAATTATCAGGTCCGTGGAATTTTTGAGCCCAAGACCCGGCGAGGCGGGGAATTGAACCCTGGTCCCAGGCTAGACCTCTGCATCAGGGTCTGCCGCTCTAACCATTGAGCCACACTTCTCCACAGTAAAAAAAGAAACACTGTTACTTCTCCTTTGCTTACAACAGAACAAAGAGAACATCCAAACACAAAATGTGCACATAATAACTTTAAACATGAAATGTAAATATAATGACTAAGGATACAATATAAATGGCAATACGAGAAAAGAAAAACCGAGAATTAATACATAACAAAATCCCTGTACTTTTCCGGCACACAACACTCACGTGATGGTATGTTAAAAAACAAGTTGATTAATTTTTTTATCAAGACCTAGGTGGAGAGGCCTACCCTGATTACTATAGTTGTTTTTCGTATACAAAGCAACTCTCCTGAAATTCAACTTCTGCCCGTTCTCCAATACTAAATGCCACCTTTGCACTTCTTTCACTTTACAGGGATCAGAGAATTTGTTCAGACCATGCCCTCTTCTCCCTAATTTGACTTTGATGAAATCACCAATTTCTATCTTCCTACTCTTTTCAGGCAACCTGGCAGATGTGGAATCGCACACCTTCTTACACATCCACTTAGGAGTAAGTTTAGTCTTTGCTATCCTTCCCCTCATTTTAGTAAAAGGAACAACATTAGTGACACTATGTCGGATAGTGTTGTAAGACCATACCATATCTTCAACACACCTCTGAACATCACATGCACCCTGAACAGCCAACTGGATTGTGCCCTTGACAACCCTATTCATGCGCTCAACCATTCGATTACCCTGGGGTTTTTAGAGAGAAGTGGACATATCCCTGATGCCATTGTCAGAAGAAACTGTGCATGGCATGAGAAGTAAGCTGTGTACCATTGTCTGTAACTAAAATGTGAGTAAAACCTTCCTTCATGAATAAAGACCTCAGTTGTTTGATGACAGTACTAGTGTGGATATTTCTCAAAAATTCCACAATGAGCCATCTAGAAGAAACATCAACTACCACCATAGCAAAGCGTTTATTATCAATCAATCAAAGACTTTTATAAAGCGCACTACTTACCCGTAGGGTCTCAAGGCGCTTGGGGGAGGGGGGGGGGGGGGGGGGGGCGTTACTGCTCGAACAGCCAGGTCTTGAGCTTCTTCCTGAAGGAGAGGTGGTCTTGGGTCAAGCGCAGGTTGGTCGGGAGGGAGTTCCAGGTCTTGGTGGCCAGGTAGGAGAAGGACCTTCCTCCTGTTGTCGCTCTTCGGATGCGGCGGACGGCGGCGAGGGCGTGGTTGGCTGATCGGAGGTGGCGTTTGGGAGCGTAGAAGTTGACTCGGTTGTTGAGGTAGCTCGGGCCTTGATCGTGTAGGGCTTTGTGTGCGTGGGTGAGGAGACGGAAGGTGATTCTTTTGTTGACGGGGAGCCAGTGCAGGTCTCTCAAATGTCCGGAGATGTGGCTGGTTCGTGGGATGTCGAGGATGAGTCTGGCTGAGGCGTTCTGGATCCGCTGGAGTCTCTTCTGGAGCTTGGCGGTGGTACCGGCGTAGAGGGCGTTGCCGTAGTCCAGTCGGCTGGTGATGAGGGCCTGGGTGACGGTCTTCCTGGTCTCGGTGGGGATCCACCAGAAGATCTTCCGTAGCATGCGTAGGATGTTGAAGCACGACGAGGAGACGGCGTTGACTTGCCTGGTCATGGAGAGGGAGGAGTCCAGGATGAAACCCAGGTTCCGTGCGTGATCCGTCGGTTTGGGTGCGGTGCCCAGGGCGGGGGGCCACCAGGAGTCGTCCCAGGCGGAGGGCGAGGAGCCCAGGATGAGGACCTCCGTCTTGTCTGAGTTCAGTTTCAGGCGGCTGGTTGTCATCCACTCGGCTACATCTTTCATCCCTTCGTGCAGATTGGCTCTGGCGGCGGCGGGGTCGTTGGTCAGGGAGAGGATCAGCTGGGTGTCGTCGGCGTAGGAGATTATGTTGAGGTTGCGTATTAGTGTTGAGGTATTACAGGGAAGAAAATCCATAGGATCAATTAAGTCCCAACACACCTTCTCCCAAGGCAAATCACCCTGACTAGAAGAAATAGAGCCTAAACCTTGTGAATTATTTTTCAACCTTTCCTCACTACCCTTACATAGCGAACAATTTTCCACCCTAGATCTAACATCATCATCAAGACCAGGCCACCAAAAATTGTTCTTAAGGCATTTAATAGTGATGGTTTGCCCTAGATGGCCTTTATTCACTAAAAGAAAAAGTTACTGCCCGAGTGCCACGGGAGGGATCATTCTCTCACCTCTCAATATCAAATCAACAGAGAAACATACTAAGTTCATCCTGTAGTTTGATAAAATTACATAAAGAAGGCCTAATGTCACCTTCACACCTCAAACCTGAGCGAATAGACTCAATAGGATCACAAAAATCAGGATCCTCTAAAGCAGCTTGATGCCATTCATCCTTTGAAATGGACTTAAACTCCTCCGTGCATGCAGCTTCAACACTAGCTACCACACACTACAGCCTCTTCAAACTATCCAAATTTCTCCACTTTGAGTGGTAACGTCAATAAACTGTCTGCTTGGACATTCTTCCAACCAGAGATATATTCAAGATCGGAATCTTCCTTAAGGCATGTTCACATGATAAACAATCATCCTTAAGTTTAATTTCATGAACCTACCCCACTAATTTTCCCAAATCCACCCAAAAAAGTTGTTGTATTTTGACAACACAGAATCAATAGTAGAAAAATCATCCAAAACCAAAACTTGTTCAGATGACCTGGGATCTAATACGATATGTAAATTATGTTGTTGTGCCCAGCCAAGTATAGCCGGCCCGTCATTAGAAATGTACACTTTCCCCAAAAGAAGTTCTACCCTTGAATTCAAATTTTGTTTCCATGACACCCCTAATGGAAATTATCTCTCCACTGTAGCCTTTGGGACAAACATCCGTATTGGAAAGAGAGGTATTGGGCCAACACTCAAAGATGTAATGGGGAATAATGGTGAACATGGAGCCAGGGTCAACCAATAATGGTACAGCAACACCGTTCAAAGTAAAAATATCTCTTGGTCTCTGTAAAGGACGAGCAATTATCTACAATACACAAAGAAATATCAGGAGCAATACATTCCTCATCGATAAATGCAACCCTATTGTTAAAAGAACTTTTACACACTTTGCTTAATTGACCTTTTTTCCCACATTTGTTTACATGTTTTATCTCTCGCAAAACACCTAGCAAAATCCGCAGCATCTAGAACAACCAGAAAATGTGCTCTTGTTGTCGCTAGGTACTCTAGACTTAAATTTGGAAGAGCTGGCTATACATGGTTTACTTTTAGAATCACTGTCCACAGAAACTTTTTTTTTAGAAACCACATTTACAGTGTCCTCTTTCTTTAACTAGAGTATGCATCTCCTGCATACATTTGTCAGACTCCTCCACAACCTTGGCGATGGCTTCAAGCAGAGTAGGATTCTTGGCAGCCCAAATTTTTTTGCTGCATCCTCTTGTTCTTGCACTGGACAATTAATTGGTCTCTGATAAGTTGACACCAAAGTCACACTTAACGGCAAGTTCACGCAGATGAGTAACCATTTGATCAACAGACTCTTTTTCCTTTTGAGGTAAAGTATAAAATTTGTGGCGTTGCATGACCGTATTAACTTGTTTGCTATAGTACTTAGCAAGTCTCTGATTTGCTTCAATATAATTATCATCAATGGGTTCGCCGTCAGCACCCAAAATTTCAGGCAAAAATTTAAAAGCATGTTGACCAGCTTTGCCAAAAGAATTAAGAAGTACTTTCTTCTGGTCCTTTGGAATCTTAGACCATCGATAACATCAAGATAATTTTCAAAGATCCTATCCAATCCTTCCATTCAATAGGAGTGTCGCCTTCAACAAAAAATGCAGGAGGTGGTGATATCATTAGGCTAGCAGCCATAATGTGAAACGGAGAAGAAAAAGAAAGACGGTAATAAGAAAAGAATGAAACAGTAAGAGGAGAAAAAGAATGGGTAGGCGAGATGTAAAATGTGATCAACACGAAAAAAATAAAATAAAAAAATGATAATCACTGAAGTACAATGTACATATGCACAACAAAATGAAGGTCTGCAGATCACAGAAATCTACTGAGGTAAAATAATTTAAAAAGTACGGTGTTCGGGTCACCGTGTTGGCCAGCAATACAAAGAACAATGTGAGTATAAACAAATCCAATAGAAGAATGAACTGAAGATGCGGTGTGCAAATCTGCAAAGTATGTAAGGCAGCAATATTGTTCAAAGACACGTAAATGTATGCAAATGAATATGAGCAAATGGTGTGCAGATCAAGATCTGCGTATAACATTGTAAATGTAATGTAGTACTGTCAGCTGATAGCGGAGAACAGGACGGTTTGAAGGTAAAGGAAGAATTAAAATGGCTGCACTTCACGTAAGCAGAGCCCAAAGCAAGATGGATGTGACGTTGACGTACGAATATCCGTGAGGGGAGAGTTTCTGGGTGACTGAAAATGGGCGCATGTCACGTAAACAGATCCCAAAGCAAGATGGATGCCACTTTGAGGTATGAATATACGTGATGGGAGCGTGGCTGGGTGATGGAGTGGCTGGAGTTGATCAGCAGGTGCGCAGAAGACAGAAACATAGGTTGCTAGGTGACGCTCGTACAGAGCAAGACGTGGGCGAGAGCAACAAGCAGACTGTGTACCACAATGTAAAAATCCTAAATAAAGAATTGACAGTAGCCTTTTGTCAATAACAGGCATCCAGGGCCTCAATCCTATCGGGCTGAAGGTCGGTGAAGAAGTACCTTGATAACAGGTAGAAAAGTGGACGAGAAGGACGTGAGTTCTCTCCCGCTGGCGAAGGGTGAAGTGAAGAAATCATTGCCAAAATGTTCAAGTGAAAATGATGGAAATAAGATGTCTTCTGGCTCCAACAACGTAAGTTTATTTAAGGACCTTCACAAGACGGGAATCCCAACCAGCTGCCTTTAGCAACCACCTCTCCAAGAATGCGGCCCACACTCAGAACTCCGAGAAATTCCAAGAACGCTACAACAGTCTGTGAGAGCCAGGAGCAAGGGAGCACAGGTAAGAAATTCCCATCACAACAACTGGACACAAGTTAACCTAGTGGCTCAGGACTAAGCAAGAAGAAGGACGTATATAGAACTTCTGGCCATGAGAATGCGCCCTCCAATAGGACTCCCCTTTTGGGAGCACATACTGGTTTAACAGCAGGATTTTGCACCCAAGCCTGCACAGCATACACCTCCATATTTGTAGACTGAGCGGCAACAGTTGATGGCCTTTGACCTCCCTTCCAAAGTAGTGTGTGTCATTTTGGCAGACCGGTATCTACACAGACCATTTATGTGGGGCACAGAGAAGTTTGATGTTTCTGACATATCCAACCTTTGCAAAGCCAATTTGTGCATTTGCTATTCTTTTAGCTCTGCAAGGCCTTGCAGTGGCAACAGTTAAAGCTTATTTGTCAGGTGTTCTATGGTTACCTGATCAGCCGGTTTTATTTATATCACCTATTGAGATGCAGTTTCTAAAAGAGTTGACACATGTTCTACACAACACCATGTGTGATGCGCAGTGGGACCTTAGTCTATGCCTTATGTTCCTGATGTGCCCTCCATTTGGGCCAAAGCACATTTGTCTGCTCAGTTTTCTCACTTTAAAAATAGTATTCCTCATAGCGGTTACATCAACTAATCGCCTGAGTTACCTATAAGTACAAACTGTCCAGCAACCATATACCACATTCTTTCCCATCAAGTTAGTGCTCCTGACCAAAGTAGTGTTCCTCTCGAAAGCGGTCAATGCTTTCCACATATGGCAATCTATTATCCTGCTATCTTTCTTTGCTCTCCTTCATCCATCAAAGGAAGAGGAAATGCTTCATCACTCAGACCAAAAGAGAGCTCTAAGCCTGTATATCGATTGCACCAAGGAGCAATGGGTGGACAATCAGCGGTTTGTGAGGTTCTCTTGGGCAAAAATGAACAAAGTTATACAAAAACGAACAGTTTCTAGATCAATTGCCCTCTGCATCAAAGCGTGCTAGACTGGCCAAGAAACAGCTTTAGACTGGCCAAGAAACAGCTTCTGGAAGGCCTACAAGCGCATCTGCTGCTACCATGGCACTGATGTGTGGACTGCTAGTTTTGGACTTCTGTCAGGCCAAAACGTAGGTGTCAGTTCACACGTTCGCAAGGCATTACTGCCTGGTTTGGCGGTACCAGCACTATGCCCATTCTTTCCTGTAGGATTTCCTTGTCTGAGTCATTCCACAGACACATCACTTGGGGAGGTGTAACTTTGGTTTCTGGTCACAATAAAGGAAATCTGAGCTTCGAAGAATGTGAAAAATGTAAAAAATAAATATTACATTGTAACTGAGCTGTGTGGGGAGCATCGAGAAGGCGAGTAAAATGAATAGTGTGCGCTGTGATCCGGGTGGGTTGGAGGGCACCTAAGGCAGGGAGAAACAGCAAGGAAATGCATGCAGTGTGCAATCTAATAAAGAGAGTCCCTTTGTGTATCTAATGAAAGGGTACGACACGTCCAATCGGAGCAATGTCAGACTGAAATGCTCCTGGATGGGATAAGCACAAGAATAGTGAGGACATCAATTAAATCATGAGCAAAGGTCTGACCTAAATCCATATATTATGTATTGAAGGTAATGGCTCTTGCCAACAGACAGCTTTTTAGTGTACACATAAAAATGTGACCAGAGTAAAATAAACACCAGTTTAAGTACCTATCCAGGTTTCATCATATCTTTTTTTAAATGTCAATTTATTGATGCAATGTCTAAGCATATTACAGAGATGGGTTTTTTTCTCGTTTTCCCCAATTTTCTTGTATGCATTTGCCTGTGCTTAGCAATTACCCGCTTGTTTGTTTGGAAGATAGAGATTGATCTTTGAAGATCCTACAGTGTTGTAAAAACAATGATAGGTTACCCGAATTTGAAACGTCTTGGCCAAGACCCGCAGAGAGATATACATCAGGGCATGTGACTCATAAGGGTTTCTTAGCGCTGATGTACGGAATCTGACTGGTGCACAGACACCACTGGAACACATTTGCAGGTCTGGTACAGGAGAAAAGAGAATTCATTGTCCGGCATTTTACCGAAGCATGCAGGCCAAAAGCTGAAATAAACTGTTTTTAAATCACTATGGATTAATGTGCAACACTCCAATTTATGGAGCACAAGGATCGCTTGCGGTATGGTATGTATCAAACGTATTGCTGCTCCTATACCTTCTCCTCTGTCAAATATTCAAATGGCCATCTCATGCCCACCACAATTCTAGCAGTAGGCTCACAGTTTATGCTCCTTGTCTGTATCCTATCTCACCTTCCTGTGTGCTTCTTGGACAGGTTTCCTATTGGCTTCAAAGTTCTGACAATATCTCTATACTGAAATCTGCTCATTTTGTATTTTGCTGTCCCGGTTCCAAAACTTGAAGACCTTGTTCTCCAGCCCTTGGTAATCAAGAGATTTATGGCCAATCCGGAAATTAACTGTGTGTTTTGTGCCTTGATTGATCCACTGCTTTTGCATGTTATGGACACAATCATCACTTATTACACTTGTTATCAGTTCTACCGTGTCTTCAATGTGTCTACTTGTAAAGGATGCTCATTACCACTGAGTTACCAAGAGCACTCCAATCAGCCCCACGTCACCTCATCCACGTTAGTCATAATATATGGAGGTTATCCTGCCTTGGGGCAAGTCTAGCAAGCTTAAACATTTTAAAAGTTAACTTAAACAATAGAAGTCCAGTTATACCCATAAGTCCCTTCCCTGACCATTCCTGTTTTTCTGTATGATGAGTGTCTGGTAAGTGTTCTAATGGGTTTCTGTTCTCTTCGTTACAGGTTGGTTTTCGACTGCAGCTGCCTCTGGATTGAGGGGGTTGGTGGCAGGCAGCCCTGTGAGCAGACTGGGGCTGCTTCACATGTGGGCATTAGGCACGGTCACCTTGTAAAGGCTCCCAGCTATATCATGGGAGGAGCTGACCTCTCTGTTCCAGGAGGATTGATGTTTGCCTCGAGTCTTTTGGTTCCTGGACTTCAGGACCTTTGGGGACGTGGTAAATCAAATCGGAATGAAAACATGAGCGAGTTTGAAATGCTCTTCCTTTCAAGTATTTTATTGTTTTGGATTTGCTTAAATAATGCAACACTTGAGGTATTGAGTGTTCATGCTTCCAGGTAAGAGCATAATTTCCGCTCTAACTCTTCAGAGCATTGCGCTTCCAATAGAAAGCATAAAAGAAGAGACATTCCCTGCATTCAGATCATCTGCTAGAGCGGCTGATATGTTTCTGATGTGGGCCTTTCTGTTGCCCTTTGTTGGGTGCTTCTTTCTCTTCCACCTGGAATAAATACCTCTGCAGAGGAATTGAAGCTTGTGAATCTCCTAAGGAAGCTTCATGCTCCTACGATTCAGGCTGTCGCCAGTGCTGGCTCTTGCATGGGGTCCTGCTCGGTCTGTGGTGTCTGGTGCACCTGCAGTCTCCCTGCCTGTTGCGTCTGCTGTTGGAGTACCTGGGCCTCTGATCCCCAAAGGTGCTTCCAGTGACTGAGGAAGAGCTTGAATGATCTATTAAACATGTTGGAGGTGAAGATTTCACAAGGAACCCTAATGTTGCTGGGCCTTGTTTGGCTGGTACTTCCTTCTCAAGCCATATCCAAAGCCCTGGCATATGTGGGAGATGTTTTTCACGCAGCCGCATAGAGGCAATGTGCTCATTCAGTCTTTAATTCAGTCCCTAATTTCTCACCAAGAGCGTTTTCTATCAACGATGCAGTAAACGTTCTTACCAATCCTCCAGAAAGTTTGCTTCCTCTGCTGCAGGACAGGGACCTCTCCTCCGGAGATTGCTTATACTCATTGTCAATTTGCGGCAGATTGGTGCAGAACCATCTGAAATTCACAGGCAGTGAACCCCAGTAATATATTGGGTGAAGCCTAAAGCACAGAACTGCCACTAACAATCCGCTTAGTATATTGAAAGGTGAAGCCGCTGAGCCAAACTAATCTCAGTGCCGGTACTGGGGTGGGACTTCACGCAACTAACATCCATAGGTTGTTAGCCACAGGCTTACAAAAGGAACTTGCTCTAAGCGTCAGCTCCTTAGGAAAACAGTGTAATGTTGGTTTCAGAAATTATATGTACAAAATCCTACCGTAAAATGTAGGAATGCTCCAAGTGCTGGCCTTCGCACTGAGCCTTGGGTATTCTTGTTCTTTCGTCCGTGAAAGACTTGTCACAGAAGAGCCCTGGAAAGATGCATTCATTCACACAAGCTGAAGTTGTACATCATATGTACCATCTAAAGTGGTTTCTCCCTTTTACAGGTTTATACGTTTGTTTGTTTTTGTCCTACTCAAGATTGTGTTACAACTATTACTGTAATGTTTGGTAGTAGGCTGATAGGCCAGGCAATATAAAATTGCAGTTTGTTAAAGTGGGCAGCTCTAAGCCCTAATTGAGTGAAAAGGATCTGATTAATAGAAATGATCCACTTCTCCAAATGCAAAGTAACTTTTTAGCAAATAGTTTTGATAAGGCATTCAGGGTTTTTGTGAGAAGAGAAGAGCCACGCCTCGACTCTAGCCTCTGCCTTTCAGCAGCGGCAGCATCCAACACCTATTTTCTGCCTGTTCTCTGGCTCCTTGCACTCAGCCAGGAATAGAGATCCGGCAAAGTAGGCTGCACTTTTGGCTAAAGAGCCAGAGCATCCAGATCAAGTGGGCTCAACGACAGCAGGCCCTATACTTGGTTTACCCTTTCCCACCTTCATGTTACAGGGTAATGATAAAGCCTCATCTACCAGCCTAAAGCACCCACCTTTAATTACTGCCTCGTGGTAGCCAGCCCAGGGCTCAAACACTGAAGAGTCTGTCAACTCTACCGTCATTGTTCAAACAGAAAACAAGCACGACCGCTTTGATTGGGTTTCTGATTTTGAGAGTGATGACCCAATCATTCGCGCTCTCCCTCCAGAGATTCAAGGGAATTGGTGGAAACCGAGAATGCGGCCAAACTTAATAAAGTCAACATTTCGGCTCTTTTGAAGCTACAAGTCCGTCCTTAACGGTAACTGCTGAAATTAATAGAACTCCACAATTTCCAGCTGTAAGTGTCACAAGCACAGAGTGTTTCTATATACAAAAAAGAAGACTTACAAGTCAACATCCAAGATGCAGGCACTGACTTTCTGCTCGGTCGTGTTCAGACCCATGCAGGCTTCAACTACTACTCCAGATTGTGGACAGGTCCACCTAGCCAGTTCCTTGGACAATACAAATCTCTTGGTCGACATTAATGGCATAATCCAACATAATTAGGCATCACCCCCTAGCATTTGCTGCAAACGAACCAACATAATTCTATCCTTTCGTATCCAATGTTAATGGCAAAAGAACCCCACCACCTTACCTTGTCCTCTCCATTTTCAGTGAAATACGTTCAACTCTATCAAAAACGGGCAACACTCTTGAAACAGTCTAGCCTCATTGGAGAGCAAGCTAGGTTACTAAAAGCTTTATATGCTAAAATATCTCGGATTCCTAACACCAACAAGATTCTAACTAATATAAAAGGGAAAACAGTCATTTTAATTGATAACATAAAACTATCTGGCTAGAAAAAAGATGAAGCAATTGATTTGTTGTAGCTTCTCCCAATGAAAATCTGTTCAAATCTAACATCTGTAGGGATTTCCAACCGAACTGTCGATCGTCTGCGCAACCTACTCAGTCCAACACATATATCTGATAACTTGCTTAGAGGAATAGGTGGTGTAATTGTGCCCTAGACTAACCTCTGCATACAAGAAGTACCTCTCTCAGGAAACATCAATTGTTTTTCACAGCCAGACTGCACCACAACAAAATTACCACCAAATTCTCCATCAATCTTCACAGACCACACATCAGGAATTTCAACTAAGCTCAAATCTTTTCAAATGTGCATCAGCAAAAGACCCCTAAAACATGCAACAAAAACTTGACAAGAGCAAAAGTGGAAAAGTTACTAGGACAATTACCAACTCAAAGTATATACATTTTCAAGGCTACTATGCAAGAGGGACCCAATACAGTTACCACACGTGACAACCAATAAGCCAAGTATATAATTTTTTTTAAAGAACAGTACTCAACCTATAGTCAAGTGGTAGCTGAAGGCACGGTGGAACTATTGTCTGCATCGGAATTCCCATTATGCCTGGGTCTGACTCTGCCCGAGAGGCATCAAACATCACTCCCAAGGAAGTGTCAACATCAGCCAATGAAATATTGCAGACAATCTTTTTTATAAGTAGTCAACAAAATTTGTAATCCAAGCGCCATTGAACACCAGCCTGTCAGAGGGAAGAATGACAGATTACCTGCTCTGATGATATTGAGCTCAACTAATCAATGGGCGTAGCTAAGGGAGTTATCCGTCTTAACCCCT
The DNA here is from genome assembly GCF_964263255.1 of Lissotriton vulgaris. Lineage (NCBI taxonomy): Eukaryota > Metazoa > Chordata > Amphibia > Caudata > Salamandridae > Lissotriton > Lissotriton vulgaris. Next base: position 369,311,637 of record NC_141685.1, read on the forward strand.
ACTCAAATTTAGCTCATGACATTTGTTTAGATTGTACCGGTGGCACACATCAAAAAGACATTCCTTGAACTGCACCACTGCTGAACACAGAACGATTGATAATGTTATATAAGTACAATTCTCCCGTAAATATCAATAGTAGTGGAAGTAAGTTTCAAAACGTTAAGATAATAGAAAATAGATACAACCAAAACCAACATCTGTCTGTCTCCGAGCATATCAAAAATAATAACTCTTATTTCAACAGTCAAAAATAGGAGTACATTCCAAGGTATAGTCCATCCAGTTCGTTCGTATCACAATGGTCCAACTCAAAAGTCAATTCTTCATCTTTGCACATAGACGCAGCCGACACGTGTTTCACCATGCACTATTCCGTGCCAATAGACTTCATCAGGGCTTTAGGGTTATATTTCAAAAAGTTGCCAATATCAAGATTATTCGAGATCTCCAAATGTTAAGAACTCTAATTACGAGCTGCTGAGCAAATCTCATGTAAGTGACCTTTGTATTAATGGGGAAAAATAATGTTTCCAAATTATGGACCAAACAAGATGATTTGAAATATGGAGATTCCCCACACTGCTAAGTCAAAAAGCCAAAATAGCTTTCAATGTTTGTTTGTTCAATCAAGATCGACTGTTAACTTGCCACCACTCAGAAAGACACTTCCCAATCTGAAGCCTTCCTTTGGCCAGTCACATCCCTAATATAAACAATACAAACAATGTGGGATGGATTAATGTAACCTTGATATGCTCATGTAATAGTGATGAAATTACTCATCAACACAACATGAACTGGAAAGACTTGATATTTTTTTAAATTACAGATTTGATTGATGTGAACCACAAACATCACATCGCAAGCAGCCACATGCAAGAAGCCAGCCACTCACAACCCTGTGACAATTGTACCAATCCATAATAGTTCCACAATTTACGTTGTGCCTCATTTTTTGCACACCAGCCATTGCCCCACACCAGGCCGAAAGTGAAGGTAGGTCTGCAATATCAAAGCCTGTGTGGTATCCCTTTTAGCAAGCAGGATTCCCATCCCCATCCCCACCCCCACCAGGGTCCATTCGCTCCATTTGCTCCCTTCTCCCTCCCAAATCCTCCAGGAGTGCAATGCACGATGAGAGATAAGTGGGTCTATCCAGAACACATGAGAGGGGGCTGAAGACCAAGGAACACTACTGCTTGATCACTTCGTACTGCTAGACTCTATGAAATAAGTCTGCACTCCGTGTGGCACAGCAGCTACAGTCCGAGATGGCACGCTTCTTGGCCCTTCATAATCGTAGTTGGATCAGTCGAAGTCTGGATGATATCGCCAGCCCCTGCGGCATCATTAAGGCCTCCCAACACTCACCATTCTCCATCTGATTCATCCAGGGCTCCCACCTAGCTTTCAAGGTAGTAAATAAATCTGACAAATTGGCAATTGGTAAGTATGGGAGATAACCCCTTTTCCCAGGAGGCCCCATACGAAGTTTTTTCTCCACAGGGTTGTACTCGGTAGTCTCTTTCTTTGGGTCCCTGTGGGATATTAAGGCATAGCTGAGTTGTAGGTATTTGCAAAACTGGGAGTCTTGAAGATTAAAGTCTGCCTGCTATTCCTGAAATTACCTGATATGAGACTTCTGCCCCACGCCCCCAAGTTCGTAAATTCCTATCTGATGGAGACTTCTAGCGGCAGATTCCTTACCTTTGAATTTCCCAGGCATCAGGCCGGATCCGGAACCTTTTGCTGAGCAATACCCCTTGCGCACGAAGTCAAGTGGCTCCATTCGGCTCTGCGTGACGTCAGCATAGTTAATGTCTGTTATGACATTGCAGTGCCTATATAGGCGCCACCCAGGCATGCGGATGTCAGTTCTTTTCTTTCCATGCCAATTAAGCGCCAATCCGGGAAGAGCTACCCCTCTGCCACATTTTGGCAGGCTTTTTCTCTACTTTTGTCAACATTTTTGGATTCCGACTTAGTGTGCAAGGGATGTTTTTGAGGAAGACAGGTTTTAAACCATGCGAGACTTGTTGCCGCATGATGTCGGTCACCGATACCCAACATGCATGTCTGTGGTGTCTCTAGCGCGACCACGATACAAAGTCATGTTTTGACTGTTCGACGATGGCTCTGGAGACCTTAATGGATGTCAAGCGAGATTCCGAGGAGGCCACGGTCCTGATCGAAGAAGAGGAGGGCGCGGGACAGCTCATGGAGCCTTAAGTCCTCTTCCTCCCATTCAAGGTCCTCGGGGCACTCGGAGAAGAGGCACAAGATGAAGAAGAAGAAGTCTAAGCAGATTTCAACTTCATCTCAGCTGGCGTCCGTCTTCAAGAGAGGTTATGACGCTGTAGGCACGGTTCTGTGGAGCCAGAGTCGACTTCGCATGTCCCCCCCCCCCCCCTTTCAGGGAGCGACTCCTGCTCAAATAAGAGTTTTACAAGGCCATGCGTGTCGCATATTTGAGCAGAACGACCCCGCTGGAGAGCCTTTGGGCCCCACGGAGTTGGAAGGGGCCCCATTGGGTTCGACGCCATCTGCTCCGGCCACGATGCCGATGAGGACCCAGAGGATCTGATCCCGGATCCGGTTCAATGCCGGTCATGCCAATGCGACCTTCCCCGGCACCGAATCTGAATTGGGTGCCTGCGACGCCACCGAGGCCCATTGGTGGCACAAGCCCGATCCTCATCCCCGACGATACGGAGCTGGAACTTCATATATCGAGTAAGATAACGACGTTGACAGAGCCCAGAGGTTCTATGTTGTCGCCTGAGCACTTTGCTAATTTGCTAGGAATGGGAGGGGTCTGGGCACACTCTTGAAATCCAAGAAGTCTTTGAGGAGAATTTGTACTTGTATGGGGAACTTGGGGAGACCAGTCCTTAACTCTACCAATAAAGCTAAAGACATCTTTTCCATCGTGGACGAACTCATCAAACCCGACCGTATTACCACCAAATTAGTCCCCTCACAACAGCTCTGTGACTCCCTCAACACCCATTTTATCGACAAAATCAAAGCCAGCATCCCGAGGAGCCTCTCCCCACCGGAGCCTGCCCTGACGCATCGTAACCCGCTCTCTTTTGATCTTTTCCCACCTATCACTCAGGAGACATTTTTTTCCCTCCTCAAAAGAGTCCGTTCTGGCTCCCCCACAGACAGCTGTCTCCCCCCCCCCATTGCCAGGGAGATCTTTCTCCAGCTCCCTGAACCCCCATTATCCCTGCTTAACAATTCCCTGGCCACAGGCATTGTCCCCAACTGTTTTCAAAACTGCAGAAGTCAGACCTATTCTGAAAAAAGTAGGGGCTGACCCTCTTGTTCCCAGCAACTTCCGACCTATATTGCTTTTACCCATTTCTGGGTAAAATTCTGGAGGCTCATGTTGCAAGTTGCCTTAGTGCATTTGTGGAACACTCACATTACCTAGACCCACACCAAGCGGGATTTAGACCGGATCATTCCACCGAATCCATCATGTTGGCAGTTCATGATGAACTAAGAAAGGGGGCGGACCAAAACATCTCACAGGCCCTAGTGCTCCTGGATTTGTCGGCCGCTTTTGACACCGGCATCCAGGGCATCCCTCTAAAATGGATTTCCTCCTTCCTCAGCAACCACCATCAAGCTGTCCGCCTCTCTGACTTCTACTCGGAAAAAAAGAGACTGACTTGTGGGGTTCCCCAGGGTTCCTCTCTCTCCCCGCTCCTATTCAATCTGTACATCCTGCCGCCCATCTTTGATCTACGGAGGAGAGACGTAGCCATTTTTAACTGCGCCAACGACATCCAGCTCGTCTTTACCATTGACTCATCCCCACACGCAATGGAAACCTTCCAATCCACCATGACGTTCATCAGAAACTGGATGAACCTAAGCCAACTAAAATTAAACCTAGATAAGGCGGGGCTGGTTCTCACTAGGTCCTCAGTCAACCCTTGGAATCTCAACTTCTTGCCACCCACTCTGGGCCTTCCACCCTCCCCAGTCAGTGCGGTCAAAAGCCTCGGTGTTACAATTAGCAGTGATCTCACTCTAAAGACTCAGGTCAACACAGTAGTCTCTTCCTGCTTTTTCCATTTACGCAGGATTCGGAAAATCTGTAGATTTCTTTCCTTTGAGGCCCTAGTTCAGGTCCCTTTGGCTTTAGTCATGTCACATATCGATTATACAAAGTAATCAATGGAATAGGGAGGAGGAATGGGTGTCCATTTGCTTCCCCTGGGTAAGTATGAAAGTTATCAGGTATAAAAATGGACACTTGTAACAAATCTCAACTTTTGGATAGATTGATTATGGTATTCTCAAAAACACAATGTTTCTGTTGGAATAGCGGTATATATCTTTCATCCGCCCCTACATTGTAGTTGTGGCAGTTATCATCGAATACCATAAGACGTGCTAGGTGCCTGCCTCATCCAGAGGCTCCTCTGGTCTTGATTTGCAGTGTCCAGAGATCAAAAATAAAGTGAGGTAGAAAATAAAGTTATAGGGACCCCAAAAAAGTTGATTTAAAATTAGGTCTACACCCAAAATTTTTATTGATGGTGTGGATCTAAAAAATAAAATGAATTGGTACTTATACTAGATTGAGTAACTGGATCTAGAAGTATGGCTTAAAAGGTGGTGTCGACATGTTTCAGCCCCCTATAGCTCAACGGAGTCTGCAGGGCTTTCGTCAGGACTAAACAAACAAACATAGATTAGTTACTTACACCTTTTGTGTAGTTACTACGATGGCTATCTGGTTAATTATTCAGTGGCCATTCATGCTCTTATAATCTGAAAGAGAGGGACAGGAAACAAAGAAAAGCAGTACATAAAATGTCGTTTTTTTGTATGTACTTAGGCACATGAGTACGTATTAGTCTCTACTTAGATATGTGAAATTACAGAAATTTTCTGATGTGGAGTTAAAAGAGGGAACATGTTAGGCAAAGAACTAAGAAGTTGGATTGAGCGACTATGTTGGTAAATTGGGTGCTGCCTTATGTGAGCGGACCCTCGAAATACTGTTGGTATATCATAATAGCTGTACAACTGAAATGCCCGCGAAAGTGGCGAGGTATCGCTAGTGTCTAAACAATACACCGCTATTGAGGTTTATTTAGGTAGTGCGATGATATGACACTAGGTCCTGCTTTGTATGAGCGGACCATTGGAATACTGCCGGCATATCGTTATAGCAGTACAGAAGAAATGTCAAGGAAAGTGGCAAGATATCGCTAGTGTCTATACAATACACCGCTGCAGAGGATAATTCTGATAGTGTGGTGGTTTTAAAGACACTCGAAATGTGAAACATTCATATGTGCTACAGAGAACTGTTAGGCATGACAAGTAATATAACTGTAGATTACTGGCTTTTATGTTAAGCAGCATATGTTGTATGCGAGTGCTCATGCTGAATGGGACAGCTGTTGTAATATTGCAAAAGTGCGAAGCAAAATACACACATTCCCCTCTGGGTTGAAAAGCTACAACGCGTATCAATTTGAAAATGACAAGCCTGGCGCACGAGCGCTCTTACCTATTATTAAGTGCTAAGAGGCTTCGTCAGGGATACCGGCTATGTTATAGCCACAGAGCTGGGAAAAATAATGAAAAACGAGTTCGTTTGAAGTCACCTTACCGCTAGTTTTTACTGAGAGGCAGTGAGGGATAACACTCGTCCGCCGCCATTACCCGCGTGGGAGGAGACTTCCACCTCTTGTGCTGACTCTGCCCCTGGACGCCGGGTAGACGCCAGCGACACGTATTTGTAGTGAAACACGTGATTGTTTAGAATTGAATGTAAAACTTTATAGACAACTCATGGGCTATGTTGGTAAGCTCAAATACAAAATAGATATAACAAAGAGAATGCCGAGGTAGTTCAATATAGAACGCTGTCTCATAGATCCCATCTCAGAGCTGGCCAGAGAGGATTCATGGAGTGCGCTGCTCTGTACTGGTGTTGAATTACCAATGCGGTTATACTGGTTCGCTTGATAGAGTGTTTGACAATTTAATGTGTGGCAAACTGATGCCAGGGTATATTGTCATTAAGTCCCCAGACGTGAGTTCTAAGGCGATTAACCCACCTCTGCTCTTTTTCGTAAAGTTTTTTTTCAGCGTTGTGTATTTTGTCTGTGAGCATCTCAATGACTGTCCAGCGTATATCCTCACAAGTGTGCCCTGCTTCAATGAAATGGGCACAAAGTTTTGTGGTGTTTTTTTTTAGCCTGATGTTGCTCCTGTGTTCACCAATACGGGTTTTGATTTTACGGCATGTCATCCCAATGTAGATTTTTTCACAAGGGCAGTGTGCCATGTAAATTACGTGGGTAGAGTTACAGTTCGTGTGTTGTCTTTGGGTCCATATGAGATTCTCTGAAAGCTGTAACTGTTTGGAAGGAGTTGTGTACTTGCAGGCTATACAGTTACCACAGGGATAGTGACCTGTAACTGGGGCCATCGTGATGTCTCTTGTTAAATTCGCTTGTTGTCTTTTCCTTGGTCGGGTGTGTACCAAAATATCACGCAGGTTTTTTGTTCTTTTGTTGGCGAACCGGGGTTTAGGCCATTCAAATTTGCCGGTCATCAGGATTTTCCAGTTTTTGTTTACCAGTTTTTGCATTTCATAAGTGGCTGGACAAAAAGTTGTTACGCAAGTGACTAGATCTGCCGGGGGTTCTTTTGGATGAATCTGCAGGAGACATGCTCTTGGTTGGTTGCTGGCACGTTTCATACACCTGCGGATTGTTGCCTGGGTATAGTCACGTGCTTTGAGTTTCTTGCCGAGTACCAGGGCCTGCTCCTTGTAGTCCTCATTTTTGGTACAGTTTTGTTTGATTCTGAGAAACTGACTATATGGAAGATTGTCTCTTAGTGGTTTGGGATGAAAACTTTTATAAGAAAGTAAACTGTTTTTCGCAGTGGGTTTGGTGTATGTTTTAGTCTGTAAGGTATTGTTCTCAACAAAAATGGTTAAGTCCAAAAAGTCAATTGTGGAATCATTTGCTGTATAAGTGAATTTTAACCAGGGGTCACGTTCATTTAACCAATTAATGAAGAGTTTGAGATCATTTTTGATGTCCCATATGAGGAGAATATCATCTATGTATCTCTTCCAGTATAATATACTGGAGGAGTACGGATTGGAATCGTTGAGTACATGTTGGTCCTCAAACTGACTCACATACAATCCCGCCACCGAAGGGGCAAACGCACTGCCCATGGAAGTACCATGATTCTGTAAATATAACACTCCTTCATATTCAAAAAAATTCTCTTTAAGCGCTAGTTGGCAGCATTGTAAAATAAAGTGTCTTGGGGTGTAGAAACTCCAGTTCTCTTGGAATAGTACGTCTTCAAGCATCTGAAGAGTGTCATCTTGTGGGAGACTTGTGTATAATGCTTCTACATCAAGGCCCACCATGAGCATAGAGTTCTGATCAAAGTGAATGTCCGAGATCTGTAAAAGCAAGTCTCTTTTATACGGGCAACCTAGGTCGCATCACGTAAAACCCCTGCTTAAAAGCCTTAACTGGCTTCCAGTTGCCCAACGCTGTCTTTTCAAACTGGGCTGTCTGATCCACAGAGCTATGTCATCCCACGGGCCAGTCTTCATAGCCAACAGAATTCAGCGCTATGTCCCCCGCTGTGCCCTTCGCTCTGCCAGCTCCAATCAACTGACCCCTCACTCCTTTAACCGGAAGAAACTTGGTGGACTTCGATTTACGTTTCTGGCACCTCCGTTCCGGAATACACTACCTCCCGAACTACGTCAAATCGATTCCTATTCCATGTTTAGGAAATCTCTCAAAACGTGGCTATTCTCCCAGGCCTACTATCAATAGCTTACCCACGGCACATGTCCACGTATTTCCCAATTTAGTGCCAAGAAACCGCTGGTGAACGAACGCTCTAAAAATACCCATTATCATATCATCATATCAGTAGACTGGATACTTTTCCAGATACTGGCATGCTCTCTCCGTAAACAGTGGCTACAGAGGAGGGGGCATCCTATGCAATGGTGGTTAAGAGGGCAGCCAAGGTCCTTGGACTGGAGCTGCCCTCGGTGCAGGTCAGGACTTTATCTCCGGACTGAGGTGCTTCCACTTCAGAACCCTTGTTGCCCTTTAATGAAGCACTGCGGACGTCCTTCTGGGAACATAGTCCAAACCTGGCACAGGGGCTCCTGTGAATAGGACGATTGCACGCCGCCATAGTCCAGCACCTGGTGACATTTCCCAGCCCACATCCTGCCCCAGAGTCTGGTGGTGCACGCCTCTACGTCCCAAAGCGCATTCCCTTCCGCCTCTCCGAACAGGGAATCCAAGAGGTTGGATGCATTTGGGAAGAAGTTGTTTTCTTCCTCCAGTCTGGCATTGTGGTCGGTGAATACTGTGTGCTTATTGGGCTGTTTCTCCCATTCCCTTTAAGAGACGGTTGCACAAGGGCTGCCACAAGTCCCAGGGGAGGCCCGAGATGTGCTCTCGCAAGCTGTGAAGGATGGGAGAGATGCAAAAAAATTCACCATATGATGTGGCCTAGATACGACGGATTTGCTGGGTAGGTCAATTTCAACGACTGTGGCCTTGAGGTGCCACGCCTGGCTTTGTACAACTTGCTCATTGGGAGATGTCAAAGCCAATTTGATAGACATGCCCATTTATGGAACCCGCTTTTTTGGGGAAAAGGCAGGCTCAGCCGTGGTCAGGTTCAAGGCCTCTCCTCCACTCCCTATCCTAACCACCATCCTACACAGACTGCCCAAACAGTGCGAGGAGGTGACACAGTGCATTCCGAGCTCAGAATGGAGGCCAGCAGTCATTGGCCACACTGTCCCCAGCAGCTGCAGCCTCTAAGCACTCCTAGGCTGATTCTGCAGGACTACACTACTCCAGTTGGTGGGAGAATTCTTCATCATCTCTCCCACTGGAAATCCATAATATCAAACATGTGGGTTGTTGGACTTGGCCCTTTTGGCAGGTTCACCCCTAAACTTTTTTCCTTTTCTGTGGCCTGATATTAGTAGTGTTTGGCCTCTGTGCACTTTAGCACTGTGGCCCAGTGTAAAGTGCGTACGCACTCCGAGTGCGTGTGGTGAGATGGGCCTGCCCTCCCATAAGAATGCATGGGGGATATGTGTGTCCCTGGTATGAGAGGTGTGCAGGGCCGAGTTTAGAATGTGCGAACTAGTGAGAATAAATGCTGCGCAATGGTGTGCGCAGATGTATGGCGACTGGTGGAGAATTGCCACTTTTAGAAGTTGGCATTTCTGTGTACTGTGTGTCTGCCTGCCTGATGTGAATTGCTTGTCTGGCTTGTGATTGACAGGTGCTGGATGGTGTGGTTGGCTCCAGGAGCCAGGGTGAGTCTGCCCAGTGGTGAATAGAGAGATCTGCATGAAGGAGTTGCACCTGGGACCTGAATTGGGCTGTGCCTTCCCTCCACAATGTCAGCTCCACAATGGCACCTGTGGTGCGTCTAATTCCTGAGCCCCCACCTGACAAAGGAGAGAAGGAGTCATGTCAAAAGAGTGCTCCAGGGCTGTGCTTTCCCTCCACAATGCTGGCTCTACCTCCTGTGGCCCTGCACTGTGAAAGGAAAGAAGGAGTCATGTAAACAGAGTGCCCCAGGACTGACCAGAACTGGTTTTGACTAGGCAAAGGCTCCTCTGCTCTCAGAGGACAAAGGATTTTGGGGTATAAGTATTGGGACACTGATCCCAAGTATTTAGATAACTTTTGGACTACAAGAAGAAACATTTGCTGAGGAGAGGAACCTGAAGAAACTGAGGAGAGACTATCCCTAAGCTGAAGTGCTGCTTGGGGGGATTGGCCTGCAGGGGTTGCCTGACTGCCAGAGAAAGGAGAAAGGACTTTGTGTGCACTTTATTCAACTTGTGAAGGATCTCCAAGGGCTTGAGAAAAGAGAGTGCCTCCTGCTGAAGCCCCAGGGACAACAGACTTCAACCACCAGCTCCCTAACAGTTCTTTGGAAGTGTATGCTGCTGTTTTGGGCCTTCTGAGGGACTGCGTGTCGCAAGGAACTGGAAGCGTGACTCAAGAGGAAGAAGCGTGTCGCCGTTGCAGCTGCTGCCGACGTATCAGTGAACAAGTGTGTTGCCACTGTAGCTGACGCTTTGCAATGCATCAAGAGAAGCGTCTCGCACTGAAGAAGAAGCGCGTCGCAGCCGCTGCGGTCGCATTTCTGAACAAAGATATCGTCACTGTAGCTGACTCATTGCACCGCATCAAGAGAAGTGTCTCGCACCGAAGAAGAAGCATGTCGCAGCCGCTGCCGTCGCATTTCTGAACAAGGATGTCGCCGCTGTAGCTGACGCATTGCACCGCATCAAGAAAAGCGGTCCGCATCCATGGAAAAGCATGCCGCCGTCGGAGCCACTTTCGTCGCATCTCCGAACTAGGGTGTCACCGCTGAAGTTGTCGCATCGAGCAGAAGAGTCTTGCATCGAAGGAAAAGAGTGTCGCCGCCAAAGCCGCTGTTGTCGCATCTATGAACAAGGGTGTCGCCACTGCAGTTGACACATCGAGCCGAGACTTCTCGCAACATCGGAGAAGCGTGCCGCATCTGGAAGATCTTCAAGTCTTTATTTCTTTGCACCGGAACTTTGCCGCATTTCCATCGCTGCAACGCTTTTGTTGTGGAAGCGTCACACATCGTAAGGTACATTGACTTAAAGTGTCGCATTTTAAAAACTGAACAGAACTAATCTAAAACTGCCATTTTAAATACAGTATTGTGGATTTTTGTCATTTGTGGTCTTGTGTTAAATCTATATAAAGAATACTTATTTTTAATATACAACTGTGTGGTGTCCATCTGTAGTGTTGTCACTGGATTTCTGTATGTGGTCACAAATGCTTTACACACTACCTCTGAGATAAGCCTGTCTGCTCGTGTCAAGCTACCAAGGGGGTGAGCAGGGTTATTTTAGGAGTGTACCCCCTTACCCTGACTAGAGGCAAGGTTCCCTATATGTCACAAGTACCTACCTGTGCCAATTAGAGAACCCCAAATCTAACATGGGTCTCGCAAATCATCCAGGAGGGCTATTCTCTGCCTTTCCTTTCCTCCTCTCATTCTGCCGAATCAGGAACAGCTGTTGGAGGATCATTTAAAGTTGCTCCAAGAGGAGGTTACAGCTCTCTTGGCCAAGGGAGCTACAGAAAGGGTCCCTGTTTCAGAAGTAGGCAGTGGCTGTTATTCCCGCTACTTTCTGATTTCGAAGAATAAGAAAGTGGCAACGGCCCATTTTAGGTCTTCAGACTGCCAATCTCTTCCTCAAAAAGGAGAAATGCTTACTCTGGCTCATGTTTTATCTGCCCTAGACGAGGAAGACTGGATGGTAGCGTTCGACCTGCAGGACGGGTATTTCCACATTTCCATCCTGCCGGGTCACAGGCTTTGCCTGCGATTCATGTTAGGCCACAAGCACTTTGTTTACCGTGTTCCCCTTACCAGTGCCCCTCAGTGTTCACCAAGGTGATGACGGTGGTCGTAGCTCATCTGCACAGGTTAGGGGTGTTAGTCTTCCCCTACCTCGACGACTAGCTTTTGAAGGCGTCCTCGCCCCAGGCTGTCGTCTACACCTTCAGACTATGGCGAACGTTCTGTATTCGCTGGGCATCTCTATAAACGTGCCGAAGTCACACCTGGACAGAGTGCGGTTTCGGGCTTGTGTTCCAGAGTAGCGAGTCCAGGATATTCAGCTTATGATTCCAATATTTCAGCCTCTATCCTGGGTTTCGGTTAGACTGACTCTGAGGCTGTTGGGACGCATGGCCTCCTGCATCGTGTTTGTGAGACACGCCAGATGGCGTATGCGGGCTCTGCAGTGGAACTTGAAGCTCCAATGGGCACAGCATTGGGGAAATCTCACAGACATGCTTCCGATCTCAGACGGAACTGCAAAACATCTGCAGTGGTGGTTAACGAACTGCGATTGGGTCAACAGCAGCGCTCTCTTCCTCAACCAGATTTCACAGTTGTGACAGATATGTCACTTCTGGGTTGGGGCGGCCATCTGGGAGAGGTGGAGATCAGGGGACATGGTCTTCAGCGGAGTCGGGGCTCCACATAAATATATTGGAGCTCCGAGTGATTCGGTTGGTATCAATAGCATTTGTCCACTGGAAGTTAGTGCTGGTGTTCACTGACACCGCCACCGCCATGTGGTACTGCAAAAAACAGGACGGGTTGGGGTCATGGACCCTTTGTCGAGGGACTCTTTGTCTCTGGACAAGGTTGGAACAGCAGGGCATAACCCTGTTGGTTCAACACCTGGCAGGTTCTCTGAACGCCAGGACGGACAAACTCAGCCGTGGATCACGAGTGGCGTCTCCAATCATAGGTGGCGCAAGGTCTCTTTCAGCAGTGGGGAGAACCTTGGTTAGATGTGTTTGCCTCCGAGGAGACGTGCAGTGCCAGCGGTACTGCAAGCTGGAGTTTCCACGGCGGTGAGTTCTTTTGCCACGAGTCTAGCTCAGGCCTGTTGCACGCCTTTCCACCCAAACCACTCCTGCCCAGGGTTCTGAAGAAGATCAGGAACTACCAGGCTCTGGACTGGATGAGGAAGTCTGGTAATCTCGGAGAATGAGTATTGATCATCTGATCACGCTCCCCCTCAGGCAGGAACGTCTGTCGCAGCAGCAGGGAAGGATTCTCCACCCAGTTGATGGCTTTTGACCTTCCTCCCGAAGTCTGTAAATTTAGTCTGGTGGCCAGGCGGCCCTCTGCTAAGATGGTATACGCCTGCTGTTGACAGAAAATTGTGTTATACTGTAAAGAAAAGTCTATTGACCGTCTTTCTGCTTCTTTTTCTACTGTCCTTTGATTCGTTCTAACCCCTGCCCAGCAGGGCTCTGCTTTGGGAACTCTCAAGGGTTATCTTTGTGCTCTGTCTGCTTTTTTGCAGCTGCCAGACCAGCCATCTCTCTTCAAGTCTCCAACAGATTTCTAAAAGGACTGGCTCACTTATTTCCACCTAAGCCCTGTGTCATGCTGCAATGGGACCTTAATTTGGTTCTCACCTATCTAATGTGTGCTCTTATTGGGCCTTTGCGCAATTGTCTCTGGCTGTTGTCCATCAAAACAGCCTTCTTGGTGGCGATCACGTCTGCCTGGAGGGTGAGTAAGTTGTAAGCCTCCTCACCTTATGTCCTTTCCGGACAAGGTGGTGCTTTGCACCAGAGAATTTTCTTTTTGCCAAAGGTTATGACCCCATTCCACCTGGGTCAATCCATCACCTTGCCTTCCTTCTTTGCTCCCCTGCAGCATCCCTCTAAGGAAAAGGAGCTTCTCGCCCAGCTGGTGCATTGTGGTTCTACCTTGACAGCACAAAAGAGTTTCGGGTGAATGACCAACTCTTTGTGGGATACGTGGGAGCAAAGAAGGGAAGGGCAGTGCAGTGCAGAAAAGGATCATCTCTCGCTGGGTTGTTCTCTGAATCATGTTATACCTTGGTAAACAAGCAGCCCCCTGAGGGATTAAGAGCCCATTCCACCCGGGGAAAGGCTGCAATTACTGCCTTGGCTCGGGGTGTCCCAGTCCAAGACATCTGTCAGGCAATGACATGGGCTTCTTTGCACACATTCACAAAACCTTACTGCTTTGACGGGCAAGCACGCACGGATGAACATTTTGCCCATTCTGTCCTGCAAGACTTCTTATTTTAGGTTGTGAATCCGCAACCGACCGCCGATGGGTATGACTTGAGTAGCTGAATCAAAGGTAAGGAATCTGCTGATAGAAGTCTCTATCAGATGAACAATTTACTTACCTTTAGTAATGCATTATCTGGTAGAGACTATCTAGCTGCAGATTCCTCACAGGCCCACCCATGCTTCCCTGCTTTGCGGACTGATATTGTAGGACTAGGGTTTGTTCCCCCTTTCAGGGTCCTAGTTTTGCACACAACTACGTCATTTACTTAGTGGCCCTGCTCTTCGGGCGTGGAAAAACATAACATCCGTGGGCCTGGGTGTCGCCTATATAGCCACCGCCATGTCATAACCGACAATAATGATGCCGACGACATAATTCTTAGCCGAATGGAGCCACCTATCACCTGCAAGTGGTATTGCTCAGCAAAAGTTTACGGATCCAGCCGGCCACCTGGGAAATTCAAAGGTAAGGATTTTGTATCAATATAGAGTCTCTACCAGATAATGCGATACTGAAAGTAAGTAACTTGTTCAGTAAGTCCCATTTGCTGAAACCCTGCTACTGGGATTCTTGTCCTAACAAACTACCACTCCGGATGAGAGTCTCAAGGATAATCTTGCACTCCCTTCCAATCCACCCATAATGCCGCCGTCCAGACCAGGACCACCACCCAGGTGACTTCTGGCAGGGAGTGAAGAACGGGCTCCCTCTAGGCTATGTCCACAATTGAGTCAACACCCATGAAAGCTATTTCGGTTCTAAATGCTGGGTTTGCCCAGCCCCCAATTAATGTCATTGAGGACCACTAGCTTAGGCCGAACAATAGTCCCTTTGCAAGTCTGCTACAGCAATGACCCCATCGAAGGTATATTGTTCACATTTGCCAAATGTGAAATGTAGGATCTGATACGCAGAAATACTGAACCATACTCTAAACTTGAGCTTAGCAAACCACTGCTGGGAAACAGCATATAAGAAATCTCAACAGGCCCACTTAAAGAGTGCCAATTGTGTTAGGATGGTAAGTGGCAGGTGAGCCCATTTCTCAAAGTCCCTTCGCATTTTGGAAACCTATGGGATAAGATTGAGATACCAGGAGAGTAGACATATACAAATTTTTAAGTATTGGAAGCTCAGCTTGGGTTGGTACCCAAAATTGGTATGACATCGCCTTGGTGTGTCCCATGAGGGGAACTTAGAGTGATTTTGTCCAGTCAACTTGCAGACAAGAGGCTTGTCCATAGCGTGACAGTATTGGGAAAAGCTGTGGTCCCATTGTGAGCGAGGAATAACATCACATAATCTACATATAACAAAGTGCGGTCCTACATAACATTCTTCAATGGAAATCCCCACAGCGGTGGGTCATATCTAACCCGCGATGCCAGGCATTCCACTGCCAGGGCAAATAACTGGGGCGAAAATGGCAACCTTGTCGGGTTCCACGCTGTATGACACTATTGTGAATCTGGTCCTTAGTGCCCAGCAAGTGGGTTTCCTGTAATAGAAGGACATCTTGTGTGTGACAACTTGCGATCCCAGAACAGCCCCCCCCCCCACTAAATGTGGTTATTGAAGCCATTGACATTCCATGCCATGAATTTACAGCTATGCAGGGAGGAGCATAAAGTGAGATTGGTGAGTTCCCGTGGTATGTGGTGGTCAGCTATCTACCTCCAACCCCACTCCTGCCTCCCTCCGGGTCCCTATCAGGCAACCGCCCACCCCTCGCTGTGGAAGGGGACCTGTCAAGGTAACTATTATCAGAGTGCATCATGACACACGTTTGTAAAGTTATGGCCCATCCTCTGATAAAACCCCAACTCCTGCACCCCACTTCCACCCAAGAAGTAGCTCTCTTCCCAACAAAAAGTAACACATAACTGATTAGAACAGAGGCTACGTTATCGAGCTCAACCACTTCCCCCTCCCTGGGATGAGAGCAGCATAAGGTAATTGTCATGTTTCACTCCCTTCGCTCTGACAGTAATACTGCGTTGCTGGCATAGTAAGGCTTCGGATCGGGGGAACCACCTTAACCATTGTGAACATCTCTACGGAGTTGGTGATGGAGTCCCTGCTTCAGAGTCCCCAGTGCAACCCCTGATGCGGAGTCTCACACAAAGCAGTTGCCCCTAATTTCTGCAAGTTGACAGAGTTTCTTTCTTACATCTTGGGCATCTGAGCCCAACGTGGAGGAGTCCAACTAGCCTATTTGCATCTCCTGCCTTATGGGGGAGCCTCTGAGTTTATTGCGGCTCCTGGCATGCGGCCTAAGTGGGCCTCAATCCTCCTATGCAGGGCAATCCTGGAAGGGAGGGGTGTACATCTGATAAGGCGCTTCTCTGTTACCTCATCCGAAGGCCACCTCCAGGGAATCGGAAAATAGACTTTTGGATGTGTGAATCACTCTGCATTTGGTGGGAAACAAGAGCATATATTGCTGTTTCATTGTCCTCAGCTTTTGCTTGACCGCATTGAAGGACATGCGTTGCTGCTGTACCCGGTGGGTGTAGTTCAAGAATATCCGGATCGGAGGAGCTTTGCGCGCATCCGAGATGGCCGCGTGAGCACAGGGCTCCTGAGTCCCTCGTCGCCCTCCGCATAAATCCTTAACGATATCCTGATTACGAAGACGGGTTATTGGAGATGAAACTCAGCTGATGGACTAGCTGCTTTCAAAACTTGAATCGGACTTCGGGAACCACTACTACGACAACCTGAACTTTTGAGGCCCACGCCTAGGGCTCGAGTCGCAGGGATGCCCAGGCAGTAGTTGAACAACAACGGCCCGCTAGGCTCTACTCACTGCCTTGGAGTTAACTTTCGGTTTCGCTTTCGGTCTTTGGCCCTGTCCTGTCTCGAGATCGAGCTGGTTGCCCGAACTCTGTGAATTCGCTGTGTGCCAGCGGTCGCCGGCGTTTGTGTGCTGAGCCACGGCTGCTGGCGACCGCTTTTGAGGGCTCCGGTGGGTTGACAGTGAAGGGCCATTTTCACCAGGTCTCACAGGCCCCTCGGGGGCACATTGCCCAACATGGCGGGCAGGCCCGACAACGAGAAGCGGAAAACCAAGATGCCTCCCCGGGGGGAAGCAACTCACACGAATGTCATGGATCGGTATACCCAGCCTGAGGGGTCCCACGGTGCTATGAATAAGACTCTGGAGGAGGCAAGGGAAGACCCGGCTGCGTCGATCGAGTTGACTCTACAGGATGTCATGGGCGCCATTGCTGGTATCAAGGCTTCCATTGGCCAGCAATATGAGGCTCTCGCCCTTAAGCTTGACACTGTAGCCATTGACGTCAATTTGATTAGAGCGGACTTATCGAAAACTAATGAGAAGGTCAAATCCTTAGATCTAAAGACCTCCAGCCTCATGACCGATGTGTCCGACTTACAGACGGAGGTCGGCAATCTGCGATCCTCCACTGATCTCATGGCTCGCCGACTTGAGGATTATGAAAACAGGGCCAGGCGCAATAATGTACGTATTATCGGGGTTCCTGAAAAAATCAGACAATTCTGCTGTAGATCTCCTTGTGGAGAACCTCATTTTAAATCACCTCGCCCCCAGAGGCCTAAGTAAATTCTTTGCCGTGGAGCGTGCGCACCGGGTACCGGGTGGGAAGCCGAAGCCGGGTGCCCCTCCGAGGCCGATTATCGCCAGAATTTTCAACTTCAGAGACTCTAGCCTGCAGGCGTCGTGGGTGGGAGGCCCAGTGAAGTTTGAAAACACAACGGTGAGCTTCTACCCGGACTTTACCCAGTCCGTTCAGAAACAGAGGATGGGATTTCAGGGGTGAAGCGACGCTTGAGAGACATGGACTTGAACTATGCGATGCTATTTCCAACCAGGCTCCGTGTTGAATATAAGGACCGGATGTTTTTCTTTGACCGCCCTGAGAGCGTGAGTGACTGGTTGGACACATTACCAAAGCGGAGCGATCGGACGGAACACTCGGGTGGAGCGGAAGGTGGCGTGCCGGAGCAAGAATGACAATGTGGTTCCTGATTTCCGAACATTTAACATACCATACAGCTCGATTTGATATCTTCCATACTTATGTGACTTATGGTGGCATACCCGAGGGTGGCGGGGGGAGTGGATCTCTTTCCTCCCCTGGGTTTCTTTTTGTAGACTAGTTTAATGTTAGGGCGACAGGCACACTGCAAGTTGGGGATGTTCTTGAGTTTAACATTAATAAAAAAAGAATATCAGGATCCTAGAACACTGGTACATCAGTGCCTTTTTCTCTCTAGCTGCCCTAAGGATCACGTCTCTATTCCTATAATTCAGGACAATGTCAGTCAATTGAGCTGCGTGCCATTTTGACAATAAAGCAATTGGAAAGTTTCTCCCTGAGAGCCCACATTCTGATCCACTGCTCAGAGGAGGCTCTCTTCCGATGACTCAGGAAAGCCCATGAATCGCAGATTGCTCCTTTGCTCATTGTTCTGCATCTCCTCTGTGCGGTCCTCCAGAGCTCTAGAAGCGGTGGTCAAGCACACCACTTTGATCTGGTTGGTGGCCCCTGGTACTCTGTCCATGGCATTTCATTGGTCCTGCCTCAACAAGGCAACATTCCATATCTTGGTCTTGAGCGCGAGGAATAGATAGCTTGGAAGATGCCAATATTGTTTGTGGGGTCGAAGCGTCCGGTTGCCGGACTCCCCACACCCTTTCCCGTAGCCTTGGTGGATCTGTCTGGGAGAAGTAAACTTATTTATTTTTGCGCCTAATGCTGAGGGGGGACAGTCCCACCATATAGTCAGTCACTGGAGTATTGGGCCCCAGATCATTTAAGTTAGAGGCATCTGCTTAAACAATCATAGTCCAAATTGACTCTGCCATGGGTCCATTCCCCACTGCCTACTGCCTGATTCTGCCACTTCTCCAAAGGGATCCCTCTGCTTTCACTTGTGTTGAGGTGTGGCTCCAATCTGCTTACCTCAGGATCTACTGCTAAATCTGGGCAGCAGGAGCAGTAATGCTAGGCACCGGATGGTGGCCCGCAGCCAAGACCTTCTTCAAGTCAATAGCTCTGCCCATAGACCAGAGCGACCCTTGAACAATCCTTGTGCCACCTGGGTGCCCTAAACCAGTCTCAGCTGACCCATAGTAGTCTTTTGGCCAATAGTGTGGTGTCCCTATGTATATTTTAAGGCTCTGGGCCCCCTCAGTGCCTCGGGCCACATGGTCCTCACCAGTGGATTAGGCAGACCACAGGTGGCAAATGAGGTACAGCACACAGTGCTTCAGCACTATGGGGCAACACTCTCAGGTGTCCACCTTTCAGCCTCAGGGCAGCAGCTCACCCCGCTCCTAAGTGCTGTGCCGGGCTTTAAGCCCAAGCCTCTCCAGTGTCCGTAATGAGCCTGCTACCAGTCCCTGTGTTCCTCCTTCTCACTGCTGCCCCAGAGTACCTAAGGTCTTGGAACTTTTCAAAGGGGACAGGAGAGCCCAGGGGCTGTCTCGGGTATGTCCTCGCTCCACCAGATGTACACCACATGGTGGCTGCCGTTCACAAGCTACGTGTTCACCCAAAGTTGATTGCAGCTGCCAGGCTTTGACGGTCCATCATCGGAGCCAGCCCTGTGCCAACCCAGAAACATTCAGCAGGCTCCCAGGGACTTGCCTCCTGGTGGCCTCAATAGCTGATCTGGTAACCAGAATGATTAATGTAATTTGGCCCGGAGAGCTGGGACCTCACTCTGGGATGTCTGCCATCCTGTCCTGCTTGGCCAACATGATATTTTTAAATCCTCATCACATCATTTGCCTTTAAGAACCATGGGAAAGTGAACGCTTTAATCTACCAAATTTTGCATCATAGGAGAAAAAAAAAGGCACAAAAGCGAAGACTGGCAGATCCATCAGAAGTTTACTAACACTAATAAACTTAACTTTGAAAGTAGTATTATTTTAAAAAATTAGCATTTATTGGCAATTTTAATAAAAATTTAAAAAAAACACATCCAGGAACCAATTCCTTATAGTTAACATCTACTTACTTCTATCGCTGAAGGATCTGGCTGCTTTCTTTACTGAGAAATCAAGACTCATCAATATTGATCTTGATTCCAGGAAGGCTCTATTGCTATCCCATGGGTCTGCGCCCCTCTCTCCCACCCCTACCCTATTAGAGAAGATCGAACCAATTAGCCTGAGCACTAAGAACAATGCCTCATGGGGCACCTTGTGACAAGGATGTCGTCGCCCTCATCTGGACAAAGATTGTCAATGCATCTCTGTCACAAGGCACGATCCCGGAGTGCCTAAAAGCAGCTCAGGTAACACCTATATTAAAAAAACTACCGCAGATAGTGCTGACCATAACAACTTCCGCCCTATCTCTGACATCCCCACTCTCGCCAAACTCCTGGAAAAATGTGTCCAATCTCAACTCTGTACTCACATTGAGAATTTCCAGCTCCTGGACCAAAGTCACTCTGGCTTTCGGAGTGGGCACCACACCGAATCGGCTCTCACCCACGTTATGGATGACATTTTAAAAATGCTTGACCAAAATGAATCTTGCCTCCTTATCCTCTTTGACCTTTCCTCTGCATTTGACACTGTTAATCACGACATCCTGTTATTTATTTTGGAGGCACAGGATGGGCCTCTCTGGTCTGTGTTGCAATGGTTCTCGTCCTTCCTCCAACACAGATCCCAAAGACTTAAGACGAACCACTCTCTCGCACTCTCGCAGCCATCACCAGTATCCAAAGGGGTCCCCCAAGGGTCCGCCCTATCTCCTATGCTCTTCAACTTGTTCTTGGAACCATTAGCTAATGCACTAAATTCCACTGACATTCTCTTCCATATGTATGCTGATGACACGCAACTTCATCTGAAAATCGCCTCCCTGGATAGCCTCATATCACTCAACACTACCTTGATGAATACTCAAAATTGGTTAATTGGGAACCACCTACTGTTCAACACCTTCAAAACAGAATTCCTTCTCATTTCTCCTCAGAATCACTTCCCCAAGTTAGACTTTCGGATTAACCACCTCACTGCCTTCAATTGCTCCCCCCTCATTATTGACTCAGCCAAATCTCTCTGAATCACCCTGGACAAGCATCTGAACATGAAAAATCCTATTAGCAATGTGTGCAAGGGAGCTAATCACCTGATGAGGTTACTTAGGAATCTCAAACCTTACCTCCCACAAGCTGACTTCAAGCAAGTGGTCCAAGCGCTTATTTTGCCTTGGCTAGACTATGGCAGTGCTACCCTTTGTGACCTCCCCAAATAAAACTTGACCCCACTAAGGGCTTCATTGAATGCTGCCGCCAGTTTGGTTACGGGTATCAAAAGAAATGCGCACATTTCCCCAGCCTTACAATCCCTAAATTCGTTGCCCTATGAAGCAAGAATACAGCTAAAAATTGCATGCCTGTCTCACAAAGCCCTTCATTTCAAAACCCCCAGTTATCTAGCACAAAAGCTAGAATTATCAGGAAGGGGTAGACCTTTAAGGAGTGCTAACTCTCTCCTCCTAAAACCAAAGATCTTTCACAAAAAGAGAACGTGTCACTGAGCTTTCTCCGGCTCTGCTCCGAAGATCTGGAACTCTCTTTCCAACGGAAATCTGTAGAATCTCCTCCAAGGTAGCTTTCAAATTGTTTTGTTTGGTATTCCTATTTGATGCCTGTACTGCAATTATTACCTTCCTTTCCCTCCAATTGGTAAGCGCTCAGATATCCTTCCGGATCCTGTTTGCGCTATATAAAGCTTTATAAATAAATAAATAAAACTGGCTGCTCTCATTTCTATTCTAGATGTTGAAGCACTCATTGAGGAATCAATAACTTACTATTCATAAAAACTGGCGACTTCAATGAAAATCTGCTGAAACTATATGCCAAGCCTAATCCATGTGTACATGATCCACCCCCCACACAGTGATGCACATTCCTCTTCGTAGTTTCTTAATGGGAAGGCAATATAAATTCTAAATTACTAAAAAAAATGGAATCTCGGGACTCTCTCTCAATTGTCATTTCATAAAGGCCCAACCAGAAGAAATGACCTCAACAACTGGCATAGTTAAATCTATTATCAATTTCACCTTAATATGCCTTTAAAACTATCACATTGCAAAAAAGATTAAAGTTGTGACAAGTAAGGAGAGTGATCGGAACCACCATCCGATCACTCTGAAGTTTCGGCCCTCTCAATTCATGTTATCAATAAGTTTGAAAAAAAGAGTCACTAAACACTGCAAGACAGCTTGCTGCGTGTCAGGGAGAGAGCAGAAGCGCACCATATCTACTAAGAAACCACTAGAAAGAGCAGTATCGTCAGACGAACAGACTCACAGGTGTTATTGCACGTAGTCAACAAGTACAGCACTCAACCTGTCTGCGGCTTTACTGCTTTGAGACCATATCTAATAAACAAATCCTGTACAAAAAGGGAGTGCTCAAGGAGTCCAAAACAAATGTTTTGTAGAATGTTCAAGAAGTTGATATTAAAGCGTTTTCTTGAGCACCTTATCCCATGTAAAATACAGTATTCAAACATCCAATAAAGTAGGAGGCATGAAATTGTTTCCATCCAAAGTTCCTTTTATTGAATAACTCAGCTATAATCCGACAACAGCCCAGCCAATGCTTTTCTTCCCCAGGTTGGTACTTCCTTTTACTGGTGAAGTCCAGTAAGGAGGGCTTGTAACACCGGTATTTTTAACATAGTACGAGATAACACGATCTTTGTTTTTTTTTTTTTTGTTTTGTATTTGTCCTCCTCTAACCTTAGACCGAGGCAGATTTACCAAGCCGAGTTATATAGACCTGGACACCCTTCGGCTCACTGCATAAGTCTAGACCCCCATGGCCTTTTTCACATGTTTGAGGTCTGGTGTAATCATTGGACCGGCATCGACCACCAAAGATCTAACAGGTTATCAGGCGGAGGCGCCGTCCCCAAACTAATATGGCAGACCAGATGTACTCATGTGATCCTATCCCACCTCCCTGATCTAAACGTGCCACATTCAACGCAGCTTTTAACCAATCTTCTCTGTTGGGGGGGGGGGTCGGGTCTTTCCACCTTAAACAGATCTCTCTCCTGGCTAGAATATTAAGATATAACAACAAGCCAATATGTATCTGCGACAGCACCCCCTTGTAATGTCGTTTGTACCAAAAATCACAAAATAGAGATCAATCCCAATGTCAATTCCAAAGATAGCTGTCAATGTTTCTCCCACATTCTTCCAAAATAGGCTTAATTCTGTGCATTCAAAAAACATGTGGGTGGTGTGGCTCACTGGTTAGAGGCGGCAGACCCGTAAGCAGAGGACGGCCCGGGACCAGGGTTCGATTCCCGACGCGGCAGGGTCGTGGACCATGGTCAGCGGGCTCGATAATTCTCGCCTCGGTGCCTACTCCAGTCAGGGACCACACTCGGCAACTCTGGGCATTAGCTTGCCTCATCTTCACAACGGCCCCCCCAGACCGCCGGGGATGCTTGGTCGCACCTTGGAGATACCCATTAGGGACCATCTCTCAGGGTGAGCCAGGACCGGTTCCCCAGCGGTCGAAGCGCGGAGATACTCCTCCGGGAGTCGATTCCTAGCGCTATATAAACCCACAATTAAATTAAATTAAATCAAATTTACACCTAGGACATTGTGGAACTGGAACTGGAGCAAACTTGGAATTTCTAGCCGGGGTGTAATAAAGCATGTTTAGCACAAAAAAATTATTCTTTTTTAGCCTAGCGGGATTTATTTATCTGTAGAGTAGTTTTAGGGGGACTTCGAATCGATCTTCTATGGTCTGGGCATGAGGGAGGGAGTTCCATACCGATGATTTGGAGAGGATCTCGCTATCCTCCACTTCGAGCATTCTAGCGTACCAAAGAGATATTTATTTTTTCTTTGGTTGCGGATCTTGTAGCTGCTCAAGAACCCAATTTCCTTTAATTGCTCCAACTTCGGCCTCGTACCATGATCTTAGCTGGAGGTACTTAAACCTTGAAAAGGAGGAGCCGATCTTAACTATTAGCTATTTAAAGTAGGGGGCATCTGGGTAATAATACAATCTGAAAAAACAAATAATGCCATGGGATTTATAAAAGCTAAACAGTAAGATGAAGAGAAAATTAATTTTAACTCTTCCTATAGATATAAATCTCAGCAATAAGTATCCTTAAATTTCACTCTCTGTAACCAAAGGACAAAAAAACAAACAAAATACAAACACACCTCTGTTCAAATTAAATTATTCTTTTTTTTATATGTATATACTTTCAACAAACTGTCTTTTCAAAACACAATTTTCATACATAAATACATTGATTTGAAATGTATATACATACTTATTTACATTTATACATATAACACATATAAACATATAAATGAAAAACAAGAAATTTTTCTACTCTCTTTGCCCTATCTTTTTTCTAACCAGGTGCACCTCAAAATTCATTACCACAGTGCATTTCCCTGTAATTGATCACCATTTCTCAGTTCACCTCCAGGTTAGATTTCAACCCTTTTTCCACTATAGGCGATCTATACTTTTTTTGTATATTATTTTAATTTGTATATGGTGTCTTAATATATCTGTCGACGCGTTTCAGCCATTTTGATTATAGGCCTCATCAGGACTAGGGCTGTTGAGTGCATAATTTCTTTATTCCACCTCACAAGATTTCGGTTGGGCCATATATAGGGGTGGTCAATCCCAAAGCTGTGAGCCGGGGTCCTCTTTTGTAACCTCACTATATACCGCACGTTGTAATACCCAGGAACTCAATCCTAATTCTTTTGAGTGGCGTCTTCAAAACATACAGAAGATATCTATGTGGTTCTATCCGGATTGCCACATTGTTTCTCTCGCTATCACTTCACGGCGAAGACTTAGGGGACAGACAACAGATCAAGGTTAGAAGATAGAGACCGATGCAGTGAGAGTTTTGAAAGTGGGCCTCACTGGAGGAAGACGTGAGCAGTCGCCTCCTTGGCAACATTTTCAGCACCTGCACTTCTTTTTTTACACAAATTAAGCACTGCACACACGTTTGGGAAATAGTAACATTGCAATTACCCACCAAAGCCCACCACGGCAGAGCAGGTCAAGATGTCAGTTACCTTAATTGCCCACACCAGCTAATATGAGGTATTATCCTAGGTGGGAATTGCAAACACCATGGGAAGAGGACAGAAGAGTGGAGTGGGAACACACGTGTACTGTTGCTGGAAAGGTAAGAGGGATAATGATACCAGCACCAGTGGTGTTAAATAGAGTACAGAGGGGCAATGGTACTAAATAATGCATGATTAATGTCCGTAGTCTCTCGGACAAAGCAAGAGGGGTTAATGATTCACTAGTAAACAAAGTGACACATTGGATTAGACACTATGGGCACCGTTATTCTATAATAAGATCCCATATTCTGGCTGAGAAATGTTGCCACTATAATGATGAATGTGATTACATAGCCCTGGAATTAATCAGCGATGAACTTGGGAAAAGTTTGGTGAACCTGGAGCAGTGCACCTCCCCTCTTAAAAGTTCCAAGATCCAGTTCAAATATAATCCACTGCGAAGAGGATGCACACATGATGCCAAGGATAAAGGGCATCCTAGTGGACAGCCAGAAAGAGAGCAGGTATCTACTGGAGGAAGAAATACTGCTGAGGAAGTGTCACCCCAAACCAGACTCAGTTGAAGAAAGCCGACTACAGCACCATCATAGCAGAGTTTCCAGAGGTACAAATATTACTGATACCAGGGAAGAAGGGAGACAATCCTAACTAGCACAAGCACCTAGAGTTGCAGACACGTCTACACAGCTGAAAGCACTTTCATGGAATGTGGAAGGTGTGAGTTATAAACTGGATGAAGTGGAATGGGGAAATTTTGTAGACGGCTCTCACATCTGCCCGTTTCAGGAGTCATGGGCATTACAGCCGTTCAGTAGAGTTGGCTTTATGAATTGTAGCATCAAAGCTTCACCTTAACCAACTGGTTGTCTATCAGGAGGGTTTGTTATTTGGATAAAGACGACACTGAAGTGTAACATAAAAAAGATTAACATCAAGACTACTGGCATTTTAAGTCTGAGCATTTCCTCATCTAGTGGAAAATATTCTTTATGGCTGTTTAATATGTACAATCAGTTTCCAACTCTGAATCAGGACTCTCCTACCTAACTTATCTTGGACGAGTTATGTTATTATGTTAAGTTATTATAAGTTTGTGAAGCGCCGTATCACC
Organism: Lissotriton vulgaris; assembly: GCF_964263255.1. Classification (NCBI taxonomy): domain Eukaryota; kingdom Metazoa; phylum Chordata; class Amphibia; order Caudata; family Salamandridae; genus Lissotriton; species Lissotriton vulgaris. Next base: position 369,337,569 of record NC_141685.1, read on the forward strand.
CAGAGGTATCTAAGCGTGTCTGGATCCGTCTAACAGCACAAGCCATCTTATCTTGGCTGGTGATTTGAACGTAACATTCGAATCCCTTGATGTGATGCAAAATTTGACGGAAGAAGAGGATGGAGAGAGGGTCAATCCTAGTCTGCAGATCACATGAACGGTCGGGAATTCCAAGGTAGCAATGCAAGTTGCATCCCTAACATTATAGCACAGTTTGAGAGCTTGCAATGGGCTCACACTATCTGATAAAGCGGCTGGCTATCCGTCACAAGGGCTTCTAGTAGGAGCAGAATTGATTACAAGCTTTTAGACGTTTTACTTTGGCCTAACTTTACAGATAAGGCCGTCATTGAAAGTCCTGACACCACTCATAACGCCCTGTTGCGAGATTTGGCACAAATGCTTATCCTTCCCTACTCGTGAAGAAAACCGAGCACTGTCCTTATGCTCTTGTGCTGGTGCACTGCGTAGTGTGGGAACAACTCCCTCCAATAAGTCAAGTTCCTCCAGGTAATCCCCAGTAATCTTTTGAAAGAATATAATTTACTCGCTCCTTCTTGTTTATTTAATTCTTAGTATTCCTCACCACAACGGAGACAGTAAGATGAAATCTGTAGTCTTTATTTAGACATTCCATATACATACTGTATGCATTTCATTTCATAAGGCTTTATTCGGAACAAAAAGCAAGTCCATAAAAGCACAGCATAAAAAAGATTACAATATAAAACAACAGCCATAAAGAGCAAAGGATACAACAGTTAAAAAAGGTTAAAAAAGCATACTTTTCCTAGCATTGATTGATTTGAGAATGAAAGTAGCCGTATAAAAACAAACATCGGGATGATGTAAATTATAAAGCAGGCTCATGGAGTCTCGTATTGTCCTTACACCAAACTTTAAAAAGAAGGGCTTCAGATAGGCAATCCTCAGATATTTGTACAGCTGGCAAAGCAAAAGAAAGTGCACAGTGCTTTGTGGGGTAATATTATCACACGAACAAGGGCCAACAGGGTGTAAATGCAGAGAGGGGAAGGCCACAAGGTGGTGGACTACTCCAGTTCTCAGTCTAGCCAACACAAACCGATGTGCAAAAACATTATTATAGAAATGAATTAATAGAATATTCCTACCTCCTGTTTTGTGCAACCATAGAATCTGGGAATGTTCCACAACTTGTACATATTTTTTAACTAGCAGAGGGGTTTGGACAGAAATCAAGATCAAAAGGCCCCCTTTCGCTCTACCTGATAAAGAACCAGTAGCAGGTAACTGGTAGGAGACAAAACCATTATATCCTTTAAAGTCCCTACACCAAGTTTCCTGGAAACAGATAATGTCAAAGAGGGCTAAAAAATCTGTCCATCCCAGGCAATCTGATTTGGACCTAATGCCCGCAATGTTCCAGCTAGAAATATGGCAGCTGGAGAAACTGGAGAGACCTGACCCCACAAGAGAACGACCGCTACCCTGTTGGGAAGGTGCGATGTTAGTAATATCGGGTGGTACCTCTGGGCAGCCTACTGTTTACCCTCCTTGCCCATAGGCACACAATCTACAGTGATCCCTAGTTTATCAGCCAAAACTCCTGATGAACAAACATTTTGACCCATACCAGACAAGACCTGTCTCTCCGGGGTTTCTAGGGATACCGTACAGAACTCCAGTCAATCGTTTTGATCCAACCCGCTAAGGCATTGGAAACGATTAACTGTGTTCACCTGGAAACAGCTTGGGAAACTATACGGGGCCTCTCCCCTCATTTTCTCCCACCCGTGGTTACTAGGATGATGGCTGGTGTGTTGTCTGTAAAAAAAAGCCTAAGGGGCGGAGTGAAATGCCCTGCTCATTACAGGGGCGGGATGTGGCTCGAATCAGGGCAGTTGTGGCGAGATGTGGGTTACTAAAATTGATAATGACGCAATCCCCAGCGATGTTCTTCGGAGAAGTGCCAATCCAACTGGTTCTGGTAGTAGTCAAGATTTAGTCCGCCAGAGCCACTGGAAAGCCACACTCCCGATTCAGCCATGCCACAGTTTTACATTTAAGGGAATCATGCGATTCGGTAGAGCGGTGAGGCCCGTCTTCCCTGACTGGTGTAACATTAGTCAGGACTGCTACATAGGGTGCGCAGTCCGGTGGTAGGTTCGGTCGGGAGAGGCCACAGTTATTAGACTTCCCCCTCTCAATCTTCTTAGTCTGATTCCCTGGGACAGGAATAGCGGAGGGGGTCGAAGGGACAAGTTTAGAACATACTGGTGTTACAGTGGTGTCATTAGTAAGGCCCTCTACCAATGGTAAATTTGGTTTGCCTGTTACGCCCTGCTGCTCAACAGCTATCAAGGGACTACTGCTTAACTGTGCAGGAACACTAGAGCCTGCCCGGACTGCGCCAGCTCCGGGTGGGCCTTTGTTGGATTGCACGGGCTTACTGGTACTGCCCCCGGCCACAACAGCTAGTTGCGGACTATTATTAAGACTCAAACAGGATTGCACCATCTCACCCAATCTAGTCACTTCCTTAGAGACAGCGTCAAGTTTATCCAAGAGTGGGACAACAATGTTTTTTTAACTTGGCATCAATCATTCCGATAAGCAACTCAAACTGATCCGGAGCTAATTTCATATGGGTGGGAATGACGTCATTGTAAGGAGGATTTAAATCGTTGGAGCCCCCATTAGATCCAATGACATTGTTCTTTTTACTTTTACGCCCCCCCCCCCCCTTTTTGGACAATACAGGCCTGTTTAAGAGTTTCCCTGACCTCAACACTCTGAGGTTTGCGGGCCACGGAACTCGATGCGTCAGAGTCATTATGGGGCTCATTTTGAGACTCATCAGCATCCGATTCCTTATCGGGGTCATCAACGTCCAGGACATCCTGTAAGGACTCAATTTCGATGGTGCCCTCCCTGGATTGACAATCCGGAAAACCCGTGGCACAGCTGTCATCTATAGACATCGGCAGGGGTGTTGGCAAAGGAACAAGGATCTCAGTAGTAACCAATATGGGCGTAGGGTCTGGGGCACTACCTACTCCCAGGGACAATCTTAGTTTCTTATTAATCTTGTCAACTACTTTCACTAAGTAGTTATCAAGTGTAGAGACAATAGGGCGGGGTTCCCGCCGGCAGTTTCAGACATAGTGCCTTATGTAAAGTATACGCTACAAAGAATAGACCCCAATATGTGTTAAAATTATAAACTTGAAACAAGATAATGAATAAATCCGAATAGCACTCAATATGAAATGGCCTAAAACCACAATTAAATATTCATGGGTAGAACAGTAACAGACCCAAAAGTTGGGTACTGAGTTTAGAAGAAGTGTTTGTTACCATGGGGGAACTGTTGAAACCGGTGATCCAATATCGACAAAGTCAAAAGGTGATGGGGGCAAGGTGACAGGGGTTTGGGCCCAGCCCAGCCTCGTCCAGTCGCGGACTGTTGTAGACTGTCCCGCTCTTGTTCCGGCCTTCTCCCGGGCCGCTCCCGCGCATGACTCGCGGCTGCGAGAGGCGTTCCGTGCTTTAACGCGCCTCGGGCGCTCCTGTGGCGTCACTCCCGCGGCGTCACTCCCGCGCCACAGCTGCCGGGGCACCTGGGATATGGAGTCCCAGCCCACGCGGCGTCCTCGGTGTTGCTGATAGACGCGATGGCCGTTTCCCTCACGGCAGTGCTGGAGCAGGTGCTGGGACACAGGACGCAGGACCAAATAACGCTGGCCGTTCACCTCACGGCAACAGGTAAGCCCCCAAGGAGCTCAAGGCGCTCCGTGCTTTAACGTGCCTCCGGGCGCTCCTGTGGCGTCACTCCCGCGCCACAGCCGCCGGGGCACCTGGGATATGGAGTCCCAGCCCACGCGGCATCCTCGGTGTTGCTGATGGACGCGATGGCCGTTTACCTCACGGCAGTGCTGGAGCAGGTGCTGGGACACAGGACGCAGGACCAAAGAACGCTGGCCGTTCACATCACGGCAACAGGTAAGCCCCCAAGGAGCTCAAGGCGCTCCGTGCTTTAACGCGCCTCCGGGTGCTCCTGTGGCGTCACTCCCGCGCCACAGCCGCCGGGGCACCTGGGATGTGGAGTCCCAGCCCACGCGGCGTCCTCGGTGTTGCTGATGGACGCGATGGCCGTTTCCCTCACGGCAGTGCTGGAGCAGGTGCTGGGACACAGGACGCAGGACCAAAGAACGCTGCCCGTTCACCTCACGGCAACAGGTAAGGCAACTGTATCCATTTTGAGCTTCGTACAGTAGTACGCACAAATTGATCTCTGTGTAACATGAGCACGAAATATATTATCCCTATGCATTTCGAGCCTGATAGGCTCTTCGTCAGGGGAATCTAAAACATAAAATTGAACAATGTCACAAGACTATACTATTATAATTCATGTCATCTGTCATTACATTGTTATCCTTCCCTACTGTCATTCTCTACAACAGACTAGAATGACAGTTCTTCTTAGCAATAACAGGAGGCAGGTAAAATGGCCCACAATAGAGAGCAATGACAACACTATCTCAAATGTACACTTTAGTCACGCATACAATAAACCACATTAATAATCTAGAGCAAGACGTGCAAACCCTCATATGCACCTTTAACAAACCAATAGGAACGATTTAAAAGGTTTTCCCCAAAGGGGTCAAGGGAATTTAACTAATTCCATTGGGGCACTGTTATATGATTCTCAATGTAAGGCGGCCAGAGAAAGGTTGATGACTGTCATTAATGGTGGCAGTAGGGATGCTGTTGTTAAAGAAAGTAAACAGTATAAATCAGTCCAACTAAAAGCTAAGAAGATTTGGGAGGAATAATTGCGTCAGGATTCAGCAACACTGAAACTTAGTAAATCATTCTGGCACCTGATAACTAAAGGGACTCCACACCAGGTGTGATTTGTGGTTTCATCCAACCACAATCACGGGTAGACCATGTTAGTACACAAAAGCACAATGATATGTTGAAGGCCATGGGAGAAAGATTTGGACTCTCCTTAATGGGGGTTTGGCATAGCGCAGCGCCACAAGTCACCTTGCTGCGCTGCCCTACACCAAAGTGAAAGGGCAGGAATGAACCTTTATCCAGTACGGTGCATTCCGGTCCTTTCTACATGTGCTGACGCCATTTCGGCAGCCTAGCACCAATGACCACACCCTTGCACCCTGGTGCAAGGGTGCCTGTGTTGTCAGCAGGATTGTTTTTGTGCAGGAAAGGCTACCTTCCTGCACAAATACAATCCTGAGAGGCGTTTTCCTCTTTCCATGTGTGCTGCAGAATGCAGGACACATGTAAAGAGGAATAAACGAGGAGAAATAAAGTTATTCCGCCTTGTTACACCTCACCGCGAGAGGTGTAAGGTTTTGGCGCGTACCCAGGTTTATAAGGTTTGTAAATCTGGCGAAGCGTCAAAATCCATGCCTGTTGCATGGGAACGTCCACTGCAAAGTCCATGGTATGCCTCCTGAGCGCAGAGTAAGGAAACTCAGTGATTTGCGCAGCCTTGCCGTACTCCATATTGATGAGGCCATTCAATGCCTAGCGAAGTGATGCTGCAGTGGTGTAAGTGACACATAAATATGCCCTATGTTGATAAGTTGTAGTAGCAGGGGGGATGGAGATAATTTGATCACCCATCACCATGGATGAGACAATGGAGACAACTGGCTATTTGGAAAAAGGTAATGCCCTAGGTCTTGATAAAGCACCAGAACTGTTTTCCTCTTGAACTAGTTAACCAGAGATGTATCTCAAAGCAAACGTCCAATGTCATAGTGAAAAGGGCGTAAATACCAGATACTTAGACGGGTGCTAAAGTAATGCCAATATATAAGAAAGAAGGAAAGGGGGATCCAGCAAATTATCGGCCCATTAGCCTGATCAATAACTCTCAGCAGAAAAACTTCTATTGTTGAGGGTCCGAAAATGGATGGAGAAGGAACACGTTTTGTCACACCTCCAGGCGGGTTTTAGAGCAAACACAAGTACTATTGGCCAAGTGTTCTGTTACTTGCAAATAGTCTGGAAATCTGTGGTTTCAAATAAAGAGCACATATATGTAGTGTTTGTAGACCTTTGTGCAGCATTCCTTCTAATTCCTTGAGAGAAACTCTAGGTAGCACTTGAAGACATGGGGATGCCAATTAAGCTACTGCACATTGTAGTGCGGCTCCATACTGACAATTACACCCAAGTGAGATGGGGAAGGAATGGTTAGCTAACAGAGCATATAAGTGTTAACAGGGGAGCCAACAAAGATACATTCTTGCCCTGACTCTGTTTTCACTAAAAATTAATTGGCTCATTGAGACACTGTGTGATGGCAATGGTGACCCGCTGAAACTGGCACACTATAGGGGGCTAGCCCTGCTTTTTGCAGGTGATACTTTATTGATTTCTAAATCTCCCATGGGTCTTCAAAATTGAATCAACTGATTCACACTCTGGTGTGAAAAATATGTCTATAAGTCAATGTGTCTAAGACAAAATGTATGACCTTCCAGTCACACAGGGCATTCAGAGGTAGGGTTAAGTTAGGGGGCATTTCACCTGGAGCAAGTCAACAAGTTTGATTACTTAGGGGTAAGAATTATGAACATGTTCTTGTGGGGCTGCAGATAACTAAAAGATGGATGACTTTACCATATGCAGGTTCAACAATAGCAAAAAGGCAAAAAAGTTCAAGCTATCAGGCAATTTCACTGGCTAGAGAAAGATAACTTGCAAGAGGGCCTGGTGCAGCATTATATTGGGCAGAGATTTGGGGTATAAACCATTATGGGGGGGTTTGAGAAAGTGAAAATAGCTTCATGGGATCAGTACTCATGCTGAACTGCAATGCCCCTTTGAAATCTATGCGGCTAGACCTTGGCCTAAAGAATAAAGTACATGTGGCAGCTTTCAAACCCCTGGCCTTTTGGTTTAGGGTTTGGACTAGTAACTCCCCAATACCACTAAGGCAGTCTTTTACAGAAGAAAGAATGCAAGCCAAAATGGGGTAGATACTTTGTTTTATCTACATTAAAACCTGAATGAACAGATTAGAAGTTAATACATTTTGGGATAATCCCGAGTTAATTAAGAAAGATACGTTGGCCTATTTGAAGATTAGATATTGGAACTACATCTATAAATATTGGTTGTGCAAGAACGATGCTGGCGCTCCAAAAGAGAGGCTCTTATATTTTAAGGACAGTCTGGTGTTTGAACAATTCCTGGACAGAATTGAACCACCCTACACCAGATTTATCTTCATAAAATTCAGGTATGAAATTCTGCCAGTAAACAAGGTCCGACGCAGATGGAATGATTTTAATGACCAACATTGAATCAGAGGAACATGTTATTTTTTTTTGCCCCTCTTATAACACATTTAGGAAGACATGGATAATCCCAATTTGTTGCAACCTATCTGTATTACATTTAAGGGAAGCGATCAGGATATTAAAAAGTGATAACAGAGAATGGCTGGTATTCGCACTTTCCAGAAAACTACTTTATCCATGGTAGCTGAGATGTAAAACACTGAAGCACTATAAACAACCTTGAGATATACGCCAAGTATGTGCTATGGCTGGTCCATTACACCTGAAATGCTTAGGACTATTATTTTAGATCTAAGTAGGCAATTTTTAAATTCTAATTTTTACTGGCTACATGTTGTGATTAATTAATATTTTTAACCTGATGTACTTCACAGGAGCATGGCCCTTAGGAATTAATAGGACTTATTGGCACTTTAATGCATAAGCAGTTTAACAAACAAATCATGTTGGGACCGATTCACAGAACTAATTTAAGACAAAATCCTAAACTTACTACTATTTTGGTATTCATAGAAGGCACTTACTAATTTTGGTATTTACAGAAGGCACTTTCTCATTTTGGTATTCACAGAAGGCACTTACTCATTGATGAGTAAGTTACTCAAAATGAGTAAGTTACTCAAAATGAGTAAGTTACACAAAATGGTATTCACAGAAGGCACCAAGGGGCATATTATCAAGAACGGCGTTAAAAATTATCGCCGGTTTAGCGGCAGAAAACTAACGCTAAAACAGCGATAATGGGCGTGATAATATGCCCTAGAGAATTCCAATAGAAGCCCATGTTCTGGTGTGAGGGCTGTGACCATCTTCACAGGCCAGTATAATTACAGGCTTCTGCCACCAGCTTAAGGAAGCCACTGATAGGTTGAAGCCTGTTTACTGAGCAGATTATATGACATCTAAATAATCAAGTCCTCTCTAATTGGGCCTTGATTCTGCTTCCCCACATCAAAGAGAGGAGATTCCTTCTATGTCAAGGTTAAGTAAGGAAGGATCCCAGTCTAATATAATGAGAACATTAGGAGGAAGGTGTCAGGGCCTTGAATCCTCGGAGACGTACAATGCTCTAAGGGGTCCACCTCCCGATAGCCCCTTGGTCTGAGTAGAACTGACAGACACAAAAAAGTGATCAGGCGACGGAAGGAAAGGAAGGGAACAGCAGGGAGGGAGGTCAAACAAGAGTAAACCAGTATAAGTATCCAACACTTCCTGTATGTACAACAAACACTTCAGGACCTATGCTGTGACTGCAATACCTGTAAAGGAAAATAGTTGCCTCTGTATCCTATCAGGGATAGCTGGAATCAAAGTGCTACTGGACCTAAGAACAGAACAAGGATGTCACCACACAAATATAAGAGCGCTGTTCAATAAGTTATCATGTATTTAAACAGCATTTAGCAACATATCCCAAAACAGCACTAGAACCACGTAACAGGGGAATGGGAGCTTCTTCAGGATGAGCTCTACAAGCCCCTGTTGTGGAAACAAAGATAAACAATCCACTATGAACTTCTTCGCACTCGTAGAAGTTATTATTATACATCATAATAAAGCAAAGAGTATGGAGTAAATGCAGTAATGGTCTATGTAGTGATCCGGTTCCAAGAAGTTTGTGACCAGCACAGGGATCATAGGAGAACACAAATGGATGCCGAGTATTGCGGCAGTATTTAAAATACCAAGCACAGTTTGCCACAACCTCAATACAGCATTGCTGTCCCCTTGGAATCTCACAACGTTATGAAATGAACAAGCCAATAAGTAATGCAAAATGCACAGACGCGCTTAACTAATAAAGCGGGCAAATCCAAAATCCCACAGGGAATCAGAGAGGGATCAGATGAATACAACGAAGCCTCGCAAGAGCCTTAAGAAGCTCGTCCAACGGGGCTAAGTAATTTCCAGGATGCCCCACAAGAGCTGATCATCGGTTCGTCCAACGGAGCTTCGGAAATGCCCAACACTAAGTTGCAGGGCCGAAGAAATGTGCTGAGAGCAACGAGGAGCAATGGTGCAAAGGCACCCCTACTGTATCTTCATTCCGCAGAACGCCACAGAAACTCCAGGAATTAACGGCACCCGACTGGTTCCAGGGAAGCGTTTACATTTGCTTCTGCGCAGCGTCGTGACGTCATTAGCGTCACGTTCCCATGGCTTCATGGGAATTGTACTTTTTTGTTCGCCGCTTCTAGTCCGATCAAGGAGAAGCCTTGCACTGCAGTGTTCTCTGCCTGCCCTGTTGGTGAGACGTGACAGAAGGTCAAACCTTAGGTAGAAAGCAGAAGTAGTGGCCCCAAGCTTCTCTAACCCACTTGTGAATGTGCCTACTACAACTAGTAGAAAGGTTATTTTAATGCAGCAAAACCTATGACAATGATTTATAGTAAAATAATTAAAAAGCGTTAAAGACCATAAGTACATTGAATGATCAGAGTAAATAAGTGAACTAGGGGTAGGATTGGAAGGCATAAGCCTTAGTCTGCAAGAGCCCCTCCTCAGTGGCCCAAACAATCTGATTGTTGCTGCCAACTCTGAATAAACCCAATTACACATCTATTTGGATATTGTTGAGCATGCCCATGCGATTACATAAAATGGTTCTTAACCCTGGTCTACACAGCCATAAAAGTTACCCCATTGCTACTCACATATGCCTCTTCTCCCTCAACACCAGAGACACTGCAAACACAACTGCATCCACCTCTCTGACCTAGACAGCCACAATGCAACTCTAGTGCATCCGCTCAACGCATGATCGCTGTACAAACAAGCAATGGAAATCTGGGCTACATCACCCCATATGTCACCTTCCTCACAGAGACCTGTTTGAACCCCAACTTCACACTGGACAGCACAATCGCCACCCCCATAGGCTACAAAATAACATACAGTGACCGAGCCAACAAACACAGAGGTGGAATTGCCATCATCTACAAGAACACCATATGCTGCACGACCTCCTCAGACGAATCAAGCTCGGTAATGAGACCTGTCAATTTCCAACTCCACACAGATTGAAAAAGCAGAATCAGCGACAACCTTGCCTCAGACAACCAGGACCACGCCCCAGCTTCTACAGCGTCATCCCTGACCTCATCACCTTGATCACCATTAACTCCGAGCACTACATCTTCGTAGAAAATCTTAACTTCCACCTCAACGACCCCAGCAACACCAATACAACCGACCTCCTGGTAGGTATAAGCAGCATTGACCTCAAGTAACTTGTCACATATCCTATCCACAGCGCAGGACAAACACTCAACCCCATTTTCAAGTCCAGCGATAAAGTAAAGTACAACCATGCCTCTCCGCTCACCTGGACCTACCAGTACAGAGTCCATTTCACCATCTCAGGACCTACCAACACTGCCACCGAACCCCCCAGCTCTACAATTAGCTGATCACCTGCCCCAACAGACCACACCCGCAACCTCGACATCATCTTAAACAGCAAACTTTCCATGAAGAAACAGTTAAACACAGTCTCATCTGCCTGCTTCCACATGACAACACCCTTTACGTAGGAATCACCACACGCCTCCTGAAGAGACTACAGACAATACAAAACTCAGTGGCCAAACTCATCCTCAACCTCCCAATATAACCCACATCACACCTCACCTAAAGATGCTATATGGCTCCCAATCCAGAAGAGAAGCTAGTTAAAGATGTTGACTCACATATACAAAGCCCTGCACAACGAAGGACCAGCATACATCAACAAACACTTGGCTTTCAACCAACCAGACACCTACAATCGGCCTCCCTCTTCCTCGCAGACACCCCTCGGTCCATCGAAGCAACAGTGGAGGACACTCCTTCACACACCTGGTGGCCAAAGCTTGGAATAATAATAAATAATAATAATAATACATATTTGTAAAGCGCAAACATATCACCCCTTAAGGTTTCAAAGCGCAGCGGGCCATCTAGAAGATTAAGTGAGCAATTGCCCAGAGTCACATGATGCTGTGCTGACCTGGCGTTGGGATAAAACCGCGAGTCTGCACTCCGGAGTCTTACGCTCTGGCCTCTGTACCACACCTCTCCCACTAATAAGGAATGACCTCTCCCTGCACCTCAGGACTACCCCATCGCTCCAGCAATTCTGGAAAGGTCTCAAGACCTGGCTGTTTGAATGAACAGGGTACAGAAAGCTACCAGCATCTCCAGCGCCTTGAGACCCTCATGGTTGATTTGCTGCACTTTACAAATCCTTGATTGGTTGATGTAATGTAATGTAATATAATGTATGTATACTTGTAAAGCGCACTGTTACCTCGTTACGTGGTGTCCTGGCGCTGTATACCGCTGAGGAACCCGTCCTGGCTTTCCCTGTGAGAGGGCACCCCCAAGGTGAAGCCAGGCATCCCCGGCGCTGCTGGGGCCGTGGAGATTAAGCAAGCTATTGCCCAGAGTTGCAGAGTGGGGCCCATGGTTAGCGTAGGCACCTAGTCGAGAATTATCGAGTCCGCGGACATGGACCCGAGACCCTGCCGCATCGGGAATTGAACCCTGGTCCCGGGCCGACTTCTGCTTCAGGGTCTGCCCCTTCTAACCAGTGAGCCACACTTCTCTACTTGATGTTGATGTTGGTATTGACCTTTAATCTGCTGCCACTATCACAGTAGGGAAGAAAAGAGTAGGAGGAGTAAGACATCCATAAGAGTTTGATATCTGGCTCGGAAAGGGTAAGGCATCCTGCTTTAGAAAGGGAAGAACTATTTTGACCAGAGAACCATTCATCCTGATCCACACCGGTATCTTGTGAATCCCCACTTTATGGGGAAAAGTAAATGTGTCACTTGATAACTAAAATGAATGGCGGACTATCATCAATATCTGTATATTCTTGCTTCCACAGAGGTGAAAGAAATATATCCAAATTGTAGTGGAAAAAAGTAAGGTTGCATATTCAATCAGAGAAAAGGACTGGGAGAACAAACACTGTACTAAACCAGTCCACGCATATATCCTCCCAGGCTGTATCTAACCATAATTGATAAAAGGTTGGTACGGACTCACTGAATATGGCAATCCAGGAGATCCATTCATGTGGACTTTATGTCCCGATCTGCACTATTTGTACTCGCTTTACGATACTGTCTATCCAGACCACAACTGTGGTTCTTGTTCCTTAATGCCTAGTGAATTGCAACTTTGGAGATTTCAATGGTGCATGGCGACCAAGCTATTGATACCACTCAGATTATTATTAAACACATTTCTCTGCAATGCAGAACTAACAAGAAAGTGCATAGTATTTGGTCTAAGATTTCCTTTCCCCTATTTAGGCAGAAATGTGTTTAGCCCTGGTACATGGGGAGGAACCCTACAGTATCCTACATTAAAGGCGAGTGACCTAAATAATCTAGGTAATTATTGGGTTAAATTACTCATGAATGGTAGGTATTTAATTATGTGAATTCTTTTTTTTTAATTCATTACAATAAGACATTTCATAACAAAAGGCAGTTTACAAAACCTTTCTTGCTAAATAATGTGATAATTTAAGTGTCTGAAGACTGCAACAAATATTTGTTAGATGAATTTAAACAGTATTAATGAAGGCTATAAATGTACACATAGGGCCGTATTATAGAAAGTACCCTTTGCCCACTTTGTGCACCCTCTGGGGCACTTTGGCTTTACAAAAGGGGCCATAGAGGTGTGTTTGGCCCCTTCTGTATGAGGACCGGGAACGAATTACCGTAAGTGCAAGTCCCGCTATGATACATAGTGAAGTATTACTAGGATCGCCATATTGAGTTGTAACACCGCAACAATGGCGTCAACTATTGCACTATGTTAGCTTATCAAAACAATACACGTAGAACTACAAATATGGGAGATAGAATACAGCACACTAGCTTTTGCAGTGTAATCCCACGAGGCAAGCGCAAAGCGGGAACTACGATGAAAATCTGCAAGTATGGAGCCCAAAGTGGATTTTGACCAAATTAATTAGGTTAATAGGCGCCAATTAAACAATTATTAGAGGGGCTCTAGTATATAAACGCATGCCCAACAGAGCACTTTCACACCACAGAATACAGCAGACGAGGCAGCGAGAGACTGAGGCCATAATACACCCACAGGTAAGAGAAGCCGATACCGGTTCTTAAAACGGGAGCTTCGATGCGGAGCCCGATAGTGTAGGGGTTTCTCTGTTAGACTATAGGACTTTGTGAAGTTCTTTTAATAAGGGTTTTAGGTTAAATTTAGACTAATATGAGTATTGTATTGTTTAGTCGCTGTGTAAGCGGTGAAATTATTCAGCAATTGAGGTAGATCCGGACCGGACTACTCCTGGCTAAAAATACGAATACATTAGCAGTTAAATATACGGGATGGGAAAAGCAGCAAGCACCACATCCCTCGGCTAGAGAAATACCTTTAATGAAAATTATTAGCTGAACTGGGTATATGGATGGTTATATTATAATATACTGTTTACACTCCATAGGTGCCAAATGAATTATTCACAGATATAAAGGGCAGGCTCCAGTTGGACAGAGGGTGAATAATTGAAATACCCCATGAACTACAATCAGTTTGTAACCATAAGAGGAGTGATTTAAGAAGGCCGAGGGAAAGCTTAAGAACCCCTGCAACTGAAGTAAGTGCGTAACCCACCACACAATAGTTATCAATGTTAAGGTGGGCCAACCAATTTTCACCAGTACATAATCCATACCGTTAATACCATAGGGATCGAGGGGTAACTTGAAAACAAACTCCTATGAAGAGACCTGACAAATAACTGGAAAGGTCCAGAAGAATTGAGATCTAACAAGAGCAAGAGGTATACCAAGAACCCCACTATCCGAGATAAGTGAGTAAAATCATTGGATAATAGTGCCAAAACTATATACGGGTTGACCAAGATATTAATATCTAACCTGTGTTGTTAATATTACAGGAACCGTGGGGTAAATTAAAAATAATACTCTCAGGAAGAGGACCGAGAAAGTAACTTAAAGGTCTACCACTCCATGAGAGGAAGCCACATACAGGCAATTCATGTAAGAATTCTTATGACCACCTTAGTAGACACATGTGACACGTAGAATGATAAGCTGTATTATTAAATAGACATTTCTTCTCAAGTAGGGACCAATGATACTAATTGTATGCATTCATTTTTTTAGAATCAAGAAGCCATGTTTTTAAAAGTTCTGTCCTGAGGAAGGTGTTTCTACAATCAAAAATAAAGCACAGAAACACGTTGACATAAGGACCTAATTTTATGTTACTGTAAAAAAAAAAGGTATTGTGATTTGTGTACCAATTTGTTATGATTGTTTATTGCTGTATATTGAGAAGATACTCAGAGAACTGTATTTCAATGAAATGTTAGACACAACCCTGTTTATTGTAAGCAAAAACTGTTAAATTAAGTTGATATCGGAGTATATGAATGTATCATGTTTCATTAAATGTGTATCAACAATTTTTAAATTAAAAAGTTTTTATAAAGAATAAAATCTTGAGAGAAATAGAAAATTATGTGTTTTGAACTAATATTTAACTGTGTCATGATAAGTGTCAGAAGGTCATAATTTTAATGTGGGCTGACTGATTAGCATCAAATTGAGCAACACAGAAAGGAATCTTTTTTTCTTCATGGCCCCTTCTGTAATACAGCTAGCGCTGGAGCACATGTAGTACCAGCGCTATCTGAAGAGGGCATTCTCTCATTTGCATGGGGGAATCTCATTACCTCTGCCGTATTATGGATGCGGCGGGCGCTGAGGCAAAAAAGCTGTCAGGAGGCGCACTGACAATGCGCCATAAAAAGGTGGCGCACTGTCAGTGCACCCACTGATGGAAGCCCTCTAAAGGAAGTCCATGCAAACCTATGGACCCCCAGACGTCCCCTTGAAGGTGGGTGCAGTCAGTCACTGCACCTGCCTGCTAGGCGATCTCTCTGGGTTGCTGCCTGCACAGTGCAACACAGAGCGGTTGCTTAAAAGCCATTCCCTATTTCACTTGAATGCGATGCCCCCAGGGCAGCTTGAGTTTAGGGCTGCCCTGACAGCAGCACATTGGGCGCACCTGTTTGAAGGTGCGACGTTGCGCAAACAGGGAAAGTGCACCCTATATGTAATAGGGCCATATGTTGTATAGATTACAGTTTAAATGAAGGCTGGAATAGGCCCCTGTTTGGGGGTTAGAGGGTGTGTGGATCGATTTGGTAGATAATAACTGCTCCATACTCAAACTTTCTGCTCTCAGCCTTCAACTGTTTTTAATCTGTTGTAAGCAAAATCCAAAACTTAATCAAGTTTCCAATAAAATTGTTGGGAAAGTAAAACACATATCCCAGTAGTTTCTTTTATTGAGCGTAGAAATAGTTTCCTGAAGATATCTGTTATCCAGGACAATGCAACTTCTCCAGGACCTGGGGTTTGTCATCAATCGACAGAAGTCCTGTCTGACCCCTCCTAACGCATGGAGTATTTGGGATTCCAGACAGACTTCGTGTTCCAATTGATTCTTCCTGTGCAGAAAATCCGGAATATTAAAAAGTAGTCAAGGGCACGGATTGTGGCTCTCTTGGCTTCTTCCATCCAAGCCAATTTCCTCAGACTCCTCCATTACAGGGCTGTGCAGAGACTCAAAATGTAATACCTGCAGAAGGCCCTATCTTATTCAGATCAGGTTTACCTGTCAGAGGAGACCTAAGATGGCATGGTGCCTCGACCACATGGATAATTCTACAAAGAGCTGCATTTTAACAACTCCTTACTAGGTGTCCCTCACGAGTCCAATGCAAAAGCATTGAAATTATTACATCAAGCTGCAGTTTAACTAGTCGTTGCTAGATGTCCCTCAAGTCAAATGCTTTTGCATTTGACTCATGAGGGACACCTAGTAACGACTAGTGGAACTGCTACTTGATGTAATCATTTCAATGCTTTTGCATTGGACTCGTGAGGGACACCTAGTAACGACTAGTGGAACTGCTACTTGATGTAATCATTTCAATGCTTTTGCATTGGACTCGTGAGGGACACCTAGTAATGACTAGTTGAACTGCAGCTCTTTGTAGAACTATTTTGATATTGGATACTATAATATTCACTGCCCACTGCTAATCTCGTCCTATAATGCTTTGCAGGGCCTTTGGTTGGGATTGTATTTTTGCCCATAACTGTGCTTGGGGTGGTCCTAAGAGGATGGGACCACCGCCAAATTGTTCAGCAAGATGTGCTCTTTGTATTCGAAGCATTTGCTTGATTCTCTCCCTAGGTTAGGGTGGATCCCAAAATCATCACACCTTGCTAAATTTTTATTTTCACTTTTTTCTGTTTTATTAATTGGAAGTCCGACGAGCGAAGTTGAGGAATTCACTGAGTTTTTGTTCAACTTCGTGGAATTCCGCGTAGTAGTACTCCGAATCCCAAAACCCATTGGACTAGTGATTGTACCATGTCCAAAGACTCAACTCCAGCCACCATTGCCCCTAAGGCAACTGTTCCCTCTAGTCCAGCTCCAAGTGGTGGTACTCAGAATAAGGGTGTAGTATGGTTAACCCTGGGTTCTGAGATGGACTCTGGTCTAGTCAGAGTTCCAACTCAGGCTGTACTGATCTGGGATGAAGGCATGGATATGTCGTCCTTTGCCAGTCCCAGTAACCCGGGCAAATACAGACAGCAGCCCTTGATAAATGGAAAAGAGGCTTTGGCATTCAGGGACACAGGAGCAAGTGTCACAATGGTCGCAAAAGATCTTGTGGCTCCTGAGCAGATCATACTTGGTGAGATGTACCAAGTGACAAATGCGAGCAATGTCAGGACAGACCATTCCTTGGCAGTTGTCAATTTTACCTGGGAAGGGTAACTGGCCCTAAGAAGGTTGTGGTAAGTGCAGACTTTCAGGTGGTCGAATGCTTGCTTGGCAATGATTTGGAAACTTCAGCTTGGAATGAAGTGGAGCTCAGTACTCATGCAGAAATTATGGGCATCCCTGCAGATGTGTTTGCTATGACTAGGTCACTGGCAAAGATGTCATCAACTGAAGAGGACCTGAATCCTGGAAGAATGGACCAGCTGCCTTCCAAGAAAAGGAGCAGTAGGGGTTAGGTTGTGTCTTCCCCCTGACTCAGAGTACAGATCAGTCTCTGCAGGGAGATGATCTTAGTATGAAGAAGGAACTGTCCCAGAGGAGCTTGAGTCTGATCAGGTTGAGTTCTTGGGAAAGGGGGCCCTTCCAGGGCAGATCTGAGCCAGGAGCAGCTGAGGTGCCCTTCTCTTGAACCCCTCGGACAATACGCTGTTGCTGAGGCTGCTGAGATAGCTAGTGGGTCCCACAGGATCTAGGGATGATGGACTCCTTTACTCAGAGAGTAGAGACCCCAAGCCTGGTGCAGCCAGGAGGTTGGTAATACCTCTGAAGTTTAGGGGCTTCCTCTTGACACTAGCACACTATATCCCTTTAGCAGGACACCAAGGCCAAAACAAGACTTGGGACAGAATTATCCCTTACTTTCACCAAGACACCAAGGAGTTTTGTCCTGTTGTGCTGTGTCCCCTGTCAAGCCAGTGGTAAGGCAGCAGATGCAACAAAGGCCCCCCCCTGATACAACTACCTGTGGTGGGGGTTCCCTTTGAAAGGGTTGGGATTGACATTGTTGGTCCCATGGATCCCCAAACTGCACCTGGGCACAGATGTATACTAGTGGTGGTGGTGGACCATGCCACTAGGTATCCAGAGGCAATCCTACTTAGGACCACCACCGCTCCTGTGGTGGCAAGGGCCCTACTGGGAATCTTTTTCAGGGTGGATTTCCCTAAGGAGGTAGTATCAGACAGAGATGCAAACTTCAGGTCTACTTACTTGACTGCTATGTGGAAGGAGTGTGGAGTAAATTATATATTTACTACCCCTACCCATAATTCAACGGTTTCGTTGAGAGATTCAACAAAACCCACAAGGGTGTGATTAAAGCTCGCCCAGAACAGCTTAGGCACAGATGGGACATACTTTTGCCCAGCTTTTATTTGGCTACAGAAAGGTTCCACAGAAGGGGGTTGGTTACAGCCCATTTGAACTTCTGTTTGGACATCCAGTTAGGGGTCCATTGTGTCTGGTGACGGAGCGATGGTAGTTACCTCTCAAACCCCCTAAAAGGATATTGTGGACTATGTACTTGGTCTCCGCTCCAGGATGGCTGAGTACATGAAGAAGGCAACTAAAAACCTTGAGGCTAGCCAGGAATTACAGAAGGCCTGGCATGTCCAAAAGGCTGTGCTGACTGTTTACCAACCAGGGCAAAAACTATGGGTGTTGGAGCCTGTGGCCCCAGTAGCCCTCCAAGACAAATGGGGTGGCCCTCATACCATAATTGAGCAGAAGGGAGAGGTTACCTACCTGGTGGACCTAGGATGCTCCATGTCAAAAGGCTCAAACCATATGTTGACAGGGCAGACATGGGCTTGCTCATGGCTACTGGTGAGGGACAGGAGGAAGAGAGTGATCCACTACCTGACCTGCTCTCACAGAACCCTGATGATGGTTCAGTAGACGGTGTAGCCTTGACAGGCAGCTGCACTGACCAGCAGCAAACTGATTGTAGAAAAGGTTTACAAAAGTTCAGACATATGTTCTCACTGACTCCAAGTCAGACTACCTGGTACACTCATGAAGGGAATACTTGGGACAGTCTGCCAGTTAAAAAAAAAAAAGATTTACAGGCAACCTGATCATGTCAGGGACTGAATCAGGACTGAAGTCCAGAAAATGTTAGAACTGGGAGTTATTGAACCCTCAGATAGCCCTTGGGCTAGTCCAGTAGTCTTAGTCCCCAAACCCCACACTCGTGGTGATAAAAGAGAGATGAGGTTTTGTGTTGACTACAGAGGGCTCAATGCAGGACAGATGCTCATCCAATTCCAAGGGCAGATGAGCTTATAGATACTTTGGCCTCAGCCAAGTTTCTGAGCACATTTGACTTGACAGCTGGCTACTGGCAGATCAGATTAGCTGATGATGCAAAGCCAAAAACAGCATTTTCTATCCCAAGTGGGCACTACCAGTTTGTGGTGATGCCTTTGGTTTGAAGAATGCACCTGCCACTTTTCAAAGGTTGGTGAACAAATTCCTTACAGGTCTGGAAGACTATGGTGCAGCATATCTAGATGATATTGCTGTCTTTAGCACCACCTGGGAGGATCACCGGGTCCACCTGAGAAATGTTTTGGAGGCCCTGCAAAAAGCAGGCCTAACCATCAAGGTCACCAAGTGCCAGATAGGGCAGAGTCAGGTTGCGTACCTGGGCCACCTTGTGGGTGGAGGCCAGGTCGAACCATTGCTGAGCAAAATCCAGACCATCATGGACTGGGTTTCTCCCACCACCCAGACTCAGGTCAGAGCTTTCTTGGGCCTGACTCTGTACTATAGAAGATTAGTCAAAGGTTATGGATCCATAGTGACCCCTTTGAATGACTTAACTTCTAAAAGAATGCCAAAGAAAGTTCAGTGGACAGTTAGCTGTCAAAAGGCATTTGATGACCTGAAGCAGGCCACGTGCACTGCTCCCATTCTGCAAAGTCCTAACTACTCCTAAGAATTCATTGTCCAAACAGATGCATCTGAGTTGGAGGTAATTGAATGATGAGGGTCAGGATCAGCCAGTATCTTTTATTAGCAGAAGGCTGACCCCCAGAGAGAAACACTGGTCAGCTATTGAGAGGGAGGCCTTTGTTGTGGTTTGGGCTCTGAAGACGCTGAGGCCATACTTGTTTGGCACTCACTTAACTGTTCAGACAGACCATAAGCCCCTCTTATGGCTAAAACAGATGAAGGGTGAAGGGTGAAAACCCCAAACTTTTGAGGTGGTCCATTTTCCTACAGGGGATGGACTATACAGTGGAACATAGACCTGGGAGTAACCATGCCAATGCAGATGGACTCTCCAGATATTTCCACTTAGAACACAAAGACTCAACTGGTCAAGGTTATTTTAATGTCATGATGTTTGGGGGGGGGGGGTGTAGGAGAGTATGATCTGCTTCTTATAGTTACCCCCTACTTTTTGCTGATGTTTGACAGTTTTTCAACTTTAGTCTGGCTGGGGCCCTGCAACCAGGACCCCAGCCTAGCTGCTTTCCCTCTAAATTGATTACCAGTACTTTAGGTACACTCCAGATTGGATTCTGGGGTACCCTTATGAGTCCCTAGTATATGGTATACTATGTACCCAGGGCAAAGGGACCCCAGAGGCCTACCAGGGCTGCAGCATATATTATGCCACCCCTTGGAAGCCTTCTAAAACGACACCACAGGTCTGCTACTGCAGCCTGGGTAAGATGGTGGATGCACCCCTTACTTAGATATAGGTTCCCTATATCTACCTTATATCACTACACATATAAACCTATCAGTCCCCCCTATGGCAGGCCATATGTAACCTGAAGGCAGGGTGCTGGGTTTCATGTGGGAGGGTGACCATGCATGAGCAGAGCCCCTCTGCAGCCTTCAGAACCTTTATTCCGGGGTTGTTTGTGATATAGCCAGACCATATACTCTTAAGTGCATTATAACCAAACGGTAAATGCTAACTTTGGAATGGATGCATGGAAACATGTTGTGTTTTGTGTCAAACACCTTGGAATTATACCCCCATACCAGTAACTGGTGTGGAAGTATGATCCCACCCTTCTAGAGGGAGAGACATGACAGGACCAGTCTACCCGGTACCAGCTAATACAGCCCTGGCATCACAAAATGGATGCTGCCAGCCACAGACACAAGTCTGCCCTCCTGCTGCTGGACGAAACTCCGTCAGGGGAGGCCTGGACAATAGGTTTCTGTCACAGGGAGGTGTCACCACCTCCCAGGATGCAGAGCGTGAGCCCCTTCCTAACCCTCAACATGCATCTGAGAACTGTGTCTCAGGCAGGAAAAAGGAATACATGAAAAAGAAGATGTAAGACTCCAGTATCTGCAAAGAAGAGATGGAGGAACAAGACCCCAGATATCCCGTGCACATTAGATCACAACAATCCTACACTCACAGCCCCAGCCGTGAGGAAGACCTTCTTAGAAATCCTCCTGGTCCCCAGCACGAGGGTTGAAACGCTTCGGCACCTACACAATTCACTTCCTTTTTCACAGGACTCGGAGTATCAGTACTAAACTGGGATAATAAAAAGGACCCAACAAGTTTAGCAAAAACTAGATGGTCTAAACTTTGAACAATGTAAGAATGACACTCTGAGATTAGTTTTTTATAGGACCGCTTAGTGAAAAATCACTGAGGAATACCAGTCTTATTTATCCTAGTAGAGATAAGAAAAAAAGAGTAGGATTACTATAAAACATGACATATTTGTGGATGATTTTGTGTATTTAAAAAAAACATATATGCACATTGCGCTGGTTTTGAATATTGTTTATGGTTTACAGAAAAACAGTTATATGCAAATGTATGCATGAAAAATGTATGTATAAATAGAGCATAAAAAGAATCAAATTGTGGTTTAGTTAAACTGAAGGGTAATCCTTTTCTGAAAAAGAAAAAAAGAATATTTGAAGAGAACCAGTCTTGTTGTGCTGTTAATTGTTGTGAAGACAAGTAAATGTGGTGATGTATGTCTACCTTAAGTGTCAAAATATTGAAAGTTAGAATTATCATTTATTGAAATTGTTGTGGCAAAATAGTTAGACTCATGGTACTAAGTAAACTGAGAATCTATGGTCCCAGAGGTATAACTTTTTGGTTTTCACACCACCTCCCAGTAGGCAACTGTAAGGTTAATTGGGCTTCCCTGGTTGCTCCAGTCGTGCCCTGACTATCCACCACTTGGGGAGTTCCCCGTACCTTGCCGGTCCGCACCGAAGAATCTTTTCTCTTCCTGCATTGGTTGCTGTTGCCAAGGCTTGTTGTGTTCATTCCGAGCACCGACACCCCAGTGTGGACAGCATATACCAGGCTGACTTCTTGCATTGAAGTTGCCGTGGAATATGCTGTCCACTTGTTCTAGTGGGCACCTTGCACCAGTCCAAACAATCCTTATTGATGATAGGTTTAAGACAACCTTTATTGAAAGCTATCCTAGTGGTAGCTATGGAGAGCAACCTTCAGGCTAAGTCTTGAAGGAGTGTAAAGCAGCTTGGTTTACCAGATTATAACCTCTTGATTGACCAAATGAAAGGAGAACCACATAAGGTATATATATATATATATATATACATATATATATATATAAAATATATGTATTCATTTCTAAACACTCTCTACTAACCTCTTTATGAGATTAGAGAACAAGATACACAATATCAGGACAATAGAACTTCAGTAAATAGCACAATATACAATGGGGCCCAGTGGGAGACCCAAACATATATTAAGAAAGTTGTATAAGAACCACAACTTGACTAGGCACAGTGCCTAGAGCCTGTTGAATCACCGGGACCCCAATGAACCACCCAAGGTTGTGACACAGGGGACCCACAGGGGATGTGTGCAGGGTGAGAACACAGCCGCATGCTCAGTTAGCTTTTATGGGAAAGTCACAGTTGGAATTTTAAAGTTAAAGGACACTTAACAGAGGACTTTGAGCAAACCCCTTTAGACTTAGGGGGTTCTAGGACCAACACCGACCTTCCCCCACCACAGCACATCCAAACACACAAAGTCTCACATACACCCATCCATCCACCAATATTAATTAAAATCAGGCTCACACCACCATACCATCAATCACCACCACACCCTCAGCAAAACACAAATTGTCCAAACCAAATACACCACATAAAAACACACCATCAGCAAAACGCACACCACAGAAACATACATACTCAGCAACACACACAGCATCAGTCAAACAAACTACACCATAGAAGCATAAACCGAAAGCCATGACATCAACAAAAACAACACCTTCCCCTAAATCCAGACCCTCACCCACAGTACAGTACACACCCAGACACACATCCAAATCCACAAATGATCCACAGGCATCGGACACGCACTCAACCTCAGAGCAATACAACCACTCTTCCACAACATCAGCAACTAGACCAGGACCCCCTACCTCCCAATACCCACTACACCCACTGCATCTTCCCCACATCCTCCTTCACAACCCACCACTACTCCTCATAAAACCTGACAAAAACGATCCACTCAAGTCCCCAGTGATTATTTGGGTTGCCTAGCTTCCACCTGCTCGATAAGTGAACAAGGCTCTTGGAACTGGGAGGCAAGTTTGCAGCTGTGGATTGTTTTTCTTTATTTAATTTGCTGTAAGAAATAAAATGTAATTAAAACCGTTTTGAGAGAGGCATCTCATTTAGTAATATAATATTGTTGTAACTATATTTGGTTTTCTGTTGAACACATACAAAAGGTACAAATGTATTTGTTTTGATTACAGTAACTGCTTATACATAATTATTTTGGGTCATCAACGAGACATTATGTGGTAAGCCATCTAATTTGTACATAAATATGAGGTTACTTATGTTAGTCAGGAATTGGGTTTGCACTTGAGGGCATTGTCAACCTACTCCAGGAACAAGCACTATCCTTGTAGGGTAAGCCACACTAGAGCCTAAATGGTTCAGGTTTGGCATCATTTTAATTATGCCAATTCGATTTTGTAATATTAAAGTGCACAGAGGCTGGAATGGCAGGCCAGAGCCATTTTTAAATGGCCTACTTGTGTAGGTTAGCACAACAAGTGCTGGAGGCTCATTAGCAGCATTTAATTTACAGGCCCAAGGAACAATACAGAACATGTTATCTGGAACTAATCAGTACGTGAAATGTAGCAATTAGGTGTAAGGCACAGGGGTGATCTAAATCCCTTTAGCACTGGTTAGCATTGGCAAGGGGACCAGAGTTCTAAAAACAAAGATTTTCAGATAACAAGAGAGGTGATGGGCAACATTTTATCGGATGACCCTTCAGAGAGGTCAAAGAACATAAGGATTTATAAATATCATAAGTAGCACAGTGATCTTTGAGATATGAGGACTGAATTAGTGAAAGTCTTACATATGTAATATGGAATACAAACTGCAATATACAGTTGATATTTGGCGTGTGCTTTCGTCATGATAACTGAGGCTTACACCACATTTACTATTGTGATTAACGAGTCAATGACTAAAATGTGTATAAGGATGTTTAAAATGATAGATAGTTATAGTTAGGACCTATTATCCATAGGAAAATCGTAACATCCTATTCCCAATAACTTTGGCACCGATTGACGAAACTTCATGAAATTATCAAAACTCGTGGCCCGCTCCAGTCCGCTCCTATCTTGAAAGATTCAGGGTGATCCGTCAAGCGGGGGCTGAGAAAAAAGGGGGGTCCCAAAACATGTTTTCCCCATGCAATTTCCCAAAGGAAACTTTAGACACGGCTACAGCCTGAACTGCTGAACGGAATTACACCAAATTTGGCAAAAAGGTAGCCTTTGGTTCAGAAAGATCCCTTTTTGTTAAATGGTGTAAATCCGTTCAGAAGTTGCTGAGAAAATCAAAATTAAAAAAGTTTCGATATCTATGGCCACACAGGATCCGTGCACCCTCCCGATCAAGAGCTGAATGCTAATTGGCTGTCAACACACCAAAGCAGGAAGTGTTGGCAGCCAATATGTGCCTCGGTTCTAAATAATTCAAACAAACGTGAAAAAAGAGGAAGGATAGCAGGGTAGAAACACCCTGACACCCTAGGCCTGGTTAGGGGGTCCCACAAGGACCCCCAGGGCACCCCAATTTTATTTTATTTTTTAAAAATCAGCAAAATGCGTGACAGCCCTCCTTCTTAAAAAAATGAAATTTAAAAAGCCCAACATCGCGCCGGAGGCCCCGTCCCGCCCCCTCCCTGCAGCACTCTGCAAACCCGCTCCCTGGTGCGTTTGCAGATGTGAAGCTAATTCCCCTTGAATACTTGGGGTCCCTGGGGGGCAACTAGCCCACCAGAAACCTCCAGTAGGCGCCAGGTCGCTGCGTTGCAGAGAGGTGTTCTGAGGCCATGCTCCTTTTTACACCTCTTGCAACGCAGCGCTGCGGCACTTAATGGAGATACATGGTGGGCTAGTTGCACCCCAGGGACCCTCAGGATTCAAGGGGAGTTAATCCCCCAACTTAAAACGTGCCACGGGCACGTTTGCACAGTGGTGAAGGGAGGGGGAGGGGCGGGCCTGAGTTGACAGACGTGCAAACATGCCCTGTGGCACGTTTTAAGTTGGGGAATTAATTACTCTTCAATCCTGAGGGTCCCTGGGGGCCAAGTAGTCCACCATGT
This sequence comes from Lissotriton vulgaris, assembly GCF_964263255.1. Classification (NCBI taxonomy): domain Eukaryota; kingdom Metazoa; phylum Chordata; class Amphibia; order Caudata; family Salamandridae; genus Lissotriton; species Lissotriton vulgaris. The sequence goes on from NC_141685.1 coordinate 369,363,177, forward strand.
ACCTCTAGTATGCGCCACGGAGCTGCATTGCAGAGTCTTGTAAAAAGGGGCATGACCTCTGAACACCTCACTGCAACGCAGCTCTCTGACGCATACTGGAGGTAACTGGTGGGCTACTTGGCCCCCAGGGAACCTCAGGATTAAAAAGGAATGAATTCCTCAACTTAAAATGCACCACAGGGCATGTTTGCAGACATGTCATCTCAGGCCCTGGCCCCTTACTTCACCATTGTGCAAACGCGCCTACTGGCGAGTTGTAAGTTGGGAAATTAATTCCCCTTCAATACTGAGGGCCCCTGAGGGCCAACTAGCCCACCAGGTACCTCCAGTATGTGCCAGGGAGCTCCGCTGCAGAGAGGTGTTCAGAGGCCACGCCCCTTTATACACCTCTCTGCAACGCAGCTCTGTGGCGCTTACTGGCGGTACCTGGGGGGCTACTTTCACTATAGGGACCTCAGGATTCAAGGGGACTTAATCTCCCAACTTAAAACAGCCACAGGGCGTGTTTACACAGCGGTGAAGGAGGGGACGGGCCTGAGGTGACATGTGCAAACACGCCCTGTGGTGCGTTTTTAGTTGGGGAAATAATTCCCCTTCAATCCTGAGGGCCCCTGGGGCTAACTAGCCCACCAGGTGCTTCCAGTAAGCGCCACTGTGCTGCGTTGCAGAGAGGAGGTCCAGGCCGTGCCCCTTTTTACACCTCTCTGCAACGCAGCTCTGTGGCGCTTACTGGCGGTACCTGGGGGGCTACTTTGACTGGAGGGACCCTCAGGATTCAAGGGGACTTAATCTCCCAACTTAAAACGGCCACAGGGCGTGTTTACACAGTGGTGAAGGGAGGGGATGGGCCTGAGGTGACATGTGCAAACACGCCCTGATGCGCATTTTAAGCTGGGGAAATAATTCCCATTCAATCCTGAGGGCCCCTGGGGGCCAACTAGCCCACCAGGTGCTTCCAGTAAGCGCCACTGCGCTGCGTTGCAGAGAGGTGGTCCAGGACGTACCCCTTTTTACACCTCTCTGCAATGGCGCTTACTGGAGGTACCTGGTGGACTAGTTGGACCCAAGGGACACTCAGGATTCAAGAGGACTTTATCCACCAAATTAAAACGGCCATGGGGCGTGTTTGCACACGTCAGCTCAGCCTCCCATTCCCGTCACCAGTGTGCAAACTTGCCGTGTGGCATGTTTTAAGAGGTAGTTTTAATCCCCCTGCCCTATTATGTACTAGGGCCTCAGAGGAGGCCATGGTAATCACTGGGATACCCCAATGCATAGTGTTCCCTAGTGCATGTGGGTGTTTAAACTGTATTCTAAGTGTCTTTTATCAAAGCACTGGCTCTAGGGCTGGTTAGTCAGAGCCAGTTACCACCAGTACCCATCTGAAAAAGTTGAGGGTACAGGATAATTCTGCTCCTCTCTTTGTTCTTTCGGCACGTCTTCCTTCTTCCTGCACTTTTCTTCGTCTTTGAGGACTTCTGTTGCTTCTATGTGCATTTCTTTTTCTTCCTTCTGTGTGTTTTTTCTTCTTTCTTCTTCAGCAGTGCATTGCGGGCGCACGAGTTATAGTTAGCTGAATAACCATAACAGGGGAATTTCAATGGTTTTGTACGAGTGAAATGTCCAACTAACTAGAACGCCCTGAAACCTATGGTTTTTTCACTGAATATATATATATATATATATATATATATATATATATATATATATATATATATATATATATACACATGCAGACACCTCTGCTCCTTTAATGACTTCCGGAGTTTTCCAGATGCCGGGATCCGCGTTGAAGCGGCGGACTTTCCTCGCGGCCGGGATGGTCGCAAATATTAATCAAAAAGGTTCCCCATGTAAGGAAAGCCTCCCAGAGACTTTGCTGACTGCAGTGCGGGCCCCAGCAGCTACAGCTCTCACTTTCTCCTCCATACGCTGCATCACCGCCCTAGCTCTCAAGCCCGAGGACAGGAATCACAGCAGCCACACAATTTTAAACACCTGCTCTTTATTATAGAAAAGTCCCGCCCTAATGGGTGTGTACTTTAGCCTCTCAGTGTTTATGCACGCAGTGCATTCTGGTTACAGCAGGCAAAAATCGATATTATCCCAGGTGGGTTGGTGCCAGTGTTCACAGTCCTTACATAAAAATTCCAAGTGGTCAAGGATGAAAAAAAAACAGTCTCTGTTGGCATACGTCACCCCACACATGCAGACACCTCTGCTCCATTAATGACTTCCGGAGTTTTCCAGATGCTGGGATCCGCGTTGAAGCGGCGGATTTTCCTCGCGGCCGGGTTCGTCGCAAATATTAATCAAAAAGGTTCTCCATGTAAGGAAAGCCTCCCAGAGACTTTGATGACTGCAGCGCGGGCCCCAGCAGCTACAGCTCTCACTTTCTCCTCCATACGCGGCTCTACGCGTTTCGGGTCACCGCCCTTGCTCACGAGCCTGAGGACTGGAATCACAGCAGCCACACGACTTTAAACACCTGCTCTTTATTATAGAAAAGTCCCGCCTGGTGGGTGTGTACTTTAGCCTCTCAGTGTTTATGCACGCAGTGCATTCTGGTTACAGCAGGCAAAAATCGATATTATCCCCAGTGGGTTGGTGCCAGTGTTCAGTCTTACATAAAAATTACAAGTGGTCAAGGATAAAAGAAAAAACAGTCTCTGTTGGCATACGTCACCCCACACATGCAGACACCTCTGCTCCTTTAATGACTTCCGGAGTTTTCCAGATGCCGGGATCCGCGTTGAAGCGGCGGACTTTCCTCGCGGCCGGGATGGTTGCAAATATTAATCAAAAAGGTATCCCACGTAAGGAAAGCCTCCCAGAGGCTTTGCTGACTGCCGTGCGGGCCCCAGCAGCTACAGCTCTCACTTTCTCCTCCATGCGCGGCTCTATGCGTTTCGAGTCACCGCCCTTGCTCACAAGCAGAGGTGCAGAGGTGTCTGCTTGTGTGGGGTGACGTATGCCAACAGAGACTATTTTTACTTACTTTCTATATATATATATCACACATTAAGTTTAGTACATGATGCTAATTCATTTTATTGCAAGTTTATGTAACGTCACAGACTACGTGACAATCAGAACTGATAAGTTAAATGCAAACAAGGTACAAAAAAATGAATTAAGTACACATACCTCCAAATATGGCGCTGACGTAGTGGGTCATCATTCATATTGAGCAGCAGCTTTGCGGCAGCTCGCAACAGGAGGTGAAAAGTCACGTTGGAAATTTAGGTAAAGGGAGTTTAGCTCTTTTATTGGCTTGAGTCTGCCAGGTCAAGTGTGGAGGTTTAACCACCACTTGCCGATGGTAAGCAACATTATGATTGGACGGGTGGATTTGTGGCTGCTTTGCCTCTGCTAGTTTTTTTTCGGCTATTACCTTACATTGTCTATGGAGGAGTCTACATGCAACAGAGATGACGGTGGTTTGGCGTAGATTCGTCTCTCATACCACCAACATATAAAGAAGGAAAGCGATCAATTCCGCAGGCGGACAGATGGAATGCAGATTTTCGATGGTCCGGCTGCATCCAGAACGATATAAATCGGTCCTCAGTCTGCTAGGTTTCAGGATGCTAAGTTTCATGAAGATCCATCCACAGAACAAGAAGGTTAAGCGGTAGGTGAAAAGAGTGTACTAGTTGCCATTTTAGCTCCCATATGAAATTATGACACCAGACAGAGCAAAAACTGCAGACCGGATATACACCAAACTTGGCATAAGAGTAGAACATTACTCAGAAAGCTTACTTTTTTTGACTGGGTGTAAATCTGCTTAATAGTGTTTGAGATGTTAGCGTTTTAAAAAATTACCAGTTGGGATTTAAACGGTTAACAATATTATATATCTTGTCAGTTGTTAATTTGCTTCTAACTTATAGAATAGGCCTGAAATTTGACAAACACTTAGTACATTCAGATTACTATTGGTATTTTTTAATTTGCGCATATCCATTAAGAGGGGAGAGGGGGCATTTAAAAACGGAGAGGCACAAAAAGGGTTCATTTGCTAATTTAAATGAGCATCTGAGTCAATTTGTATCAAATGGGAGGGACTAGGAGCATATTAAGATCCTGCATACATGCTCCGGGCAAGTTGAACATTCGAAGGGGAATATGCAATTCCTATAAAAAGCAAGAAAGAAGGTCTCTACTACAGGTCGGATATGACCTAAGAGGTCAGCAGGGAGCGCGACTTCTTAGGAGTAAGTGCCCTCACACACCCGGATGGGTGTCATGCTTCATCATCGGGCTTTTGCTCCACGTCAGGCCTGCACTGCAATGCCCGATGGGCACCCTCAAGGAGGCACTTTACCAGAGGTCTTTTATTATTTAGTCTGTGAAGGCTGGGTGTGTGGCTAATAGTATAGATTGGTGTAAATAGTTAATAAGTGTTAGTGCAATCTGAAAATAGAACAAGAGGTCCTATCCCTAAACTATTTTAAATAAGGGCACTTGCTCCTAAGGAGTTGCGCTCCCTGCAGACCTTTTGGGACATTTCCGACCTGTAGTAGAGAACTTCTTTCTTGCTTGCTTATTATAGGAACGTCATACCCCCTTAGAATGTGCATCTGTGCCAATAACAATGTAATTTGCTTATAACGTTGGTGCTCGTTGATCATCAGTAGCAAGTCTGATAAGTAGTTACCAAGTAATATCCAGTGCATGTACATTAAGTTTCATGAAGATTAAGTGGGGAGCAAAGTTGAACGGGGATCAAAAATATTTTTGATTTACTAATAACCTTGACATCATTTGTAACCTTCTTTAGTATTTTTAAGTTAATGCAGATCCACCAAAGGGTGGGGGACCACAATGTGTTAATTTGCTGAGAACATTGGTATTGTGGGATTAATCTTCACAAATTTGGTAGAAGCTGGAAAAGTTTGGTTTCCGATTGCAAAACAAATTTTGTGCTAATCCATCAAGGAAACACGACGACATTTTCAATTAGTAACATTAGCACTGTTTGATGTATCTGCAACAAATGCGTTTGCAAGTTACACCCTGTGCAGGTATTTCAGGTTCTGTGTAGATCCAATGGGAAGCGGGGAGGAGTGAAGGAGCGGGTTAAAATATTATCGATTTACTAATAACTTTGGAACCGTCTTTTAGATCTGTATGAATTTTGGCAGAGACTTGGCATGTTTAGCCTACTCATAGTTTTTTCAGTTTCATACAGGCCTATCAAAGGGGTGGGGAAAAACGAAAGAAGTGCTCATCTACTAAGTTTAGCAACGTTTGATGAATCCACACAGCACTTAGCAGACTTTAAGTGGGTTTAGCTTTACTCTTGGTTATTTCGTGTTTTGAGCAGATCCATTAAGGGACAGCAATTAGAGTTTCATTCACTAATAACTTTGGCACTGTTCAATTAATCTGCATGAAATGTGACCTGGCCGATAGCAAATGAAGCCTGCTGCAAGGCTGGGGGAGCCCTACAACTAAGCCTTGCTGCACACAGCAGAACGTGGTTGGGCAGAGGGCCTTACAGGACATGCCGCGTGCAGTAGGGGTTAAGAGGCCACAGCGAGTTGGGCGAGGGCCTGGCATCAGATCCCAGTGCTCATGGACAAAGGCCGTGCACAGCAGGGGTTCACAATTAAAGTAAATCATTAAAAAACAATGAAATTCACTAACAAAACATGCTTAAAAAGTGAGTTATAGTTCTGCATCAAACATGTTACGCACTGAAACCTGCCAATTATAGTCAGCAACACATGCTATAACTTACACAACCTGCCATGCTCAAAACACCAATCTGGCAAAGGTACAGCAACAAAAAGTGATTAAGAGAACTATATGGGGAGAGGATGTAGCCTAACGGCTAAGGCAGTTGACCTCAAATGTGGGGAACCAGGTTTGAGTCCCTGCAACGATGCTCAACATCCTCTGATTCTGGGTAAATCACTTAATCTCCCTGTGCCTAACCAAAATAAATGTGTCTTCATGTAACGCAACTGGTGCTCATGTAGAGTGTGCTGATACCTGATACCTTCAGGTCAAGTTTGCGCTATATAGAACTCAGAAAAAATATATATATATACTGCCACGGTCAAACAAGTAAGGTGTGCGTTGCTCACCATAATAGGCCAATTTTAGTGGTTGAAGCAAGAATCGTAACTCATTTTCTAACGCGGGGAGCACATGAGGTAAAATGCAAGATGTGCATACTAGCGACAAGGCAACCAAAATATGAGCGCAGGAAAAAAACAATTTTGACAATTTCAGTAATCCATACTAATATAATAAAGAGAGCCAAAAACCTTTGAGGCGGGTAATCTCAGGAACCACAGCACTAATCACAACACCCAATACAGCGTTGGAAAGGGCAGTTGCAGCAGAAGGACATAGGCTATGCAGACGCCCACCATATACATTTAAAAAGTAAAAGAACCGTGCCAGCAAAGTAGTCCCTTGTGGGTGTGTCTGCGTTGTGCTGTGGGCTTGTGCTGGGGGGCGTGCCAAATGCTGGGGGCGTGTGGTACGTTCGGGCTGGACTGTTCCCATGAGGCACAGGGTCAAGGCTGATTTGCATATGGCCATGTCTGAACTGGGGTGGTGTGGAGTGCAAAAAAACAATGGATTTAGGCCCAGATCTCTGTATTGGGGTGAATGTATGACATTGTTCTGCATTCTGTCTATCAACTGTTGTTTTTGCATTTGTCACCCCAAGTGGGATGGGTATGCTCAGACGTGAGTCCCATGCTCTCCACACCACTGGAGTCAAGCTATCCTGGCTGAAGGCGGCTGATAGCCAGAAATCGGTCCCAGGATGCTTGAGTCCGGTCCAGGAAAAACATGGCTTGGCAGTTCGGCCTGGAATGTTCCCATGAGGCACAGGGTCAAGGCTGAGGTGGTGTGGAGTGCAAAAAAAATGATGGATTTAGGCCCAGATCTCTGTATTGGAGTGAATGTATGACATTGTTCTGCATTCTGTCCATCAACTGTTGTTTTTACATTCTGCCCTTCATGCCATGTCTAATATCGTGTGCTGGGGGTGTGGGCGGGTGCGGGGCGCGCGTTGTGTCAAATATTTCATTGTTTTTCTTCCCAGGTTCTGTACATTCCAGCTCCGGGTGTTCACCCTGCTCCCTTGAAATACCCCTGCACCCCATAATCAAAACCCACCCTTACTCCTTAAAATACCCCAACACCCTTAAACACTAACCCATCTTAACCCTATAAATATACCCTGTACCCCAAAACCCAAACCTACCCCTGAACCCTAAAAATACCCCTGTACCCCAAAACCCAAACCTACCCCTGAACCCTAAAAATACCCCTGCACCCCAAAACCCAAACCTAGCCCTGAACCCTAAAAATACCCCTGTACCCCCAAACCTAGCCCTGAACCCTTAAAATACCCCTGAACCCCAAAAACCCAAACCTAGCCCTGAACCCTAAAATACCCCTGTACCCCAAAACTAGCCCTGAACACTAAAAATACCCCTGTACCCCAAACCTAGCCCTGAACCCTTAAAATACCCCTGTACCCCAAAACCCAAAACTACCCCTGAACCCTAAAATACCCCTATACCCCGAAACCCAAACCTAGCCCTGAACCCTAAAATACCCCTGTACCCCAAAACCCATACCTATCCCTAAACGCTAAAACTACCCCTGTATCCCATAACCCAAAACTATATCTTAACCCTTAAAATACCCAAACACCCCAAAACATATACCTCAGTACCCCAAAACATATACCCCTATACCTATACTTACCTTATCCGAACATAAAAAAAACATGCTTTTACCATTCATGCATTTACAACGAATTTCGTTGTAAATGTATGCGTGGTAAAAGCATATAAAATGTAATGCCATGCGTTATAATGGCATTGCGGAGTCATGGTACTTTCATAATTAAAGTATGCGGAGTGATGGTCTGCGGAAACAAAGTTGCGGAATAACGGGTGTTTACCCTCCCCCGGTAAGTACATTGGTGGCACGGCAGCCCACATCTCCAGCAACATACTCATATTTTTTCACCACCGATTTGAAAAATGCACAGGTCTCTCTCATTGTTGGCCAGCACCGACATACACTTTTAGGCACACCTCCCGTCACAAGTGCTAGAATTGCGAACTTTAGAGCTGGGGAGCTACGTTCGAATCTCGGCATCAGGTCAACATCCTGTGATTCCAGGCAAATTGCTTTGTCTCCCCTTGCCTACCACAAATGAATGTGTTCTTCTGTAATGTAAATTGTGCTCATGCCATGTTGTCGAGTTCGCGCTATATAATATTGCAAGGAAAAATAAAGTAAGGAAACTCTAGTTCACACACTACTGAAAGCGCATTCTTAAGTGCATCAGGAGTGCACTGTGAATCGAAGCGTTTCACAGGCCTGTCGCAGATAAGAAATGCTATCAAAACGAAATCCTACAAAACAATATACTACTGGCCGGCAGCAATTCATACCCGGCCAACGTCTGGACGGGCTGCTAGTGAAACAATAAAGCATTAGAAAGAAGAAACGGGAGCAAAGGGAATGAAAAATTAAAATGATGAAGAAAAGTATTTGTGTAACAATCAATTTTTTATTTTGTCCATGTTTAAATAAATCTAAATAAGAATATGGTAAAACACTTTAAATAAAAATAAATTGTGTCTGATTTCCAACAAAAACGGGATCATCTCTCTGGGTGAATGAGCGAACCATAATAATGAAGCAACTCCAAGTACGAGCCTGGAGCCTCCGTCCTCCCTCTCTTTCTATGTTGGCATTATGAAAGATTCGTATTTAGAGTGTAGGGCTCCGTTCCAAGTGTCTGAAACATTACAGCATTCATCCCAGTGATATAATAAAATCTGAAATCAGAACCCCGGTCCCAAGTGCAAAACATGACACGTATTTACGGCATTTCTTTCTTCATAGATATTACAATTATAGAAAATCAGAAATCATGGCCCTTTATTGCCTTTCATTTTCACAGAAATTGTCCAAAAATATGGCTTAAGAAATGTTTCTGGTATAGAAATCCTATCATGTGGCCATTTCATATCATGAAACGCAAGCAAATTGTAGGGTTTGTTTTTAAAACCATCTTTCTCCTTCCCCATCCCCTGCATTCTTTTTGCCTTTATTAGGCAACATTTGCGTCATCGCTGTCTGTCCTGGCCTCTTCTTGCTTTCGATTTAACGTAAAAAAGGCATGCAACCCCCCCCCCGCCCCACAGAAATGATCGTCTCCGTCTCCCAGCCCCCACACACAGCAGGTCAGAGACACAGACCGCTTTAAACAGGGGGTGTAAACTGCCAGGTCTTCGTTAATCTGTGAACGTGCTTGGGTGTCACGCAACTGGCGTGATCCAGCACCACAATTTACCAAACAACAAAAGCCCAGACTAGGAACTACTGTGCATTATTTCGTCGCATGTGTCAGGTTACACCGTTTTAAAAATCTGCAAAGAGTTGGCAGTAAAGGCACTGTAATGTATGTTTAAAAAGTGCTATTTTTCGTTTAGTTCTAGGTTTGGTATATTTGAATTAGAACATACCTGAACGCTTCTAATAAATAATTTAAATGAACTACAAAGGTACACTTAATTCCTCATAAATCTACTTATACCCACTCCCATTGGAGAAACCGAGCTTTGCTTCAATTGGAGAACATGTTTCATATCTTTAGCTCCAGCTCGTTTGGCAATGTGCTAAGTGCGAGTACAGCTCTTGTAGCGTTCAGCGTCTGAGGTGGGAATCACCAGGAAAAAGGTAGGTAAGTTAAAACATTTCTGCTTGGTTTCTGCCCTTGCACCAGCAGGTTTGAGCCACGTCAGCAGCAGATAAGAATTTCTCAATTTTAACACAACAGTAATTTAAAGTTTATGGCACACATATGTGTTCAGCACTTAAGCATGTCAAAATGCAGGCACTTCTGAGCTATTAGAAATGTGGGCTTAAGTTACCGGTCCAGCCAGTGGAACACTGGATAAAAGTGTCAGTATACTTTTAAAAACATAAATGTCATTTGCATTGAGTGTCCTTGATCAGCTATCATGTAAACAGTGCAAATGTCTCTTTAGGGTAAAGCTATTTTAATTTCACAGGCCCAGATGAACCTCAGATGAAGTGAGGAGGGAACCGCGCAGGAGCAACATTGGACTCGCTCGCGGATCTTGCCACAGGTTTTCCAAATTTAAACTGAAGCAGTGGGATCTGAGGCCAGGCCCTCTGAACGTGAAAAAATGTAATTCTGCAGTCTGTAATATTTTTGTACAAGTGGGCTCAAGAAACAGTACAAAAAAATTCCCAAAAACTAAAATGACATCTTCATCTGCGTTTAGGCGAGGGTGATGGCGTGTGCGCTCCATTTTCTGCACGTGGCTTGGCCAGTAGTAAAGCAGCTTGAATCCTGAAGTGAGTCCGGGATTCCATAGAGTAGTTCTTGTAGTTCTGCCTGAAAACAAAGAGGAGACAATGTCAAGAGTGCATTCAACACCTAAGCAGTAACAGTTCACTTGCTTTGGCATTGTTGGAGGCATGGTTAGATGTCACATTTTGCAACTGTAAAACGCTATTCACCATGAACCACTGTGCCGAAGGCTCCTAATCAAGTGTGAGCACTAGCCTCACAGCCCCTTCCATTTGACTCCAAGTAGGAACCCTTCCCCCACTGCACCCAGCTCACAGCACCTCCACCCAATGGCTGGCAGGGGATGCCAGGCTCAATGTGGAACCTGTCCTCTGTATGCAGAGGGAGCTTGTACTACTGTCCCAGCCTCACTACACAAGTGCTGCCACTTGAGGAAGGAATTCAAGAAGGTTCTTCAATCAAGAGTCCTACAAAGGAGGAGCTGCCAACAGGTAAATAGTTAACTCAGTGGAGAAAGAGAGACTAAAGAGCACCCTAATGTAATCACAAACAATCTCAAGGGTATGCAGGTTTTACTGAGCGGTCTTTACCCCGCAGGTAAGTATTTCTGAAATGTCATAATTATTATATATATTTATATATTGGTTAAGCCGGTGACGCATCCATCCAACAACTTGTGCAGAGCACCTGTAAGTCGGCATGCTGTTGGATCAGCCACCAGCTATGCTGTAAAATAATAGTTTCGGTCAATAATAAATAAAGGGCCAGCCCCAAAAACGTTTTGTTTTAATCTCTCTGTTTTTAGTTCTCTCCCGTCTACTCTTGGGCAGTTCTTGAGCAAGAAAGCGCTGGTCAGCTGAGGAACTGGACCAGTTGTACAGGAACAAAAACATGCCGTGCAGCAGTGAAAGCCGCCCTCGAGATACTGGACCCTGTGAACATAGGATAAGTTGATAAATACGGATATCCTAGGCCTCAGATATAAGAAGAGTTACAGTTCTGCTCTCCAAAAGTGGATAATCTTTCTATTGTTTGCACTTCTAATCTGCCGCATTATTGAGCACAGTTAGTTGCCTGTTCTACCTCCACAGTGCGGGGGCTGTGGGGAGGCTAAATCTGCAGTGCTTATCTCTTGCATTTTTGGACTATTTGGCTTTTTCAGTTTTGGAGCGTGGTAAAAGCTGCTAAATACAGAACAAAAGTCCTATTATGCACACAGAAAGGGGGCCGGCCTGCACAACTGGGAGCCCGTTGACATTCTGCTTAGCTCGTTTAAACTGGGACAATGCAGGGCCTGCAGACTTGTACACATCAGCAAAATGCCTGCAAGAAACTCCATTCCCACTTCTCACAGCCCTCTTCAGGCCTGCCTGCGTCAGCAGCGATGCTCCTACGTGCAGAATCTGGGGAGCAAAGGCAGGCATTCTTTTGAAACGAAGAGGGCACAAGTTACCGCCGCACCCGGCAAATGAACGTGCTGGGAAAATGCGACAAGTACATCATTGCACAACTTTGTGTATGGGGTGCATGGAGGCATGGAGTTAGGATAAAGCTAGAAGGTTTATTTGTAAGTGACACTTTGAAACGTGATTTCCCTTGGTGCAAAATGTGCACGTTAGTAGTGGGAATGAAAAGCCCCAAAAACAATTACACGTGAGCACAACTTGGTGCAAAGTTACCACTTCTTGCGAGGTTTGTGTTCTTTGTGGAGCCCTCATCCCTTATACGTTCAATTCTCTTCAGTATATTCAGTTTGCGTACTTGTGAAGGTTTGTGTTCTTTGTGGGGCCCTCATCCCTTATACGTTCAAGTCTCTTCAGTATATTCAGTTTGCGTATTTGTGAAGGTTTGTGTTCTTTGTGAGGCCCTCATCCCTTATACGCAAGTCTCTTCAGTATATTCAGTTTGCGTATTTGTGAAGGTTTGTGTTCTTGGTGGGGGCCCTCATCCCTTATACGTTCAAGTCTCTTCAGTATATTCAGTTTGCGTATTTGTGAAGGTTTGTGTTCTTTGTGGGGCCCTCATCCCTTATACGTTCAAGTCTCTTCAGTATATTCAGTTTGCGTATTTGTGAAGGTTTGTGTTCTTGGTGGGGGCCCTCATCCCTTATACGTTCAAGTCTCTTCAGTATATTCAGCTTGCGTACTTGTGAAGGTTTGTGTTCTTTGTGGGAGCCCTCATCCCTTATACGTAATTCTCTTCAGTATATTCAGCTTGCGTATTTGTGAAGGTTTGTGTTCTTTGTGGAGCCCTCATCCCTTATACGGAAGTCTCTTCAGTATATTCAGCTTGCGTATTTGTGAAGGTGTGTGTTCTTTGTGGGGCCCTCAAGTATCAAGTCTCAAGTCTCTTCAGTATATTCAGTTTGCGTATTTGTGAAGGTTTGTGTTCTTTGTGGGGCCCTCAAGTATCAAGTCTCAAGTCTCTTCAGTATATTCAGTTTGCGTATTTGTGAAGGTTTGTGTTCTTTGTGGGGCCCTCATCCCTTATACGTTCAAGTCTCTTCAGTATATTCAGTTTGCGTATTTGTGAAGGTTTGTGTTCTTGGTGGGGGCCCTCATCCCTTATACGTTCAAGTCTCTTCAGTATATTCAGTTTGCGTATTTGTGAAGGTTTGTGTTCTTTGTGGGGCCCTCATCCCTTATACGTTCAAGTCTCTTCAGTATATTCAGTTTGCGTATTTGTGAAGGTTTGTGTTCTTTGTGGAGCCCTCATCCCTTATACGCAAGTCTCTTCAGTATATTCAGCTTGCGTATTTGTGAAGGTGTGTGTTCTTTGTGGGGCCCTCAAGTATCAAGTCTCAAGTCTCTTCAGTATATTCAGTTTGCGTATTTGTGAAGGTTTGTGTTCTTTGTGGGGCCCTCAAGTATCAAGTCTCAAGTCTCTTCAGTATATTCAGTTTGCGTATTTGTGAAGGTTTGTGTTCTTTGTGGGGCCCTCATCCCTTATACGTTCAAGTCTCTTCAGTATATTCAGTTTGCGTATTTGTGAAGGTTTGTGTTCTTGGTGGGGGCCCTCATCCCTTATACGTTCAAGTCTCTTCAGTATATTCAGTTTGCGTATTTGTGAAGGTTTGTGTTCTTTGTGGGGCCCTCATCCCTTATACGTTCAAGTCTCTTCAGTATATTCAGTTTGCGTATTTGTGAAGGTTTGTGTTCTTTGTGGAGCCCTCATCCCTTATACGCAAGTCTCTTCAGTATATTCAGTTTGCGTATTTGTGAAGGTTTGTGTTCTTGGTGGGGGCCCTCATCCCTTATACGTTCAAGTCTCTTCAGTATATTCAGTTTGCGTATTTGTGAAGGTTTGTGTTCTTGGTGGGGGCCCTCATCCCTTATACGTTCAAGTCTCTTCAGTATATTCAGTTTGCGTATTTGTGAAGGTTTGTGTTCTTGGTGGGGGCCCTCATCCCTTATACGTTCAAGTCTCTTCAGTATATTCAGTTTGCGTATTTGTGAAGGTTTGTGTTCTTTGTGAGGCCCTCATCCCTTATACGCAAGTCTCTTCAGTATATTCAGTTTGCGTATTTGTGAAGGTTTGTGTTCTTGGTGGGGGCCCTCATCCCTTATACGTTCAAGTCTCTTCAGTATATTCAGTTTGCGTATTTGTGAAGGTGTGTGTTCTTTGTGGGGCCCTCAAGTATCAAGTCTCAAGTCTCTTCAGTATATTCAGTTTGCGTATTTGTGAAGGTTTGTGTTCTTGGTGGGGCCCTCATCCCTTATACGTTCAAGTCTCTTCAGTATATTCAGTTTGCGTATTTGTGAAGGTTTGTGTTCTTTGTGAGGCCCTCATCCCTTATACGCAAGTCTCTTCAGTATATTCAGTTTGCGTATTTGTGAAGGTTTGTGTTCTTGGTGGGGGCCCTCATCCCTTATACGTTCAAGTCTCTTCAGTATATTCAGTTTGCGTATTTGTGAAGGTTTGTGTTCTTTGTGGGGCCCTCATCCCTTATACGTTCAAGTCTCTTCAGTATATTCAGTTTGCGTATTTGTGAAGGTTTGTGTTCTTGGTGGGGGCCCTCATCCCTTATACGTTCAAGTCTCTTCAGTATATTCAGTTTGCGTATTTGTGAAGGTTTGTGTTCTTGGTGGGGGCCCTCATCCCTTATACGTTCAAGTCTCTTCAGTATATTCAGTTTGCGTATTTGTGAAGGTTTGTGTTCTTGGTGGGGGCCCTCATCCCTTATACGTTCAAGTCTCTTCAGTATATTCAGTTTGCGTATTTGTGAAGGTTTGTGTTCTTTGTGGGGCCCTCATCCCTTATACGTTCAAGTCTCTTCAGTATATACCGTTTGAGTATTCGTGCAAAGTTATGGCTAGCTAGATGCATATCCCCTTCTATGACTCATGTAGGACTCCTCCATGAATGACTAATATGTGCTTCCTTGTGTCTCTTGTGTATCCACGTGTGTTCTTAGCATGTGTGCTCGTGTGTGTTGCCGCTGGTAAATCAGTATGTGTATCACGTGCATGTATATTTGTGTGCAGCATCGGTGTGCCTGTACATTTTAATTGTGTGTTGTGTGCGTAAAACGTCTGTTTCTTCTATCTGTGTATGACTCGTATATGCCTCGTGAGTGCATGAGTCTGGGGTCTCGTTTCTATGACTTATGGTATGTGTGTGTCTGTGACATAGCAAGAGTACTCTGGGCCCAGAGGAAGCAAGCATAGCGTAAACACATGGTCCTAAATACGTGAGCCCACAAATAACTAACAAGTGGCAGTAGTGCCGCTGCTGCCCAGTGAGGAAAGCACGGCCTCTAGGAGCTATACAGTACAGACGAGAAGGGGCAAACGTATTCAATCCTTAGAGTCCAAAAAATGTTTACATAAGTCTGTAAATATTTCATGCATACATAATGTGGAATGAGGCTTCTCCAGGGGCGGCCCCAGTCACCCAGATGCCTGTTCTTTGCTCCTTTCTTCCATGAGATTGTGAGGTCTGCAGGAGGACTCTCTGCCAGAGCATGGCAGCCAACAGGCTACTTTCTACAACAGAGACATTTGTCCACCGGAAAATAGCTCCAAAAAGCACAAAGCACCAACTGGCATTATCTGGTCACGCTGGACCAGGACGAAGTCACAAGTTCAAGTCAACCATGTTGGAGCATGGGCAGAGTACAGGACCAAGTGTGACCCGCTGGGCAGTGTACCTAGTTGTACTTGGACTGAGATGCAAGTTCCTGCATCATGCTGTGTAGAGTAATGTTGGTTCCGACAGTGGCCATTGATCAGGAGCTCTGGGGTACTGCGTTCCATTGCAACATGCTGCATTGAGTTGTGTCGTGCTGAGTACATTCCATGAGGTCACCAATCAGGAGCTGCAAGGTGCTGCCATTCAAGGTCCTGCATCAAGATGGATCGCATGGCGTCTGTTCCAATGAGGTCAATGACCAGGAGCTGCAAGGTGCTGCGATGCAAGGTCCTGCATAGAGATGTGTCTCACTGCGTTGGTTCCGGTGATGTTGCTGACCAAGAGCTGCAAGGTCCTGTGATGTGAGGTACAGCATCGCACTGCGTGGAGTTGTGTGGCACTTGGTTGGTTCTGAGGTAACCCACAATTGGGCTTTGAGGAGTACACTCGGATGTCAGCCAAGGGTCTGGGACCTGGAGGGCACATCCAGGGGATTAGGACTCACTCGAGCCAAGGCCAGCATCAGAACACAGCTGCGTCCAATTGAGTGTGGGCAGCTGGGCAGATGCAGAGCAGGTCTCTGGAGCGTGTTATGTCCATGTACCTCAGAACATGAGGCATGTCAGTAGCCCTTGGAGTCACTCCGGTGGTTCTGTGGTCAAGGAGCAGATCAGACACCATTCCCCAGGCAGTAGGGCAGTCCTCCCAGCAGCAGGGTAGCAGTGCAGTCTTTCTTCTGAGTCTTTCACAGGTCTATAAGTGATTAGCTGTGTTGCTCAAGAGGTCCAAAATGTATACCTGGTGCCACCTTCTGAAGTGCATGTAAACACGATACAACCCTCACATTTGGTTCTGAAGACTTCCTCTTTTCGCCCTTCGAGTCTCTGAGTTGTCTGGGGTCCCAGTAGGATGGTACAAGTCTCTTTATGAGTAAATGTAATATAGGCAGGGAACAGCTCTGCCCTCTCCCACCTTGGCAGGAGCCCATCCTGCCAATATCTAGTCCTCCTTTGTGACACTGTCTGGGAAGAAAACGCAAAGGCCAACTGCCAACAAAATCTAGCCATAGAACCCAGACAGCAGGCACCAAATGGTTAGGGCATACAAATGCCAACCTTCTAAAAGCTGCATTTTCAGAATTGTGACTTATAGTCCAACTTTACCATTAAGGATGGTTTTAAATTAGATTTCATTTGAGTGTAAACATATCTGCTCCTAAACTTAATTTATCACGTATTAGAGGCAAAAGGGTAACCAGAAGTTATCCTAAAGGAGAGATAGATCTTGCATTAGTGAAAAACGACTTTAGGAATTTTCCAGGACAGGGACATGTAAACCTTAAATCCACAAGTCCTACTTTTTAAATACAATGCACCTTGCCCTAGTAGCCTTTAGGGCCTACCTTAGGGGTGGTTTATATAGATTAAATAGGAAGGATTAGGCCTGGCAAAAGGTTTATTTTGCCAGGTGGAAATGGCAGTTTAAAACTGCACTACAGGCTGCAGTGGCAGGCCTGAGGAATGTTTTTAAGGACTACTGTAGTGGGTGGCACAATGAGTGCTGCAGACCCACTAGTAGCATTTAATTTATAGGCCCTAGGTACCTGCAGTGCCACTTTACTAGGGACTCACAAGAAAATTAAATGTGCCAATCAGGTGTAAGCCAATTGTACCATCTCTTAGGGAGCGAGTCCAGGCACATTAACAGTAGCAAAATGCACAGCGTCCTAAATACAACAACAATTAATTCAGTAAAACAGGATGGGTAAAGACAAAAAGTTGGAGGGAAGACCATCCAAGGGTGTCTGGTCTAACAATCTCATGTGTGTGTATTAATCCAACATCTTCTGATCCACATGTGCCCAGAGCTTGACAATTAAGCGAGCTTTGTCTAGATCCATCACACCCCCTACATCTAAAACATTGTAAAATATCTGCAATGTATCTACTGCAGATGGAAGGAGAGCGGTGGAGTCTGCTACTGGCTGAAGCACATTGATATCTGTTAATGTACAAGGGATGGTTTGATGTATGCACTGAAGTCTTTATAATGACACAAGGAAGGACAATTACTTTATAGGAAAGCTATGTCTTGCTAAAGTCAAAAACAATTAAACTTTACTTTTTTTTAACGAATGTATTGTAAATATCTAAAAATTCAGCTGGTACACATGCGCCGTATCCATCTCCCAGCCACCCCCTTACTGCTTGTCAAGCTCTTGTTTGCTCTCTGAGTGTACATAAAGATAGACAAACAAAGACAAATACACCCAAAGAGGCATGCACACACTGAAGCAACTGTACACAATGCCAGATAAACATTCACAAAGTTGCAACTGGGAGAGTTAGCAGAATGGTCTAATTTTAGCAGTCACACGCCCTGCTTTACTTGTCGATACTGTGACCAGTGGCGTAGGGAAAGGGGGTGCAGGCCGCCCCGGGTGTCATCACTGAGGGGGTGGCAAAATGGCAAAAATATGTGTTTTAACACATATTTTTGCCATTTTGTCAAGCCGGGGGTGACAAGAAATTTTCCGCATCGGGTACCACCTGACCTGGCTGTGACATAATATCATGCATTTTATGGTCTATCCTTCTGCTCTCATAGCTTGGTAGAGGCCATGGTATGTGTGTGATTTGGATCAATCAGCAAGGGGAGGGGTGATCACCGACTCCTCCTCTCAGCCGCAGTGGAGGGCAGATGTCCACAAACAGCTGGGACAAAGGACGCTGAGAGAGATTCTTACTTTGCCCACTCCAGCAGCTTCGCCGCTTCTTCTTTTCTGTCGTATTCCAGGTACAAGAGAGCCAGCTCCAGCAAGGCGTTGGGGATTAAATAGTGGTCATACTTGATCTTCTTTTCACTGAAACACAAGCAAGAGGCATCATTCACAATCTATTCCAAAGTATTAATCATTACTACGCTTGTGTGCATTGATGGTCACTTTTTCCATTCTGGGAGCAGTGATTTTGATAAACAGATTGCAGTGCAGGCTGATGTACAACACATGATCCAAGAAAATCAGTGGGAAGTGATGCAAGCACATTTTCCAAAGCACTAAACCAAGCACGCTAGCCACACTGGCCCAAATTAGGAGATGGCTGATTACTAGGGGGGTGGGGAAGACACTAGAATCAGAATGATTTATATCAGCCTTTATCTCCTCCCAAGTTTACAGCTATTACGAGTTATGGTACCAGAATCAAGAAAAACATGCAGGTGCTGGAATTACCATTCCTGTTCCCGCCTGGGGCTCCCACACCCAGGAATATTTACCACTTTTAGCAAGTAGAAAAGGTGTGCGGTAAAACATTGGGTTCTACTTCCAGCGTTATTACACACGACTTAGAAAGACGGGCATTATATTTTATGATCTTATAACTGCTGAGCCTGAAACAGAGCACTAGCAAATGGACCTGCAAGTATGGAGTCTTCTGCATGTCTTGTTATGTATAAGGTGATTTCAGATATATCACAGGCATCCAGATAATTTTCAATATCTTTCCTCCCTATCAGATCAGTCAATTGGCAACAGAACCCAAGATCTTCTGGACATAAACAAGGCTGAAAGTTGGTTACTCACGCTCATCCAAAGGTTTTTCTAGTGGTCCCTGTCTAACACCCAGCCCAGGAAGTGGTCTCAAACTATCACCCAGCCCAGTAAGAAAAATTTGTGGAGGATTCCAATTACTCGTCATCCTCCTTAAAAGCAAACCGACTGACAACACAGGAAATGGTACCTTACACACCACACGTGACACGAGTGACACACCGCACCTGACGAGATGCATGACGTTACTCAAATACAACTAAAAACCCATCACTGATCAGGACTCGTTCCCGAAAATCATACATTCATCTGCTACAATTTGTCCCTCCTTCCACTCTTCACCTACACACAGCTTCTTTCTCACTTGAAAGAATAGACTCATCCTGTGTGTAGCGTCATGGCCCATCGACTGACCTGCCATTTCACGATACACACCTCGTCAAAACCAGCTCCACAACTGCCAGGGGCTGCCGCTCTATCTAGGACCACAACATTTCACAGAAGCCACAGACACACTGCACACCTCATTGTGGTGCCCAAATCACTTCTACATTTCTTCTGCTCCTGCTGACCTGTAAATCCTGCTTTCCAGCAAAGCCAACATTAGCTTTGCAGCTTCCAATTTCTTGAAGCTCAGAACCTCAAACCCGAAACACTGATCACTTAGAATGATGTTCACAAACTGTAGCACTTGATCTGGCCTTGTATAATAGGGCCCTGTCCAGAGCCTTTTTAAAAAAAAAAAAAACTTTTTATAGCGTGAACTAGACCCGAAGAGATCAGGTATCAGAGCGCTTTACATAAGCACCAGTTTCGTTACAGATGGAAACATTCATTTTTTGTTAGGCACGGGGAAATTAAGTGATTTGCACAGGATGTTGAGAGTTGTTGCAGAGACTCGAACCCAGTTCCCCAGCTTCGAGGTGGACCGTTCTCGCTGTAAAGCTACATCCTCTTCCCTGGTGGTAGGTAATCTGGGCATTTACCTAGACTCGCCCCTCACTAGGAACGCAGGCCTGGAGGGTAGCCAGCACCAGTTTCTGGAAACTCAACTGTTGAGAAAGATCTTGCCTTATATCGATAACAGGCATCATATATCGATAGTGCTGGCATTGGTTCAATTTCACCTAGAATAATAACATTCCTGTAAACTAGGGCCTCCAGATAACCCTTTGAAGCATTTACATGAAGTTCAAAACTGAACTGTACATCTGATCCCTGGCACTCAGTTGGTAAACAGTTGCATTGGCTCCCCATCAAGAAAAGGATCCTAATTAAGGCAGTGGTAAGGTAATCCTGCACCATTGTACAGCCCCTCAGTGTCTACCCTCTCATTTCAGCATTCACATGCATGCCAATTTCCTTTGATCTCGCAGTTCTTTTTCACCAGATACAATTTCTGTTTACCACTTCAGTACTGGTTATTACTACTATCCTTATACAGGTTTGCGCAATCTGAAAAGATCTTGACATCTGAAAACTCACTTTAAATGGATATAACTGAAATACTCCTCTGCCTCCAAGACTTTGCCCAGGTACTTCAGACACAGGCCCTTTAACAGCTTCACCAAACACTGGTCATCAACTAGGAATTCTGTAGCTGTAAACGGAAAGAGTCTTATGTTACATACACCATTAATGGTATTTTAACTAAAACACCACACAGACATTTTTCATTGCTTTTTCTTTTTCATTACCATTCTCTACTAGGAAAATGTTCCAGAATTGGGAAATGTGCAATTCATGACACAAGGGCCCAACGAGAGTACAGCTATATCTAAGACATTTTAATTTAAACACTGATTGTAAATAATGCAAGTAGTAGCAATTATAAAAGACCAAAGCTAAGCTTAATTCTTTTGAGCAAAAATATTCTGCCACAAGTATGTGCTTTAATTAAATAGTTTATATATTACCTATAACAACTGTAAATATTATTTTTACAGTCCAAGTGTTAACACTGCGACTATAATCGAAAAAAGTGATCTTATTAGAAAGTGAAGCTATTGATTTTTTTTCCCTAAAAGAGCCTCGTTCGTGATTATTGCTTACCAGTAATGACATTACTTTGAGTTCTGCTTCCTCGCTTCCATTCATTATGTATGTGGCTTCTCTTCCTCCCACGACCCATTCACACAGCACCATGTAAATAACACTTCCCTACTAAGCCACATCTTCTGTTGGTAATCAAGCTTTCAACCAACCAATGTCTCTGATGTGCATACTGGGAGGGCAGGAGGGAATGTGAATGAAAGCTAGGTAGTAGGACTTAAAGTAATGCAACTATCGGTAACTAATTTGAGCATTACCTTTTCATCCTTCCCTCACTTTTGTTTATCATATATGAGATGTACCAAGCTCACAAATAATGTACAAGCAAGCCGGGCTGAAGACGGCTGAAATGCCAGAAACCGGTCCCCGGAAGCTTGTTTCCTTCCCAGTATAAGAATTGGCTTGCTAGTTTGGTTTGCCCTGTTCCCATGATGCACTGGGCCAGGGACAGACTAATTTGCATATAGCCAGGTTCTGAGCTGGGATGGTGCAGTGAGCTAAAAAACGGTGATGGATCAAGCCCTGATCTTTGGACTGGGTAAGAGTGGTCTGCCTAATTCAGATACTCTGTCCATCACCACCCCCTTTTCTGAATCACAAATAATGTACAGCTGCTCATAAATGCTACATAAAACTTGCTTTATTTTAAACAGAACCACTTTCTCTTATTCCTTAACACCATCAGTGCTGCAGCAATTCCCACTCTGTGCTAACTCTGATTTATTCCCATTGTTCATGACGAGCTGAGCTTGTTCTGAGCACACGTGCAGTGTACTGCATGACGAGCTGAGCTCGTCATGAGCATCGAAGGGGTTAATAGAGGACAGGACCCTGTAACCAAACATATCAGCAATATTATCACCTTCAGGAGAAATTATAGTGCCTTGCAAAAATAGATGAGTCAGATCAAGTCGCTGTCCTACAAGTTTTGTTGAAGGGACGCTCCCTGTAATTCCGCCATTATATAAGTCGTGCTACTTGTCGATCTGATCTGTAAAGAAGGGAGGAGGCTGCCCATTCACCTTTTATGCTTTACCAATCAAAGTTTTGATCCATGTAGTAAAAGTGGCTGTTGCGGGTTTTCATCTTCCAAAATTAACAAACAAGTACTCCACTTTTCTAAATATCTGTGATGCAGCGTAGAAGCTGATCTTGCTTAAAACCTATCACAACAATAAAAACACAAATGTGCACTTTGCACATGTCTAGAAAAATGACACAAACTGAGAAAAGTTGATAAAACAGTACTGTTTAAGTGTGCTTGACTAAGTAAAACAGTTGGATTAATTAACTAGTGAATTTAAGATGTTTAAGTAGCTGATTACCTAATATTCATAACAGAGATTTCATAAAAACTGATGATAACTTATCATTGCTATTAACTTCCTTGAAGAGTGTCCTAACAAAGTTGACTTTGGTGAAATTCCTAAACTGAAAGTGTTAGATGGCTGAAATTTTCAGTATAAGTGCTTAACACGATAAGGAATATTTGCGTTCTAGAATGATTTTATTTAATGATTTTTAGAATTCATTTACATGTTGCTACTTTTTGAAATTGTGGCAGTAGGCCACAATTGAATTGAAATTGAACATTTCTCTGTAACAATTACTGACAACATCACAAAAAGCTTATATATGAGATAGGTGATTTATTTCACCATATTTAAACTTTATTCGGAGTTTATTTTACTAAAAATGCAATGTTGAATTAAAAAACGTTGAGATGTATTTTCTCCTTAGGTTGAATTATTTCATAGCCTTGTGCAATGGACTTTGATACACTTACTCAAATGCTGCTTTATTTGTTCTTGGTTAATGCAACATTCCTTTTGACAACAAAGTACTCTCTCTGTGTGTGAATGGGGAGAAAATGACGTTTCCCTTATATCCGTGGAAAGTAACAAGATAAACAAGCTCTTTGTCAACTAACCTGTGAGAATGGAAGGACAATAATTTGTCATGATGTGTGTTAGAAAATATGCCGGAGTAACAATTTGTACCTGGAAAAACGCAAGGTTTATCGCATAACGATCAGACCATTGTGGACTGACCATTGATGTACTGATGACAAATATGAACTATATAAATACTTTGTTCAGGAGGAGTACACATTGCGATGTTTTTGATGCACATTTTCGAGGACAGCTTTGCCTAAGCTCAGATGACTCCGTTTCACTTTCCTTGCCTCCAACTTGCCTGCCCTTTGCTTTTTGCCATTGCTGATAAATTTGCATGTCAACAAATTGAAGCAATTTGGTGAAAAAACAGACTTGAACTTTCCTGATTTATGCTCCATTCCCCCTTGCCCATTCCCATGGACCTTTTCCTTAGTGGACTTTAACGTGATCACCTTGTCCGTGCTAAGGGAACCCATTGAGAACCAACTTCTTGATATGTTGGTGATAGATATTGTTTTGTCAACCAAAAACCATCCTCTTACGGATTCATTTATTCAGGGATAGATTATTTCAACTAAATGTGTGGTTTTATATTTCGAACTGTTAAATTCATGACTGAGCCTCTTAAAATGTTACTACTAGGCATTGATTTGGGATCTTTAACACAATACCAAATTATCTAGGTTGTCTGAGTCTTATTGTGACTAATTTTCTTTCCGTAAAGAGTGTGCTGATTTTAAATGCATAATAGAGATAGTCACAGATTATTACAGAACATCATGTTCATTTGCTCTTGTTCTGTGTAGCCACAGGAGAGCTTTTGGGTTGCAAGATCTTGTTAGACTAAACTTCTTTAGGACGTTCGGTCTAACAATTGCAAAACTTTATTTTCATAGCATGGTTTTGACAGTAAAAATACCTGATCACCAATTTGTGAGTTGGCTACCAATTAACGGTCCTTATTGGGTAGCTGACAGTTGGGCATTCTGTTTCCTCACCCATCACTATGACTGAGAAAGATCCATCGGAGGACCATCCCGTCTAAGGGGAAATTTTGAACCGGAGAAGAAATCATACTTGTATGGGCCCAGTGAGTTTTAAGGTTATGTTTGTAAGTTTATTAGTCTTCCACTGCAACAACTGTACTCTATCTAGACATAGAAGAGCTCTTCTCATTTACAACAAATGTAGTCTAGATTCCACCTACAAAGCAGGGTATGGATAAAAGGCTGGACAAATCAACTTCATTTTGGCGCTCATTCCTGGGAGTGCGGAGTCAGACTACGATCTACACAGCACTGGACTGAACTGAAGCATAAAACGTGGCAAATACTTCAGATATTGTAAACTCCTCTTCCTACCTCTTACATCATGACCCAGAAGGTGACACCCTTGGCAGTGGCACCTGCAACCCCTCGCTAGCGCTTAATTGACGTCACACTATTATCTGTCTCAACATTCTTTATAACCTAGCATGACCTGCCTTTCCAAGTCAAACTGATTCCATTTAAGACTGGCTGTCACTAATGTTTCAAATATTTTATCTTCATTGTGCCAAATATATATTCGTTAAAAACACAGCAATCCTAAAACAGAGCTCTCGGCTGAATTACTGAGATTTCCAAGGAAGGGAGGGGACTCACTCTGCCTGTAAATATTTTACTTTACCTGCTCATCTAAGGTCTAAGAAATCGGAGTGCAAATGCTGACCTATTGCAGTAGGTCTTACAATATAGTTCAAAACATACAAAAACAGCCATAGAACCAATGATCCACACGTAGAGCTATTAACTGGCAGAATGGCTTTGCGGCTTAACTGAACACTGCAGAGACAGGCGGGGATCTGCAGGTCTCAAACATGAATGCCAGGCCAACCGGCCTTCCTTCTTTCCAAGGTCGGCATACTAAGTAACATTACACTGGGAAATATAAACACATTATTAACACCACTTAAGAACAGTAGAAGAATGGTATAAAATTCTGTATAAAAACCAAATTACTTGTTTTGCTTATTCTGCAAATTGGAATTAAACCAAACCTCTATGAGCGAGAAGCTGGGGCGTGGGGCTCATTACCTGGGGCTTGATGCAGGGCGGCTTCCGCCTTGTTTAGGACCTCCAGCATACGCTCTGTCAGGTCGCGATGTTTGCCAATCACTGCGTAACCATTCCATATGTACATCATTTCCTGCAAGAGAGCAGGAAGGGAGGGGCACATATTAGTGGCGGGAATGCGTAATTCAAATTTGTATTGTTACTTTTCTGACAAGTTCTATACTTTTTTAATTGGAGATTTCTCTGAAAGAGAACACTACAAAGAAAGAAGAAACAATAATGGAAGAGGATGGGTGAGAGCTGAAGCATTCCTAGAGTGAAGAATTCTAGTTGGTAACAGACCGACGAGTCAATGTTATGGCAGACTCAATGGACCCATCAAAACATAATTTATGCAATGGATTATTAAAGGCACAAAAAACGACTTGCTTTATTTTTAATTGTTTACAGTATTTTTCACTGTAAGAATCTGAATGTATTCATGGCAAGTTTCGTTTTGGAACAAACTCACCAGTTTTTGATCATCTTTACATGTGCTGTGTATAGCTGTCAAGCAATCACTAATCACAAACCACCCCTGTTAAGTGTAGAGTAACACAATTGCATGCTTGAAGATGGTAAGTTCAATTCAATTCAAAGATAGCTTTATTCGATTTTTGAAGATAAAAACCATAAAAGCACATTTAAATACATTTTTTAAAAGAGCATTTCTATACATTTAATACATTATACAAATAGTTAAAAATGTATACAATTAATAGGAACCTACTGTGAGGTATTACCAGAAAACAATACAGATAAAATATGGTTATAACAAAATGTTCAGTCCATCGGCGCTCTACATTTTACAGCGTACTTCAGAAACTTGGCCACTGCTGCCACAGTAACTTCATCCTGTAACATGTATAATTTAATCAAGGCTGGTGTGCATTGCCTAAGGCTCCAGACTTTTAACAGCGGAACCAGATGTCTCTTTCTTCCCCACTCATAATATTTACAGAATAAAATGCAATGGATGTATGATTGGTTTGAAACATCGTCACACGGGCAATTAATCAGTTTGGTAGACCAATCATTTACAGTAGGGAATGTTATCAGCCTGAAGAAACATTCAGTCCTCATCCTTGTTAGTAGCAGTCTTGTGTAGGCGGAGTATAGTGGTGATAGGTATAATTGTAAGCCTACTCCGCACAATAGAAGGTGATGGTGGGAAATGCTTGGCTTATTTCCTTCTGTATAGGAGCCCCTATCATCCAGCAAACCAAAGACCACATTCTTTTAACGCCTTCTTTGAGATTAAAGAACACGAAGTAGGATTTTCGAACAATTCTGAATGGCCTATAGAATTTAGAAATTTACTAACTTAGGAAAGCCACAATATGTTTTTCGAGGCGGCTAGATCCATACAATCTCTAATAACATCCTTGCAAAAATCTGTTTCACTAGAGGTCCATATCTTGTGCCAAAGCATTATTGGGCTTATCTTGATTATGTCAGTGATATGAACTCGAGCAAGTTCATCGTGGCAGATGGTAGTAGAGATAGATCTAGGCACTGCCAATAAGTATCTCAAAAAAACATTCTCGCTGATTTGGATCTCTCTGCAGTCTGCCATGCCCCAGATTCCTGCGCCATAGGTCGCAGTAGAGACGCATTTCGCTGCGTAGATATTGAGCAGGATCTGGACCGGCTTACCGCCCAATTTTCAAGCAAATTTCTTCAGTGCGCCTATTTCTCGACAAAAGGACAAGTTGCGTGTATTGATGGCTGTGTTCCATGATCCCTTATTATTAAAAACTATACCCAGATAGGTGAAAGTCTTTGTCATGCTTATCTTTGTTTTGTTTAAAAAAGTGTTACAGTCTACTTTGTTTTTTGACGTGCAACACATCGTAAAAGTTTTTCCCACATTTATCCTGAGTCCGCTAGAACCCATAAATGAGGAAAAACCAGTCAGTGCTTTCTGCAGACCTAATTGTGTTCTTGACATTATGACAGCGTCATCTGCATAAAGTAATATTGGCACTGCCATGCCATTGATTTTGGAGTAATCTACTTTCAGCTTAGTCAGATGATCTGCTGCTCCGTTTATATATAAGTTGAAAAGAAACTGGGCAAGGATGCATCCCTGGCGGACACCTTTTTTTATTGGAAATTTCTTGGTGCATTTTCTATTATTTCCATATCGAACTATTGCCCCCGCCTCTCGGTATAATTCCTTTATAAATTAAAGTATGTTCAAATCAATTCCTAGGTCTATGAGGGTACTCCAAAGTAGGCTGTGATTTAAGCAATCAAATGCTGAGCTTAAGTCAACAAAAGTCATGCATAGATTGCTCTTTTTTGCCACCGTATATTTGTTTGTGATCAAGGTCAGGTTAAGGCATTGCTCTATAGTGCCTAGTCCCGATACGAATCCAAATTGAAATTTTGAAAGGACTCCCTTTTCTGTGGCCCAAGATTGTAATTTGTTCAACAGAACTCTACCAGCTACCTTCATCATTGAATCAAGCAGGGAGATCGGCCTGTTGCATTTTGGGTCCATTCTGTCTCCTTTTTTGAAAATGGGAATTACAATGGCTTCCTGCCATGTTTTTTTTTTTTTTTTTTTTTAAATATATTTTTATTGCAGGAATCAGTAAATCAGTACAGTAGCGACCAGCATCGTATTATAAGCAACATATACAGAATAAAGCCCTCTGGCCCCCCTCCGTAAAGTCTGTACACAGCCAACTGGCCCGCAACCCTGGGGTCGGGCGGCGAAATGCTACAGGGGTCAGCAGAATGCTGGAGCTGGTCCGGATAACACACTGTCCGTCATCTGCTTTTCCAAACAAACCCAAAACCCCAAAATAAACCCCCCCTCAAAATACCTACTAACTGTGAAACCCCCCCCCCCCTCACCACCAGCGCCAGGGAGCTTATCAACATAGGATCTACTATGTGACCCACGGGGAAGGTAATAGGACTGTCAGTGCTGACGTTCATCGGGACTCGGGGCGAGTCGCTTCTTCACTTTCGGAGTCGCTGGGGGCACAATAATCCCTGAGGGCCTGTACTAGCATTTCCCACTCCAACGCGGCCTCCTGCGCTTTCTCATTACCCTGCCTCCAAGCCAGCTGATATCTTAGCGCGCTCTCACCCGCCGCCCATTTCAAAAGCTCACTGTGCCATCTGCTACCTGCCGGACCAGCTCATGCCTTCCAGTTCCTGGTCACCTCTCGCTTAGCAAGGAGGAGCCCCAAGTCGATAAATTTACTGGAAATTTTATTCCGGGGGGTATGGGGGAACCAGTGCAAGAGCCCCACCGCCGCATCGAATGATAAGCGCCTCCCCGTCACCTCCTCCAGGGTCGTCGCTACCTCCTGCCAGTAGGACGTCAGTCCTGGACAGGCCCATAACATGTGTAGGAGGTCCGCCTCCTGAGCCGGGCACCTAGGGCATTCCGCTGAAGCCGTGGCAAAATAACGCTTGATCTTTACCGGGGTCAGGTACGCTCTATGGAGAACATAATAGTGGACCAGTTGGAAACGGGCGCTACGTGTGCCCTTCCAGGCACGTCTCACCAACTGGGCCCAGGTCGTCTCCGGGATCTCCCTACCAATGTCCTCCTCCCAGCGAGTCCTCAATGTGGTGAGAGGAACCAATCCCTCGGCAATCAACCTGCCGTAGAGGCAAGTGACCGCCTTCACCGTGCCCGCCGACATCATTATGTACTGGCACACCTGAGACAAGTGGGGTTCCTCCAGCCCGTTCTGCCAGTGCGCCTGGATCGCTCGCACAATGGCCGAGTGCAGCAGAAAGTCGCCCCGGGGGATCCCGAAGCGGTCAATGAGATCCTGAAAGGACAGGAGCGCTCCGTCCTCGTACAGATCACCGACGAGCTGTAAACCGGAATCCTCCCAGGCCGCCAATCGTGACCAATCCCCTCCGTGGGGGAGGGCCGTCAGCATCCCCAACGGTATTTCAGGCGCGTATGGTATTCTTAGTTGGCCTCTGGCGTGAGCCCGATTCCAACACAGTCGGATAGTCCGTTCCTCCATCGACAAGTCCCGCAGGACCAAGCGTTGTCGCAGCGCTATA
The DNA here is from genome assembly GCF_964263255.1 of Lissotriton vulgaris. Taxonomy (NCBI): domain Eukaryota; kingdom Metazoa; phylum Chordata; class Amphibia; order Caudata; family Salamandridae; genus Lissotriton; species Lissotriton vulgaris. The sequence continues at coordinate 369,392,280 of NC_141685.1, forward strand.
AAGGGAGAGAACGTGCCTGGCCATACCCGTCCCTCTACCGTCTTCCGGGCCCCTGAATTCCCTGGCTATCTCCTGGGCGAAGGTCTGGAGCTGCGCCGCCAGATAGTACTTCTCGAAGTCCGGCACAGCGAGCCCCCCCTCGTCCTTCGGCCTCATCAAGGTATTGAGGGCCACCCGTCGCCGGCCCGTTCCCCAGAGGAACCCGACCACCATAGAGCGCAAGCGACGAAACGTGGCCGGTGGGACCCAGATCGGCAAAGTCCGGAAGTAATACAATAACCGGGGAAGCGCCACCATTTTGAGCAGGGCGATGCGTCCCGCCACTGAGAGCGGCAGCGTGGCCCAAAAGTCCATGCAACCTCGGAGTGCTCGAATGCAGCGGGCAATGTTCCCATCTAGGAGGTCGGGTTGGTCGTGGTAAACGAATACCCCCAGGTACTTAAAGCAGTCGGGCTCCCATCTGATCTCCCTACGTAGCGCAGGGGCGGGGGTACCCCTGCGTACCGGAAAGAGACAGGTCTTAGACCAATTCACTTGGAGGCCTGAGACCGCTCCGAACTCCGTAAGCGCCAGTTCCGCTCCCCGCAAAGCGTCGACTGGGTCCTCCAGGAAGAGCAGCAGGTCGTCCGCATATAGCGAAACATAATGCGGGCCCGCAGCCGTCCATAAGCCCGTATAGTGGGCTCCCGAGCGAAGGTGCATCGCCAGTGGCTCCACCGCTAGCGCAAAAAGAAGCGGGGATAAGGAGCACCCCTGCCGCGTGCCTCGTTCCACCGGATACCGCGATGAAATCAATGGGCCCGATCGGACCCTGGCCGAAGCAGAAGCATATAGAACCGCGGTCCATCGAACAAATCCCTCCCCGAGGCCGAATCTCCGTAACACCGTGCGGAGGTAGTCCCACTCTAGGCTATCAAAAGCCTTCTCCAGGTCCACCGATAAGACTACCGGGGATGGGGCATCCACAAATGGTTCCCCAAGCAAGCGGAACAACCTTCGAATATTCATAGTCGTGTTCCGCCGTGGGATGAAACCGGCCTGGTCCTCATGCACCAGGGAACTCATATGTCCCAGCAGCCTCGAGGCCAAGATGCTGCTCAATATTTTGTAGTCCACCGTCAACATTGATAGGGGACGGTAGGACCCCGGGTCAGATGAGTCTCGGCCCGGTTTGAGGAGAGGAACCACCAACGCTTCACACATCGAGCTCGGGAGTCGCCCCAACCTCTTCGCCTCCCTGTAGACCACCAGTAACCGAGGGGCTAAGAGGTCAGCGTAAGCTGCATAGAACTCCACTGGTAGGCCATCTAGGCCCGGGGTCTTGTTCCTCGCCATCCTTTTGATGGCCCCGCGGATCTCCCCCAAGTCGATATCGGAACCCAGGGTTTTCGCCACTTCCTGTCCTACTGTGCGGAGCTCCAGTGGGCGAAGATAATTATCAAGCCGGTCTGGGTCATGTGCGGAGCGACTGCGGTATAAACATTCATAATAATGCCGGAAGCAACTAAGAATCTCCGGTTGGGTGTGTACCTCGGTCCCATCTGCCCCACGCATATTTGTCGTCGTCTGGGACTGGCGCGTAGGGTTGGCCAACCAGGCCAGCAACGCACTCGCCCTGTCTCCCTCCGCGATAGACCGGACCGTATAGGCCTTATAATCAAAACAGCGGAGCCGTTCGACCTCCACCGCTACCCTCTCCCTCGCCTCCACCGTTTGCGTTTGCAATTCTGGGTGTCCGGGGCGGCTAACTTCAAGCTCGCGGAGTGCCCGGTCCGCTGTGTCTAAATCAGCCAGGATAACGCGCCTCATGCCCACCAGCTTCCTGCCATGTTGTTGGAAAACCTTCGAGGCTATAACTATTTAGAACATTTGTGAGGAGGGGGGCCCATAGAAACATATTATCTTTGAATATGTCGATTGGGATGCCATCCGGCCCAGGGACTTTGGCATTTGCGCTTTCCTGAATGGCCTGTTCTATTTCTGGGAGTGAAAAGTGTATCTGTAAAGGGAATGTGTCTGTCGGGCATTTCTGCAAATCACTTTCATTTATCAACCAGGGATCGAGGTTGTGTGGTTCAACCAGATCGTCCATTTTATATAGATCTGTAAAATGGTTGATCCAAACATCCTCTGTTATAGCAATTTCTAAGAGGTATGTCCTCCTATCCCTGAAAAAAGGTGCATTTACTTCCCTCCAGAAGGCCGTACTATCCCTCAGAGTGCTAGCTTTTAATAACGCCTCCCAGGCGGCATCTTTCAGTTCCCTTTTTCGCTTCTTTATCGACTGTTTATATGCCAGTCGAGCTGTTCTGATTTCTATCGGATCTTTGGGTACTCTTTTTAATGTCTCTTTAAGAGTATTATGGGCTCTTGAGCATTCAGAGTTAAACCAGCCCATAATCTTAGCCCTCTTTGCTTCCTAGTCAAGTTTTTCTTAATTGTGGCTGCTATTTTCCCAAAAGCCACTTTTACGGTGTTCGGGTTAAGGGGTTCTTCGAGGCAGATCATGAATTGATCGCGATCCTCCATGACCAGAGCTTCCAGGAAGGTTTTCCGGTTTACCTTGGACCATTTTATTAAATAACCATTTGTGCGTGCCAGGGAAATCGAATGACAGTATAGAGTTTCCGATGTCTGACTGGTCCTAGGGCCTACATCTAATATTGCACTAATCGGATAATGATCGCTCATGGCAATATCCTCATTTTTAAAATCCATAACACTACGATAGTGGCTATTGGACATCAGCATGAAATCTATTATGGAATATGTCCCCCTCCCGTGAAAAGTGGGTTGGAAGTTGACCATAGGCTCAGCAAGCTCATTTACAAAGCCTAGATCCCAATCATGCATTAGTTTATTCATTAGGTTTCCAAAGTGGGTATGTTCAAAGTGGGTGCTTAGTTCGCCATTTAGGCTTCTTATATCACAAGCGTTTGTGCCACTGTGCAGGCATAAATGGCAGTTAAAATCGCCCATCACTATGGCACATCTTTCTACGTTGCCCCGTCCCGTTCCCCACTTCAGGGCATTTGAGAGCTCATCCATGAATTCTAGTTGGTCATCCCTCGCAATATTATACAGATTAATCAACAAGAAACTATGGGCCCCTTTCCCGTTCATTATGAAGGCCTGTTTTTTATTTTTATTCTTATTCTTGTCCCGGTCAAAATCCAGACTCTCTATTGTCATGTTTGCCATATTTGAAGCGTACATGCAGAGACCACCTGAGCTCCTACCTTTACCAGCCAAGAAAACAGCATTCAAGGACCGACTTGACAACAACGCCCACAACAGCAAGGAACTTTTCAACATCGTCAAGGAATTTTCCAACCCCTCGGCCAACTCCAACGACATCACCCCCTCTCAAACCCTCTGCGACTCCCTGGCCTCTTTCTTCCACAACAAGATTGCGGACATCCACAACAGCTTCGACAACCAACCCGGAAGCCAACCCACCCTACCATCTGCTGACCATCTTCCCCCCGTTAACACCCTTAACGCCTGGAACCCAATCTCCACTGAGGACACCATCCGCCTGATGAACTCCATCCACTCTGGATCCCCCACAGACCCATGCCCTCACCACATCTTTAACAAAGCAGACTCCGTCATAGCTCCGCACCTCCGAGACGTCATCAACTGCTCCTTCAACTCCGCCACCTTCCCGGAAGACTGGAAACACGCTGAACTCACCGCCCTTCTGAAAAAACCAACAGCAGACCCCACCGAACTCAAAAACTTTTGCCCCATCTCGCTTCTTCCATTCCCGGCCAAAGTCATCGAGAAAGCTGTCAACAACCAGCTCGCCGCCTTCCTCGAAGCCAACAAATCACTCGACCCTTCACAATCTGGCTTCCGAGCCAAACACAGCACAGAGACCGCCCTCATCGCAGCAACAGACGACATTCGAACTCTACTGGACAACGGAGACACAGTCGCCCTCATCCTCCTCGACCTCTCTGCAGCCTTCGACACAGTCTGCCACAACACCCTTTTGCAACGCCTCAGAAACATCGGAATCCAAGGAAAAGCACTAGAATGGATCACCTCGTTCCTCACCGGAAGAACCCAGAGAGTCCGCCTCCCACCATTCAAGTCCGAGGCCTCTGAAATCATCTGCGGCGTACCACAAGGATCCTCAGTCAGCCCCACCCTCTTCAACGTATACATGAGCCCCCTTGCGGCCATCGCTCGCCATCACAATCTCAACATCATCTCCTACGCGGATGACACTCAACTGATCCTTTCTCTCACCAGGGACCCCAGCACCGCCAAAACTAACCTACACGAAGGAATGAAAGAAGTCGCAGAATGGATGAAACAAAGCCGTCTGAAACTGAACTCAGACAAAACAGAAGTCCTCATCTTAGGTACATCCCCCTCTGCTTGGGACGACTCTTGGTGGCCGGAAGCCCTCGGAAAAGCACCCATCCCGACAGACCACGCACGGAACCTAGGCGTCATCCTGGATTCTTCACTCTCAATGAACAGACAAGTCAGCGCCGTATCCTCTTCCTGCTTTAACATCCTTCGCATGCTCAGAAAAACATTCCGCTGGATCCCCTCCGAAACAAGGAAAACAGTCACCCATGCTCTGGTCACGAGCCGACTAGACTACGGAAACACCCTCTACGCAGGCACCACCGCTAAACTCCAGAAGAAACTCCAACGAATCCAAAACGCCTCAGCCAGGCTCATATTAGACATCCCACGCAACGAACACATCTCTGGTCACCTTAGAGACCTCCACTGGCTACCCGTCAATAAGAGGATCACTTTCCGACTGCTTACCCACGCACACAAATCACTCTACGACATCGGACCAGATTGCCTCAACTCTCGACTGTCCTTCTACACCCCCTCCCGCCAACTTCGCTCTTCCAGCCAAGCCTTCGCCACTGTACCTCGCATCAACAAGACCACCATGGGAGGCAGATCCTTTTCATACCTGGCTGCCAAAACATGGAACTCACTCCCCGCTTACCTTCGCCTCACCCAGAATCACCTAGCGTTCAGAAAGCAGCTTAAAACGTGGATATTTGACAAATAATCCTCCTCCCCTTTCCTTAGCGCCTTGAAACCCTCTGGGTATGTAGCGCGCTATACAAATTTTATGACTTATGACTTATGACTTATGGCCGGGGTAAAATTGGTGCTAAAGCCATCTAAGTTGGTAGACTCCAAATCCCAACACTCTTGGAAACACATTAAGCCAAAATTATTGACAAAATTCTGAAAAGTTGGGTCTGTGGCTTTTTTAGAAAGTCCCGCAATATTCCATGTTACAATGGACAAATTGTCCCTGGGATTTTTTCTACTTGGCCCAGTTCGAGTTGACCCCTCTCTTAACTGGATTGAACCCTCCATTATTCCTGCACTAGCTCTTTGGGCTATAAGATTGTTTAGATTGCCGTCCAGTAGGACTTGCTCTTCTCCCCATTTATTGGTTGGAATATTAGCCCCCCCAGGTACACTACTTAGTACTAAAGGGTGCAGGCTGGGGGATACTTGGTCAATGGACGGGTCTATATTATTTTTCCCCTGCTTGTGTATGGATGAATGATAAGTCCTCTCATATATTTGGGTATGAATTCCCCTTTTGGGTGTGGGTGACTTGTGTTTTGTAGCGTCTGTCTCAATGAATGATAAACTTGGTGATGGTCAGTCTACCATTTCTAAACAATAAAACCGGTTGTTAGTTTGTATACCCCTCCATCCCTCCAAATAACCTTGTTCTCTTCTTGGATTCCAGGGTCAGGCCTCCCACTCCCTCCTTCTATTCCGGTGGTCTACTTGACTCCAGTTCCATTCAGAGCATTGGTTCGAGTTATACGGGGGTTCTTGATCATAGGCATATGTAGGAGGATAAAAGAAGGACAGACGATTTGCATCAATCCCTTCTTTTTTTGCCAGTACTGGCCATGAGCAAATATATTCAACTGTGCATGGGTCATCAAAATTTATAATGATACAATCCCCCTGTATTCTTTTCTTTGTTTCTCCTAATCGCACCATAGAGATTCTACTATTACGATAAGGGGGAAGCGGTCTATTAATGCTCAGCCATTGTTGAACTTTATTTTTTAGAGACCAGGTGGATTCTCTCACATTTTCGGGGAGCTCTGGGGCCCCCGTGAGGACCACCGTGAATGGGCTTGACTCTGGTGGTAGGTTAATGGGACGCCTAAACCTCCCTCCCTTTTTTTTAATCTACCTCCGGTTGTGGTGCTGGTGTCTTGGGTGGTGTTAACTTCTGTTTTTCTGCCTGGGTTGGTCCTTTGGGGTTATCAGGTATTATCTGTGTATTAACTTGCGCTACTTTTGTTTTTTCTTGTGCGATGGGCATGTTTACAGGAGTTTTTGTTGATAGCCCTGGCTGTTTCTGTATAGCATTACCTTTGTTGCCCCCCACATTAGTGACTCCTAGGACTTTTACGTTAGCCGAGTTGTTTGGATGAATAGTCAACTTGGCTATTTGTTATTCGATATTCATTAGGGTTCGCTCCATGGGTAGAAAATGGATCTTAATCAGCTCTCCAAAGCTGGCTAGTAGCTGTTTATTTGATTGACATAGATTACACGCACCCCCCCCTCCCACCTGTAGCATCTTCATTAGTCGGTGTTAAAGAAAGGCTGACTATAGATGTATTTATAGAGTTTAAATCATTTTGTGAAGGGGGGGAGTTTCGATGTCTTTGGTTCTTTGCAGGGGCTTTGGCAGGTAAATGTTTGAGATCTTTCTTCTTCTTGTTATTTCTTTGTTTTGGGATAGCTCCCTCCCTCCTCCCCGTTTCCAGCTTTTTGGGGGATTTTACTTGAATTGGGGGTCTAATTGAATTGGGCTCATAGCCAAGACTTGGGATTTCTCTAAGTCTTCCCTTATTTCTGAGTCCATGGAGAGTTGGAATGCGGATAGATCTACATTATTAGGGATGCTATGGATGTCTGCAGGGATTTCCATCAATAGTGGGCCGATTACTCCTGACTGGATTGGGGTTCTAGCTGACGCCAAGGGGCCCATAGAGGACCTTCTTGCTATGACTAAGTCCTGTGATACCCTTCTTTCCAGGAGAATAATCCCCTGATCTATCGCCTCATTTGCCCTCGTGATGAATTGATCGATCGGGCCTGTGATCTGACCTACACCCTGTGCCGTTTTGCTCCTGCTTCCCCTTGTACTCATAATGATTAATGGTAAGAATTAGCGTGTATAATACAACAATATGAGAAGGTAGTAGTAGCAAATACCTAGGGGTTGGTGGGAGCCCTCGTAGCGACAATAGGTTAGGAAAATAGATTTAGGCAATTGAGCATTTACGAAAGATAATAAGTGCAACGTCTCGATGGTAGATTGTTAATAATATGGCCCAGTCCAGTCTTACCCGGTCTTGAACGGGCTTAACCGGGCCCGCCCTTGGCCCGGGCTTCGCCCGGCATCCCGGGAGACGGAGGTGATGCTGAATTTAAGCGCCTCCTGGTGCGCAAAGCTGACAGTATGTGCCGCTAGGGCTGCTGGGGTTTGTAGTTTGTATGCCCCGCCCACGCTCCACTCGGCGGCCTCGAGTCCGGGATGTTGAAGGGAATTAGGAGGCGGGAGGCGGGCAGGCAGGACCCCAGACGCTGCTGTTCCTCGGGCTACAGCGATCAGCAACAGGAAGAAACGCAAAGGGCTTGACTGAAAGTAAGATTGCCCCACTCGACCGGGGTGATGCTGAATTTAAGCGCCTCCTGGCGCGCAAAGCTGACAGTATGTGCCGCTAGGGCTGCTGGGGGTTGTAGTTTGTATGCCCCGCCCACGCTCCACTCGGCGGCCCAACTCCGGGATGTTGCAGGGAGTTAGGCGGCGGGAGGCAGGCAGGCAGGACCCCAGACGCTGCTGTTCCTCGGGCTACAGCGATCAGCAACAGGAAGAAACGCAAAGGGCTTGACTGAAAGTAAGATTCCCCCACTCGACCGGGGTGATGCTGAATTTAAGCGCCTCCTGGCGCTCAAAGCGGACAGTATGTGCCGCAAGGGCTGCTGGGGGTTGTAGTTTGTATGCCCCGCCCACGCTCCACTCGGCGGCCCGACTCCGGGATGTTGCAGGGAGTTAGGCGGCGGCAGGCGGGCAGGCAGGACCCCAGACGCTGCTGTTCCTCGGGCTACAGCGATCAGCAACAGGAAGAAACGCAAAGGGCTTGACTGAAAGTAAGATTCCCCCACTCGACCAGGGTGATGCTGAATTTAAGCGCCTCCTGGCGCGCAAAGCTGACAGTATGTGCCGCTAGGGCTGCTGGGGGTTGTAGTTTGTATTCCCCGCCCACGCTCCACTCGGCGGCCCGACTCCGGGATGTTGCAGGGAGTTAGGCGGCGGGAGGCGGGCAGGCAGGACCCCAGACGCTGCTGTTCCTCGGGCTACAGCGATCAGCAACAGGAAGAAACGCAAAGGGCTTGACTGAAAGTAAGATTCCCCCACTCGACCGGGGTGATGCTGAATTTAAGCGCCTCCTGGCGAGCAAAGCTGACAGTATGTGCCGCTAGGGCTGCTGGGGGTTGTAGTTTGTATGCCCCGCCCACGCTCCACTCGGCGGCCCGACTCCGGGATGTTGCAGGGAGTTAGGCGGCGGGAGGCGGACAGGCAGGACCCCAGACGCTGCTGTTCCTCGGGCTACAGCAATCAGCAACAGGAAGAAACGCAAAGGGCTTGACTGAAAGTAAGATTCCCCCACTCGACCGGGGTGATGCTGAATTTAAGCACCTCCTGGCGCGCAAAGCTGACAGTATGTGCCGCTAGGGCTGCTGGGGGTTGTAGTTTGTATGCCCCGCCCACGCTCCACTCGGCGGCCCGACTCTGGGATGTTGCAGGGAGTTAGGCAGCGGGAGGCGGGCAGGCAGGAACCCAGACGCTGCTGTTCCTCGGGCTACAGCGATCAGCAACAGGAAGAAACGCAAAGGGCTTGACTGAAAGTAAGATTCCACCACTCGACCGGGGTGATGCTGAATTTAAGCGCCTCCTGGCGCGCAAAGCTGACAGCATGTGCCGCTAGGGCTGCTGGGGGTTGTAGTTTGTATGCCCCGCCCACGCTCCACTCGGCGGCCCGACTCAGGGATGTTGCAGGGAGTTAGGCGGCGGGAGGCGGGCAGGCAGGACCCCAGACGCTGCTGTTCCTCGGGCTACAGCAATCAGCAACAGGAAGAAACGCAAAGGGCTTGACTGAAAGTAAGATTCCCCCACTCGACCGGGGTGATGCTGAATTTAAGCGCCTCCTGGCGCGCAAAGCTGACAGTATGTGCCGCTAGGGCTGCTGGGGGTTGTAGTTTGTATGCCCCGCCCACGCTCCACTCGGCGGCCCGACTCCGGGATGTTGCAGGTAGTTAGGCGGCGGGAGGGGGGCAGGCAGGACCCCAGACGCTGCTGTTACTCGGGCTACAGCGATCAGCAACAGGAAGAAACGCAAAGGGCTTGACTGAAAGTAAGATTGGTAAGTAAGTAATCTTTTTGCATGATTAATTAAAATCTTTGCAAAATCGTACATTAAAAATTAGGTCACATATACCAATATATTTGTTAAGTGTTTCAATATATGTTACAGTAAGAACAGTTAGTTATAAGTTTTATCAAATTGACGGAGGTAAAAACAGATGAAAAAATAACTCCTGATTTAACTGTTATAATTATTGTCCATGTCCGTAATGCAGTGCCCTGCATTGTGCTCCATTAGTATCTGATTATGATTTCCAGTTAGAACCGCGGTTTAAGAGTTGCCGCTTCTGTCATTTGAAACCAGATCTCAGTGCATGATCTGTTATATTACAGTTAATTTTGACATAGCTTTTGCAATATTAACACATTTCACCAATCAGCATGCTAGTTGGATATCACTTCCAACAAAGCATGCTTTTAGTGCTTGCCTGCGGGTTCGGATCCCTCTCATGTTCCAGGCTGGTTTTAGTAGCATTTTGAGCTCTTTCTCAAAGCCTCTGCAGTTGCACAACAAGTGGAGGATATCGTTTTTAAATTTGCCGCAGATTTTGCAGTTTGTGGTTGTGTCTGACCTTTGCCAAGGGGGAAGGTGCTGGTTAACTGGTAAAACACCCATCCTCAATTTCAGATATGATTCCTTTGCAATCTTTGAGAATCCTGTTCCCAGGTAGGTTTGCAGCGCAGCCCTTGAGTAACTCTGAATGACAAACCACCGGTTGAAGATGTTAAGGCTGCCCAACAAGATGAAGGTTTTTTCATGGTAAAGTCTCTTTTAACCAAAAGAGCCTCTTGAAATACACTGGATTGATGCTTTAATTGCTAAAACATGCCAAATGCTTCAGGTGAAACTGTTTCAGACCAAACACTATATTGTTGGTGAAAAACAATAGCATACATAAATGACAAAAGTCTCTCTGGTCTCACACAAAAAGCTCAAAACAGAAATCTGGGTGCCAGAAACCTCTTTGAGAGTGCACAGCTTCACCTCTAATGTTACAAGATCCTTGTGTCCTCTCAATAGGGAACCTCTTCCTAGCACTTGGATGTAGCCCCTATAAAGTGTTGACTACTGTCCAACAGAGCAATTTTTAACAAGCACAGTTAAATACCAGATTTTTCTCAGATACCCAGTGCTTTAAATGGGCTGGTCACTGTTCAGTACTGAGTACCTGCACTATATTTTTGGAAACAAGAGTATTTGCATGTTTCACCATTGCTGCAATACATTTAATGGGAGAATGCTGGCACTTCTCAGGAGCAAACAGGTACTCTGAACAGGAGTACCAGCACTTCTATATTTCCATTTAAAGCACTGCAGATACCCATCTTGAAGCCAGAATAGTTTTAGCCGAGGGCCACATCTGCGGCAGCATTAGACACCTTTAATGAGGTGTGCCAGGTGCAAACAGGGACAGTGCATTCTATTACATATCATGCACAGCTTCCAGTGCAGCAGTTTAGTCAGAGGCAGAGCAGCCATTTAAAACAGCTGCTTCAGTGAAAGCAGCATCTGGTCAGCACTTCAAATAGAGAACAGAGGTCCTTCTGCAGGCAGGTGAAGTGAATGACTGTACCCGCTTGCAGGGGGATATCTGGGGTATCCAATAGGATGCCCTTACAGACGGAGGCACATTAAAGTTTGCCTCTTGATGGCTTCTTTGCCTCTGCCCTGATGTCCATAATGAGGTTTGGGTGCAGAGGCAGAGTATTTTCCTCATTGCATGAGGCTACATCCCGAATAATAGGGAAATGCCACCTTAAGATATCACTGCTAGTGCCCAAGTCACTGAAGGAGCTGCACAAGTGTCTGTTGCCCCTTTTGTCAAACTAAAATGCCCACATGGGTGTGAAAAGCAGCTGCAAACGCCTTAGGTAGTACATGGTGCTTGTAATTCTGGGAACCTAATGAGTTGCCTCATTTCTCAGCCTTCATCTGTTATTTAGCCCACTGGTCTTCCTTGTTCCCTTGACCATTACATTTTAAAGTTCACACTATGTGTCCATATTTGACAAAGCTTTAAACCTCTCCTTTTCTGTTTTTTTATGAAGAAAAGCAGTTTGAAACATAACAAGCATTTACAATGCAATAGGTCTCGCATTACTAAAGTTATAGTTGTTTTGTCGAATTGTTTTTTTGTAGAAATAGGTATGTATTAATGCTGATTATACAAAATATATATGTAAAAAAAGGAGAAGGAGGCCTCCTTTTAGATACAATCTGGGACAAGGAGCTCGAAAGTGGGAAGACAAGAGGAAGTCCCAACACATTCAGAAAAAAAACCTATTTGTGTGTTTAACTATTGTATCTCCATATGCCAAGTAGCTTCTAGCGATATCCAATCTAATGCCAAAAGCACAATATGAAACATAAATCAAACATCAAACAAATCTTAAACGGTGTGTGAGTTTCTAAAAAAATGCAATTTATTACAAAACAATAAAAACAATATTACAATACATGATAATAGTGCCAAGAAAAACAAGTACAGTTGCAATGTAGGCTTAAAATCATTAAAATACACAATTAAAAATTGGTCAGAAATTCACAGTTGTTGAGGTAGTCGACGCGTTTCGGTGTATACGGATACCACCTTCTTCAGGACAAACAGATTCTATTTCGATTTGTCAAGATTGACTTTTCACATTCTACCCAAGAAAGATAAGTGGCCCATTTTACAAACCCACGTGTACACCCTGTTGTATCTCAAATGCCTATGAATAGTACTAATGCGAATGACTCTCTGAGTAAGAGAAATGACTTATCTCAGTGTGTGTTAAAAACAAATGTGCCCTAAATATGTACTAGCAGGAACTATGCATTTTCAATGAGTATCAGATTTTATGAATAAAGATGTGTGTCTAATTGTAATGTTCTTTCATATAGAATCTGTTTGTCCTGAAGAAGGTGGCATCCGTATACACCGAAACACGTCGACTACCTCAACAACTGTGAATTTCTGACCAATTTTTTATTGTGTATTTTAATGATTTTAAGCCTACATTGCAACTGTACTTGTTTTTCTTGGCACTATTATCATGTATTGTAATATTGTTTTTATTGTTTTGTAATAAATTGCATTTTTTTAGAAACTCACACACCGTTTAAGATTTGTTTGATGTTTGATTTATGTTTCATATTGTGCTTTTGGCATTAGATTGGATATCGCTAGAAGCTACTTGGCATATGGAGATACAATAGTTAAACACACGAATAGGTTTTTTTCTGAATGTGTTGGGACTTCCTCTTGTCTTCCCACATATACAAAATATTATAAACACAATTTTATATTTTATGATCTCAATATTGGTGTTCCATTACATACAGTAGTTAATATTTAATGGTTATTGGTTTCACCATAAGAATATTTTGTATATAGTGATTTATCTTGTAATATAGCAATGACATAAATAAGATAAAACTTGCTTTTGTTTGTAGCTCAACATTGCATATGCGAGTACGCTGGGGGCTTCAGTATACCTTCCTGTTTGTGAGTGTGTCTTTGTACATACATTGTTGTCAGTGTCTGCATCACTGCGTGTTCAGCTATTTGTACGAGTATACATCACTACTCCTGTACGGCTGCAAGTACATAATTGGTAAACGCATGCATTCTTCCTGCATGTATATCACTGCTCCTACCTTTGTACTTCTCTGTGCACACAGCCAACTACAGCCTAATTTTGAGAAGGAGATGGCATTCACTTAATATTCATTAAGAAACGTTGTTCACAAAAAAAAGCTCGTAATTGGTAAACGCACGCTAAACGCACGCAAGTACAGCCGAATTTCGAGGGGGAGATGGCATTCCTTTACTGTTCCTTAAAGCACCCCGTTCACCAAAAAAAGCCCGTAATTGCTAAAGACACACGCGCGCACCACAGCAAGGCATGTAATTTCTATTACTGTTCCTAAAGCACGCCCTTCACACGTGTTATGTTCTCCTCATGTATCAGTTCTGTTCCTATTGTGAAGCGCTCTGACACCTTCGGGTAAAGTCCACGCTATATAAAAATGCATAAATAAATAAAGTAATTGGTAAACGCGCGCATTCCTCCTGCATGTATATCACTCCTCCTACCTTTGAACTTCTCTGTGCAGACAGCCAACTACAGCCTAATTTTGAGAAGGAGATGGCATTCATTTAATATTGGATTAAAAAACGCTGTTCACAAAAAAAAGGTTGTAATTGGTAAACGCACGCTAAACGCACGCATGTACAGGCAAATTTCGAGGGGGGAGATGGCATTCCTTCACTGTTCGTTAAAGCACGCCGTTCAACGAAAAAAAGCCCGTAATTGCTAAAGACACACGTGCGTGCGCTACAGCAAGGCGTGTCATTTCTATTACTGTTCCTTAAAGCACGCCGTTAAAAAGCCCGTAATTGCTAAACACACACGCGCGCGCGCTACAGCAAGGCGTGTCATTTTTGTTAGCATGCCTGTAGCTCTGTTGCTCCTCCCACGGCCTATTGGTGTCGGTTACGAGCTTCATGCGCGTAATAGACACCAATAGGCCATGGGAGGAGCAATGCTCGTGCAAAAAGCCAATAGTATGAAGTCTTTCATTATCGAAAAAACTCTAAGGCCATTGAGGTAACAGTAAACAAAAAAGCACACACACAAGCATTTTACAGTCAAAAGTGGCTCTGAAAACCCCTTTTTCGATTACAAAATGCCTCGCGCTGCGCGAAGCACTGCTACGCAGTGCAACGCTAGGCACGAGACCTAAAAAGGATCACTTCTGTAGATTGTACCATACCCATATAATCTCAAGCTGCACACTGCACAGTGTAGGGTGTTCCTTTGCTCTTTTTGAAAGTGGACTCATTATATAAAAATGCAAGATAAAGTGTTTGAAACAAGCTACTGATTTTTCAGATATGTGAAATCTTTGAGCAAGGTACATAGCTAGTTCTTCTTGCTTGGAGAACATGAGGAGAAAGCATGCCTCAAAAATCTGCAAAAGCTCAAAGAGGACAAAGAAATCTCAGACTGTGGAACTACACATTGCAGTTTTTTTCTTCAATGAGTCTTTATGTACTTGCTAGTGGTATTAGTTTGTGTAGTGTCATGGGTCCTTTTGGGGCCACGTGCCTACTTACTTAAATCTAATGTTCATCCATCATTTAAGATGTATCGGCACGATTCACAGAATGAACTTAAGACTCAATCCTAAACTTACTACTGTTTTGGTATTCACAGATTGCACTTACTACTTTTGGTATTCACAGAATGAACTTACTACTTTTGGCATTCACAGAATGAACTTACTACTTTTGGTATTCACAGAATGAACTTACTCATTTCGGTATTCACAGAAGTTAGGACTCCTAACTTTAGGACTCCTAAATGCCTCCTGTGAATACCGAAAGTCTTAAAATTAGGATTTTTCTCAATTTAGTAGTAGTAAAGTACCCTAGTCATTGGGTGTCCTGATGGACGACTCTCTGTCGTTCAGGTCACAAATCAATGCACTGTCCTCAGCTACCCATTATGTGCTTAAAACTATCCGGAAAGTCCTGCCATTTCTTCCGGTGGAACACAAGAAGACAGTAGTGACCGGACTGGTGATGTCCCGGTTAGATTACTGCAACGGTCTGCTACTGAATGCCCAGCAGGGACTTTTAAATAAACTTCAAATCCTGCAGAATGCAGCAGCACGTATCATCACTGGCACCCCCAAGTTTGCCTCAGTAGCTCAGGCCCTTATAAAGCTGCACTGGCTGCCTGTTCACAAAAGAATTGCTTTTAAGTCACTCTGTGTGATTTTTAAGGCGCTGCATGGCCTGGGCCCCCAATGCATGGCACCTCTTTTCCAGTGGAACAAGCCAGTGCGAGCTCTAAGATCAGCTGAGCAGGGGCTGGCAGTAGTCCCTAGAGTAAGGAAAGTCCGCTGGGGAGGCAGAAGTCTATCCCTGGGAGCTGCCAAGCCATGGAATGCGTTGCCTTCGAGCCTCAGACAGATCCCCGATTTGCTCACATTCAGGAGGGCCCTTAGGACCTGGCTCTTTACATGCTAACTCCCTTGCCCACGCCCACTAGCGATCAGTCAGCGCCAGGACACCTTCGGGTAACAGTGCGCTTTAAAAATGTCATGAATAAATAAATAAATAAATAATTTTAATCAGTTTTTTTCAGTCTTTTGCCACAGAAAGTCACCATATTTGATAACTAAAACCTTCAGTTAATAGCTTGCACCCTCCCATGATGGAAAGATCCAAGGAGCCAAGGAGCATGGTATAGTGATGCAAGATACATTTTGAATGGAGAATATTTGACTGCTTGCCCTGCACCTAATTTTATTGCAGACGCATTTTTTTTTACCAGTGTCTGCTGTATTTTATCCCACCACAATACCCTTTTTGGCATGGAACCAGTAACCACCCTAGTACTTACTTACCAGCAAATGTGGGATCCTGAATTATGAACGAGGAACCTTGAATAGGAAGTGACATTTATTTGTGTTCTTGAATAACACAAACTTCAAAAAGTAAATCAACCATTGTTAACATTTAATCTTTCAGGAGTAATACCCAGCAACTCCTGAAGTAATCTACACTTATTGTGCAATTGACACAAAATCATCCTAAGTAATTCAAGTTTGTCCTGAAGTTGTCTTGAAAACACTCAGAACTAATTGGCACTCATCCTAAAGCAGTCATGATATCATCCTAACGTAATCCTTGTTCATTCTAAAGTTGTCCAATACATTCTCATCCTGAAGTTGTCCCTTAGTTTTCCTGGGGTAGTATCATACATACAGCGCATTTTTCTTGTTTGCACCAGGCGCACCTTTTAACAGGTGCGCCCAGCGCAAACAAGGAAAATGTGAAGTTTTAGGACGAATGTGCTCGGAGGCTATTTGACAGTGGGGAATAGAATGGGGTATTCCACAATGGGAAGGGGTACATACAATTATATTGTCTGCAGGTGACTTGCTTATCTATATCAGGAGCACCATGGAAGTCCCCTCTTCATTAGCGTACATTCTAAGAGACTTCGCCGCCCTGTCGGGGATGAAAGTGAACGCAACAAAACCTTGCCTATACCTCTTTGATCGTACATGCCTGGGCCCTTTCTACGAGCTCAACAGAACTTCTATAGAGTGGTGAGTAGACACCTTCTGCTATCTAGGGGTGCGGATTTACCGCCAAACTGGGGACCTCACAGAGGACAACCTAGACAGAGCGGTAACGTCTATCAGGTCCCAGATGTCTTTTGGAGCATGCGCCTGTTAACGGTCATGGGACAGGTGGTGCTCGTTAAATTGGTGGTACTGTCAAGACTTCTGTATTACTTCACTAATTTACCCATACACATCCCCCCGCCCTTCTTTCGTGACCTGGAATGCACCATCAGGGACTTCCTTTGGGAGAATTACCGTTGACGAGTGGCCATCAAAAAGTTATAGTTACCTACTGACCGAGGTGACCTGGTATTACCTAACATGGATCAATACTACCTCGCCGCGCAGTTGCAGTGGGTGGTCTGGTGGCTAGCAAGACGCAACTTGTCAGAAAGGCCACCTTCACCTGGCTTGGTCCCTTAATGTCCTCATCAAGTAATTTAATCCTTTTCTGAAGGGGAAACCTCCGGCTTCCCTACTGCTTTACACGGCGAATCGCAGCTACTGCATATCCTTATATATCGCCAGAAAGCCATACACGCCTGCTCTGCCATTACTGGACACACCCAGAAAGCACGCAGTCACAATGGCGACAGAACCACGTCAATGGGGAGCAGTGGGGATCTGAGGGACTTATACAGGAAGGGCATCCTAATGTCGTGTGACACACTGATGGGTGAAGAAGGGTTGCATCTGGGACAATTTCTGTTGCATTGCTCGATATTGGGGGCCTTAACTAACCAATGGGGCGACATGACGACTGGGCCTCCGACACATCTAACAATCCAATATTTACATGTCACGAGGCAAGGTAAGTACCTTACGAAGTGGTTTGCAGCCTCACTTAGACACCACACCTCAATAACATTATTACCACTGAGACAGTGGTGGGAAGAAGATCGACCCAGACCAGGAGTGGGAGGCTGTACTGGAGAGCCTATCAAGCCTCCCTAGGAACATGTGTTTCAGGCTAATACAGTACCACATTGTACAAAGGGCGTACCTTTCACGGCCATAATTAATAAGTATTTCGCATGCTCCGATGCCGCTTGTCCATGCTGCGGTCTTGCAGACGCGAACTTGCTACATATGCTGTCGAACTGTCCTCACCTACAGGGATACTGGAGTGCTGTAGTAGAGGCCCTGACCCGATGCACGAAGCACACACTCCCCTTTGAGTGGGAGGCCGGTATCTTACATCTGTATTGTACAAGTAAGTGTCACAGGGAGACCTCCCATTTTATCAAACTAAAATGATAGTAGCAAAGTGGATGATCACAAAAAGGTGGAAATTGGCCAAGCCCCATTAGGTACTAGCCTTGCAGCACTCATTGTAGGTGTGGGCCAATGCGGAAAGTGTAACATTGCACTGGGATGACACAATGGGACACCACAAGCTCCCAATTGCAACACACTGGGACACAACCTTGAGAGATTTCCAGAGCAAACATAACTCCGTCGCAGACAGGGGGGCTGCTGAAAGCGGACACACCTGAGAGACGTTCACAGTACACATTTGCATGTGCGCCTACAAGTTCCAGAACATAAATCGCAGCTAAGCATGCTGGGTGGAGAATCGGGTGTCGGTCCAATCATGTTATAGTGCCACCTGTTTGTTTTTCTTTGTCTCTCACATTATAACCCGCCTCCCAAGTTAGTAGACCACCACATAGGTGCTTGGATAAACACACCACGAGGACATTGGCATAGACCTGAGCTCAACATGGGACACTAGCCAAGAACGAGAGAGTTATGCAGAGTCCTCATGAGATACTGGTAAATGCAATAAGCAGGCAGTTGTTAAGCAGAGGCAGGCACTATATGATTATGTGCTTTGCATCAGATGTCCAAACAGAGAAAATGTAGTAATTTGGAATGACATATGTGAATGTCTACTTTTGTTTATAAAACCTCTAATAAAACAGATTTAACCCTTTCGATGCTGATGACGAGCTCAGCTCGTCATCACCCACGGGTGTCGTGTGCTGATGACGAGCTGAGCTCGTCATGGTGCCACTAAAATGGCATTTTACAGCACAGGGGGGGAAAACGCCCAGCAGCCATGTGGTTAAACAAAAAAATTTAGGATGAATGCACTGCCCACAGCGCAGTCACGAACTCACGCTGCCCCCAGGGCAGCGTATTCATGTGAAAAATGGAGCGGCTGCTTTGAAGCAGCTCCGTGTTTCACAATGCAGGCGGCAACGAGCCTGCACTTTTAAGGGGGATTAGAGATCCCTTTGCAGAAGGGTGCAGTGAGTGGCTGTACCAGCATGCAAGGGGATGTCTGTGGGGTCCATGGGACCTCCTTTTCCCCCTCCAGAGGACTGCCATCAGGTGGCGTACTGTCGGTGAGCCCACTAACCGCTTCTTTGCCTCTGCACCTGTGATAGGACATGGGCATAGAGGCAAAGAAATCCCCTTATTTATATGGGGCCACGCTGCCATGCAAATGAGGAACGCTCACTGATGACAGCGCCGACCCTTTAAGTGCGATAGCGCTATCGATATAACAGAAGGGGATGCGCAAGCGTCTGCGCCCCATTCGGTTATACCAATGCCCCGGAGGCGTGCAAAGCGGGCTCAAACAACCGTTGCGCCCTCAGGGCACTTCAGTAATATGCTCTCTGGAGTAGTAGGTTCTCCTTCACTGAACTTCTGGGGGTAAAAAGACCCGTATGTCCATCTTTTACGTATTTATATTTTAACGTGGCACATTGTACATTGATTAGGTAAGACTCTATTTCATGTATGTATAAAAGTTTCTGTGCTTAGAGTCCGCAGTGCAGGCCATCATTATTGACGAGTGGCCTATCACGGAGTATGAGAACATATTTGAATTATTTGGGCTATTCTAATTTGAAACCCGTTTTTATTGAATATTAATGTTTCTGTGATATCACAGTAAAGCAGGCAAGAAACACGTACTGGGAAGCTACACAAAGGTAAAATAATAAAGGATGCAAATGTCCCCCTCAAATAGCTTTACGCTGATACTATGTTTCATATTTGTAAGAGTCATATTAGGTCGTTTTTTTGTAAGCACTGCCATCTTCTGGTTTAAAAATGAACTACTCTACAAAACTTTCCGCACTACAAAACTGATCTGCGTGACGGATGCTTTGAACGAGTTGCTCGTTTCTAAAGTTATCAAATGGCGGACACTAAATAATCACAGAAATGGCGAATAAGTTGAGCTTTCTCTACAATGTGATACGTTCTTTGGCAGATTTTCAAAATTGTGTATATATTTGTAACACCAAATAAGTTAGCATGAAAGCGGATTATTTTGTCATCTTTCGAATGTGATTATATATACACATTCTGCTGTTTATGACATCACCGCTTGCTCGAGTTTACTTTTTTTTAAATACGAAGTGCATGAAACAAGACTGGACTCATTGGAAAACTAGCCTCTGGTCGAATGTTTAATTCTTTATTATAAACACATAAAACACTTTATTCGTATATTTGGGAAGAGGTGGGTGGTTGTTTAGTTGCCGAACAGGCAGAGAGAAGAGGATACAACTGCAGTTTTAGGTAGGGTAGCTAC
The DNA here is from genome assembly GCF_964263255.1 of Lissotriton vulgaris. NCBI lineage: Eukaryota > Metazoa > Chordata > Amphibia > Caudata > Salamandridae > Lissotriton > Lissotriton vulgaris. The sequence continues at coordinate 369,412,425 of NC_141685.1, forward strand.
CTCTCCAAGAGAAAAATACCGGCCATTTGTTGGTTTTTCAAGAGTGAAGAGTCTATCTACAAAGGCCCGGATTTGTTACTAAATTGGACTTTAAACAAAACCGAAAGTATTTATTTGTAACATGACTTATCTGCCCCTTTGTTTATTTTAATAATTAGTCAGGTATCGCTAACACAGCTCTAGAACGCAATTTAAAGTGTTTCTATTTTTTTTTGCTGTTTAAAGCACGTACAGATAAGACTAAAAATTAACCCTGGGCGTAGGACTACGCTACGTTCGCAGATTATGCATAGTTAGCGCTACAATGCGCTACACAAATTGCACGTAGCATTGTGCAAAAAGGGGTAGCAGGCATTTTTTGCTTGCTCGCGTTACTCAACGTCAAGTTGGCGACCGCGAGCGAGCGAAATCAACATCCAGTGAGACTTTTCCCTCGTTCGCAATCAGCAACATCAAGTTTCCGATCACAAGCGTGGAAAATATACCTCCCGGCGAGATTCTCAACGCGGGGAGGTCAGGTTTCTCATTGCGAGTGGTCGTGTATGCTCGCGATCACTCGTGATGAGAAACTACCAGTCCGCGTTGAGAAAGCTCAAATCTACTCGAGCAGCAGAAAACGACCGCTTGCACTGTGCAAGATGCCGTTTGCAATGATTGCACAGGGCAGACAAGCATCCGGCATTGTGCAATCAGTGCGAACAGTATTTTCCCTACTGCACTACGCAGTTCGCATAGCTTGCGTAGTGCGAAGTGCACTCTTCATAGCTACCCGTAGCGTTACTACGCAAACTACACCCAGGGTTACTAAAAATACCGACTTTAGATGATTTTGCTAATTTTTGTTTGGGACATTCAAATACTGATGGTGCCAACAGAAAACCGGCCAGGTGGCGACCTTGGTCTTCGACCCATCCTTTGAAGACAGTGAGTCTTAAGTGACTGGGCTATGCAAATCCCTCGCTTGCTACAAAGTGTGATTTAGCACAACACCTCCCCCCCCCACCCCCAACGTAAAAAGAACTTGGCTCTAAGAGAATCATCAACCCAGATTGCTAATAGCAAACCCACGTCAGAAATGTTTATGGGCTCGGGCAACGGGGCTCCTAATAGGGCCAGAACTCTTGTTCAAAGTTTTCAAATATCTCGTAAAAGGAATGATAAAACACAATATAGCCAGTATCTGGCGCCATCTAGAGGTGGAAGCCGTTTTAGCTGCCTTATTGTTGGGGACAGCAGCTTTGACTTCAGTTGTTACAAAATCTATTATTAAATATTTTGCAGCAAGAGTGTGCGGCGACGGTCAAACTGGTGCTAACGAACTGGAAGGAATCCACCAAGACTACGTACAAAGGCTGGCTCAACTGGGTCACCCACCTCAAAGGAGCGGACAATCTGGCGTTGTAATATTCTTCCTGGAAAGCGTCATCCAGGGGCTTGTGGGAAGCCATGGACAAAACCCTGGTCCCGTATGATCAGCCATAAGAAACCGTCCTGCACTCGTTTGCGGGCAGTGCAGCTCCTAAAGTGCAATGGACATGCCGGGGACTAGAGCATTCTTTTGCCAAGTCAGAATGGTATATCTAGCTGTCTGTCCTATCCTTCTCCTCCGCTTATTCCTAACGTTCCTGTACTTTCCTATCTTAGACCTACTTCTCTACAAAAAATATAGCTAGCAAAGGGAGACCCACGCAAATTGTACTGTTCTACTCTGTTTATGCCAGGGGCGGTAAACCCTTATAACAAATGTTTGTATTATGTATAGAAAACTCATTAAAAAAAAAAACTTTAAAAAAGAATGTGCTGCTTCGGTAAGAACGACCCCCATTCCACCGACAGACCCGGACCGGCCCCCCACCCCGGTCCTTTACTTTGGCATTGTAAAGAGAACATTTTGGCAATTAAATTAAGATTTTCTTTTTTCTTTTTTAAACAGTTCTCAGACCTACCAGCGGAGGTACAGGAAGCAGTGCAGGTTTTGGGGAGAAGTATCGCCGAGATTTCCGGATGGCAAATTTTTCAGTGGGTAAGGACTTGCCAGCAATTTTCAGTTTTAAACTAGGAACAGTTCTGAAAAAGTGAAAAAACACAAGGCTATTAAACTTTTTAGGCAACATGAAGTAGTGGGTACTGATATCTGGGAAAGACAATGTTGCTCTAAAACCAACTTCTATTTTGGCCCGCCTATCTGAACAGGAGCACGGTGATGATGCATATATGGGGTTGCTCACAATGCATTAGTTCAAACAACGACTCAACCCTGATAAAAACAGACCAACTTTACTGTTCAAACAGAATAATTACAATGGGAATTATTTTGGTGTCTGCAGTCTGAGATCTTTTAAACAATTTCTTTTCAAGAAATGTTAATGCATTTGAATTCATTCAGACTAGTGGAAGGAAGATTGCACCAAGAATAAATGTAGCTGACTTGCCTTTTCACTAAAAATGGAAGACATAAGAAAATCATAACACCCAAAGAAAAAAATACATTATTACAGTGCATTAATTGTAATAGATTTACTATCCAATTATGGGTGGTGAGGACCTGACTTTCCAAGCCTCCATAAGCAAATTCACTATACATCCACCATTCAGTTATAGAAAACAGCGTTTAGGAATACAAAACGTTTTCTCTGGTTTTGGGGGGAGTGGGACTGCGTGTAAATGCTCTAGAACCGTGGTAATTGCAAGTGCAATAATTTTGTACTCAAAATTTCAGATGTTTTATTTGCATTTCTATAGCACACTATCTCCCATGGAGGTATCCCTGCGCTTCACAGGTGAGTTGGGGTGGGTGGGGGGGGGGCTAGGGGGGAGGGGGAGCCTTGTGGGGACTTACTGGAAATCTGCAGCTTCTTGTGGAATATAAGAAGCGAGGAGGAGGCTCTAATGTGCTGTGGGGTGTCGCTCCAGGCTTTGGGTACAATTTACAAGAAGGCTCGACCTCCTGATCTTCTTCTGTGTATGCGTGGGACATGCACTAATAAGAGTCCGGCTGAGCGGAGGTGCCGGGGGTCGGCAGAAATGTATGCAGCTGTTCAGGTAGGCAGGGCCTGTGTTGTGCTGTGCTTTGTACGTGAGGGTGAGGAGCTTGTACTGTGTGCGCTTGTGTATGGGAAGCCTCTGGAGGCTCCTTAGGTGAGGTGTGACGTGGGGCCAGCGTGGGAGGTTGAGGACACGTCTGGCCACAGCGTTCTGGATGGTCTGAAGGCTTTTCATGAGTTGCATGTTGTTTCCTGCATAGTCTGAACGTGCATCAGTGAAACCGCTCTAACTCGTGTATTGAACTTTCTGATGTCGACTCATGACAAACCCCTCCTCTCTGTATCCCTACTCCTGGACTGCTCTGCAGCTTTTGCACCCCAAATATTGTGACTCCCACCTATACAGGTGTGTCAGGTGTGACTCTTGAGTAGTTTGCCCTCTAACTTTCCAACACTTCGTCTCACTAGCGTATCAGCGTGGTCCTCTCCTCTGTTCTGAATTGGGGATCCCATCGCGTGTGACCTTTGCCCAGTCCAATTCTGACAACATTCAACGTTCCTCAAGGACATCACCCCTTCATTTGGTCTTGCTATCGCACCTCTGCCGTGAACACACTAAAAGGATTTTCCCTTCACACTAAAATATCCAATTGACTCGCTGCCCTCTGACACAGGCTGGCACTCTGATCCCTGATGTCCACTCTGCTCACACTACCCCTTTCACGCCCCATAGCCTCCCTTATGATGCTCCTAACCCCTGCCCATCTTCCAGGGCCCTTCTTCGGCAGGGTCATTCCCCCACGAGGGTGGAGTTCTTCATCTCATCCAATTTCTCATCAGTCAAGAGTCAACTATTGATAATTTGAAGGAATTACCCAATGTCCTTATCTACAGAGGAAAATCACGAATTAATAAGCTATTAATGAATAACTGTATGGTTGTAATAGTCCCACAGTGACATGGAGATGTTTCTCTACTTAAGGACCAAGAGTCTAGAGTTTTTCATACCTGATCCACTGTTAGGTCCTGAGTAAATCACAAAATCTCCTCATGCCTTAGTTTCCTTCTATGCCCAGGATAGGAGCATCTATGAAACACTAAATGACAGTCCTACGTACCACACAGAAAAGGAGGTTTAAATGGATATTCTTTATTTATGATTATTGGCAAGGCAATGCCAAGAGGCAATGGAAACTACAAAAAATGCTCACATACAATGAACACTAAAACATGGGAAAGAAATATAGAGGAAAGTGCAATCATGTAAACATAATGCAATTTAAACGAAATCAAATGGTACACAGAGAGCATGGTGTTCCCTAACTTTAAAATAAGCTAAAACCTACTTTAACATGAGTGTTTATCACCAACTCACAGGCCTGGACTTGCAACATGTACAGAGTTCTACAGAGATGAAGCAGTCAAGGAAAAAAACTGTTAGCAAAAACAAATAAGTTGAGACTTGGAAACATCCACTCATCCAGTTGCTTTGCTCCTCGTCTCATGTTAGCCCTGTGAAAATATTTAGCTTATCACCAAGGAACACTGGTTGACCAATTACATTATTGCACAGAGCTTTATAGCCAATACCAACATTCGCATTACTATTCATCATAAAAAGGCACACCACCCAAGATCCCCTAACTATTTCAGGAAGATCTCCAAATTAAATTGGACAACGAGTGGTATTTATGAACGAATTGAACAAGAGGTTGATTCGGCTCATCACCACTATTCAATACTTTGATAGTACTGGGCATATCTTTCCGGTGTTCTATGCATCCATATTGCAGAATCGCCAATATATATTACCTTGCATATGAATGTGTTTCCTATTATTTTTCAACTAAAGGCTAACCACGCCAACTGAACACACACATTAACAATTGTAATAAAATGTAGTGTGTAAATATTGACAAAACAAATATTATATTTAAAAGAAGAAATTGTTAATATTTCATGGTGGCTGGATGGTATAAAGAAAACCAAGATGGGCATACATTATGATTGTTCGGAATCATCTATGCTCCTTATTGTGGAAACAATGAAAGGAATCCGTTACTTTTAGGGGCAGCACTGTAATATAGGGACTGTCCAGGTGTAATTAAATGTATGTTGGTATAATGTTTGACTACAAACTTATTGTGGGAAAATAGTCTCCCACTTCTTCTATGTAGGTAACATTTTGGGTAGGGCAAGTGAACGGGATTATGATTTTTTGGCAAACGCTTACCATTAGGCTAAAGGTTCCAACAAACATACTGGCCCAAATTGCACAAATCGAGTTAGAGCATCAGTCATGTATGAAATTAAATTTCTGAAAAAGCTCGATCACAATCTCCAGTATTCGCTAGTCAGATTTTCTAAAGGTTAATGCCACAAGGGGGGAAGTTATAAACAAGCTCTTCATACTTTTTGGGTTATCGTTGACATTAAAAGCCCTTTGCAAAATTGATTACCATCCTAAACAATAGCCTTGTGGAAAATTATATCTGCACTATAACACTTTTAAAGATGAATGCTATCTTAAAATAAAAGTCTCTTGCAACAGACACCTCCCCGTGCAGCCAGAGATTCTGTCTTTCATTATCTGAGGAAACTACAGGACTCAAAATTACAAAATTAACTATTGTCCCTAAAAAACTCCGTTCACTGTGATTTCCAGTTTCTTGACACTAACACAAGCAAACTAGGGTCCACACCTCTGCAGTCTCAATCTGCTCTGTGTTGTTGGTCATTTCCTGTTAACATGCACGTTGGTGATCCTGCCCAAAGGCTTGTTTGTACAACATCTGTGTCTTCCTCATAATACCTCAATGGGCAAAGAGCCCAACAGCTCCCGCTGAAGCTGGATTCTTGTGATGTTGGGGTTGCACTGGGGCAAATGTCGATTCATTTGCATCTTTTTAAGGAAATGGTTTCTATGGTTGGACATTGAATAGCATTATAATTAAGAGGTAGTATGATGTATTATTGTGACATGCTGTTGTTGTGCAATGTTTTATGGGCCTATTTAGCTCTAATAAGCTGTTATTATTGTAGAAATCAACCGGAACTTTGTTAAGTCTTTAAATATTTAAATCATTTAGTCTCACTGTGCTTGAGTTTAGTTTGATTAATTTCAGGAAGCAGTGAGACTGTTTTTTGAGGTGAAACCCTTTTGCCGAATAAGAGCTTTGTTAAGAAAATACTCTTTTTCCGGGCTAGTAGAGCTGGATGGGAAGAACAGAGAGCGAGACAGAGAGAGACCATCTACACCCTGACTACGCCTCAAGAATAGTAGACATTTTCTACTTCATCGCTGGCGTTGTGGGACCGTCTTGACTTCTAGGAGCACTGTGAGTTGATGATGCGAAGGGCTGATGCCTGGCACTTGGGGTGCTTCGGTCATGAAGGCATGAGGATGCAACGGCCAAAGTTGAGGAATCGCAGAGGAAAGCCTCAGCAGAGTTCGAACAAACGTCAGTCAGTGTGTTTCTGCACTGTGATGGGAACATAGGGAGCACAACGTTGGTATCAACCAGGTTGGTGCTTGGCATTGCTTTGTGAAGGATGCTGCCAGTTGGCACATTTCAGAAGAAAGCCTCCTTTTTATTGATTGCTTCATTCAAGTTACCGTCAAGATATTTAGCCATCTTCAAGCTACATTTGTGACCTGCTATTAATGAAAAGAGAACTTTATATTTTTATTTAAAGCTCCAAGAGTGTGAGTTGTCCAGTTCAAGGGCATCAGGCCATCTTTGAACCTTAGCTTATACTGGTCCAGGCTCAAGAGAAGTATTTTTAAATACAATTTCACTCAGAGAACTTAGCAAGAGAGTGGTTTGTTGATCCAAACATTCAACACCATCCAATCCTGCTCCCGCCCATCCATCAAGGGGATGCGTGAATGTGGTGACCCCATCAGACAGTCTGGTCCAACCACCACAATACGATGGGCTGGGCTCATCACATGCTGGCCTGGCTTTTCATTATAGGTTTTACCCAAAAATACACATACCCATAACATTTTCTTTACACTTGTCATTTTAACTTTATATTAAATGCCCCCTGTTCTAACACTTTATTTGAAGATCTTAACCTACATTTTCTACTCGAGGTGGGGAAAGGATTAAGCATGGCTGCTATGTTTACCTCAAATACTTATGTGACAGAGTTAATGAATTATGACTATACATGGAATACCCTTAGTCTGAACATTATGGTTTTAATCTGCATTGAATTTTTACCTTAAGAATGGCCGAGGTCCTGTATATCAGAGCCTCCGATGGCCTTCGACTGATCACTGTTTTGTGAATAGCCACATTGGGGTTTTAGACATGCTCTAATTTAATGAATTAAGGGGCTTATTTTAAGTTTGGAAGGCTGTTCTCTGTTCCGCCAGAGTAGTGGATGGATGCATTGACCTGCTCTGGTGAGATACAGCCTCTCACGGCGGCTCTTGTGAAGATTTTCTGAGTATGCACCATGTTCAGAGTTCAAAAACTCTTACTTTACTTTTGAAAAACAAAAGACTAATGGCATTGACACCACAGAATGTGGGGGTCATATTTATTTGATCCTAGTGAGAACTGACAGAACAGGAAAGAATGACGGCGGAACATCCTCTCTCAATAAGGCGGATGGTCTGACGTCTATTGCTGGACAACCCAATACTGCCAGTCAATAGTTGCAACCAGGAGTGCCAGCGGAAACATGGCTGTTCTCCCACCTCAAAGTAGGGCAGGCAGACGGATAGTTTGGCCCACCATACCCTCCAAACTATAAACAGGGACCTACACCTTTATTACCTCCTGTACTCTGCTGTCAGTCCGTTACTACCTCAGCGGTTCAAATTTATTAAAATATGTAAACAACAACAGCTACTGTATTGGGACTTAAATGAAAAGAATACTAACAGGAAAAAGCATAGGACTTACTTGAATAGCTCGACTTCATCCTCCCCAAAAGGCCTGCCTTCTTCCTCTCCAAACATACTGAGGTATGACGCTTTCATGTAAACGTATGTAGCCTGTAGGAAGAACACAGTTTCCAATTGTTCTTTGAGTATCAAGCCATCGGAATAGACATGTTAAAAATTAGAATTTTTAGGTCCACTCTTGGACTCTGGCTAACCATTATTTTATAAATTTCACAGAAAACTGCCCATTACCCATGCATACCAAACCCCACTCAACACTCTCTTAATGTCAGTGACCTGGTAACAGATTTCAACCTACCCTACCTCTCCCTTGAGGAAACACACCAGGTGCCCACCTTCCTACTTTCACATCACTCCCTAAATGATCAGTTTCTAAACCATGTAGATAGCCCTGAGGCACATGTTCCTTCATTCCTGCACCAGGAGAACAGAATCATGTGCCTTTCATTCCTTCAGATTAGGCCATGACCGCTTATTCAGAGTCCTTCGTGATTTCCAGTCTTCCTGTCTACATTTGTGTTCTGCTGCAGCCCACCTAAAACACTACAAGCATTTCCATCTCTAAATTACTTTCTAGAATCCCGGGTAACTTCAACATCTCATTCTTGGACAAGTCCATATACAGCAAGGCTTGTTTTCCCAAAGCTCACCCAACTCACAGAGTCTCTGGTATCACTTCTGCGCACAACTTCTCTAGCGGAAGACCCTGCCATTTAACAAAGGCCACTGTCCGGACATCTTTCTTTACAGCAATATCATGAATCTTCTCCTTGGCCACTTGCTCAGACTTCTTTACTTCTACTGCCCCAATGCAAAAGTTCTTTCACTGCCTTACCTTTTTCCAATCTAAGAATATTTTCCTGTAGGTGCAATATCCCATGAGAAACAGGCTATCTGAGGACAACTCATGCAAAATCCTGCTCTTTATGCAAAACAACTGCTCCACTGAAACTACCAAACCACTGCTGGGGTAATAGATTTACCCCAGAGAGCCATTTGCACCATCTTGCAGGCTGTTCTATCAGGGAACATACTTGACATTCTCCTTTGGCTCTCTAGGGGGTCTACAGCCCCTTTATACCTTCCCATGTTCTTCTGTGAACCAGGAAGAAACTATTTGACATGTGTCTTAATTCAGAACTCTACCATAGCAGCCAACCGATGAAACAATGTCAAGTGGGAGGAATTGAAAAGTAATACCAGGTCCTCCATGGAAGCATCAATCTCACGTGACTAGGTTCACCCAGACTTGTAGCAAATTATCACTGGTGAACTTGGTCCACTTCCAGGTTGCTGCCTTCCAGTTAAGAGGCTTCGGATATATTGGTTTCTCTGATGACAATGGTCAGTTGATAAAATACTGGACAGACCAAGAGAGAAACCCATCAGCTCCATATTCCACACCCCAAATTAAACCATCTACTCTAACTGACGGCTGGATTACTGACACAGACCATGCAAACGCTGTGTGGATTTCAGGAAATCTATCCTTCGCTGTGTTGATATTTACCTTCTCCACACACATTACAATCACAGATCAAATTCGCCCAGTTCACCATGTCTATGTAATTCTTGTGAAATTTAGTTAGGTGCCCAAACGGGAAATGAGCCAGCTGTAAGGAAACCGGCACATTTGGTCCTCATGAGCACATCACCACCAGGCTTTGAGAATATTTAAAAGAAAAATTGCCTAACTGTATCAGATGATGATGCTTGGTGATTTTTAGTTCAAAATCTTAGCAGATTTTATCTTCTCTCTTTGCTCTGAACATCGTGGGACTCTCATCTAAAAGGTTTCAGCTTCCTTCATTGAATTATATTTCTACGACGTCTACTCAGTGCAGATCCTCATCATTATGGAGGTCACAAGTCAGGTGGTTCTTATAACTGGCTGAGCAACCATCAGTAAAAAAACCTTTCCATTCTTGTTCTGCCTGGGTAGCGTACTGGGCAATGATATGACACCATATTATGCCCTTTGTGTCCACTGGGGGAATTTCAATTCACTCCAAGGCGAACTGATACGCTCGCTGCCACCTCCTGTACTTGTAGATAATAATAAAATAATCCACATTTGCAAAGCGCAAGTTAATCACCCCTTAAGGTTTCAAGGCGCTGGGGGCCGTTGGGGATATTAAGTGAGATTTTGCCCTGAGTCACATGATGCTGAGCTCAGTTACGATAGGTGATGTAGCCGTGAGCCCCGCGTTCCGGAGTCAGCCGCTGCGCCACATCTCTCACCGTTAAAAATTTAAACCTTTCAATTACTCACTGGATTAGGCCAATTGTACCCTGGTCTGAGTCACAGCCTCTCTCAGTAAATACAATGCTCTATGGGTCCCTGTCCAAAAGTCTTCCCTTCCTATACCAAAGAATGTCCATGATGTGTGCAGTATCTTGGCTAGCTGTGAGCCCAGGTTGAGCCCCTACAACCTTCCTTTCACTGGGAATCCTATTCTCTTCCAGTACCCCTTTTTGGCTCCTGTCTTTGAGGTTCTCAGGGCTTGTAGGTAACTGCAGGGTCTCTCCAATGATTATCTGGAGAAGGGAGGACATCCCAGGGCTGGAAACCTCTCTCTCCGTTCCTCTAATACTTCTGTGCCCCGCCATTCTTATAACTGAACCAACTGGACTTCATCTAAGAGGGCTCGCTCTTACATGGATCCATTTGGGAAAGATAACCCACATGGCACTAAGCAGTACCCTCGCACCAAATACGCAGACCACCATGAGATGAGCCCACCTACTGCCTCTTCACACAGTTGTTTTCAGAGGATGGGAGCCGCACTTCAGCCATGGCATGAAACCACAAACCCAATCACCGCCTGCAGCAAGTCTCTACTTGTGGGGCTGAGCAGAGCACAGCTAGTCACCGACTGTCCTCACTACATGCCCTTCGCACCAAATCATAAGTACAAACAGCATTTCAATAAAAGTAAAAACAAAGAATACATGGAAATTAAACAAAAACTGTGATAGCAGAGCTGAGACTAGAAGCCTCTGCAGACACCCTACTAAGTTATCTAGTTACGCAAGCCTTTTAAAGGCCTGATATGTGCTGCAGCGACAACACAGTGCATCACAGATATCCTGCCGGCTGTAGTTTCATTACGCCTGAGGTAAATGCCGCAGAGCTACGGCGCCTCTCTCCCGCTGGCTCCTCAGCTATAAACGTGAGTCTAAATTTGGCAACTCACCGAGGAGTTGGTAGGTTTTAAACTTCGCTTGCAACGTCAATCAAAGCTGAGAAAAGTCACCCTTCATGGAGGTGGTCGTAGGTTCCTCTCTTTGCCTGAAGCCCTCTTGAACCTACCCTGTCTGCTGATTCCCTGAAGCGGACTGTCAATCCCAGGAATGGAAGTACTTCGGATTTTGAGGAATAGTGACCCTGGGAAGTTTTACCTGCTGCCTCTCAGGGTAATTTAATATGAATAAGCCTTAAACAGAAACCAGATCCTCCTTGCTGGAGGCTGTCAAGCAAGATGATGTCCTAGGGATGAAACATACTAACAAGGAAAAGCACCATCTTATCCAAACAAGAATCCTCACAGGGGGACCAGTGGGAACTATCAGTTCTGACGTTAGCTGACCATCTAACAAAGGAATATCAGCACATTGTCTCATGATCCGGTTTCAATGAAAAGATGTCCTCATTAACGTTACCTAAATTTGTGGCTATAATTTAGTGTAGATTAGCAATGCCTACCCCATAGGTCCATGTCTTTAGTGGACAACTAAATTCACTGGAAACATACTACCTATTACCAATTTTAGAATACATCATCTGATAGAGATTCCATGTCTATCAGATCATCAGAGCTGGGCCTGCCTACCTTAGACCAAGAGCTTTCTTTGCTTAGGAGATCCGCGTAGAAGTAGGCCATCTTCCACTGGCACTTGTAGGTGAAGCACCACATCAGCTCCCAGTAGCACATATGATGGAACTGCTTCCAATGCTGCTGAGCTTCACAGCATTCTTCAAACCTGCGGATTGCCTGCAAGGAAGAACAATTGATTATTAATGTGGAAACAGCATCTTATTTTTTTCTCCTAAATAAGTCTTTATTACATTTCCAAAAGCTATCCGCAAAATAAACAGCGTTCTAGTGAAGGTCCAAATATCTCAAACAACGTTTCTGAGCATGAACTATTTTCTCTAAGGCATGAAATTGATAGTGTGTCAATATTGATGAAATATGTGGTAAATACATTGCCATAGTAACAAAACAATAACAAAATACGGTCAGTCGCAATTGTGGATCACTAAAGCATCATGAGATAAGTGTGAAACAAGCCTATTACAACATATTATAAGCGGATTGATCAGAAGAGACCATGAGAGCTTTTGACAGGGTTATTTATGGCAAGAAAGAAAATAAGGGAAAATGGGTAGCAAGGAATGTGTCCTTAATTGAAATGTTAATGGGCTTTTGGACAGAATCAAATGCTGGGCAGTCTTGACAGCAGCTTGACGTCTTAATCCTGATGTACTCTTCTTGCAAGAGACGCACATTGTGGGGAATGTGTGTTCATTTTAAGCTTGCTAGGGCATCTCTCAGGTGTTCCATGCTGGCTTTACTGCAAGATCTAGAGGCTTCTGATTTGCAAGGATTTACCCCTTAGTGTCACACAGAAAAGGCAGAATAACTTAAACAGATATGTAGTGACACAGGGCTATTATAGCATGCCCAACTATCCCCGATTTGTGTATATGCACCTTCTTCCATGACGATGAGCTTCCTCCAATCTTTCTGTAGCCTTCTGACAGCTCCCCGCGGGGTAATGTTTATTGGGGGGGTGATTTTAATGAGGCAACTGACTGGGCCCCAAGACTGGTCAGGACAGACGGAGGTTCATACTGTGGTCTGCCTGTTCTTGCTATGTTCTTTGCTGCACTGGGAATAACACATGCCTAGAGGGCCCTCCGCCTACAGGAGAGAAGTTTCACCTCTTACTCAGGGGCCCACAAAACACTTTCCATACTTGATTATTTCCTGATGTTCTATTGCGAGATGAATTGGGTGGGGCTCAAATGCTGGCACGGGGTCTGTTGGATCACTCACCCGTGGAGCTATGGCTTGATCTGGGGTGAGCAAGGGTTGGTTGGCATCTGGGAGCTTTGTGGCGGACAGTCCCTGACTTCAAGGACTTATTGTAGCAGCAGTTGACTCTTATTTAACGGGTGAACAAGGACTTAGCTGAATTTCCTGGGATTTGCCGGCAGGCATTTAAAGCTAGACTGTGAGGGGATATTATTAATTAACAGATTGGTGCAGAATGCAAAAAGTAACAAGAGTTTGCAAAGTTTGAATACTGGAACGTTATTCTCAAGACTTGGCTTCCCTCTCGTTAATTAAACTCAGAAATTCCCTTCACACACACACACATACACGCACACACACACACACACACACACACACACACACACACACACAGTTCTTCGATAGACACAGCTGAATAAGGAAACAGCAGCACTTGTTTGCCAGTCAGAGTAGGATATACCAATGGGACAACAAGGCCAGTAAAACCCTCCTCTGGATGTGCTGCAATACTGTTAGACAAGACCTGATAGTTTTATAATCAATGAGGGGGACGCGAGGTCAGAGAGGACCTAAACATAGCCCAGGAGGCTGCAGCCTAGTCACAGGCCCCACCACCACATACAAATGACTTAGCAACTTTATAAGAGATCACCCAATTAAACTACTTAGGATGGAAGAGAGGGAGCTTCTGGATGGAGACATTATGGATAAGAAGCTTAGTGCAGCTTTGTACCAATTTCAATTGTGAAAACCCCCACAACCAAATGGATTCCCAGATTCTTTTTAAATGTCAATTTCCAGACTCACTGATCCATTGCTTAGGCTGGTTTCAGGGTGATTAGAGAAGGGGAGACTACCAACACATGTGCAAATGGCTGGAGTCATTACCAAGCCCAACGGTCCACCTCACTGCTGCTCGTCTCTTTGATTAATGTAGAGGTAAAGATGTGCTTGTCTCTCTGATTAATGTAGAGGTAAAGATGATAACCTCTTGCGAACTACTTATGCAAGCTGACTGTCTCTTTGGTTAGATAGCAACAGTCCGGCTTCATGCCCAAACGAGCCATCCAACACAATATTAGGCATGTTTATAATGCGCTTGCCCTGGGGGGTAGACTGCGGGGACCACCGGGATTTTTTTAGTTGACTTCAAAAAGGGCTTTGACTTGGTGGGTGGAACTGTTTGTTTTCCCTGATGGAAAAGCTGACCTTTGGGTTCAAATTTAGTAAACATATGAGGTTGTTGTATACAGATTTATTAGCATAGGTAAAGATAGGAAGAGATGTCTCAGATATTTTTCCAATAGAGTATGGCCCTAGTTTGGTTTGTCTGCTATTCCCTCTACTTTTTCATATTGTGACTGAACAACTTTCTGAGTAGATCAAGGTGGATGCCTAGGTAAAATGATTTTACCTCTGCACCAGGGGTAGCAGACAGAGGTGTGCTATACACACCAATGATGTCCCGGTATTTTTGAGGGATTCAGAGTGATCTGGTCCAAGAATACTGCAGATCCTAAAGACATTTTAAAAATTCTTGGAACTCCACACTAAGAGAACTAAGGTGCTTATTTACAAGACCCTTGTACAGCCACTGTGTCACTTTTCTTTTTAACGCAGCAGCGCAACAGTGTGCAACACTGTACCATATCTACAAACTGATGTTTTGGCATCGGTTTGTAGAGCCCTGTCTCACATTATACCGGTGCCCGGTATAATATATGCAGGGTAGGTGTCCCACGCAAAAAAAGCCACATAGAAGTGGTGCAGTGAAATTTCACTGCATCAATCCACAACTTGACTGCATCAGAATCCTTACACCTGCTCAGACCAGGTGTAAGGATTGACACAGGTCTTTTACAATGGGACTTGCCTTTGTGTTCTGGTGCATTGCTTGAGTTGCGTCAGTTTTACGACCAACTCCAGCAATGCGTTACTTTTACGCCAACAGATGTGCCAGAATTTCTAACATCTGTTAAATTCTTGCGCCATGGAGTCCTGTATTGTAAATACAACACATTCATGGTGTCGCAAGGACACTTGGCACTGGTGCAAAAAAACTGACATATTAATGGTGATGCGTCAGTTTCTGGTAAATGAGGCCTTAAATCATCACTGTTCGCAATTGGTGAATCCCTTATAGACCTGGGTTGGGCAAAGGACTTCCAGATGGTCGGAGGTGGGTTTAAATATTTAGGTCTATATTTTGCAAAGAATTTCCAAAGAACCTGGGAGAAAAAACCCAGGTAGGCAGACTACGTCAAAATGTGGACATAGTTGGAACACTCCAGAGCTGGTACACGCAGAATTCTATGGTGTGCGTTGAACACTTTGCAGTGTGCTTAACTAAAGTGGCTCTAACACACACATGAAAGCAGGGGAGTCAGAGTGATCTAAACTTTCAAGGACTCTAGCTGATTTTGTAAATAGCACTTTTCCATCATTATCAATGCAGCATTGGAATAGGCAAACTCTAAGGCGGGCATACCATGTGTTAAGATACCCAAATTAGGACTGTACTTACCGAACTACTGAACAGCAAAATCAAGTTGAGGTGTTTAGAATTTGGGTATCAGTTACTACTACCCACGCCTTGCCCTACGGTACCCAAGGCACTACACTTGCACCGCGTGGCATGCTTGTCTTCGTCCATTCACAAGTATATTTCAAATAAGAAAGAAGTGGGAAATCTAAATTACAAAGGAAAATTTAACTCTGAACAAGCATTGGAAAAGTCAATGAGCCTGGCTTTTTGTTAGGGAAAGTGTTTGGTAATAGTTGAGCTACTGTGTGTGTGATACGCCCAGCAGCCCCAGAAACAAAAAGTCCTAAACGGAGTAAAGTCTTCGACTATGACAATATGCAAGCTGGAAGTGGGGTCCTGTTGCTCATCAGACTGCATTAGTAGGGGGTAGGCTGTACCCTACGTCAGAAGCTGAAGTTTGTGATGTAAGTAAAGTCCTACAGTCAAGTTTATTTGCAAAGTTAATTAAAACCATTGCATTTCAATTTTAAAAAAAGCGTTCAGTTACATTTGTTAAAATGCAGAATTGCAACACTAAAACTCATTTACTCTAAAAACTAGAGAAATATTTGCTGTACACTATGCAATTTATCCTGCATTCTAATTCAATTATAAAAAAGTGCAACATGAAAGTGAATATCTCATAATACACCTGTGGCAGGTCCTTGGTCTACGTATTCTTTTAGCCCTGTGAGGTAGATAGCTTGCCCCGTTCTTACTGTTTATCAAAGTGCTAGTGCCTTGTGCAAACCAAGAATCCATATAAAATGAATATTAGTTTTAGTGAAGATAAAAGGGTGTCTCCTTTACATTTCTCAGCTCCTTGCGCTAATTCATCTTCCCTTTAGCAACGCATAAATTACCACTATCCTTGCTCTCTTCTGAAGTGCTATATCCTTGTGCAGGCCTCAAGTACACCTTTTTAGAAATATGACCAGCTCAATCATGAATAAAGTACAAATGCTTTCTCGATGTATACAGTATTGAATAAAGGCGTCATTGTTGATTTCCTTCCCCCTTATATCAGATTTTTTCACTTGTTACAGTTCTGATCTTTCCAAGCAGGTATAAGATCTTTGTTTTCCATAAATCCCAGACAAAATAACACGAACTGATGCTTTAGGGCCTGTGAAAAGTGCGCTGAAAGGTACTCCTGAGGTTGCAGTTTTTTTCCTTTTTGTATAGGAATGAATCACTTCCCAGGCAAGATATCTTCGTGCAAGTGCTTTTGTATCTGTTGTGTAGGACACAAGTTTAATTGCCACGTTTATTACTTGATAGAATGCAGATTTTCCCATGCTCGTGTCCCAGGCTTCTTGAATTCCTAACTCCTTGACGACCTGGTTTAGATGGAATCCCCATGAGCCTTTTACGTTGCTGAGTTTTTTCTCGTCAGTTTCCTGCCAGCATAAGTTGCTGACAGTGCCACTCTCAGAGGCACGCAGTCTCCAGCATATTTTTATGTACTCGCTCAGGCATTGAAGGATTTGATTTTTTAGGCCGAACTCTGGGCGTACCTGAGCGGAGGAAGCTGGTTTTGAGCTGGGAAACACAGTTTTATGTACTTTTGTTGGGATTTTTTTAAGGATGGCTGCTTCATATCCCTGCATAATCTCCATGCCGTAGGTCACTGTTGGCAGTAACTGAGCACGCATAACTGAGAGCAAGGGACTAAACGATGGACAGCCCAGCTTTCGCTTTCATAATTTAATATCATAAGTTAACGACTGTGCTTTTGCCTGTATTGTGGCTGAGTCGTATTTAAAAAGCATTCGATGTTATACGTTAAAACCTAGGTATTTGTAAGTAGCTGCTACCTCAACTTTTTTAGGTTTCGCTGGGGGGCGGAGCTGTTAGGCTCCTCCTCCAGAGAAATCTGTAGTTTCTAGTATGGGTGACTTGAACACGCCTCTCTGCTTCATTGGCTAGCTCCATAAATGGAGGCTAGCCATTGGAACAGAGAGGCGTCCGTCAATGCCGGACCAGACACGGGGGCGTTCCCGAGATTCTTTGGCTTTTGCCGACGTCACGCGACGCCGGGAACGCCCCCGTGTCTGGTCCGGCCGGGCCGTGTTTGCTGTTCCCTCCTCCCTCCCGACGTCCGTGTCCTTTCCCGCCCCCCTCGTCCTCTCCCGCCCCCTCGTCCTCTCCCGCCCGCCCCCTCGTCCTCTCCCGCCCCCGTGTCCTCACAAACAAATATTGGTATCCCGTCCCGCCCGCGGGTTTCTTCAGCCGGCCGGCCAATCCCAGCGCGGCCGGCCGGAAGTGCCCGCCCCCCCCGCCGCCCAGCGCGAGAAGAGGAGCCACGGCGAGCGCTGGAAGTCTGCGCTGCTCCCGGCCGGGTGACAGCAGACTGGGAGCCCAGAGAGGAACTCCCGCAGCACCCGGGTGAAGCGAGGCGGGACTGGCCTGCAGCGCTGCCACCCCGGCCGCCTCACTTGGAAGGAGGAAGAAGCGGGCGAGGGTGGGGGGCTAACCGGACAGGAGCGGAGGGCCGGCCAGCCGAGGAAGTCCAGGTGAGTGGTTCCTTTCCTGTCCCCCCTCCGCTACTGACGCTATAATTTCCTGATTTTGAACTGAGAGGGAAAGCAGGCAGCCTGCCACCCCGCGGGCTGCGGGGGCTGCCCCGCCTCGCAGGGCCTTGTGATCGATGTCGCTTTCATAACTTCCTCTGTATTAAAGTGAGGGTTCACCGGCAGGGCAGCGTCATCCATCACCCGCCTGAATGGAGTTTTGATTTGCCGAGAGCGCGCTCTGCGTTGCCCCCCCCTTCCCCTTCTGCCGATATTTTAATAATAGCGGGGCTTGGAAGAGAAAAAGCGCATGTTTAGCATCTAGAAGAATCAATCATCATGACTCTTACCCTCGTGAGTCAGGCGAGTGACTAACCGCTTTCTTCAGTCCGAAATGGTCTTGGCGATTGAACCGCTTTGTGAGAGGCTGAAGTGTCGAAGCATGTATATTAAGCCCAAACATATCCGTATGGATTTGTGGACATTACAACCCTCGTATGCCTATGGCTGACAGCCAGCACATGATAAAGCAGAAAAGGTTAAATTCAGTTTCATGATTTATCTTTATTGAGGGCAATCAACCAGGTGCAAGCTACAACGTAAAAATCCTCTTAAAAATGCGGCATGCAAGTACAAAAAAAACCTCCTTTAATAGCCACATTAACTCCACAGGAACGGTAAAACACTTGTAACATTCTAAACCTGTGAAATATATTTTGTTTGCTGGGTGCTCAGAGCATGAAGCACAAAATAGAGGTTTACTGTCTGCGTTTTCTATGCGTGTTAGCTTGAATTTGCACAAATGATACCACAATGAGCTTTCAACAGCTTGTAGGTGAGCCCCGAGTATTTTAAGGAGGTCTTGAAACTGCCTAAGAGAAAAACTGGACGACTGGTCTGTAGGAATTAAGCCTCTCGCCACTACCCTACCTGATCTCTGGCAGTCGAATGCTTACAATTACAAAATCCACTCTTTAAATTTCAATTCATATCAAAAGGCACAGTTCTAGGGATCTGGCTACAAATAAGAAAAGGTTAAGGGAAAACAAACAGCAAATAAAATGTTACAAAAACGGGCAGACCTAGTTAAAAGCACTTTCATGTTTATAGGGAGCGTTAGTTTCTTTTGAATGACGTCAAGAGTCATGTAAATGTACAAGCTCCGATCCAACATGGCAGAAGTGTAACCCATTCTTGCATAATTATGGCTTCAGAGCCAACCAGGAGATGATTAGGTCAGAAAACAATTCAACCGTACTCTATTCCAAGGGAGTAAATGAACAAGCTAACTATTGCTCTGAACACACCAACAAACCGTAATGGTTAGTTAAATGCTATTTAGAGCAATGACTTCAGAAAAAGTAAAATGTGACACCCTGTAAATACATGTGCTAGCATGTACTGTTGTAGATTCACGTGCTCTGCCACTCCAGTCATCAAGTAGTGGGCTCAGATGTCGCAACATGTTTTTATTTTAAGAACTTGGATTCACAAGACACGGCTCATAGTCCACACTACATAGGGACACAGGCTACACCTTAGATTCCCTTCTGTCCAGTGGGTGAGTAGTGTAAGGGTAGTGTCAAAGAGAAGTGTGAACATCGCCAGCTTCTGAGGAAGAGGGTGCGCATATGTGATCTATAGCACAACACGCTAGGAACAGATGCTTACAGGGTCAGTAATAACAGATATTTTATCTGTAGATACAAATGCTCTTTATAGACTTAAATGCATTTTACCCAAAGCAGTGGCTAGTGGGCAGATGATGCAGATGTTTGGAACAAAGCCATTGAAGTTTGGCCCACAAGTGCCTCTTGACGGGCTAGAATATACAATCAGAAATGTTTGGTAAATGTATGCGAGTTCACCAAGTGGCAGCTTCACAGATGACAGATATCAGGATGTTATAGAGGAAAGCCATAATGGCACCCTTTTTAAGCATGGTGTGGGCCTGTCTGCTTGACTGTTTATTGGTATTTGAAAATTCTGGGTTATTTTATGGGCTGTGGATGCCATTTTAGGAATGAAAGGTTTCGGGCATGGCAGTGTAACAGTGCACAGTGCGAACATATTTATCCAGTATGTTGGTGAATGCTGGTTAGATTTGTGTCTTTGTGTCATGCATGTTGGCTAAGCGCATGGACATACTGCTTCTGATTTTATCGGGTACCTTTGGCATGCATGTTGGGGAGCTGCAAGTTCTCACTGTTAGTCAGGCTTGGTCATGGGCTCGTTTCATGTGTATCTTCACGTCACATATTCAGTTTTGGATCATGTGCTGCATGTTAAGTTTACGTCTTGAACAGGCTAGTTGTGTTTTTTTTTCTTAAGTCAAACTGTGAGCAACATGTAAACAGACTGTGTAGTCGCTTACATCGTGTTATGTTTGTGTATAAGTCGTGGGCTTGCTTGTGTCATGTCTTTACTGTATTTAAGTCATGGGCAGACTGTGGGTCCCATGTGTTGCATTGCACCATGTTGTGGTTGAATCATGGACAGTCAATGGATCACAGCATGATTTGCTTGGACTAGTTGTAGTTAATAGGCAGGCTGTGGGTCACGTGCACCATTGCAGAGGGTGTGCAATTCATGAGCAAGCTACGTAGTCCCATGATGATTGTTTTGGCTACATTGTGTTTGTGGTGTATTTGTGTGTGTATTGTGTTTGTTTTCCATGCTAGGTATAAACCGTGGGCAGGATGGGGCTGTCACATGCTTCTCACCATGGTTTGCTTTGTGAGTGTGGTAAATAAGGATGCCTACTTGTGCTTGTTGGACAGAGGGAGGGGTGTGCCCTGTATGCTGTGTATCTAGTGTCTGCTGACTGTGTCTATAGTGTCTGTGAAGTAATGTGCAGTATATTCTACCAGTCAGCTGGAAGAGCGAAGAAGTAGTGCTGAACTGCTGTCAACGTGTTCCTGGTGGGGGTTTATTGCCAGTGGACTTACTTCGTACAACCCACTTCTTGTGCCACATCGATATGCGCAGGTATGGCTTGATACGTGCTGTGGTCAGTTCCTTTCAGCCGTCTGCATTGGAAATCTTGCTCTATATGAAGACAGCTATGGACTGAATTTCTGCTTGTAACTACCCCTCTTTGTGTCGACTTCTAGTAATAAATCTCCATTTGTGATACATTTTACCCGGATATATTGCTTACTTCGTCATTACGCTCCATTCACTATTGAACAATGAAAGTAAAAGTACATGACCTAGGAGATTCCTGTACGTTTACCCCCTTTTTAGGTCTGGCTTGATAGCCCATCTGCTGCGAGACCTTCTGTGATCATCAGGGGTACTACATAGAGTTGCTCCGGCTACGCACACATGTTGGTTGTCAGAAGCACAGCATGTGATTGGACATCAGTTGTAGTAGTCCGCCTAAGATATTGTTTAATTGCACTTATGAGTCATGCACCGTTCATGATATGCTTTATAGGTACTTTATTTTCCCCACATCGCCAAGGACTCGACCATCCCTCAGCACTGACACCGCAAGCTTTAATAACCACAGAGCTAAGGTTGAAAACAGTAGTGTCCGTCTGTCTGTGTGCCTGTAGTGTCCGTCTGTCTGTGTGCCTGTAGTGTCCGTCTGTCTGTGTGCCTGTAGTGTCCCGCTGTCTGTGCGCCTGCAGTGTCCATCTGTCTGATTGCAATGTCCGTCTATCTGTGTGCCTGCGGTGATCGGCTGTCTGCCTGCCTGCAGTGTCCGTGGTCCGTCTGTCTGTGTGTGTGCCTGCAGTGTCCGTCTGTCTGTGTGCGTGCAATGTCAGCCTGTCTGTGTGTCTGCAGTGTCCGAGGTCCGTCTGTCTGTCTGTGTGCCTCCAGTGTCCGTCTATCTGTGTGCCTGCAGTCTCTGTCTGTCTGTGTGCCTGCAGTGTCTAAGGTCCGTCTTTCTGTGTGCGTGCTGCAATGTCAGCCTGTCTGTTCGTTCCCCCAGCAAAAAAAAGTGAGCAACCACTGTCAAGGAAACCACAGTGTCATGGAGCAGCCCCTCTCCTATCTGTTCCTTCCTTCAACAAATCTCGCACAGGGTGAAACGCCGAAGATGCACCACTCCGTGCCAGCAGGAATAAGAGGACTTTGCAAACAGCAAAAAAAAAAATGGAGCACATTAAAACTTGGCTGCGCAGCCATGTAAGAGGCAGGGCATGTCTGCGCTTGTGCAAAGTAGTATATTATAACCAGCCACGTAAGAGGGCCGATCTGCGCTTGCGCAGAGTCCCCATCTCCAGACCTCACACGCGTCACCCAGCATCACAGGCACTGGTCACGCTCGAACCCGCGCCATCTTAAACCTTTGCACCTAGGATCTCCGTGCAAACCAGAGCGCTCCACAGCCCGGGGATGAAGTGCTGTGTAAATGTCACAGTGCAGTACATGGTATAGGCCAATTCTACTACAGTACCTGCTTCAGTGCACACTTGCACTGAGAACAACTGCTGTGCTGTGACAGCTGTGTGGGCGGATGGCTGTGAGAGCTGTGTGGGCTGTGAGAGCTGTGTGGGCTGTGAGAGCTGTGTGGGCTGTGAGGGCTGTGAGAGCTGTGTGGGCTGTGAGAGCTGTGTGGGCTGTGAGAGCTGTGTGGGCTGTGAGAGCTGTGTGGGCTGTGAGAGCTGTGTGGGCTGTGAGAGCTGTGTGGGCTGTGAGAGCTGTGTGGGCTGTGTGGGCTGTGTGGGCTGTGTGGGCTGTGTGGGCTGTGAGGGCTGTGAGGGCTGTCAGGGCTGTGAGAGCTGTGAGGGCTGTGAGGGCTGTGTGGGCTGAGAGCGCTGAGAGCTGTGTTGGGCTGAGAGCTGTGTTGGGCTGTGAGGGCTGAGAGGGCTGTGTGGGCTGTGTGGGCTGTGAGGGCTGAGAGAGCTGAGAGCTGTGTGGGCTGAGAGAGCTGAGAGCTGTGTTGGGCTGAGAGCTGTGTGGGCTGTGTTGGGCTGAGAGCTGTGTGGGCTGTGTTGGGCTGAGAGCTGTGTGGGCTGTGTTGGGCTGAGAGCTGTGTGGGCTGTGTCGGCTGTGGGCTGTGTGGGCTGAGAGAGCTGTGTGGGCTGTGAGAGCTGTTGGCAATATAAATAACAATGCCATTTATTTATAAGTAAAAAAAAAAGAAATGTCATGAGCAATGCCAATAACTCTAACTTTTCCAAAGGCGAAACCATTGCATTGTAAATGCTTGTTTTCCTTCTACAAACCAAGAGTGTGACTTGAATTTTGAATCAACCAGCCAAACCGCTTTTGTTTTCTTCAGGTTAAATTCGAGCCCTTCCTTGTCCATGTACATTTTTAGGGCACGCTTGCTGCATTGCAAGCCTATTGGAGTTTGACAAGGTCGTTCGCGTATTGGAGGCAGCCTCGTTTCTCTTTGGCTAGGATTGGGGGATGCCAGTTCACCTGTGGAAGGGCACCTGCAAGGTATACATTAAATAGACTTCGCTCTAAGAAGCATCCCTGTTTAAGGTCAATTTTGGAATCAACTGTATTTGTCACTCGGCTACCGTCCCCAAATTTGACCTGGGCCCAGGTTCCTGTATGTAATTGTAATATTGCCCTCAATAGGCTGCTTGGCATACCCCATTCATCCAATTTTGACGATAGTCGTTGTGAGTAGTGAATACCAAAAGCATAAAAAGCAAAATATTGCACAGTTGATACATAGCCTATGTGCGTCACATTTTAACTTCGACAACTAAAAAGCCATAAATCCAATAACATATCTCGACTGTAACATGAAACAACTGCATGCCCTGAAGGGCCATTAGTGAGTAGCACCGAAACCTTATGGCTGCATGAGGCATTCACACAGCAAGCACTCCCCAAACAAAAATGACTTAAATCGACAATTCAAATGTCACAATTTCATTAAAGTAAATACACAAGAGAATAAACACGGTTTCTCAATTAGAAGCAAAATGTCAAGTCACATCTGCAGTCAAACAAAAGGACTGCTTGATTTTCTCTACTAAAACCAGATGGAAATACAAATATAACCATCCTTAAAAAACCATGGGCTTTATGAACAGCCCACCCAGGCAATAACAAAGCATCAACAAACATGAAACCCAATGGATGAAAAGGACTGACCCAAAGCTCACTCTCTCCTCTCTCTCTCTCTGTACTTCTTACTTATTGTACTCTTTTAAAGATTTTTTTATTTAAACCGGAGTCGTCCAAAAAGCTAAAGCTGTCTGTAGTCAGACATAAAAAGGTACCTTTTTTCTTTCCCCGATTCAACAAATATCAGATACAGAGTGTTCACCGTTTTATACACAGCTGTGTTATATTTTACTTTGCTAAAATAAATGTGAACATGTGTACTTCTGTTTTACAATAGCAGATCGTTACATTTCTTAAACACATAACGTCTTCTGTTTTGCAAATTAGGGTTCATTTTGGTGACAGTGCATTGCTGATGTCTAGTCTGTATAACATCAGGCACATCAAAAGTGAGAAACATGAGTGAAATCCATGACTGCATTTGTGACCAGAAAGATTAGTATATATTATTTTAGAAATCCTCCTTTTATTTATGTTTAAAGGGGACATGAGTTTGTTATTGTATTTAATGTCCAT
Organism: Lissotriton vulgaris; assembly: GCF_964263255.1. Taxonomy (NCBI): domain Eukaryota; kingdom Metazoa; phylum Chordata; class Amphibia; order Caudata; family Salamandridae; genus Lissotriton; species Lissotriton vulgaris. The sequence continues at coordinate 369,436,967 of NC_141685.1, forward strand.
TCAGCTGGAAACCAGACAGGACAATATATATCTGTATCTTTTGTACGTATTGATCAGCAATGTATCACTACTTTTTATTAGTAAATGTTCAGTGGTTAATTTGAGCTGGTGGTTGCCGGTGGGGGGGCACCGCCACTTATTTTTGGGGACCGGCACTCATTTTCCTGCGTCAGACATTTACTGAGAGCAAGAGAAGGAAATGCACACAAAGTGGAAAGATGCGAGAAGAGAAAGATGGAAAACTGTCCCAAAGGGTGAAAGCAGGAACCTCCAAGAGCGAGCTGTGGGGCAAGGATTTTCTGGTAGTGGATTAAAGAGGCATGAGGTGGATTTAGGACTACGCAGCCTTGGTATTGTGTGGGCACACATTTAACTGCACAAGCTAAATGTTTTTGGGCAGAGCTTTGAGCACCCGCCCTCTTTCATTCACAAATAAAGCACTGGAAATCTAGAAATGTGCAGTCCTGCCACAAATGTGCACCACATTCTGAAAGTCATGAATACACCTGTCTTTTCCTAAACCAAAAATTGGCCTACTTCAACTATGTGCCAACATCCAAAACAGCGAAGTCTTGTCCAACTTACCATTCAAGAAGAGATTCTTTCACCTTGTATTGAATTTCTGTTTCTTAAGCATCATTTAACTAAATGCACAAGGACATCTCTGCAGTGTCGCAAGCATAGGAAGTGAGCGGTGTTTACTCAAATCTGTTCTCTCATAGAAATCCCTAACAAATCCCTCGTGATGACTCTTTAGTAATATGGAAGTAATAATGCAATACTGAAGAAAGCCCCACTAGATGCTTTAACAAAGCTCATGTTAAATTACTTCAGGTAGTGGCTGCAGGATCAAACGCCACATGATAACACTTCATGTGACACCACTGTGGGGCAAAGGATGTGTGACGTCACTTCTGCTACACATAACATTGCGATACAGCGACGCCCAAGCTTGCAATTCCTTGTAAGACGTTATCTTCTTATGACTAGGAAGGAAACTTGAAAGGACTTTACTAGTCAGTGGGCCAATCAGCCCAACCCTAACTCATATTAAAAGTGATTACACTTCCAAAGCCTGCAGAAAAGGTATCAGAAATATCTGCACCTTCTGCTGGCTCTGATGAGAAGCTCAAGGCTGTTTGACTTGCTGCTAAGAAGGATAACTAAGGTTCACACACGCACACAAAGGCCTTTCACAAGGGTCCACTACTTTACACATCTCTACTGGAACAAGGACTCAGCTGAAGTCCCCTGGATACAACAGGAGTCTTTTAAAGCCAGACAGCGAGAGGATAGTATCAGTTTGAAGATTGGTGCACAATGCAAAAAGAATCAAGAGTTTGCAAAGCTGTAAGATCGAATACTGGAACTGTATTCTCAATACTTGCCTTCCCTCTCATTAATTAAACACTGTTCTTGGACAGACAACTGAATGAAGAAAGAGCAGCATGGTTCGCCAGTCACAGTAAGATATACCAATGAGGTAACCAGGTTGATGGTATAGCTCACTCAGATGCTTTGTATTGCATATCAGGATTGTGCCAAATTAAATCCCCATAAAAATAGCAAGTGTCTGCTTGAGGCATGTATTACATCAAATTGAAGAGCATGGATGGAAAATATCGAGGAAGGCTCAGGGAGAGGAATCACACCCCCTGAGTGATGCTTGAAGGTGTCCAGGGGAGTTGTACACATATGACATATGTAATGAGTAATACAACTGCAGCCATCAACCACCACAAAAACAAGACTGTTGGCTGTGTGTAGTAATACACATACACGGGATGGTACGGTTCCGGGAATGGGCGCAGTACAGCTGTTATGATGCACTGGGCCCTTTACAAAGGTCATGAGGAATAGTGATAGGGACTTCATCAACAGACATAGTTCAACTAGTTGCTACTCTAAGGGATCATAGGAACAGGGAAAGGTGCTGAATTGGACAGTGCAGCATTTTGGCCTTCCTTGGGAGAAAGTTTTACCTCCCTTTTTACTTCTTGGCCCATGATGTGGCAAGATCCAAATAGCGCAGCTGAAACCTTTATAGGTTTGTGGCAGATGAAGAATTACATGCAGCCTCATGTCTGCCTCCTGGTTACCTGATTCCCCCCCACCTTGAATGACTGAGTGAGAAATGTATTCACCATACTGAAGGGGGAAATGGAACCGGTAGGGGCATGCAACACCCTTACTTCTGTCCTGTTTGTTTCTACAGATTACCTTCTCCACTTATACTTCTCCAGCTCAGGCACCAATAAGATCAGAATGAGGCGAATCTCATGGTAATAGACACATTTCCTAAATTACAATAAAACTGGGCACATATATTTGTTTGTGGATTTCGATGATGATAATTTTAGGTGTAGCATATATATTTTGGGGTTTTTAAGGAATTGTCAATTGAATCTGGTCAAGGATGGCTAAGGTGGTGGAGTGGGTTATTGGTTATAGGGGTCTCAGCTCCCTAAATTCTAGCGATTCTGCTAATTGACATTCTGATTTAATCACCTCCTTTTTAATGATAATTATGCCTACCGGGGGTTGGGGGCGTTCATGAGCTTTGTGTAACTTTTACTTAAAGAAAAGGTTATAGATATATTACACAAATATAAACTGCAGTAAATGGGTTGGCAGGACTTTTTCCCCAGGAAACATCTACCTTGTTCTTCTTTCCAGTCCGGTAGAATGACTAGTTGATAGCAGTTTCTGAAACGTATACTAGTTTTAGCATTATATAAGAAAATGCTACAGTCTCTAAGCTTGCTTGCTGTTTAACTACATAAATATTATTGTTTATATGTTATTTGTGTATTTTAGAAATGCCTGAATCTACCTCTTACAGACCCAATATACATTTAAACACACTTTAAGCTATTTAATGTGAGCCTATTTACAGGTGTTTATGTTCCAATAAACTTTATCAAGTAGGCTATAATTAAAACTGAAAGGATGGGTGTACATTAGAAGGGGACATTGATCCTATGGAAAAATAATCCACTACTTACTTATATATTGTCATTTGTGTTTTAGGATAAAAGCCGGGCACAACAGAGAAAAATATAAAATAGTTCATAAATAGACAAACAACCACAACTACTCAGATAATTAAGACTCACTATATCAATATTGCCTTTAATTTCTTCAATCCGGCCTGAAAAGAACAGGAATATGGCACCCTATAAAGAAGAAGAGTGAAAGCTATTAAAATGTAATATCCCAAATGTTCTTGTCAAATGCATCTAAGCAAAAACAAAATCATTATCTTATCTGAGTGAACTTACTTTTGGATAGCGCTTTAAGTACGGCTGTAGAAGTTCCTCAGCTTCTTCAATATTTCCTTTCCCTGTTCCTGCAGATAGAAATGTAAAGTAGGACAATGCACAACTTTGTTTGATTTGACATCTCAGTCCATGTTGGCAACACAGAGTAGGCCAGAAGTTGAATAATTCTAACTAATCGTCGTGTTTCGCAGTTTTTATTCTTTTTGGTGGTTCGGGAGTCTTGATTTCTCACTCCTGCTTTGGACTGAGACCTGTTGTCCCAGGTTTCCCCCCTCAAGGATGTATTTACGTTTGGTTCTGAGGTACCTACCAATTGTGGGATTGTCTTGACTTTGCGGACAGGGGGTTGGAGCTCAATGTCTAAAGTATTAGTAACTAAGACATGTTAAGTTATCTGTAATACTCTATGACTACCTGGACCAGTTATATATAGATGGGAAATGTAGATAGCCCATAGGACAATTTCCCTCTATATTCAAGTGTCTCTCACATGACCTAGTGTACCATGTTAAAGGCTGAGAGAAATAGGTCTGTTCCACTTTCATAGTGAAAACCTAACTTGATACATAAATGATGTACTTCTAACTGGTATTCATCCCAAACCAGCTACATTTTAGCTTGGCTGTAAAAATCCTGATACCTGCACTTGGAATAGCTTGTAGGGTGTAGCATCACAGGTACTGGAATCCTTTTGTAGTTCAGCGTGGATAAGAGTTTAAAAAGAGGTCTTTCTGCCCAGAGAAGCCCACATCTATGCAAGATTTCCACTGCTAGATTCATTGTAAGATTTTGCCTGCCATTTGCCACTTTCTCAGAGTAGGACACATCATGAAGGCATCATGCTTGCTTTAGGGGTGTGGCAATTTATTTAGTATTGATTTGTGAGACATTCTCCCACTTCTCAGCCCACTTGGACCTTTAAAACTAGCCTGGAAGAAAGGGTGACTTCCCTGCCTGATAGAGGAAACTAAAAACCTTTCCCAACTTCTAGTCTGAATAGCTGTCTCTCATGACTTGCTCTGAGAAATGAATAAGTTCCCTTAATAGACAAACATCAAGGTGATGGATGGAATGCTTGAATGATTCCCATCCAGGGTGATTTCTTGGGCCCCATACCAGTCTATGATTTTTTGCCCACCATGCCACTCTAGATGGTGCAAATCAGTACCAGTCCTGCTCCTCACGGGTATAGTCAATCCTGAACTGCCAGGTGAAGGCCCCCGAGAGAGACAACACAAGCAGCCTCAGACTGGCTTTGGCCTAATTCGGCTTGGTTGGTATGGTGTAGCTTGAGTCCTATGGCACAGTGAGCACAGGACCCACGTCTGGGCATTCTGGTCGCATTTGGGGAGTCAACTGCAACAAACAAGGTGATGGATGGAATGTCTGAATTATTCTCAGCCACTAGCGAGCACTCAGGCCACTTCCCTGTCCCTCCATGCCAAAATAGATAGAGGGCTGCCATTTGAAACTCAGTACTAAGCCGGGTCCTCAGGGGGACAGTACATCTTGAAATACCATGCAAAGACCCTGCCATAAAGGAAAACAAGTAACCCCAGACCGTCAGACAGCAGGTCTTTCTATATAGTGGCACAGTGGGTGGAAAACTATGGATGGGAATTATACTCAGAGCGATTGCCCTTGGTTTAGACTATTTTCAAACATTCCTCCCTACACCTGTTGTGAGCTTGAAAGCCTATTAATATACACAATATAATTCAGACCTTGGTCTGCTGGGAACAGCTGCTTTCTTGCAGAAGTGTACTGTGGCACGGTCAATGATACTTATTTTACTGACCTAAGGTGACCTGAGATGAAAGGCTGAAAGGATGCATCAGGGGTCGAATTTGTGAGCGTGAGGTCAAACACAGACCTTGCAGTGGGACCATTGGTCCACTGAGCAACCAGACCAGTACCTGAATGATCCTCAAGTCAGGCAGTCAGGGAAAGGTTCTTACCTAGCACAAAACTGAGAAAGGTGTGGTAACACAGCAGCAGCATGGTACACAGCACGGCCCGGAAGCTGTGAAGCGACGCCCCTTCTTGCAGCTGCAGGAGGCCGTATTCCTACGGGAAATAAATCTGCATATCATATTTAACTCTGAACTTACATAAAGATATGAGTATTGTTGTAAATAGATGATCCTTGAGCCAGGTGTATAAAACAAGATCGGTTTATTTAGCTTAGTTCCAAGTTAAGTTCATCAGGATAAGATAGATGGAAATGTAAACCCCACCAGGAGTGACCTCCTTACCACAAATATGTACTTACACAGAAATCTAGCCACAGACCAACACCGGGTACCCCTCAGCAATGCTCTCACCGAAATGTATGCAGACAAACACTACATTAATACCACACCCGACATTACCAATGCTGAACTGTGCAGTCATTACCGGGTGTGGTATCCAGTCTACATGATTACAATGTATACCACGACGAATGGTTAGTATGTGTTTGTGCATTGACTTTCCCTCATTTCGTTTCTTTTTCTTCAGATACACTCTACCTGCTTCTACAGGAAGAAGTGTCTGTGTGGGGCGATCCAAGGTGCGGATTTCTCTCCTGTTCTAGTGTGACCTCCTGCTGGGGGTGAATTAAGACTACAAAAGATGTCAAGATGGCCACTGGATTATCTGCACGTGCGCTGCAAAGCATTCTGTGTGGATTCATGATGCGGGAGCCAATAAAAGAGCTTGCAGTCCTGTACAGAGGCAGATCAGCAAATACAGTTGCAGTGCCTGACCCGGGCAGGAACTCTGGTGCCACGCTTAATTAATCTGTTTTGATAAAGTTAATTGCAAGAGACGTTCATCTAATGCCATTATTGGGCAAAGGCCAGAATGGCCGCAAAAGTAACTGCATCCCTTCTAGCACTACAGCCTAGTAGGAGTTGAGTGTTCGTGTATTTGCTCGTAGTTTGCTAACATGCCCCCCACCGGGAAACCAACAAAGCTGCCAAATATACTAACAATGCACGCAAAACCAGTGGCGGCGGCTCCATTAGGATGTTGGAGCGCCGCCCCATTGCTTTCTCACAATGCGAGAAGCAGAAGATAAAATGGTATTTTAAATACCATTTTATTGTCTGCTTCTCGCACTGCGAGAAAGCAGACGGCAGGGGTATGCCTGGTTGGAGCAGGCGGTAGCGTATGCCTGGTCGGGGGCGGGCGGGTTGGGGAGGAGTGGCTTGCACCACTCTGAGCTCTGAGTGCCCTGACTGCATGTTCGGCCCTGGGGATGACCAAAGCAGTCATGCGCACTCTACATTTTCTCTATTTAGGATGCATGCAGCCTACATAGAGAACATGGCCTCCCTACTGGTGCCCGGCTGGGTGTTGTCCGGGACTCTGCACCATCACAATGCCATTGTAGCATTGTGATTGGCTTACAGGAGGTGCGGGAGCTGCAGCATGCGTGTTCCTTTTCAGAATGGTGGACCCCGGCCCAGGGGCAGAGGAGGCGCGGACCCGGTCAGGTAAGTTTTCTTTTTATTTTAAACTCACCCCCACGTGACCCCCCTCACTGGGAGTATTGCGAGGCTCGACTGCAGAGGTGCATTACCAGGTCACAGTTCACGGACATTCGGAAAGATGGAGCAGAAGCCGGATGAAGGGGAGAAGACAGCCAAGTTCGCGCAGAGGATAGATCCCAAGAGGGACCCTCCTGAGAACGACCAGAGAGCTTAGATGAGGAGAGCGGAGCTGGCGCATTGGCAGAGGAATATGCATAAGCTTCGGGGGAGGAAGGGAAAGGGAGGGAGGGAGAAGGAGGGCAACAGAGGGAGGGAGACAGAGAGAGGGAAACAGAGAGAGGGAGGAGAGCGACAGAGGGAGAGGGAGAGGGAGTGAGGGAGGTCGAGGGAGGGAGGGAGGGAGGTCGAGGGAGGGAGAGGAAGGGGGGAGAGGGAGAGGGAGGGAGAGGGAGGGAGAGGGAGACAGAGGGGGGAGGGAGACAGAGGGGGAGGGAGACAGAGGGGGGAGGGAGACAGAGGGGGGAGGGAGACAGAGGGAGGGAGACAGACAGAGGGAGACAGACAGAGGGAGGGAGACAGAGGGAGGGAGACAGAGGGAGGGAGGGAGACAGACAGAGGGAGGGAGGGAGACAGACAGAGGGAGGGAGACAGAGGGAGGGCGACAGACAGAGGGAGGGAGACAGAGGGAGGGAGGGAGACAGACAGAGGGAGGGAGACAGACAGAGGGAGGGAGACAGACAGAGGGAGGGAGACAGACAGAGGGAGGGAGACAGACAGAGGGAGGGAGACAGACAGAGGGAGGGAGACAGACAGAGGGAGGGAGACAGACAGAGGGAGGGAGACAGACAGAGGCAGGGAGACAGACAGAGGGAGGGAGACAGAGGGAGGGAGGGAGACAGACAGAGGGAGGGAGACAGACAGAGGGAGGGAGACAGACAGAGGGAGGGAGACAGACAGAGGGAGGGCGACAGACAGAGGGAGGGAGACAGACAGAGGGAGGGAGACAGACAGAGGGAGGGAGACAGACAGAGGGAGGGAGACAGAGGGAGGGAGACAGAGGGAGGGAGACAGAGGGAGGGAGACAGAGGGAGGGAGACAGAGGGAGGGAGACATAGGGAGGGAGACATAGGGAGGGAGACATAGGGAGGGAGACATAGGGAGGGAGACATAGGGAGGGAGACAGAGGGAGGGAGACAGAGGGAGGGAGACAGAGGGAGGGAGAGGGAGACAGAGGGAGGGAGAGGGAGACAGAGGGAGGGAGAGGGAGACAGAGGGAGGGAGAGGGAGAGAGAGAGGGAGACAGAGGGAGGGAGAGGGAGACAGAGGGAGGGAGAGGGAGACAGAGAGAGGGAGAGGCAGAGGGAGGGAGATAGAGGGAGGCAGACAGAGTGAGAGGGAGAGGGAGGGAGGGAGAAGGGGGGAGGGAGGGAGACAGAGGGGAGGGAGACCAAGGGGATGGAGACAAAGGGGAGGGAGACAGAGGGGATGGAGACAGAGGGGGTGGAGACAGAGGGGAGGGAGACAGAGGGGAGGGAGACAGAGGGGAGGGAGACAGAGGGGAGGGAGACAGGGGGAGAGGGAGATAGAGGGAGACAGAGAGAGAGAGGAGGGCGACAGAGGGAGGGAGGGAGAGGAAGGGGAGAGGGAGGGAGAGGGAGACAGAGGGCAACAGAGGGAGGGCAACAGAGGGAGGGCGACAGAGGGAGGGCGACAGAGGGAGGGAGACAGAGGGAGGGAGACAGAGGGAGGGAGACAGAGGGAGGGAGACAGAGGGAGGGAGACAGAGGGAGGGAGACAGAGGGAGGGAGACAGAGGGAGGGAGACAGAGGGAGGGAGACAGAGGGCGGGAGACAGAGGGCGGGAGACAGAGGGCGGGAGACAGAGGGCGGGAGACAGAGGGAGTGGAAGGGAGAGGGAGTGGAAGGGAGAGGGAGACAGAGAGGGAGACAGAAAGGGAAGAGGGAGACAAAAGGAGGGAGGGGGAGAGGTAGGGAGGGAGAGGTAGGGAGCGGGAGACAGAGGGAGGGAGGCAGAGGGTGGGAGAGGGAGGGAGGGAGAGAGGGAGGGAGACAGAGGGAGGAGGGAGACAGAGGGAGGGAAAGGGAGGGAAGGAGACAGAGGGAGAGGTAGACAGAGGGAGGGAGGAAGAGGTAGACAGAGGGAGGGAGGAAGAGGGAGACAGAGGAGGGAGACAGAGTAGGGAGACAGAGAGAGGGAGACAGAGGGAGGGAGACAGAGGGAGTGAGACAGAGGGAGGGAGAGGGACACAGAGGGAGACAGAGGGAGGGAGACAGAGGGAGGGAGACCGAGGGAGGGAGACAGAGGGAGGGAGACAGAGGGAGGGAGACAGAGGGAGGGAGACAGAGGGAGGGAGACAGACGGAGAGGAAGGAAGGGAGAGGGAGACAGATAAGGGAGACAAAAGGAGGGAGGGGGAGAGGTAGGGAGGGAGAGGTAGGGCGCGGGAGACAGAGGGAGGGAGGCAGAGGGTGGGAGAGGGAGGGAGGGAGAGAGGGAGGGAGACAGAGGGAGGAGGGAGACAGAGGGAGGGAAAGGGAGGGAAGGAGACAGAGGGAGAGGTAGACAGAGGGAGGGAGGAAGAGGTAGACAGAGGGAGGGAGGAAGAGGGAGACAGAGGAGGGAGACAGAGTAGGGAGACAGAGAGAGGGAGACAGAGGGAGGGAGACAGAGGGAGTGAGACAGAGGGAGGGAGAGGGACACAGAGGGAGACAGAGGGAGGGAGACAGAGGGAGGGAGACAGAGGGAGGGAGACAGAGGGAGGGAGACAGAGGGAGGGAGACAGAGGGAGGGAGACAGAGGGAGGGAGACAGACGGAGAGGAAGGAAGGGAGAGGGAGACAGATAAGGAGGGAGCCAGAGGGAGTGAGACAGAGGGAGAGGGAGGGAGAGTAAAGGAGGGAGAGGAAGGGAGAGGGAGGGAGGGAGAAGGAGGGCAACAGAGGGAGGGAGACAGAGGGAGGGTGACAGAAGGAGGGAGACGGAGAAAGAGGGAGCCAGAGAGAGCGAGGAGGGTGACAGAGGGAGGGAAAGGGAGGGAGGGAGAAGGAGGGCAACAGAGGGAGGGAGACAGAGGGAGGGTGACAGAAGGAGGGAGACGGAGAAAGGGGGAGCCAGAGAGAGCGAGGAGGGTGACAGAGGGAGGGAAAGGGAGGGAGGGAAACAGAGAGAGAGGGAGATAGAGGGAGACAGAGCGAGCGAGAGAGAGGGAGGGGGGAGACAGAGGGAGAGGGAGGGAGGCAGAGGGTGGGAGAGGGAGGGAGACAGAGAGGGAGGGAGAGAGAAGGGGACAGAGAGAGGGAGGAGGGAGACGGAGGGAAAGGGTGGGAGCGGGAGACAGAGGGAGGGAGGCAGAGGGTGACAGAGGGAGGGTGACAGAGGGAGACAGAGGGAGGGAGAAAGAGGGAGGGAGAAAGAGGGAGGGAGAAAGAGGGAGGGAGAAAGAGGGAGGGAGAAAGTCGGAGAGGAAGGAAGGGGGAGGGAGGGAGAAGGAGGGAAACAGAGGGAGGGAGACAGAGAGACGGGGGAGGGCGACAGAGGGAGGAAGACAGAGGGGGAGGGAGACAGGAAGGGAGGGAGGAAGGGAGGGAGGGAGGTCGAGGGAGTCCAGGGAGGGAGGGAGAGGAAGGAGGGAGAGGGAGGCGGCAGAGGGAGGGAGAGGGAGACAGAGGGGAGGGAGTCAGAGGGAGGGAGACCGAGGGAGAGAGACAGAGGGAGAGGAAGGAAGGGGGAGGGAGGGAGGGAGCCAGAGGGAGGGAGACAGAGAGAGAGGGAGCCAGGGAGAGGGAGACAGAGAGGGAGGAGGGCGACAGAGGGAGGGAGACAGAGGGAGGGAGACAGAGAGAGAGGGAGCCAGAGAGAGCGAGGAGAGTGACAGAGGGAGGGAGAGGGCGGGAGGGAGACAGAGAGAGGGAGGAGCGAGACCGAGAGAGGGAGGAGGGAGACCGAGAGAGGGAGGAGGGAGACAGAGAGAGGGAGGAGGGAGACAGAGAGAGGGAGGAGAGAGACAGAGGGAGGGAAAGGGAGGGAGGGAGACAGAGGGAGAGGTAGGGAGGGAGCGTGAGACAGGGGGGGAGGCAGAGGGTGACAGAGGGTGGGAGACAGAGGGCGGGAGACAGAGGGGAGGGAGACAGAGGGGAGGGAGACAGAGGGGAGGGAGACAGAGGGGAGGGAGACAGAGGGGAGGGAGACAGAGGGGAGGGAGACAGAGGGGAGGGAGACAGAGGGGAGGGAGACAGAGGGGAGGGAGTCAGGGGGGAGGGAGTCAGGGGGGAGGGAGTCAGGGGGAGACAGAGGGAGGGAGAGGGAGACAGAGAGAGGGAGAGGCAGAGGGAGGGAGACAGAGGGAAGGAGACAGAGAGAGAGATAGAGAGAGGCAGGGAGACAGAGAGAAAGAAAGAGAGAGAGGGAGTGAGACAGTCAGAGTGATTGAGACAGTCAGAGTGATTGAGACAGATGGAGAGAGCAAGAGCAAGAGCGAGAGAGATGTGTGTATGCCGGGTCTGGTGGCTCAGTGGAGGAATGCGTCTGCTGCAGGGGCCTGTGTTCAAGCTCATGGTCACAAGTTTTTTTGTTGCTCCACCCCGACCCCCTCCCCCACTGACCCCGCCCCTACCGGTGCAGCCCTCTGCAACAAACAACACTGTAAATTTGTCCCCCGAGAGAAAGTTTGTGAGTACCCATGCTGTACACTTAAACTGCAGACCCCCAGAAAGTTTGCCACACACTATTGGCTTTGTGAGATCTGCATTACCTGAGTACTAGGACAGATAATGATCCAAAATCCCATTACTGGTGACAGGCAGGGCTGTCAATGCTCGGAGATTAAAGGGAACTGATTTTTCACAATCCCTACTACTTATAGCTGCCGGCCGGGAACAGGGCACACTAGAAAGACTCTTACTTGGTACTTGAATTGTGCTGGGGCTGATTTGCTCCGCCCTGCAGCATGAGTCTACTGTCTGTCATGAAAGCTCTTCCTGATGACTGAATCAGTGTTTGAGAGGACAGTGCACTCTCGTGATTGGACTTCTCCCACATGTATGCTTTCGTGGGCTAGTATTAGCACAGGAGGCAGGTCGCTTTGAAAAGCTGTAAACTGCGTGCATACATAGCTGTGAAGTTTCCAGTTTTCTTATGTGTGACATTTCGAGTGATTGGGTTTGCTTATCTGTGACATTTTAAGGCCACATCTGTGAGACTTTGAGTGACCCTTTATTGTGAATTGAATAAAGCAGTTATAATGATGAAATAAGATAAATATTGGGAAACTCTCGCTTTGCATATTAAAATGGTTTAGAAATTGCATTAAAACAGACCCAAACCCTGAGGGATCTTCTGAGGAAAACAAGGACACACTGAAAATTCTTTATTGAAAAGCGGTACGGGAAAATACTTGTTTTAGTGAGGACAGGCCATTTTGTAAAAGCGCGGGCACTCTGCTGGTAAAATATGCAAAGATTGCCCTCTATAACTCATCAAAATTGTCAATTTCTTACATGATAAATATTTCAATCGTATTGCTTTATTAACCTTCCCGTTTCCTCAAGTTAACTTGAAAATGCACCACTTGTCTACTCTTTTTTTCAAAATGTTCTCGCCATAGTGCAATACAGCAATAATTTTACGCTCACCACTTTCAAATGTCACCAGCCGCCACAGCGCAAAACAGGTGCAAGTACCGTGTGTGTGAATTAGTCCACCATATTTGCTTTAACCCGTAAATGTGATACAAGCAAAATGAACCCCCTGGCACAAAGTTGATTTGCAAAGAAAAAGAGGTCCGCTGCACTCCAGAATTTTACTGTTAGTCGGTAAATAGCAGGTAAACTGAAGTTGAAAAATGGTTAGGGGGCGTAAGGTGATCGCCTCCTGTCCGTGGGGCGCTGTGGGATATGGTACTGAGAGAACCTTACAAGTGTAAGGTGGAGTTCTTGAGCACTCCTGTGTGCAAATAGATTTTGCAGGCAATTAAACAAAGTAGTCCATTTAATGGTTGTAATTTCAATAACATAGCATTATGCAATCCGATAAATTTCAGAATATTCCAATGAGTTAGTTCCACACAACGTGTGTATAACTTATAGACATGGTTTTGTGTTAGCCCCAATGCATTTCAAGCCCATGGCTCTTCTTCAGGGGGTCCAAGACTCGCTCTGTTTTAGAGAAAGAACCGACGATCTGGTTAGAACGCTGTTCTGCATTAAAACGGTTTCGCTATTCTTAGTGTTTTGAAATAAAGGTGCATCCGAAATCTTGTACCTCAATTTCGTATTGTAAAACAGCACGGATATTCCGGCATCCCAACGCAAGACTGACATTTCCAATCTGTACATACTTTCAACCGCTAGAGGGAGTCAGCTACAAACAAATGAAAAACAAGACCAACTAATAACCTGTCAGATTAGTGAGTCTACAATTGACGGATCTGAGAAGGGTCGTGTAGAGGGGGTTACTTGCTCCTGCTGAAAAGTGACCAACCAGGCAGGGGTTGTGGGTGAGCAGGCCTTCGGGACATGCACAGCCAGGTACAAACAGTGACGCAGACACAGTCCGTTTATTTATAGCCTTCTGGCCACGCCTGGCCAGAAGGTGTTACAAAGTGTGGCAGTGCTTCCGGGGCTCCGTGGAGACCCTCGGAGCAGGGTCGGGGATTAGGCTATAAAGACCCCCACTTTAAGCACCTCCGCCACATTTCCTCTGCAACTGATGTATATACATTATTTGTTGTTATTATTAGCTATTGCTGTTAATTTTACATCTCATTCCTGTTAAATAATAGAATAAAAACAACTTTTCTTAAACCAACAAACAAATAATTACACAGCATAAACCTTAAACAAATCAATTAAACGTCATTACGTCAAATAATTATAATTAAAAAATACTTCTAACAAAATATGTACGACAATACACCAGGTGTTATAGACCAGCAGGCTTAAGTGCATGTGTTAAGCCAGAGGAAGGCTTAAGTGCATGTGTTAAGCCAGAGGCAGGCTTAAGTGCATGTGTTAAGCCAGAGGAAGGCTTAAGTGCATGTGTTAAGCCAGAGGAAGGCTTAAGTGCATGTGTTAAGCCTCTGCGGCCAGAGTCTCTCTGGAGTCTCCTCTGGTCCTCATCGGTGATGCTGCATGTTGTTACTGCCCATTCTCTGCCCTTGACCTCACCCCTCTCTTCTCCTGGCCTCACCCTCGCTTGCCAGTGGAAGGCAAAGCCTGAAGTTCCCATAAGTCCTCACCAGCCCGTGTGCCTGTCAGCACTGGGTGTTTGACATCCAAGCGCCATATGCACAGAGCATATGTTTCCACATCCCCTTTCTTATGAGTAAAAGCAATAGGATTTAGGGCGCTGACTGATGCATTCTTAGGGTGCTGGGCCCCACACACTAGGATGTATGAGACAACATGGTAAGGCAGGCCCCCAAAATATTGTCCCTCCGGACCTCAAATGCCTTTATGTGGCTCTGTAAGTCAAGTGGGATGGAATCCATTATATTTTGCTGCAGTGAGTAAGATTGGTGTTATAACAATGAAAGAGTCACAGAAATAGCAAATGGCATTTTACAGTTAATCGTAACACTACCTTGTTTCCAGAGAAGCCAACAAACTCTAGTAATCGCAGAATCCGCGTTGGCAGCATGGATAATGTCTAAGGGAAATAAACAGAAAACAGACTTCGTAATGCATTACATTTTAAGTCTTTCCTCACTGTTTATCAACGTTAGTCTTATTCGTTTCAAAATTATAATTACATATTAATTATAATAATTTCGAGAGCTTTTCATCTATGCGCCCACATTTAAAGTAAGCGTGCAGTTGAGGGTTGCAGTGAGGGACAGAGCCAATGAGTCATTCTCTTACTTTCTTTGCTGATAAACTGCCCAGATTGAAGCGTTCTATTAATCGAAAATTAATAATAAATACATGTTTATGAAGGATAATGTGCTCTACGATTTTGACCAGCACGTCCTTAAACATATCACCCGGGAGCTGCATTATTTACAACTGACCGAGTGTTGCGCTTTACTGACATCTGAGGGGGGACAAGCACCCTGGGTTTGCGGAATGTTTGCAGAAGAGTTACGGTAAGTCGCCTTGGCAGCAAAGAGGTAAAGAAGGTGAGAAGTTCTAGTGCAAGATGTTTCACAGCCCCAGATATGTTGCCATTTGCGCTCTATTCCTTCACTACCTAAAATACCCTTATTAAACCAGCTGCTGTAATTTGGGACCCTCTTGTGGCCACAGGTGGTAGTTTACTAAAGGTTCAATCAGAGCTTCTTACAATCTGCTCATATTTTAAAACCACGCCCTCATACACAAGCTGATCACAATTGACCAATCGCGGGACAAGAACAGAACATAATCTTTGATCGCCAGCGTGGGCTTAGACCACACTTGCTTCCTTAAGGGATTCATGATATGGCATTGGTGAGGTTTTCGATGACTATTGATACATACCAGATTGAAAGCTCCGACTCCGAGTTTTATACCCCCTTCAAAATGGCAGTGGTTTGCTCCTTTTACGTAATTAGAGCACTGTTCAAGGCTGTGAAGTTCCCTTAGGAAAAACAATGTTGGAAAATAATTAGATGCACTGCATAGCAAACAGATCACATAATAAAAAGTTGAAACAAAATGCCTGGCCACTGAAGCCTCCGCTTACTTTAGTTGCTGATACGCCCTCACAGAGACATGAATTATGAATCATATTATCTTACTTTACTAGCAAAGACGTATAATTAATTGATTTGTAAAAGGTTGGTGGTATTAGTGCATGAATTTGTATTAAACCATTGTTGACCAAGCATGAGCCTGGCCTTGCAATGAAGCCAAAACCTAGAAACATTCCAAGGACTACTTTGACCGTGTGATGGCTTCACTCAGTGTTTCAGAAGCACAATTTGAACCAAGGTCTGGATATAAAAGACCAACATTTATTACAGGTTCTGCTCCTTCTTGAGGTGGTTCTAAAGATGGACACTACATGATCTCTTACAACATAGATTTTTTTTTTCTTATAGTAGGTTTGTCACTGGTTTTCCTAAAAGTAACCTGCTGAGGTAACAAATTGCATTTTGATGAGGTAACAAATGAGATTTAAGACAAAAGTCCTTTTGTGTGCCTAACATTGCTGGGGAAGCTTGATTAACTCTGGTTTTTGTTCTTAAATATTCCGGAAAACTTTTTAAATCTTGCGAACCAATCATTGTATTGTATTTATTGTATTTATTGCTTATTAAGCGCAACTGTCACCCCCAAGGGTATCCTGGCGCTGACACCGAACCGTGCATCTATTAAGACAGCTACATTACTCTGGGAAACAGATAAGTTTTGAGGCTCTTTTTGAAGGTGAGCAGATCAGGGCAGCTCCTTAATGCCAGGGGGAGGGTGTTCCACATCGTGGCAGCCGCAAAACTGAAAGCGCGACCACCCATTCTCGTTCTGTTAATTTTAGGGACTTTTACCAAGAACGCCGAAGATGATCTTAGAGGTCTGGCTGCCTGATACCAGAGGAAGAGGGTCTGAAGAGGTATTGGTCCCAGTCCATGCAGGGCCCTAAAGACAAGGCAGAGAGCCTTAAACGCAATTCTCTGCTGGACTGGAAGCCAATGTAGATCGGCCAAAGCTACCGATGAAGAGGCGGACCGTGGTCGAGACAAGGCCAGTTTGGCGGCCATATTCTGTATCCTTTGGAGCTTTAGGATCAGAATCTTCGGGGCACCCAAAAGTAGTGCGTTACAGTAGTCGATCCTACTGAGAATGGAACTACGCACTACCTCAGCTCTGGAGCCCCGTGGAAGAAGTGGCAGGATTTTCCGTAAAGCACGGAGCAGACCCATGCATGTTGCTGCCGTTTTGTTTACGGAGGCATCAAGCTGCAAGTTGGGTTCGAATAGAACTCCCAGGTTGCGAGCTGACTCTGCCGCCTCCACCGATCCCGGGATGGACACTGGCCAGAAATCAGCCGGTAGTGTACGGGGAGTTCGGTCCAAGGAGCAGTGGAGTACCTCCGTTTTTGATCCGTTGAATTGCAACGCATTGGCTCGCAGCCATGCCGCTGTGGCTGCCATACAACGGTGAAAGACATCCCTTGAGATAGTCTCTGAGCCCTCAAATGAAAAAATCAACTGAGTGTCATCGGCATAGTTGACAACAGATATGCCGAATTACTTTATCAGTGCTATCAAGGGACGGAGATATATATTAAATAGGATCGGGCTGATTGCCGATCCTTGAGGGACTCCCTGTTTCACCCGCCTAGTGGCTGATCGAAAAGGTGGTAGTGCCACGGCTTGTTGTCGGTTGTCCAAGTAGGACGTGAGCCAGTCTAGGGCCAGGCCGCACACTCCCGCGCTCCGAAGACGGCCAAGTAAAACTTCATGGTCCACCGTGTCGAACGCGGCCGACATGTCAAGTAGCACCAAGAATGCAGACTTGCCCCTGTCGACTCGCGTTCGCAGATCGTCCAACACGGTGACCAAGGCTGTCTCGGTGCCGTGCGCTGGCCTAAAGCCATATTGTACAGCATCCAGACACAGATTTGTTTCTAGGAAGTTGGATAAGGCTCTTGTGACCCATCTTTCAAGGACTTTAATCGCAAATGGTAATAGCGAGATTGGCCTGTAATTGGCCGCACAGAGAGGGTCCAGAGAGGCCTTTTTCAACAAAGGTGTTACAATGGCCAACTTCCAGCTGTCTGGAACTGACGCTGTGGTCAACGATTGACAGCAGATGGAATGCAGCGGAGGGAAAAGCTCATCTTGAAAGGCCTTCCAGATCTTGTGAGGCATGGGATCCAGCGGTGATCCTGACGATACACTGCTTGCCAGGATAACAAATTCCTCTAACGAGGGGACGGGAAAGCTGGACAGCTGAGGCATCCCTTCCTTGTAAGGTGCCCAATTGGAGTCCATGTTGCCAGACGGGTCTAAAGGAGAGACTGCGGTTATTACAGATTGTTCGGAATTTTTCAGTCCAGTCAGGATAGTCCTGATTTTCTCCTCAAATGCAAGGGCCAGCGAGTCGCATAGTGCCTGTGAGGCCGGGATAGTAGACGCCATGCAAGGTGGGTCGGACAAAGTCTTGACCAGTCTAAACAGGGTCTGAGATTTGTTAGAGGCCTTCGCCAGAGTATCTTCCAAGAACTTGGCTTTTGCGGCTCTTAACTGGGCCTTGTATTCGTGCAAGGCTGCTTTATAAGCTGCCTTATCCTGCTCCCTATATCCTCTCCTCCAAGTGCGCTCCGCCTGTTTACAGCGGAGTTTGGAGTGTCCTAATTCTTCGCTGAACCAGGCGTTTAGGCCCCTGGGCCTGTCTCTTACCTTGCGTAAAGGGGCCAGGTCATCGAGAGATGATACAATATGCTGGCAAAGAGAGGCGTAGCTCTTATCCACATTCTCCTCCATCTGAAAGATTCCCGGTAGGAGTGTGGGTCGAGTCGGTTCCCTAAGGAGGCGACTCCATTGCCGATTCAGCTTCCTGCTGGTCGATTTATTAGGTCAGATGCATCAGATCCGCTAACCGGGGTCTATTGTCAAATTTCCTTACTGATCATTAAGCTAACGGTGATCTGGCGGTCAATCTTCTGGGCTTCTCCCTATGGAGTTTAAGTCCTCCTCATTAGGGATTAGAATATGACCACTTGAAATTCAAAAGATCCTTAAAGCATCGCCTTTCTCCTTGTCATTTGGATAATCATGTCCTCTCCACAACACCCCTCTCGCATTCAAACCTACTTCCTACGGGTCAGATGCCGAAGACCATCTGTGCCCCTTTACCCAGACTCTCAGGACTCCTGATTATACGTGAATTTGTCATCTTGTTAAGCAATTATTCAACTCCATATCCTGTCCACACCTGCTGGATGTTAGACCCACCACTAGCTTTGTAAAATGATAAATAATGCGACATACCCTTCCATTTTACTTGGACTTACACCCAAAAGTGCTCTGATACCATTGCAGAGTGGTTAAAGGTGCTTTACAGAACTCAAAATAAATACATAAACAACATTGTATGTACTCATTGTGGAGATTGTGCCACACAGGAGCATACGTGAAAGTGCCACAAGCTCTTCGAACAGGCTTACTTATTATCATTGAGTAGCAAACAGTAGGACAGACTTTTTGCACACAGATGGATCCCCACCGAAACCAGAAGGACGGTCACCCAAGAACTCGTCTGCAGCAGGCTGGATCATGAAAACGTCCTCTACGCAGGAACCACTGCCACACTCCAGAAAAGACTCCAACGCATACAAAACACCTCGGCACGCCTCATCCACGGACTCCACATTCACATCACCCCCCACCTGAGAGACCTGCACTGCCTCCCGGTCAACAAGAGGATCACCTTCAAACTCCTCACCCACGCTCGCAAAGCACTCCACAACGACGGACCAGCATACCTTAACGACCAATTGTCCTTCTACACCCCGATCCACCAGCTCCGCTCATCCGACCTCGCCCTCGCCACCGTCCCACGCATCCGCCAAATGACCACCGGCAGCAGATCATTCTCCCACCTCGTTGCCAAGACATTGAACATCCTCCCCGCCCACTTAAGAATGGCCCAGGACCTGCTGACCTTCAGAAGACTTCTCAAGACCTGGCTGTTTGACCTGTAGCTGCTCCCCCCTCCCCCCAGCGCCTTGAGACCGTCACGGGTGAGCAGCGCGCTTTACAAATGTTTGATTGATTGATAACATGACAAAGTACTGATGCCAAGCTGAGGCATAAGCTAAAACAACTAAAAAAATTAATGTTTTATCAAGAGCAATATTGTACATCAGGCTGTGAGGTAAAGAAGTGTATTGCGCTAACTGAGGCCAGACCCCTATGTCGTTGAGAAAACAACACCAGTTTTGCCTCAGCGCGACCCATATTGCAGAAGGTGCCGCACAAGCATCTGTGCCCTGTCAGTAATACTGAAGTGCCCTATGGCAAAAACAGCAGGTGCACATGCCTGTCACCCTGCATCGAATAGACACTGGTAGACAATACATCAACACAACCCAATACCTCCAATAAGATCATTGACTATCACAAATCTCCCACTCCTCCCATATTTCTAAAGCTACAGCAGGCACATTTATTCAGCTGGCGGAGTCAATGGCAACCCAAAACTGTTCTGCTTTCATGAATCAATGTACTGATTGACCTCAGATGTTGGGAATGCCAGCCAACCTCACCACACAAGGTTTGCCATAAATTGGTCTCCTGAAGGGTAGGACCTTCAAGGCATGCGCATCAAATGACGAACTAAGGGCACAGAGACACTAACGTACACCTTTAATTGTATCCAGGATCAATAAATGAAACACAAACAGATCAGAAGTTCTAATGTCGTATGGGGAATGAACGGTGAGATTCATCGACACACAAACTAAATTAAAGTAGTATACACATGATCCAAAACGGAATACAAGATGTATTTTATGAATAAAAACCACATAAGTGATGTCACTTACTTGTAGGTTAGATAACTGTTCCTCACTTTAATCCCACCTTTGATAAAGCTAACCATGTTTTCATCCTGTAGAGGAAAGAAGCATTATTTACATTACATTTCAGTTTAAATACCTAATAATGTATCATCACTTGATGATACATTATTAGGTAAATTCTCTCATAGCTGTGAGTAGTAGTATTTCTATTAACTCTTATCTAATATTTCTGTCCAAAGCACACTGGAAGCAGGACAACAATATGATCCAGGTATCAATATAAAACAACCATTAACAGCACAAGCATCTCAGTGTTTCGGATTCAGCAGTCATCAAAGATAATTATCTGTTGCCTTGCGTCTTCTGCATTCATGAACTAGCGTAAAGTTTGCTTTGGGTCTAGGTACTTTATACATTACAATATGTTTAGCTTACTTATCTTTTTAGGCAAACTGGTGGTAACTCAAGCAAGTAATCTTGGTAGGATAGTGTATCATTGGCCAATTTTGTTTCTTCAGGTGCCAACTCGCTTGGATTTCATAAAATGGGCATACATTTTAATTAGGATGTTTTGGGGGTGGGTAATGCTTAATATAGGTTTTGCTGGAGAAAAATCCAATCTCCAAACGTGATCCCCAATAAGCCGGATACTTACTTTAGTTTAGTTTATTTTTGCATTTGTATAGCGCATAAATCACCCGAAGGTCTCAGAGCGTTTGCGGAAAGAAAAAGCTCCCAGCTGGAGACCCACATAGCTGATAGGCAGGGCTAAAAAAGCCAGGTTTTTAGTTGTCTACGAAACCTAAGGTAATCAGACTCTGGCCTTATTTGGAGGGAAAGGGAGTTCCAGGTTTCAGGGGCTGTCTTGCTAAATGCCCTGTTGCCATTTCTGGCTGTGCGTACCCTCGGGATGGTGAGAAGAGATTTGCCAGAAGATCTAAGCGTTCTTGCTGGTTTGTAGGCCTTTAGCTTGCGTTCTAGGTATGCTGGACCGTGTCCATTGATGGATTTATGGACCAGGCAGCATAGTTTGAACTTAATACGCTTTTGTACTGGAAGCCAGTGCAAGGTCTTTAAACAAGGCAGTGGTGGGGTGCGGGACGGCATGTCCAGCACCAGCCTTGCAGCGGTGTTCTGAAGGACCTGTAGGCGAGCCAGGAGAATGATATTTATTGAGGACAAAAGTGCGTTTCCATAATCAATCCTGCTGATAATGAGTCCTTGTAATAATAATAATAATAATAATACAGAAATTTATTGAGCGCGAACAGCTACCTCTGGGGAGGTGTCCCGGCGCTAGCGAGTCCCACAACAAGAGTAAGTAGTCAGGAAGGGGGGCAGGATTATTGCGTAAAAAGCCAGGTTTTTAGGAGTTTCCTAAAGCTTGCTTCTGACGTGGCGGATTGGATGGCAGGAGGCAGGGTATTCCAAAGTTTCGCCGTGCCGGCCGAAAAGGACCTGCCTCCAAGTCTCGCTTTCCTTATGTGCGGTACAGTTAGCTTGAGTAGGGAGTTTGAGCGTAGCTCACGTTTTTGGTGGTAGCGGGGAAGTCGGAGTTTCAGATAGTTTGGACATGTGCCTTTTAGCGCTCTGAAAGCCAGGGTTAGCACTTTGAACTTAATTCTGCTTGCCACTGGTAGCCAGTGCAGCTCGTGCAGATGCGGAGAGATATGCTGCCTAAAAGGGACCCGTTTTATTAATCTCGCAGCCGCATTCTGCCGGGCATGTGAGCTGAGAGGGGTATCCATTTAAAGATTTTCCTCAGATTACGCATAAGGCCAAAACCAGTTTGCACCACTTTATTTATATGGTCAGACATGGATAGCTTATTATCGATTATTACCCCCAGGTTCCTGGCAGAGGGTTTAGGCGAAGGGCATGGACCAAGGGAGGCTGGCCACCAGTCTTCTGACCATATTTTATCAGCTTTTCCAAATAGCAAGACCTCCGTCTTTTCCGCGTTCATCATTAAAAAGTTCCGGGTCATCCATTCATGAATAGATACCATGCACTCTTTAAACCTCAGTTTGATTTCATCTGGGTTGTGGTTTATTGTGACCAGTATTTGAGTGTCATCTGCGTAAGACACGGTTCCAAAACCGTGCGCTCGAATGACCATTGCAAGGGGGGACACATAAAGGTTAAAGAGCGTGGGGCTCAATATTGACCCCTGTGGGACACCCTTGTCGTTGTCATGGAAGTTGGAGGCATGAGCTACAATTTGGACCTTGGACCGCCTGTTGGTCAGATAACTCTTTATCCATTGTAGTGCGGAGCCTTCGACACCAACCTCAACAAGATGCTCTAAAAGAATGCGATGTGAGATGGTGTTGAAGGCCGCAGATAGGTCGAGGGGGACATGTATGACAGACTGTCTGGAGTCCAGAGTCATTCTTATATTATCAACAATTTCCAACAGGGCAGTTTCGGTGCTATGCGATGCCCTAAAGCCCGACTGGGATGGGTCCAGGAGCTTATTGGTTTCCAGATGGCTTATGAGTTGTTTATTAATTAAGGACTCCATAATCTTTCCAAATAGGGGGAGAAGGGAGATAGGCCGATAATTAGGGAGTGATTTAGGATCAGCCGAGGTTTTTTCCAGAATAGGTCTTATTACTGCTGCCTTCCAATGAAATGGAACAGAGGAATGTAGTAGGGACTGGTTCAGGGTTTTAGTGAGGGCAGGGATCAGGACAGGAGCTATTTTAGATAAGATTTGTGGGGAAGCAGGGTCTCCAGGGGCTCCAGACTTCATTTTGCGCAGGGTTGCCTCAACCTCTGTTTCTAAGCAAGGTGAGAATTCCCTTAGGGGGACAATGCGATTGGTGGGGTTCCTACGGCTGTTATTCGGTGAGCCTATGGCCTGGCTTACAGGAGGCTACTGAGGGAAGAGCTTGTGGATCTCATTGATTTTATCATGAAAGTACAGGGCCACAGAATCCACCCATTCTTTAGATTCGTTGAGTGACTGTTGGTTGGCAGAAGGATTAGTGAATTGTTTGACTATGCTATACAGCTCTTTCTGTGAGTTAGCTGCCTGTGTTATCCTATTGCCGAGGTAAACTTTTTTAGCTTCGGCAATCCCTTTCATATACTGCCTGTGTGCTGCCTTGTATTGTTCCCTATCTTTTGGATCTTTTGTTTGTCTCCATTTCCTTTCTACTACCCTGACCGAGTGTTTGACTAGCTCCAGGTCCGGCGTAAACAAGGGTGAGTTTTTAGTTGGGGGCTTAAAAGCCCGTGCCGGGGCAATGTTATCTAATGCCGAGGCGATGGCGGATTCTAGCTACTTGGCTGCTGTGTTAGGGTCAGTTTTATGAGTGATAGCTGGAGGAGAGAAATACGCAGCGAAGGAGTCTGAGCTGATCTTGTTCCATGGTCTACTTAGTTTTTCCTAGGTAGTATTTCGGGATTTGACCTGGGTGCCAGCGATGTCAAATTTTATGAGAAAATGATCAGTCCAAAGGATTGGATCAATCTGCTTGATATCAACTTTTGGGGAGTTAGTACATATGTGATCTAGTGCATGTCCGGCAATATGCGTTGGACCTGTGGGAAGTAAGCGTAGCTGTAAGGCCTCGAAGCTAGTGATTAGGTTTGCAGTGTAGGGGTCAAGAGTTTGGTCCAGATGATAGTTGATATCCCCTAACAAAAGGAAGTTCCCCGTGGCTAGGGCGTAGGGCGCTATTGCTTCCACTAGTTTCTCCACAAAATGGGTTTTGGCTCCTGGGGGTCTATAAATAAGAGCTACCTTCCATGACTCTGTTTCCTATGGTCATGGTGGCAATACACATTTCGCCCCAAGATTCTAAATAGGAGTCGTTAATGTGTAGCTTGATAACAGATTTGTATATTATAGCCGTTCCGCCTCCCTTTTTAACAAGGCGGTCAAGTCTATGTATTTTGTAGGTAGGGGAAATGGCTGTCGTGATGTCGGGCAAGGAGGACTCCTGCAGCCATGTCTCTGTGACAAATAAGACATCAGGATTGTCGGAGTTCAGGATCGACCATATTTCTAAGGCGTGCTTCGGAAGGGATCTAGCATTGCAATACATGCAGACTAGGTTTGCCTGCGGTCGGGGGGCGGGTGTGCTAAGGTGTTGTCTTGCCGCTGATGTCTTGAATCCCATACCCCTACTACTGCTACAGGGATATTTGAGTATTATGGTGGTCTTACTTGCTGTTTTTAGGGCGTGAAGCTCCAGGTTAGTATAACATATGATGCCCATTGTGGATTGTAGGTCAGAGGATGTGAGGCACCAAATAGTCAGGAAAAAGAGAAGGGTACCTGGCGTCTGGAGTCGGCCGGGAGCGGACGGGCGCAGACGGGCTTGCCTTTGGCGCGCCTTTGGCGCGCCGCTGCGCGCGTCCGTTCAGCGCACTAGGTTAAATAGTCACAGTGGGCGGGACCGCAGCAGTGTGGGCTGAGGCTAGAGCGCTACCCCTGATGAATCGAGGGAGTGAGGTGCCTAGAAAGATGGTGTTAGACCCCACCGCTCAAACGGCACAAGCCGCGGCGGACTAGGGAGACACCGAGCAAGGTACAGTGACTTTCAAGTTTCAAAGGTTTACGAAATAGCAGCGTTAGAGATTACAAGGATAAAATGGTTCTGTGCAAAATAGCAGCGTGATTTTTAAAATGACTGCCAAGCAGTCTAAACCTGCAGCGTGGGCTAGAGCCAAGGTTTTTCTTTTACACACGTCCGCTCGGCGCACTGGGTTAAGTAGTCACAGTGGGCGGGAACGCAGCAGTGTGGGCTGAGGCTAGAGCGCTCCCCCTGATGAAACGAGGGAGTGAAGCGCCTAGAAAGATGGTGTTAGACCCCACCGCTCAAACAGCACAAGCCGCGGCGGACTAGGGAGACACCGAGCAAGGTACAGTGACTTTCAAGTTTCAAAAGTTTACGAAATAGCAGCGTTAGAGATTGCAAGGTTAAAAAGGTTCTGTGCAAAATAGCAGCGTAATTTTTAAAATGACTGACAAGCAGCCTAAACCTGCCGCGTGGGCTAGAGCCGAGGTTTTTCTTCTGCGCGCGTCCGCTCGGCGCACTGGGTTAAGTAGTCACAGTGGGCGGGACCGCAGCAGTGTGGGCTGAGGCTAGAGCGCTACCCCTGATGAATCGAGGCAGTGAAGCACCTAGAAAGATGGTGTTAGACCCCACCGCTCAAAACGGCACAAGCCGCGGTGGACTAGGGAGACACCAAGCAAGGTACAGTGACTTTCAAGTTTCAAAAGTTTACGAAATAGCAGCGTTAGAGATTACAAGGTTAAAAAGGTTCTGTGCAAAATAGCAGCGTGATTTTTAAAATGACTGACAAGCAGCCTAAACCTGCAGCGGGGGCTAGAGCCGAGGTTTTTCTTCTGTTATAATTATTATGCTATTGTAGGAAGGTAGGAACGTTTTGGCATGGTTACCCCCACGTTTTGCCTGGTGTCAGTGTTTTGGACTACTCGGACTGGGATCCTGCAAATCTGGACACCAGTCACTGTGCTTCCTCCCTAAATGTGAAAATGGTGAGTACTTTGGTACCTTACCAATTGGCTACTGGTGTACCCTTGTAAGTCCCTAGTATATGGCACTAAGGTACCCAGGGTATCGGCGCACCAGGGGTTTCCCTCGGGCTGAAGCATGTATTATGCCACCAATGAGGGACCACTCAAATTGTGACCACAGGCCTGCCATTGCAGCCTCTGTTAACTGGTGCTAGCACCACTCACTAAGTTTCAGTATATCGGAGGTCACTGCACTTCAAAACTATAAGTCACCCCTGAGGAAGGCCTTTTATTTCAGAATAAAGGGTGCTAGGTTATAAGTGTGAGAGTGCCCTGCATAAGCAGGACACCCCCTACAAACCCAGGCGTCGATTCTACCGGCTGTGTAAGTGCAGTCAGCCATTTTATACATATAGTGAACATCAAGTCAATTATGAGATGTCTAACTATATATATTGGCTGCACCGAAACCAGTCATGTTTGGTATCAAACATTTTGGAATCCTACCCTAACACTGATTCCAGTGTAGGATTACATGTACTGGGAGGCTTCCCTGGGGTGGCCCCTGTAATCCCAGGACCAGCCGTTCAGGGTCTAACAGCAAGCTAGTGCTGCTGCCCACCACAGTCACGATTCTGGCCTCCTGATGCTGAGCTGAGCTCGAGCAGGGCAAGGTAGAACAATAGATTTCCTGTTGCAGGGAGGTGGGACCACCTCCCAGACACAAATTTGTATATTATGCTGTGGTGGAGCGCTCGCCAGCACCACAAGACTGCTTTGAAGGGCGCATTCAGTGCCCTCCTTGCATACTCTAGCTGGAGCCAGTTCAGGGAGCCATTGGCTCCTGCTCTGGCACGAAACTGGAAAAAGGACATGGGAGTACCCTCCCCTCTATCCTGCCCCTCCTCTGGGAGGGACCCCTGAATTGTCCCTACCCTTTTCTTAGGGCACTTAAGAGCTTACCTGTGGGTGGCTCTTAAGATTAGTCATGGGACAAGATTCAAATCCGAAATTACTTCCACTTCAACCATCTGGGCACTTTAGACTTCATTGGACTTAGCTGGAACCAAGACTGCATCAAGTAAGACTCTTGCTACCTCTGGTCTCGTCGTCCTGCCAGGTTCTTCTCCAGGCCTGTGGGCATCAAAGATAACTAAAGTAATCTCTCTTGGAGTGAAGGAGTCACTCCCCTACATCTGAAGGCACCGTAACAAAGCTGACCGGTCTGCTGCTCCTGAGGTCCTATGGACTCCAAAAGGCTCAGCAACACACGTGGTGGTTCTGCAACTCCCTCAAGGCCTGCACTGTCTTCTCAGCAAGTTTGATGTCAGTTTTCCTCTGCAAAACCATTGGAACAGAACACCTGAGCACCTGATAAACTTGCCGTTGTCAAGGCTTGTTGACTCTGTCCTCCAGAGATCTTCAGGCTACAAGAACGTCCAGCCTCCAGCATCTCTTCCTACCAAGATCCTTATCCTCGCGGCATCCTCTGCACCGTGATATTCATCTTTAGTGAGCTGCTCAAGGTCCTCTTGTGACTCCTGTGCATTCGGCCTGTGGGTCTTTTGAGGGTCTTTGTTGGCTTCAGTTGGCTCCTCTGCTTGGGACCTGCTCTGACTCTCCTGCATTTGGTAAGTCCCCTGGATCTTGATTGTCCCGACACTGCACCTTCTTCGTTTACGACGTCTTTTGCTGCTGCCAAGGCTTGATTGTGCTCATGCCGGACACAGACCCCTGGGTGCAGACTTCCGATGTGGGACAGCTCATGAACCACTCCTCGTCTTCCACAGCGTCGTCTGGTCCTCACAGCTGCAGCGACAAGTTCACCGTCAGCATCTTGCATCTTCTGTCATCGGTGGTCATTGTTCTTCCGTGCCTCCTGGTCACTCCCGAGTGGCATAGACTCTGTCCTCTCTGCTTGCAGGTACTCCTCTTCAAGAATCCATCTTTGGATTCCACGAGTCTCTTTCACCCGTGGCACCTTCACTGAAGTCCTCCATTTTGCTCTATGCAGTTTCCGAAGTCACTTCGATACCATGGCTTTCCTGGTGTAGGTATCCACGGGTGGGTTGACTCTCCAACCTTCCATCTTCCATGGGGTTTCTTCAGGGTCCACTTGGAAGGGTCCTTCTTTAAAATTGCAACCACGACTTACCCATTGACTTAATAATAATAAAATAATAATCTTTATTCGGTTTTTAGCAATGCAAAACCATAAAAGTTATCACAACATACAAAATTCATGAGTATTTATATAAAAACAGTTATTAGACACATTTTTTTTTTAAAACATATGACCAGGTTCCGTGCAAATTAAGTAAATGATAGGACAATAGTAACCCTCTGAGTTTCTTCTTCTATTTCAAAGGTTATTCCTATGTCTCAAAATACACTTTAGAAAGTGGAGTACGTGGTAACAGGTACGTTCAGAATCCAGCATCTGTAGTGCTAACATGGCCAGGCGACACTGTCTATAACCCCAATTTTTTAGTAAATGGATTATCCAGATTTTTCTATGAGTATGAAAAAATTTGCAAAACAAGATTGTATGAATGGTTGACTGTTGGGATAAATCGTCACATGGACAAGGGGCCAAGTTTGATTTCCAATTGTTTTTTTCAGGAAAAGTCACTAGTCTATAAAAAAGATTCAGTCTGAACCTTGTTAGGAGCATCTTCTCGTACGTTGTAAATTCTAGAGTTAGATAAAGCTGGATTTTCGGGGAGTGCTGTATCATATTCGCGTGGGTCACAGATTCTTTGGTCGACAGCAAGGTCAGTCTCAAAGACTCTAGGTGGCTCAGCGCAGTTTGTTTCAGTTCTTTCTTAGATATTTCATTTAGTTTTTCTGGGGTGAAGTAATACTTTTGTAATCCCAGATCGGAAAAGAAATTTCTGATATAGGAGAGCCATGCTATTTTATGTACATGATCCAATTCCATGGAGTCCTGTAAGATGTTTTTGGTCAGCAGGTTTTTGTCCGACAACCAAACGAGCCTCCAGAGTAATAGTGGCTGGATCTTAATTAAGTCTTCAATATATGGGATTCCCAATTCCATATGCGAGGCATAGATCGAAGAGCCTTTTGGCGTGGACAAAAGGAATCTCATGAAAATGTTTTCTTCTTTTTGCAAAGAACCAGTAGCTGTGTGTCCCCAAATCCCTGCCCCGTAAAGGGCGATGGCTTGGCATTTTGCAGCATAAATCTGTAGCAGTTCTACTGATGGTCTTTTTCCAAGTCTTTTTGAGAAGTTCATCAGTACTAGAATAGCTTGTTTGAAAAGATGTCTCCTGGCCTCAACGGCAGCCTTCCAACTTAAGCTGTCATCGATCATGATGCCCAAGTAAGGGTACTGTGAGGTCTTTTCGATTTTTTGATCTTTTAAATAGATGGTCTTTGTGGCTTTTCGATGTCCACCCGCTACCATGACAAATGTTTTTTTTACATTGATATGTAAATCCAGGGCACCCATAAAATCAGCATACTTGGATAAAGATTTCTGAAGCTCGATAGGAGTGCGTGCTAAAATAACTGCGCCATCCGCATAGAGCAGTGCGGGGATCAGGCGGTGTTTCAGTCTGGGCAGGTCCTGCCCCCCCCTCAACATGGTCTCCTCCAGACCGTTGGTATACAGGGAGAAGAGGAAGGGGGCTAGGACGCATCCTTGCCTTACTCCCCGCTCTACCCTAAACGGTGCGGTTAGTTCTCCTTTTGTTCCATATCTCACTCTTGCAGAAGCTTCACCATATAGCTCCCTTAGAAAATCCAGGAGGGGAGGATCAACCCCTAGTGTACCCAGCAGGGACCAGAGCTTCGCGTGCGACACACAGTCAAACGCGGAGGACAAATCCACATAGACCATGTAAATTGTCCCTGGCTTTGCATGAATGTATTTTGAAACTATCATACTTAAATTAAGGGCCTGTTCCACTGTTCCGAAGCCTTCCCTAAATCCGAACTGGAGATCCGAAAGGATATTTTTATCTTTTGCCCATTGCTAAAGTTTTTCCAGTACAACTCTACCGACTACTTTGCCCAGGGAGTCAAGCAGCGAAATGGGTTGGTAACATTTCGTATCCTGGCGGTCCCCCTTTTTAAAGATAGGGACCATAATGGAACCTGACCATGACTCCAACAGTCCGAGTTTCGCTGCTGCTGAGCAGACTCTTGTGAGTATTGGTATCCACAGGTCAGGAAGGTGTTTAAATAAGTCCACTGGGACCCCATCTGGGCCGGGTGCTTTGCCGCTCTTACTCATCAATAGTGCCAGTTCGACGTCTTGTAAATCAAAGTCTATCGATATTGGGAATACTACCGGGGAAGATTAAGATGGCGTTCTTCTGTTAACGATGTTAGTTCAAAGATTTTCGAGGAATGATTCACCCAGGTTTCCTCATCGATAGCAACGTCGATCTGGGGAATGTTAGAGTCCGATAGCAAGGGAGACTTAACTATTCGCCAGAAAGACTGACTATCTTTCATGAGTGCGCTTTTATGCAGAGCGTTCCACAAAGACAGTTTCAACTCTTTTTTCCTTATCTTTCTGGCGTTATTATACTCCCGCCGGAGATGTTGAATCTCTAGATGGTCTCTGTTTGATTTTCCAAGTGCCTTTCTTAAGTTGGTCTGCGCCTTAGTACAATCGTGATTAAACCAACCTGTGGTACTTGGTTTATTTTGTTTGGGTATTCTGGTCAGCAGTGTTTTTACTTGTTCTAGTATCATCCTAAAATTTTCCAGGATTAGCTTGGCATCTGCTTGAGGATCCAAGCATATCATTATACTGTTATAAGCAGTCTTTATTAACGTGTTAGTGAGCTTGTTAGGATCCACTTTTTCCCATTTTATAGTGTATCCGTTTTTTTTGCCCAGTTCAAGCCTATTTTGTGACCAGGTATTTGCTATTGTTGCCATAAAGGATCTTGGTTGGTTCAACTGTAGATTCAGCCTTAGAGCGGAGTGGTCGCTTAGGATGTTTTCCAAAATTTTAAAATTCCTACTTAGATCCTTTAGACCTTCTGTGATGATTATATAGTCGACTGTGGTCTCGTGCCCCCTTCCTCGATAGGTAGGTTCTAGTTGATTCTCTGATGGTAAAATTGGGTTTCTTATTAATAGCTCTAGATCTGAGAGGATCTTGTTCATAGCCAACCCCGTTCGTGAATGGTGGAAGTGCACGAGGGGGTTCTCGTATTCGTCCACCACTCCACAGGTCTGATTATTCGTCAAAGGGTAGGGATGTAAATTGAAGTCCCCACCCCATATTATATAGACATTACCCTTTCTCTCATAGAGGTGTCTTTGTTGGGTGATTTTTTCCTGAATTATAGAGAGGATGTTTAAAAAAATGTCATCCTCTAAGTTATTGTACAAATTAATTAGTATGATATGTTTTTTCCCTATTATCAGTGTAAACAATTGAAAGTTTGGGGAAAGATCTGTCTCTAATACCTTCAAATCAGTTATTGTGTTGGCTATATAAGTTACCAGTCCTCCTCTGGGTCTGCCTTAACTGCTTGGAAGGGCGGGGGAGGAATATGTCTTATATCCCACAAGATGTAGGGGCATCGTGGCCCATGTCTCCTGTAGGCATATAATTTTTCCCTCCTCCAAAAATCGAGCAGCAGAACCATCCTCTATTTTTGGTCGGAGGCCTGCGATGTTCCAGAAAAACACCGAGAGCTGTGAGTTTTCCTTCTCAGTCTCTGCCGTATTAGATTCTGGTGGATCTAGGGGAGCTTCGAATAAGACCGGGTTGGCCTGTAAGGGCTTCGGAGTTTCAACTCGTGGTCAGTCGACCATTTCCAGGCTGCTAAACCGATTCCTGGTCGGTATGCCTGGCCAATTTTGCCAATGTGGGGTATCTCTATAAATAGGTCTGTATGATCGGTAGGGCGGTCTGTCCCACTGTTCCCAGTTTCTGCCTCTGTTCTGTGGTCCCACAATCTGCCACGGGCCCTCTTGCTGTTGATAATTCTGGTTTACTGACCACCAAGAATTGTCAGGATCACTATGTCGCTGAGATATTTTAGGCCCAGCGAAGTCTAGTTCCCATGGTTGTGGGACAGGATTTCGCCAGATATTATCAGATTCTTTTGAATAGTTATTATAGTATCTTTTTGGGTAAAAGAAGGAAAGAGATCTTGTGGCGATCCCTCCAGTTGTGTTATTATAGTCCCAGGAACAGATATACTCTACTATACTAGGGTCCTCGAAGGTGATCACTATACAGTCTCCCTGAATAGTTTTTTTCCTATGTCCCACCCAGGGGGTCCTACAAACTGATGTTATCCTGCTTTTCCAGGTTGGCGGAACAGGTCAATTTGTGTTCAACCAATACTGTACTTTGTTTTTCAACGACCAGTTGGGTTCCGTCCCCTCTCCCGTTAGTTCTGGAACCCCCGTCATTACTACAACATATGGACAAGCCTCAGGTGGCATGTTTAGTGGGATGCTATTATCAGTGGTCCCTCTCATACCTCCTTTGTTATTTGGGAGATTTATTTTTTTGATGGCAGGAGTTTTAGGGGCCGGGGTGATTGTGGTTGGCGTGTTTGCTTTAGGTGTATTTGGTGCGATATTGCTCTGCGGAGGAATTGTAAGGGCCTTAGGCGTGGATTTCTGTGCAGCGGTAGCCTTTGATGCTGTAGGGGCCTTTGCTGTGGGTTGCTGTTTGGGCGACGGGCGGGCTAGAGTTGTAACTTTCTTTTGTGGAAGCAATGTAGCCGAGGTGTTTATGCCCGTTTTTGGCGGTCCCTGTATAGGTATTGCCTTAGAACAGCTAACAAGTTTTGTCAATTGAGACTCAATGTTAAGCAGTCTGGTTTCTATTGGGCGAATAAAGGAATCTAGAAGGGAAGCTATCTCCTTCATTAGTTTTGATGCTTCTCTATCCTTACCCGTTGTTGTTGGGGGGAGGGAATCTATGGTGGTGGCATCTTGGATATTCTGTGGTGGATGATGGATCATAATCAAATTATTGGCTGGGCCAGCAATTTGATGACATAAACCTGCTGGGTTTGTGGAGTCGATCAGATCTATATGATCGATCACTTTGTTGTTTGCCGTGTTATCTACCTTTTCCCTATCCTTCTTTTTCCTTATGGCCCCCTCCCTCCTCCCTCTAGCTTGCCTTACTATTTCCGGGGTGTGATCAGGGAAGATTTCAGGTGTTTTTTTTAACTCGTTTTCTGAAAATGTAACAGAGTTGAGAAGCAGAGAGGTCTACATTATTTGGGAGACTAAGTCTATTTGTGCCCACTGTAAGTTGGGTTGGGGCTGACTGTATTTCTGGGGTTCTTGCGGTTGCTAGTAGTCCCATTGAGGATCGCCTTGCAATTGCGAGTTCAGTTGATACTCTACCCTCAATCAGACTGATACTTTGATCAATGAATGTGTTTGCTTTAGAAATGAAGTCATCCATTGGTCCTAGCAGTTTTTCTCCTACCCCAGTTTTTTTGAGTTTTTTTAGCTTACTTCCCCTTGTATTCATTTTCAGTAGATGGAATATGCTATGTCTTGAGTTAGTAGTAATAAGTCGTCGCTGGCTTCAGAGAGGTGGTAAGTGCCTGTACAAGGAGTCCGGAGATGTAATGCTTAGAGGAGGGGCCCGGACCGGACTCTCACGTTCTCGAACGGCCTCAAACGACCCGCTCTTTGCCCGGTCTTCGCCCCGTGCTCCGCCCCGCGCGCGTCCCGCGTGAATTGATGCTAATTATGTACTTGTCGGCGGTGGGCGTGTCCGTGGGCGTGGCCGCCGGGGGAAGAGGAACCAGCTGAGCAACGTGGAGATTGCTGGTCCTCGCAGTCCCCCGGCTTGCTGTTGGTATTTGCCCAAGCCTCTACCATGGGGTCTCCAGCTGGGAGCGCTAGGCTAGCCCTGCCGATTGCAGGGCTCGCTCACACCAGCGAGTCCTCGTCAAGGGGAGGCGACAGCCTGAAGAGCAGATGTCTGTGTTGCACGGACCTTCACTCCGTCCTGGGCACAACGAGCAGCAGTGTACAGCAAGGAAAGTGAGTGGCACCTGCGAAGCGGGTGTCACGAAAGGTTTTGTAGTCGGTCGGCGGTGGGCGTGTCCGTGGGCGTGTCCGCCGGGGGAAGAGGAACCAGCTGAGCAACGTGGAGATTGCTGGTCCTCGCAGTCCCCCGGCTTGCTGTTGGTATTTGCCCAAGCCTCTACCCTGGGGTCTCTAGCTGGGAGCGCTAGGCTAGCCCTGCCGATTGCAGGGCTCGCTCACACCAGCGAGTCCTCGTCAAGGGGAGGCGACAGCCTGAAGAGCAGATGTCTGTGTTGCGCGGACCTTCACTCCGTCCTGGGCACAACGAGCAGCAGAGTTCAGCAAGGAAAGTGAGTGGCACCCTCTGCACCGTGATATTCAACTTTAGTGAGCTGCTCAAGGTCCTCTTGTGACTCCTGTGCATTCGGCCTGTGGGTCTTTTGAGGGTCTTCGTTGGCTTCAGTTTGCTCCTCTGCTTGGGACCTGCTCTGACTCTCCTGCATTTGGTGAGTCCCCTGGATCTTGATTGTCCCGACACTGCACCTTCTTCGTTTACGACGTCTTTTGCTGCTGCCAAGGCTTGATTGTGCTCATGCCGGACACAGACCCCTGGGTGCAGACTTCCGATGTGGGACAGCTCATGAACCACTCCTCGTCTTCCACAGCGTCGTCTGGTCCTCACAGCTGCAGCGACAAGTTCACCGTCAGCTCTCCTGCATCTTCTGTCATCGGTGGTCATTGTTCTTCCGTGCCTCCTGGTCACTCCCGAGTGGCATAGACTCTGTCCTCTTTGCTTGCAGGTACTCCTCTTCAAGAATCCATCTTTGGATTCCACGAGTCTCTTTCACCCGTGGCACCGTCACTGAAGTCCTCCATTTTGCTCTATGCAGTTTCCGAAGTCACTTTGATACCATGGCTTTCCTGGTGTAGGTATCCTGGTTCCTGGGGTATCCACGGGTGGGTTGACTCTCCAACCTTCCATCTTCCATGGGGTTTCTTCAGGGTCCACTTGGAAGGGTCCTTCTTTAAAATTGCAACCACGACTTACCCATTGACTTGCATTGATCCCCCAGTCTTGTTCCCACTCTGCACACAGCTTCCGTGGGCCTCCTGGTTAGTTACCTTGGGTAGTTCCTTGGGTGCCCAGCACTTCTACATCTTCTGGATATAGTTTTGACTTTGGTTGCAGTTCGCATTCTTTGTTATATGGTTTGGTCTCCCCCTGGAGACCACTGGTATTTGTGTTTACTTACCGGTTTCTTTTTGAAATATTGTGTGTATTGCATTCATATCTCTGGGTAGGAAATATACCAAGGTGTTAGTGAGTGTGAGTATTAAAAATAAACATTTTTATAAATACACTGTGTGGTTCTTGGTTTAACCTACACTATGTGATTAGTACTGGTAAAACAAGCTGCTTAACACTCCTCCTGACTAATGTCCCCTGTTGCACTAAAGGTCCAGTTGTCCTGTTCCTGAATGGTATTGCCTGAGTGTTATTAATAGGCAGAGGAGAAAAGCTCGAGGCACTGGACCTTTCCAGCCTCATTTCTTAAAAGTACAGCAAAGGATTGAGCAGGTACTCCTCGTTAAATAATGTGTATGTTAAGAATGTATTTGTAAACTCCCTTTGTGGGTCTAAAGTATTTTGTTGTTGCTGAAAGTGAAGCAGGGGGAGAGCGCTCCCTCAGGCATCCAGAAGCGTATCCAGCGTTCCACAAAGTCTGCTTGTTCCACTCCCTCAGCAAAGCCAACCAGGCGAACGTTGTTACGGCGGGCGCGGTTTTCTGCATCCTCGGCCTGCCGGTGGAGTTCCTGTGTGTAAGACTGGAGCCGATTCACCAGGGCCTTGAGTTGCTGAACGTCGTCCTCCAAGGCCGATACTCGGGATTCCGCCTCCTTAATCCAATCATTAGCGTTGCAAAGGTCCTGTCTGATCAGTGTAATGTCGACACGGACCTCAGCAATCTTGCCCTTGACCGAGGACTGCGACATCTGGATCGCCTGGAGAATTACTGAGGGGTTAGGCGCAGCAGGGGCCCCCGCGCCAGCAGGACCACCAGCAGCCTTGGCATCCGTGGTGGTGAACTGGTCCATTCTGGTCTGAGTAGCCGGGGTCTTGGGTATTTTATCCCGGTTCATGATGAACTCCAGGCGGTATGGGAAGGGGGCAGCAGTTCCCCGGGAGCAGTCTGGTCGGCCGGGAAGCAAGGAAAGAGGATGAAAGAGGGAGACCCGGAGCCTCAGCGGACCACAAACCAGCTCCTGGGTCGTCGGATCACCAAGGATGTAGGCCAGGGGTAACCCCAGAAGCAGAAGCAGGGCGTCATGGCTCCATACAACAGGATCCAGTGGGGGAGCCCACAACCAGGACCCCCCCCCCCCGCCGCCCGAGACATGCGGCCGATCCAGAGCACCAGGCAGCGGCCCCGCCCCAGGGCCCCCGCACCAGGCAGGAGCAGCGGACCAGGAGATCAGGCTCGGCCAGCGCCAGCCCTCCCCTGGCGTAGGGGAAAGTAGAGCCTGCCGTGAAGCCCAAGCACCACTGCCCGCGATGGCAGTCGAGGCACCATCGACCCTCTGAGGCTCCAAGGGTGAAAGGGGGGGGGGTGAGAGGCCCGGGACAAGCCCAGGGCTCCACGCACCCAGTTCCCCCAGCCGCCCGACCGACAGCCGACCCCCCTCTCAGAGGTCCGCACCCCCACGTCCACGCACACACCTCCTCAATCACATGAGGCGGGGTGATCAGGCTATCCACGTCCACGGCAGGCTGGGCCCAAGAAAGGCAGCACATCCAGGGGATCTCAGGACCTCCTCAGCCGCGTTCCATGTAAAGACTTCAGTGGGAAATTTTCGCTGTTGTCACAGGCCAGGGGAGCGCAGAGCCCGTCTCCCACAATGGCCAGAGCACAAGGAGGAGGGGAGACACAGGGGACAGCGAGTCGCCGTCCGCCCGAGATCAGCGAGCAGGGCAGCAAGCGATGCAGTCCAGTGGGCAGATACTTGTCTCCGGGATCAGGCCGGCACCACAGAAAGCCACAGGAAGGAGCCATAAGGGATGTCGCAATTGCAGTGCAGAAGGAAGGCCCCCCCAAGGAAAGAGATGGGGCCAGATGAAGAGAGACTGCCCGTCTCCACCGCCCGATCTAACGGACGACTCCTGGCACAAGCACCCAGCTCAACCAACATCCGGTCTGTCCCATTGGAGAGGGGCTCCCAGTCACAAACTACAGAGCCCAGGGCCTCAGAGGAAGGGGGGGTGGGGCGGGGAGGAGAGGCCACACGCTCCCGACGCCCGATCCAGCGGCTGAACTTCGCCACCCGCACAGCACGCCGGGGCCCCCACACCACCCAGGAGATGCCCCGCAGCGGGCAGGCCTCACCTCTCTCTCCGGAGCGGACACCGGGTAGTTGCGGTAGTCAGTGGAGGTCCGCCGGGTCACGGCCACAGGCAGGTTGTAAAAGGTGAAGTTCCGAGATCTGGCATGTGTAGCGCCGGAGGCAGAGTTCCGTGGTAGGCGCCGGGGCACCGCAGATCACCCAGCCATCTGTGTGAACTTTGAGTTTTTTGGATCAATGCACAGCCTTGTTTTTGAATGAGTTTCTATTCAGATTAGCCTTGTTAAGGTGCTGCTATTGGGTGACGCTTTCCGTCCCATGCGTCCTTTTAACAATAATTATAAGTGTGGCCAATGAACCATTGGTTACATCCCCAATAGGCACTCTGTATGGGTTCCTCTTTAAATGAAGACTCCACGTGTTTTTTTAATGTTTGGTCTCCTTTTATTTTTGATTATAATTATCATGGTTGGTTTTCAAACATCCTTTTGAAAATATTTCTCTTTCTTCATACACATTTCTTATCAAAACAGATATATATTTCTAGGCTCCAATGCATTTCGGGCATCTCTTGCCAGCATGTCAGACGTAAGCGCTATGTTGAAAACGTTATTTTGACTCGCGTAATTTCTTCACATGTAGATTTAGGAATCAGACGTTTTCCGACTCTCATGTAAGTGCGGTTTTTTTCTTTTTCTTTCAACTTTGTTTAACCGTTCCAGTTGCACGGGTGATAAAGGTCACTTTTATCCTGCACACATTATAACACACGATAAAAACCCCCCCCGCATGGTGTGAAGTTCAACCACTGACAAAAACGATTGAAATGTATAGATATAAGGGTTGTGATCGTGATTACATTTGTATTCCTAACAGCTACTGCTCCCTGAGGAAGGGCAAGAGATGCCCGAAATGCATTGGAGCCTAGAAATATATATCTGTTTTGATAAGAAATGTGTATGAAGAAAGAGAAATATTTTCAAAAGGATGTTTGAAAACCAACCATGATGAATATAATCAAAAATAAAAGGAGACCAAACATTAAAAAAAACACGTGGAGTCTTCATTTAAAGAGGAACCCATACAGAGTGCCTATTGGGTGTGTAACCAATGGTTCATTGGCCACACCCAGCCATCTGTGCCTGAACACCGCTGCCACCTCCTTCGTCAGGGGTTACTGCAGGACCGCGGCAGTCTCGAGGTGCACAACAGCGGCGGCCGCCATTTCACATCCAGTAGGCCCGGCACAACAAGACAAGCTGGAGGGCCAGGGGCCGCGATTTTGGCCGCAGCAACACAGACGGGCTCCGGACCACTTTGGGGACAGGTCAGTAATTTTTAGGGCTTCCGATGGTGGCGGATGAAGAGCGGATGACGGAGGGGTCCGGAGCACTTCTAAAGTGCGACCGCCATATCTTGACGCTCTCGGCCACGCCCCAATTTGCACATTTAATTTATTTGTGCGTCTCTAGTAAATGGTACCACATAACATAGAGCCTGTTAAATACATGCTACTAGTGGGCCTGAAACATTCATCATGTCAACCACTGAAGTAGCCTTTTAAATCATTGTCTAGGCCTGCCACTGCAGCCCGTAGTGCAGTTTTAATCTGCAATTTCAATGTGGCAAAAAAACCTTTGCCAGACTAAAATCTTCCTTTTCAATACATATAAATCAGACATAAGGCAGTCCCTAAAAGCTCATAGGGCAGAGTGCCTTGTATGTATAAAGTAGGACATTCAGGTTTAATTTTTACATGTCCTGGTAGTAGAAAACGTTGAAAAGCATTTTTTCACTAATGTAAGGCCTATCTTTCCTATTGACTAACACTTGGTTACATTATTACTTTTAATAAGTGATAACCTTTGATTGGAAGCAGGTAGAAGTATGGGGCGTACACTCAAATGAATTGTAATTTAAAATCCTCTTTAATGGTGAGATTGGATTTTAGGTCACAATCCTGAAAGAGCTACTTTTAGAAAGCTGGCATTTTCTTGTCCTAACCATCTGTACCTTCTGCGAGTATCCTGGGTTACATGACTGCAAATGGCTCTGCTTCAGGGGTTTGTGAATTGCTTCCAGACAGTGACACAACTAGGGGGATTAGGTGTGGACAGGATGGCTGGAATGGAGCTGTACCCAGCCACACTTACATTTCAAAGAGCTTTTCCACCTACACACACAAAGGAACCTGACACTAGTCTTTTTAACCCCAAGTGTCTTGGAGCCTGGACAGGGTAAGGGAAGAATGTTCCAGAACCAGAGGTGGGGGTAGTATAGGGTATCCACCCTACTTCAAAGGCTGGCACCAGGTATAAATATTGGACCTCCAGAATCACTCTCCAGTTGGCTTTACAGAAGAAGGACTACCTTGTTCCCCAGAGGACTGCCAAGCTGCTTGA
The DNA here is from genome assembly GCF_964263255.1 of Lissotriton vulgaris. Taxonomy (NCBI): domain Eukaryota; kingdom Metazoa; phylum Chordata; class Amphibia; order Caudata; family Salamandridae; genus Lissotriton; species Lissotriton vulgaris. Next base: position 369,476,416 of record NC_141685.1, read on the forward strand.
GGACTGTCTTGACCTACAGAGTGCAGCCCTGCTACCTGAGGACTTCCCTGCTCTATAAAAAAAAAAGACTGGCCCTGTCTTCTTAATGCCGGACTACCTGAGTGACTCCAAGAGTCAGTTGGCTGACCTGTCGGAGCTGCAGGGACACAACAAGCTCCAGAGGCCTCCCTGCAACTGTCCAGCTGACCTGAGCCCTGCTGGCCTCTTCTGGAGTGAGTTTCTAATCCCCAAGAGGTGCTTCCCCATGTAAAGGTCCCTTGGTTCCCATTGGTTAAGCTCCTCCTGCGAAGAAGGGTGAAATCCTGAAGTTTTGGGCTCTACTCAAATCGGCCATTTCGCACAAGCAATCTGCTACCTGTGACAACTGCCAACTTGAAGCTCCAGTAAACCCCACTCTTTGCACGAAATCTGTACTTCACACTACATCAACAACAGCCATGTTGAATGCCAAAGTGAAGCTCCAGCAATGACTGCCAGCAATGCCCAGCAGGCTTTTTGCACTACAGCTATGATAGCATGGCTCCACCAGGCTTGCAGTTCATGCTACAGCAACGACAATTTGCAACACTCTTCTGTTGCTCGTGCCCTCCTCCACTGCAAAAAGAACTCTTTGGGCCAAACCTTGAGAAGGTAACTTTTTCAGCAGGACTAACCTGGTCCTAGTATCGGTCCAGCGCTTCATCGCAGTTGGCCTGGACTTCTGACTTCCCCCGATCTAGCACAACCAGATGACTGCAAGTGACACTGTGTGCTTTTAGGCACTATTTACACCTAAAACTTTAAAACTGAATATCTCAGGTTCTTCTGGTTAGGTTTTTGTCATTATGGTATCATGTTATTTATAAAAATTACTCTATTTATCGAAACTGGTTTATGATTTTATTGTGTTTTTTTTAAACTTTATTACTGTTGATGCACTTCATAATTACTTTACACATTTCCTCTAAGTTAGGCCTGACTAACTTGTTGCCGAGCTCCTAGAGGATTAAGCACAGGTTAACTTAGTGATCTTTGTGGTTCACCCAGACAAGTATTGTGGTTGTTGCCTAGTTGGGGCTACCACCCCCCTCAAACTATAACCAAATTTCTTACAAAATGTTTTGCATACACACTGTTGCTATAACATTGGTATTGTGTCAAAAACGTAAAGTAAAGGTGTTTATATGAACAACTGTGATATTTTAAGCCTAATTGTTTTATTTAGAGGCACTATCTTGTTGGCATAATATAAATTGCACAGATACCCTTATATCACCCGTCACCTTTTACAATTATCTTTTAAAGTTTATTTTGTAATTTTTCTTCCCTTGATATATAAAAAAATAAAAAGTAAATAAAAAATAAAAAAGGTAGGTGGAATTCTCCCCACATACAAGTACATTGTAAAGTAATGATTGTCAGACCTTGGTCCACAAACTTTTATTCTGCATGTCTTTACTTAACAGATTTTTATCCACTTCCCGGGGGGCGAGGGAGGTGGTAAACCTGCAAAACCCTCCCTTAAAAAAAATAACCCTAAAACCACTCTTTATCTCTCTTTACCTCTACCCACCCCTTAACCCTAAAACCATTCTTTACCTCTACTCACCCCTTAACCCTAAAATCACCCTTACCGCTTTCACCTCTACCTCTATAGAGGTGTCAGCTCAGCTCTTTCTATCACAAAACAAAAGATTTTCTGCCATTCATGCAATTTACCAAACAACTTACAAGACAGAGAAAAATAATAAAAAACAACCACATTTCCTCTTCACGAAGAGAGACCTCCTTCTCCATAAACCAACACTTAGCTAAATTGAGTGAATTGGGTTGGATGAGAGGCAATATATAGGTACAGGCACTTAGGTACACAAAAACACGTAATAACAAGCATTTACAGATGAATGTATTTATGGTGTTTTTATTCTTTGATCCGCTTCAGATAATACATTCAGCCAACGCGTTTCGCCCAAACATGGGCTTCTTCCGGGCAGTATGTTATTGTGATAGGCATGTCCTTTGTCGCGTGTGCGCAAGAAGATTATTAAAAACGAATCCTAGTGCATATAAATTAAGCTGAAAACCTGGAACCAGATCTGTTGCGGTGCTACCGTGCTTGCCTGAGGACGTCTCTTACGGATACGGTTCCAGGTTTTCACTTGCGGCGAATACGGCTTTGAAGAACACCATACTCCATAATACCCATATAATTTCGCTCTACCATGAGCTTAACTTATAAGCACTAGAATTCATTTTTAATAATCTTCTTGGACACACGCGTCACACAATAGATTAGTACAAAAAAAGGCCTTGTAGCCTGTCAGGTAACACAACACACGTCTTCACACAAAGACTCATACAAGTCCAGGTCATATGTAGGAACATTTCCTTAGCCTCCTTGCACCTACAGCACTCTGTGGGATGATCCAGGTATTTCCTGCACTGCTTCACAGACAATGGGTATGTTCTGTGTACATAATTAAACCAACCTAATGTTCAGCCAGGTTCTGTCCCAGTCCCCCGTTACTGATGCTAAAACCTCCACCCATTGTGTTCCACCTTCCTGAGTGCTATATGACGTTAGTAGACAATTCTTTCCCTGATTACAGCGCCATAATTGCCTATATAGTATTTGACTCTGTGTGTAGGGCTTCTCTGGGAATATCATCCATAGTTCCCTCACTGTCCACATTGAAATGCAATATTTTAAGAACTGTCCTAACTTAATGCCAAAGGTCTCTTGTGCTGCTTCACAAGTGAGAAAGGTGTTGCTTAGGTACAAGTCTACAAACATTTCAGTTTCTCCCTCCACCATGGTGTAATCTCCATATCATGATTCATCTTGAAGAATGGCAGGAGCCACCACAAGCAGAGATCAAGTACAGAAAAATCTCCTTTAATGATCCTACTCCCTGCTCTTCCACATGTTTACACACCAGTCTTAGCATGTGCATGTATTCAATGGGTGTCCAGCTACCCCCATCCACAGGTGGGCATAGGCCCGCCTGGGTCTCTAAGCCCAGCGGCATGTGTTGTTGATAGTGACCTGACTCCTGATAAAACCTTCCATTTTAAATTCTTACCAACTCTCTCATACGCATATTTCGGTTACTATTATTTATTTGTCCAGGTTTGATCACTATAGCTCAGCCGCATAATTTGCAATTGCCCAAGCAATTGTTCTCTATACATCCAATGAAGATTTAACAGTGGGTCAGTCACATATTTGGATGAACTTTGTGACAGAGACTTTATTTCTTGGAGAGCAGCCAAATGTTGGTCCCAGGACATGTTGTGAGTGACCCTAGATTTAAGATTCAGTGTTGACATATCTTTACTATGCCTAGTATCTTATTTATCACCATGAATTAATTCTCTGGAGGGTGTCATTGCCCTAAAATAAGTATTTTTGATTCTGTTCTATGAGTTCTGAGCCCCCCTGCACACTGCGTGGCCCTGATCCTAAAAGGCATCTAAGCAGCTCAATGAAAGAATGCTCATTTTGTGCTACAAGCGGGGCTAGTGGAAAGCATATGATAAAAGTGTCCTGTCTATCGTTGTAATGATTGGTTTCCACATTTTTTCGATTGCTAAATAATGTGCTCGATGACTTTCTCATCAAATACTTTAATGACTGATCCTAAAAACAATAAAAGGAAATTAATAAAAATCCAAAACTAAAAGGAAACAAAGGAGTAGAAAACGTTGCTACACTAGTAGCTTTCTAAAAAAAAAAATCTACAAAAACCAAATCACAGCAAAACAATAAAGACTAGTTATTTGAAAGCCTATCATAAGGAAAGGGAATAAAGAAAGACCATCAATGATCAACACGAGCTCTCTCATTGGCATAGGTGGGATAAAAATATGGTAGCACAGGCCCATTCTACAATGGACAAAGAATGTTTTGCTACCCTATTGAATGTGGGAGAAAAACTGAAAAAGAGGAAGTTATAGACCAACAATAGGCATTAAGTTCTCCTTGCCATATATACTGTTAACCTAAAGCATTTTTACTAATTTTGCAAAGATCTGAGGACACTTTGAACACTATTGTGTTGTAAATTGCCCCTTTTAATACCTTCTAACAGTACCTGCAGGAATGTTAGTGCAGCTCTTTGAAGCAAGCATTCAGCATAGCAAACCTCAGCATGAATTTCCTCTGGGGGGGAAAGAAACAAAGATAACGAATTAGGAGATAAAGAAGATTTAAGGCATCACAAAAAATAGGTCTACAGTAAAGCCATGCAAGCAAAAGATTAAAATACGCAGCACACACGCTGAAAAGCACATGCAGTCTACCTTTGAAAGTTTTTTCCTGATAGTATAGTTCTTGAGGCATATGCTCTGTAAATCACCACATCAATATGAAATAAGAGCATCCATAGATTTGCAACGTTCATCATATCATCTATTACTATTCTGTGAATAAAGACATCTCACACAAATTTCCTTGACAAATTTAAAATCATGTGATGTTTAATTTATGCAGAAGATTTAACCAACTCTAGTTTACACAGAACATATAGCAACAGGGTAAACAACGCCAGCTAGCTCCTCACACATGAAAAATTAGATCTCTCAAACTGCAGTGTACAAGTGCTTTAAACTTGAAGGATTTCCATGGCTGCGGTTCTCCTTTCTTGTGTTTTTTATTCTTAAACATTTCTGACTACTCAATGCAAAGGTCTGAGGGAAATGTGAGAGAGTTGGTGCACTCCTACCCATATGGACCTGTTTCCAACTATTGGGGGCTAGGGTGTGGTGTGGTCATTGGCATAATCATGGTTGTTACAAGCATACAAGGGAAACCCTAGAGTCATTAAGAACCTAGGTGTATTCATCAACGCCAAATGATAATTTAATGTACAAATAAATTCCAAATAAGCAAGAAGCAAAAATGTAATAACCAATGGAGTGGGTGTTAGTGACAAACATGCTCAACGCTCTTCGAAGTGTGATACATATGTGCCATAAAGGTGACCAAAGTGCGTATCAAAGTACAAAAAAAGCAAAGGCAGTTTATTATAATATACAATGGAATGGGGTTGCATGCAAGTATAAAACGTTTCGATCCTATTGTAAATGCAGGATCATCATCAGGACTTAGTCAAATATGGAGCCGAAAAGAATGCTGTAAAAGGACAGAGAAACTAATCATAATCTGAGACATAAGTAAAGAGCAACAAACACATGTGAATGAAGAAAGGGGTGTGTGCTACACTCTTCCTCATGTCACAAGGCACCGAGCACGTTCCCACCGGCATCCACTCTGTTGTTTCTTAAAGTTTTACTTTTTTTGTACATTAAATTACCATTTGACTTTGAATATACTTTGCTTGAATTACTCAATTAGGCACCATTGTTCATGCACTAATCAATTTGGCATAAACATGGCAGGTGCTCATAGAACATATCACTAAGTCTTGGACATGCTCTTTGGACGCTTCCAACATTTTCACCCTCCCTTTCTTGCACCTAAAGACATAAATACTCCAAGTCCTGTACTGGCAATACAAATAAAATATTGCTTTCATCCGTACAGACATTGTTGTGTTGTGTAGGTAGGCCATATTAGACCTTCGGTGCTGATGGCTACTTACTGAAGGGCAAGCATACAGGATGAATGGTGTTGGCTAGCATGTGTACTACCTCACACATGCATGGTCAGTTATTTTATAACATTTTTGCAGTCACTTGGGTTAACTTAAATCATTCAGGACCTCAAGGTTTTCATGTCTGGTCAGGTTACACACTCCCCTTTTCAGGTTTAAAGATGTAATAGGCCATCATGAGTGGATCAACCATGGGAGCGATAGAGATGAAGGGCAGAAATAGGGCAGCAGTCATATTATAGAGATGTGCAAAGTGCAGTGCTTGAATTATTAGAAAACAAACAAAAGTGCAGTAACACAAAGTGTTTCTTAGAAGCTCGCTACTACTGCTCTTGAGTGCTCTGATTGCCGAACATAAAGTACAGAATCTTGATTCCACCGAATGCCCCCCTCTACCACCACCCTACACTTCCTGCCTCTTTATCTCGCTCTTGCAGGTTAATTTTTATTCCAGCTTTCCCCCTCTGTCACAATTTGCTATCTTTATCTTCCTCCTTTATTCACCCTTTTCCGATTATCTCACTCTAAGTCAAAGTCTGGTGATGCAAGTAAGTCCAGCCCCCCCAAAAAAAGAGTGCACAAATTAAGGACGGGTTAGGTGGTGCATCCTTATGAAATTTATGAGTAGGGAACACACACTATCCAAATTGAAAGTTTTGAACAATTTAGTTAAAGCATGCTTTTACTTTTCATTCCTGAGCTCGACTTTCCTGAAAAGGCAGATTACGTCGAATTTCACGCAAGTACCTACTCAAAAAGCTAGTGAAAACGAATTGTATTTAAAGTTTAAAATCCTGTTTTGAAACAGTCATTTGTTTACAGAATTTAAATATCAGCTCCATAACTGCTGGAGTTGCTGCACGCTACTGTAGAAGATACGTTCTTCTAGGTTTATACAACGTTAAAATCTGTGGCTCGTATCCATGAATTGTATATATACACAAGGTAGCAAAACGTCAGTCTAGCGTAGATTTCAATTCGTAGGGTGAGCAGGAAAGGTGTAGTAATCTACACTTTTGTAGTTAGTCCAGCACTACACATGGCCAACTACTGGTACTGCAACAGCCTCCCATGGAAAATAATGGAGAAAGGGATTAACTACAAAAGTGTAAATTACTACAAAATTGTAAGTTACTAAAAAGTGTAGTTTGTGAATACTGAAAAGTAGTAAACTTACTCAAAAGTGTAAGTTACTACAAAAAGGCAGTTTGACAATAATATTTTGTTCTAGGTTTTCTAGTTTTACTGTAATAGTACAAAACACATGACAAAGGGCAGTTTGTGAATCAGGCTCAAAGTATTAAAAAATGTGTGATACAGGGCACGATACTTTCAGCCACTTCACAAAACAAATCATACATTTATATTTACCACTAAGTAGAAAGTATATTTATGACATTTGAGAAATTCACAAACAAAATTCTAGAGTACTCCTGTGAAACTGTAGATTTCACTCAATTCTATTTCCTTTAAATTTCAAATACTTTAATCGAAAATATAAATGTAAATTACAAGAGAATTGCCACAATCAAAATGGATACATTCATCCTTCATGTAAGCTTAGCGCACAAAACAAACGACTTGCCATTAAAAATAAAGTATAGTAAATAAAAACAAAGTATAAACCATATTATTATATCTGTCCGAATTGTAAGTTTGACCAACTCCCCTTAAAGTGCATAGTGATAAAACAAAGGTCACATGTTATTCTGAATATACACAATGGAGACAATGTATCATTGAACCATGACCGTAATTCTGTAATTTAGAAAATATATTTCAGTTAGAGAGTTTTGGCCCATTTTAGCCAACCCTTGAAAATGTTCTTAGTTGCACATAATCCTGATGCTTGTGTAACACCCCAACAGAAAAACATCAGCTCATCAGTTTGAACGTTCATAAGTGGGCCTTCCATAACTGAATATGCAATCTGCTTTTGTTAACACTAAGATAGACAAAGAAAGAAAATTAGATAGTCTTTGTAAAGATCTACTGAGTGTTACCTGAAACGGTATGGGGAAGTTATATCAGACAATTGCGATGACCCTCAACTTGTATAACTCAGCGAGAGTCACTAAAGTAGTCCTCAGGAGCATTTCATGAAGGTAGATTTCTTTACCTTAGATTTGTTTGTGGGCACTGTAATCAACGTAGAGCTGAGTTGATGCTAGCCAATATTTAAGCAGCAAATGTAGCCACTATACATTTTTTATATTCTCGATCTGTGACCCTGTTGAAGTGTAAGACTAGTTCAAAAAAGATCAACGTTTTCCTCACATACATCAGCCAATAAAGTTTGGTAGCATTTAGGCATGCTAGAAGATCATTAAATTCTAATCTAAGCAGGGATGCATTGGGAGTGTTCATACACACACACAGAACAAGAGGTGAAGGTGGTGACCTATAATACAACCATTCAACTTAAAATCAAATCTGATCTTAGGGGAATCAGTGGATTTAATACATGGATACTCAATTGTATGTATAAAAAAGTATTTTCAATAACTAAAGTAATATTAAATTGAGCATTCGCAAAACTTCCGCTCCATAGAGTATAAGGGGTGCAGTGTTGAAACTCATAAACTTTAAGTATGTTTGAAATACCCCAACCTACAAATTTTGTGTCTAAGCACGACACACAAGCACTTTTAACAAGAATCATTCTGGGTGTTTGGGCCTATGGTTATCATAAGCAATTATGTCAAAGTATATGCTGCTGTAATCAAATGAGTTACATTGTTCAATTAAATGTTGTTAAGACAGTACGAAAGCAGAGAAAGTTTTCTTTTGGGTTGGGGACCATGACTTAATTTTATTCCAAATGAATTCTCCAATAAAGAGCTGCATATTAATGTCTCGACAGGTACAGCATTTTTGTTGCTGTTATAACTATGGCATCCACCCATAGGTGGACTGCTATGAGAAGACCATCTAATAAGGGGGTGTCAGCTTTCATTCAAGTCAGGGGTGTATCCAGTGAATTGATACAAAATTGAATAGCATTACAGCTAGAACCCAGCCTTAATACACAGCTGTTTACATTATGCAAATATTTAATAACTTCTATAAGCCCTTGGTCTTGATAAAGAGAAAAATAGTAGTGGCTGGGATATTATATTGCAGCCTCCACTAAGATCCAGGAAAGTAAAACATTGAGAGCCTTTCCTAGCTGGGTGAAACTATCACCCGCCCCCCACACTGCAGAAACAAATTTTGTTCACCCCTTTAAATTTTGGGGGTGTCTAATGTTGATAACTTAGAGTTATATGAGTTCTTTTACATGGGCACAGCTGCTCTTGTTTTATTAAACATGGGTTACACACATGCCCAGGGCCCTATTATCATTGGTAGTTGTCCAGTCCCCACAAGAATCATCTGACAATATTAGAGGTTATCTTTGTTGAAACATTGGATCATGGGTGAAACATGGCCAAACAATGGCCTCAGCTATACGTTTTGTTTTAACACAACCCAGGAGTTTGATTATATTATATTTTTTATCCACAGGGGAGCCAGATATTGCTACCCTTATATAAATAAAAATGTGACACATAGCTCTAGAATTTCCATTTGTATATATTGCCCAACCTTGTCTGTGGTGCAGATTGCCCCATGCACCCAAGGTTCAAACTTATGTGCCACATGTGCCAAATTGTCTTTTTCAATGTAATAATGTTGTGTTTTTGTCGCACAAATATCCTACTGGCCCTCTAAATGTTATGATGTTCTGGTCATCCTTCGTAGTGTCTTGTTTTTAAATTTTTAAATGTCCTTATCATGTCGAGTGTGTATATTATTGTTAGTCTGTAATATAGTTGTGGTGGTTAGCCACGCTCTTAAAGTTTCTTTGTTAGGTTATTTATCTTTGTGTGTTCTGTGCTCACCTAGCGCCTCGTGCATATTTAATTTCTAATTTTCCTATGTTAGTGTTTTGTGTATATTTATATTATCTATGTTACACCTTATTACAGCCCTGACGAAGTTCACTCTGCTTAACGAAACGCGTTGGCTGAGACTCCTTGCACAACTTTTGAATATTTGAATAAAGAATTTAACTTTTCACCAAAGGAACTTGACTATGCATTGTTACTTCAAACAGACAACCAGGGTGGTGCACCGCTCCACTTTTTTCCAAATTCCTGATTATCTGCTTGGCAGTTTGCACCTTACAACGGCAGGTGCAGTCAGTGCAGACCGTTCATGTATGTATCAGTAACGATTTGCAATGGGAACACAGCAAAGAGGTGCGGCCACTGGAGTCCGCCGTTGAACACTGCCCTTCACAAATTCTGGGGGTGTTGCATCTCCATTCTCACCCTGCACACAGTTTAAATACTGCCCTTGACAGGAGTAAATCTCCAACAGAATGCAACTTGCAAATGTTTGTTATGACTTAGAAATTCACAAGTTTTTAATGCATTCCCAATCCTGGAACATCTACTCCCTTGAGATCCTTACAGAGTGGCAAAGTGTCTGAAAGATCCCCAACAATAGACAAAAATAATTAGATCTTTAAATATCCAGAAAATAGAGACCCTATTGCTGGACCCACTGGATCTGTCCTCCTTACCCATCACTCAGCTTATTTCTATGGGCATATCTACTGCACTAGTCCAGAAGACACACACCCTGGAAGTCCTTTCGATAGTAACTGTAGGAAGGTGGATATCTGACTATGGTTGCCCCCAACTTTTTGCCTGGTGTTTTGCTGGTTTTTCGACTTAGTTGACCTGGGGCCCTGCTATTCAGGACCCCAGGCCCACTGCTCTCTCTGTAAAATGGATTCCATGTACTCTAGGTACATATCTCATTGGATACTGAGTCACCTTATCAGCCCCTGTACAGTGTACCTTAGGTACCCAGGGCATAGGGGCACCCAGGGCCTACCAGGGGCTGCAGCATGTATTATGCCACCCCTGGCTGGCCATCCAAATCTGACAACTGGCTGCACGACAGCTGGGGCAAGGTGGTGTAATCACCTTTGCTGTAGATATAGTATTCCTATATCTAACCCTAAAATGGACCCATATATTCCTAATCAGTCACTCCTATGGCAGGCCTTATTGATCCTGAAGGCAGAGCGCTTGGAATTATTTGAGATGGTGCTCTGGCATGAGCTGAGCCCGTTTGCAGCTTGCGGAACCAAGTCCTAATAGCTGTTCCATGATAACGCGTACCATATACTCTTAAGTGCATTATAATCCTCGCAGTTATTTGCTAACTTTGGTATCGCATTATCAAAACATGTCGAGTAAGGTGTCATACGAATTGGAATACTAACCCCTCGCCAATTCTGGCGAAGGGGTTAGCATTCCACCCTTCTAGAGTGACACGACATGTATGTAACTGTGAACCCCGGTTAAAGTTAACTCGAGCCTCAGCATCACAAAATGGATGCTGCCACCACAGACACAAGTCTGACCTCCTGCTGCTGGGAGTCCTTCCAGCGAGGGAGGTTTAGTTAAAGGGTTCCCTGCCTTGGGAGGTGCTAGCACCACCCCAGACAGGATTTTGTGTATTAGGTAGGACAGGGCTGAAAGGAATGAGACATGCCTGGGGCACACAAGGTGTCCCTGTGCATATGCCGGTCCAAACCAGTTCCTGGGGCACTCCAGCCCCAGAGCTGGCGCAGGACCGGACAAAGGAAAGGGGGTGTAACCACCCCCCTTCCTGGTCCCACCCAGAGGAGGGACCTAGTCGTAGTGCAGCCCCCTTTAGCCGGATAAAGGAAGGAGCTGGTCCCATTCCAAATTAGATTATCCTGATCAACTTCACAAGAAGAAACTCTGGACCTCGACGTTCTGCTCCACAGAAGACAGAAGGAATCTCCCTTGTGGGCAAGGAGTGTCCACCCTGCATCTGCAGGCACCATCAGCGTACCGCGACTTTCCTTTGTCGTCTTCCTGCAAAGGATCAAGACTTCAGAGCCCGACGAGACCCGGATTTCCAGACCTCTCCGACCTCAACCCACATCTGCAGCCGAGCTGAGACCCGTGGGTGCGACGAGACACGTGGGACCGGCCATCTTGAAAGAAGCAGCACTTCGCTCCAGCACGACTTCCGAGGCCTCCTCGTTCAAGTGCTTTGGGGACTGAGAAGCCCCGACCCCGAGCAGCTCCTGCATCGAAGATCAGCCCTCCAGCATCCACGAGATCTGCGTGGGGCCCTTCTGCCTGTTTGCTGCTCGACGTGTTGTCTGGTCACTTGCCGGCTGGCTAGTGACCTCCTAGACGACGAACACCGACAACTTTGCTACTGGTCTGGTTGCTCCAGACTGGCCCTTGCTCCCTTCCAAAAGAGGAGCACCCCGGACCCTCCTGGTCCACTCCAGACGCCGTTTCCACTCGCCGCGTGGGTTGCCTTTGCCAAGGCCTGTTGAACCCGAATCCGGAGACGACACCGCCGACAGCCAGAGCCTGCGTGGGACAGCTCGTGCCTCCATCCTGGTCGTCGAAGACACCACCTGGTCCACGTGGCCGCAGAGACAAGCGTCCAACTTCACCTGATCGCGACGACGACATCTGGTTCCACTCCTGGTTCCACTCCAGTCACTGGCTAGTGACTTTGAACATTGTCCCCTTTGCTTTCAGGTTCCTCTCTTCACCAATCCACCCTTGGATTGCACCGGACATCTTCCTCCTGACCGCCTGCAGCATCTTTTCCTCCAGGCTCCATAGACTTCAACGCCGGAACCCGACAACTTGGCACCTATGCACCCGCAGCCTGTGGGTGAGGTAACACAAGCATTTCGGTGCTCAAGGGTAGCTTGACTCTCCTAGTGTCCAGTTCCACAGTCGTTTTAGTCCTATCTAGTCAGGGACGTCCGTACTCACCTTTTCTTTAAACTGTACTGTCCACAGCAGATTGTACGCATCTCGCGTGTGAGTTCACCCTCTGCACACGCGTTCCGTGGGCCTCCTATTACTTACCTCCAGTTAGGGTAGTGTGGTCCTAGCGATCCTACAGCCTCTGGGCAGCTCCATTCCTTTGATTGACTTTCGCATTCCATTTATTTAGTATATGGTTTGTTGCGCCCCTCAAGCGTTCTTGTAAATACTGTGCGAACTCGTATTTCCTTTCAAGTATTGTCATGTGCTTAGCCCTCTGACCTCATAAAGAGTTCAGAGGTGTATGTTAGTTAATAAATATCTGTTTATTTTCATAACAACCTGTGTGGTGTCCTTTCACTTGGTATTCAAGGGGTTATATGTGGTAAAACAGCTGGCTTCACATGCCATTCAGAGTTTAGCCTAAAGACTGCTTTTGTCCACGCTACTAGGATAGCTGGTCTATAAGGTTGACTTACAACCAATCACCATAAGGGTTGTTTGGACTGATACAAGGTGATCACTAGAACTAGTGAGCATCATATCAGGCCAACTTCTCACAGTAACCTCTATTTTACACTCACTTCTGTCCTTTTACAGAGAATATGTTCTTTTAAGCAGTACCACTTGGATTGCTCGCTCTGCTGATATATTCCTCACAAAATTAACGTGCTTCTCTTGCTGGTGTCCTCTAAGCTGGATTGCTACAATACCATTTAGAGTACTGCCAACAGAAAGATATAATCAAACTCAAAAACAGGCTGTCCTTTTCATACACACAATAAGTCAAGGCAATGCCCAATTTCAAAGGTTTCTGAGACCCTCCTGCATTAGCCTCATGCCGGGAGCCTGAAGTCATACAACCTCAACCTTCTCACTTCCTAGCACCACAAAAGCAAAAATTTCAAAAACAGATCACTTTACGCCAGCTCATGTCTAGGGCATGTCTTTTTAATCATTGTCACAGGTTTTCCACCTCATCCACATTGATCACTTTCAGTTTCACAGTCACATTGGAATATAGCAATTTCCTGTCTTATCCTCTAAAATAATCCTTGTGAATGCAATTACCATATCACCTTACCTTAAGTGGTCTGTGGGGGCTGCCGGTTGCATGACAGGCTTTACAGATAAATCAAATACATACATAAATAAATAGGAAGCTTCTAAATGACCCAGCAATCTTAGATAGTGTTAAAGAGGATTGTAGAAGAGGACACCAAATTCTACCTAGAGTCTATTGACAAAGAAGGGGACTCACCATATACCTCAAGGAGGAATGGCAGGTGGTCTTTTGGTGTAGAATAATAGCTGTGCCACAACCAAGGAAAAGGTGAGGAACAAAAAAACATCGCTCTTTAAAAACTAGACTGGGCGATATAAAGATTAAACAAAGTGTTTACACATCAAAGTGTAAACCTTGAAATAGATGCCATACGCTTCAACTTTGATGGGTAGTGTTCTATTATGTTACTTAACCCTCATTTCCAGATCCAAAAACTCTTACACTTAACTATTGATTTCGTGCCATATCAAACTTTGTTATTCATGAGCTGGAGGGGAAAAAAGAGGGGTGAGGGACCTGCGGCCTCTCCACCCCAGCGATACATTTATTCCTCTGAAAGGGATGTCTTCCACTGACCACTCCATGACGACTAACATGATATCATCACATATAATGTCAGAGGGCTGAACAACTGCAGGGGTGGGGAAACTGATACATAGCAGATGTCTACTAGTGGCTGAGGACACACAGAAGGCCGATGGGTAGCACTCAAAAGGAATCTTGAGGGGCGAGCCACTCACCCCAGCCTCATTATATAGCAAAATATATAGCCAAGAAACAGTGTTAATTTGTAAAAAAATAAGTGTTGGAGCTCTCTTCAGGAGGTAGCTTGCACCAATCCATTTCTCCTGTTAGTGCTGCCTAGAACAGGACCAGCTACTAACCATGAAGGAGGTGATGCGGTGTAATAGCAAGAGCTGCCGACTTTGAGCTGGGGAAGCAGGTTCGAGTCTGAGCGTTGACTCAACATCTTGTGATTCCGGGAAAATCACTCAGTCTCGTACCATAAATAAATGTGTCCTTAAATGTAAACTCATGAAAAGCGCCAGTGTTGATAATTAAGTGCCAGTGCTGAGCACCGTAAACCACTGGCTCAAATTAAGCACTGACAAAAAAAAGCATCTTCACGGAGACTGACTGTACCATCTCAGACTGGTCACCAGCCCAAATCACAGTAGAGGGGGACTTCTACTAGACAAAGAGGCAGATACAGATCAGACAGGGAAAGCAGGATCTACAGCACTCTCAGCTACAGGCAAACATTTATTGGAACTCGGCCTGTTTGACGGCCGAAGACCTAGGCATCCTCTGGGATTGCTCACACACTTTGGTCTGTCCCTCGCCCCTACACTCATGAACACCAGGGAAATAAATATCCAACGGCTGAAGAGGGGGTTGAAGACTGAACTTAACAGTTGGAAACACAAGCCTTTACCACTGTTGGGTAGAATAGTGCAAATAAGATGACAATTTTACCCACAATACTATACATTTTCCAAACTTTAACCCTCTCCATCCGAAGGATTACATTCACAAAGTCCAATCTGTGTGTTATTCATATCAGGCAGTGTGAAACGGAGAGAATCGTAAGATGGCAAAGCTCATTGCGACCACAGCAGGGAAGGTTGGCAAGTCCTGATGTATTTCACTATTATGCCTCAGCCCACTTGCGTTGTTTGAGCCATTGGACAAGGAGAAAGACTGAAAAAGAACGGTACTTGACTGACCAGACTATAGCAGCGTGCCATTCTGAAAATTCCCTTGGATAACCAAAATAAAATGCAGTAGGACACTACAAATTCCAATTCACTAGGGACACCTTAGAAGTCTGGGACTGGGAGGCAATCAACCAATGGCTTACTTCCTTCCGGTCACCCTTTACCCCGCTCTGGACCAATGTGGAGATCTGACCTGGTTTGAACACGGCCCCATACTAACACTTGAAGGGTGGGTGCAAAACCCTTAGAGACTTGTTTTATCATGATACGGTTTAAACATTTGACAATCTCACAGCAAACTATATGCTCTCAAAATTGAAGCACTGTCCTTATATGCAGTTAAGCCATTGGTCGATCAACCTTATGACCAAAAAAAGGGCTACCAGGAACCAGACCTCCTTTGAAGAAATACCTACTGAGTGCCACAGATGGTAAACACGCCACATCCAAAATGTATAATATGCTTAATCTGAGTTGGGAGGGCCAGAAATTTTCACTCCAACATGCCTGTGAGGCTTACAAATCACCCTAGACCAGAAACAACGAGAGGATATACTAATTCGCTATGACAGAGATTGAGAAAGGAACAAGCTCCATCTAAAGGAGTTAGAAAATCCTACAGTCCGCCCGGTTGGCGCATAGGAGGGAGAGGGATAATTCTAATTGCTGCAGGGGATGTGGAAAGGAAGGAACTCTGACACATAACTTATGGTCCTGTCCCAGATTTAGGCAATTCTGGAGCTCTGTATCATCATCTGTAGAGCAGAATGAGGCTCCGACTGGGACAAGTGGTACTTCTAGGCCGCCCAGACACAGACATATACTTTTACATGTTAATCGGGTCGACTTGTTACTGACATCATTCGATGCTGAACAAAGTCCTTTCCTTCTGGTGACAAGAGATGGCTCCATCGGAGCATAAACAGTTTGAAAAACTTTTGTGGAGTTTGAAGATTGAAAAACTTTCGAGAATGGCAAGAGGTGATGAGGATAAACACATTTCACAAAACAGTGAAGCCTGCTTCCTGCCTGCTTCAGCCAGGAATATAAGGAATCAAATTGTCCAAGAGACTCAGGATTTTAAATGATTCATAACTCGATGACTACTATTCTAGGGTTTTGCGATGGGGCCCATGAGTTGGGGGGGGGGGGCAGGTTTTTTATTTGTTTTGTTAATTGCTGAATTGTTATTGTTTTGCTGATGCATTGGAATGGCAATACAAATATAATCCTAGAAATAGATGGCATGATAAATGAATTCATCAATGATCAAACCGATAAACTGAGCATATTAAGAGATTGCTCTAAAAATGAAACCAAGTCTATAGTCGACAGAGTTTCTAGATAGAGCATCATCTACCATTACAGAGATCATAACTACCAAACCAAGAGCTACTGCAAATACATTTTGGTCCTTTTACCAATGTTGAAAGATAGTGTGCAACAAGGAACCACGCGGTCAAAGCTCAATAAACAGTGAAGCAAATCACAATGGATGCTCAAACTTATATACCTTGATGCAGATCTGATTCAAATAAGCTGGAAGGCTTTGAAATAAAATACTTTAGCAATTCAGACAATGTGGCGGGAGTAATACTGGAAATACATGACAAAGTATGTTCTCCCGCAGCTCCTCTAGCTGTTTCAGTGTTTCCAGAAGCCCCTCACAGGAGGAGTGCTTGGGGAACTTGTTGAGATAAGTAGAACTTGTAGAGACAAGTAGATACGCCTTGAACTGACAGAGATTGAGAAAGGAACAAGCTCCATCTAAAGGAGTTAGGCAGCTGAAACCTACTACTTAGCTACATGGCTCCAGAGTGACTGCAACAGGCCTGGAGGCAAATGAAAAGCAAGGACTGTGACCCACACAATCACCACAGCTTCCACAGAGAAACAAAGACACATCTTTGCACTTAGTTTTATAACAGACTAGAGTAACTATCTAGAAAACAATGCTCAGAGAAGAGACCACGCAAACCCAACACTGACTTGGGTCACAAGTACTAGGAGACATGCAGGAAGAAGGGTGCACAGGGGCACATACTCTCCAGTGAGAGCGTTTAGTTTGAGTTTAGTTTAAGACAGACTATTCTCATTTTGAGCAATTTCACATTGGATCAATTGCCTTTGTGAGAGGGATAATCAGCGATCAGAATCAGGAGCCCATCCATAGCAAGCAGCATGGACTACAAAGAGAAGCATGAAAGGAGGCAGGCTCACACATCCATCACCCAAAGGCATGAGGGGAGAACAAAGTTGTCCAGGTGATGGTGTTCAGACCAACATTAGCTGAAGAAGAAGTAACATGCGTATTTAGTTAGCATTTTCTTAAAAGTAGGCTGAACGGTTACATAGTGTTTAATTTTCTTTGTAATTTGCAGCAGTGACCACTATGTTTTTGCACAGGGCTCAGATCTCTACCATCAGATACACACTTTATTCCAAAATAGCTGTGACAGATGGACCTCATTACCCAGAAACAGCAGAAGACGTAGTACCAGGCAGTCAGCACCATAAAGGGATAAAATAAGCATTTTTGCAATTCAATACTGTCCTTGACAAGCCTTTAAGCAAGCCCTTGCCATAGACAAACTGTGTGCAGTGAATCAACTTAACACCCCTGGGTAAGTCCTAAAGATGAGAGTAGCAGAAGGTGCGGCACGAGGCGTGCTGTGACCAACGGAGACGTGGGAGCACTTTTGTGAAGTGATACTATGCGTTATTGTGAGAGTGGAAGGGTCAGAAGGAATGTGGGTTAAAAAATACCTGGCTACTGGGAACCTACACTTTATTGATTCCTGTGGCTGGTATTGTTAATACAGGAAAAGGAGAAATGTGCACTAAAATGAGTGGTCTTCGCCCTGGTCTATATGTTTCAAGCCTTCCCCATGGCTTTTCTTCAGGAAATTAAATGAAATAAAAAGAAATGAAATGAAAAGAGCATTTGTAAAGCGCGGTAGCTACCCTCAAGGGTCCTAGCGCTAGGACCAAAGTGATTGATCCTTTTAACCACTAGTTGTTAACCTAATAGGTCTCCCTGATTAATATCAAGTTGGAATGTGCATTTAAACATGCATGAATGCCAGATGCCTGCTGGCGCCCTGGCAAATTTTTTCATGGGGTTGTTGGGGATTTAGTTTTGGGGAGGGGGCACCTGGTGGTGATGCTAGAGGGGTACGAGAATCGAGGAGAGTAAGGGCAAATTCTGGTGGGCGAGTGGACTAAAGCCACTCCAGCAAACGAATCCTATGCAGTGTGATTCTTGGGGGAGTTCAATGGGCAAAGAGGGTGCACTCAATCTCTGGTTTGATTTAGTTAGCCTCCTGGAACATTAAAGGACTTCATTCGCCACAAAAACGGCAAAAACTCTGGAAATATATTAACAACAATCAATATGAGGTTTTGGCGCTCCAGGAAACGCACTTGAAAAAGTGGGAAGACAAGCGGCTTCGACATAGAGCATACCTGTTAATTTTCCAATCATCGGCTCATACCAAACATAATGGGGTAGCGTTGCTTTTTCGGTCTTCCGCTAAATTCCAGCCGGAAGCAGTTAAGTCTGACCAGAAAGGGAGAGTCCTTATGGTAAAGGGGAGGTTGCGGGGCATCATGTGCAACATTATATCTCTATATGCACCCAATACGGGACAGGCGACTCATTTCTAACACGCTTGATTTCGTGGCGGACTTCTCGAAAGGCCCAGTGATCCTCTTGGGAAACTTCAATCTCACATGGCATGACCGAGTAGATAGCACCCATACACACAGGGCGCCCCCGCCTGCTTTCCCAAGGGCCTCTCAAACATAAATTCCGTAACCTAGGCCTTCTAGACGCATGGCGATTATTTAACCCTGACACCAGAGACTACAGCTACTTCTCCCACGTACACCGCACCTATTCTAGGATTGATTACATCTTCATCAGCCAAACACTTCAGGGGTTTATGCGGGAAGCACAGATTTTCCCCATCTCCATCATGGACCATGGCCTAGTTTCTCTTAGTCTGGAGTGGGGTGGGCTTAAACCCGACACTGCCCAATGGTATTTCCCACCTTCACTCACCAGAGACAAGTCCCTCCGAGAAAAACTGCGATCCGCCATTGCTGCATTTTTTACACTTAACGACCCGGCTGACACCTCCCCGCAAAATAACTGGGACGCCTTAAAGGCCGTTATATGGGGAAAATGCATCCAACTAAACGCTGCCCTTCATAAGCAAGGAGCGGCAGAGCGGCTGGCCTTAGAGGCAGGGCTGGCGGCCTCCGAAAAAGCACACAAGGAGCAGCCTACACAGGCGTTACAGAGGCAACTCACGGCCCTGAGGGGCAAGCTCAGGGCAATCTACAACAATAGAGCTGAATTCACCCTGCTCAAATTGCAGCAGAGATCGTACGCACACAGAGATAAGGTTGGAACCCACCCAGCACGTCAGTTGAGGGAAAAACAAGAACACGAGTATATAGGGGGGTATACTGGACACAGACGGGCGCCTCACTCATGACGACGCCGGTAAAGCCAACATCTTCGGAGCCTTCTATGGAAACCTACACCGGGGAAATCCTCCCGACCCTATCTTACAACAGCAGTACCTTGATTCCTTAGAACTCCCATGCTTCGCACCAGTAATGGCGGAATCGTTAGATGCCTCCATCATGTCGGAAGAGGTCAGATTGGCTATTAAGAGACTTAATTTACATAAGGCCCCGGGGCCAGATGGCCTCACGGCGCACTTCTAAAATTCCTATACCCCGAACTGATCCTACATCTGACCTCCCTGTTTAATGCCATAGCACGGGACGCTAAGGTGTCGGCCTCGATGGCAGGTGTGGTCATCTCCGTTATCCCAAAACCGGGGAAAGACCCTCAATTTTGTGCCTCTTTTCGACCTATAGCCCTTCTTAACCTAGACGCACAGCTTTACTCTTCAATTTTGGCTGCCAGACTTGAGGACCTGATGCCCATTCTCATGCACCCGACCAGTCTGGTTTTATAAAGGGGTGGCAAACTCATGATAATATTCGCCACACTATCCACCTTATTGAAATAGTCTCTAGGTTTAGAATACCTGCTGTTCTGGTGGGACTTTGATGAAGGATTTCTTAATATGGTCCGGGCCAACTACCACCTCCCGTTATCGAGGGTCCTAATTAATGGTCACCAGTCTCTCCCCTTTGATCCCAGTAGAGGCACACGTCAGGGCTGCCCGCCTTCCCCCTTTTATTTGCCCTACGCATCGAATCTCTTGCCACGCGGTTCCGAGTCAATGAGGTTATAAGTGGCATACACTGCGGCAGCACGGATCACAAAGCTTCCTTCTTTGCAGATGATGTTCTCCTGACGCTACTGGAAGCATCCACTTCCCTCAGGGCGGTGCAAGAGGACCTACATAACTTTGAGAGGGTCTCTCACTTCAAAGTAAAATCTCTCCAAATCTTCCATACTTAACCTCACACTTTTAGAGGCAGTGGTGAATCTCCGAGGCCAAACTGCGCTGGGTCAAACACTCCCTGCTTTATCTAGGGGAGCACCTCACTCCTAAAATTGGTGATCTCTATAAGGCGAACTTCCCCCCATTGGAATTACAGCTTAATAGAGAACTTAAAAGATAGAAATCGCTATACATCTCCTGGTTGGGGAGGATCAATGCTGTTAAGATGGTGGTGCTGCCGCAGCTTTTATATCTCTTCCAGGCACTCCCCATAGCATCATTGGAGCGTGACTTCTTGCCGCACCTACGTTCCTCGGTTACTAAGTTTATCTGGCAGGGAGGGCACGTCTTCCCTTTCATGTTCTGAAACGTCCCAGACAGAACAGGGGGTGTTGCTCTCCTGATTTCCAAATTTATTATCAGTCGGCTCAGCTGAGGGTGGTGCTTGAGTGGTCGGCGACGGTATCAGAAAAACATTGACTCCATATGGACCGGGCCATTGTGGTGGCGTACCATCTGGGATGTCCTATGGAAACTGAAATCCGAAAGGCCAGCAAACGCATACCTTAGCACGCCCACTTGCACCAGTCTTACGGTTTGGGATCAGGTCACGAAGCGGGAGGGCTGGACCACTTTACCCTCTCCCTTTACCCCAATCCTACCTTTCCAACGGCAAGGAATGAGGGGCCCTTTGATAGCTGGTGGGAAGGCAGCTGTTTGAAACAATCAGACCTCTTCCACAACTTCAATGTGCGGACATTTGACACCAGTAAAAGAGAGTTCCAGGTTACCCACAAGGAACATTACCATTACCAGCAGCACAAGCACTGGGTCACACTCCCTCACATTAGGGACGTGCGACCAGAGAGCTCACAGCCATGGAGCGTCTGGTTCTCAGGGCAGGAAACATGAAGGGGGCGATCTCTTCCTTACATGCTTTACTCCTCACCACTCCCCATGCACCCCAAGTGCGGTATATGTCCTTCTGGGAGCAAGTACTGGGTCGGGGGTCTCCAACAACGAATGAAAACATGTATGGAGTGACATTACCAACCATAATCACTCAGTAGCTCTACGAGAAGCACACTACAAGAAACTACTACACTGGTATCTCTACCCCACCAAACTCAAACAAACCTTCCCTGACACCTCAGATCTCTGCAGGCGGGGCTGCGGGTGCAGGGGGACTTTTGCCACATCTGGTGGGATTGCCCAGCTATCTGGCCTTTCTGGGACAAAATCCTCTCTCATATTAAGGACATCCTGGGATACCCCATCCCAAGTGCTTTGGAGATGATAGTACTTGGCCTCAGGGTTCTGGCACTGGAACATCAAACAAAGTCTGATAAAGCAATCATGTGGGCATACTTGGGGGCGGTGAAACTTACAATTGCATTCGCCTGGAAAAAAAAAAAGCTGCGCCGGAGATTTCGCCATGGCACACTCTGCTGTGGAGAATCCTCTCTATGGAGCGCCTGGCAGACATCTTCCGGGACGACTTTAAGTCCTTTGATACTAAGTGGGGCCCATTGGTGGCTGACCTTTCTAGAGGCCTACCCTCCGCGGTTACCCCCCCTCCTTAAGGTCTATGCACCTATTCCAGTTCTGATTCTCCAGCCAGGACCCATCTGCAGCGCTCACTAACTCATGCACAGCTTAGGCTCCGCTAGTGCAGTCATGAACTCTAGAACCACTCAGGTACCTTGCTTTCCTCATGTGAGGTTCTCATCACCACCAGGGCTGGGGAGGGCTAGGGTGGGGTTTCCTGCTTTCCGTTTGATTGTTCCGTTTGTTGTTTATGTGGTCTTTTCTGGGGCTTTTCGCCCGGTACAAAACGGTTCTCAGCATTGATGACTACAGGATGACTTTTACAGACCTAGTGCCATGTGTAACTGAACTTCCATTAGCCGACAGACTCGATTCTGGGTTCTGTGCGTCCTTCTGTACTTGATGTGTGTTTTTACTCATGCTGCTGAATAAAAAGACCTTTTAGAAAATAAACATGCATGAATATGATACCTAATTGGTATAACTCTTCTAAGCAATATGTTCGATGCCCAACTAAGGCCCCATGAGCTTTTCACTGGAGGGGAGGGGCGCTTGTAGTCAAACAATCATCAAATATGCTCTCTCACCCATTCAATGCCTGCCTGTGACGTGACTGTAATCTTGTTATGGTGTGAGTCACAAATGAAAGATGTGTGTTGGTAGACAACGTTGTTCTGTTCTTGTACTCTTTTTGTGGAAAGAGGATGAAATCAAACATTTTGATTCCCTTCTATGCAGTGCGCCTGTCCAGGTGTTAAACAAAACATCGTTTTTTGTTCATAATACATTGTACTTTATTGGCCTGAAAAGTCAAACAAGTGTTGGCAAGGTAATGTAAACTATTAAAGACTCTCCAGTAGTGTCCATTTCAGTTTTTAAGCTATTTTGAAGGTTGTTTTATGTGTAGTGTGCCTTTTGGTGACATAAAACGTCATATTTTGCATCCCTTTTTGGTGTTTTTTAACCAGGTCTCCTAGTAGGACACCCAGTTTTTCCTCTTCTGCTTTTCTAGCAAAGACTTACTTTTTTAGAGAACGCGAGGGAGTGGGTGCTCAAAATGTGTTTGTAGGCGACGGAGCAGACCCATCAGAAGGTGGGCAGTGAGAATCAATCTGTTATTCCAGAGGGCCAGAGGCTAATGCTGCAACATTTATTTACAGAATTTTAGCAAAGGTGTCCTATTTATCAATGAAAAGACATCTAACACGGCTAAAACCACTGGATTGGACCAGATGCTGGATTTGACATGTTTTTGCTTTCCCTGCAGGGCATGCTTTTTTAAAACTCTGAAACAGGACTTCATCCTATGATGGGCCCTGCTTCAGTTTGTTGACCTAAGCCCTGCAAAAACATCTGACATGCTGACAAGCACTGTAGGACAAAGGGCCTCTCAATCTGTACCTCTCCCAAATGTCAGTGTTGGCAAATTCTATCCCTATGGATTTCTGCATCTTTGCAGGATGATTGCTTAGCCAGGAGAGTGTTGAGGAGATTAAATACTTTGAGTACTTTAGTCATCATACTGTTCATCTTTCTTCCCAACAGTTCACAACCATTGGGCCCCCAACAGTGAAGTAGCTTAGTAACTTGACATCCCAACTAACCATAAGAATGACTCAATTACAACAGACCGAGTTGCTATGCAGAAATATTATCACTTTTGCCGCCACCCCTCAATATTTGAAGTACTTTATTTTATTGACAAATAAGGAAGGATACCCAGTTAAAAACAAACTTTGCTAGGAATACTTTGAGAGAACAAACATTTACCACTGCGCATAAACACGTCAACGCCATGACACTGAGCTAAAATTAACACAGAGTTCTTCTCAGGAGGACTGAATTCTGCTCTGAGCTTAGATGATCCAAATCACAGTCACTCCAAACTGTGGGGTCTTCTAGTCATATACAGTCTTCATTTAAAATACTTTGGTTGGAGTTTAAGGGTCAAATCTGCTTTGAGGCAGTTTTGTCAATCAATTATCAGGTTTGCACACAAAAATAAGTGTTTTATTTTGCAACTAAAGCTTTTGGTAAAATTAACATCACTTTTAGATGGATTAACTGGGTACTCTAAGTTTTTAAAAGTACATGTTGACTTCTAGAACCTTTTATTTTTCACATTTGCTGCAGACTTTTCATGCAGTCCCCCTCTAATACCTGTTTCTAGGGTTGATAAAAGGGCACGAGAGTCTTGGCACAAAAAGGCTAGTTCACAGGCGCAAAGAGTCCAAAGTTCAGATTTTTCAACTTTTCTTCAGGAGGAGTATATTTTGATGCCAGCCAAGGGTCCAGGACCTGGGAAGGCACCTCTTGGGGATCAGGACTCCCTAGAGCAGAGGCCAGTTGGGCCGAGGAAGCCCTATTTGTAGATCAGCAATTGCAGGGAGGCCTCTGAAGCGTGTTGTGTCCCTGTAGCTCGCACAGGAGGTCAGCCGACTGGTGCTTGAAGTCACTGTTGTTAGCCTGGGATGAAGGCAAGCAGTCTTCTTTCTAAAACAGCAAGGCAATCCTTCAAGCAGCAGGGCAGTCCTCTGGCAGCAGTTCTTCTGCAACTTCCTCGGTCCAGGAGTGTTTGGATGAGTAGCTCTGGAGGTCCTATATTTATACAGTGCCAGCCTTTGTGCGGGGACTGTCTGTCCTACTCTCACATCTGGTTCTTGCAAGTTCTCCCCCTTCACTTGCCAAGTCTCCATACTGTCTGGGGGTGAAAAAAGGCAGGGTTATTGCCTAGTGTCCTCTTCCTTTGTATGAAGAAGGCAAAGCCTTTGAAGTGTAAGTGGGGCATGGACAACTCCTCCCTAGTCAACCTGCCAGGATGGCCCATCCTGTGCACACTTAAGCCCCTTTGTGTCACTGTAAGTAGGAAATACACAAACACCTAGAGTGGAGACATTCACAGTCATGTGACCAGGATACTGACAGAAGGCACAAATGATTGGGACAAGAAAATGCCAACCTTCTACAAGTGGTATTTTCAGGTCTATAACTTTTAAAATCTGATTTTATCATGGTTATATTCTGTTGATTTGTAGAGCACTGTTGGACTTGGCCCTTTTTGCAGGGTCATCCCTGACCTTTTTGCCTTCCTCCTGTATTTTTTCTGACCTGTTGTTGGCTGTTTTATGACTTTGAGCACTTTACCACTGCTGATCAATGCTAAAGTTCATATGCTCTCCCTGTTGTAAAGTATTGATGTATAGATTAGTGACTCCAGATTGGCTGGTTTGGTTGACTTGTCAGACCCTAGTACAGTGCACTGAGTGTGCCCTGGGCTTGTAAATCAAATGCTGCTGGTGGGTTTGCAGCACTGGCTGTGCCACCCACAGAAGCAGCCTGTAAAAGTGTTGCCATTGCAGAGCCTGTGTGCAGTCTGGTACTGCCATGTTGACTGGGCAAGAGCACCCACTTGCCAGCCCCTAAACCTTCCAGTATCTGCATATTAGTCACCCCTATGGTAGGCCCAAGGGCAGGGTGCATTGTAGGTAAAAAGTAGGACATGCCCTGGTGTGTGTGTGGCATGTCCTGATAGTGAATTACAGCCATTTTTGTGTTTCACTATTGAAAGGCTACCTGTTCCCCATAGGCCAGAAAGGGTAGTTTGATTATTACATCTTATAATCCTAACTGACTCAGGGAACTAGGTAGAAATTCGAGTTTAGTATACCTGAACTCATGCTGATCAAATACATCTTTTAGTGAAGTTGGTTTTAACATTTTGTGTTATTCTCTTGCCTAACTATCCAAGCCTGCCTCTGCTAGGTTGTGTATTCCTTGTCTTGAGTTTGAGTGACAGGGGCTGGGGGATTCCAGGAGACAGGGTGAGTCAGCACAGGGCTGAATAGAGAGATCTGCATGTAGATGGGTGGGAGGAGTTGCACCTGGGACCAGAATAGGCCTGTGCCTTCCCTCCACAATGCTGGCTCCACCTCCTGTGGTGAGTCTGATGTCCCTGCCCTGCACTGTGAAAGAAAAGGAGTCATGTAAACAAAGTGCTCCAGGACTGACCAGAACTGGTTTGGACTAGGCAAAGGCCTCTCTGCCTTCAGAGAACAAAGAGAAACAGTGTATAAAAAGGGGGACCCAGACCCCACAGTTTTAGATCACTTTTGGGAAACAAGAAGAAACCTTTGATGAGAAGAGGAACCAGAGAGAGTGAGGAGAGACTATCCCTAAGCTGAAGTGCTGATTGGGGGATTGGCCTACAGTGGTTGCCTGACTGCCATAGAGAGGAGAAAGGACTTTGTGCTACTTTCATTCAACTTGTGAAGTATCTCCAAGGGCTTGAGATAGAGCTTGCCTCCTGCTGAAGTCTCAGGGACAACAGACTTCACCCACCAGCTCCCCAAGAGTTCTTTGGAAGTGCCTGCAGTTGTGTTGGGCTTTCTGAGGAACTGCGTGTCGCAAGGAGCTGGAAACACGACTCACGAAGAAGAAGCGTGTTGCCGCAGCAGCCGCTGTCGTCGCATCACCGGAGAAGAGGATCAACGTTGCATCAGACGCTGCTGCATCAACGGAGAAGCGTGTTGCTACCGCTGCAGCTGTCGCATCATCGCCAAAGTGCCTCACATCCCCGGAGAAGAGGATCGAAGTCGCACCAGACGCCGCCGCATCACAAAAAGAGTGTCTCAGGACCTGTCGTGGCTCAGAAGAATCGTTGAGTCGCTGCACGGCCGTCGGGCATGCACGCATCGTGTTGCATCCAAGAGAAGACGCCATTTTTGTTCATTGCACCGGATCTTCATCACATCATGGCGCTGCTGGTCGCATCGCCACGGAAGCGCAGTAAGAAACTGACGCATCACCTCCCCTCGCAGAGAAGAACCGACGCATCCCCTACGCATCAGTAGGGACCGCTGCATCACCATTCTTGCGTGTAACTAACTGATGCATTACCTTCCCTGCAATACTTTAGTTGTATCGCGTTACGCATCCTAAGGTACATTGAACTCGAAGTGTCGCATTTGACCTCTTAATAGAACTGAGCTAATTCTACCAATTTTGAAGTACAGTATTGTGGATTTTTATCGTTTGTGGTCTTGTGTTAAGTCTATATAAAAATACTTATTTTTATACTGCAACTTGTGTGGTGTCCATCTGTAGCGTTGTCACTGGGTTACTGTATGTGTTCACAAATGCTTTACACACTGCCTCTTAGATAAGCCTTTCTGACCATGCCAAGCTACCAAGAGGGTGAGCAGGGGTTATTTTAGGTGTGTACCCCCATACTCTGACTAGATGCAAGTATCCGTATTTGTTCAAAGGTACCTATCTGTGCCAACTAGAGACCCCCAAATCTAACAAGCACACTAATCAACCGTAAGGTATTGAGCAGGTGTGTAGGCATGTGGTCTCCGCAGAGTTATTTGACAAGCCAGGTCTTCAGCTTCTTGCAAAGCTCAAGAAGCGAGGAGGTGGCTCTAAGGTGTTGTGAGAGGTTGCTCCAGGCTTTCAGTGCGATGCAGGAGAACAAGCAAACTCCTGATCTCCTTGTGTGGATGCAGGAGTGTTTGTGTGAGATTGAGGCGGAACATAGTTGTCTAGAAAGCTGGTGAAAGTGTATGTGATTGTTAAGGTATGCTGGTCTGGTGTTGTCCAGAGCTTTGTAGGTGTGCATGATGAGTGAATTTGATGCGTTTGTGGATGGATAACCAGTGGAGTTTTCTGAATGAGATGAGATGTGAGTGAGGCGAGTGAGGTTGAGTATGAGTCTTGCAGTGGTGTTCCATATGGTCTGAATGTTGTGTAAAAGCCGCTTGTCGATTCCGATGTACAGTACATTACCATAGTCAAGTCTGTTTTTGATGAGTGCTTGCATGATGGTTTGTCTTTGTTTTTGTGGCAGCTACTTGAAGAGCTTTTGTAGTATATGTAGAATGTGACAGCAGGCTTCACTCACTAAGTTAACTAGTGCCATCAGGTTGAGTTTGTCATCTTGGATAATCCTCAGATTTATAGCATGGTCAATGGGTGCTAGTCCTAGTTGTGCCAGTCACCAGGTGTTGCCCCATGGGGGGATTTTGTTTTGTTTTCGAAGACCAGTACTTCTGTCTTGTTGAAGTTCAGGGCGTTGGCTCTCATCCATTCTGCTACCAAGGTCATGCAGTTGATTAAGTTGTTTCTGGTGATGGTGGTCTTATCCGTCATCTAAAGGATGAGTTGGATGTCATTTGCGTAGGAGATGGTGATGCCTTGGGATCGGATGATGTTGGTGGGGGGAGTAATGTAGATGTTGAACAAGGTTGAGCTGAGAGATGATCCCAGGGGGACTCCACAGGTCAGGTCTCCAATGTGAAGGGCGGAAGCCTTACTTTTTGGGTTCTTCCCGTGAGAAAGGAGCATATTCAGCTGAATGCCGGTTCTTGGATTCTGATCTTGTCTATTCTACTGATGAGTGTGCTGTGGGAGACTGTGTTGAATGCCATCAAGAGGTCAAAGATGAGGAGGGCTGCTATTTCTCCCTCGTCCATGATGATGTTGATGCCCTCAATGGCTGCGATGAAGGCTGTGGTGGTGTATTTTTTTCTGAAACCTGATTGAGTGCTGTCCAGTGGGTCAGGTTGTCCGAGGTTGCTTGTGAGTTGCATGTTGATCACTCTTCTCTATCACGTTGTTTGGAGAAGGGAGATCGGTCAGAAATTGCTTAGTTGGATTGGGTCAGCCGATGACTTCTTGGAGAGGGCAATGATCACTGCATGCTTTCAGTCTTTTAAGACCTTGGCGGGTATGGTGGAGGTGTTCATGTGGGTGAGGATGGAGCTGATTGAACTCTAAGTTTGTAGATGTGGTGGAGATATGGATTTGCTGGGCTCCTGAGTGGATGGTGTGCATGATCTTCTCTGTATCTTCTCTTGTTAGAGTTTTCCATTCAGTCATGGATGGTCTGGTTGGTGTGTGTAGTTCTTGTAGATGTACATGATTTTGCTGTGGAAGAAGTTTGATAGTTTGCCACAGAGGTTTTGTGAGGGAGTGATGCTGTTGACAGGGACTATGGGTGTAGGTAATTCCTTGACAATCAAGAAGATCTCCGTGCAACTGTTAGAGCTCCCTTCAATGCATTCAGCTAGTGCTCTTTTCTTTGAGTCTTTCAGTTGCTGGTGGTAGAGTATGGCCTTGTAGGTGGTTTTGTCAGAGGTATCATGACTAGCTCACCATTTTCTTTTTAGCTGTTGCAGTGCGTTTGGAATCTAGGAGGCCCACTGAGTACCAGCAGGCCTGCTTGAGGGATCTCCTTTGCTTGATGGGTTTGCTGGGTGCAAGGAAGTCTGCACAGTTCTTGATCCAGTTGTTGAAGTAGGTGATGTACTCTTTGATGTAGTTAGTGGGTTTAGGAGAGGCTGTGCTAAGGGCGTTGAGCCGGACTGCTTCTGAGATTTCTCCCTAGCTGCAGCTAAGTAGGCTGATGCTGGTGATCCCGTTGGCTTGTGGAGTATTGATTTGGAAGTGAATGATGGAGTGGTCAGTTCATGTGAGCGGTGAAGTGGAGATATACTTGATGTGGTCGCTGATGGGGTCCAGAGAATGTCCTATGATGTCAGTTGGTTTTGTGACTAACTGGGTGAGTCTGATGTTGTTTAGGCTTTAGAGAAGTGTCATGAAGCATGGGTGGGTTCTGTCTTCTATGTGTAACTTGATGTTGCTGAAGAGTATGAAGGCTCTGGAGTCACTGTTGAGTGGGGCCATAACGTCAGTGATGAGGTTGATGAAGGAGGCTCGCGTCCTGGGTGGTCAGTAGACAAGAGTACCATTAAAGAGAATTTTAGACTGCAATTAATTTGGGAGTAAATAATATATCTCTATCTGTTACCAATCCAAAGTTAGCACTTAATAAATGTAATAAGGTAACCTAGTGTTAGGTAATGGGATAGATAGGCCTTACAGCAGTGAAAAATACCTTTAGGTGTTTTTCATTGCCAGGACATGTACAACTTAAGGACACATATACTACTTCCTAAATAAAAGTCTTTAGGACCTACCTTAGGGGTGACATATAACTATCAAAAAGGAAGGTGTACGCCTGGCAAAAGGTTTATTTTGCAGGTCAAAATGGGAGTTTAAAACTGCACTGCTTACAGACATGTTTCAAAGTACTACTTTAGTGGGTGGCACAATGATTGCTGCAGGCCCACTAGTAGCATTTAATTTACAGACCCTGGGTACATATAGTACAATATACTAGGGACTCAAAAGTAAATTAAATGTACCAGTAAGATATAGGATAAGTGTACTGTGTTTTAAGGAGAGAGCACAAGCACTTTAGCACTGGTTAGCAGTGGTAAAGTGCACAGAATCCTAAAGCCCACAAAACGAACTGAGCAAAATAGGAGGGGTGAAAGCAAAAAGATTGGGGGAATACCACGCCAAGGATGTCAGGTTTAAAAGTTCACAACTGCAAAATGGCTTTTTGGTTTGAATTGAACCCATAATAATAGTCAAAAAAGCATTTCCAACTCACAAACTGGGTATACTGACCCATACTGAATCACAATTGGGAAGCCGCACGAAAAGAGCATTCTCTACTAATTACAATTTGGTGTGGTTAAGTATTAATGTTTCGCAACTACAATTGCTGTTGCAAACTATTGATCAGGTACAAACACCTCATAAAAGGGACACCGTCCCCTTTGTGAACCGTGCTGGCAGCTTAGGGGGAGAAGACAGTGGCCCAGGGCACCACTGACTCCTCTCCCTGATGTTTCCCCATACAGAAAACGTTTTTTATGAAGCACCATGTTTTTAAGGAACGCGGGCTGCTCTAAAAAGAAAGGAAAAGTCCCATTTGGGAATGCAAAAGCAGCAATGGTGTCCATAGAAGCTACCACCCCTGTGTTTGTAGCCAAACGCAATGGGTTGCAAATAGAAACCTGCCTAACAATCATTAGGCACATCATTCTGCGAACAAGTGGAGATATTGTGACGCAACCTAATAATGTATAGGATTCATTGCAAATTTAAAGACGGGCTGGAAAAAGTGGTGTACAATTTTTGTGACTAGTCTTTTAGTCTGGTCCTTAGTTGATATAGACAAGAGTTGATTTTCTACACACGTTTAAGCCCTGCCTTTGCTGTGAACACCAATGTACACTCAACTGCCTGACACTGTTATTATAGCTTGTTTTCTAAGCAATAGCATGTAAATGCTATGTCAACTCTTTAAATCCACAGTGAGCTTTCTTCAGCGTTTATTTGCAAACCAGAATATGCACTGAGCACCAGCTGCTTTCTTCACACCGGAGTCAGACATCTGCTATTTCACACATAAGCGGCACAAAAGACTGTAAGGTGTGGTAACACTGTTTGGCACTGGTGTGATCCACTGAAGGAAGCTTAGCTAGGCGCTGGTATTTTCAGAGCTTTTGGTTTGTAGGATACCAAGCCGAATGCACTGTATAGTTTCAGACTCAAAAAGTATCTGGCATTTTTGTGAACCATAGGTGAGTTTCACTTGCAGGTGTAACAAAAATAGGAGGATTGTAATTTTTGTATAAGGGAAATAAGGTAATCGCAAAAGAAGGGGCTGCTAACAAACAAGCTTGGCAGAGAGGCATTCACAGACACAAGTATCATCAAGCAGTGCGGCATTGTCAGGAAAGAGGTAACATGCCCATTGGTTACATGAAGGTGTGGCTTCTTGAGAAGATAGACTTTGGAATGTCTGCTGCTGGTCCATTGAAGCTCTTCATAGAGTAGGAGAACAGGGGCAGACTGTAGACATTCATGTCTCATCACGGCACTGCACGACCTGGAGGAACTTGGGAGCCTTCAGTTACAGGGTTTTAGAGGAGACAAAGTGTGACTGTAGAAACAAACAACAGGTAATACGGTGATTGCGCCTCTCTAGGAGATGCAGGTCTAAGAAATAAAAGCTGCTGATTCAAGATTTAGGTTTCCCAGAGAGGGCGTTTGGGATCACAGAGAAGAGATGGTCCTATTTGTATTTCTGCATTTATTTATATAGTCTATGCAACACATTTTTCTCAGTGTGTTAATGTATTATGGCCCTCTTCCTGAGACCATAGCTGTTTGTAGAAAGCAGTCCCATATGGCTATCTCTATTACTTTAAGATTTTCGCTAAAACTGTTCACCTAACTTCTCTACCCTCCATCAAATCAATAGATTGCAGATGGACCAAGAGAGATCCCAAACGAGTCGTCCTCCAATGTGTCATCACGGGGAACTCCAGCCGCAGGGCTATACACCACAGTGATCATCTTGCAAAGAGGACCGCTTTGCCGCTAATTCTGAGCGCATTGGATTTTTATACATGTAATTCTAAGTGTGTGTGTGTGTGTGTGTGTGTGTGTGTGTACCTACCTACCAGAAGTAGAGAGTAAAAGAGACAAATGGTGGGTAAGAAGCTGTCATCATGACAGCGCGGCCCCAACTTCAGTTCCTCCTTCCTCCTCACTGTCTGGGTGGAATCCACTAATTATACTTCTTGGCTACCTCTCTTCTCTGAGCAAAGGTTGGCAAAGTCAATATATTTGGCTTGTATTTCAGTTATAACCCAAATCTATTGACTTTACCAATGCTTGTTTTATGACTAATGGCACACAAGCAATAGTAGATGTGGTGGTGATGGTAACTGGGGTGTTGGTAATGATGATAGTATTAAGGGTGATGGTGGTGTTGGTAATGGTGGTAGTGATTGTTATGCTGAAGGTAATGGCAGTGGTGGTGCGGACTGTCGAGGGTGGTAACTGTTCTGATTATGACATTAATGATGATAGTGGTGGTCGCTGGGTGGGAATTCTGGTACTAGTGCTGGTGTCCTTGGTGACAATAGTATTGCGGGGGTAAAGGTTATGGTGTTATTAGCCCAGAAAAAGGTACCAGAGGTGGCAATGGCAGGTCGATGGCTAACAGGGGTAATGTTGAGGGTAATGTTGGCAGTGATGTTAACATTGGTAGTGGGGGTTGCGGGGTGGTGGCGGTTACAGTATTTGGGTTATTATGGTGATGGTATTGTAACACCAGTGGTCTTAATAATTATGGTGGTGGTGCTGATGGTGGTGGTAGTAAAAGTGCTGGTGATAGCGCTATATATAAAATGTGTGTATTCCATAAATAATTCAATGTGTGAATGAATGTGCCTCTTAGACGTAAAATAGTCCCTGATCCATTGCAGTGTAAGCTCCTGATCGGGATTAAAATGATACAGTAAACAACTAACAGCACACGATAAGAGAAAAATGCTGTATGTGTATTTTAATTATTTGGTAGTAAAAGGTCTGTAAGACTGCTAATGCTCTCCTTAGTCAGACCTACAAAGGGCCCATTGAAGCTGCTCCCTCCCAGCACCAGAGCAGCCTGGACTTCAGATTGGGAGCAGAGCACACCCTGGTGGTCCTCAAGGCTCGGGAGAAAGGCTGCACATATGTAAACAGTCTGATTCGGGGGTACCACCTCTCTCGCACAATTGAACAACTATGATTTTCTGTAAAATTCTGTCCAAATGGTATTAACTAAGATTAGAAGTTTAAACTTCACTACAGCAATTCGAAGAGCTACGCATTAACAATACCTAGAAGGACCTGTTGGTACTTCGTGGAATGGACCTGTGTACTACCATTTCTCTCAAGCCTAGGACTAATATTGCAGGTCTGGCCATTGGCGTGCTGTTGTCCACCTACCCGTTGCATAGATGTACTGCCCCAGAGATATCCCCAACAGCCTATCCAAGGAGAGCAGATGAGCTGCCCATGCAATACTAAGCCCCTCCAGAGGCTTCCCACAAGGGACAATTGAAAGGTGCTGCAACTCGTGGAGCCTTCCAAGTAGGTCCCTTCACAACACCTTGAGACTATTGGAAACAACAAGTATCCTCCATCTTGTGTTATTTCCTAGCATCTCATTGTCTCACCATGATAGGAGTTAAATCTACTAACACCTTGTGTCAGCATACCAGACTTGGGGGCCTGGGCCACACTAGCATTGAACCACTCAAAAGCCTGTTGAGCTGTGCAGAGGTCCAGCAAAGGACCAGCAGCGTCCACCTCTGAATCAGACCTGTGAGAGGAGAACTACATGGTCTAAATTGTGAATCTTAGTCCTTCCAGGACAGAAACACAAATACATTGTATGAGGCTGTAGCCAGTCCAAATGTCCATCACTGTTAACATGGACTCCCCATTAGCCCGAAACCCTTGTTCCCTGTAGCTATCTTCTACAAGATTGACACATAATCTCAAAGTTCATGGAGTCTTAAAACACATCCGCAAACATCCATGTCTCTATGCAGTATGAACATTTTGAAACTTTCGTACATTGCTCACTGGTCACAAATCTACACAGATTTAAGCTGTGGGGTCACCTATACATCTCTTGGAGATTATCAAAGATGACAGATAATTCCCAAGATATAGGTCAAGGTAGCCTATAGTTAAGACAAAAAGAACAATTGGTGGACAGAATGCTGAACAATACAGTCACGCCAGTACAGACATCTGGGCCTAAATCTATTAGTTTTTTTGCACACCATGCCATTCCAGTTTAAACCCAGCCATATGCAAATCAGTCTTGACCATGCTCCTCCTGCCATATGCAAATCAATCTTGACCCTGCTCCTTGTGGGAACAGTCCAGCCCGAACTGCTAGGACAGGACCTCCCTGGACTGAGAACCAGCATTCTGGGACCAGTTTTGGGCTATCATCCTTCATCAGCCAGGCTAGCTTGAACCCAGTGGCATGGAGAGCACGGGGCCCACAACTGAAAATACCTGTACCACTCAGGGTGACAAATGCAAAAAGAACAATTGATCGACAGAATGCTGAACAATGTCAAACATTCACCCTCAGTACAGAGTTCTGGACCTAAATCCATTGGGTTTTTTTTCTGCCCACCATGCCATTCTAGTTTAATCCCAGCCATATGCAAATCAGTCTTGACCCTGCTCCTCCTGGGAACAGCCCAGCTCTAACTGCTGGACTGGAAACAAGCATCCTGTGACCGGGTTCGGGGTTTCATCCCTCATCAACCAGGCTAGCTTGAATCCAATGGCATGGTGAGCATGGGAGCTATGTTTGGGCACATTCCCGTACCCACTCGGGTGACAAATGCAAAGCACTCAGTCCATCATCTTGTTTGCTATGCTAGCCCTAATTGTCCATGGCTATGCCCAGACATGGGTCCCTTGCTTGCTGTGCCACTGGTTTCAAGCTAGTCTGGCTGATGAGGGGTGACACCCCGAAACAGGTTCCAGGATGCTTGTTTCTGGTACAGGAAGGATGTAACCTGGCAGTTCCCATGAGGAGCAGGGTCAAGACTGATTTGCATATGGCTGGGTCCAAACAGGTGTGGCATAGTGAGCAAAAGAACGATTGATTCAACCCAGATCTCTTGACTGGGGGTGAGTGGTTGAAAAGTTTCAGCACTCCATCCAACATCTTGTTGACTTTAGCCTATAGTTAACCTCACCCTGGGGCAGAGACTGGGAGTGAGGAAGAACCAACAACATTTAACATGCTTGATTGAGACATGTTTGTTTCTCAAATTAACCAAATAGTTAAGCCTTATTTGAGAGGCTCGATAGTGAGTTCCCACAGGTGTGCCTTCAGACTTTGACATTGAGACAAGGTACTGAGCTCTGATAATATAAGAGTGTGCTATTACTTCTTGTGGCAAGACCAGCACTGAAAGAAACCACAATAACAATAACCTGGCCGATCTTCAAACTTGACAACAGTACCCTACCTCAAAAGCTTTTTTCAACAAAATGTCTGGAATGGTTGAGATTTGAGATTAAAGGTCATTCATCATTTTCTACAGTCCTAGAAGTTTAGTGAAGTGTTAGTTCTTTTCACCTAATAAGACGGGTAGACACGTATATTTGATTATGTGTAATATTTGTGGTACATGGGATCTGACTGAGCCTTCACATCACCTCCTATGAAACCTTCTCTGCTCACCCAAATTACTCAGAAGAGTCAAGAAGAGAAGAAGTTACCTTGAATACCATGTACCAGCATCCTGGTTACGGGGTAAAGATGCCGTCTCAATGTAAACACTCATAGGGGGTGTGAACAAATTCAGGCTCTGAGAAAAAGCCCGACACCAAGAGCGACAATATAGAGAGAGCACGCATTGCTTGCTCAGCCAAGGGATTAGAAGTGGAAACCACAAAAAACAAAGAAAAAAAACGTGTGTATTGGCGAGCCGAGGTGTCATGCTTCCACTCAACTACCCAGCGGTGGCAGTGGTCACCTGCTCTTTGCCAAAGTGTGACAGGAGACACTCAAACATGGACATGCACATAACCGAGACAACACTTTTTATACTGCAGTTGCCAACCACACCTAGAGGTCAGACACGTACACGGTACCGCTAAAACGGTTCTGTCCTCTACTTTCAAATGCAGAGTTTATTTAGTAGTGACTGAAATACAGTATTCAGTGTTCATAGGCTTTCATCTGGACCTTGCCTAGCCTCTCACTATGACTGGATCTATGCTTACTGTGGCAGCTCTCAACCACATTTACACACCATTCACCATTCTTCATTTTGGACAGTCCAATCCAAAAATCCTCTGTAATTCAGGGACAGCAGATCGGATACCTCATTGCTGCCATCATGTGGAACCCTAATGGGTCACCTGGGCGCTGCATACCTTGAGGTTCACCTCTTTAACCCCCAGCTCTTCAGCTCAGGAAGGGATGATGGTGAACTCAAACAGCATTTCTTACCCAGAAACCATGGACATCTCTCAGAGTAAGCCAGATAGAGGCAGGTGATGGTACTCAAAGGGCCCGATTACGACACAGGCGGAGCGGTATCCTCACCTGAGATACCGATCTACCAGATCCCACACCCAGAATCCCCAGGTGCTGAAATATTGAGCCAGATTTTGCTGGCCAGAAAATCTGGCCAATTTTATCCCAGGTTTGGAAAGGAAGAATATTAGGCCCCCGCCTGACCCCCCTCTACGGCATAAGGGAGCATTA
This sequence comes from Lissotriton vulgaris, assembly GCF_964263255.1. Lineage (NCBI taxonomy): Eukaryota > Metazoa > Chordata > Amphibia > Caudata > Salamandridae > Lissotriton > Lissotriton vulgaris. The sequence continues at coordinate 369,513,539 of NC_141685.1, forward strand.
AATGCACATGCCCCTGCCAGCCCACAGCCTCCCTCCCCTGCACCCCACCGTGCCTTTCCCTCACCACCCCCCACTCCCACTTCATCCATATGGAATTCCATGCAGGAATCCACAAAGTGATTCTCCATGCCATTGTGATTAATACGTTGTACCTGGATTAGGGAGCGGGGACTGGTCATTAACATTATTCCTAGTGATTTAGGTTCCATCACCTAAATCCAAATGAATCCTATTCGGGCCCTAATGTAAGAGCTTTCCCAAAGCTGCATGTATGAAGGACTCTTCAAGGTCACTGACAAGCAACTGCAGCTCCTGGCCTGCACTCCTTCATCCTTCAACTGCTCCCTCCCACTCCTCCCTTCCACAACCATCAGTATAGTGGCCTCGGAGGTCCCAAATTGAGAAACAGAATCTGTGAAATATGCTACCTGCATTGCCAGCCAGGACTGAAGGATGGTTGCTATTGTAGCTTGTGAGTAAAGGTATATGCTGATTAACGAGACACTCTCCTTAATGTGGGCATGGCGTGGTCAGATACGGATGCAGTGTTGCCCCTTGAGGTACTGTTCTTCGTTTCATTGTCCCACAAACTTCTCACAATTCCCAAAGTCATGAGCTTTGCTGATACCCGAAACTGCGTACTGCAAGACTGAGCACGCTGAACCAGATGCAAAGCGCCAGCGGAGCCTGTGGTCCATATGTACGAACACATTTTACCATTGTTACGGAATGGGTGAAACCCTTCCATACATATGACCCTATGTTTCTATGCCAGGAGAAGACAACGTATGATTAAAGACAATATTAACGGTAAAAAACTGTTATATTCCTTGTATAACGTATATACAAGCAACAAGTACATATGTTTTTACTTTCAAAGGTAATACTGGCCATAGAATCCAGAATACAAACTCAGAGGGGTCGATATCATCACATATTTACCTAGAAGCTTTTAGACAGGCACAGAAATGCTCACGCCAGGAGGTAAAGCAATGGTGTATGCATCGGACACAACATAAAATATTTCCAAACAGTTCATGGTGTCCCAAAGCTCCCAGACTAAGAGGGCAAATGAAAATATTATATTGTAACATATCACTGTTGTTATATAATGTAATGAAATGCTAGGGGGACAAAGGGTTAAAAACATGATTGGCTTTTTAACCAGTGGAGGGGAGGAGTAGACCGTCAGTCCGCCTACACCTGTTCTCCTAATGCATTCTGGTAGATGCAGTTCTCGATCAAATTCACGCGGACTTGTGATTATGTTATGGAAAATTTGTCTGAAATCCACCATTTTGAAACAAGCTGACGGACAGAAAGAAATCGCATTTCCATGCGCGGTGGGGTGCCGAAACAGTGACTAATTGGAAAAGTCCTTGACTTCTGATTGATTTCCTACTGATGACATTCCTCAGAAGGTAAACTGGATCAATAGAGCAAGCACAGCCACGGAACAGGATACTGTATCTTATTAGCACAAGTTTTAATCATTGACAGGGAGCAGCCCAGCCCAGTTGAGAGCACCATATGTGCTCCGAGCACTGATGGACGGAAAATAAATACCTCTTGCTGAACTAACCTTGCACTCAAGGCACAGTGCAGTAAAAGTGAAGTTAGACACGGATGGATGTGTCCGTCCGTCAAGGACCATGGGACCGAAGAAATGAAGGACCATGAGACCGAAGAAATGGCCCACCATGGGACCGAAGATATGGCCCATATACTGGAACTTTCTAGCTGGCCCATCTGGAAGTGGCAGACTGCCCAACATGCCAGTCCAACAGTGGTACTGATCAAGCTCTACATGCAGCCCCCTAAACTGCAGCCCACCAGGAAAAGGCCAGAGTGGCAGAAGGCCCATAAGGGCACTGGTTGAACAGTAGGGTGGGAAACTGTTTAGTATGTTGATCTATCTCAAGGCACTTTGGCACAGACAAGAGCTGTAAATGGAGGCCAGTGGTACCAATAGACAGGAACGCGGCAACCATTTTACTATTTCAAAAGGTGTACAACTCTGTCCTCGGGATTCAGCTAGGAATGGACTCAGGGCTATGTTTCTTCAAAGGTACACATTTTTGATCCATGTTTAAGACACTCAAGCTCCCTTGCTAGATCATGCCACTGCACACATGTCGACTGCTCATAAGAAAGTTTAAGGTTCTTTTTTTCAGCAAGAAAATACAAAAGGAGCAATACCTAGGAGAAAAACCAGGGACGGAATGTGTACCTTCAGTGAAACTCCATTGGATGGAATGCATACATTCAACAAAACCACCTGGTCTCGATACATATATTAATTGAAATCTCATTAGATAGGGATTACATTTAGTGAAAGCCCATTAGGTAGAATAAATGGCTCCAGTGAAATCTCATTGGATAGACTCCATACCTTCAATGAAAACCCATTGGATAGATCACACACCTTCGGCAACACCCAATTAGATAGAACGCATAACTCCAGTGAACACCCACCAGATAGAAACCCCATTAGAAATAAGTCATACCTCCAGTTAAGCATCACCACAGAGAACCCCCATTAGACAAAATAAAGATTTGAAGTGAAACCCCCTTGTATAGGATACGTACCTTCAGTAAACTGTTCAAGACTTTGGCCGCGTACCAAACTGTTGAAAGAATCTGCTACTGTAGACTTTTTTCTATACCTAGAGAAAAGAAGACGTTGTGAGTTATAACACAATCATAGCGGTAGATACGTGGCAGATGTAGACACTGATGCAAGGGCTCAATTATTTGTACCACATAATAACAAGGACAGGGGATATCCCTTATTTCCCAGTTGTTTGTGTGTTACTATGTGGGAGTGATACAGAACAAAACTGGTTAACATAATTCCTTATCTTCAGTGAGACACTTTTGCTCAGCAACTTGTAGTCTACAGATATCCCCAACAAGGCCCCAAACATTGCCACTGCGGAAAATCGTTCGTAATTTTTTTAAAAAGATTTTAACTGCTGCCAATCTTTAACGGGTGAATTTGGGGGTAACGACATATGTCGTATTACGGCACCTTCTAATACATGGTCAGGGGACAGGCTTTCGAGATGTTTTATACTGAGGGGAGAACTCAAGTGAGATCCAGTATCCCCATGGACCACCAGACATATTACCAATCATAGAGTGCAATGCTTACCAGTCATGGGGGAAGAGGCATTATTGCAGGGGCAGATTCCAAATATTTGCATCAGGTGTTTTTGCTACACAAAGACCACTGACATTCCTATCTGAAGTTTTTTGTTATCACAAAGACCACTGGGGAGAATTATATAACATGAAGATCCAGAATACCCCAACTTAAATACCTTATTTAGTTTGGTGCAAATCCATGCAACAGTTTTTGCCAAAATTGAGTCAGACAATGTCTGTCGGTCTATCTGGATCACTGGGATGCTTAAAAGATTAATTAACTCAAATGTAATTTATAAATTATAATTTAATTGGTGGAGCAACTTTTACTCTATAAGTAATTTGAAAGGTTCATCAATAAGTATGAATAGTAATAAAACTGAACACATGCGAAAAAACTAGGAGGCACAATAGCAAATCCATGAGGAACTAAAATGTATTTTTCTAAAAGAAAAAGATGATTTGAAAAACAAAGTTTCTGAACTGGTTTGCAAGCCTCTTCACAATTTACTATGCACAGCTGAAAAGCCTTTATTACACACGTATGTCTGAAAGCTACTTATGGACGTACTGCAGAGGGAACAGAAATCCAACACAGGATGTACGGGTCTGTGTGTACAGCTTAGCCACATGCCATGTCCAGAGCTCGTTTGGCTCGGCAAAAGGCCATGCCCTGGCTCTTGGGATAACCGAAGGCCACACCATGCAACCAGAGTACAATGTGCTCATCTGGAGATCTAGCCCTGTGGGGTTTGGGGATTGGAGGTCAGGTTTCAGCTACTCCCTGCTCCCAAGCCTGAAGAGCACCACAGAAGTCCAAACCCTTGCCCTGTGGACTCAGGAGTAAGAAGATGGGGCACAGAATGTAGCCCAATGACAGGTCCTATACCCAGAGGCTACTGGTCAAAACCAATGTCATCAATAGTGTCAAGAGTGAAATATGACGTGAAGTGACATGTGAGATCACTGATTTCTGTGATTCAAGATATCATCTGAAATTCATATGTGCGGTCATGAGATGTGCAATGGAGGGTTTGCTCACATATCTCACCATAACTGGTGAACGTCTGGTTTTCAGTTTGTCTATTATAATGACACTGGTCCTTTAACAGCTGTTTTGTCAAGATCATTTATAGTTTTTTATTACATTGATTATTATATGATCCTACTGGATAAGGGCAAAATATGGATTATGATCTTTCAGAACAATAATAAGAATTTATGTATTAGTATTTATGTAGCATCAATGTACCTAAAGAGTAACAGCACTGTACATTAAAGGAAGCATGGGAGATGATTCAAGAGACAATACATAATGTGTAATTTTATATATCTTCATTATGTATCTTTTAACATTACACAATTCCTTTATGTTGACCATTCTTACAATACATTTGAGGCACAGGGGATTAAGTGATTTGTCCAGAACTACACAATTTTAGGTCATATGCTAAAGGCAGGAACAGATCTACAAATTTCAAAGTCAGTAATTTACCCACCAAAGTACACGCTGTGAAAGTAAGGGCCCTATTAGAATAGGGCACTGGCAGCCACTGTTCCTAGCCGTAATGTTGCACTGTCATTGCTAATCAGCGCTCCATACTTCTTTGTGGGTCCAAGAACCTGCCTACATTAACCACCACCTCAACGTCCACCAACCGTCAAGAAACCTATTCTCCACTTCCCTATCACTCGCCCACATGCCCCACATCCACAGAAACAGAGGTGGAGGACACGCCTTCTCCTACATCGCAGCAAAAACCTGGAATAGTCTCCCATGCAGCTTCGGACCATCGCCTCACATCTTGAATTCAGAAGAGCCCTCAAGACCTGGCTGTTCGAATGAACCTTCCGAGACCTGCAAGCACCTGGATACTGTACCGGGTGATTGGCAGTGCTATATAAATCCTGATTGATTGATTGATTGTGGGTCAAAACAGGCCACAGACATATCACCGAACAGTGCATGCAAGCTGGCCTGGAATTTGTGTTTTAGGGTCAAGCTTCATTACATTACACTGCACTGTAGGAAGCATAAATGGCTATGAGAATGTTTACAAATGTAATATAAGCCTCCCACAGCAAGACACTAATTCCAGAACAGAACGTTTCTCAACTTTGAAAAGCATGGAAGCAGCTTTTAGATCTTGTTAATATAACTGGGTCTGGTCTGGTAGCACTCTGTCTGCTATAAAAATATACCAAAATGACTCTAGGGTACATTCAAAGAACTACCATTCATCCATGGGCAAAATGGTTAGTCGCACTTGATGCACTCTTTGGGTTATGACATAGACAAGGATGCCATCAGTCATACTTATGAAGCTACACAAGTCTAATGACATTCTGAATATCATCGATAGCTAACAATACAACAAAACTCACTCATTTATATCTTGGCAGCCCATCATCTCAATGCTGTGAAGTCATACAAGTCTTGATGCTTCGTAAGTTGGTGGACATAAGCATTTAGATACAGTTCAAGGATCCAATTATCTCTATTTAAATCCACCATTGTTTTGTCAATTATAGAATAATTTGGCACTTCCATTCGATTGCCTTGTTTTGAAAATTGCTTATTCACTCATACCCAATCCTCTCTCATTTACATACTTTCTTCCTGAGGAATATTGAGGAACTGACGAGTCTACCTCTGCAAATATGCCATATATTATGAAAGGAACCTTTGCTGACACAACCACGGCTGAAGACTTTCATGAATATAACTTTTCACAACTGGTAGCCAAATGGAGAAGTATTCGTTTGATACTTTAGATGTATTTATTTTGACAGAGAATGATAAGTGGTTCCATGATAATTAGGTATGTAGTGTAAAAGTATGGCAGTCTTAATTTTAAAATATCCCTGGTGAAACAGGAAGGTAAACCAAAGATTACCCACCTGCTAGATCTTGCGTGAACTCTCGCAAGGATTGCTAAATTTTCACAAGAACAACAGTGGCCATTTTTTTTCCACATGTGCTAAAGCTATATCCAGATAGACCTCAGGGTTTCACAACAGCAACAGGGATTGGATAAACCAAAGGATCTACATGGTAAACAATAAGCACACACAGATTATCCAATTTGGATATTTTTGTCACCAGTCAAGATTCTTTCACATATGGACACTGAATTAATTTCTAGAACAAAATGGAAGTAGGATCGGAGAATAGTGGTACGAACAGGATTGATTTGCATAAAGCACTCTTTCTTATGCGATGGGGTCGTTGCAAATGGTGAGATTAAAAAGCAATACTTTAAATTTATAAATGCAATGCATCAAATCTTAAATCTAGATATTCGGCATGTGTAAGCCATGGACAGAATTTACTAACAACCTGCTAAACTTAAAATCTTTGGATGAATACATGCTAGAGATGTGCGACTAAAGAGAACATACAAGTCTGACATTATTACAATACTAGGATTTGTTTTTAGGATATCTGCAAATATAATGTTAACATCTTTTTAACAGATGTTATAAAAACCTAATTCATAAGAAAAATGGAACCTGCTGATTAATGTTTGAAGAAATCTCAAAGCGCTATGGTCTTTGCTTGCAAACCTTTCTAAATGTATCATGCACGATTGTTCAAAATTTAAAACACCAGTATTCATTGATCACCCTAATATTAATATGATTTATTTATTGCACAAAAAGGATAGAGCTTTCTTTCTCAACTTTTACAGTGCCCATTACACAATTGTTCACAGGATATTGGAAAGAGGACAACAATTTAGGTATACAAAAGCTAGAGTGCACTAAAACATTACATGTAATATGCAAAAATGCCCCACTAATCTAGTTTCAACATGAGTGGTGTATAATGGATACTGATTACACTTGCTCATTCAATGAGAGACCTTTTCAATTTTTCAGGATTATTGACATCTGCACCTAAACCTTCCTTGCCTTGTCTGATAATACACAAGCTACCATGACTGGAAATTCAGAATAAGGTTTAGATGCATGTCGCACATTTGCATGAGGATAAGGTACTGCTACAGCATTCAATGAATAATCCGCAGAGATGCTACGAAGCAAAGAACCAGTCAGTTCAGGTGTGTGTGTTCCTCTGGTTTGGAGAGGGACTTTCATCACATTCCCAACAGACGCAGGCCTATTGGTCTTTCCATGGGCCTTTTTCATTCTCATGTCAGATAGTAAGGTGACGTGATCTTATTTATATGAGCAATGCAGCTCGCTTCATGCTTTCAACTCTTGCTACAAACAGGAAAAGAGGCTTTCTTAAAACTGCTTTCAAAATGAATACCTAGAGCAAAATATATACATAACCTTATAAGAATTTCTTAAAAGCTTCTCAAGTATTGACCATGATCTGTTTTTGTATTACAAAAATAAGTAATCCAATGTTTATTGACTAACGGACCTCTTGGCCAGTGAACCCAGGGCTCTGATCCTGGCCATCCCCTCACCAACTAATTTGATTGTGGTGAATCAGCAACAATTGTGCAATATACCAAGTAATGTTTCTGAGACTCTTTACGCCTATTATTAGAGCCTAGTAGCACTCACAACTTTGCTAGTGGATCCAGATGAACCTTGGAAAGATATATATATACGTTTCCTACTGGCAGTCGCCAGTAAGTAGTTGGAGGTAGGACTTGATTTCTATTAAAGAGCTATTTCTGCATCACGAAATTCAATCATTCCATAGAGCTACAGAAGTCCCACCTAAAAACTATGATGGACTGGTACATGTACCCCACTAAGATCAATAAAATATTCCCTAATTCATTTGATATTTGTTAGAGGGGCTGTGGACCTCTAGGTGATTTCCAACATATTTGGTGGGACTGTCCTGTGATACGACCTTTCTAGGAGGAAATTCTCACACAAATGAAAGATATGTTGGTGTACCCTATTCCGACCACTATGGCAACCGACAACGACACCATCAAAGTCATGAACACCATCCATTCTGGATCTCCGTCAGACCCATGCCCACAACATATCTTCAACGAAGCCAGCACTACCATCGCGCCCCATCTTCGGAAAGCCATCAACATCTCCTTCGAGACAGCAACCTTCCAGAAGAGCTGGAAGCACGCTGAGATCAGCGCCTTACTCAAAAAAACCAAGGCTGATCGCAAGGACCTCAAAAACTTCCGGACCATCTCCCTGTTCCCGGCGAAGGTCATTGAGAAGACAGTCAATAGACAACTGACCCGCTTCCTCGAGGAGAACTGCATCCTGGACCCATCCCAGTCCGGCTTCCGCAGCAACCACAGCACCGAAACTGCCTTCATCCCCGCCACCGATGACATCAGGGCCCTGCTGGACAACGGGGAAACCCCGGCCCTTATCCTCCTGGACATGTCAGCCGCCTTCGACGCAGTCTGCCACCGCACCCTACGCACACGCCTCCACGACGCTGGGATCAAAGACAAGGCTCTGGACTGGACCACCTCCTTCCTCTCTGGCAGAACCCAGACTCTGGAAATTGCTGTGCCTTGAAAGGATGGCGGATATATTCAGAGAGGATTATAAGAACTTTGAATATAGCTGTGGGCCATTGGTTGCCTTCTTTACAAGTGTATTACCGTTAGCAGTCTGCCCTACATCAGTCAGAGATATGCATCTTTTTAAATTTTAACCGACTTGACACCATGATTTGAAACCTTGCTGTAGTTGGATAGCCGCCACCAGTACTCGGTTGGGTGTGGGGGGTCCTTTGGTATTTCTTAATTCCTGGGAGTTATTTTGTGGAGACTTTCTTCCTCTGACGGACACCTTCCTCGTTGGAAGGTTTTGGGTTAACAACGTCACAAAAGAAAGGCGGCAGAATGGTATGTTTTACCTTGGGTAGGCCTACTCCCCGCCCTTGCTTTTGAAGAAACTGTACTTACTCCTTTAGGTTTCTTGGGATACGGGGGGTATACAGCTAGTTACGTATATCACTTTTTGATCTTCTTAAGATGCCACGCCTTCTACGCTTATCCAGATGCACTATTTGTCAGTTTGCATTGTAATCTGTGATAAAATGCTAATAAACATATTTTTGACAAAAAAAAGCTATTTCTGTGCCTATATCTTTGGCGTCGTTTGACGAACTTAATGACATTTTCAAAACTAATTTGACGCTCACTTCAGCTGCTGTTTTGAAACAGTGATCCGGCTACAGCCCAAACTGCTGAACTGAATTATACCATATTTGGCAAAAAGGTATCTCTTGGTCCAGAAAGCAGTTTTTAATAAATGGTGTAAATCCATTCAGTAGTTTCTGAGAAAGTTAAAAATTTCTCAGATTTACAGATGTGGGCGCGGTGGATCCACAAACCCTCCCGATCTTGTGCCAGAGATCTGATTGGCTGTCAACACTTCAAACCAGGAAGCATTGGCAACCATCTTGTGACTCGATTCAACTGAATGAGAAGAAAACAATTTTTTTTTAAAGAAAAAGGGTCAGGGTAGAAATATCCTGACCCCCTAAGCCTCTTGGATGGGTCCCAAATTATTTTATTTAAATGGGAGTTACGTTGGATCCGTGAATACTGCCGAAAACCTTTAAAAAATGAAGCACAGGTTGCTGGGCTTCTTTTAATTAGGCCCCTGTTGGGCCAGGTCCCAGTGGCAATTAAATAATGCGGGCCCCGGGGACCGCTACCTCCGTGGGGCTAATTGATTGAAATGTGGGGGGGGCTACGTAGCCCCAGGGGCCGCATCCTCCCCGTTGCTAATAGATACAAATGTAGGGGGTCATGCCCCCGCCCTGCTGCCCCGGGGACTGCCACCTTCCGGGGTACGCACTTTTCATTTTTTTCTAAGTGGGGGAGGCCCTATGGTCTCCCCTAGGCCCCGGGGACCACCACCTACCCGGGGCAAAAGTGATGAAAGCAATTGGCCTCCTTTACACAACCAGTCACTCATCCATACATTCACTGAGACACCTAATCACTACCTTATACAGTCAGTCACACACCCACTAAGTCATCCATACAGACACGAATACACCCACTGATTCACCAATACACCTTGGTATATATATCTAACACTCAAACTTTTTAAAAACACTCAGTCACTGGATGATGTCATCTCCGATGTCATTTGAGATGTCATCACTGATGTCACTGACCATGTCATGAGTGATGTAATATGTGAGGTCATAAGCAGTGCATCGCCCGGGCGCAAGTTATGGTAAACTCAGCCAACTAGAACGGCTGAATTTCTCTGGTTTTGTACGGGTAAAATCTGCCCTTAACCATAATGCCCCTGCAACCTTTGTTTTTTTAGTGAATTTCTAAGCATTTTTAAATGCTAACTCCTAAGTATATCGGCCCTGTAACCTTTGTTTTTTTCAGTGTATATATTATATATATATATACAAACTAGAGGAGTAGCTATGGGGGCTTGTTTTTCTTCCAGCCACTCTTGCCTCCACATGGGTTGGTGGGAGGAAAAGATACTAAAAAGAAACCATAGTGATGTAATGAACAATCACGTGGTTGCCTGGCTCAGGTATATAGATGATTTATTTATTTATTATCTGGCGGGGGACTGAAACAATGGCATGTGATTTTATAAAAGCGATCAATGTTAACAACTTAAACTTACGCTTCACAGCCACAATCAGTCAGCATTTTGGTTAACGTTTTAGACGTCGAGGTCTTTATACACAATCAACAAATTGAAACCAAGCTACACCGCAAAGACACCGCAGGCAATAGTGTATTACACGCTACCAGCCATCATCCTCAACATCTCATCCACAGTATACCATATGGAGAGATGTTGAGAATTAGACAGATTTGCAGCATAGATTTAGACTTGAGATATGCACAAGAACAAAGTAAACAACGCTTTCTAGTCAGAGATTACAGTGATAAAACTATAGACATTACTATCAAAAAAGCTATCAACCAGGACAGACAGATATTAACATCTAGTAGGATCCCGGAAGTAGTCAAGACCACCAACATACAGAAGCAGGAGACAAGACTATTACTAACATACAAGAAGCAACACAAAGCTCTGCGTAAAATAATTGACAAAAGTTGGATGGTAGTATGCAATGACCCCATAATAGGTAAAGATCTTCCTTGATATCCCAATATCGCATTTAGGAAAGGAGGATCCATGAGAGATGCCCTTGTTAAAAGTAGCCCAGAAATTAAACCTAGTGTCAATTGCCTAAATAAACGCAGTGGTTTTCATAAATGTAACAACTGCAGAGCATGCCAATATGGGCTCAACAAAACTGACTACAGTGTCCCTTTTCAAATAGAACTGATTAAAATCAACACATTTCTAACTGGCTGCACTAGGTTTGTGATATATGTGTTGGAGTGCTCTTGTGGGTTGCAATATGTGGGTAGCACCAAGTTGCAGGCCCACAAGAGAATATTGCAACACATGAGGGCAATCACCAACTCGGATGAGACATACCCTGTGGCTAGCCATTTCAGGGAAAGTCACAACAACAATTTAGACAACCTAAAATACTTCCGGATTGACAATCCCCAGCTCGAGACGATGGGGGAACCGAGAGGCTAAACTCCGAAAGTTAGAGACCAAGTACATTATTCGGTTAGATACAAAGACACCGAATGGTCATAACTCTAGCGAAGACTTTCATACATGCTTGTAGTTATTTAACTTACAGCATAGGTACTCCCACCACTATACGTAACATCTCAGATATTCTAACTTTTTGACATCAAGATCTGCTAATGGCTGTAACGGCACTATGCCTATATATACTTTTTAACACACATGCATCCTATATTCAGCACAATACACTTTTTACACTTTTACACTTTTTTATTTTAAGTCAGACACGTTGCAAGTGACATTATGTTGTACTGATAAAGCCTGTCAAAGCATTTTTTGTGAAGCGAATAACATCTTCCGTTCAGTAGGTGGCTTAAATTCTAATTACAACTTAAAGCTTATTGTAGTGAAAAGCCATAGGACTGAATTTTAGCAAGGGGATACTGGATTTTTTTAACCCAACTACAATAATGTATTAAACACGCATAGTATAACATTCAGGTTCCTTTTTTCAAGATACAAACATGTATTTTTACAGGATGATGTTACCATGTTATTTATTTGTATTTATATATTTATTGTCTCCAAAAAATGAGGTACCATGCTGATGTCAGTATTTATACTTGCGATATTTGCACAAACATTTTAGTATTTATACTTGCGAACTTTGCACAAATATATGCAAAATTTGCACAAATAATATATTTTGCACACAAGTATTTCTTCAATGTCTATTGCAATGGTTTGAACCCATGTGTGTTAGTACTGGCACTTTAAATGTAATGTAATTCTTCTAAGACGCGTCATGTGATCAAGGTCTTGAGAGACCGAAACGCGTCATGGCAGTCATGTTGTTGGAGAAGGCAGAATAAAATTTGGATTACAGCACCTTACTTGTGGTCCGCTCTTCGTTCTTTTCCTATGGAAGGGAAGCGTTCACAAACGGAGGAATTGGTGATAAATATATATATAAATATATATATACATATACATGTATATTGTATTGTATTGTATTGTGTTTGCATTTATATAGCGCTTGTTATCCCTGATGGGGTGTTGAAGCACTTTTTCGGCGAGTAGCACGCTACTCCGGAACCCATAAAGGATTAGTGTAGTGAAATATGCAAGTAATTTGAATGGTGGATAGGTTAGTCAATTATTTGATTGAGAAGGATAGCGGAGGGATAGAAGAGGGGAAAAGGTTTGCATTTATATAGCGCTTGTTACCCCTGATCGGGTGGTGAAGCACTTTTTTGGGCGAGTAGCAAGATACTCAGGAACCCTAGTGTTGAATTAGAATAGTGAAAAATGAAATGAAAGTAATTTGAGTGGTGGATATGTTAGTCATTTATTTGGATTGAGAAGGGTAGTGGATGGATAGGAGAGGGAAAAAGTTTTGCATTTATATAGTGTTTGCTGCAACTGATGAGGTGTTGAAGTGCTTTTTCGGTGAGTAGCACATTACTCTGGCACCCATAGAGGATTAGTGTTAATATATATATATATATATATATATATATATATATAGAGATAGATAGATAGATAGATAGATAGATAGATAGATATGTCAATCTATGTATATATTTAGAGTGAGAAGCAAACAGATATGAAGAGAGCTACAGTTTCAATTTATAGGTGAGTCGCTCACTGTGCTAGCACAATTACATTTCATTCTAGTATTTATCACACACTCAGTACAAAAGTGAATGAATAGCCATGTATATTACTACAAGAAGCAAATCAATTCTACGTGAATAACTACCTGTGCAGTATAACTGCTGCCATCCTTCCATGAGCTGAGGAAATGTGAGCATGAATCAGATTTACCAGTTGTGCAAAACTACCCTACACTCTTTCGATATACAATTTTTGTCAAGTAAATTATGCAATGAAATACTGCAATAATCAGAGCAGTTTGTCAGCTCAGATTAGGGGAAAGCATAATGTATTACTGTGCTATCCCCCACTTCAAGGTGCAGAACTTTGAATGGGGTACTAATGCCACAACTGGTAAATAGTGCACCTGACAGTATTGGTTGTAACCGGGCACAGCATTACCTTGCAAAATACTGGGCACTCAGTAACTAGCACCTCATTTGTCCACTGCGTATAATGATTTAGTAAGGTGTTTTGGCAAAGGCAAAAAGGGTCAGACTTAGCAACTTTGAAATCACATACTCTGCGATTTGCAAAATTGCAGGTTTTGTAACTGCAAACTGGCTGCTTCAAATATATGAAACTCATTTTATGAGTCAGGTAAGTGTTCATGGCTCATAAAATGCGTTTTGTGATCCATACTCAATCGCAAGTGAAGTGGCGTAAAAGAGGAACCCTTCCAAACTGCAATTAGGTATGCAACGTGTCAGTGCTTTATGGTTACGGTTGCAAACCATTGTTCAGTTATCAACACCTCAATAGAGGTCTGTGAAGGAGAGGTTGTCCCTCTGAATTTTGTTGGCAGTGTCAGGAGGGATGGGCTAATGTTTGTCCAAAGTATTTTTTTAATTGTACTGAGCACAGGCAGTTTTAAAAGCAGAAAAAGTGGTCCATTTTGAACTGGAAACACAGCGATGGCCTGCTGTCCTTGCAAGCTACCATTATGGTTGTTAATATTCCTTAGGCAGGTCGTTCTGAGGGCCCCCGAGAATTGTGAATTTGAGAATCGAACTAATACTACATAGGTTGGTTCACAAAATCAAATGTTCGTTGCAAAAAGTCTGTGCACTATTTGTCACCAGTATCATAGTGCATCTGGTCAGAAATCCCACTGCTCCCTTAGATTCTGTGGTACAGTTGTTGTGATTCAATGAAGTACTTCATGTGCCCTTTGAAATTAATGACAATCTTGTGACCAAGAATAGATAAACAACATCCAACATGCACAAACAACAACTTCAAAAGCAAACACTCCCTTTAGTTCTCGATTGCACATCCAAATTGCATAACAGTTTTTAAAAACAGTAGCAACCCTGATAAACAGTTCTGATTTTTAGAATAAGAGGTGCTAGCAGTCCTCACTGTTCGTCTCCTTCTGCGAAGTCCATTTGTAAATCATTTCATTTGTGATGTGCAATTTGTTAACATAAACAAATGTTTCCCAACCAAGTATATTTTGTATGTGTGAATGCCTACATTGTTTGAAGGTTGTGCATGTATCAATCTTCATTTGAGGGGGTTCATCCCTCAGTGGCGCTGGGCATTAATGATCTCATAACTGCATACAACTGCGCCTTACAATAGGTCACAACAGACCACATCCTACAAAACCCACTGGACAGAACCTTGAGCAACCTCCAACACAGCTGCTCTGAGAGTCCACATAGCTGGGTAGCGCTCAGTGATCTCGAACACATACTTCAAGCCGGACAAGGCACATGCCAATCCTCGAGATGGCCTATACTCGAACGTGCACAACCTGCAGCTACACACACCGAACAACACAAACTGCTCAAATGGACCTAAAAGCAGATACATCCTGGAGGGAAGAATATTAGCCACAGCCACACCACTGATTATACGACTCAAAGTGTCAGGAAACTGACTCCGGCTTGTGACATCATCATCAAGACTAGGGTGTGAAGGCCCTTGAGCCCCACCAGCGCTGCAAGACCAGTGGCCACACTAAGGCAAAATGGTGCTGTGCTAATTTAGATCAGCATAACATTAAGAATAATATAAAAGCATTTTCAAATATATACACCTCCAAAAACCCGTCCAGTTCTTTTATTAGTAATGGGTTTACTTTGACTATCATGAGTAGATAATCAGAAAATAGCATTTTAAACGTCTTTGCTGGAAACTAAAAGCAGTAGACCGAGAAATGGCACATGCATCACATTACAAGAATCACACAGGATGTGACCACAAACTCCTTTGAAGATCTAGTGTGGAAGCAGTCCCAGTCTTGCTTTCAGAAGTTTGCTTCTTAATTTTGTACCAGGAGATTTTCACATACACTTGTAACATTATTTTTGGGTCTCTTAAGTGATGGTGGCAAAAAGTTGCTTTTTATTTTGATTAGCCACTTAGGGACAGATATAAAAAGCACTGGTGTTAAAATAATGGTTGCAATTTTCCGCCAGTAATTTTGTGACCAGTGTCATATTTTGCAAACCAACCGATGCACTAAAAGGTCGATTCGCAAAATGTAGATGCCTAGTGAGTCACAAAATGACCGACCTACCTCATGCATATTATTGAGTTAGGTCGCAAATTCCAACCCACTAGGAATTACAGTCATCACAGGGATGGTGGCCAGCTGATGTCAGCAGACCATCATGTCTGTGAATGCCTTTATCTAAAGCATATTTTTAAATGCAACCGATTTTCCATAAAGGAAAACTTAAAAATATAAAAGTTTAAGTTACATTTTTAAGAGTAGGCAGTGTTGTATAGGACCACTGCCTAATTTTAAAAAGGTTTGTGCCAACATTTACAAAGGGGGAGAGGTCTCTTAAAGGACCCCTTCCATTGGCAAATGGGTTACCACTACATGTTTATAGTTAGTAAAGTATTACTGTTTTGGCTTGATTTCGGGTACATGCAATTCCAATTCAGTGTCAGTGTCTGGGTATGCTCATCTTCTACCGGGGGGGGGGGGGGGAGGGGGGGGAAGGCTTCTTAATTCTGATTGTATACTGGCTGGGATCTGAAGTAAAGTAAGAAAAAGTTCATATGACCTCCAACTCCTAGTGTTGTCTTTTTATTGTGTCTGCTGGGCTATGACAACAGACGCACTCTTGACGAAAGGGAGTACTGAACCCTTTGGGGAGGTCTTCGAATACTTTCTGGACCACTCCCTTCCTCAATCAAAATGTACTTGGAAATGAAACAAAGTTGGATGCTTTGTGTTCCATTGTTATACTCATTATCCAGACAGGGAATGTTAATCCACATTCTAAAGTCCAGGAACTGGTTTGGGATGGTTCTTTTCCAATTTTCATTTTCTGGCTGTGGTGCAGATACAGCCTTTGTGCAAGGGGTTTATTCTCACAGCAGGTAGTGATGATGCTGACCCCAACAGAACTATCCAAAAAATAGGTACGTTGAAGTGTGAAGACTTTGCACATCGCTTTCATAAGCCTTCCTTTGGTAGCAATTATAAAAAGAGAAATCTGTCATGCCTGGCCTTGAGACTCCCTCATCCTTAACAGAATTTGCTGATTTACCCTCATTCCCCTACCATCAATCAAAAAGGACTAATCATCAATTCCCTAATATCAGTCTACATAGAATTTTTAAGGTTAGCTCCGTCACCATCCCCCCCCTCCTTCATTATCCGGGACGCCTCCATTCAGATCTAGGAAGGCAAGAAATACACTTCCACTGTCTGGAGAAGTTGTATTCGATCCTATATTTTGCGCCAAGAGGAGCTATCCAAAATGAATCCCAGCAATCAAAATATCACAACAACACAAAGCCAAGCTACCATTTATATGTCACAACCACTTACTCAACAGGAACACAAAATGGTAATGTTGGGCCTAAGTGTCACATTTAATCAGAACTTAATACAAGAAAGCTGCACTCCTCCTGAACCAGAAAAAGGCCTCTTCAGTGTTCTAAATCCACAAAAATCATCATACTGCCACTACTGCTTCATAACAACAGGCTAGGAGCCTATGTCAAAACACGGGGCCTGGAATCACAAAACAGATTCCAGGCCTTGGAATCATCATGGTCAACCCGAGGCCTAAGCATAAACACTGGGCCAACAAAAAGTCAGGATACCCGTTTTACATGTATCCGGGTCACTCAGGGCATGGGTGTGTGTCAATTTGCCGTGCTTGGGGCACTACCGTCTGAACACTTCTGCCTAATTATCTATCCATTAAATGGTCTAATATTTTTCCTGTTTTAATGTATTTGAAATAGTAACTTTTCCTTCTGTTCCCCTATTTATTAATGTATTCATATTTGTTTTTTCTTTTTTCCTACAGCGCCCCTCCCTCCATCAGGCTAGGCTATATTAAAGAAGTGTATTAGTAAATTCATATTTGTAACAGACTACAAACACAAAACAAACACAAAACAGACACATGAAATCTGAACAAGATCTTAAGGTGCTGCTAAAAGAAAAAGGAATTTACTCTTATACATCCTATTTTAATCACAATATAATGCTTTCAGAAAGAAAATCTAAAAAAATACGTACTTCTGGCATACGGCTTGAGCTTCCTTCATCGTGTTTCCAGCATGGAGTATATCGTGAGGGTCGAAAGTCATCATTGCTTGCATTTCCAACATGGTGGCGTATGTCAGTGCATGATACATACTGTCCTTGGCTCTGCAGACAAGAGAAAGATTATTATTTGCAGGATTGTCAGCACTGTAATAAGATTGTTTTTGCACTTGACGCCATATTTTGGAGTAAAACGCTTGTGATTAATTGAACCTGGAGACACAGACCCTTAGAGAGATCGTTCACTCAAACACAATATAAATTCCGTCTTGAAGATAATTTTGGTCTGAATGAGAAGGGAAAGCAAATTGGTTCCTGCCCCTCTTGGGTGGAGTGAGAAACACTTATGTTTTGAGTGCATTCAGAAGCCAATTAAAACCAGTCATTCAGTCAGGGTTTCTAACTATGGTTGTGAGTCGATATCTTTGGTAGGATACAACTTCTACTTAGATAACGACTCACAAGGCCATTTGAGTGTGTGCGTTTAAGTAACAAGGCCAAATGTCTTGATTTACTCTTGGAAATACAAATTTTGTATTCACACTTGCACGAATCTATTCACTCACACATAATGATACCTCCGTATGGTGTAATATTCCATAGGAGTAAATCGGTTCCCAGGAGTGGTGAGTGGGCGTTAAATGATCCGCTCGCTCCTCATGCACTACTTGTAATGTAAAACAAACCTGCAAGGTATTTTTAGATGGAACCTAAAAATAGATATTAATTTTGCTAGGACAAAAAAAAGATTTTGCATATATTTATAAAGTGATTTGATTTTTAATAATTGACAGAATTTAAATATTACCTACAAACTTTAGAAATCTTCCGAAACACCTCTTGTGGAAGAACTTTATCACCCCCAAAAAAAATTGTGGCATAATTTGCCCTTTTAAAAGTAAGTTTTGCTTGAGTTTTTTTTTCAATTAAACCCATGTTCTCGTTTTTTTCCCAGTTTAAACTTAGCAAACTTTGCAAAGGTTTCAGAGTTTCGAAAAAACGTCAAACATTTTTTAACCTAGCATGTTTTGTCAGTTCGATTGGAATTATTTTTTTTAGTACTGCCAACATGCTTTCCACCAGAAGCCTAGCAGGCTTTATTGATCAATGTGTTATCCAATTAAAAGCACTGAGTGACATGTTGGCAGTAACATGAATCTGAATAGCACATTACCAAAACGGCAGAGTCTATAAGATAAATCTCACCAGGATAGATAGACCAAAGATTCAACATATGATCACCCAGGAGAGTGGTGTATGATAGAAGCAGTCAAAAAGCTCAAAACGAGTAAATAGTGTTTTTTTCAACTGAGCTGCTGTTTCTGACCTGAAAGAAATAAATTACTAGGGATCCTATTCAAAAAGAGCAACTAAAAAAAATGGTAAAGTCGATGCTGAGCAACTCTTAAGATCTGAGGATTTACTTGTGGAAATCGCCCACTTATTTCTAATTTCACAGACTGCATTTCAAATGCAAAAACAACAGTTGATAGACAGAATGCAGAACAATGTCATACATTCACCCCAGTACAGAGATCTGGGCCTAAATCCATAGTTTTTTGCTCACCACACCACCCCAGTTCAGACATGGCCATATGCAAATCAGCCTTGACACTGCGCCTCATGGGAACAGTCCAGCCAGAACTGCCAAGCCATGTCTTCCCTGGACTGGAATCAAGCATCCTAGGACCGGTTTTTGGCTATCAGCCGTCTTCTGCCAGGATAGCTTGACTCCAGTGGCGTGGAGAGCACGGGACTCACGTCTGAGCATACCCGTCCCACTCGGGTGACAAATGCAAAAACAACATTTGATTGACAGAATGCAGAACAATGTCATACATTCATCCCAGTACAGAGATCTGGGCCTAAATCCATCGTTTTTTTGCTTACTACACCGTCCCAGTTCAGACATGGCCATATGCAAATCTGCCTTGACCCTGTACCTCATGTAAACAGTCCAGCCAGAACTGCCAAGCCATGTCTTCCCTGGACTGGAATCAAGAATCCTAGGACCGGTTTCTGGCTATCAGCCGTCTTCAGCCAGGATAGCTAGACTCCAGTGGCTTGGAGAGCACGGGACCCTGTGCCCCATGGGCTTGGGCTGCTTTGTGCAATAAGCTGTGGACCTTGTAATTCTGATGTGGCTGTAACTCCTGTTATGAACGAGGAAGATAGCTTAAAAGCTTAAACAGATACAGATATGGCGACGTACAGTGGTGGAAGCTATATAATAGGGGTGGAGGGGAAGAGACGGTGGGGTGATAAATGAAAAAAATGAACCATAAAAACACTTACCTGCAGGCCGGCCGGTTGCCGCCTCTCGGTCCTCTTCGGCTCCTCGACAGCGGGAACCAGGAAGCACCCTGGCTCCTGACTACCCTAGCCAATCACAGTGCTGCCTTACAGCGGCGTTGTGATTCGTCTGAGTGCCGTAGTTCGGCGCTCAGGTGGGTAATGGGAGCCTGAGCATGTTCTCCACCCAGGCTGTAATGCAGCCTGGTTGGAGAACATGCAAAGGGTGCATAAAGGTTTGGAGAGCCGGCCAACTGTCATGCACACTTTGCAGTGTGCAAACCACTCCTCTCCTTGCCCCTGCTCTGGCAGCCCAGCCATGCACCAGGAAACAGAAAACTAAAATTAGAACAGCATTGGTTATTATCATTTTAGTTTTCCTTTAACTACTGCTCGCTGAACAGTGGGTGATGCCCGGCTGGCGATGTACCCGCAAATAGTTAATGCGCTTTTTGCATAATATGTAGCTCACAGGTGTGAATCCTAGTAAGAGAGCTAAGGAGGTTCATGCATTTGTCGCACAAATTTAGTTGTTCGCTCGAAGTCAGACATTCTGGTAAGTTAGATGATCACATCGTGCACCTACTAAAATGAACTGCATGCAATGCCCGTGTAATTTATATCTTTTTTTAACTCTTTATTAAACATGCTCATCACATAGTACAAAATCTGAAAGTGCAAAGCAGGCACCTGAATATAACATGACATAGCTAATGCATCTGGAGGGTATCTTGCCACGTTCACATGATACAGTGGATCAATACAAATGGTGGAATGCGGTATTTATTTATTTTATTTGAGAAGTTTTACATAGTGCTGGCTAAACCCGGAGGTATCAGAGCGCTTTACATGAGGATCAGCGAGTTACAGGTTACATAGTAACTTCAATTAAATCAAAGAATCACGGAGGGAGGAAGAGAGGGAACGAAGGAAACACAATGTTGAAACGAGGAGGACAATGTTAGATTACCGGCTGGGTAGGTGGCGGCCGAGGGGGTGAAACCAGGGCCAGACTCCTCTATAGCTGCATAGGACAGCTCCACCGGGCATCGGCAAAGGTTACTCGTGCACCGAGGTCAGTACAAACAGTTTTGGTATCGGCCCAGGGGGCATCGTCAAAGTTCCATTAAAGTTCCACCGGGCATGGGCCATGTTGATCCGGCGCCGTGGTGTGTATAATGTTCAGGGTTTCAGTCCGGGGGGCTTTGTCAAAGATCAATTGGCAGCACCCATCCCAGAGTTACTGGGAAGCTAAGACTTACTGTGGAGTTGCAGGACTTAACAATTGTACAATTCCTGATCGCACTCTCGAGGGGTGGAGTCTGTCTCCGATCTTCCTGTTAAGACTATGTGTAGTTGTGGTTCTCCCCCTTCTATTTCCGCCACGGGTCCCACACCTTCTCCCACTTCCTGGGGCAACTTCTGCTACAGTAGTATACCTCCCCTGCCTGCTGACTCCAATATAAGTCCTTTTCGCACTCCAGAATTGACAGCAGGTGTGAGGCCTCCCACCGTCTCGCAATGTTGCGTTTGGCCACCCCCGCCGCCAGTGTCAACCACAATTTACTTTGTGTGGGCCAGACCTCCTCCCCACTTTGCCTCTTTCGGAACTTTAACCGAGAGTGCTTCCGATATCACTGTAGTCACTCTACCCCAGAACTCCTGTATAATAGGGCATTCCCAAAGAATGTGGTAGAAGGAGCCAATCTGTCCACACTCACTCATGCATTGTGACGTGTCTATTGCCCCCATTGTATACATCCGGGTGCACGGAGAGTAAACTCTGTGTAAGAACTTAAGCTGTATCAGCCGAAATCTGGCACGGACTGCTATGACTCGAGGCCCCCAGAGTGCCTCCACCCATTCCTCTTCCTCCAGGTTCCCCAGATCATCACTTCAGGCCCTCCGTATAGGGCCTAGGGAGTTGTTCAGCAGTTTCTGATATATCACTGACACTCCCAACTGTGGAACGGGGTCTGCAAAACAGGGTCTACAAGCAAAGCCGTGCCGTCCTGAATATGCACACGGAGAGCATGCCTAGGTGATAATATTGAAATACTTGGGTGGCAGCAAAGAACATATTCTTGCCTCAGTGTGCAAAGGTAATAAAAACAACATCCCTCCACACATCTCCTAGGTGTTCAATTTTTATGAACGCCCAGTGTGTGAACCCCTGTAGGTTGGTAACCTCTGTCAAGCGGGTGGTATGCCAGCGGGGGTCATGGCCGTCAATCTATTCCGCCACCCCAGATAAGTCTCGGCCTCCGGCCAGCACTCAACAACCATGG
Organism: Lissotriton vulgaris; assembly: GCF_964263255.1. NCBI lineage: Eukaryota > Metazoa > Chordata > Amphibia > Caudata > Salamandridae > Lissotriton > Lissotriton vulgaris. The sequence goes on from NC_141685.1 coordinate 369,535,961, forward strand.
CTGTGGAGAAGTGTGGCTCAATGATTAGAGCGGCAGACCCTGATGCAGAGGTCTAGCCCGGGACCAGGGTTCAATTCCCCTATGCAACTCTGGGCAATAGCTTGCTTAATCTCCACAACGGCCCCCACAACGCTAAGGATGCCTGGCATCCACCTTGGGGGTGCCCAGGAGTGGACGCCTCACAGGGAAAGCCAGGATGGGTTCCACAGCGGTATTCGTACAAGCGCCTTGAGACCCTTGTGGGTGAGTAGTGCGCTATACAAGTATCAATTTACATTTAGATTACATTTACATGGCTGTGTGTCTTGGAAGGGTTGTCCTCGTTCAGTGAGTGTAGAGGATAGTCTCAAAGTTGCTGGACGGCATCATGACTCTATCCACCCTTTAGGCTGGTTCCTCCCAGCTTGAGTCAACCCAGTCATTGATCACCAGCAATTGCAAGGCCCAATAGTATTCTCTAACATCTGGGATCGCCAAGCCCCCATCATATACTCCCCTCTGCAGTTTGCACAGCGCTATGCGTGGAGCACCGCCTTACCACAGTATCAGTTGGAGCTCTTGTTCAATTTGCTTAAAGAAGCCCGGGTTTATGGAATAGGGTGTATTCTGTAGGTCATTTCAGAAACATGGTAAGGACATCATTTTATATAGGGCCACCCTAACCATCAGAGATAGGGCAAGGGTGCGCTTGTGTGCCACATCAGTCCAAAACAGGTCTAATTGCAGGGTAAGGTTTCGTTTAAAAAATAGCCGCTGATCCCGGGTTATGAAAATTCTGAGTTATTTAAAGCCTACCATTTCAATCAGGGAAGCACAGCTCTCCAAGAGTCTCGTAGGAGGACCTGACAGGGGAAAGACCAATGACTTATTCCAATTGGTTCTGTAGCCGAAGTAGATGCCAAAAATTTCGAAGCTGTGAAAAATCCTAGCTATTGAGGGATATGGCCTAGAAACATAAGTAGTATATGAAAGGAGATTTGTTCCTTCTAACCGCTCGCCAATGGAATCCCCCATATAAGAAGGTCTACTTGGATCCAAGATGCCAAATGTTCCAGCGCCAGGGTGAATATCAAGGGTGACAGCGGGCATCCCTGTCGAGTGCCCCTCCCCAGCAGGAAAGGCTGCAACAGCGTCTCGTTCACGCTCATCCTGCCCATGGTTGCCTGATAAAGCAGCTCGACCCACCCACGGAAGTTTGGGCCAAATCCCAACTTGGACAAGGCGGCAAACAGATACGAGCGCTCTATACTGTTGAACTCTATTGCGGCATCTAGGGCCATCAACACTGCCTGGGGTGACTGAGACCTGCCTATTAGATGTAGAACAACGCACAGCCTCCGCAGTGGAGTCGAATACTTCTGTGTGGCATAAAGCCGGACTAATCCAAATGAATGAGCGAAGATAGAATGGGGGTGAATCAGAGTGCCAATACCTTGGCCAGTACCTTTGTCTCAACTTTCAGGAGAGATATCAGAATATAAGAGCTGCAGTCACCTGGAGGCTTTCCCGCCTTATGGATCACTACAATTGTGGCAGTTTGTTGGTCTTCATATAGGCGACCCGTGAAATATTACTAGCATATGTTTATATCCTTACACAGCAGGTGTCCTAAGAAACCTGCAATCCCTTTGTAGATAGGCATCTTTAAACAGTGAATATGCCTGATTCACATATATATTTTCGGACACAAGTGTACATTTACGGTGACGCATGTCTCCATTTACACCTGCCAGACACTCACAAAAAGATTCCTGGTAAATATCAATGGATTTACAAATTGGGAGCTGGAAGTTTCAGGCCGATTCACAAGGGCATATAAGAGTAAAAAAAAAGTGCTCCCATAGTACACATTCCATTTCCATAATTAGTTTATGAATTATCTCAGATGTATTGCAGATGGAAGGGTGTTGGTGTGTGTGATGCAGGGACTGGGTTCAACAGTGTTTGAGGTGCAAAATCCTGGGCAAGAAATAATTTTCTGAAGGCTGATGTGATTGCTCGGAGAAAATGGAAGAAATGGCCAGAAAGGGAACATTGCTTCATTCCTGAACATACACATTTGAAAACCGATCAGTTTCTGTGTTTGGCAACAGTTTGAATTATCAGGCAAAAATTGTTTTAGTTGGAAATAAAACTAAAACGTGTAGCGCATATCTAGAAACAGAATTCTGTAGAATTGGCTGTTGTGTATAACACAGGAGATGCACAACTCCCCACTGTTCCAATGTTTTCTAATCACACTTTTCTAGTTCAAGCGCCCTTAATAATGGAGTCTCGTGTAGGCAGTTCTGTGGCCAGGACAGAGGCCCTATTGCAGATGTGTCCTTGGGTGCAAAAGGTATTTTGCCTATTTTGTGCCCCCGCAGCACTTCCATATTACACAAGATATGCAGAGTCATGTACTTTTTCTGTAATATTGATCGAGAAAGTGCATTTTTTCAGTCTGCATAAGCCTAAACTGGCATTACCTTATTTACATGAGGCCTGTCCCCTTGTAATAAGAAATTATTTTTGCCCCCGACACCGCTCCCTATCCAAATACAGGCGCAGGGGGAAAACAGGCCGACAGAAGGCACACCGAATGTATGTCCTACATGAAGTGGTAAGTCGGTGAACACACGCGGCTGCCCCTTGTGTTGGGTGACCAGGGCCCTCCGGACTCTCCAGGTTTCCCCACAACCCGCGACCAGCAATTACACACAGATACCACCTGCAAAGGTATTTCCAGCACCCCTTCTTAAGAGAATATTGAGGGTCTCGCTGGACATCTCCAGAGGTTATACCACAGAGTTTTACAGCTGGGCACCACAAGGTGTTTCAGAGCATGGAGAGATTATGTATGACTTTACTGCACTTTAGTTTACGTACCCTTTACTAAGAAGAGGGACGTTGAACGATGGACCACAGAAATCCAGTGGGGGCCTGTATACCTTTCCTCCTTTATTTTCACTTGAACACTTTGCAGAGTGACTGAGAGTATAGGTCCTGATGAATGCCTGTTGGCAGAAACATGTTGACCACATGAATGAGGGGTATATCTGCTGAAAACCCTAAATATTCTCTTGTCTTTTAACCTGGTCACTGTGATCACCTAGTAAACTTTCAGTGATCACAGCAACTGCACTCTGCCCCTCACTTCTCCAATATATTTGCTCATCTTGTTAACAAAACACCTCTGTTCCTTCCCCTTTGGAGAGTTGTAGCCCACACCTTGGTGTGAGGAGGAAACCCAAATGATGAAGCATTTCACCTAATGGTGAGTGAGGGTTCTTGCGCAGAGGGAAGTCTCCCCTCCCTTCTCTTTATAAGTTCTCACGTTGTGCTCCTTTTTCTTTTCTCATCTTTTTCTTCTTGTCCTTTGACATTTAGCTGGAGGTACTTCTGTGACTAAGTAGTTGCTCTGTCTGTGACCTCACCCCTCTACCTTCCACAGTACCCTCTGCTGCGCCAAGAATAAACACTGATCACAGGCAATCACTTACAAAAACATATAAATCAGTGCTTATGGCCTGATAAGCAACATGCAGCTGGTGCAGGGCAGGCTAGGCCCCGTTGCCACTGCACCAACTGCACTCTTAGTAGATACACCACCACCAATACCACTACCACCACCACCACCACCAATACCACCGTCAATACCACCACCAATACCACCACCAATACCAATTCCACCACCAATAACACCACCCCAATACCACTACCACCACCCCCATACCAACAACACCAACACCACCACCAATATCACCACCACCAATACCAACACCAATACCACCAACACCACCCCCAATACCACCACCACCAATACCGCCACCATCAATACCACTACCAACAATACAACCACCACTCCCAAGACCACCAATACCATGACCAATACCGCCATGAATACCACCACCACAAATATCACCACCACAAATACCACCACCAATACCAATACCACCACCTCCACCACCACCACAAATACCACCACCACTACCATCAGGACTACCACCAATACCACCACCACCACCACTAATACCACCACCACCAATGCCAATTCCACCACCAATAACACCACCCCAGTACCACTACCACCACACCCATACCAACAACACCAATACCACCAACAATATCACCACCAATACCAACACCAATACCACCAACACCACCACCAATACCACCACCACCAATACAGCCACCATCGATACCACTACGAACAATACAACCACCACTCCCAAGATCACGAATACCATGACCAATACCACCACGAATACCACCACCACCAATATCACCATCACAAATACCACCACCATTACCACCACCAATACCACCACCTCTAATGCCACCACCACTACCAATACCACCACCAATACCACCACCACCAATACTCCACCACCAATACCCCACCACCAATACCAGTACCACCACCACCAATACCATCACCAACACCACCACCACCAATACCACCAACACCAATACCGCCACCGCCACCACCAATCAATCAAATTATCTTTATTCGGTTGTTGAATGAGTATAACAACCATAAAAGCACACTTGTTAAAAATACATACAGGTATATATACACAAATTTCATTACCATGATACATACTAAAAACATCAGATAATTACGGTGAGGCAAGAATTGATTTGCGTAATCTAAAAACTTTTTTTTTTAAAGTAGAAACAGATGCAATTGTTAAAATAGTATCTAATTTCTGGATAGCTAAAAAGGCAGGGCGACACTGATTAAAACCCATTATCTTCAATAAAGGCACAATCCATCTTTTCCTCTGCATTTCATAAAACTTACAAAATAGCAAAATGTGCATATCCGATTGATTAGACAGATCGTCACAGGGACATTTACTAAGTTCCTTTGTCCAATCATTCATTTTGGGGAAACTAAGAAATCTTTGGGGAAACTAAGAAATCTAAATAAAATGTTTAATCTAAAACATATCAGCAAAAACTTATCAAATTGTTTCATGTGCAGTTTAACATAGGGCTGGATATCATTTGTTATCGTTAGAAGTTGGTGCGCAACCACTGTACTTTTCCTCGTTTCAATGCAACATCTTTGATCATCCAGGTATTCAAAACAAAGTTTTTTCAATTCTCTCCTGGAGACATGAGACATAAGTAGTGGATCGTCAAAGTAATCTCGACGGCCTATGTCATTGAGAAACTTCTTTACATACGCCAACCACCTTATTTTTCTGGCGTTATCTAGATTCATCGCGTCTCTCAATATTAGTTGATCAAAAGCACACTCCTCCGTAGTCCAAACCCTGTGCCACAATAAAACTGGTTGGACTTTAATCACATCTTCAATGTAAGGTTGATCCAATTCTGAGTGGCATATATATGTAGACACACTATCTGGAACTGATAAAAGATATCTCAAAAAACAATTTTCTGCCATCTGTAAAAATTTGACATTTGCGTACCCCCAAATTCCTGCACCATATGTTGCAATTGCAACACAAGTTGCTCTACATACAATTAAAAGCTCCCCAATTGTTTTTTTGCCCATCTTCCTGCCAACATTTGTGAGGGCCATTATAGATTTGCAGAACAACAACCTTTGTGTCTTTATTGTTGTGTTCCATAGGCAAGTTTGGTCAAACAGTATGCCCAAATAGGGAAAAGTTGAAGTGAATTCCAGGGCTTTGGTGTTGATATACATAGTTTTCTTTTTATTTTGTGGCCCAGGACCACAATTCATACAAAACGTTTTCGTGCAATTAACCTTCAGGTCTAGATTGGTTATGAAATTTGAAAAGGATGTAATTATCCTTAGCATTGCCAACGGGGTCTGGGCCATCAAGACTGCGTCATCCGCATATAATAATGCAGGGACAGATCTTTTGGCTATCAGAGGCATGTCCCCGCATTCCTGGAGTAGTATTTTTCTAAGTCATTAATATAGATTGTGAATAGGAAGGGGGCCAATACGCACCCTTGTCGTACTCCTCTTGCAATGTTAATAGCCGTAGTGCATTAACCATTCCTACCAAATCGGACTATGGCCCGTGCTCCCATATATAGTTCTCTAAGAAAGGTAATTATATTCTTCTCCACACCCAGATTCTCTAGAATAAGCCATAGCTTGCTGTGGGTGACACAATCAAAAGTCGACGTTAAATCGACAAACGTTAAGAAAATACAATTTCTCCTTACTGTTGTATATTTTTCTAAAAGAATATGCAGGTTAACACCTTGTTCGATTGTGCCCAGATGTTTCCTAAAACCATATTGAAGATCACTTATAATAGAGTGTTCTTCTGCCCAAGATAATAATCTATTTAAAATTACACACCCAAAAATCTTTATGGTAGAGTCTAGCAATGATATTGGGCGATAGCAGGCACAACTAGCTCTATCTCCCTTTTTATATATCGGTATAATAATAGACTCAAACCAGGAGGGTAACAATCCTTTAGAACAAGATGCGTTAAAAAGTTTCATAAGGATTGGACCCCATAAAGCCATATTATACTTATACAGATCAACTGGCACCCCGTCAGGACCAGGAGCCGTCCCTCCAAGGCTAGCTTTTATAGCACACACGACTTCCTTCATGGTGATACATAAGTCTATTCTATTGCAATTTGCAGTCGCCCCTTCATCCACAATTACCTGTGTAATCTGTTCCAGGGGCATCACAGCGCTATATAAGTTTGCATAATGCTCTAGCCATTTGATATCAGTAATAGCTACCTCAATTCTGGCTTTAACTTTATCTTCAAAAAAGGGCGCGTTAACTGATTTCCAGAAGGTAGTAGTATCTCTGCTCTGGGATGCCTCACACAGGGATTCCCAAGCCTCTCGTTTCAAAGCGTCCTGTCTCTGTTTCCGTGCATTTAACTAGATCTCGGTCCCGTACTGGGTCATTTAAAGCATGTTTTAGGTTGGTGTAATCTTTGGTACAGGTCGTATCGAACCAGCTATCTACATCCACTTTCGGCTTTTTCTAGGCAACCCATAGTTTAGTTTTAATGTAAGAAGTTATATTTAGAAAGTGTTTAATGAGTGCTGAGTCAGAGGCTTTGTCATCGAGACATACTTCAAACCTTTGTTCACAATTCCTAATTAAATTAAGAAGAAATTCTTCCGGGACCACTTTAGTCCATTTCAGAGCATATCCATATTGACCTTTCAGCGCAATATCATCTACAGCCTCTCTGATTAATCTGTCTTTATCATATTCCTGATACAAATTTGAGATTTCAATGCTTAGGGGGAAATGGTCACTTAATGCGGTATCTAATGTATTAAAATGCAAAACCTGATTACTATATCTATCAGAGGTTAAGATAAAACCAATAGTTGAAAATACACCTCTACCATTGAATGTGGCACAAAAGGGGACCTCAGGTTGGCAAGCTTTGTTTGCGAAACCCATGTCACATTAAAACATGGTTTCATTCAAGAGATCCCCACATACAGAATGAACAAAACGGGATAAGCTTACCTCTCTATTCAACAAGATACCGCATACACCTTGTTCTCCTCTTTTGCACAATGAGCAATTGAAATCCCCTCCCCATACAGCAAAAACTTCCTTACTTTTCCCTTCCAACATAAGTTTGAAATCGACGGCCAATCCTTTTAAAACATCATTCAAAACCTCCACCGGAATATTATTATAAAAATTTACAATAAGCAGACACTGCACTTTGTTGATATGTATCTTAACCATATGATAATAATCATTGTTAATAGCAAACTCTATTTTAACATATATAAAAAGGTTCGATACATAAGTGCATAAGCCCCCTTTAGCTCTGCCAGAAGCTGACCCTATGGCCTGGGAAAAAAAGTTTTAAAACCAGACAAATGGTGCGCATCTTTAGCCCAAGTTTCTTGCAAGCTAACTACATAAAAATCATTGACTAGGTTGAGCCAGTTTTGGTGAGATTTTATACCTGCAATATTCCAAAACATAATTGACCAACTCCCCTTTTTTGTGGCGCTTTTGGATTGCTTGGAGCTACTCGAGTTACGGCTAACATCAGGAAGCTTCTCCCTTAAGATACTATTGGCCATACAATTTTTCTCCGGGATTGCCAACCGGTCAGGACAAGTAGTCCCCGCCCTTATGATCTCTGGTATTTCTATAGAAATGTCTATCTCTGATCTCTTACTTGATAGTTTAGAATCTAGATTAATCAGGCTAGATTTCTCCAGACACCGTCAATCCACTCCCTCTAATCCCTCGTGGCCATATAGCATGTCAAAACGATTGAAGGTGGGAATATTAAAGTGGTTATTATGTACTTCCCTACTGCCCCCTCCCTGCATCCTCAAGGGATAGAAACTTACTGGGGCAAATGGAGAGAGAGGATAGAAGTACTTCAAATCTACTGTTTGTATCCCACTCCCTAAAGTGTGTTTGCTCCATCCACAGATGAAGCTCGCCACCCGTATGTCCCTAAAATTTACAATGACACAATCCCATTGTTGATCCTTCGGTTTGTGTCCCACCCAGCTTATTCTGCGAACATGCAGGATTTCACCATGCATTAAAGTCGGGATGGGTCTAAACTTATTCAGCCAGAATGTTACTTTGTTCTTCAATTCAATATAATTTTCTGATTTATCCTCAACCAGCTCGGGGACCCATGTCATGACAACAGTATATGAGAAGGAATCTGGAGGTAAATCAATACGTGGGAGTGCGTTCCTAATTTTAGCAGTGTCTTGGATTTGCTTAGCTATGCTTTCCGCTCTTCTTTGTTGCCCAATATCACTAGATATCTTTACTAGTCCCCCCATTCCCATTCCCTGAAATCTCCCCCTCTTCCTGCTTGGTCTCATATTTTCGACAGATATATTGTCCTGTCTAGTTCCATTCGTTAGCTGTGTGGATAAATTAACCGCAGTTAAATTGGACAATGGGGCAATAGTTATTTCTGGATCCAAAGATGGATTCCTCAAAGCTAGTATAGTAGTGGATTCAGAACATTTTCTCACTATCTCATTATTCACTAGAGTTGTACGTTCAAGTGTTGTTAACCTTTCACCAATCATTTTTATCCTCTCAAGGAGAGGCAACATTAGTGATTTAAGCAAATGCTCCATCTTGCCCATAAAGTCCTCAGCAACGTTAGGAGGGGGCATGGAGAATTCTACTGAGTCAGTTGGCACAGTTTTTGATGGGGATTTGGGGTTATTAGTTATTAAGGGTATCGATTCTAATATAATTGAAGTCTGTGCTGCAGTACTACTGGTTGTTTTTTGTTTATTAGTCAATTTCTCGGTCTTTGGCTTCTGTACTTTCCCGCCCTGTTTCCTTTTTGCCTTTAATCCAGTGTTGCGCATCAACTTTTCTTTTCTATTTTGGAGTTTGGAAATGCTTATAGATTTAGATCTAGTCTGTGAGTGTAATATAATTTCAGTGGATGTATTAGCAGAGTCTGACTCACCAGAATCATTCATCATCTCAACCAAACTAGAGCTATCTAACGCAGGTGAGTTTGTCTTTTCTAATAGCTGACAACTATCGCGATCTCTCAATGTTATCGCAGGCATTTTCACTTAATTGCTCTGGAGTGGCCACTGTCGCTATTGCCCCCATTGAGGATCGCCTACGATATAGGGTTCTAATGAGAGGCGTCTCTCAGTTAAGGCAATTTCATGCTCTAATACATTTGTAGCTCTAGTTATGAAATTATCTAGTGTTCTCGTTACGCTCCCCCCCCAACCCCGCTTTTCTCCCTTTTCCTGTGCATATTGTCATTCTTTCTTCCAGTACACACTGATATATACCCAAACACTTAAATATTTAAGTATCAACTTTGTGCACTTTAGTCCCAATAGCAGGTTCTCTTACAGTTCCGTGATTGTTCGGGAGGAGTCCCAGCCCAGCCTCCTCAGGCCTCGGACGGCCGCAGACGGCCCCGCCCTTGTCCCAGGCTTCGCCCGGGCACGCCCGTGCGTGTCCCGCACTGCGGGAGCCCTGAATGAAATTTAAGCGCCTCCTGGCGCAAACCAATGGCGGGAAACTCCAGCGCCTCCAGGGGACTCTGGGAGTTTGAGTCCCCTGGCGATGGTAGACCTGGTGCGGACCCGGTGGACGATGGAAGGGCGGCAGGTAGGAGACAGCATTGCAGGGCAGCCTGTAGAACCCGCGCTGCGGGAGCCCTGAATGAAATTTGAGCGCCTCCTGGCGCACACCAATGGCGGGAACTCCGGCGCCTCAGGGGGACTCTGGGAGTTGAAGTCCCCTGGCACTGGTAGTCCTGGTGCGGACCCGCTGGACGATTGAAGGGCGGCAGGTAGGAGACAGCGTTGAGGGCAGCCTGTAGAACCACCAATACAAGTATCACCAATACCAGTACCACCACCAATACCAGTACCACCAAAACCAGTACTACTACCACCAACACCAATACCACCACCACCAATACTAATACCACCACCACCACCAATACTGCCACCACCAGTACCACCACCACCAATACCACAACCTCTAATGCCACCAATACCACCACCAATACCACCACCACCAATACCACTACCACCACCAATACCCCACACCAATACCACTACCACCACCAATACCCCACCACCAATACCACCACCAATCACCCACCACCACCAATACCCCACCACCACCAATACCGCCGCCACCACCAATACCAGTACCACCAATACCAGTACCACCCATACCAGTACCACCCATACCAGTACCCCCCATACCAGTACCACCACCAATACCAGTACCACCAAAACCAGTACAACTACCACCAATACCACCACTAATACTAATACCACCACCAATACCAATACTGCCACCATCAGTACCACCACTACCACCACTACCACCTCCACCAATACCACCACTGCCACCAATACAAGCACCACCAATACCACCATCACGAATACCGCCACCTCCACCAATGCCACCACCTCAGTGCCTCTCGCTCACTAGTAATACCAGGGGGGCACAGTACGAGGCCGGAGCTGCAGCTGACACCATCCCTCCCTTCCTTCATGCCTGTCAAAAAACACAGCCCACCTTGCACCAGGAGGTGAAGCCAGGCCCCTACTACAGCTGGAGTGTTTTTTATTAGGCCAAAGATAGCAATGACATTACGCAATGCCACACTGCACACTCAAATCATGGAGCGGGCAGGAAATAGCCCCCCTCCCGCTCTTCCTACTGAGCCGCGAAAGAGTAATCACAGAGCGAAAGGTGTTGGAATGCTTTGTTAGTGTTTATAGCTCGGATCATATGTAACTCTCACTTCACACTTTGTGTCTGTGTAATTTACAACACTTACACATCTTCACTGCACTATGTATCACTACTTTGAAGACGTCGCAGGCCAGTCTCTTCCTCTGATATTTACAATCTAACAAGCGGTCGAGAAGGCCATTTATTGCAATGCAATAGGTCTCGCATTTGCGAGAGCTTAAGCTATAAGTATTGTAAATGACAATTCCTTTTATTTATGTTTTAAAACCCAAAACATAAATAAAAGGCACTGTCATTTACAATACCAACAGCTCAAACTTGCGTGAATGCGAGACCTATTGCATTGCAAATGCTTGTTGAAATATGCAGGGAAGCAACGTGAGCCTCGTATTCAACTTGTATTAAACATTACAGAATCCAGTGGGAGGGTTTGGATTCCGGTTCCAAAGTTCTGAGATATTCAGGGAAACACTTAATTAAATCTGGCACAGCGGTATTTATAATTTATCTTATGTGGTCATGTATGTTCCGATTCAGGCCGAGAGTAGGCCTAGATTACCATCAAAGCTTTGGCATTCCTAATGTGGTATAGGACCGCAAGTAGGAGATAATAATGCTATATTTACTTAATACTCCGAGTTATTTCTTCATTCTTACGGTCAGGGCAGTTTCTCCCGCCCTAACCCACGCTTCTCTGGGGGTGTAGTCTAGGGGCCAGGATTGTTGTTGAAGACTAGCTTGGGACTAGGGAGGGAGGGTAACAGGTGCATCTTCATTTGGGCTAGGAGTTTCACGAGGAAGAAGTAACTCTGAATAACTATAGCATTATTCAAAGGTATTAACGGGCTCATGTGAGCGGTGATGACATCTGGATCACAAGATTGCCACACCTGTCATTCTTTCCTGTCTTTCTTTTCGTTTTGTTTTTCTTTCCTTTCACCTGGACATAACTACGAACAGAGGCGTGAAGGAGCCCTCGGCCTCTCATTGGGTAACCGCCGCGTGCACACACCTCTGCCGTGCGTAAGCTGACGTACCAACCCACGCACCGCACGCATACCCTAGCGATGAACCTTCAAAAGGCGTTTGGCAGAAAAAGTAGGATTTCTTGTTTGAACCACTCCCTGGCTTGGTGGCTTCCTTTTATGATACACAAGAGAAGGCTCGAAATGGATTCTTTTGTGGTTGCAAAGGTTTAGTGTGCCCAGCAATCTTTTGTTATGAAAGAATGAGGAATATAATGCACACTCGATTAGAGCAGTAAGGAGGGAACTGAAGGGCAGTCTCTTAACAGTGGTCCCTCACAAGAGACTGGAAAGCTTGTCCTGAGGTTTCAAGAGTTTCTGAAAGGCAGCCATGTGTGTGAGCTGGGGCACTCGAGAGACTAGCCAAAGAATATTTGCAGAATGGGACTAATCGCCTCATTATGAGATGCCGGATGCCGCCGGTTGCAGTGTTTACCTGGCGCAGTGTTTACCTGGCGCAGAGTTTACCTGGCGCAGAGTTTACCTGGTGCAGAGTTTCAGCCCCATACTGTATTACCTGCCTTGGAATGAGGCTGATGTGGTAATACTGCATGTTTCCCTTCTTTACGAGCTGCACATCACAGAACATGCAGGATGTGCCGCACACAAACAATCCCACCAGGTGTTTTTTACCTGGTGAAAACGGTGAAGGGGAAAATAGAGTTATTACCGCTCACCTTTCGATCCTGATTCTCATGCAAATTCGTGTTTGCACCTGATCCAGGATCATCCCGTCAGCTGGACTGGAATGAGGGCCCGTCAGCCATTCTCTGGGATGCTTGCAGGCGTGGAGTCTGCGCCTGTACAATGTTGCTAACACATCTCATGGTTTCTCAGTAAAAAGGCGCGCCCTGGGAGCTCTGAATCTCAGTTTAGCCTCCTGGTTTCATGGGAACTCTTGTATCAGAGCAGAGGGCCTTTCAGTGAAATCCTTTCCCCTTTGCTTGTCATTGTTCAGGGCCAGCAGGAAGGAGACGCCTGTCATTTCAAAGGTAATGTGACCTGACAGACACAGCCTATTGAGGTGCGTTGAGTGGGATAGAGAAGCACCTCTACTTTGCAAGCCCGGCTGCTTGAAAGAAAGTTACTCAGGTTGCAACATATATAAAATGCACAAAGAAATTGCCTAAAAGGACTATTGTGTCCGAATATGAACAAACCTCCTCAAACCCAAGGCCAGCATTCCTCTGTGCACGGCTCTAGGAGCTCAATTGTTTCACAGAGCACAGGACCTTGCCAGACACATTAAACATTTATTAAAGGTCATGGACAGGTGGTTCGGGAAGAAGAAAATGCTTCCAATTTAGTGGACCCATTTCCCTTCCTCAAAACCATTCTGATCAGTAATATTACACATGTCAAAGTCAACAAGCGCTGCCAAAGCCAACATGTTTGGCTTTGTTGTGCTAACACCTGCATTTGTGCAAGCCTTTGTTTGCATGCATGGGGCACAAGTAAAGGTTGGTTAAATCTGAAAGATGTGCAGCTGTGTTTCAATTTCTTTAAACAGAAAAAGACAAGTTAATATGAATATAATGTGCTCTACGTTGTGTTAGAATTATTTGCATAGCACACATTCTACAAGGGAACTTTACTGGAAAGGAATTTTAACTGCAGACAAGAAGCCAATCTGACAATAAGTTCTGTGTCAAAAAGATACCTTGCAACCAGTCCTGCTTTTCTAGTCAACAGCATTATGCAGTACAGAGGTATATGCAACCCTACTGAAACGCTGTATAGAGTCCACCCAGAAGCAACAGGGATTCCACCACTGAGACACAATGACGCTACCAGTAGTAAACTATATGGAGCCCAGCCAGACGCAATAGGGACTCAACCCCTCTGGCACTGTTAAAGCTACCAGTAGGACACCATGCAGAGTAAACCCAGAAAGAATAGGGACCCATCCCCTGTAGGGAAATCTTAAGCCACCAGTAAAACACTATGTGGAGTACACCCAGAAGCAAAAGGGAAAAACTCGGATTTTATCAGATCTAAGCGTGGCCTTCGACACGGTGTCCCATGATATTCTTATTGAAAGACTGACTCAACTGGGCCTCCATGGCACAGCGCTTGCGTGGTTCTCCTCCTTCTTAACAGACCGCACATTTCAGTTTTGTCAAAAGTGGCATCTGGACCATACTCTCTTAAATCTGGAGTTCCACAGAGATCCATCCTCAGCCTTTTTAAACATCTGGCAGACATGGTGTAAAGATGTGGACTTACTTTGCTTTAATAAGCAGATGACACCCAGATAATTTTCTCCCTGTCGTCAGGTCAGGAAGTAAACTCAGAGAATCTCAACTCCTGCCTTCGCCTCGCCTCCACTTGGATGATCAGCAACTCCCTGAAATTAAATGGTGACAAGACCGAGGTGATGGTCTTGGGTAAGAATTCACAGCTTTGGGGACCTCAACACTGGCCTACCACGCTAGGTACGCCACCTACTCCCACCAACAAAGAACCTGGGCTCCTGGCTCGACTCCACCTTGTATATGAAACCACAGGCAGCCGAAATAACCTCTACATGCTTTGCTACCATGAAATGGCTTAAGAAGATCAAATGGATTTTTCCTGTTTCTGCTCAAAGAACAGTCATTCAAGTCATGATATTGTTAAGACTGGATTATGGTAACATCCTGTACTTGGGGGCAGACAACACATTAATAAGGGGCATGCAGGTAGTGCAGGACACCGTCACCAGGCGCCTGTTCCACCTCCCCAAACATTCCTCTGCATCCGGCCTTCTTTGCACACTTTACAGGCTCCCAGTGGAGAAGGGAATACATTTTAAAGCACTTTGCTTTATATACAAAATGCGCTCCTGCTTGGGACCTCGGTATTTGCAAAACTTGATGATTCCTCATCGTCCCTCTCGTGCCCTACGCTCTAGTAGCTGTCTTCTTTTTCCTGTCCCTAGAGTTAGACGCACCCAAATGGGCGGCTGTTCTTTTTCTATCCTTGTCCCCAGGATATGGATCTCCCTCCCAGAGTCCCTAAGAGGCTCTGCTTCTCTATCTGTCTTCAGCAAAGACCTGGCTCTTTTAGCTTTTATAACTGTGGTACCTGCTCTCAAAGCACTGGGAAACCCTGGGGGTAGCTATGCGCTATACAAGAACTTAATAATAACACCTCAGACACTGTTAAGTATGTCACTTTTAAAGCACTTTGAATGGGTCCACCCAAGAGCAATAGCAGCCCAAACACGGAGGCACGATTAAACCACCAATAGAACTCTCTTTGAAGAGCACCCAGCAGTGATAGGGACCCAACCTCTGGAGGCAGTGCTAAGCCACCTGTAGAACACTATACTGCGTCCACCCAGGAGCAATAGGAGCCTAACCCCCGAGGCACTGTTAAGGACCAGCCGAACAACCAGGAGGTATAGGATCCCAGACCCTTTGGCACTGTTAAGACACCAGTGGAAGACTCAGTGGACTTCAGCCTGGAGTGGTTTAGGACCCTTCCTTGAAGGCACAGCTAAGCCACAAGCACAATATAACATGAAGTCCACCGAGGATCGATTAGGACCAAACCATTAACTCTATGCACTTAAATATTTAGTCCACCCGGAAAAATAAATACTATTGTGATGCTTCCAAGGCTAAAGTCTGAAATGGGCTTGTTTGTTAATCACACAAATAACAGTAAGAAAATGCTTGACATCAATCCACTGCTCCCAACGCCCACAATATACATCACAGCTTAGTACAACTAAAATGAATTATTCTGGTTCTAGCCACTGAAATAAAATAAAAGGAAAGATCATTTTAATTCTATTTTTACACCCTTGGTTAACTACAATGTTCAGAAATAGTACCTCCTCTGATTTTACATAAGACACTTTCTACTAAAGCAAAGTAAACCCGTTCTGGTGATTCAGCCTGCCGCCTCTGTCTGTGGCTTCTATGATGCTCTGGATATGTAATATGTGAGTGAATATTGTGAGGGTGCTCACCCTGATCCCATTGTCTGATGGGTGCATACCTGGAATTCTTTGGGGCTGTTGGTGTCACATCAGAGTGAGACCAACGGCCGGATCACAAAACCTTATTGACTGGCACTATTTCTTGTCCTTCGTGATAAGCTAGGCAGGGCTTGCTCAAAACAACTTTCACCAACTCTAGGAAATTGGGTTACTGGTTGAGGGTGTCCAGCAGCAACCACAATCGTTGTCAGGCAGGAACACAAGAAAACCCCAAATTAACTAGTTCTCAACTCTCTATTAACTTAGCAAAAAGCAGTCAGACTTAACGTAGAGGCAATGTGTAAAGTATTTATGCAGCACACAAACAGAGATAACGTGAAAACGCAAAACAAGAAAAATCAGCAATTCAGTAAAATAGAATAAATTATTTGACACAAAAATGACAAAAATCCACTTCGTAGAACCAGAGCTATGCAAATTTAAAGATGTAAGTAAAAACAGAGCTTAAAAGCACAAAGTGGCAACTGTGTTTATCAGGTCGCGTAGATCACAGGTCACAAGGTTAGGCCGACAGCAATGGGACGTAGGTCGATACAGGGACCAAGTAAGGCCTGCTGAACAAAGTACCTTTAATCCTGGTTGCAAAGCGTTCTGAGATCCCGCGTCGAGGATGCATTGTGTGGTGGCGGGTGCAAGGTCCTGCATCGAGGATGCATCATGCAGCTGTGTCTTGAGGAGCTGCAATGCAAGGTACTTCATCATGGATACATCATTCAGCGGCGGTTTCAAGAAGCTGCAGTGCTGCAATGCGTGGTCCTGCATCAAGGATGCGTTATGCAGCGATGGTTCCACTGAATTGCAAGACCCTGCATCAGGGACTTGTCACACAGCAACGCTTCCAATGTGGAACTGCGAGGCGAAGTGTCACACTGCATCGGTTCTGCTAAGACCACAGCTGGGTTGCCAGACCACCTTCAGGCCCACTTCCCAGGCAGAACTCACAGCAGATAGAGTCCTGGTGCTGGGTCCAGGGTGGTTGGAGCCTTTTCTGTTCCTAATGTTCGGATCAGGCCCCCAGCCAATTAGCCCTCGGGGGTCCTAGGTATAAGATACAGAGCCAGTCCTTCTTACTCAGGCAGTATGGCAACAGAATGTAGCTGTAGATATGGATAAACTCCAGTACTGCACAGCGTGAGGAGAACTGTAGCAGCCTGAGAGGCCCGTCAGATACGAATGCGGCAAACTCAGCGATCCTCTGGCGGGCGGTCGGAAGTGAGTACAGCAGCCTCGGCGGCCAGAGCAGCAATATTTAAATACACTACACCCTGCACTATGGGCAGTTTAGGGCCTACCGTAGGGTTGACCTATGTATTAAAAAGGAAGGTTTAGACCTGGCAAAAGCTTTGTTTGGGCAGGTCAAACCGGCAGTTAAAACTGCACACACAGGCTGCAATGGCAAGCCTCGGACATGTTTAAAGGGCTAATGAAATGGGTGGCAAAACAAATGCTGCAGGTCCACTAGTAGCATTTAATTTATAGGCCCTGTATACGTGTACTTAAATGTACCAATTGGGTGAAAGTCAAATCTACCATGTTTAAGGGAGAGAGGACCAGGCACTTTAGCACTCCTTAGCAGTGGTAAAGTGTGCAGAGTCCTGAAGGCCAACAAAAACGGGGTCAGAACACAGGTGGGTGAAGGCAAAAAGTTTGGAGATGAACCTGCCCAGAGGGCCAAGTCCAACATCATCGTACTGTAAAAACAGGATTCTGGAGTTAGTAATGCGTAAAAAGAACATTTGTGCATATTTGCTGATGGCGTTCTTTTGCAGTAATGTGTTATGTAGTTTTTTTGGGCTGCTGTGTATTAACTCCTTACACCTTTTGCCACCGCACTGTGAAAACAGGGTTCTGGAGGTGGTACTGTGTGACAAGAACATTTGTGCATATTTGTGGAGTGGCATTTTTTTGCAGTGGTGAGGGGTTGTGTTGTTTTTTGTACTACTGTTTATTTGTGTTGCATTACTACAATGTGAAATTAACTACTGACGCAGATGTAAAAGTCCCATCTCACACAACCTGAATCAACAATTAAACTCAGTTTTTAATCCAGATTATACATTTTTCAGAAAGGTGACATATGACATGGGTAACCCGTCGCCCCCCCTCAAAATGTCAGGAAAGGAATAATAAAACAACACTTGTTATATTTCTTCTCTTCTGCCGAGTCTTGGGGCCAAGGCCTGAGGGGTGATGGCACTGAGGGGAGTGGTAGTACACTCCCTTCACTGCGCATGATGGTTTAGTCAGCCGTCCAAACCAGCATGCACCTCTCTCCAAACTCAGCTGCATTTCTGGGGTTGGTGAGAGCAGGCACATACTCTCAGTCTGCCCTGAAGTGCTACTCAAGGGTGCTCAGGCCAATCCTGAAGCTGCTCTCAAGCGAGAACAGCTTCAGGATTACCCGCAGGGCAGGCTGGGAGCCTGTGCCTGACAAAGAGAAGAGGAGCGCAACGCGGCTGTCTAAAGGATTGTTTTTAAAAAATTAGTATTATTTTGTAATAACCGCCCTCCCTTCACTACCACTATGTCCCCACCTCAGCCCCCTACACCCTCCCGGCCACTCGTAGCAAACACCGGCTGCTACTGGTAATCTGATTATCCTCTTCAGAGCTCTCCCTGGAATGCATTACACAGAATCAAAGGATATAGGTGCAATTGCCTTCACAGCCCTAGGTCTGGGAGAAAAGAATGAGTTCACAGAAGTGGCTTTTACATCTGAAGAGATCGGAAGACTGATAAAAGAGCAACAAGAGCAACTACTGAGCTGGGACCGAGACAGCACCCATGTTAGAAGCGAACTCACTCCAAAGTAAGCGACCCCTGCAACCTACCTTGATGGAGCAAAGCAATGTGCCAAAAGTAAGTTCTGTAGTAGGGGATCTCTGTGTATAGTCATAATCTAGTGAATAGTCCCGCTTACATCAGTTTTAAGTGGTGTGAAGGGTATGGAAGGTCAGTTTAACCTAAACAACCTCCAGTTAGCAGTAGAAAGTAACACTGATAACAAAGGTGTAAGAGTGCAAAAGGAAAGGTGAAGCAGGTGAAGACAGGCCATGGCTTTCTAGTGCCTTAAATCAGCTCTCCTGACGAGGGATCTAAGCAGCAATGCTACTCCGTACCAACCTGCTCCTGGAACATAGGAGGCGTTTAGATATTCACCTTTAATCCGGGAACCCGAAAACACATAGAACCATATCTTACAATCTGCCCTGTTACCACCTGGTCAGCATGGCTGGTATTTTAATCGCCCAGCCAGTATAACAAACATAAAAATAAATTAAAGCTGGTTTTTCTCTCTATTATCAGAACATAATTCAAACCGCTATGTAAGAGGAAAGGACCAGGGTTCGATTCCCGGCGCGGCAGGTTTCTGGACCAGGGTCAGCGGACTCGATAACTCTCTCGCCTCGGTGCCCACTCTGATCAGCGATCACACTCGGCAACTCTGGGCACTAGCTTGCCTCATCTTCACTAACGGCCCCACCAGACCGCCGGGGATGCCTGGTCTCACCCTGGAGATACCCATTAAGGGACCATCTCTCAGGGAAGCCAGGAAGGGTTTCGTAGCGGTCGAAGCGCCTTGGGACCCTACGGGTAAGTAGTGCGCTATATAAATGCCAATACATTTACATTTACATTTACTATATGCATTATACTTTAGCATATAAAAATAGAATTATTTATTGTTTAACTAAAGGCACTGCGTGCTATATTTTCATTTTGTGAGATGGCTATATGTATTTTAGCATGCAAAGATAACTTTTTTTTTATTAAAGCTATGTTAGATTTCTGTTTAAAACTTTTATTAATACGCTACAACAGAGTTCATACAAAAACTCTGGAATAGGCTACGGCACCCACATTCCATTGATAGACCAATTTTACCTTTACATGCTACAAAGCATGTAAAAAAATATCAGTCAATGAGAGAGGTGATGATTTTGGGGTCCCCCCTAACCTAGGGGGGAGGACCAAGCAGGTGCCTTGAACACAAAGAGCATATCACGCTCAATGATTGTGGTGGTCCCATCCTCCTAGGACCACCCCAAACAAAGTTATGGGCAAAAATACAATGCTAATTCGCCAATAGTTTAGCATGATGTGCTCTTTGTGTTCAAGGCATCTGCTTGGTTCTCTCCCTAGGTTAGTGAGGACATAAAATCATCACCTCTCTCACTGCTTGCTGTAATTTCATTTTCACTTTTGTGAGATGATCATATGCATTTTAGCATGTAATAATAGAGTTACTTGTTGTTTTACCAAGTGGTGTTTGTTTTATTAATTGTGGTGAGACGGAATGGAGTTGCGGAGCGGAATTCACGGAGGTTCGATCAATTCCGCAGAATTCCGCGTAGTGGTACTCCGCCAACTACGCCCACCCTTACTGATAACCAGCGGCATATCTTTTCTTTATATTTTGGACAAAGAATAACTGTGTGGTACACACAGTTAAGTTGCCAGGCTTGCAACTAGAAAGCTTCTGTTTTCTTATATGTATAAAAAACAATGTTTGGAATGCTTTATGAGAACAGAAAGAGGATTAAAGGACTACTTCCCTCCTCCCTGAATTGACATCCTACTTGTGCCTTAGAGTTCACATTTAATGTTTGTAAAGGGTGTGTCCTTCTACGCAGGAGCAAATGTCACTCTTAAGTGTCGCACATTTGGTCACTTAATGGCACTCATAAGTGCCCTGAAATCAGGGAAATGTCGCAAAGAAGCTCTCTTAAAAAGTGGCAGCTATGAGTGCCCTTCCATTTCTGGTGCCTTGAAACAGTTTTAAGATCTTCTTAGAGTTACTCGCAGCTCACATGGGTGTCATTTCTGATATTTATATGTGTTCCTCGTCATTATTGCTTGATTTTCCTCACAAGAAAGTGTCACTCAGTCATTGAATGTCACTCATAATTACACTGAAATTATGAAAATGTCACATATAAGCAATATGAAACCTTGGCAACCTTGCGCCAAGATACAGGAGTCATAAACGCATTCTCGCTAACTAATTATAGAAAATGTTTTAGACCCACAGTGAAAACTTTCCAACCGGGACGTGCCACCAGAGGACATGCAATCTATGTGCGTCTCCCAAATTGCAGTACAAATTGAGATGGTTGAAGGTACATTTTTCCAAATTTCAAATGCTGCTCATAGCAGTAAACGTCTGATTACATTTGATCTATACAGTAAACTAATGTATAACCTAAAAAAAGTGCAGAATCTTTACCTACCAGCATAAGTAATTTGCTAGTTGTAGATCGCTGCAGTATGTGGATTCTAATTTTGGTTTTCAATTTTTATTTATTTGCAGACATAAAGAAGGGAGACTTCTACCCGGAGGATCGATGCCTTTCACCACAACACATTCTGAACAATCCATCCCACACACCCCTAGACGTCCTCCTACACTATAAAAATATAATTTCAGGGCGTGACCTGCATGGTGGATTCCCAGAGATCCCATCAACACTACATGTGCTTGATGCACTGATTACTAATCTATCATTACAATCTAATTTCTCGCCTATACGCATCAATGCAGGCAAAGGCGCTGCTGACTACCCTGAGGGCTCAGGCCACCTGGGAGAGGGAATTCGGCTCTCCTTAATTGAAGGAACATTGGCACTATTGTTGCACCCATACCAGTGCCCTCTCGCCAAACTATAGACTCTGGTTGTTACATATTTTTACATAGTGTGTGCCGCACGCCAGCCTAGCTGTTTAAAATGGGGCTATCAGAGAACACGTAGTGTCAGAGATGCGCAACACCAAGAGCCACTTTCCTGCACCCAGCATGGGAGTGCCACACAGTTGCCCAACTCTGGTCTGACATATAAAGCCATTGAGTCGATCACAGACCATCGCCCCAGTGCAACCCCTTGGTGGCTTTCTTTGGCTATGTGAAGGACATTCCAGCTGGGGTTAGATGGCTGACTACCATGCTGCTTCTCCTGGCCAAGTGCAGAGTTGCTGTGCACCGGGGAAGGTAGCCCTCTCCTCTGCTATGGTACTGACTGCGGGATGCAGCCTACTGTCAGGAACATTTTGAGGGATACTGGGAGCTAATGCCAGTGTGCTCACGAACCAAAGACATTTGTTCTCCTTTGGTTGTGTATTTTGCCTCCCGGACGGAGGCTGAGGCGATTGAGGTTCCTACCGCCCAATGAACATGGCCAACCCCTTGACGATCCGCCTGAAATTGATCTAGATGTAAGAACTTTTTGTTTATTAATGTGCATTCATTTGCTAAATGTATAAGGGTCCTTCACGATGTGTTGAAACAGGTGATACGATTGTGCTGCGTAAGCTTACTCTCTAATTCCAATTTTGTTTGCAGAGCATGAGAATCAAGAATGCAAATTGTTGGAGGGCTACAGCTGGAACATTTGCTGTCCTGGCCCTGGCTCAGAGAAAAGACAGCACATGAATCATTCTAATTAAAGGCCTGCTGAGTCCTGGATTTTGATTATTAAATGGCAGGGTTGAAACTGACCTTCCTCCTGCCTATTAATACCTATATATCCAGCCAGAGGCAAGCAACGTTGGACTATTTAATAGAATTCTTTTAGTTAATAAACAAATATAAGATTGTCCCAAATCTTGGCAACGTACATTTCCGACAACATCTGACTGTCAACCTCAAAAACACTTCCCTTGTTCGGCCTCTGTAGAATCCTGGTCATCTATTGCCTCAGCTCTCATGGAGTGCCTAAAAGGCCAAGGAGGCAACCTCATCGCGTTTGAGTGCATTAATCAGGTTTCAGAGGTAATCCTGAAAAAGGTGTCATGTCCTCTACCTCAATCAGGAGGTTTCAGCAGTTAGTACAGAATACAAGAACACATTATGGGAAGAAGGATCTAGGAAAGAGGAAAAACATTGGATCAACGTGAATGAACGAGGCTTCCAAATCAAGACAATCCAGGTTTTGTTATAAATAAAAATTAAGACCATTCCACGTAGTTTCTTTATGAAGATGTATTCCAAGTAAGATGTTATACAGAAGAGCACCACCAGGAGCAGCCTCCCTGCTGCTCAGCCCTTACTCCCACTAACACTCTCTCTCATCCAACAGTCCACAACCAGACTGAGCAGCAGGTATAACAGTTTGTTTTGCCATGAGTGACATGGCAAGAAGAAAGTTGAAATAAAGAGTGTCCCCCCACTTCATTGTTGAACCTATATTAAACAGTAATATCTAGTGACACCACAGAATCTGTGCAGAGGAGCCCTAGAAGTGATAATGGAATTATCAAGTATATTTTCCAGGTAAACACAACATTACATTTAATCTGTAGTCACAGGGCTACAGGAGTCCCTGCAGCAGTATTTAAGGCGAATACTCGGCTACAGTCTCAGACCCTTTTTCCAATATGCAGGTCCTGCTTAGCAACAAGCAGAGTCCCAGATAGCTGGAAAGGCTCCCTGTTGGTTCCAGTACACAAAATAAGCCAACTGTCTGACAAAGCAAATTATTGCCTGATCTCCCTGCTCGATATAGAGGGCAAATGCTAAGCAAAACTCTTACTTACAAAGCTGGAAAACTAGGCTCTTAGCAAGGCATTTATACCCCTATTTACAAACGGTCTTTCGAAAAACATGTAGTATAGACGACAATTTGCTGGCTCTATCGCTTCTAATACACTGTGCAGTTCACAACATGGATAAGCAAGTACAGGGTAAACTATGGAAAAAGCTGAAAGACGGGCAATCCTGCATCCTTGTTAAAAGAAAGCATGACATTCTATTCAGATAGATGGATAAACATAAGGCTATCCCCCTCCCTAATGACATTAAAGAAAATATATACGAACAAAGGCTTGAAGCAGGGATGTGTTCCAGCTTCTCTACTTTTTAACCTGTACCTTTCTGATTAACTCTTTTCTCCTGAACTGAGGGGTCACAAATTGAACTTTGTGCACTACGCCAATGATACGCTAATCATGGACAAGATGTCTGCAGGATCTCATCCGAATGTACCAAGAAAATAATCTTAGGATAAATACATTCAAGGTAAATTCTGGCTGTAAGAGAAACAAAAAAGGCTCCTGGAAACGGGATAATTTTATATCTTTGGACTGGGTTTAGAGTTACAAATACCTAGGGTCATGGCTCGACGAACGCGGGGGGGGGGTCTTTGTGACCCACCTGGAGACACTCAATTTGACTGCGCTCACCCTACATAGTTCCTTCACATGACTATCTAGTATAATGACATCTCAAACTTAGGTGCAATATTGCGAGTTGTTGGCTGTAAATTTTTGCCCATGCTTAACTACGGTCTGATTGCCTTACTTGGGAAGCTTCATAGTTGCCAATGCAATGCACAGTATACAGACTTCTATTCCATCTCCCAGGCAGCACAGCTCTGGCGCAAGCGAGACTAATTCAATCTAAAAAAACAAACTTTAGCACTACAAGCTGCATTTGTGTCCTACTGCGCAAAGAAGTGAACAGCTTCTCCAAACTCCCTGAAAGCGATAATCTGGCAAGCCATAGCCAACAAGGCAAGTCCCTGCAGTGCTTTTATGCAAGGTGCTTTGAAATGCCTCCAGTTCGAAGAGATCTGAAACGAAGGACTACCAGTCCACCAAACTGGAATTCTGATAAAAGAGCAGGTAAAGCTGGTACCTTTCCAGGATGATAGGGCAAGAGGTGAAGTAAGGAGACCCATCTGGATGGTCGAGGATCGTATGAAAAGCAACTAACACAAAAGCACCTGGATCTACCTCTAGCATTCAAGTTAAAGGGGGATTTAATAAGTTTCATATTTGGGTGTATGCCGCTACAGGATCATCATTACAGCTGGCTCCAACAAGAGGCTAATTGTACTTGTTTTTGAGAACAACAAATCAAACTTTAATACACATAGTAGGCTCTTCTGACCACTGACTGCTCTGAGAAGATTTTGGCTCAGGCTAATCTTCATAAAACTGAATATAAGAAGATGCCGAGATACGCTTTACCGCTGTCTAAGACGGTACCATAGCTCTGCTTCAGCTCTTCAGTTATTTAAGACATCAGTCAGCCAAAAACGGTGGAAGAGACTGTCTTAACTTGGTGGCCACTTTATGTGTTAGGGCTCCTGAAGAGTAAGCCTAGTCTGCACTTGTGAGGGGGGAGATGCAACCTGATCACTGAATGTGGACGCTTGGACTGTTTAGCTGCATCTCCCGTTCACTGTCCCTTGGGCTCCGGTGCTGGTTTTCACTATGACCTGAGAACAGCTTAAGCGTACCATTACATAACTTTTCCCAATACATGATTATAAAGTTCAAGTAGGCCAGATTTCCAAAGTTAAAAGACACTTTTTGAAGGTTTAACAAGTGCTTTATGCCAACATTTGAGAAATGAAACACACACGGGAGAGGTTTACCTAGACTTAGGAAGGCATGTTTGCAATTTGTGTTCGTCTTTCCTGTTCTGTAGGTGCTCGTGTTTTTGGCATAGATACATTAAATACAGGACTGTTGACATATTTCTAAGACTTCACCCTGGACAGGATGGCTCCAGGGTCTGAGCAAGTAACACACTTGAAAAGTAAATTTCCTGACACATGTGCGCTCTTTCGAAACAGAAGATCTGGCATTTGGTGCACTAGGCTTTTGCACTTATGAACTTTGTAATGTGTACTGTTAGCACTGTTTGTGTACAGCTCACACTTATGATTTATGTAATGTGTACTATTATTGTTTGAAATAGTGTATAAAAGACCGATGAACATGAAAAAGAGAATCGTGCAAAAGTGCACAAATTGAGGTTTAAAATTATTGCGTGGGTTCTTTGTTGAATTGGTAGTCCTGTTGAATGTTGTACCTTTAACGAAGACCTTGCTGATATATATATATATATATATATATTTTTTTTTTTTTCAACAAACTAAAGGTTATAGGGACATTATAGTTAGGGTCCATTTCACCCGTTCAAAACCAGTGAAATTCAGCAGTTATAGTTACCTGAGCTAATTATAACTTACGTCCCTGCAATGCACTGCTTATGACCGCACATATTAGATCACTCATGAAATGATCAGTGACATCACTCATGACATCACTGATGACATCTCAAATGACATCACTGATGACATCATCCACAGAATCACTCACACACCTACTCACATCCCAATACAACATCTTGTATGCCCACTCACACACCCTACAACTGACATACCCATTCACAGACCTATACCAGTACTCGCACATACCCTCACTCCTCCATAGAGCCACTCACATACCATTCGCTCACTCACTTATTCGTACAACCACTCACACAATCATATAGCTACTCATACAACCAGTTACACACCCATACAGCCAGCCACCAGCCTCCCCATACTATTGATATTAGTCCCGGGGGTGGCGGTCCCTGGGGTAGGGGGGTCTGCGAGGCCCCCCATATTGTTTCAATTAGCCCTGGGAAGGTGGTGGTCCATGGGACAGGGGGGTCTGAAATGCCCCCCCACATAATATGCAATAGCCTCGTGGGTTGGCAGTCCCCGGGGCTGCGGGGCGGATCCAGTGGGTCTGCTTGCATTAATAATACTAATAGCCCCGGGGAGGGGGCGGTCCCCGGGGGCTTTAATGAGCCCTATGAGTGGGGCCCTGTGAGCCCCCTTCTATATAGATCATATGCTACGGGACCTGGCCTACCTGGGGGGTTATTTTAAAGCAAGCGCAGGAGCCCTCGCTTGTTTTTTACAAAAATGTTAGCTGCAAATATCATGAATTTTCAGAAATCTTTTTTTTAAATGCTTTTATACTGTGGCAGGACCCCAAGACCATGTCTTGGGGGTCAGGGTATTCCTAGCCTACCCCCTTTTCTTTATTTTCACTCTTTGGGGGGAGAAGTGTGGCTCAATGGTAAGAGCGGCAGACCCTGATGCAGAGGTCTAGCCCGGCACCAGGGTTCAATTCCCCACCTCGGCGGGTCTTGGGCTCAAAAATTCCACGGACCTGATAATTCTCGCCTCGGTGCCTAATCCAATCATGGAGTCCCACTCTGCAACTCTGGGCAATAGCTTGCTTAATCTCCACAACGGCCCCCACAACGCTAAGGATGCCTGGCCTCCACCTTGGGGGTGCCCAGGAGTGGACGCCTCACAGGGAAAGCCAGGATGGGTTCCACAGCGGTATTCGTACAAGCGCCTTGAGACCCTTGCGGGTGAGTAGTGCGCTATACAAGTATCAATTTACATTTACAATTTACATTTACTCAGTGAAGCAGAGTCCCTATATGGCTGCCAACACTTCATTGTTGAAGTGTTGGCAGCCAATCAGAGCAGTGCATTTCCCTGCACAAGCTAGTCTTTGTTCGCGAAGACTTTGCGACCACAGATATCACAATTTATTTATTATTTATTTATTTATTGGGTTTATAAAGCGCGACAGCTACCCCAAAGGGTTTCCCGGCGCTGAAAGGCAGAAAGCAACAAGGCACTAACGGATGGAAAGTTATTGATTAAAGAGCCAGGTTTTAATGGCTCTGCGGAAGCGAGTATACCAGTTCTCAGAACGAATGTCAAGGGGGAGAGAATTCCAGAGTCTGGGCCCTAAGAACGAAAAGGAGCTGCCACCCATTCTAGATAATCTATACTTGGGCACGCAAAATAAATTTTGTGAGGAGGAACGGAGAGAGCGAGAAGGGACGCAAGTCTTAACCAGAGACTGTAAATAAGTGGGAGCAATCCCAGTCTTGATCTTGTGCATGTAACTCAATGCCTTGAATTTCACACGACTCAACTCTAAGCCAGTGTAGCTCGCGGAGGCGTTCAGTGATATGATCAGTTCTTTGATATCCGCAGAGCAGACGTGCAGCGGCGTTTTGAACTAATTGAAGACGTCGCGTGACTGCCTTGGTTGCCCCCAGGTAGAGAATGTTACCATAGTCCAACCCGGAGGTCACCACGGCGTTCATAACAGACTTCTGAGTGTCGGACGGCAGCATCCAAAAGATTTTTCTCAGCCAGCGCAGGATGGTAAAACAAGTGGCTGCCACTTTATTGGCCTGACATTTTATAGTCAGTCCATTATCTATGATTACGCCCAGGTTGTGCACATGCTCTGAAGGAGATGATAGTGGACCCATCTCAGATGGCCAATGCCTGAAACCTCAAAGGTCGGGTTTATGTTCGAGGACCAATACTTCAGTCTTCCCACCGTTTAGTTTAAGTAGGTTGAGATTCATCCAGTCGGATATCTCCCTAAGGCCGACCTGGAGGGGGGAGATAGAGACCTGGTCAGATTGAGATAGGGAGAAGATGATTTGTGAGTCGTCGGTGTAGATGTACAAGGTCAACCCAGAACGTTTAGCGATGTGAGCCAAGGGAATAACAAAGAATAAAAAGGAGGGGGCTAAGAATCGAGCCCAGGGGTACTCCATAGGGGTAAGAATAAGTTTTGGAGGTGGTGGAATGTGAGAAAATTTGAAAAGTCCGGTCCGTCAGGAAAGATGCCACCCAGTCCAAGGCTTTGCCACCAATTCCCATGGCGGCTAGGGAGCTGAGAAGTATATTGTGGGAGACAGTATCGAATGCGGCACTGAGATCAAGCAATATCAGTGCAGCAGTGTCTCCTCGATCTAACAAAAAACTGAGATTTTCCGTCACGCCAAGGAGGGTGGTTTCGGTAGAAAAGCCAGGACGAAAACCCGACTGGGAAGGGTGCAGTAAGTTATTGGTCGACACGAACTGAGACAGATGCTGATGGATATGTCTTTCCAAGACTTTGAAGAAGGCCGGTGTAGGAAGGTGGATATCTGACTATGGTTGCCCCCAACTTTTTGCCTGGTGTTTTGCTGGTTTTTCGACTTAGTTGACCTGGGGCCCTGCTATTCAGGACCCCAGGCCCCCTGCTCTCTCTGTAAAATGGATTCCATGTACCTTACGTACATATCTAATTGGATACTGAGTCACCTTATCAGCCCCTGTACAGTGTACCTTAGGTACCCAGGGCATAGGTGCACCCAGGGCCTACCAGGGGCTGCAGCATGTATTATACCACCCCTGGCTGGCCATCCAAATCTGATACAACTGGCTGATCAATCAGCTGGGGCAAGGTGGTGTAATCACCCTTTGCTTTAGATATAGTATCTCTATATCTAACCCTAAAATGGACACATATACTCCTATCAGTCACTCCTATGGCAGGCCTTAACAATCCTGAAGGCAGAGTGCTTGGAATTATGTGAGATGGTGCTCTGGCATGAGCTGAGCCCGTTTGCAGCTTGCGGAACCAAGTCCTAATAGCTGTTCCATGAGAACGCGTACCATATACTCTTAAGTGCATTATAATCCTCGCGGTTATTTGCTAACTTTGGTATCGCATTATCAAAACATGTCGAGTAAGGTGTCATATGAATTGGAATACTAACCCCTCGCCAATTCTGGCAACGGGGTTAGCATTCCACCCTTCTAGAGGGACACAACATGTATGTAACTGTGAACCCCGGTTAAAGTTAACTCGAGCCTCAGCATCACAAAATGGATACTGCCACCACAGACAAGTCTGACCTCCTGCTGCTGGGAGTCCTTCCAGCGAGGGAGGCTTGGACAAAGGGTTTCCTGCCTTGGGAGGTGCTAGCACCACCCCAGACAGGATTTTGTGTATTAGGTAGGACAGGGCTCAAAGGAATGAGGCATGCCTGGGGCACACAAGGTGCCCTGTGCATACACCGGTCAGAACCAGTTCATGGGGCACTCCAGCCCCAGAGCTGGCAACAGACCGGACAAAGGAAAGGGGGTGTAACCACCCCCCTTCCTGGTCCCACCCAGAGGAGGGACCTAGTCGTAGTGCAGCCCCCTTTAGCTGAATAAAGGTAGGAGCTGGTCCCATTCCAAATCAGATTAATCTTGACAACTTCCACGAAGAAACTCTTGACCTTCGACCTCCTGATTCCAGAAGACTGAAGAATCTCCTCTATGGTCAGGGAGTGACCATCCTGCTTCGCAGGCACCATCAAGCTCCTGTGCGGTTTGCTGCAGAGTCCTTCCATCCCGGAATCCGACGACCCAGCTCGACAAGACCCGGACCTCCAGACCTCTCAGACCTCTACCCACATCCACAGCACAGCTGGGACCCGTGGGTGCGACGAGCAATGTGGAGACAGCCATCTTGGGAAAACCTGCACAGCGCTTCCAGCACGACCGCCAAGGGATCCTCGAGTGAGTGCATTATGGTTTGAGAAGCCCTACACCGACGCAGCTCCTGCACCAAAGACCAGCCCTCCAGCATCCACGAGATCTGCGTGGGGCCCTTTTGCCTGGTTGCTGCTTGTCCTGTTGTCTGGTCACTCGCCGGCTGGCCTGTGACCTCTGAGACGACGACCAGAGGAATCCAACACTGCTTGTCTGGTCCCCCAGACTGGCCCTTGCTTCCCTGTGAACGAGAAGCACCCCGGACCCTCCTGGTCCGCACCAGACGCCATCTTTGTTCCACCGCGTGGCTTGCATTAGCCAAGGCCTGTTGTCCCGATCGACGATCCGACACCGCCCACAGCAGCAGACTACGTGGGACAGCTCGTGCCTCCAGCCTGGTTATGAAGAACAGCTCCTGGTTCGCGCAGCTACAGAGAGAAGCGACCCTTCCTTCACCTGACTACGGCGACAGCATCTGGTTCCAGCACCGTCACTGGCTAGTGACCGAGACTCTGTCCCCTTCCCTTTCAGGACTTCTCCTAAGTTCCATCCTTGGAACCACCGGACTCCTCCATCTGGCTGCCTGCCAGCAACTCCTTGTTTCAGGCATCACCGGGATCAACGCAGCAAACCCGACGCAACTTCAGCCCTATGCACCAGCAGCCTGTGGGTTAGGTAACTAAAGCTTCTAGGTGCTGAAGTCTGTGTACACTATCCTAGTGTTCAGGTCCACTGTTGTTTTCCCTCCATCCAGCCGGGTTCGTCCGGAATTTGTAACTTTCTAAACTGTACGATCCATAGACGTTGGTACGCATCCCGCGTGAGAGTTTCCACTCTGCACGTGAGTCCCGTGGACCTCCTGCTCCTTACTTACCTAGTTTGTAGCATAGTCCCAGCGATCCTCCAGGCTCTGGATCTCCTTACAGTACTTTCCTTCCTCGCATTCCATTGTTTTGAGTATATGGTTTGTCGCGCCCCTAAGGCGCACTTGTAAATATTGAGCGAACTCGTATTTCCTCTTAAGTATTGTCATGTGCTTAGCCCTCTGACCTCATAAAGAGTTCAGAGGTGTATGTTAGTTAATAAATATCTGTTTATTTTCATAACAACCTGTGTGGTGTCCTTTCACTTGGTATTCATGGGGTTATATGTGGTAAAACAGCTGGCTTCACATGCCATAAAGAGTTTAGCCCAAAGACTGCTTTTGTCCACGCTACTAGCTGGTCTATAAGGTTGACCTACAACCAATCACCATAAGGGCTGTTTGGACTGATACAAGGTGATCACTAGAACTAGTGAGCATCATATATCAGGCCAACTTCTCACAGCCGGCAACAAAGAAATAGGGCGGAAGTTGGAGAGAACCTTAGGATCGGCGGCAGGCTTTTTTAATAATAGAGTAACCATTGCGTGCTTCCAGCAAGCAGGGACAACGGCAGATTTAAGTGATTGATTGAGTGTGGAGCAGATCATGGAGAGCTGCGGGGTATCCAATAGGTGCAGTATTGGGACGGGCAAGGGATCGATAGGAGAGCCAGATTTCACTTTACGCAAAATCTCAAAAAGAGTTG
Organism: Lissotriton vulgaris; assembly: GCF_964263255.1. Classification (NCBI taxonomy): domain Eukaryota; kingdom Metazoa; phylum Chordata; class Amphibia; order Caudata; family Salamandridae; genus Lissotriton; species Lissotriton vulgaris. Next base: position 369,567,853 of record NC_141685.1, read on the forward strand.
TAGGGTGCAGATCAAGACAGAAGTGAGGCATGGGAGGAAGTAGAAGCACAGTTTATACCTGAATTGGCAGGCAATGCAGGGGAGGTTTTACTGCCTCTTTGGTCAGAAATATCTTGGTAAATGTTATCGATTTTTGTGATGAAAAATTGAGCGAGTTCATCACATTTATTACTAGACAGGGGTGGAAGCTTAGCTATGGTCTGTGAGCCGGCAAGATTTTTGACCAAGCCAAAGAGTACTTTGGACTTATTAACTGCTTCGGTAATAGTTTTAGTGACATAATTGGCCCTGGTCAGGGCACAAGCTTTATGGTAGCGCTTCAATTCGCTTTTATAGATAAGGCCTGCCATGGGGGGAGTAGTCTTTTCTCCAAATGCGTTCCAACTTTTTACAATGAGATTAATCCGCTTTTAATGAATCGTTGAACCAGGGTGCCGGTGTTTTTGGATTGTCACTTTCTTAATAGAAGAAGGAAGGCAGATGTCAATAGCCTTAAGAAGCCAGGAATTAGAGGCACATGCTGCAATTTCCAAATCGGACGAATTGAGTGGGTCGAGAGGTAAGTGAGTTTCGAGAACTTTGTTAAGAGAGACGATGTTCAACTTACATTTCTCAACAACTACTGAATGGATATACACCAAGTTCAGCCAAAGGCACTTCTTTGAACCAACATCTACCTTCCTGCCAAATTTGGTGCAAGTCTGTTCAGCAGTTTGGGCTGTAGCTGTGGCTAAGGGTTCCTATGGGAATTAACATTACAAATGCACCCTTATTTCGTGCCCCAAATTCTTGGTCCCCACTGTACGGATAACCCCCAAACTTTCCATGACACACAGAACCTACCTAGACACTTTTTTGGGAAAATTTCATGAAGATTGGTCAAACACCACGAAAGTTATAGCCAAGACAAAACATGTTTTTCCTATGGAACCTAACCGCCAGTAGGTAAAATATGTATATTTTGTGCAAGTTATCGTTGACTCAGGTAACTAGAACAGCTGAATTTCTCTGGTTTTGTATGAGTGAAATGTCAGCCTAACTAGAACGTCCCTGTAACCTTTATTTTTTGTGTGAAAAAACCTATATATATATATATATATATATATATATATATATATATATATAACTTGCGCCCCCGCAATGCACTGCTTATGACCTCACATAATACATCACTCATGACATGGTCAGTGACATCACTGATGACATCTCAAATGACATCAATGATAACATCATCCAGTGACTGAGTTTTAAAAAAAGTTTTTGAGTGTTAAATATATATACCTAGGTGTTTTGGTCAATCAGTGGGTGTATGAGTGACTGTTGGATGACTGAGTAGGGGCGTGACTGACTGTATAAGTGAGTGATTAGGTGTCTCAGTGAATATATGGATGAGTGATTAGGTGTCTCAGTGAATATATGGATGAGTGACTGGTTGTGTGAATGTATCTGTCTGTCAGTTGATGTCTAAGTTGGTATATGAGTGTGTTAGTGGGTATGTGAATGGCTATATGGGTGATTGATTGGTTGACTATTTCTATGCTTTCCTGGGTGTGAGTGGGCGGGTTAGTCAGTGCCTGTATGGGATAGTGAGTGCATGTGTGAGAAGCTGTATGGGTGAGTGAGTGTCTGTATGGCTGTGTCTGTGATTGAGTGCTTGTGTCAGTATGGTTGAGTCACTGGGTATGTGAAAGGCTGTATAGGTGAGCGACTGGGTATATGAGTGGCTGTATGCATGAGTGAGTGAACGTGAGAGTGGCTATATGGATGAGTACATGCTTCTGTCAGTGACTGTATAGGTAAAAGAATATTTGTTACTATTTGTATGAGCAAGTGAGTGGATGTGTATATCACTGTTTGGGTTAGTATGTACTTGTATGATTGACTGTATGGGTGAGTGTGTAGGTGTGTGAGTAGTTCTATGGGTTACGAACTTAGTGTGTGAGTGCCTTTATGGGTATATGAGTGGATATGTCAATGGCTGTATTGGTGACTGAACGGGTGTATGAGTGGCAGTATGGGTGAACAAGTAGATGTGTGTGTAGTTCTATGAATCAGTGAGTGGATGTGTAAGTACTGGTATGGCTCTGTCACTTGGTTTGTGAATGGTGTGTGGTAGTGGCAATGAGTGTACAAAAGATTCTATTGCTCCCACCATTCCATAGTAAACTACAATATCTGGGGGGTGGGCACCCTGGGAAATTGCTGGAGCCGGCCCTAGGGGGTGGCGGACCCCAGGGCACTTTACGGCGTCAGGAAAGGGGCCGGGCGGTCCCCCTCCCATTATTAAAATAGCCACAGAGAGGTGGTGGTCTGCCAGGGTGTGGGGGGCTGCGTGGCACCTTCACATTAAAAAAGAAATAGCTTCGGGTGGTGGTGGGCTGCGTGGGGAGTCTGGAGCCCCTCACGCATTATGTTTACAATAAAGCCCCAGGGAGGTGGGTGTCCCCGGAGGGCCCTGTGGCCCCTTCCACACTACAAAGTATTAGCCTTGGGGAAGTGGTGGTCCCCGGGAATGTGAGGCCCGCATCTTTATTTCTTACTGCCCACGGGACCTGGCCCACCCTGGAGCTTAAAGTAAATGAAGCGCTTCGTTATTTTTTTTTGTTAATTTTCTGCTGGATTCGCTGATCCATCACGAGCCCAGCGAAAAAGCAACAAAACAAACAAAGCTTTTTTGGGGCCCTGGGGTCCCTAGGGGACCCCCTAAACAGGCCTAGGGTGGGTCAGGGTGTGTTTTCCCTGCCCCCTTTTCTTGTTTTTTAAAGTTTTATATTGTCCCAATCTGCTCAGGCACAAGATTGGGAGGGTTAGTGGATCCACTGCGGCCACTGTTGTATATCTGAGAATTCTTCAGATTTCTCAGGAACTACTGAATGGATTTACACCATTTGGCAAAAAGAATGGTCTCTCGACAAAGAGATCCCTTTCTGCCAAACTTGGTGTAATTCCGTTCAGCAGTTGGGGCAATAGCTGCATCAACAGTTTCCTATGGAAAATAACATGGAGAAAAAGCGTTTTGGGACCCCACATTTTTTTCAGCCCCTGCTTGACAGATCACTCTGAAATTTTCAAGACAGCCGCTGACATGGCTACCCCATTAGTTTGCGAAGATTAGTTCAACTGCGCCAAAGTTATCGGCAAATCAAAAACCGCTTTTCCTATGGAAACTAAGTCCTAACTAGAACTTCCTACTGGCAACCGCCAGTAGGTGATATATATATATATATGTATATATATATATCTAATTAAAGAATCTGAACAAACCGATTAGAAGAACAGCAAAAGAGTGTATACATAAATCTCTGATTGTGCGATATCCTTATATGCATATTGTGAGTGCACTTGCAAGTGGCTTCTCTGCATACACCTGAACCCACCAAAGCTGATGGACAAGCAAAGCAAACATAATACTGGCTCCTGCTGTAACAGAAACCGTGGGCTCAAAGCCTTCCTCTTTTGCAACTGCCTCCAAGTCATGCTTTCTAGCAAGAGGTCAGAGTAAATACACAGCTACAGTAAAAAGAACCACTTCCTGTTTGTCACTCCAAAAACAAACCTTTTAACACATGAAGTGTCCAATACTGCTGATCTGAAGATAGATCTGTCAACTGTTACATCTATGGAAGCATCGAATCTCTCTGCTCTTATTTTTAATCATTTATTTTGTAGTTGTCATATAGTACAGACTAGACTTCATAGGTGCTCGGAGTGCTATATTATACTTTTTCCAGTAGATTGTCCATAGAAGGACAAGTGAAGCCAATGGGAACTGAGAGTAGGAAAGAGAAATTAGTGATCAAAGTATGTAAGACTTCTGATGTGAGAAAAGCTCTTGATAGTTTAGGCTACGGGAGATGGGAAACCGTGGGACTGAGAGATACAGAGAAGGGTAAAGACAGATAGTGGAAGGGTTGGTCATAATGGACTGGACAAGAAAAATCACCATATGCTGATGAAGGATGGAGCTTGTGAGAGTTCATGCATTAAGGAATGGGGCATTGTTAGGGATACACAACCACTACAATGGTTGCATTTTGAGCTTTTCAGGATACCTCATTGATACCTTAACTTCTACTCAATTTAAGTATTGTCATGTTTTATGAATTTTGACCTGAGCACAGTATTCTACATTTGCTAGAGGTGTCACTTTTTCATTAAGGTATACTGCAGGGGTTGTTGGGGGTTGGGTTCTACTGTTTACCACATCATCCATCGTAATGAAATTATGGTACAGTAATGCTCATCCTATTGCCTACAAATACTGCTAAAAATAAAAAAATAAAACAATTAAATCTAAACAGAGAATACCATGGCTTAAATGGTCATGGGATCCAGCAAAGAGTAGCATATTGCATTTTCTCAATGGCCTTCCATTTGCTCCTGTGTAAGGAAGTATTAAAAAAATGTCCACAGGTTAAACAATCTATTGTGTTTCTATGTGGTTCGCTAGGCTCTCTTCAAGATCCAACTAGGTTTTGTCTCTTCCTGGACCCTTTACTGCTAGAGTTCAAGGTGCAGGTATAGCCCTGCTCATATATCACTGTAGTCAATAATGCGTAAACAGATTTTCCAGTCATTTATTTGCACAGCATGATTAAGCCAGGGCCAAACCTCTCAGCAAATATAGACCTAATCTTTTTGACTTTTAAAACCTAGCACCATAAGGCATGGAGATTAGTCCGGCAAAGGCTTTAATAAATTAAATGGATAGATTTGGATGATTACAAATGTGAGTGTTATTTTAAGAAATGTGGCACCTTGGGTTTCCAATGTTCCAGGCAATTTTTCACATATATAGTGCACTAGGGTTTACCTGCCAAAATTAGTCTGCAAAAGTCTCATACAGTGCAGTATTCCAATATTTTCTGGAAAACAGTTTATGAAAGAAACCCCACACATCTTAAGCCCAAATCGGTTTTTACAACAAAACAAGTAACGAGGGTTGTAGGTTACCTCAAATATTTGTGTAATGAAGGACTGCATCTAATTTAGGGTTTCATACAGCTCTAATATGTTATTGAATTGTGCACATTTTAAATAATGCTTGAGATGTTAAGAAAAGTAATTAGTTTCATGTCCATGAAATGCGTGAGTATCAGTTGTTACTTTGCCGGTTATTACATTCAATCAATCAATCATTTGTAAAGCGCACTACATACCCGCGAGGGACTCAAGGCGCTGGGGGGGGGGGGGGGGGGGGGGGTGGGGGGGGGGGGCTACTGATCGAACAGCCAGGTCTTGAGTATACTCCTGAAGGTCAGCAGGTCTTGGGTCTATCGTGGCTCAGTGGGAGAAGGATCTCCCGCCTGTGGTTGTTCTTCGGATGCGAGGGACGGTGGCGAGTGAGAGGTCAGCGGAGGGTAGCTGGCGGTTGGGGATGTAGAAGGAGAGTCGTCTGTTGAAGTAGGCTGGGTCGGTCTTGTGGAGTGCTTTCTGTGCGTGGATGAGGAGCTTGAAGGATATCCTCTTGTTGACGGGGAGCCAGTGCAGGTTTCTCAAGTGGGGGGTGATGTGGGCGTGTCGTGGTACATCGAGGATCAGTCGTGCGAGGCGTTTTGGATGCATTGAAGTTGTTTGATGAGCTTGGTCGGGGCTCCCGCGTAGAGGGCTTTTCCGTAGTCGAGTCTGCTGCTGACGAGGGCCTATGTGACTGTCTTTCTTGTATCTGTCGGGATCCATCTGTAGATCTTGCAGAGAATGCAGAGGGTGTTGAAGCAGGAGGAGGGGACGGCGTTGACTTGCTTGGTCATTGAAAGCGTTGAATCAAGGATGATTCCCAGGTTGCGTGCGTGGTCGGTGGGTGTCAGAGCTGCCCCCAGTGCGTCAGCCACCAGGAGTCGTCCCTGGCTGAAGGTTTAGAGCCGAGGATGAAGACCTCCATCTTGTCCGAGTTCAGTTTCAGACGGCTGATCTTCATCCAGTCGACGATGGCCTTCGTTCCTTTGTGGAGGTTGGTTTTGGCGGTGATGGGGTCCTTGGTGAGGGAGAGGAAATTATGTTGAGGTCATGCTGTCGGGGGACATGTGCGAGCGGGGTCATGTAAATGTTGAACAGTGTCAGGCTGAGGCAGGATCCCTTGGGTACGCAGCAGATGATCTCGGAGGCTTTGGAATGGAATGGGGGAGGCGGACGCTCTGGGTTCTGCCGGAGATGAAGGAGGTGGTCCATTCCAGAGCCTGGTCTCGGATCCCTGCGGCGTGCACGTAGAGTGCGGTGGCAGACGGTGTCGAAGGCGACGGAGAGGTCTTGGAGGATGAGTGCAGCGGTTTTACATTGACAGTCCAAATAACGCAGGTATAATATCAGGAAAGCCTTTGCATCGCATCTTATTACATTAGGAGTGCCTTTATTTTGCAGGTATGTTTGTAAGCATTACATTGAACATTATATATATATATATATATATATATATATATATATACACAAACAGAAAAACAGAATCTTCATACCAGCAACTCCTGCAATGAAGACACGGACCCAAGGCTGCAGTAAGGGAGATTTTATTCAACCTCTCAGGCATACACATACATATATATACACATATACACACATATATATATATATATATATATATATATATATATATATATATATATATATAGAGAGAGAGAGAGAGAGAGAGAGAGAGAGAGAGAGAGATACATACACACACATACATAAATGCATTCTATTTTTTACAGTACATCTCTAAGACCTAAAACTCCTTACTACCCCTGTAGGCTACCAATCCTTGAGCCCTAAAAACTCTTTGGTACCTCTATATATCACCCATACAAGAACCCCCAAAACCTGTTACTACGCCATGCACTAACCAACCCTGATCCCTAAACACCCATTGCTAACCCCAGACCCTACTGTGAAAAATTGCATTACTGGTTGACTGGGGAGTGAGCCCTGGTCAAGCAGCAACCAAACTCCTTGTCAGGGTAAGGCACAAGCAAACCCCAAATTAACCTAAGCTCAACCCCCTGGTAGCTCAGGAAAGAGCAATCAGGCTTAAATTAGAGACCATGTGTAAAGTATTTGTTCAACACATCAAGCGATAATACAATGAAAGCACCACACACAAAAGGATACCACACCAAGTACAAAATAGAACTTTTCTTAAAATAAACAAAACAAGACAATCCAATCAGTAGAACTAGATTTATGATTTTTTAAAGATCTTAGTAAAAATAGCACATAAAAGCACAAAGCACCAACAGTGGTTATTTGGTCACACAGACAGGGACAAAGTCCCAAGCTCAGGCTGATTGCGTGAGTGTGGGCCGGCTACACAGATCCACTTATGTCCGCTGAACACAGTAATTTTAAATCCTGGTGAACAGCTTTGCAAGACATCATGGTGTCCGGCATTGGTTCCAAGGAGCTGTGCCGCAAGGTTTTGCACGGCTAAAGGCTTAATTTGGCAGGTCGAAATGTCAGCTTAAAATTGCACACACAGGCTCTGCAATGACAGGCCAGATACATGTTTAAAGTGTTACTTAAGTGGGTGGCACAATCAGTGCTGCAGGCCCCCTGGTAACATTTAACTTACAGGCCCTGTGAAATGTATTGCCACTTTTACCTGAGACTCATAAGTAAATTAAATATGCCAATTGGGTATAAGACAATTCTATCATGTTTTAAGGGGAGAGCACAGGCACTGGTTAGCAGTGGTAAAGTGCACAGAGTCCTAAGGTCAGCAAAAATAATTAAGTGAACGTGTAAGGTAAAAGCACAAAGTTTGGGGATGACCCTGCATAAAAGGCCAAATCCAACACCTACTCATCCCTGAGCCATAAAAGCTATTTACTACTGCTATATACTACCCATCCCTGAGCCCTACAAACCAATACTACCTGTATAGAATACCCACCCCAGAACCCCAAAACCTCCTTACTATCCCTGACCACTACCCATCCCTGAATACACTACCCATCCATGAACCCTAAAACACCTTAATATCCATACACACTTCTGATCCCTAAAAAATCTTTAGCACCCTTATACATTACCCATCAAAGAACTCTAAAAAAATACATACTATCCCATGCACTACCCATCCCTGAACCATGACAACCCATTTCTACCCCTATGCACTACCTAGCCATGAGCCCTAAAATCCATTACTCTACCTCTATATCCATGTATGATACAACCACTTATTCACACAGGGATACAACAGCACTCCTCTGTGCGTTTCTTAATCCTTTATTGGACGTGTGTGAGTGACCTTTATGCAGTTTTGGTAATAAGGAAACGTGCTGGAAGTACACTGTAACTACCCCCGCTCCCTGGTAATGCTTTATTTAGTATTATAGCTCATTTGTGTGTGAACACATATAGGGCATTGAAACTCCATAGAATTACGACCTGCTATTTGATAATTTGATATTAGGCAGCTCCATTGGCCTAGTTATCCACCTCAATTGACCTTCACTTTGGGCTTTCAGAAGACTGCGATCGCTAAGATTAACATTTTAGCAATTAACTATAGATACTGTACTTGCACCATGCACTTTATGCATTTATATCAACATATCACGATCGATCTCTTTTAGCTAATGGAATTATTTGTACAGTTTTAACCTAAATGTTTATTAACGTACCATGTACTTATTGTGGTTAATGATCATGCCCGTTTTATGGGTTCATTGTAACCCGAAATAAACGTGTTCATTGAGATATATATATATATATATATACACACACACACACAAACATGTTCCTCCTGTTTAAGAGAACACCTGCACTCAAGTCCATAGGAGATATTTGTTTATGACCTGGCTTAATGCAGCTGACCCCAATCTACGCTTTACTTGCCATTCTAGTGATACTAGAATTGAATTTTTGGACATATGGGTGGAACACTGTGACCATGTCCTAAAGGTATTGTTGTACACTAAACCCACCAACAGGAATACCCTGCTCCAGTACACCAGTTTTCATCCTAGAAGTCAGAAGGATAGTATCCCATACAGTCAATTCCTCCGAATTCGAAGGAATTGTACTGATATGTGGGACTTCCTGACCCAATCGGATACTTTAAAAGAAAAACTATTAAATCGTGGCTATCCCAGAAAGCTTGTTAAAGAATCTTTTAAACGAGCACGATACTCAAATCGAGATTTCATGTTCCAACCTAAACAAACTGAGCCCCCTGATCAGAAGTTGGTATGCGTGACCCGTCACTCCAATTTGAATCACAAGGTCCGCCAGATAATCAACTCCAGCTGGCACCTTCTTAATCTGGAGAAAGACAAGACTCCACTTACCAGACCTATCTTTGCCTTCAAGAGGAATAAAAACCTGAAGAACCACCTGGTAAGATGCCAGAGGCTCCTGCGAGCGTCCAAACTGCTGTCACCAATCTAAGCCCCATCTTTGGCAACCATCGCTGCGGCCACTGCCAGGCCTGTCCACATGCTATAATTGGTGACTCCGTGAGTACTACTGAACGTACCATTTCAGTAGCGCGGAACAAGAGAATGACCAATTGGCGTACTGCCAACATTGTTTATGTTCTCTTGTGTCCGTGCAATCTGCCCTATGATGGGGAGACTGGACGTGAATGTCGCACCAGGATAGGCGAACATAAGTCCAACATTAGGAACCACAAAGTATCTGCCCCCATTGTCTCCCATTGGTTGGAGAAGTCCCATTCTGAGACAGACCTCAGATGGTTCATACTGGAGAAGATATCAGCCAAACCTGGAGTAGACCCCACCTGTCTACGTAAAAAAAAGGGAGGTCTTCTGGATTTTCATGCTGAATTCGATGAAAAATGGCCTGAATGAGGAGTGCCCGTGGGCTAATGCCTGTTTATAATGAGAACCCTGGTCTAATGCTTCTTATCTCTATATATGATCATGCGTTTTCATTTGATAAAATTGTGCATTTAGCTTGGACGACTGTATACCATCTCGAGCGTTCTGTCTAATCCTTACCTGTCTCTTAATTGACACCTTTCATCTTTTTAGAAACTCCTTCTGTGTATATTTTATCTCGCCGAGTCCTATCCCCCTCCTGAGAGTACTATATGCAGCAAAACGCCGCTATGGGTCCCCATCTTTTTAGAGTAAGCCCCCCCCCGTACTCATACCATCTCATTGAGCCCACTTTGATTGAGTCCTTTTCAAGATGGCGCTCTATGCGAACACGAGTCGAAAGAAGTTAGTTCTCCCTATCTCGGAGCTCCAATATAGCATTTACTGATTCCGTCTCTTTTTATCTACATCTTGCATGTGGCGTGAAGGACCAAGATAAAAAAATGTTTTCCATTTCGCCAATCTTATTTGGTGATGAGGAGCCTATAGGGACCTAACCTCTTCCAAGATGGCGCTCGACCAGGAGAGGTCTTGGAATTAGTCCACCCTTTATCTTCATTTTCCCTCTTGAGATTACCCGCCTCACTTGAACCGCATCTCGACAGGAAACTGAGGGACTTAAAAACCCACGACTCGCATGACAGTATCGCTTAGAGATTTGGAAATTCCTTCACCACTGCGGGGTCCGACCTGAGCACGCTCTCGCTGGTAAGCTTACTCTCGTTCTGGGAGCCTCTTTTTGCTACCTCTGTCCACCCTGTGCTAATGCCACGGGATTATAGAATGAACCTGACTGGTGAGGGCGAACTCCTTTTAAATATAGATCCCCTTTTCTCAGTTACAGGGGAATTGCTGAATCTTGTCCCTCATCAGACCCACACGCTGTATCTACTCGTTGGTTGCCTTTCCTCTCTCCCAGTCCGGATGCAGCCCGCCCTCAGTGGTGAGTCCTGCCGTATTCTAGTAACCTCTATGGAAGGCTACACCGTCATTTCAGCTCAGTCTCGCATTTAATATTTCCCATCATTTTACCTATCTCTAGGGGGAAACATATCCGTGTGTTGTGCCGTGAAGCCTGCCATCGTGTTTAATCGACTTCATCCCAGAGAAACCCCGCAGACCGCCTCTGTGAACCTTTGAAAGGTAAATATATTGTGATCTTGCTACCATTGCCATGCAGCATTGTTTGCTACCATACTGAGCGAGCCCCACGAGAACAGTATTAAATAGCCCACGTTTAATCTTTCCATCTCTCCAGACAGCCCGTTTTGGGCGATTCTTCATCCATCTTGGCTGGACGTCAACGCCGCCACAAGATATTTAATCTCTTAGGACCTTTACGCTGCTACACGATTTAGTGCCTCTATCGAAGGTATACTCCCTGAATAGTATTTACCCTAGCATTTTGATGTGATACCAAAAAAGGCCCATTGGGTATGGAAGGGTGGACACATATCTATCCCTCCCCCCCACAGGTCTTCATAATGTCATAATGTATGCATATCTTTGACTGCCCGAAATAGGCGCTATCTAGTACCTCACCCATGACCAATACAGACCTCCACTAATTTGTGCAATACAGACTGCCAGGTATGCACTGCCTATGTTTGACTATGAACTGCCTAAAGAAGTTTTTTGTCCCCGCATCTGTTTGATATGCGCATTAAATGTGTTGGCCCTTCCCCTCAGGAAAGAAAATCCCTGATCCTAGCTATCCAATTCGTGATCTGACCTTTGCTATATACCTACCATTACTTTGTATCATGTAAGTACATTCTTACCCTACTCTGCCTAAAGGTATACACCTGACCCATTGCTTGAATATAAGTCATCCCCCGAGCTGCAATTCCGCCATATGTGGTTTTCTCTCCCTTTGAACCCTCTTGTCGCCTTTGGAGTAAATGAATGAATGTGTGTCGATGGATGGATGCTAAATGGAATGACATATTCCTGGAATGTCAACCCTCTCCCTCACCGGTCTATCATGTCTTGACCGTCGGTTCTATCCCATCGAGAAAAGACCGCCTAAAGTATTTCTGAGTGACCCCCCAATGTCAGAGCCCTGATCTTTATTGGCATCAAATAAATGCGATATATATGATGATACCCGTCACTAAATGTGTAGCTCCTCTGTGATTCCAAATGCACCTTTTAATGGTATATATACAAATATTTTTTTAATTGCAGTGTGTGAGTCCCCTACCCCATGGTACTATCCTGCCCTGAAGAAGGTGTGGCCTGAATTGGCAATAACACTGAAACGTGCGTTGGCGTGACTCCTGTGGATGGCAGAAGCCTAGTTATTTTCAACAACTGCTTTTTCCCTCATTTTGCCTCCACAGTTTGATTTGTGTCCATGCAGTTATATTTCATCTGCTCTGCAGACTTGGCTGTACCAGTATGAGTGTCATGTATAAATGAGTGTGGTAATGATTGATCTTATGAGTGTGAAAATAAGTGTATGATGTGTGGGACGTATATGTATTGTATAAAGTTTGATATTTATACCATGAGAAATAATTTTCCTTGTCTTTATCAAATGTATCATAGTGATCTGCTTATGACCCATGCGATCTAAAACCAATTGAACCAAACTATTAATAAACTAAGGAGAACCAAATGATAAGTGTGTGAAATGTCTTGGGCTCTGACATTCTTTTGTCACCTTGCTTCTAATATAAAGGATTCCCTTGTGGGACTGTAAAATACGCCCTAGCAGGGTTTTCCGTTGATTCTATTGCACTGTTATACCCCCATATAGCCTGCCAGTATCCTAAATCCCCACGGGGAACCCCCTTCTATTTTGTTGTTATTTGTTTATTTGCTGACAGCATCTGTCAATGATGTAGGGATGCGTTTTGGCTAAAAACTCAGCCTTTGTCAACCTAACAGATTGCCCCATTTCACTTCACATTTAAACCTTCACAACGGGTGAGGCCACTTGCATGAACATAAACAAATCACATTCATTGCAGTCTTTTTTCTAAGGTTCACCATGCATTCATAATGCCATTACATGTTGTGATAAAATGAATAAAACAAACAAACTCGAATTATATTCAGTAGTCTCAAAATATAGAAGCAATATTAATTAACTTGATTAATTTGGTCTGAGAAGGTCAACATATCATCAAACATTACTCCAAGATTCTTCACCTTTCTGGAGGGAGATGGAAGAATTCCTAAATGCTGAGGCCACCAACTGGGGGACCAAAAAGATTTATCATTGCTGAACAGAAGGAAATCAGTTTTACCAGAATTAAATTTGGAGCAACTTTTTGTTATCCATTTTCAAGTTCCAACATACAGTCGTGAAACCTACTTGCTACCTCGAGATAAGCACCTGAGATGGAGACCACAATCTGGGTGTTATCTGCAGACAATACTAGTGACAACTCAAAGGAGTGAATTGAGGTGTCCCATACAGATTAAAAAGTGCCCGTTTTATGACGACCCCTGTGGGAATCACCAGGGAAGAGAAAAAGGCTTGGACATGTAAGGACTGAGAGTGGCAGACCGTTCCCTATGAAAAGAAAAGAACTGTGTAGACCCAAAGCAGAATTCTAAATCCATATAATATCAAGACAGGCTATGAGCAATGAATGATTGAGCGTGTCGAAGGCATCTGACAGATCTAACAGGATGAGTGCTGCCTTAACACCACTATCCATTATTGCTCTTTCTTCTTTCATTGCTTCAATCAGGGCCGAATCAGTGCTGGTACTGGAAAAGGGGCACCAGCGTATTGTTTTTCTTATGCCAGAGTTTCTTCAGACCGGTCCAGCTGCTGCTTGCACTGTTCTGGTAATAAACGTCTTTTTTACCATCCCAGGTTTCCAAATAGTATTACTATTAGCCCATTAGTAGTGAGATTATCGCATTTAGATTAGAAAGGTTCCCTCTGCTCTCACATTCACTGGGCTGTGAGAGCAGAGATATGTGTGATTGCCCACAAGAAACAAAAAACACTGAAAAGAAGGAACTACATTAAAATTTTTCATTTCATAAGTCTGCCAAGTGCCACTATGACATACGATACCATCATTCAATTCAAGCTTTTCAGTCAACAGCATCTTGCACTATGGGGCTTGTGGTTGTATTTTTAACCGATTAACCGTGGTGCGAATTCAGCTGCGGCGGTTTTAATGAGTGGGCGGGGCTGCATCAGCCAACGGACGTGAGCAGTACTATGGAGGCAGTGCTCGCGACGGTCGTTGGCCGATAGGAGCACTTAAGGGGTTAACATTTTCTTTATGGGCTGAAACCTACTGTATGCAAGTTTGGGTGGCTACAAAGATAGAATTATCCGAAGGCGTTCTACATGATATCAAGCCACTTGTCAGAACCAAATATGATCTGGTCAGGTTTATAAAACTCAAAAAATTGAGAAGTGAATATAAAACGTTAGTGAGAAGCCAGAAAAGAATTCAAAAAGAGAAATGCTGGACAAACCTGTTGGAAACCATCGAAACAAAAAACATACGAAAGTTTTGGATGCTGGTACAGGCACCATCAGAACAACCAGTTGGGGCTATGAATTGTGTGGTAGAAGAAGCCGCATGGGAGGAATATTTGAAGGAACTGTATGGGACACGTGGTGTACCGGAAGTAAAAGAAACACTACACTGGGGCGGGATACTGGAAGACTTAAAAATAAACTTCACAGTAGAGAATGTGATAAACACTATAAAGAAGCTACAGCTAACCAGAGCAGCAGGTCCTGATAACCTCCCTGCAATCATAATAAAGTCCCGGGTACATTGGTGGGCTGAATTTCTGTCACATTTGTTATTAACAATTTTAGATTTAGGAAGAATCCCAAAGAACTGGAAGGGTGCAGAGATTAGACCTGTCCATAAGAAGAGTGACATGAAAGCCCCGAAAAATTACAGATTCATTAATTTGCTAGAAATAGGGGAGAAAGTCGTCTAAAAAATAATACTATGCAGACTGGAGGACTGGGCGGAGCAGCAGTCGATTGTGCCATTAGAACAGGGTGGCTTCAAGGAAGGCCACTCCACCATCGACCACTGCTTCACCCTATGGGCAGTGGCACGGAAGTCTATTGAACAAAGGGGGAAGTTATATTGCTGCTTTGTGTACTTCCAGACAGCGTTTGGCCTGGTGGACCGTAAATGCTTATGGGAGACTCTGGAAAAATATAACATCCCGAAAGGTCTGCTGGCCATAATCCAAAAGCTACATAGAGGGAACCGGGCGCAGATCATCAAGGATATGGTGGGATCCTTGACTTTAAAAAAAGCAATTGCGAATGGCCTTAGACAGGGCTGCGTGCTGGCTCCCTTACTATTTGCCATTTTTTTTAGCAGATCTGCCTCAATTTTAGAGGTTGATAGAAGCGCCAGCCCGAAAAGGAATGGCAATCAACTTTTGTGCCTATTGTATGCAGACGATCTAGTGATTCTTGATCAGACTGAGTTAGGACTCCAAAGAAAGCTAAATGTATTTAGTGAGTACTGTGTGTCAAAGCATTTAACAATAAATGTGGACAAAACCAACATTTTGTGTTTTGGAAATAGAGACCCCAGGTGGAGCTGGTTTTTGGGAGCACTAAAACTAGAAATTGTGCCCGAATACAAATATCTAGGGGTCTGGTTTGATAGTACCCTAAGTTGATATATGCACTTAGAAGCCCAGAAAGTTAAGGCCTTCACATCGGTATGTGGGCTAAAAAAATGTAATAGGGATTATGGAGAAAGGTCCCACAGACCGTTGTTAAAGGCCAACAGTGCAATAATTGTATGGTGCGGAAGTTCTTTACCTAAGTGGTAAATACGGCTGGGACCCAGAGGAAGGGAAGTGTTTCAAATCCCTACTGTCGTTACCAGGCTCAGCAATGATTCAGGCTATATTGGTTGAGCTAGGAACAATATCATGGAGCATACATGCTCAAATGGCACTGATAAGGTTCTGGAAACACCAGGATCCTGGAGCAGTACAAAAGGTCTCACAATGGTGCAGAAATGAGATTTAGCTCAATAGTTTAAAATGGGCCAGGGAGTCAAGAAAGAAATTGTACATGGTGTGCGAGAACCTGAATGTGAGGATTTGCCCACACTCACTCCATGTACAATCTACTAAGAGTATACTATGGCCCACATGCATCATTGTAACATTTTGCGATTTCTTAATTGCGAAAATTAAGGAATCGCAATTAAGAAATCGCAAAATGCTATCCATTAAAAAAAAAAAAATTGCAATATTTTTTGCGATTCGGTATTTTTCCTTAATTGCGATTCACAATTTGCGAATCGCAATTAAGGAAAACCCTTCCCATTGATTCCTATGGGCCAAAAGGCCCATAGGAATGAATATGAAGGCATTCACATTTTGCGAATTTCAAATTGCGATTCGCAAAATATGAATGCAATTTCAAGGGTGCTGGGGGGTCCAAAGAACCCCTCCCTGCACCCCTGAAATTTAACTTTGAATGCAATTTACACACACACATGCCCCAAGGGCATGTGTGTGTAAATTCAAAGTTTCAAAAATGTAATTTGTGCATATTTGAAAGTTTTCGGTAAATTAGCATGAAGTTCAACTTCATGCTAATTTACCCCTTCCAAAGTGCGAATTCGCAATTTAAAAACAATCATGCATTGCATTTAAGAAATCTGAAATTGGATTTCTTAAATGCAATCGCAATTCTAGAAATCGCAACATGGTTGCGATTCCTAAAATTGCGAAATGCATGATGCATTCCAAATTAGTCGATTGCATTCGCAAACGGCCGAAAATTGCGATTCGCACCGTTTGCGAATGCAATTGACGTTGATGCATGTGGGCATTAGATCCCAAGGACAGGAATTGTCTAGGAGGATAGATGTGGAGTACCTGAGCAAGAAAAAAATCAGTACAATTTATCAGGACGACCTGGCAGAATGAAGCCTGGTACCCATAACTTGATACGCTACCTAATCATTGGCTCAGGTACGAAATGTTATGACTAAGAATTGGCATTAACCCTTGGATAATAAATGGAAAATAAAGAGCAGAAATGATGCAGCCTAATGGAAATTGTAAATGTCTGTTAGGAACAAAATGTGACATCCCGCACATTCTAGTTGATTGCAGGACAGTTTTAGCCCGGAGGAAAATATTCTTGCGTCCTATCTTTTTAAACCATGGTATTGAATCACGGGCCATTCTGTAGACCTACTCACTGATATGCCTAATCTTGACATTACCATTGCAACTGGAAGATATATGAAGGCCGTAAGAAACATTTCTCTGGACGAATTAGAGAACATAGGTGCTGATTGAATCGGGTTCATAGTGATTTTAAAGGATGGACTTTACCTTTTTGTACTTATTTATTATTATAAAGTTTAAATTATTTTTAACTTATTATTTTTAACAGGGGAGGACTGAAAATGTTTACACTAGGAATGCTATTATGACACCCACTGAATGGACCTTCTGATGCCCTGTTTATTTAAAATTGTTTATAGGGTGCCTACCTAATGAAATTACCGATGGAATTGTGATGTTTTTAGGCTATTTATAAAATATGTTTTATGCTGTTTGAAGACAAACGGTCTAAATAAACATTGCTTTTGACCCGACTTGACATCAAGCCACTTGTCCTCCAGGTTTTAATATTGGTAAAAGCCTTTAGCCCATTTAAAAAAAAAAAAAAACTTTTTTCACACACAAAACCAAATGTAACCTCTATTCTCATATGTTGTGAGGGTACAACTTTCGTGCACATCATAGATTAAAACAAGTATTACCATTGCAAAGCATTTTGTCTTCTCTGTCGTGGAAAGTATTAGGAGGAACATCACACGATTCTCTCACACATACAGATGCCTAATACACTAAGGAGGGAGTGAGAGGATTGTTAAATGCTTCCATAAACAGCCATAATCAGTTTACGACTTCTGGAAGAAACAGTGTTACTTCTTATGGAACTACCATGCATCCATATACACATATAGAATGATGTACTCTCAAGTACCTAGTGGAATGCACATGGTCAGTGGGTTTTGTATCTAGCACTGGGAAATCAACCAAGACTATTACTGTTTACTGGCTATACAATCTCTCAGTTATGGGTACCCTAGTTTCTATGAGTCTATGTCCCTTACATCAGCATTTATGTTTTACTTTGTTAAACTAAAGCAAACAGTAGAGAACAAAGTTCCCCAGAGAAAGTGTGACAAAAAGGAAGGAGGAGTAGGTATCAAAAGTAAGGTGACTGGAAGGGATCCCTTGTCGGAACTTAGAGAGCCTCACACACCCAGAGTATTAGGTGTGAAACACACCCTAACTGGAGGGTGTCCAGTGTCATCATCGACTCACTGCCCCTCGACAGACCGGCGCTGCAATGTCTGTCGGAGCACCCGGAGGCACTCTTTTGGCGGGGTTCTTTTGTTCCTTGCCGACGGTGGGTGTGTGTGAGGGTGAAAGAAGTGTAGTCTGTGCAAATGTGGGTGGAAGTTAAAAAGGGTAATCAGTCCACACTGACTTTTATTAACGTGGCTGATTCCCTGGTTAAAAGGGGTCAGAGGGGAGCTAGAGACCGTATAAATATACAGCAGACTAACTCAACCCCCTGATGTGGTCAACATGTTTCTCGCCAACCGGCGATTCGTCAGGACCTCAACAAAGTACTACACAATAACACATGCTCATTCACTTTGAAGAAGGCAGATACAACCTCTCTGGGTCGATGAAAAAGAGGGCCAAGGGGTCCTGCTCTATTTAGGCGACCTAGAGGTAGGGTAAAAAACGTAGGTTAGAAAAGAACAAGTCAAATCTCACTTAAGTGACTTTCCGTTTAGAAACATTAACGTGACTTTGGTGATAACTCTCCACACTGTGAGGGGGGGTTTGTGTATATGTGAAGGGAAACCAGTCGTACCGAACATTGGGTGCAAGTTCCCTTGTCAATCGGTCTAATAATGGCATGATTAATAAAAAATAAAAAAAATAAATTACTTTGTTAAACTGCCAGACCTTTATTAAAATTGTGTGTGGGCGAGCTTAAATTATTTTTACTGCGGTCTCCCTACCACAGGACTGTAAACAGAAGGGTTGAGCAATGGACCCTGCTTTTTTTGTTTACATGTTTCAGTGCTTGGATATATTCCCTCTAGGGCTCCGGCACCTTTCTCAGGACTTTAGGTATGTCACACCAAATATTGTGAAACTGGCCCTGGTTTAGAGGGCATGGTGTGCAAATGCATTCAATATATACTTTCTTTTTTTATAAGATAGGGCAACAGCAATGGAAATATCTCTTCTTCATAGAACAGGTACATCTTGGGCAGAAACAGGCAAGATGCCTTCTTCAAAGGACAGAAACACCAGGGGCATCATCAGTGCAAAGTTCCCCTTCACAGGACATGTACACATCAGGCAACAGCAGTGCAAGCTTTGTTTCCTCACTGAAAAGGTACCGCGTGGCAATAGCAAAGCACGCTTCCATATCATAGAAAGCACCACATGTAGTCTTTCATTCCCTGCATAACAGCGCAACCTAGTTCAAGCTTTCATTACTCACAGAACAAGTATAGGTAAGGCATGAGTAACATGTAGGTTAAAGACCAATCATGGAAGCGGGTGCTTAAATTACGGAGAGGAATGTATAGGTGGATGCGTGAGTGAATATGTACGTTCTGACACCATTGGCACTTCGTGATACTCTATGTCAACAACCTGAAAATCATGCTGCTGGTACTCCAAGAGATGTTGTTTGTGTTGATCGTTGGTTTTCCATGTTTTGAGAATTAGCCTTTGCCTAGTACGTCACGTCTTTGCAATCTCATAATTCTTGAATAAAAATTAATAGTAATAGAGAAGACAAAGTTTATGACGTGGCTCCTGTGCTCTCCATGCCACTGGAATCAAGCTAGCCTAGCTGATGAGGGGTGAAACCCAAAACCAGCCCTAGGATGCTTGTTTCCAGTCCAGGGAGTACCTAGCTTGGCAGTTCGGGCTGAACTGTTCCCATTGGGTGCAGGGTCAAGACTGATTTGCAAAGGGCTGGGTTCAAACTGGAATGGCATGGGGAGCAAAAAAAAACAATGAATCTAGGCCCTGATCTCTGTACTGGCGTGAATGTATGAAATTGTTCTGCAGTCTGTCTATCAATTGTTCTTTTTACTTTAAGGAAGCTGGAATTTTTCTGCCTGAACCAAATGTGCTTTTCCTCTAGTGTCCAGGATCACTTGACGTGGATGTCGCACCTGGGGATTGTTGTGTGTTCGTTTCAGGCATAAGGACGCAGTCCCTGTATCAGACCCACACTATATTGGGGTCGGCATGAACTTGCGTCTTTTCTCCAGTCCAGCTCGACCAGATAACTGTGAGTGACGTACGTTTTGGAGCTATTTCAAGGTGAATTTTCACAATTCAAAACGTTGGTGCTCCTGGTTGAATTTTTTGTCATAGTTTTTTTTTTATTTACTCAACTTTTTAAGTTGGTTTGGTTTTTATTCTTGAGTTGTGTTGTGTTTTCACTTTCTTTCTGTTTTAGTGCTGCATAAATATTTTACACATTGTCTTTAAGTTAAGCCTGACTGTTTTGTGGCAAACTACCAGAGGATTAAGCACAAGTTTATTTAGTAACGTTTGTGCTTCACCCTGACAAAGATTGTGTTTATTCTGAGTGGTACTTCCACCTCATTCAACTAATAACCGTATTTCTTACAGGTGGACATAATCGGAGAACTTCAGCAATCATGATCTTGGTCAAATATTGCAGGCAACCTGCTCTTATGACAAACTGTGTACCATCTTAAATATTCTAGCCCTCACAAGCAATGTCTTCAAAGGCTCTTGATGGTGTCAGGCAGGTAGTTACAGGTTTAGTTCAGACTGCTATTACAAAAGCTCCCGCGCTGACCAAAGTATCTTGAGACAAGGGGGGGGGGGGCAATAATAATGGCTCCAAAGTGATAGCTTTCACTAAATAATGTTTTCCCATTTTCCTATAGGCCTTTGAGTTCTACTGCAAAGAAACTTTCGATTTGTAATGTTTTTAGCTCATCTTCTGCCGACAAAAGAGAGGCAACCATTACCTTCATGATCAGAAACTTTTGCTGGCTAATTCAAAGTCAGCCTAGTTAGACTTTGCTTACCATGTGCCCATTGAGCAAAAAAGAGTGTATTCAGGTATTGTTTTCTGAATAGAACTCCCTTTCTAGTGGCTCAAAAGAAATTTGCTTGGAAGGCAAAAAGCTGCATCTTCTCTATTCAACTAGATCCTGTACTCTTGCCCCCCACCTGCACAAGGTGAGGCAGTACATATGAATTGAAGTCACAGAGTAGACGTCTTAAAAAAATAACCAAAGAATGCTTGTGAAAATAAATGAATCAAAGTTTCAATCAAAATAATGCACATAATTAAACATTTGGATAAACAATAGTAGGACATTTAAAGTCGTAAAGTCAGCCTTTGTTGGTTGGCTGTAAAATGACTAAGCATGTGCATCACAAACAGTATATTACAGGCTCAAACCTAAGTATGGGTCACAATCTAGGTATACAAAAAACCCAAGAATTGTTTGGGGTACAATATAAATGTTTGGCCTCCCAATAACAGCGACAGCAAAAAAAAACTTGAATGTCCCTTAGTCAAACAACTTCTAAAAATAATGTGACCGGCATACCACTATGACATTGATTTATCAAAATGTAATGAATCTACGTTTTAAACGCTATAGTCAACTTCATCAACAAACCCTATTCAGATTTCACATACCCAAGCTTCACATGGAAAAAGCAAACAAAGGGTTGGCCAGGTTTCTTCCGCCCATCCTAGAAATTGTTCATTGACCACAAGCATTTATCTCAACTAAGGACTGATACAGGTTCTGGCGTCTCATTTCAGCAGCTCCGCCTTATTCTGCACTTTAAACTTCTCGTTATGGAAGAAAGACTAGAGCACTCCCTGGTCCTTGTCCTATAATAGCTGTCAGAACCTGAATTACCACTTGGCATCTTTGATTAAAGGCATGGTTAAACTCAAGGTTTTTTGCGATCTTCAGTGAGTCATTCAACAACAAAACCATTGTCATAAAAAGCTAAAGGCTTGTCAGTTATGCTTTAAAACATCTGCAAATTTTTCCAAATCATGTTGCTGTTCAAATCTGTGCCTTCATGATAATGTGTGGCTCACCTTAAAAGATCTTCATTCCTATGTGGACAAATATTCAAATACTACACCGTGCACTGACTAGGACCTTCCAAGCTCTTCATCTTCCAAGCTCCATGGTGAAGACTGCTCCCTATATAATGCACATAGTAATGAATTGTTCCCTTCTCGACGCTCGCCCTAGACTCTGTACCTACCTGATTGATATGCACAGCACTCAACAGTAACGTTTACAGTCTATTCTATGTACCAAGATGCACTACATGTCTTATGGCCAAACTTTATTAGGAGCAGACTGCCATATATTTGTCATCATGTTCATGGATCTCCAAGCTTTTTGTTGGTCGGCGTACAATCAACAAATAATATGATGGCAGGTACCAGCAACAAGAAGAACTTTATCTCTGGAGCATTCGTCCACAGGCATACTAGCTAGAGTACAAGAGAGATCAAAAATCTTTTGTTAATATTCGACAGACTAGCCATATTTTGTACTGTATGAACAAAATTACTTCTTCCTTTCTTTTATTTCTAAGGCACCAATGTGCCCCTTGATAATCTTTCAACGTCAAATAAAACTAATTTGAGAATTTCCATAAAGTAAAACACCTTTGCATAGTGTGGCATTTAGGAAGCCGTCAAAAATAGGTTTTAGAAGATGGTAAAACTGCTTGGAAATGTGCAATCTAGTTTAGGTTTTCGGTTGGCTGCAAACAGGGATAGAATATCAAGATGTACAGAAAAACGTCCACTGTACATCCTATCACTCAATACTCAATCCAAGGCAGGAGCACGAGTATGAGCATGGTGATGCTTGTTTACAAGGAAGCTGCTCCCACCAGGAGCCAGAATATAAGGAATGGTGCCTGTCTGTTTTCAAGGGTCCAAGAGTTAGTGCATGCACTCCAATCAATCAGGGATTTATAGAGCGCTGCAAATCACCTGTGAGGATTTCAAGGCGCTGGATTGCTAGCTGCTTCATGATGATCTGTGCATTTGTACAGCCAAGGCTCGGTTCTTTCCAGAATTGCTGGAGCGATGAGGCTGTCCTGAGGTGCAGGGGGTGGTCGTTCCAAGCTTTGGCCACCAAGTGTGAGAAGAAGCATCCTCCACTGACAATTATCCTGAAACACGTGTCTAGAGATACAAAGCACTGGCTGCACCAACAAGGGTGAAAAACTAAAGCCTGACACCGAAGAAAGCGGTATCATGCACTGCATTTATTATGATGCATTGGGACAAACTGAGTGCTGGAGTGTGAGTCAGTGTGCGCCCACCCCTCTCCCGTCCTCCACTGATGCTTCAACAGATTCGGGGGGTGTCTGCAAGCTACAGGGAGACGGATCATAGGTGTCTGGTCGATTGGTGGACGGTCAGGCATTTGTTGATTTATGCTGGTCCTTCATTGTGCAGGGCTTTGTATGCTTGGATCAACATCTTAAACTGGCATGTCTTCTGGAAAGGATCCAGAGTATCTTCTTGAGGTGGGGTGTAATGTGGGTCCATCTGGGGCGCATCGGAGGGGCAAGAGCATAAAAGACATCGTGGTCCATACTAGACCACGGGAAAACCAGGCTGCGAGACAGAATCCGACCAGTGTACAGGGCCACTTTCCATGTGGTGATTGCAGCTGCTGCCACCAGACTCAGAAAAGCAAGAACCTCACCTTCAGGAATGGCATGACATGGGAACAGCGCCAGTTCTCAAACTGTAACACGAAAAATGTGGTATACTTGATTAACTGTCCATGTGGATTGGAATATGTAGGCATGACCACCCGACCGGTCAAAACAAGAATTGGTGAACATAAATCAAACATACGCTGTAAAAAATCAACAACCAAAATGGCATCACATTTCCTGTCACTACAGCACTGCATAAATGATCTTCGCTGGACTGTCATTGAGCGACTACCTTCGGAATTAGGCCTGTTCCAGAAGGAACAACGTTGGGTGTTCCGCCTGGGTACCCATACCACGGGACTAAACGATGACATACCGTGGAGCCAAATCACTTGACCACTACGGCTGGTATCTGCCCACAAGGGCCAACGCTAAAAATCACATCTCTGAACATGCACTACCTTCAACCGGCTATTACGCATGCGCATAGACACCAATGGGAAACAACTCATGCGCATGCACACATGATACACAGTCGTGTAAACAACGGCGCTCCCCTTTTCAGTTCTCTATCCAACGCCGGACCCATGAATAGCACATGATTGGCCAAGAAACGGAAAGACCATACATGGACATTCCGGTAATGAACAAACAACAATGGGTCACATGTCAGAGTTAATTAGATCACATGCAGAAAGGCGAAAACTGATAGTCTTCATACATGGTCCCTGTGACTTCCGGCAATTAACCAATGACAATACACCTAGCCTCTCCTTAAATACCACCAAATACGTCCGCAATTCATTCACGGCGGAGCAGCACGGGGTGGTAGAAGGAGGCCAATACAGGCGGATTTCGTGAGTATTCTCTCCACACAGAATCCAGCCTCGCTAGGTAGATGGATGAGGTAAGAAGTAAATATAAGTAACAGCACTGAGTCCACCTCTCTATCATTGTAGATTGTGGATCCACCTACCCACCTTGATGCTCAGGACTTGCTCATGATGCAGTAGACATCAAAGACTACGAGTATGTCCGAAAAACAATAAGTACAAAAAACCTAAGTGTGTCCTATGTGTTGTGTGTCTAGTATGTCTTTTCCTTTACAGATTGTTCTTTGTTTGGGGCTCCAGGTGACTGCACCTGTCTGAGCCAATACCTCATGGTAACCAAACCTAATGGTTTTTTTTCCCTTTTTTGCAGGACATGTAAATACATGATCCCAAGAACCGCTGTAGGCACATTGTAGCCAACTTGAAATGAGTGATTTCACTTTTTGTTAAATATAATTACCCCCCCTTTTTTTAGAAATACGTGAGTAGGGTTGGGAGTTGTGCCCCGTCCTGAAGAAGGTACACACGTACCGAAACATGTCGACGCACACCAGAGGTTTTGTCCGTAATTAAGACAAACCAACCTCGTCTTTTTCTGCACACCTTTTAATAGCACCAGCTAGGGGTACGAAATAAAGTTTTTTTCATTTTTCCCACTAGCCAGGTACTTTTTAAATTCCACACCACGTTTCCCACTCACTTTTAATCCCCTTATCACTCACAATCAACACACACCACACATAGTTTACACCTGTCAACGCTCCCACGTAGTCGTAGGTCGCAGCGTGCCGCATCCCTCTAGCGGGGTGCGAAGACCCCGATGATGAAGCATGACACCAAGGGGCCTGTTGGTGTGTGAGGGGTATTTTACACAACACAGTGTTTCCCCCCCCTTTTTTCCTCACACTAGTAGTAGGATTCTTCTTGTTTATATATCAGTGCCCGTGGAGTAGGAATCCTACTTTGTACTCTACCTCCCTTCTTTGTTTAAAATATAGTCATTTAATAAAAGCCATTCAAGGTAATGAGAACTGCTCTTCCAGCTAAGTTAACCCTATTACTTATACCTGTTAAATAACAATAAAGATACCCAAAATCCCTAACCTTGATGCCCTCTGCCCGGATCTCAGGTCTCCTTCCAAAACTCCATCTTCAGCACTGGGCTCACATTAAATGTTACTATTAGGAGGAGGCTCGTGAGAGGTCAGCCTTTTGATATTGTGGAGCAGTTGAGCAGCTTCCTGCCTTAATGGGGCACTCTCTGACCTACCTTAGCATCACTTTAATAGTATACCATGATTTACAAAGCACTGTCACCATGGGATTCTTCTCACTGTCACCCTAAAAGCCTCCTCCTTTATCCTCATCCTTCCTGCCACCAACTGGTTCTCTTTTTCTCCATTATGTACCTGTTGCCAGATACCTGGGGCAAGTCCCCCAAAAAGCACTGCTGCCTGTCTGGTGAAATACCAATGTCATTGACACTTCATCCACAAGTCTCCTTTCTCATTCTCTCGGCCTTGCCATGTTTTCTCTCTCACATTCCCTCTGTGCTTTGAGATGATCTAATGATTGCTTAAAAAGTTATAACATCTTAAGCCAAACAATGACAGCAACTGAAGACCCTTTGCACCACAGTTCTAATATAAAAGTTATTTTACTTTGACCCACTAATGTGTTTCCTTGCCTCCTTTCTTTCTGAGTATCTCTTATTATCTTAATATATATCTCAGTCTTTGTCTCTTTCACGTGGTGGGTCTCTAGTTAGTCTAATGCTTTTTTCAGTATCTCGGTTTCTCTCTTTAGCCCATTCTCTCTTTCTGTGCCTTTTTCTCCAGATGTCTATTTTAAGTACCCCATGTTGGTCTGTGCAGTGTGGAAACAAGACTCTACTGCCCTTCTCTCTATCATCCTCCTCCAAATAGTCCTAACGTCTCTGCCACAAAGGGCATCATCCACTTGTCCCACACCAACAAGCCCTTCCCAAGCCCCTAATCCTTCAGAGTCCCTCCTCTGCTAGTCTTCCTCCAACCACTTACCACTCCCATTACCCATGTCCCCTTAACAGTTGGCTTCCTCATTATTCCCTCTTCAGATCTACCATAGAGCGGTTTCCCTCCTCTTTCTCTGCTTAGCCCTGCCAATCCTTTTGCTGCCCACGTCCTTTAACCTTACACATTTTCCCATCTTCCACCACAGTTCCTTTCTACTAGTCTCTCTTCTGACATTCCTCCACACTTATTCTACACCTCAAATAATTTCGCTCTCTTCAGCAATCTGCCATCTACTTTCACCCCTAGTCCTCCACCTCACTGCCATGCCAGGTCTGCTATGAGAAGACCTGGGAGAGGTGCTCTTTTGGGTGAGCTGCAAGTACTATTTACAGCATACACACATCAAACAAAGTTAGAAACTTGACCACCCAACTGGAGGGGAAGCTTTTTGCTAGTTGGTCACCTTGTTCCCTGCCAGCAGTCCATTCACAGATGCATGGCTTTTTGGCTGGTGGGACACATGAGCCATGCACTTTGTCAGTACCTGGACACATCTTTGGCAATGCTGCTCCAAAAGCATGAGATGTAGAATATTTGTAAGTGTCCAGTGGCACACATTTTAATAAAGTGGTCTTCAAACTGTTTTTTATGTCGAGCTACAATTAAGTTTAAAATAATTTGAACCATGACGTAACCTGCTAAAATATTTAACAGTGAACACTGAATACTGATAGTGTTTCACAATAGAATTTTAGGGTACTTTTTGTACTAATTCGAAGATAGCAGAACAAACATTATATTCTCTTTTAGATTATCCTACTCTACCCTCCAAACATAATAGGTCATGTCAAAGGCAGCAGCATTGCAAACGTGCCAGGCACACATACTAAATTGGCACCGCATAGGTAGCAAACATGCATATTTTCCTCCCAGACAAAACAGGTACATCATTAGCAACTGCTATGCACACGTCTCTCACACGATTAGCACACACAGTAGAAAGCAGAGCCTGCGGTCTCTCTGACCCAAACAGTGTAAGCAGGCTGTGTGAGGGAAATGGTTTACTGGGGGGAGAAGAGTGGGGCTTCCTGGCATTGAGAGGCCCTCCCCTCGCGTCTAGGGGATGGGGGCCTTTAGTGGCATTTAGTGCGAGAGGCTGCTAGAAAGAGGCACAGGGGAGTGGTCAACAGGAAACATGAGGAGGTCGGGCGAACTCTTATTGCGTCACCTGTGGGCGTAGGCAGCCTCCCCAGGGTAAAGAATAAGAGGAATGAGCACGAGGGAGAAGCCCTCTTTGTCCTCTTGCCTCGGGCGCCGCGGGTCGCAGCTAGAAGCAAGTTGCTGATCGTCTCGCTGTTGCCCAGGTGAGGGGGCCTCACGGTGTAGTCTAGATGGTGGTATTAGTGTTCACTTGGTGATTAACTTGATTCGGAAGTAGTTGTTGTTTGCTTTTGGTTGTTTTTGCAGCTGCGAAGGGGGGCGCTGCTTCCGCCGCGAGTTTTGAGCAGCCGGTCGGTTTTTCCTGTTGGAGGGAGTCTCGGAGAATTGAGAGATGTGGGCACGGATGGCGCGCTTGGAGGATCGGGGGGCAGAGTGTAGCGTTGGAACTCCTTGTACAATGACATGGGGGGACAGTGGAAACGGCAGCTTTCTTATTGTGTAAGATACATGTTTATCAGTCTGGCGGCGTGGCCACAGTGCACAATTACAGAGTATGCTCGGGTTCACGGTCATTTAAATCGGAGTTGTTTCTCAATATGGCTAAGTGGAATTAACGCTAGCCGTTAATATCAGTGATGATTGGAGGGCCACGAGCGTGACGCGGGGCAGGGTCAACTTGTCCGTTCACCCGTTCGAAGTCAGCAGGCTGAGACCTATGTAGTCAGTTCATTTTAGTATACAGTGTTTGAAGTGCTATGAGGTGGGAGGAGTGGAATGGATCGCAGTATCAACATTACTTTTGTTGTAAATTAAACCTCTGTTGCGTTCTCAGGGTGACGGTGTGTTCCCCAATATCTTGTTTTGCTCTCCCAAAGAGGAATTGGTTATGGAATGACAATTGAGGCGACTCGGTAGCACCTTCGAAAACATGATGTTGGCGCACTTTCGGGTGTTACAAGGGAAAAGTGGTCTGTGCATGTTACAAAAGAGTACCAAACACAAGCTGCCACGCTGGGCGGGGTCTGTTTCGATGGAGCCTATGCGCAGTCGTGTTGCTGGTCATTTCCAGCTTGCCGTTGTACATTACTATGCAGAATGGACATACAGGGACTCGAGGAAAGGGTGAAAACCCAGCAACGCCTCGTTAGCTGGTACACAGTCTTTTTGGAAGGCATGTGAAGTATTCGGGTGAGTCAGGGTGGAGGCTCTGGAAGCTGCCTCAGCGGGACTCATACACATGAGGGGAATAGCAATAGCTACCACAGAAGACCTGACTGCATTCTGGATCTCTCCTTGTTGCATGGTACACAAGCTGCAGTAGGGGGCCTTTGACAATTCTTCTTTTCTTGGGAAGGGCAGGCGTCTCCTCCTTGCATACTGTGGGCGGTGTTGCTCTGGGGTATTGTTGGCTATATCAGTAGTTAAACACAGCGGTAGTGATGGAAGTAACATGTGTGTAACTGCATTTGTTTCATGATTATTTAGAAATGCCGGTCAGTGATTATGGCTTGATCTTTGAAGGGCTATCGCCAAGAAGATGTGCAATTGTTCCCATAGAAATTAAAGCCATAACCGGAGTAAAGGAATCCCTTTAGGGAATGTCCATAACATCAAAACAATCAAGCTAATCTGCTCATTCATGCCGGATCTTAAAGGTTGCCTGTTTGTTGCAATCAATATGATGGCAGATGATTTATTAATACAGAGTCTGAGAAACGGAGTCACTGTGGGTTCGTGGAAAAATCTGATAATTACTCCAAAGGTGAGGGTCATAGCCTGCCGTTTTTTCAGGTTCCATTTCAGTATTAGTTCACGTGGGGTTATTTGGTTGCAGTTACAAAACACAAAATACTATTCCGAAAGAATTGTGTAGCAGACTATGGTGTGGGGATGCATAGAGATGCGCACATCTGCAGGTTCGTTGGGGCAATAAGCGTAAATGGATGGCAGGCTTAATTGCATTGTAATCACAGTCACCTAGGGTGCGGAGGTAGCCAACGGGTGGTGGCGCAGGGGCATCGCCGTTGTTGGTGTGCGTCATTAAGGGAGCTAGCCAAGGTCTAGTCCATCTCCACAGGGTACACTGCCATGGGCTTAAGCATTTCATTAGCTCACTAAGGTATTAAAGAGGTTTCAGAGTCAGTTTAAAAACTCATCCCAACATCGGGTGGAGATATATCAGTGACATAATACCTGATATTCATTTGTGACATAATCTACAGGCAATGTGGAGAATTGTGCCAGAAAGTCTTTAGCGAGAACTGGGGGTGTGCAACACAAGGTGCATGGAGTGAGCATTTGGAAGGTACTCAATTTGGAAGCTCATCCCACAAAAAATAAATAAATTAAAAAAATGTGGAGATTCATTGGGTCTTGCATAACTGCCAACCGCTGCTATGCAGCACTTCTTTTTCCTTGCAAGGAGCTCCCAGATCATCCCAATACAAGGTGGAGAATCATTGGTGTTAGACGGACCGGGAGGGTCGGCCGAGGTTACGGGGAGAGGTCTCCAGGGAGAGCTGTCTCCAACGACTGTACAGATAAGCAACTTCCCCCCCCACAGACGGACACCACACAAGGTTGAAGGTTAACGAGACTTTATATGCAATTCTTAGGTTACGATGATGGATACAAGGAGGTCTGGACTCAGGGGTCCCCTCGGTTCTAGTCTCTGGTTTAGGAAAGGGGTAGCGGGACAGTCTTTGTTACCAACGAGTGGAAAATAGCTCTCAATCCTCGAGCTCGGCGTTCTAGATGATCGGGCCGCGGCGGAGCCAGGCAGGTCCCGAGATGGACGAAGGAAAACGACGGTCCGCGGCGGAGCCTGCAGGTCCCGGTGAAGATGGCGGTTACAACGGTCCGCGGCCACGCCAGCAGGTCCCGACGACGATGAAGGTGATGAAGATTACGACAGCTGTGGCAGCGCCAACAGGCAGGACGATGGTGCACAAGACAGAGCTACGGCAGCGCCAGTAGTCCGTCCAGGATGAGTTCCTCTTTACGTCTCTCGACTCCAAGATACAACTGCCTTCCTGCTCTGGAGCTGCCCCAGTTATAGGGCTGGTGTGCTTTGATGTCCGGACCCTCGCACTTGAAGGTCGGGAGGTCCGGGATGAGGGAGTCCAGACACCCAGCAGGGGGGTGGAGCCAGCGCCCGGGGAGGCGATGGGCGAGCGGCACTTGGTGGGGGAGAGCCATCGGCACCTCTTTCTCCTATTGACTTGCCAAGTAGCCCGCTCACCTCCTGGGTGGAGGGTGGTGCCGGAATGTCTGAGGCCGGCCCAGGCCCAGGGTTGAGGTCGATCGGTGGCCAGGCGGCCTCGTGGTGGAGTGTCCAAGATGGCGCCCCAGGCTGGGCGCGTGGGCCGGCAGTGGATCGGACCCACGAGGTCGACATGCTCGAGGGCAGGGGTCCCTGAGGGGACGGAGGACGTGCAATGGTGGTGTGTGGTACTTGCGGGACTGGACTCAGGCCTGGTTGGGCCGGGGGAGAGCGGCCCTTCATGTGGCCTGTCCAACATGCGTCCCCCCCAGCTGAAGGCGGGGAGAGTTACCCATCCTCTTGGGGACTCTCCTCGTCGAGGCGGAAAAACCGGGACAGGCCATCCGCGTTGGCGTGATCTGGCCCAGGCCGGTGTTCGACTGTGAAGTCCATACCTTGCAAGGAGATGGACCAGCGTAGCAACTTTGGGTTCTCCCCCCGCATATGCATCAGCCACTGCAGGGGTCGGTGGTCGGTCTGCACCCGAAAGTGGGTGCCAAAAAGGTAGGGCCGGAGCTTCTTGAGGGCCCATACCACAGCGAAGGCTTCCCTCTCTATGGTGCTCCAGCGTTGCTCCCGTGGTAGGAGTCTCCGGCTGATGAAGGCCACCGGTTGATCAAGGCCTTCGGTGTTCACTTGAGACAGGACTGCCCCAATGCCCTGGTCGGAGGCGTCCGTCTGGACGACGAACTCCCGGCTGTAGTCTGGGGCCTGGAGCACAGGGGCGGAACACATGGCGGCCTTCAATTGTTCAAATGCAGTTTGACACTCTGGGGTCCAGGTGACTTTCTTGGGCTGGCTCTTTGACGTGAGTTCTGTGAGGGGCCCCACTATGGTACCATAGTCTTTCACGAACCTTCGGTAATAGCCCGTGAGGCCCAGGAAGGCTCGTACCTCGGTTTGGGTGATGGGGGGCTGCCAAGCCTGGATGGCGGCAATTTTCAGCTGTAGAGGGGCCACTAGGCCGCTTCCCACCTGGTGTCCGAGGTAGGTTACAGACCCTTGCCCAATTTGACACTTGCTGGCCTTGATCGTGAGGCCAGCTCGCTGAAGGGCTTGCAGCACTGCTCGGAGGTGGTGGAGGTGCTCGGTCCAATGGTGGCTGTATACAGCGATGTCGTCTAGGTAGGCGGCGCTGAATCCTTCGAGCCCCGCCAGGACCTGATTGACGAGCCGTTGGAATGTCGCTGGGGCATTCTTCATGCCGAAGGGCATGACCGTGAAATGGTAATGGCCATCGGGGGTGGAGAAGGCAGAACGTTCTTGCGCCCGGGGTGTGAGGCCGATCTGCCAATAGCCTGCTGTCAGGTCGAAGATGCTGAGGTAGCGGGCAGCTCCCATTCGGTCGACTAGTTCATCTGCCCGGGGGATGGGATGCGCGTCTGTTCTGGTGACCGCATTCAAGCCCCGGTAGTCGACGCAGAACCGGAGTTCCGGTGTGGTGCCGGGGGCAGCTGCTTTGGGGACCAGTACGACAGGGCTGGCCCAGGGACTGTCTGAGGGCTCGATGACCCCGAGCGTGAGCATCTTGGCTATTTCTTCCTGGATGCAGGCCCGTACCCGGTCTGGCACGCGGTAGGCCCGGTGGCGGATAGGGGGGCTGTCCCCGGTGTCCACATCGTGCACACACCAGGAAGTGACACCTGGGGTGAGGGAGAACAGGCTGGCGAATTGTGATAGGAGGGCTTGACACTCTTGGCGTTGTTCTCTGGTGAGGGCCTCTGAGAGCCGGACCCCATCCACGGAGCCGTCTTGCTCTTGAGTCCGTAGGAGGTCAGGGAGAGGCTCGGCGTCTTCTTCAACCCCAGTGTCTGTGGCCATCAGGAGGCTGAGCTCTGTTCGCACAAAGTGGGGCTTTAGTCTGTTAGCGTGGAGGACCCGGAGAGGGTTCCGGGAGGATTCCATGTCGATGAGATAGGTGGCAGGACCCTTGCGCTCTATTACTTTGAAGGGCCCCGTCCATTTGTCTTGTAGGGCGCATGGCTCAGTGGGGGACATCACCCATACCTGTTGGCCAGGTTCGAATTCAATGGAGGAGGCATTCTGGTCATACCATTTTTTCATGTCCTCTTGACTGGCCTCTAGGTTGGCCTTCGCTAGTTCTCTGAACCGCCGGGTCTGGTTGCGGAGGGTGAGGAGGTACCGGAAGACATCTGGAGGGTTCTTTAACGGAGGCATCTCCCAGCCTTCTTTGACGAGACTGAGCGGCCCTCGCACTGGGTGTCCATATAGCAGTTCAAACGGGCTGAAGCCCAGGGATTTCTGGGGGACCTCTCGATACGCGAAGAGGAGGCACGGCAGCAGCACATCCCACTGGCGACGGAGGGGCTCTTCCAACCCCCCGATCATTCCCTTTAGCGTGCGGTTGAACCGCTCAACGAGTCCGTTCCCTTGGGGGTGATAGGGGGTTGTGAATCGGTAGGTAACCCCGCACTGTTGCCAGAGGGATTTCATGTACTTAGAGATAAAGTTCGTGCCTCTGTCGCTGACGACTTCTCGGGGGAAGCCCACACGGGAGAAGATCCCCATCAGGGCCCGGCCGACTACCGGGGCTGTCACAGTTCGCAGAGGAACAGCCTCAGGGTAGCGGGTGGCGTGGTCCACTAGCACCAAGATGAATCGATGGCCTTGTTTTGTGCGTGGGTCCAAGGGCCCCACAATGTCTATTCCGACTCTCTCAAACGGGGTAGTGACCACAGGAAAAGGTTGCAGGGGGGCCTTTAGTTTGCGGCCGCTCTTCCCACTGGCTTGGCACGTGGGGCAAGATCGGCAATGCTGGTGCACATCGTTCCTCATTTTGGGCCAGAAGAAGTGGGTCACTAGGCGACTGTAGGTTTTATCTTGTCCCAGATGTCCTGCCAGGGGGACATCGTGGGCCAGGTTTAACAGGAAGTCTCTGAAACGGAGGGGCACCACGAGTACTCGGTTGCTCCCCAGCTCGGCGATTCTTTGCTCGCTGTACAGCAGATCATTGTCCCAGTAGACCCAATGAGTTCCGGAGGTATCCCCTGCGCTTTGGGCGAGCGCTTGCTGGCGGAGTCCCTCGAGGGAGGGACAGGTCTTCTGTTCTTGGCGAAATTGTTCTTGCGTGGGCCCCCCTTCTTGAGGCCACTGATCGAGGTTAGCGAGGTCGGTAGGTTGAGCTGGTTCGGAGGGAATGTTACGGTCGGTGTTTTCGGCTGGGGCGACCGGAGGCGGTGGCGCCGGCCATTCGGGTTCTTCTGGCCGGTGGTTGGCACGGGCGGCCATGGAACGGGTGGTGACGCACGCCCAGTCCGGGACGCCCAACATCCCCAGGTGTTCCTTTCGTTCCACGGCGGCCCACGGAGAGCTTTCCAGGTCATTGCCCAGGAGGCAGTCTACGGGGGCATCGTCTCGGACCGTTACTTTCAACATGCCGGAGACCCCCCCCCATTCGAAGGGGACGCAGGCCATCCGACACAGGCTTTCCGAGTTATCGGCTGATCGTACAGGACAGAGAATGTTCGGTAGATACTGTTCTGGGGCCACCAGGTGACAGCGGACGGCTGTTACACTGGCCCCGGTGTCACGAAGGGCTTCGGCCTGGCGTCCATTGATGCTCACCCATTGGCTGTACTTCTGGGTGTTAGCGGGGAGGGGGACCCGCGGGACCATGTCTTTCCCCCCTAAGCAGGCTAGAGTCATGGCGGCTGGCTCCCACTCTTGATGCTCTTGTTCGTATTCTTCCTGTTCCTCGGAGATCTGTTCTTCCCCTAGGGCTGCAGCGGCCACTTGGCGGGGTCTTGGGCTCTGGTACTGCGGGCAGTTTGGGTCGTTCGCATAGTGGCCGACTCGTTGACATCGGTGACACGTGACATTGGCTCTGTACCCCGGTCGCGCTGGGGTGCTGCCCCGGTTGGCCGGGGGGGTGGTGTTGGTAGCGGGGGCGACCGGGGCGTTGTCTCTTCCTCGCCCTTGGCCCCCTCCTCCTCCTCTGGGTCGGTGCTGACCATTGTTGTTCCGGTTCTGTTCGTAGGACCCATTCCGGCCCACTCTGGTGATCTCCCACCGGTCAGCTTCGGCTGCGAGCTGCCGGGGATCTGTTAACTTGCTGTCGAGGAGGTGCTGGCGGAGTTCAATGAAGCAATTGTTCGACAGATGCTCCCATACCATCAGATTAAATAGTTGCTCGTAGGTCGTGACGTTGCTTCCTCGGATCCAGCCCTCGAAGGCTCGGCTAAAGTATGTTACATAGTCCACCCAAGTTGTACCCGGGATGCGGGTGCAGTCTCGGAACCTCTGACGGTACATCTCGGGTGTGAGACCATAGCGGGTGAGGAGTGCCGCTTTCATATGGTCGTAGGAGGTCATCTGGTGGTCCGGGAGCTGTAGCAGGGTGTCGCGGCCCTCATTGAGGAATCTTCCCCAGAGACCGGCTCCCCAGTCGCTTCTATCGATCCGGTGTGCAGTCATAGCGATTTCATAGGCTTTAAACCATTGCTGGATGTCGTCCTCTCTGAAATATTCTCGGACAACATCCTTGGGGATGTGTACCTTTTTGTCTGTGGCCCCGGAGGTGGGGGGTCGCTCGGGCACCCCTGCTTCTTTATTCTGCTTGCGTAGGTTGATCTCTGCTAGGTTCCGCTCGTGTTCGTACGCTAGTTTCTTTTCCTCGAGCTCCCTTTGTCTCTGTTTCTCCTCTCTTTCTTCTCGGAGACGCAGGTGCTCTAAGTTGATTTTTTGTTCGGCCAACTTAAGTTCAACGTCCATTTTGAGTCGGGCCATTTCTAGTTCGTGTAGTCGGGTCCTTTCTCTTTCCTGGATCTCGTCTTGCGAGAGACCCGTTCTTTGCCCTTCAGGGGCCGTGGTCGTTTTTTCTACGGTGCTTTGATCAGGGGTTCCGGCAGCCCCGGTCTCTGCCCAAGATTCTAGGGCATGCTTAAAATCGTCCTTGGTACTCAGTCCGGTGGTAGCGATACCCAGTTCGATGCAGAATTGCTTTAGTTCACGATGGTTGTACTCCTCCAATTTCTCCATTTGGAATTTCTCGGTTGATCCGCTCTCTTTCGTGGTCATTGTGACTTCGTCGTGGGGTGAGCTACTCTCTGTACGTTTATGCGGTGATTCGGATCGCGCCGCTGGCCACCAATGTTAGACGGACCGGGAGGGTCGGCCGAGGTTACGGGGAGAGGTCTCCAGGGAGAGCCGTCTCCAACGACTGTACAGATAAGCAACTTCCCCCCCACAGACGGACACCACACAAGGTTGAAGGTTAACGAGACTTTATATGCAATTCTTAGGTTACGATGATGGATACAAGGAGGTCTGGACTCAGGGGTCCCCTCGGTTCTAGTCTCTGGTTTAGGAAAGGGGTAGCGGGACAGTCTTTGTTACCAACGAGTGGAAAATAGCTCTCAATCCTCGAGCTCGGCGTTCTAGATGATCGGGCCGCGGCGGAGCCAGGCAGGTCCCGAGATGGACGAAGGAAAACGACGGTCCGCGGCGGAGCCTGCAGGTCCCGGTGAAGATGGCGGTTACAACGGTCCGCGGCCACGCCAGCAGGTCCCGACGACGATGAAGGTGATGAAGATTACGACAGCTGTGGCAGCGCCAACAGGCAGGACGATGGTGCACAAGACAGAGCTACGGCAGCGCCAGTAGTCCGTCCAGGATGAGTTCCTCTTTACGTCTCTCGACTCCAAGATACAACTGCCTTCCTGCTCTGGAGCTGCCCCAGTTATAGGGCTGGTGTGCTTTGATGTCCGGACCCTCGCACTTGGAGGTCGGGAGGTCCGGGATGAGGGAGTCCAGACACCCAGCAGGGGGGTGGAGCCAGCGCCCGGGGAGGCGATGGGCGAGCGGCACTTGGTGGGGGAGAGCCATCGGCACCTCTTTCTCCTATTGACTTGCCAAGTAGCCCGCTCACCTCCTGGGTGGAGGGTGGTGCCGGAATGTCTGAGGCCGGCCCAGGCCCAGGGTTGAGGTCGATCGGGGGCCAGGCGGCCTCGTGGTGGAGTGTCCAAGATGGCGCCCCAGGCTGGGCGCGTGGGCCGGCAGTGGATCGGACCCACGAGGTCGACATGCTCGAGGGCAGGGGTCCCTGAGGGGACGGAGGACGTGCAATGGTGGTGTGTGGTACTTGCGGGACTGGACTCAGGCCTGGTTGGGCCGGGGGAGAGCGGCCCTTCATGTGGCCTGTCCAACAATTGGGTTTTGCCTAATTGCCAAATAATTATATGCAGAGCTTCTCTTTTCCTTTCAACTACAGCAGTCTTTCGGAGGACTTGGGGAAGGAAACACTGGATGGCTAAACATTTAGATACAGTTTCTCATTTCCTTTTATGCATCGGCAGTCCCTCGGGAGGACTGGTAGTGTGCGACACAATTATCACAGAGTGGGCCAGGGCATTTTAAAGTGCATCCCATAATGGGTGGCGATTTATCTTGTGGCATAATACCCGGGCGATGTGAATAGCTACCAAATCAACCATCATTAGGGTTGCTTTGGTCGAGGGCCACAGTTTTCTTGCCTCTTACGTGTCAATAGTTTTTAGTAAAGGCTAATGGTGTGCAACACAACTAACATTCGGTGGGCAAAGTGCAGAAGTACACCCAAAAAAAACAAAAAAACATCCTGCCTAGGAGGGTCGTTTGGGGGGAATGAAATGTGCAGCATAGCTGAATCATGTCCAATGGCACCAGGGTGCCAGGTTGTTAAGGGGGTATGGCTGATGTCGCTAGCTGAGGTTATATGGAGCCTAGGGGCGGCCTGATGAAAGGTGGAAAGTCTTACATGTGGCTTCGGTGGGTTAGACTTGGGTCCACTGGCAGGGCTGGAATCCATAACTTATTAGCTGCCATGCGGAAGGCGCAATTATTGCAGGTATTAAGGCATTCCAAACAGGCAGAGGGGTGCTTTCAAAGAGCGATTTAAGAATGCAGAGGGGTTTTTTACATAGCTCACGCTTGGGGGATGAGCTGCTTCAGAGGGTACGATAACTACAGCTTTCGGGCCGTGGAGCTGCTCAGGGATTGTACTTTGTTATGTATTTATAAATGCACCTTCAAAGGAGTACACTACCTAACACTGACTGCTTGTTTTCTTTTTCTCCATGTGATGGTGGGAGGCGCACTGCACGGATATGACAGTAACATGATCTCCGGATGGCAACTGGCAGAACTTCCAGGATAGCCAACATTCAGTACCGCACACAAAAATGGAGGAGTTTGTGTTCGGTGTGGTAGTACTTTAACGGTTGCTATGTGTCTGGTCATTGAATATGCCATAGTGAGCTGAGCATACGACTTGCACTTCATTGGCAATTTACATCTTATTTAGGCAGTGCGTTCAATACGGCAGTGGTAATGGTTTTAGCAGTGCTAAGTTCATGATACATATGGGCGTGTGACGTGACATAGGCTAGGTACTCTGTCCTGCAGGCCTGATTCAGTTATTCGGCACCAATATCAAGCAAGGGTCGGGTATGGGTACGGTGGCTCGGAAGCACCATACAGGGGGCCGAGAGGGTCTGGATCAATGGCACACATGTTACCTGGTGGAATATTTTTTCTAAGGTAGTCGTGATGCCAATGCTTAGTTTAAAGGCCAAAAAGGTAATTGATTAGAAAAAGGTGAATCATTCATTTACAATATATTGGGGCCGTAGCGCCGGATGTGGAAGGGAAGTAGCTGCTGTGGCGGGGTCCCGGGCAAGAAAATGGCGGGGACTCCTTTTTTTTTACTGTGACTGGCTCATCCTGGAACAGGGAGGGCAGTCAATAGGGCTCCGTGCTGACGGGAGAGGGGGCCGTCCTGCTGTTGGTCCTGGACTCTCCGGCCCTACCAGAGATGCCGGTGTTTGGAATAAGCAATTTGAGTGGAGATGGGTTGTGGCCTGCTGGTACAACCCATATCTGGCTCATCCTGGAACAGGGAGGGCAGTCAATAGGGCTCCGGGCTGGCGGGAGAGGTGGCCGTCCTGCTGGTGGTCCTGGACTCTCCGGCCCTACCTGAGATGCCGGTGCTTGGAATAAGCAATTTGAGTGGAGATGGGTTGTGGCCTGCTGGTACAACCCATATCCAAGGTGGCTCTGGAGATCCTGTATTGGAAATACAATTGTAACCTGTGGTGCAAATGAATATTGCACAACCCATTGTATCAATGTGTGTTGGATTGGTTATTAAAGTTGGTCGAATGTTGACAATGCATCAACAAATAAAGAGAGCGTTATTGAGAATTAATAAAGACTACGCAGTGAAGACCAGACACTTTGTATGGTGCTTTTTTTGTGGTGGGTAAAAAGGGAGGCAAAGTATGGTGGGGACGAATAGCACGTTATATGCCTACTATGAAGTGTGTCCCTGAAGTTTGAGTAAGCGCAAAGGTCAGCTTTGAGCTTCCACAATGTACACCGAAAGGAAAGTGAGGGGGATGCCAGCTCGGATTATTGGGTCACTAATGTCCTGCTGACATCTCTATCATCCCCCATCCTCAGTCTTCCCTCAGTGCTGATCTGCAAGCAATCCAGCCCCTTTCACTTTTTCTTCTAGTCCGTAGGAGACCTTCAGGCAGCTGTTAGACGAGACCTTGTTTACCTTCACAGACCGGGTTGCTGACTCTCTTGCATACCCTCTTCTGACCCTCCAACACACTGACTCATTGATAATAACATATCATAAAACAGACACTTCATCTACATCGAAGTTAGCTCCCATCCAGCCTCAGTGACCCCCCTGCTGGCCCTGAGGCACCCTCAGCCAGTCCTTGGACCAACAAACAGATCAACCATCAAAGACCCTCACCTGGCATTCAACCTTCTCTGTCCCACAGTCATCATCATGTCACATTCAAGCCAACTGTCAGTGCTCAGACCGACTTTGCCAGAGTGCGTTCGATCATACCGCTCTACTCAGACTCCACCTTTGCTTGGACACCCTTAGTTTGCGGCAAGTCCACCATGTGTCATCGTCCGCTGCGCCTCAAAGGACCTAAATTACTCTTTGCTGGCTCTCTCTCGAGAGAGATTCTTACCTCACCTTTTACTCCATCTCCTTTTATTCCGTTTCCCCACTGGTCTCTTGTTTCCTGTTTATCTTGCTTTTTTCGGATTCCCTCTAGATTTTCACCACTCTCCACTTTCCTTTATTCTCTTATGCTTGTGTGTATTTATTATTTTAGTGTACGTCAATAGCACTTGATCCAAAGCAGTT
This sequence comes from Lissotriton vulgaris, assembly GCF_964263255.1. Taxonomy (NCBI): domain Eukaryota; kingdom Metazoa; phylum Chordata; class Amphibia; order Caudata; family Salamandridae; genus Lissotriton; species Lissotriton vulgaris. Next base: position 369,607,830 of record NC_141685.1, read on the forward strand.
TAAAAAACAAATTACATGCAGGCGTTATATTAGCGCCAATGTGATGGATAACAAGTAGGGATAAAAAAAATGAAAATGCAGATGAAACGTTGTATAAAACCATAAGGAAAGACATAATGAACCATCTCACTATAAATATAAATGAATCAGTTGGAAGTCATCAAGTAACAAGGAGGGTTCCTTCATCTCTCCTCACGCAAGGACAGGTGAAGTGGGAAATCCGAACAGATGACAACAAAGGAAGACTGTCAGGTGGTACATAGACGATTCGGCATGAAGGCTGCAGATTCCAGAGAAAGAAACGAGACGAGGTAGGAGCTAAAACATCCAGACCATAGCAGATGATGAGGGTTCTGCGATGAGCACACGTTTCTCACTGTGTGTGAGGAATGGAATAATTGCTAAACATGTAAAAGGTTGAGTTGCCACAGCATTTCCAAAAGCACCAGGCAGGCGAAGATAAAAACACCAATGCAATTCTTGGAGAAAAAAAAAATCATTTAACAAATATATAATATTGTGTTTTACGTAGCGCTTGCTACTTGCAGATTTTGCAGAAACCAAGAAACAGATGGGTGGAATGCTTGAATTATATTAGCCACTCGGGTCATAATCCAGTCCATTGTTTTTCTTTATTTTTGCCCACAAGGTCTCCTCAGACAGAAAGGAAAAATATGCAAATCAGCCTTGGTTCTGCTAAAATAAGAATAAACCAGCCCAAACTACCAGGCCTGGAGCCCTATGATTGGGAGCACAAAGAACCCTAAACCAGTTTCGGTCAATTTGGGCTTAATGAATAGGGTTGAACTTGAGCATTATAGCAGAGTAAACACAGAACCTAGCACTGGCCAAACCTGTCGCTCTTTGGGTGTTGCACTGCAGAAAGCAACAAGTGATGGATAGAATGCCTCAATTAAGCTACTAATTGTCACGAATCCCATTGCAGGCCATAATTTTTTTTTTATTTTTTTTTTATTTATAAATTTTTTTATTGAAAAATATAAGTGGAATATACATTGGCAATTCGTATTTCTTGTATACAGTGCATTTGTGTTTGCTCTGTTTCTGCCACACATGCGACCTCAGGCAGGAATGAATGAACCAGTGGTATACAAATCAGCCTTTCTCCTGCTCCAGTTTTGCATCACTGTAAATTACGTGTGGTGCCACACATGAACTTCTAGCTTCTAAAGTGTGAGCTAGTTCTTCTTGATATCTATAATATCAATCTCTGAAAGACTGAAGGCTGAGGGAGACTCCACTACTGGATCCAACATTTCCGCAGGTTGTGCATCGACGTCTGCGGATAACACAATTATGGTACGTATTACTCCTGATATGCAGCTGCCTATAATGTGCATTTAACAGAGTGGACCATGTTTTTTCCTTGATATCAAAATGCAATAGTTCCTTTGTGCACTTTATATTTAAATAGTACTGTATCATATCAATGGCTTCCTAGCACCAAGAAAATATAGGACAAAACACTATTAAACCGTAAATTCTATGTTAATACACGGGCTAATTTTACACACCTTTTCCGAATGCAGAATTCTTCTGGCTTTTAACTACCGCTTGATGGGTGTTTACCCTAGCTCTTTGGTTGGTGTGAGCGTGTTGCTGTGTGCTCTGCTGGTATTGGCCGGTGAGTGTTGGGCGGGGTGTGGCAGCTTTGACCCCTTCCACCTCTTTACCTTAAATAGCCGAGTCACAGCTCTTTATTACAGGCACAAACAGCCACTTTATATGATGATCCCATGGACAGGAAGGCAGCAGCGCTTGTGGAAAGCAATAAAAGGCAGGCAGAGGAATGTTAGGGCTGCATCTGTCCTTGCACGAATACATGTGTTGTAACTGAAGGGGAGGTCAACAGCCCCAGCCCAGCCAGGCCATTCCAGAGAACCTGACGGGGTGGGGGCTACAGCCGCTAAGCCCAAAGGTTGTGGGTGGCGCACCTGTGTATGTAAGTGTAAAAGATGGAAATACATCTGGGATAGTGCTTCCTTATTTTCATTTAATACCTAGTCGGTGTCACAACGGATAGCAGTCGGTCCTCTTAGCTGCACTGAGCTCGGACTGAAACCAAGACCAAATAATATTTCACTTTGAAGGAGGGAAGCGAGGAGACCCCCCCTGCTAGAAGAGGTGGCGCGCAGACAGGAGACCAGGAAGAGCTGGCACCCTCCCTCTCAGTGTGTGCGAGGGCGGAGACCAGGTAGAGCTGGCACCCTCCCTCTCAGTGTGTGCGAGGGCGGAGACCAGAGAGAGCTGGCACCCTCCCTCTCAGTGTGTGCGAGGGCGGAGACCAGAGAGAGCTGGCACCCGCCCTCTCAGTGTGTGCGAGGGCGGAGACCAGAGAGAGCTGGCACCCACCCTCTCACTGTGTGTGAGGGCGGAGACCAGGTAGAGCTGGTACCCGCCCTCTCAGTGTGTGCGAGGGCGGAGACCAGAGAGAGCTGGCACCCACCCTCTCACTGTGTGCGAGGGCGGAGACCAGAGAGAGCTGGCACCCGCCCTCTCAGTGTGTGCGAGGGCGGAGACTGGAGAGAGCTGGCACCCACCCTCTCAGTGTGTGCGAGGGCGGAGACCAGAGAGAGCTGGCACCCACCCTCTCAGTGTGTGCGAGGGCGGAGACCAGAGAGAGCCGGCACCCACCCTCTCAGTGTATGCGAGGGCGGAGACCAGAGAGAGCTGGCACCCTCCCTCTCACTGTGTGCGAGGGCGGAGACCAGGTAGAGCTGGTACCCGCCCTCTCAGTGTGTGCGAGGGCGGAGACCAGAGAGAGCTGGCACCCACCCTCTCACTGTGTGCGAGGGCGGAGACCAGAGAGAGCTGGCACCCTCCCTCTCAGTGTGTGCGAGGGCGGAGACCAGAGAGAGCTGGCACCCTCCCTCTCAGTGTGTGCGAGGGCGGAGACCAGAGAGAGCTGGCACCCGCCCTCTCAGTGTGTGCGAGGGCGGAGACCAGAGAGAGCTGGCACCCACCCTCTCACTGTGTGTGAGGGCGGAGACCAGGTAGAGCTGGTACCCGCCCTCTCAGTGTGTGCGAGGGCGGAGACCAGAGAGAGCTGGCACCCACCCTCTCACTGTGTGCGAGGGCGGAGACCAGAGAGAGCTGGCACCCGCCCTCTCAGTGTGTGCGAGGGCGGAGACTAGAGAGAGCTGGCACCCACCCTCTCAGTGTGTGCGAGGGCGGAGACCAGAGAGAGCTGGCACCCACCCTCTCAGTGTGTGCGAGGGCGGAGACCAGAGAAGGCTGGCACCCACCCTCTCACTGTGTGCGAGGGCGGAGACCAGAGAGAGCTGGCACCCTCCCTCTCACTGTGTGCAAGGGCGGAGACCAGAGAGAGCTGGCACCCACCCTCTCAGTGTGTGCGAGGGCGGAGACCAGAGAGCTGGCACCCACCCTCTCAGTGTGTGCGAGGGCGGAGACCAGAGAGCTGGCACCCTCCCTCTCAGTGTGTGCGAGGGCGGAGACCAGAGAGAGCTGGCACCAACCCTCTCAGTGTGTGCGAGGGCGGAGACCAGAGAGAGCTGGCACCCTCCCTCTCACTGTGTGCGAGGGCGGAGACCAGAGAGAGCTGGCACCCACCCTCTCACTGTGTGCGAGGGCGGAGACTAGGTAGAGCTGGTACCCCCCCCTCTCACTGTGTGCGAGGACGGAGACCAGAGAGAGCTGGCACCCTCCCTCTCACTGTGTGCGAGGGCGGAGACCAGAGAGAGCTGGCACCCTCCCTCTCACTGTGTGCGAGGGCAGAGACCAGAGAGGACTGGCACCCGCCCTCTCAGTGTGTGCGAGGGCGGAGACCAGAGAGAGCTGGCACCCTCCCTCTCAGTGTGTGCGAGGGCGGAGACCAGAGAGAGCTGGCACCCACCCTCTCAGTGTGTGCGAGGGCGGAGACCAGAGAGAGCTGGCACCCTCCCTCTGTGTGTGTGCGAGGGCGGAGACCAGAGAGAGCTGGCACCCACCCTCTCAGTGTGTGCGAGGGCGGAGACCAGAGAGAGCTGGCACCCTCCCTCTCACTGTGTGCGAGGGCGGAGACCAGAGAGAGCTGGCACCCACCCTCTCAGTGTGTGCGAGGGAGGAGACCAGAGAGAGCTGGCACCCACCCTCTCAGTGTGTGCCAGGGCGGAGACCAGAGAGAGCTGGCACCCACCCTCTCAGTGTGTGCGAGGGAAGAGACCAGAGAGAGCTGGCACCCGCCCTCTCAGTGTGTGCGAGGGCGGAGACCAGAGAGAGCTGGCACCCACCCTCTCAGTGTGTGCGAGGGCGGAGACCAAAGAGAGCTGGCACCCTCCCTCTCAGTGTGTGCGAGGGCGGAGACCAGAGAGAGCTGGCACCCACCCTCTCACTGTGTGCGAGGGCGGAGACCAGGTAGAGCTGGTACCCGCCCTCTCACTGTGTGCGAGGGCGGAGACCAGAGAGAGCTGGCACCCTCCCTCTCACTGTGTGCGAGGGCGGAGACCAGAGAGAGCTGGCACCCACCCTCTCAGTGTGTGCGAGGGCGGAGACCAAAGAGAGCTGGCACCCTCCCTCTCAGTGTGTGCGAGGGCGGAGACCAGAGAGAGCTGGCACCCACCCTCTCACTGTGTGCGAGGGCGGAGACCAGAGAGAGCTGGCACCAACCCTCTCAGTGTGTGCGAGGGCGGAGACCAGAGAGAGCTGGCACCCTCCCTCTGTGTGTGTGCGAGGGCGGAGACCAGAGAGAGCTGGCACCCACCCTCTCAGTGTGTGCGAGGGCGGAGACCAGAGAGAGCTGGCACCCTCCCTCTCACTGTGTGCGAGGGCGGAGACCAGAGAGAGCTGGCACCCACCCTCTCAGTGTGTGCGAGGGCAGAGACCAGAGAGAGCTGGCACCCTCCCTCTCACTGTGTGCGAGGGCGGAGACCAGAGAGAGCTGGCACCCACCCTCTCAGTGTGTGCGAGGGAGGAGACCAGAGAGAGCTGGCACCCACCCTCTCAGTGTGTGCGAGGGCGGAGACCAGAGAGAGCTGGCACCCTCCCTCTCAGTGTGTGCGAGGGCGGAGACCAGGTAGAGCTGGTACCCTCCCTCTCAGTGTGTGCGAGGGCGGAGACCAGAGAGAGCTGGCACCCACCCTCTCAGTGTGTGCGAGGGCGGAGACCAGAGAGAGCTGGCACCCGCCCTCTCAGTGTGTGCGAGGGCGGAGACCAGAGAGAGCTGGCACCCACCCTCTCAGTGTGTGCGAGGGCGGAGACCAGAGAGAGCTGGCACCCTCCCTCTCAGTGTGTGCGAGGGCGGAGACCAGAGAGAGCTGGCACCCACCCTCTCACTGTGTGCGAGGGCGGAGACCAGGTAGAGCTGGTACCCGCCCTCTCACTGTGTGCGAGGGCGGAGACCAGAGAGAGCTGGCACCCTCCCTCTCACTGTGTGCGAGGGCGGAGACCAGAGAGAGCTGGCACCCACCCTCTCAGTTTGTGCGAGGGCAGAGACCAGAGAGAGCTGGCACCCTCCCTCTCAGTGTGTGCGAGGGCGGAGACCAGAGAGAGCTGGCACCCACCCTCTCACTGTGTGCGAGGGCGGAGACCAGGTAGAGCTGGTACCCGCCCTCTCACTGTGTGCGAGGGCGGAGACCAGAGAGAGCTGGCACCCTCCCTTTCACTGTGTGCGAGGGCGGAGACCAGAGAGAGCTGGCACCCTCCCTCTCACTGTGTGCGAGGGCGGAGACCAGAGAGAGCTGGCACCCTCCCTCTCACTGTGTGCGAGGGCGGAGACCAGAGAGAGCTGGCACCCGCCCTCTCACTGTGTGCGAGGGCGGAGACCAGAGAGAGCTGGCACCCACCCTCTCAGTGTGTGCGGGGGCGGAGACCAGAGAGAGCTGGCACCCACCCTCTCAGTGTGTGCGGGGGCGGAGACCAGAGAGAGCTGGCACCCACCCTCTCACTGTGTGCGAGGGCGGAGACCAGGTAGAGCTGGCACCCGCCCTCTCACTGTGTGCGAGGGCGGAGACCAGAGAGAGCTGGCACCCGCCCTCTCACTGTGTGCGAGGGCGGAGACCAGAGAGAGCTGGCACCCACCCTCTCAGTGTGTGCGAGGGCGGAGACCAGAGAGAGCTGGCACCCACCCTCTCAGTGTGTGCGAGGGCGGAGACCAGAGAGAGCTGGCACCCACCCTCTCACTGTGTGCGAGGACGGAGACCAGAGAGAGCTGGTACCCGCCCTCTCACTGTGTGCGAGGGCGGAGACCAGAGAGAGCTGGCACCCTCCCTCTCAGTGTGTGCGAGGGCAGAGACCAGGTTTCTTCAGTAAAGGAATCAGACGAGCCTCTTTAAAAGCTAGAGGGATCTGTCCTGTACGGAGAGAAGTGTTCAATAAATGCAGAACCTCTTCCTCAATTCCTGGTACTGCCAACTTGAATACGTCAGGAGGGCATGGATCCACCAAGGAACCCGATTTAACTCGGTCTATGATTTTAAATAGTTCCTGTTTAGAAATTGGGGAGAACTCAGCTAATGGTGAGATGTTTAACAGGGCGGTAAGGTCCGGTAGGCAAGGACATTTGAGGGGTGTAGTTGCAGCAATTTCGTCCAAAATATCGGATATCTTCTTTACGAAGGTAGAGCTGGTACCCGCCCTCTCACTGTGTGCGAGGGCGGAGACCAGAGAGAGCTGGCACCCTCCCTCTCAGTGTGTGGGAGGGCGGAGACCAGAGAGAGCTGGTACCCGCCCTCTCACTGTGTGCGAGGGCGGAGACCAGAGAGAGCTGGCACCCACCCTCTCAGTGTGTGCGAGGGCGGAGACCAGAGAGAGCTGGCACCCACCCTCTCAGTGTGTGCGAGGGCGGAGACCAGGTAGAGCTGGCACCCTCCCTCTCAGTGTGTGCGAGGGCGGAGACCAGAGAGAGCTGGCACCCACCCTCTCAGTGTGTGCGAGGGCAGAGACCAGAGAGAGCTGGCACCCACCCTCTCAGTGTGTGCGAGGGCGGAGACCAGAGAGAGCTGGCACCCTCCCTCTCAGTGTGTGTGAGGGCGGAGACCAGAGAGAGCTGGCACCCACCCTCTCAGTGTGTGCGAGGGCGGAGACCAGAGAGAGCTGGCACCCACCCTCTCAGTGTGTGCGAGGGCGGAGACCAGAGAGAGCTGGCACCCTCCCTCTGTGTGTGTGCGAGGGCGGAGACCAGAGAGAGCTGGCACCCTCCCTCTCACTGTGTGCGAGGGCGGAGACCAGAGAGAGCTGGCACCCACCCTCTCAGTGTGTGCGAGGGCGGAGACCAGAGAGAGCTGGCACCCACCCTCTCAGTGTGTGCGAGGGCGGAGACCAGAGAGAGCTGGCACCCACCCTCTCAGTGTGTGCGAGGGCGGAGACCAGAGAGAGCTGGCACCCTCCCTCTCAGTGTGTGCGAGGGCGGAGACCAGGTAGAGCTGGTAGCCGCCCTCTCACTGTGTGCGAGGACGGAGACCAGAGAGAGCTGGCACCCTCCCTCTCACTGTGTGCGAGGGCGGAGACCAGAGAGAGCTGGCACCCTCCCTCTCAGTGTGTGCGAGGGCGGAGACCAGAGAGAGCTGGCACCCACCCTCTCAGTGTGTGCGAGGGCGGAGACCAGAGAGAGCTGGCACCCTCCCTCTCAGTGTGTGCGAGGGCGGAGACCAGAGAGAGCTGGCACCCTCCCTCTCACTGTGTGCGAGGGCGGAGACCAGGTAGAGCTGGCACCCTCCCTCTCAGTGTGTGCGAGGGCGGAGACCAGAGAGAGCTGGCAACCGCCCTCTCAGTGTGTGCGAGGGCGGAGACCAGGTAGAGCTGGCACCCTCCCTCTCAGTGTGTGCGAGGGCGGAGACCAGAGAGAGCTGGTACCCGCCATCTCAGTGTGTGCGAGGGCGGAGACCAGAGAGAGCTGGCACCCTCCCTCTCAGTGTGTGCGAGGGCGGAGACCAGAGAGAGCTGGCACCCACCCTCTCAGTGTGTGCGAGGGCGGAGACCAGAGAGAGCTGGCACCCACCCTCTCAGTGTGTGCGAGGGCGGAGACCAGAGAGAGCTGGCACCCACCCTCTCAGTGTGTGCGAGGGCGGAGACCAGAGAGAGCTGGCACCCACCCTCTCAGTGTGTGCGAGGGCGGAGACCAGAGAGAGCTGGCACCCACCCTCTCAGTGTGTGCGAGGGCAGAGACCAGAGAGAGCTGGCACCCTCCCTCTCAGTGTGTGCGAGGGCGGAGACCAGAGAGAGCTGGCACCCACCCTCTCAGTGTGTGCGAGGGCGGAGACCAGAGAGAGCTGGCACCCTCCCTCTCAGTGTGTGCGAGGGCGGAGACCAGAGAGAGCTGGCACCCTCCCTCTGTGTTTGTGCGAGGGCGGAAACCAGAGAGAGCTGGCACCCTCCCTCTCACTGTGTGCGAGGGCGGAGACCAGAGAGAGCTGGCACCCACCCTCTCAGTGTGTGCGAGGGCGGAGACCAGAGAGAGCTGGCACCCACCCTCTCAGTGTGTGCGAGGGCGGAGACCAGAGAGAGCTGGCACCCTCCCTCTCAGTGTGTGCGAGGGCGGAGACCAGGTAGAGCTGGTACCCGCCCTCTCACTGTGTGCGAGGACGGAGACCAGAGAGAACTGGCACCCTCCCTCTCACTGTGTGCGAGGGCGGAGACCAGAGAGAGCTGGCATCCTCCCTCTCAGTGTGTGCGAGGGCGGAGACCAGGTAGAGCTGGTACCCGCCCTCTCACTGTGTGCGAGGACGGAGACCAGAGAGAGCAGGCACCCTCCCTCTCACTGTGTGCGAGGACGGAGACCAGAGAGAGCTGGCACCCTCCCTCTCACTGTGTGCGAGGGCGGAGACCAGAGAGAGCTGGCACCCTCCCTCTCAGTGTGTGCGAGGGCGGAGACCAGAGAGAGCTGGCACCCACCCTCTCAGTGTGTGCGAGGGCGGAGACCAGAGAGAGCTGGCACCCACCCTCTCACTGTGTGCGAGGGCGGAGACCAGGTAGAGCTGGTACCCGCCCTCTCACTGTGTGCGAGGGCGGAGATCAGGTAGAGCTGGTACCCGCCCTCTCACTGTGTGCGAGGGCGGAGACCAGAGAGAGCTGGCACCCACCCTCTCAGTGTGTGCGAGGGCGGAGACCAGAGAGAGCTGGCACCCACCCTCTCAGTGTGTGCGAGGGCGGAGACCAGAGAGAGCTGGCACCCTCCCTCTCACTGTGTGCGAGGGCGGAGACCAGAGAGAGCTGGCACCCACCCTCTCACTGTGTGCGAGGGCGCCCTCCCTCTCACTGTGTGCGAGGGCGGACACCAGAGAGAGCTGGCACCCACCCTCTCACTGTGTGCGAGGGCGCCCTCCCTCTCACTGTGTGCGAGGGCGGAGACCAGAGAGAGCTGGCACCCACCCTCTCACTGTGTGCGAGGGCGGAGACCAGGTAGAGCTGGCACCCTCCCTCTCACTGTGTGCGAGGGCGGAGACCAGAGAGAGCTGGCACCCTCCCTCTCACTGTGTGCGAGGGCGGAGACCAGAGAGAGCTGGCACCCACCCTCTCACTGTGTGCGAGGGCGGAGACCAGAGAGAGCTGGCACCCACCCTCTCACTGTGTGCGAGGGCGGAGACCGGGTAGAGCTGGTACCCGCCCTCTCACTGTGTGCGAGGGCGGAGACCAGAGAGAGCTGGCACCCTCCCTCTCACTGTGTGCGAGGGCGGAGACCAGAGAGAGCTGGCACCCACCCTCTCAGTGTGTGCGAGGGCAGAGACCAGAGAGAGCTGGCACCCACCCTCTCACTGTGTGCGAGGGCGGAGACCAGGTAGAGCTGGCACCCGCCCTCTCACTGTGTGCGAGGGCGGAGACCAGAGAGAGCTGGCACCCACCCTCTCAGTGTGTGCGAGGGCGGAGACCAGAGAGAGCTGGCACCCTCCCTCTGTGTGTGTGCGAGGGCGGAGACCAGAGAGAGCGGGCACCCTCCCTCTCACTGTGTGCGAGGGCGGAGACCAGAGAGAGCTGGCACCCTCCCTCTCACTGTGTGCGAGGGCAGAGACCAGAGAGAGCTGGCACCCACCCTCTCAGTGTGTGCGAGGGCGGAGACCAGAGAGAGCTGGCACCCACCCTCTCAGTGTGTGCGAGGGCGGAGACCAGAGAGAGCTGGCACCCTCCCTCTCAGTGTGTGCGAGGGCGGAGACCAGAGAGAGCTGGCACCCTCCCTCTCACTGTGTGCGAGGGCGGAGACCAGAGAGAGCTGGCACCCACCCTCTCACTGTGTGCGAGGGCGGAGACCAGGTAGAGCTGGTACCCACCCTCTCACTGTGTGCGAGGGCGGAGACCAGAGAGAGCTGGCACCCTCCCTCTCACTGTGTGCGAGGGCGGAGACCAGAGAGAGCTGGCACCCGCCCTCTCAGTGTGTGCGAGGGCGGAGACCAGAGAGAGCTGGCACCCACCCTCTCACTGTGTGTGAGGGTGGAGACCAGGTAGAGCTGGTACCCGCCCTCTCAGTGTGTGCGAGGGCGGAGACCAGAGAGAGCTGGCACCCACCCTCTCACTGTGTGCGAGGGCGGAGACCAGAGAGAGCTGGTACCCGCCCTCTCACTGTGTGCGAGGGCGGAGACCAGAGAGAGCTGGCACCCTCCCTCTCACTGTGTGCGAGGGCGGAGACCAGAGAGAGCTGGCACCCTCCCTCACACTGTGTGCGAGGGCGGAGACCAGGTAGAGCTGGCACCCTCCCTCTCACTGTGTGAGAGGACAGAGACCAGGTAGAGCTGGTACCCTCCCTCTCAGTGTGTGCGAGGGCGGAGACCAGAGAGAGCTGGCACCCACCCTCTCAGTGTGTGCGAGGGCGGAGACCAGAGAGAGCTGGCACCCTCCCTTCTCAGTGTGTGCGAGGGCGGAGACCAGGTAGAGCTGGTACCCACCCTCTCACTGTGTGCGAGGGCGGAGACCAGAGAGAGCTGGTACCCGCCCTCTCACTGTGTGCGAGGGCGGAGACCAGAGAGAGTTGGCACCCTCCCTCTCAGTGTGTGCGAGGGCGGAGACCAGAGAGAGCTGGCACCCACCCTCTCAGTGTGTGCGAGGGCGGAGACCAGAGAGAGCTGGCACCCACCCTCTCACTGTGTGCGAGGGCGGAGACCAGGTAGAGCTGGCACCCTCCCTCTCACTGTGTGCGAGGGCGGAGACCAGGTAGAGCTGGCACCCACCCTCTCACTGTGTGCGAGGGCGGAGACCAGAGAGAGCTGGCACCCACCCTCTCAGTGTGTGCGAGGGCGGAGACCAGAGAGAGCTGGCACCCTCCCTCTCAGTGTGTGTGAGGGCGGAGACCAGAGAGAGCTGGCACCCTCCCTCTCACTGTGTGCGAGGGCGGAGACCAGAGAGAGCTGGCACCCACCCTCTCACTGTGTGCGAGGGCGGAGACCAGGTAGAGCTGGTACCCGCCCTCTCACTGTGTGCGAGGGCGGAGACCAGAGAGAGCTGGCACCCTCCCTCTCACTGTGTGCGAGGGCGGAGAGCAGAGAGAGCTGGCACCCACCCTCTCACTGTGTGTGAGGGCGGAGACCAGGTAGAGCTGGTACCCGCCCTCTCAGTGTGTGCGAGGGCGGAGACCAGAGAGAGCTGGCACCCACCCTCTCACTGTGTGCGAGGGCGGAGACCAGAGAGCTGGTACCCGCCCTCTCACTGTGTGCGAGGGCGGAGACCAGAGAGAGCTGGCACCCTCCCTCTCACTGTGTGCGAGGGCGGAGACCAGAGAGAGCTGGCACCCTCCCTCTCACTGTGTGCGAGGGCGGAGACCAGGTAGAGCTGGCACCCTCCCTCTCACTGTGTGCGAGGGCGGAGACCAGAGAGAGCTGGCACCCTCCCTCTCACTGTGTGCGAGGACGGAGACCAGGTAGAGCTGGTACCCTCCCTCTCAGTGTGTGCGAGGGCGGAGACCAGAGAGAGCTGGCACCCACCCTCTCAGTGTGTGCGAGGGCGGAGACCAGAGAGAGCTGGCACCCTCCCTCTCAGTGTGTGCGAGGGCGGAGACCAGGTAGAGCTGGTACCCACCCTCTCACTGTGTGCGAGGGCGGAGACCAGAGAGAGCTGGTACCCGCCCTCTCACTGTGTGCGAGGGCGGAGACCAGAGAGAGCTGGCACCCTCCCTCTCAGTGTGTGCGAGGGCGGAGACCAGAGAGAGCTGGCACCCACCCTCTCAGTGTGTGCGAGGGCGGAGACCAGAGAGAGCTGGCACCCACCCTCTCACTGTGTGCGAGGGCGGAGACCAGGTAGAGCTGGCACCCTCCCTCTCACTGTGTGCGAGGGCGGAGACCAGGTAGAGCTGGCACCCACCCTCTCACTGTGTGCGAGGGCGGAGACCAGAGAGAGCTGGCACCCTCCCTCTCAGTGTGTGCGAGGGCGGAGACCAGGTAGAGCTGGTACCCACCCTCTCACTGTGTGCGAGGGCGGAGACCAGAGAGAGCTGGCACCCACCCTCTCAGTGTGTGCGAGGGCGGAGACCAGGTAGAGCTGGCACCCACCCTCTCACTGTGTGCGAGGGCGGAGACCAGGTAGAGCTGGCACCCTCCCTCTCAGTGTGTGCGAGGGCGGAGACCAGGTAGAGCTGGTACCCACCCTCTCACTGTGTGCGAGGGCGGAGACCAGAGAGAGCTGGCACCAACCCTCTCAGTGTGTGCGAGGGCGGAGACCAGAGAGAGCTGGCACCCACCCTCTCAGTGTGTGCGAGGGCGGAGACCAGGTAGAGCTGGTACCCGCCCTCTCAGTGTGTGCGAGGGCGGAGACCAGAGAGAGCTGGCACCCACCCTCTCACTGTGTGTGAGGGCGGAGACCAGGTAGAGCTGGTACCCGCCCTCTCAGTGTGTGCGAGGGCGGAGACCAGAGAGAGCTGGCACCCACCCTCTCAGTGTGTGCGAGGGCGGAGACCAGAGAGAGCTGGTACCCGCCCTCTCACTGTGTGCGAGGGCGGAGACCAGAGAGAGCTGGCACCCTCCCTCTCACTGTGTGCGAGGGCGGAGACCAGAGAGAGCTGGCACCCTCCCTCTCACTGTGTGTGAGGGCGGAGACCAGGTAGAGCTGGCACCCTCCCTCTCACTGTGTGCGAGGGCGGAGACCAGAGAGAGCTGGCACCCTCCCTCTCACTGTGTGCGAGGACGGAGACCAGGTAGAGCTGGTACCCTCCCTCTCAGTGTGTGCGAGGGCGGAGACCAGAGAGAGCTGGCACCCACCCTCTCAGTGTGTGCGAGGGCGGAGACCAGAGAGAGCTGGCACCCTCCCTCTCAGTGTGTGCGAGGGCGGAGACCAGGTAGAGCTGGTACCCACCCTCTCACTGTGTGCGAGGGCGGAGACCAGAGAGAGCTGGTACCCGCCCTCTCACTGTGTGCGAGGGCGGAGACCAGAGAGAGCTGGCACCCTCCCTCTTAGTGTGTGCGAGGGCGGAGACCAGAGAGAGCTGGCACCCACCCTCTCAGTGTGTGCGAGGGCGGAGACCAGAGAGAGCTGGCACCCACCCTCTCACTGTGTGCGAGGGCGGAGACCAGAGAGAGCTGGCACCCACCCTCTCACTGTGTGCGAGGGCGGAGACCAGGTAGAGCTGGCACCCACCCTCTCACTGTGTGCGAGGGCGGAGACCAGAGAGAGCTGGCACCCACCCTCTCAGTGTGTGCGAGGGCGGAGACCAGAGAGAGCTGGCACCCTCCCTCTCAGTGTGTCCGAGGGCGGAGACCAGAGAGAGCTGGCACCCTCCCTCTCACTGTGTGCAAGGGCGGAGACCAGAGAGAGCTGGCACCTACCCTCTCACTGTGTGCGAGGGCGGAGACCAGGTAGAGCTGATACCCGCCCTCTCACTGTGTGCGAGGGCGGAGACCAGAGAGCGCTGGCACCCTCCCTCTCACTGTGTGCGAGGGCGGAGACCAGAGAGAGCTGGCACCCGCCCTCTCAGTGTGTGCGAGGGCGGAGACCAGAGAGAGCTGGCACCCACCCTCTCACTGTGTGTGAGGGCGGAGACCAGGTAGAGCTGGTACCCGCCCTCTCAGTGTGTGCGAGGGCGGAGACCAGAGAGAGCTGGCACCCACCCTCTCACTGTGTGCGAGGGCGGAGACCAGAGAGAGCTGGTACCCGCCCTCTCACTGTGTGCGAGGGCGGAGACCAGAGAGAGCTGGCACCCTCCCTCTCACTGTGTGCGAGGGCGGAGACCAGAGAGAGCTGGCACCCTCCCTCTCACTGTGTGCGAGGGCGGAGACCAGGTAGAGCTGGCACCCTCCCTCTCACTGTGTGCGAGGGCGGAGACCAGAGAGAGCTGGCACCCTCCCTCTCACTGTGTGCGAGGATGGAGACCAGGTAGAGCTGGTACCCTCCCTCTCAGTGTGTGCGAGGGCGGAGACCAGAGAGAGCTGGCACCCACCCTCTCAGTGTGTGCGAGGGCGGAGACCAGAGAGAGCTGGCACCCTCCCTCTCAGTGTGTGCGAGGGCGGAGACCAGGTAGAGCTGGTACCCACCCTCTCACTGTGTGCGAGGGCGGAGACCAGAGAGAGCTGGTACCCGCCCTCTCACTGTGTGCGAGGGCGGAGACCAGAGAGAGCTGGCACCCTCCCTCTCAGTGTGTGCGAGGGCGGAGACCAGAGAGAGCTGGCACCCACCCTCTCAGTGTGTGCGAGGGCGGAGACCAGAGAGAGCTGGCACCCACCCTCTCACTGTGTGCGAGGGCGGAGACCAGGTAGAGCTGGCACCCTCCCTCTCATTGTGTGCGAGGGCGGACACCAGGTAGAGCTGGCACCCACCCTCTCACTGTGTGCGAGGGCGGAGACCAGAGAGAGCTGGCACCCTCCCTCTCAGTGTGTGCGAGGGCGGAGACCAGGTAGAGCTGGTACCCACCCTCTCACTGTGTGCGAGGGCGGAGACCAGAGAGAGCTGGCACCCACCCTCTCAGTGTGTGCGAGGGCGGAGACCAGGTAGAGCTGGCACCCACCCTCTCACTGTGTGCGAGGGCGGAGACCAGGTAGAGCTGGCACCCTCCCTCTCAGTGTGTGCGAGGGCGGAGACCAGGTAGAGCTGGTACCCACCCTCTAACTGTGTGCGAGGGCGGAGACCAGAGAGAGCTGGCACCCACCCTCTCAGTGTGTGTGAGGGCGGAGACCAGAGAGAGCTGGCACCCACCCTCTCAGTGTGTGCGAGGGCGGAGACCAGAGAGAGCTGGCACCCACCCTCTCACTGTGTGTGAGGGCGGAGACCAGGTAGAGCTGGTACCCGCCCTCTCAGTGTGTGCGAGGGCGGAGACCAGAGAGAGCTGGCACCCACCCTCTCAGTGTGTGCGAGGGCGGAGACCAGAGAGAGCTGGTACCCGCCCTCTCACTGTGTGCGAGGGCGGAGACCAGAGAGAGCTGGCACCCTCCCTCTCACTGTGTGCGAGGGCGGAGACAAGAGAGAGCTGGCACCCTCCCTCTCACTGTGTGTGAGGGCGGAGACCAGGTAGAGCTGGCACCCTCCCTCTCACTGTGTGCGAGGGCGGAGACCAGAGAGAGCTGGCACCCTCCCTCTCACTGTGTGCGAGGACGGAGACCAGGTAGAGCTGGTACCCTCCCTCTCAGTGTGTGCGAGGGCGGAGACCAGAGAGAGCTGGCACCCACCCTCTCAGTGTGTGCGAGGGCGGAGACCAGAGAGAGCTGGCACCCTCCCTCTCAGTGTGTGCGAGGGCGGAGACCAGGTAGAGCTGGTACCCACCCTCTCACTGTGTGCGAGGGCGGAGACCAGAGAGAGCTGGTACCCGCCCTCTCACTGTGTGCGAGGGCGGAGACCAGAGAGAGCTGGCACCCTCCCTCTTAGTGTGTGCGAGGGCGGAGACCAGAGAGAGCTGGCACCCACCCTCTCAGTGTGTGCGAGGGCGGAGACCAGAGAGAGCTGGCACCCACCCTCTCACTGTGTGCGAGGGCGGAGACCAGAGAGAGCTGGCACCCACCCTCTCACTGTGTGCAAGGGCGGAGACCAGGTAGAGCTGGCACCCACCCTCTCACTGTGTGCGAGGGCGGAGACCAGAGAGAGCTGGCACCCACCCTCTCAGTGTGTGCGAGGGCGGAGACCAGAGAGAGCTGGCACCCTCCCTCCCAGTGTGTGCGAGGGCGGAGACCAGAGAGAGCTGGCACCCTCCCTCTCAATGTGTGCGAGGGCGGAGACCAGAGAGAGCTGGCACCCACCCTCTCACTGTGTGCGAGGGCGGAGACCAGGTAGAGCTGGTACCCGCCCTCTCACTGTGTGCGAGGGCGGAGACCAGAGAGAGCTGGCACCCTCCCTCTGACTGTGTGCGAGGGCGGAGACCAGAGAGAGCTGGCACCCGCCCTCTCAGTGTGTGCGAGGGCGGAGACCAGAGAGAGCTGGCACCCACCCTCTCACTGTGTGTGAGGGCGGAGACCAGGTAGAGCTGGTACCCGCCCTCTCAGTGTGTGCGAGGGCGGAGACCAGAGAGAGCTGGCACCCACCCTCTCACTGTGTGCGAGGGCGGAGACCAGAGAGAGCTGGTACCCGCCCTCTCACTGTGTGCGAGGGCGGAGACCAGAGAGAGCTGGCACCCTCCCTCTCACTGTGTGCGAGGGCGGAGACCAGAGAGAGCTGGCACCCTCCCTCTCACTGTGTGCGAGGGCGGAGACCAGAGAGAACTGGCACCCTCCCTCTCACTGTGTGCGAGGACGGAGACCAGGTAGAGCTGGTACCCTCCCTCTCAGTGTGTGCGAGGGCGGAGACCAGAGAGAGCTGGCACCCACCCTCTCAGTGTGTGCGAGGGCGGAGACCAGAGAGAGCTGGCACCCTCCCTCTCAGTGTGTGCGAGGGCGGAGACCAGGTAGAGCTGGTACCCACCCTCTCACTGTGTGCGAGGGCGGAGACCAGAGAGAGCTGGTACCCGCCCTCTCACTGTGTGCGAGGGCGGAGACCAGAGAGAGCTGGCACCCTCCCTCTCAGTGTGTGCGAGGGCGGAGACCAGAGAGAGCTGGCACCCACCCTCTCAGTGTGTGCGAGGGCGGAGACCAGAGAGAGCTGGCACCCACCCTCTCACTGTGTGCGAGGGCGGAGACCAGGTAGAGCTGGCACCCTCCCTCTCACTGTGTGCGAGGGCGGACACCAGGTAGAGCTGGCACCCACCCTCTCACTGTGTGCGAGGGCGGAGACCAGAGAGAGCTGGCACCCTCCCTCTCAGTGTGTGCGAGGGCGGAGACCAGGTAGAGCTGGTACCCACCCTCTCACTGTGTGCGAGGGCGGAGACCAGAGAGAGCTGGCACCCACCCTCTCAGTGTGTGCAAGGGCGGAGACCAGGTAGAGCTGGCACCCACCCTCTCACTGTGTGCGAGGGCGGAGACCAGGTAGAGCTGGCACCCTCCCTCTCAGTGTGTGCGAGGGCGGAGACCAGAGAGAGCTGGCACCCACCCTCTCAGTGTGTGTGAGGGCGGAGACCAGAGAGAGCTGGCACCCACCCTCTCAGTGTGTGCGAGGGCGGAGACCAGAGAGAGCTGGCACCCACCCTCTCAGTGTGTGCGAGGGCGGAGACCAGGTAGAGCTGGTACCCGCCCTCTCACTGTGTGCGAGGGCGGAGACCAGAGAGAGCTGGCACCCACCCTCTCAGTGTGTGCGAGGGCGGAGACCAGAGAGCTGGCACCCACCCTCTCAGTGTGTGCGAGGGCGGAGACCAGAGAGAGCTGGCACCCACCCTCTCAGTGTGTGCGAGGGCGGAGACCAGAGAGAGCTGGCACCCACCCTCTGAGTGTGTGCGAGGGCGGAGACCAGAGAGAGCTGGCACCCACCCTCTCACTGTGTGCGAGGGCGGAGACCAGAGAGAGCTGGCACCCACCCTCTCAGTGTGTGCGAGGGCGGAGACCAGGTAGAGCTGGTACCCGCCCTCTCAGTGTGTGCGAGGGCGGAGACCAGAGAGAGCTGGCACCCACCCTCTCACTGTGTGCGAGGGCGGAGACCAGGTAGAGCTGGTACCCGCCCTCTCACTGTGTGCGAGGGCGGAGACCAGAGAGAGCTGGCACCCTCCCTCTCACTGTTTGCGAGGGCGGAGACCAGAGAGAGCTGGCACCCTCCCTCTCAGTGTGTGCGAGGGCGGAGACCAGAGAGAGCTGGCACCCACCCTCTCAGTGTGTGCGAGGGCGGAGACCAGAGAGAGCTGGCACCCTCCCTCTCACTGTGTGCGAGGGCGGAGACCAGAGAGAGCTGGCACCCACCCTCTCAGTGTGTGCGAGGGCGGAGACCAGGTAGAGCTGGTACCCGCCCTCTCAGTGTGTGCGAGGGCGGAGACCAGAGAGAGCTGGCACCCACCCTCTCAGTGTGTGCAAGGGCGGAGACCAGGTAGAGCTGGCACCCACCCTCTCAGTGTGTGCGAGGGCGGAGACCAGAGAGAGCTGGCACCCTCCCTCTCACTGTGTGCGAGGGCGGAGACCAGAGAGAGCTGGCACCCTCCCTCTCAGTGTGTGCGAGGGCGGAGACCAGAGAGAGCTGGCACCCACCCTCTCAGTGTGTGCGAGGGCGGAGACCAGAGAGAGCTGGCACCCACCCTCTCAGTGTGTGCGAGGGCGGAGACCAGAGAGAGCTGGCACCCACCCTCTCACTGTGTGCGAGGGCGGAGACCAGAGAGAGCTGGCACCCACCCTCTCAGTGTGTGCGAGGGCGGAGACCAGAGAGAGCTGGCACCCACCCTCTCAGTGTGTGCGAGGGCGGAGACCAGAGAGAGCTGGCACCCACCCTCTCAGTGTGTGCGAGGGCGGAGACCAGAGAGAGCTGGCACCCACCCTCTCAGTGTGTGCGAGGGCGGAGACCAGAGAGCTGGCACCCACCCTCTCAGTGTGTGCGAGGGCGGAGACCAGAGAGCTGGCACCCACCCTCTCAGTGTGTGCGAGGGCGGAGACCAGAGAGAGCTGGTACCCGCCCTCTCACGGTGTGCGAGGGCGGAGACCAGGTAGAGCTGGTACCCTCCCTCTCAGTGTGTGCGAGGGCGGAGACCAGTTAGAGCTGGCACCCTCCCTCTCACTGTGTGCGAGGGCGGAGACCAGAGAGAGCTGGTACCCGCCCTCTCACTGTGTGCGAGGGCGGAGACCAGAGAGAGCTGGCACCCTCCCTCTCACTGTGTGCGAGGGCGGAGACCAGAGAGAGCTGGCACCCACCCTCTCAGTGTGTGCGAGGGCGGAGACCAGAGAGAGCTGGCACCCTCCCTCTGTGTGTGTGTGCGAGGGCGGAGACCAGAGAGAGCTGGCACCCACCCTCTCAGTGTGTGCGAGGGCGGAGACCAGAGAGAGCTGGCACCCTCCCTCTCACTGTGTGCGAGGGCGGAGACCAGAGAGAGCTGGCACCCACCCTCTCAGTGTGTGCGAGGGCGGAGACCAGAGAGAGCTGGCACCCTCCCTCTCAGTGTGTGCGAGGGCGGAGACCAGAGAGAGCTGGCACCCGCCCTCTCAGTGTGTGCGAGGGCGGAGACCAGAGAGAGCTGGCACCCACCCTCTCACTGTGTGTGAGGGCGGAGACCAGGTAGAGCTGGTACCCGCCCTCTCAGTGTGTGCGAGGGCGGAGACCAGAGAGAGCTGGCACCCACCCTCTCACTGTGTGCGAGGGCGGAGACCAGAGAGAGCTTGTACCCGCCCTCTCACTGTGTGCGAGGGCGGAGACCAGAGAGAGCTGGCACCCTCCCTCTCACTGTGTGCGAGGGCGGAGACCAGAGAGAGCTGGCACCCTCCCTCTCACTGTGTGCGAGGGCGGAGACCAGGTAGAGCTGGCACCCTCCCTCTCACTGTGTGCGAGGGCGGAGACCAGAGAGAGCTGGCACCCTCCCTCTCACTGTGTGCGAGGACGGAGACCAGGTAGAGCTGGTACCCTCCCTCTCAGTGTGTGCGAGGGCGGAGACCAGAGAGAGCTGGCACCCACCCTCTCAGTGTGTGCGAGGGCGGAGACCAGAGAGAGCTGGCACCCTCCCTCTCAGTGTGTGCGAGGGCGGAGACCAGGTAGAGCTGGTACCCACCCTCTCACTGTGTGCGAGGGCGGAGACCAGAGAGAGCTGGTACCCGCCCTCTCACTGTGTGCGAGGGCGGAGACCAGAGAGAGCTGGCACCCTCCCTCTCAGTGTGTGCGAGGGCGGAGACCAGAGAGAGCTGGCACCCACCCTCTCAGTGTGTGCGAGGGCGGAGACCAGAGAGAGCTGGCACCCACCCTCTCACTGTGTGCGAGGGCGGAGACCAGGTAGAGCTGGCACCCTCCCTCTCACTGTGTGCGAGGGCGGACACCAGGTAGAGCTGGCACCCACCCTCTCACTGTGTGCGAGGGCGGAGACCAGAGAGCTGGCACCCTCCCTCTCAGTGTGTGCGAGGGCGGAGACCAGGTAGAGCTGGTACCCACCCTCTCACTGTGTGCGAGGGCGGAGACCAGAGAGAGCTGGCACCCACCCTCTCAGTGTGTGCGAGGGCGGAGACCAGGTAGAGCTGGCACCCACCCTCTCACTGTGTGCGAGGGCGGAGACCAGGTAGAGCTGGCACCCTCCCTCTCAGTGTGTGCGAGGGCGGAGACCAGGTAGAGCTGGTACCCACCCTCTCACTGTGTGCGAGGGCGGAGACCAGAGAGAGCTGGCACCCACCCTCTCAGTGTGTGTGAGGGCGGAGACCAGAGAGAGCTGGCACCCACCCTCTCAGTGTGTGCGAGGGCGGAGACCAGAGAGAGCTGGCACCCACCCTCTCAGTGTGTGCGAGGGCGGAGACCAGGTAGAGCTGGTACCCGCCCTCTCACTGTGTGCGAGGGCGGAGACCAGAGAGAGCTGGCACCCACCCTCTCAGTGTGTGCGAGGGCGGAGACCAGAGAGCTGGCACCCACCCTCTCAGTGTGTGCGAGGGCGGAGACCAGAGAGAGCTGGCACCCACCCTCTCAGTGTGTGCGAGGGCGGAGACCAGAGAGAGCTGGCACCCTCCCTCTCACTGTGTGCGAGGGCGGAGACCAGAGAGAGCTGGCACCCACCCTCTCAGTGTGTGCGAGGGCGGAGACCAGGTAGAGCTGGTACCCGCCCTCTCAGTGTGTGCGAGGGCGGAGACCAGAGAGAGCTGGCACCCGCCCTCTCACTGTGTGCGAGGGCGGAGACCAGGTAGAGCTGGTACCCGCCCTCTCACTGTGTGCGAGGGCGGAGACCAGAGAGAGCTGGCACCCTCCCTCTCACTGTTTGCGAGGGCGGAGACCAGAGAGAGCTGGCACCCTCCCTCTCAGTGTGTGCGAGGGCGGAGACCAGAGAGAGCTGGCACCCACCCTCTCAGTGTGTGCGAGGGCGGAGACCAGAGAGAGCTGGCACCCTCCCTCTCACTGTGTGCGAGGGCGGAGACCAGAGAGAGCTGGCACCCACCCTCTCAGTGTGTGCGAGGGCGGAGACCAGGTAGAGCTGGTACCCGCCCTCTCAGTGTGTGCGAGGGCGGAGACCAGAGAGAGCTGGCACCCACCCTCTCACTGTGTGCGAGGGCGGAGACCAGAGAGAGCTGGCACCCACCCTCTCAGTGTGTGCGAGGGCGGAGACCAGAGAGAGCTGGCACCCACCCTCTCAGTGTGTGCGAGGGCGGAGACCAGAGAGAGCTGGCACCCACCCTCTCAGTGTGTGCGAGGGCGGAGACCAGAGAGAGCTGGCACCCACCCTCTCAGTGTGTGCGAGGGCGGAGACCAGAGAGCTGGCACCCACCCTCTCAGTGTGTGCGAGGGCGGAGACCAGAGAGCTGGCACCCACCCTCTCAGTGTGTGCGAGGGCGGAGACCAGAGAGAGCTGGTACCCGCCCTCTCACGGTGTGCGAGGGCGGAGACCAGGTAGAGCTGGTACCCTCCCTCTCAGTGTGTGCGAGGGCGGAGACCAGTTAGAGCTGGCACCCTCCCTCTCACTGTGTGCGAGGGCGGAGACCAGAGAGAGCTGGTACCCGCCCTCTCACTGTGTGCGAGGGCGGAGACCAGAGAGAGCTGGCACCCTCCCTCTCACTGTGTGCGAGGGCGGAGACCAGAGAGAGCTGGCACCCTCCCTCTCACTGTGTGCGAGGGCGGAGACCAGAGAGAGCTGGCACCCGCCCTCTCACTGTGTGCGAGGGCGGAGACCAGAGAGAGCTGGCACCCTCCCTCTCAGTGTGTGCGAGGGCGGAGACCAGAGAGAGCTGGCACCCACCCTCTCAGTGTGTGCGAGGGCGGAGACCAGAGAGAGCTGGCACCCACCCTCTCAGTGTGTGCGAGGGCGGAGACCAGAGAGAGCGGGCACCCTCCCTCTCACTGTGTGCGAGGGCGGAGACCAGAGAGAGCTGGCACCCTCCCTCTGTGTGTGTGTGCGAGGGCGGAGACCAGAGAGAGCTGGCACCCTCCCTCTGTGTGTGTGTGCGAGGGCGGAGACCAGAGAGAGCTGGCACCCACCCTCTCAGTGTGTGCGAGGGCGGAGACCAGAGAGAGCTGGCACCCACCCTCTCAGTGTGTGCGAGGGCGGAGACCAGAGAGAGCTGGCACCCTCCCTCTCACTGTGTGCGAGGGCGGAGACCAGAGAGAGCTGGCACCCACCCTCTCAGTGTGTGCGAGGGCAGAGACCAGAGAGAGCTGGCACCCTCCCTCTCAGTGTGTGCGAGGGCAGAGACCAGAGAGAGCTGGCACCCACCCTCTCAGTGTGTGCGAGGGCGGAGACCAGAGAGAGCTGGCACCCTCCCTCTCACTGTGTGCGAGGGCGGAGACCAGAGAGAGCTGGCACCCTCCCTCTCAGTGTGTGCGAGGGCGGAGACCAGTGCGCACTTCAAGCCAGTAAAGCCAGAGGTGACAATGCGGTCCCGTGACATGAGGGAGCTGTTCTTCACAAAACAAGCAACAAAGACATGATCATTGCTATGAACGGCCTGACCTTTCGCTTCACATTACACCAAGTAATTGCACGGGATAAGGAAGTAACCCGGATGGTGATATCATACCGGGAAAGCACTTGACTAGGTTGCAGGAAAGATGCACCTTTAAGGAAAGATCATTTCATAGGAGCTGAGGCTAAAAATAGCTGCCGGGTGTATGAACAATAACCACACTTCTCACTGACGGTGACAGGGCTTTTTGTCTCAGCTGGATGTCGGGGTGTCTGCTCAGTGCACTACCATTCCATGAATAAAATGAAGTATCGGTGGGAGTCGGGGAGCGGCAACACCCCCACAAAGGCTCGGTAGAGTTCAGATGGAGAATTGATCATGAAGAGCCCTGTGCCCCGCGGTGTTACGCGATATCGGCTCCCTTCACACATTCACCCGGTGAAGAGCCAGCATCACCCAGAGCAGGGAAGGTGAGCTCGAAACCCCTGCAAAGAGTGGGGGTTCAGCTTCTCTTTGGAAGCTCTGACAGCTGATGGCCATTACAGGTTTAAAAATCAAACGAGGACATCGACAGCAGGATCAGTTAGCTTTTGTTTGTTGTGGGATAGGGGGAGAAGTTTGTGACTGGAGGAGACAGAAGTGTCTCTTATGCAGTCCTAGACATGAATGCCCCACCCCCTACAAGACTCTGTCCCCTCTCACAGTGACATTAGTTTTCAACTTGGCAGGTCTAAGTTCCACTGAAAGGAAGATGGCAGGGTTAGAGCGTTGACTCATCGAATTTGGAAATCACTTCGGGATAATACACAATAAATGCCTAATAAACTGAGTTTCAGAAAATATCTTAAGATCGCTTAATATATTTCTCTTTATTTCTTTAACCAGGTCTATTAGATGGCTTATTTTGACATTCATATTCTTGAGTGGGCTGCAAGTTTTTTTAATTCATGTATTTTCAATTGAATTTGTTGTGTACACCCAAGAAAGAAATTAAATAAACGTAATCTGATCTGTTTTGAAGTCATTGGTAATTCATACCTGTTCCATTCAACACCTCTCCCTTATTTTGCTTTGTGCTTGAGGAAACCGTTGATTTCTATACATTAAAAGTCCATAAATATGTGCCAATTATCCTAACCTTGATTCACAAACTTCATTGATAACGTACCCTTACCCTACTACAGAAGGTGTAAAAATATTTGTCCTTGGATGTGGGCCTTCTCACTTTGGGGTTAGGTGTTCTGCCCTTGCCTCTTATAGTTGCCGGATCTGACGGACGTTACTCAAAAGTATTTAGAAGTTATCTATGAAAACCCTGCATTAATTAAGGCTTCAAGAGAAGAGCCTTAGCAATGCTTGCTTATAGGGTTGCAGACTTGCATTTTGTAGCATAAATTGACAGGCAAACTGACATTGTACACACACACCCATACCTTTACAGCATTCTCTCTCTGACAAAACAAAGTCATAAAAAGAACAGCATTCAAAATTGGCATTAGTCGCGGGCTCCTTGATTACAGGCCAGGCTCCCTGCTGTGCCTTGGTAGAAAGCCCTGTAGGCGCCTTGTAGTTCACGCCCGTAGGGTGCGGTAAGACCAGACCTTTGAGACTTTTAATAGCTCACCAACCCCTTGAGTGTTCTGCAGATCATTTCTACATGTAGACAATATATGCAGGCTATCAGGCACCTTGAGACCTCCAAACTCAAAAATACACCAATCAGAAGCAGCAACATAAAAGTTATGCTTTGTACCTTCATTCTACAGCTCCAGTCCGACACACTTGCCTCCCTCTTCAGGGTTATTTCAGTAAGGCACAGTATATTGTTAAATACAGTGCATTCCGGCCCTCTCCCTATCACGAAGCGCAGAAAGGTGGATTGCTGCGCGGCATGATTTTTTGTGTAACGCGCCTCTTTATTTTTAGCAGTTCTAAACAGCATAAACAAAAACAAAGTTTAGAACTCTCTTTTTGTTTGTGCTATCTTATTAAACTTCCTCCTAAAATGAACTGCCGATTGTCTGTCACCATACATACCAAGAGACGCAATACAGGCAGATTGCCTCTGCTTCAATATAAGTCAGTGGGGAGAATACAGTCTTCCCACCATTTTTTTTTTAATTTCCCACTGGCCTGCTCTAAAATGTTGGGATGTATGCAGCGGTGATCACTGCGTGTACTAGAGTGTACTGATGAGTGGGTGATAATTTGTCCCTCCTCGTCACCCTTCCTCGTGATCGAACGGAGAGTGACGTGTCCCTTTCATTACAGGCCTCATGTTTGCCCTTTATCTTACTTTCACACATGCTTTTTGACAAGCGTCAAACTGTACCTGTTATGTTGTCAAAGAACTATCAGGAATGTCGAGGGCGTCAACAACTACCCACTGGTGGCCTTTGGCCAGTGTACCCAATCTCTGGATAAGACTCCAATGTACATACCTGCATGAAAACTGGGGTGGAGGATATTGTGTACAAACACCACACACTTCACAGCCATCAATGTTTTATCCCTACCACATCACTAGAACATCAAGCACAGATCTTTCTGATTATTTCTAAAATGCTCATTGTAGAAAGGAATTGTTTCCAAGGACCTGAAAGATGCTTGTTTGGTTCCAAGACGTATCTTTCAGTCATTATTGTGACATCGTTTAAAGGATGATTTCACATATTTAATTGATTGTGCTTCATTTGTGGCTGATGGTGTATCTACCCGTGTGGCATAAATAAGCAATAACAAAAGATCAGGTGCCTATTTTATGTTTTTCCTACCAGAGAACCACCAAGCCTGCTCTATCCAATTGCTGACATTAGTATTCTACAATTAATATAGGAGTCTGCAGCGTAATTCACACCTTCTGTGTGCTTCTCACTGAGTTTTAGGGCTGAAGAGACGCCCTAAATGGTTACCGGTAGTGGAAATTGGTCACCACATGTGTATATTATGCCCAGTCACTGTGGATTATAAACTGAGATGAATCGAGGATCATCTGTAAAATAAACCTCCCTTAGTGTGGGTGGATGTGTGTAATGTAAGGGTGGTTCAGCGCGGATACTTGTATGATGTAAGGATGAATCAATGGGGGTAATGTCAGCAGTGTGATCTTCCTCCATTATGGCGTGCAGTGTGGGTCGTCCACGTATTGTAATATAGTTCTAATGGGAGGATTGTAGGATTATCTAGTCATTTCTCCCCAGGGGATATCATCATTGAGCCCAACCCTCTGTGTGGACAATCTGAAAATGCGCATCAGCTCCTTTCTGAAGAGCGCTTATTTTCATATCTGGGGTTGTGACTCTAGAATAGTCCATAACAACAACAATAGAAGGGGGCTCCCCGTAGGGTTTCTTAGAGATATAAAGGCAGGCCAAGGGGGAGAAAACAACTGTATAGAGAAAAATAGAAGGTACCCTGCCAATTATTTATAAAGGTCCCAGCTAGAGGATCCTGCTATGATAAAGAAAGGGGGTGGTTAACTCAGGGGCTGAGGTTGCACAGGACAAAACTAAGTCATTCCAAACAGATTCAACAACATGTTGTGAAAAAATACATATTTTTTTATTATTTTTCTCTTCTTAAATATATTCAAATGACATACATGTATACATTTATATATTCACTGATATTCCACAAAACACAAAGACAAAATTTCCTTTCATGATTAAGATCTGCCCACACTTCATACAAACTACCACACTCATTCACACAGGGATTTTTCTAACTACGAAGGAAGCATTCAACTCTCATTTGTCCATTTCTCTAGTCCTGGCGCAGACAACAGTAGATCTTAATTTAGTTGTCTAAAGCGGGGGGTTCAACCAGGAAGATGGTATTGATTCGGGTCCTGGTGTACTTGGAGAGGATTGCCGTATTCCTGGGACAACGTGCCGACGCGCGTTTCGGTGGGAAGCCAATAAGGCCACACCTTCGTCAGGGCCAGGGTAGTATGTTGGGCAGAGATAAGGAGTAAAAAATCTAGAAGTAAAAAAGTCATGCCTTATTATTTCATTCTTGATAGGCTTACACAAAAAAGACATATTCCAACATTTCATTCTATTTGTATTACTATCACTCTACTGAATACTTTATAAAACGAGTTGATTCAATACATTGCAGGGTGACATTCTTTGACACTGTGCAGCAACAGACCACTTGAAGACACTCCCCGAGCTAGAATTCCCTGTTTCGTGGAATCCAAAGAAGGCATACAGATAGCCTTAGCCAAATGAATAGTAGAATTTCTATCACAACATCGTACAACACCATATATCCTTATTCTATAATGTCACACATTCAGTTTAATCCACCTAAGACCTCTTATTTTAGCAAGACACTTTTCATTTCTTATTATAAGCGAAGAAGGTTATTGCTGGGTAAAGAACATGAATTATCTCACCAGAAGGGTAACCAGATTGTATTATCTACCTAAGACAGATTATAGCCATTCAGAACATGGTATTCATACAAGATAGTGTATTTTCAAGAATGTTACCTGTTTAGTTTATTGGGTACGCCTATAGAGTAAGGGCCACCTTCAACCTTTTTAGGAGCAAATCGCTGCCGTTTATTACCTTAAAAAAGTACATAGGGTTACTATTTCCAATCAGAGATAGGTAGAACGTTATCACATCCTTTTAAGGGAAGCTATTTATTTACCAAGGTTTAAGGAATCCACTCGTGATCCCTCCTGTTGGATTAACAGAGTCCTATCACTCGACCACACCGCGATATCCAATCCTCGGTAATTTTATCATACTATTCTAGATATAGACAAGACAAGGAGATTAGATCTGTTATTCTTTTGACTTAGACAGAACTGTCCTATCCACTATTAAATAAACAGATTAGAATAGAATTGTACCTTCCGTTTTGTTGTACTGTTAGTTATTTTGTCCCTTCTTCAGATCAGATCGCCGGGCATCAGACGAGGCGTAGGTTAGTTGGTGATCCTATTAATAATATAACACATAGTGTATTCTAGTTATTTTCAAGGTATGTCTATGTTCCCATAATTTAAAGCAGGAGTTTCGTCTAAACCTGATTACCTGCACCCTCTGACCCTTCACTATTGGTGCCATAGGTTAGCTCAAAATAATGCATCAAGTGTTTCTGTCACTAATACAAACAGAGAGACAGATGGAGAAGAGGGATATAATTAAACAACCCCTTTCATGCTTGTAGATTTTTTCGTTTTTGAAACAATGGCGATCCCCTTTATTACCCGAGTCGGATTTAAAATGACTCGTTTTATACCTAGCATGGTGTTATTTTCCTTCAGGATCGGATTTTAAGTGCATCGTTTTGTAGCCGGATTCCTAGTTAGGGATTCCACCGACAACAACAGGCCTTGAACATTGTCGGTGGAATCCCTAACTAGGAATCCGGCTCTGTTTAACCTTGAGGTAATCAAACCGCGGTTAACTTACTATCTATCTCAGATGTACAGCCCGGGTGTATACACCCTTGATCTATCGCTTGTTAACTTGCCAGTGTTTATTTAAAATCGTCACCCAAGGGGCTCGTCCAGATCTGTTTATCGGTCCTTCTCTGATTAATTACTAAGGGAAAGCCACTCCTTTCAAACTACAAAACGATGCACTTAAAATCCGATCCTGAAGGAAAATAACACCATGCTAGGTATAAAACGAGTCATTTTAAATCCGACTCGGGTAATAAAGGGGATCGCCATTGTTTCAAAAACGAAAAAATCTACAAGCATGAAAGGGGTTGTTTAATTATATCCCTCTTCTCCATCTGTCTCTCTGTTTGTATTAGTGACAGAAACACTTGATGCATTATTTTGAGCTAACCTATGGCACCAATAGTGAAGGGTCAGAGGGTGCAGGTAATCAGGTTTAGACGAAACTCCTGCTTTAAATTATGGGAACATAGACATACCTTGAAAATAACTAGAATACACTATGTGTTATATTATTAATAGGATCACCAACTAACCTACGCCTCGTCTGATGCCCGGCGATCTGATCTGAAGAAGGGACAAAATAACTAACAGTACAACAAAACGGAAGGTACAATTCTATTCTAATCTGTTTATTTAATAGTGGATAGGACAGTTCTGTCTAAGTCAAAAGAATAACAGATCTAATCTCCTTGTCTTGTCTATATCTAGAATAGTATGATAAAATTACCGAGGATTGGATATCGCGGTGTGGTCGAGTGATAGGACTCTGTTAATCCAACAGGAGGGATCACGAGTGGATTCCTTAAACCTTGGTAAATAAATAGCTTCCCTTAAAAGGATGTGATAACGTTCTACCTATCTCTGATTGGAAATAGTAAGCCTATGTACTTTTTTAAGGTAATAAACGGCAGCGATTTGCTCCTAAAAAGGTTGAAGGTGGCCCTTACTCTATAGGCGTACCCAATAAACTAAACAGGTAACATTCTTGAAAATACACTATCTTGTATGAATACCATGTTCTGAATGGCTATAATCTGTCTTAGGTAGATAATACAATCTGGTTACCCTTCTGGTGAGATAATTCATGTTCTTTACCCAGCAATAACCTTCTTCGCTTATAATAAGAAATGAAAAGTGTCTTGCTAAAATAAGAGGTCTTAGGTGGATTAAACTGAATGTGTGACATTATAGAATAAGGATATATGGTGTTGTACGATGTTGTGATAGAAATTCTACTATTCATTTGGCTAAGGCTATCTGTATGCCTTCTTTGGATTCCACGAAACAGGGAATTCTAGCTCGGGGAGTGTCTTCAAGTGGTCTGTTGCTGCACAGTGTCAAAGAATGTCACCCTGGAATGTATTGAATCAACTCGTTTTATAAAGTATTCAGTAGAGTGATAGTAATACAAATAGAATGAAATGTTGGAATATGTCTTTTTTGTGTAAGCCTATCAAGAATGAAATAATAAGGCATGACTTTTTTACTTCTAGATTTTTTACTCCTTACCTCTGCCCAACATACTACCCTGGCCCTGACGAAGGTGTGGCCTTATTGGCTTCCCACCGAAACGCGCATCGGCACGTTGTCCCAGGAATACGGCAATCCTCTCCAAGTACACCAGGACCCGTATCAATACCATCTTCCTAGTTGAACCCCCCGCTTTAGACAACTAAATTAAGATCTACTGTTGTCTGCGCCAGGACTAGAGAAATGGACAAATGAGAGTTGAATGCTTCCTTCGTAGTTAGAAAAATCCCTGTGTGAATGAGTGTGGTAGTTTGTATGAAGTGTGGGCAGATCTTAATCATGAAAGGAAATTTTGTCTTTGTGTTTTGTGGAATATCAGTGAATATATAAATTTATACATGTATGTCATTTGAATATATTTAAGAAGAGAAAAATAATAAAAAAATATGTATTTTTTCACAACATGTTGTTGAATCTGTTTGGAATGACTTAGTTTTGTCCTGTGCAACCTCAGCCCCTGAGTTAACCACCCCCTTTCTTTATCATAGCAGGATCCTCTAGCTGGGACCTTTATAAATAATTGGCAGGGTACCTTCTATTTTTCTCTATCTAGAATAGTCCATTTCAGGTCATCAAAAGTATACCCGGCAGTGGTGTAATGGGCACACATCCTAATGTTGGTCTTTTTACACCTGATGTTGCTACAGTGCTCCGTGATTCGTACTCTGACAGAACGAGTAGTCATCCCTATGTATTTCAATTGACATGGGCAAATAATGAAATAAACGCAGTTGCGTGTGTTGCAGTTTGTGTTTCTGTTGTATCCATGTCAGGGTGTCAGTCAATTGGACCTTCTTCGTTGGCTGTGTGAGGGGACAAATCTTACAATGGCCACAAGGGTAATGGCCCACTACGGTAGTAGATTCCAAACTTGTCTCTGCACAGGGGGCGTGTGTGTTTTAGGTCTTGTGTTGATGAGCATGTCTTTAAGGTCTGCTGTTCTTCTGAATGCAAACCTTGGGTAATTAAATGTTAATTTGCCAGTTTACAAAATTCTCCAGTGTTTATCACTTTTTTGATAAAGTTGGACACTAGGGTATATGTGGTGACGCACGTTAATTCCACAGCCTGGGGTCTCACTCGTGGTTCTAGGAGGTACTCATTGTTGTTGGTGCACTTTTTTGTGCAGCTTTAATGTGGGTACTCGTGTCTAGCCAGGTGTACCGCTAGGTCATGTGATTGGTCCGTGAAGTCACTCATGTTACTGCAGTTGCATCGTAAACACTGCAACTGCCCACAGGGAAGGTTCTCCCGTAAGGCCTTCAGGTGATGGTTACTAAACATTAATAGGCTATGACTGTCAGTGGGCTTTTTGAAAGTTTCTGTAATCAGTTAGCCTTCAGAAAGACTGATAACTAGGCCTAGGAATGGGAGTTATTTCGCCAAAACATTGGCAGTGAATTTGAGGTATGGGTTCAGATTGTTATTCCATCCAACAAATATGGTGACTGTGTCCCTAGTTCCTTTCCAGAAGATTAGTACGTCATCGATATATCAACACCATGTAATAATATTCTCTGTGTACAGGTTGGTGGGGGACAGGATATGTTTCTCTTCAAAATGTGACATGTACAGACCACCAAGCTCTAGGAAAAGGTGCTGCCCATTGAAGTACCCCAAGTTTGATGGAACAGGCAGTCTTCAAACTGAAAAAAGTTTTCTGTTAAGGCTAAGGTAGTACATTCCATTATGAAGCTTATTGGTGTTGGAGAAGTCCAGTTCCCTGATCTCAGGACCTCTTTGACAACTTCAAGCGTGGCCTGAGGGGGATGTTTGTGTATAAGGCCTATACATCCAGGGTGACTATTGGATCAATCGCTGGTCTCTCAGCATTTGTCAGTGTGATCAAATTCAAAATGTCTCTTGTGCCTTGAACAAAAGATGGAGTCTCTTTTACCAATGGTTTCAAGAAATGATCACAGAATTTAGACAAAGGTTCCAATAGGAACCTATCCCGGAGACCATGGGTCTTCCTGGTGGAAGTAAGATGCTCCCTTATGAATTTTAGGTAGAGTGTACAAGTACGGTACTCTAGGATTTGAAACTCGGCCTCGTTCTATGTTATTCACCCTGGTCTCAGGGTGAATGCGGCTATGCTGCTGATGTGTGTAGTCAAATGGGCAGTGGGGTCGTCCACTATTGGGATGTAATAACAATTGTCTTGCAATTGACGGAGACACTCTTCCTTTTAGTCATTAGAAGACATGATTACAATCACACCCCTTTTGTCAGCCTGTTTGATAGTGATCAAAGTGCCATTTATCAAAGATCGTACGGCTTGGGTTTCCATATGGAAATATTGTGAAAGGGCTTGTGAGTTTTATTGCTGTTAATATCTTTGAGCGTAGCTGGTTCAAACATGAGGAGTTCGTTGTGTACCATGTTGGAATTGGGTGTAAAGGTTGAAGGATTTTGAAGCCCTGAGTCTTTTGTTTCCATTTCTGGCGTGTCCGAAAAGAAAGCTTGCAATCTTATTTTTCAGAAAAAAATTATGTAGTTCACAGTTAGCTCTAAATTGATTTTGCTGGGAGTAGGAACAAATCCTAAACCTTTCCTCAACACATTAGTCTCAACTTCAGTCAGAGTTCTGGCAGATAAATTGGCAATACATTTTTCTTCCCTGAGTGACTCCTGAGCTGCATGTGTGAGGTTGCGGTGGTTCCTACCATTGTACATGTTTCTGTCGATGGCCTCCCCTTCTTTTTCCTCTTCCTCTGCCCCAGCCTCTGCCTAAAAAAGGTGGGTTGTAGGGGGTGAAGGGCTATTGTGGGCCCTGTAGAAACGCTGGGTATTGCCACATTGGGGGCCCCTAGATGGAGGCATTCCGTACCCGTACATGGTCGGTGGAGGTTCTCTTCTTACATCAGTGTCCCCCATCTGTTTGTGCTAGAATTGCTGTTGTTGGAGGAGTTCCTTTTATGTGATTATTGACGGTCATCGGAGGACATCTCCTCGTTCGAGGGTTGATAGTCCTCTTTCAAGGCTATACTTTCTTCTTACTGAACTTTTTTGTGTTTTTCTGGACACTGCTGTGTGCCATTTGGAGCGTTGCCATGTCAAAAAACACATATCCCACTGTCGGTTTTGAATTGGATCAATCACCTGTTTCGGCATTGTGTAGGGTCACAGGGAACAACAACAGAGCGAACCGCTCACTCGCAACCTAGAGGTATAATAGCAGACCGGGAAGGGTAAAGGTAATCATGCACCTTACCCCGGTTAAAGGTAATCATGCCCCTTACAGGGGTTTCCAGAATGCATCCACATTTCATGCTCACTGGAAACGCATGTGTACTGACTACCTGCTTCTAGCCTACCTGTGGCGCCTTCCCCAGTGGCAAAGCTCTCAGATGCTTCTCTCCCTTTTTGAGCTATTCTGACTTCCAGCTCACCACGAGATACTGAAGGACAGCAAACCATTTATGTTGGAGAGCTTCAGCAACTCACCAGGGGCCGCATTATGAATACAGTGCACTATACTTGTTTACGCCATGGCACAATATTCAAAAGATGCCCAATGCGCAAACAAGGAAAGTACACCATATTACAAAGAATGTGCTTCCCCCAGGGCCCTCGGGGAAGCGCATTTAAGTTAAACACGGAACAGCAGTTTAAAAGCCCCTGCGTGGATTAGAGATCCCCCTGCTAATGGGTGCAGTGACTGATTGCATCCTCTTGCAGGTGGGTGTCTGGGTGGGCCATGGAATCACCTTCCTCATCCCCAGAGGGTTGCCATCAGGGGGGCGAACTGACAGTCCACCACCCTTTTTGTGGCACGCTTTTAGTGAATCTTCTACGGCATGTTTGCCTCTGCGCCTGCATCCATAATAGGTGGGCATAGAGGCAAAGTGATTCCCTCATTTGCATTAGCCCATGTAGTGCACTAGCGCTAGTGTCAGCGAGCAGTTCTGTAATACAAAAGTCCCCCAGGGGCTCACAAAGCAGACGCACATGCCTGTTGCACCCCGGGCACTTTCTGTAACATGGCCCAATGTAATTTGGGAAGTGTGCTCAGAGGTCTTTTACTTAATATCCATCTTCTAGAGCAGTTAAACAACCCTCCTACTAAAGTACAGCATCCTCTGCGCTCTACCGACAATTTCATTATGCCCCGCATCTCACGGAAATTGCGCCTAGGAACATATTCTTACCTGCAATTGGGACAAAGAGGTAAATACAGCACAGCATTTCATAATACAGGGGATACCAGGGAGAAGGGGTGGACCTTTTAAGTAAACCCCACCTAAGGGGCGGTAGATGAGTGACAAAATGTTTTATTTGAAAAGGAAAAAGAGGTCCCACCCTTCAGGATAGTGGTCGCAGCTTAAGTCTGTACTCATGTGATCAACAAATGCATTCTGGGTGTAGTGGTCTTGTTTAGCTTCCATAGAACTAATTAAACTAACACACCTCAAATCAATTATTTGCGGGGGAATAGTTCAGGACTAGAGATAGTGCCTGTAATGACCTAGAGTGAGGTGGTCACCCTAGTTCTATAGGAAGATGATGGCAGCGAGGGACAAAGCAAAAAGCAAGTCAGGGATAAAATAATTGAAATGATCAAATACAAATATGATGTAAAAACTAGCAAAAAAGCAAAATAATCATAAATCTAGAAAATGTGAAATAAATAGGAAACTAAAATCAGCAGAACAACTTGATCCTCCTATATTCAGATCTGTAAGCTAACTCAGGACAAACAATAATAGAATGTTTCACCACGGACATGTGAAACAGAAACTCAATCTGAAATAGATCTTGTTGGGCATTGAATAGCACTAGAAAGGAAACATTACCTCAAGGTCTCTCCTACTTCCTGCGTGTCGCATCTTTCCTGAACTCCTGCACTCACCTGAACTGCCCCCAATTGAATACCGTAAGAACTTAGTTCTTAACCAAAAACTGTCTGCACCCTTTTCTGGTAGGAGTCATATAAGAGCTCCTACCCAGAGCAACTCCTTGTCTGTCAGCACTGTTAAAATACTGTTTTCCTATGTGCTTCTGGTGTCCATGTTGTTTAGATTTTAGGTCTGGTTTTTCACAGTGCGGCACTAAAACACACCTATTGCTTACAATATGCAATATGTGGTCTTTGGGTTTGACCCTTTCATCCGTTGACTTTTAGATCAGCCTCTTTCAGCCATTGGCTCGAGTTTATGTCAATCATGCTTTGACTTGGCCCAGTGTAGTGTTGATCTCCCACATAATGCTACTGTCTTATGATGAATCTTTCTGACTCCCTCAGAGTATTTACCTCAAACTCCATGAAGGACCACTTTACAATTATAGCCTTCTCTGTCCACTCATGCTGGTTCTCTCCCGTGTCTTGTTCTAAAGGGCTTGCAGTCTACGCATCAGAACATTAAACACAGATCGATAAGACAATGCTAGTAAACAAGACTGTAACCTAAGAGGAGAGCACAGAGATAATGAAAATCAGGACCCCAAATGAGCGATCAAATTACCTATTGTGGAACCTCTAGTAAAAAAATTGACATTGTAAAATACTGAGTCAAGGAAAGTATGGGACCCCCAGAACATACACGGGGATGAAGAACATACAATAAGTCATAGGTAGATGGAGACAAGACTGAGAAGAGAACAGAACAGAGGAGACGGCTTCCAACTCAATTGGTCACCGTATGATGAGAATAAAACCGTCACATTCCTATCTTATGTGGTGGATTAAATACCGCAGCTAATCAGAACACTTGATCTCACGAGGCACCAGGGCCAGAACAAATAATTCAGGATGAAATAAAGAAAAGGGCGTTGTTCAGAGGCTAGTGCAGTATGTATCTGCATTACCCTGAAGCTGTAAGAGGAGATTGAGTGTGATCAACACTTCTGGTCCCGAGTATCGGATTCTGCTGTGCCAATCGGTCCTATAACCACATCCTCCTTAACATGTTGTCTAAGACTTCCTTCAGGTAAGAGCAAATGAGCAGATACAAGTGTCATTACTTTGAAAGAGATCAACACTTCAGCAATATAAAAGGGATCCCTGGAAATAAAAGCAGCCAAGGCCACTAACAATACCCAGTGGCAGCCAAAGAAATTTAAGTGGGAGATGCTACAAAAAGCATAAAATGCAACCAAGACGGGCAGCAATCACAGGGTGCATATTTAACAGGGAGAGTTAAGGAACTGAAGTGATGGCTTCTGGTGTCAGAGGACAAAGTATCAGGACTGGTAGCACAACAACCCAAAAGTGTCTGGCCCTAAACATTAAGATTTGAATGATGGTTTCTGGCAAGAAAGAAGAGAAAAAAGAGAGCACACTAAGACCTTATGACATAGTTGTAAGGGGCATAGAATTAGACAGATTGCAGAGAAGATTGTGGCGGGGGGGGGGGGGGAGGCTTCACACAATTATTGCCAGATTCAAATAATATAATGACAAAGAAAGCAAACTGCAAAAGATAACAGGACAGAAACAACCTTTCATCAAGTACATGCTGCCTATTTTCCCAATGATTTGAAACTTGCCCTCAACAATCACAGGGAATACAGAATGGATTTCCTGTTATCCTTAATTTTTGAAAGGGGTGTAGGTCTCCCAATTTAAGATAAAAGGGAGATATTGAGACTGCGACAATGGAGCTGCCAGGCGAGTTATTGAAGGCAGTCCTGAGGGGGCATTACTCCCAGTACTCATATAAGATTTAATCAATCAGCCAGCTATGGAGGGCTACAGAGCCACTAGAACATTCTGCCCCGTGAGGGAGGAATGTCTTAATTAAAAACAAAAGCCTCCAGAGAGACATAGGATCTACATCTCCAATAACTGAAACTACCACCTCAACATCATATTCTCATTAGATTGTTTTTTTATTACTGTGGGTAGCTTTCATGGTATTTTAAACAACGGATATTGGGGCAGGGTTAAAATTGTATGCCAAACGTTCTATAATATTTTTAGATATGTATGCTATACCCTATGCTTCACTTATTCATGACCTCTCAAAAGTCCCCCTGAGCTCCTTACTTTGCTCCTTCTGGCAGCTGGGTGACCAATGGTATCTGGATGGAAATAGACATAGGTTTATGACCTGATCTATACTAGGATAAAATACTACTGAGGCATCAATGAGTATTTCATTGAGAGATGAGAAATGACTCAATACAAGAATATTGTTTTTGTAAGTGATGAGTAGAAAATGACAGTGCAGCTTCCTAATCTGTGAAGATTGCCAAGAATCAAGCAACCAATAAAATTTGCTTCAACATGGTCGATACTGTGTTTCTCCTTGTAGGCTTATAAAGATCCAAGCTAAACTCCATTACACAGTTGAAGTCCCCACACACACTTAGTTGGCTATCCTACCCAGTAGGTTTTAAAGCCAGTGAATCGGACAGATGACAGACTAGTCAACATTAGTGTCATTAGTGTCACACATGGATCACAAGAGGAAAACTTTGCAATCGTGACTGACTTGATCCATCACCCATCGGCCTTGGGTGTTGATCGCATGTACTCCATGCGCAAATAACCCGACCTAGCAAGACAGCCAACCAGCACTGTCTGGAAGGTAAAAGCAATGATATCAAATTCAAGTTGCCGTACAGTAGCACAATTTTTATGTGCAATGTGTTTTGCCTGTAAACACAATATCTCTGGTTGATATTACCAAGTTTCTCCAATCTCATTTGACTCTTGCTGTTACAGTGGAACACCTTTACATTCCAGTATAAAATCTTGTTTTGTTCATTACATTTTTCTACTTTTTACTAAACTGATTTGGCAATTTTACTGATGTCTTGAATTTACTGTTGTTTTGGTGCTGCTTTAAGCCATTACTACCAGGGGGCTAAAACGAAATTTTCTCAAAGAGATTATATTTTACCTAATAAGGCACTACTTTACTAAACGATATGGAAAGGTGAGATGGGCAGGATGTGAAGGGGGGTATTGCTTAGAAGCGCTCTGAGGGGGGATAGGCTCAATTGAGCGAGCCAGAGCCTGGGAGGCGCTGGTAGATAGCATGAAAGACCCAGAATCGGGAGAGACTAAGCCACTGGGTGGGTCTCCATCTGGGAGCCCAACACTTCAAGGCCTGGGGGTGGAGCGCTGAGAGAGGACCCAGGGGAATAAAGGGTAGCCGACATGATGAACTTATTAGAAGGGAGGGACTAGGATGGAGAAGGAATCCAGAGTGGGAGTGATCCTGTTACATACTTAATGCACTGTAGCGACCTGCAGAAGGAAGAGGGAGGGGGAGGTAAGAAGGGGGAGGGAGGGGAAGGTGAGAAAGGGTGACTGGTGCAGAGGATCCGGTTACAGGCCTTTCCACACAATGCCATGTTTCTCTGCTCATCGATTAATCAGGCAGAGACTCCTGCTACTGTATACATTGTGCGATTGTTAAATGCAATAACATCCGTTTAAAAAAAATAAGGCACTACTTTACCAACATTTGGATAGTTTGAACTTTGACCTCTATTCTTCGCCTGGCTATCCCTTGGGTATTTAGATTCTATTTTACTTACGCTGTGTTTGACGTTTGCAAAGCCTCACTTACAACGCATTCTTTCAAAAGGAAACAAAATGATTTTCTATGTCTATTTTTGAAAGGCATGAGAAACTGGGAAAATATTGGGGGGCAGTGTCTGAAACTTATACTGAATTCACCTAAATCGGATATGGCCCATGCCATAAGGTTGTCGACTGTGCTGATTCCTTGGTTCAAACTTTCTGAAACCGCCACTCGGAAATTTTGGAATAGACAAGATTCAGGTGAAGTTATAGTTGCATCATTGTAAAGTTGAGATTATGAAAAGTGAGTTAAAAATGGACTGCGAGACTAAGAAAGGATGTGACTCTGCCATTGTGTCTGTACCAGTAACCTTCCTGAAAAATAAAGTGTGGTTAATAATGGATATAAACTCTAGAGTTAGGGACTTAAGGTACATGTTA
This sequence comes from Lissotriton vulgaris, assembly GCF_964263255.1. Lineage (NCBI taxonomy): Eukaryota > Metazoa > Chordata > Amphibia > Caudata > Salamandridae > Lissotriton > Lissotriton vulgaris. Next base: position 369,646,414 of record NC_141685.1, read on the forward strand.
ACTGAAAGGTTGTCTATCCACTCATGGGACACCTGGTGTAATTACCCAATCATTTCCGTATTCATATTTTTTGACTACCTATGAAATGAGACAGGGATTTTTTAGAATTGGTCTTTATCCCTTTTATTCCTTTACAGAGATGGCTAAGCTTTTAAATAAGAATGACAGCGCATGTAATTATGGGTTGGAGATTTAATGTACCAACTCCCATTTTATTGCATTCTTTTTATTTTTTGACATAAAGATGGAAATTTTCATGAAAAATGGGGTGTTTTATCGGTGGGAAGCTTTGAAAGTTATTTCACATGCAGTTCCCGGATTTGGTGGGCGCATTGGTTGGTTTTTATTGTCAACTAAGCATAATATCGGGGGCGTGGCCAAGCAACATGGCCGACAGGACGCGAGCCCCTTCGGCTCCCGGCAGGCTGCCACTTTAATCCTGTTAAAAAGATCCTCACAGGGCCCTTGAACTGGAATTTGAGGTGTCCACGAGCCCTGTCTATTGACTGCTGTATCTGGACCCGATTTGGGGCTGCTGGTAGGCAGCGTTGCAGAGGAATCGGCCCAGACTGTCTGGGGGCGGCGCCGTAGATACCAGAGGTCTGAGGCCTAGCTTCGTGAGGCTGTGGCGACTGGACGCCGGGGAGCCCGCTGCCACTGGGGTTTCCCATGGCGACAGGCACGAGAGGGACGACAGGACCCACTGTGCGTGCTCTGACCTGCGCCCGCCTGAGCTGCTGTGGAGGGCCCGTTCCGGGGAGGTACGGTGGAGGGCCCGCTGTCAATAGAGGCCAGGGATTGAGGCCTGCTTCGGTGGACCCAGAACGCCGGGAGGTCCACTGCCATCGGGGCCTGCCGCAACGAGGAATGCAGCGGCCTTGAATCGGGGCCCGCTGAGGTGAAGGTAACTGTGCCCGCCTGGACTGCAGAGGAGGGAGGGGCGCGGGCGGCCCGGCGGAGGGCCCACCATCATCTGCGACCGGAGCTGTGGACTGCTGCCGCGGAATCATAGCGGCTGGATGTTGGGAGGCCCACTGCCATCGGGGTCTCCCGTTGCGGGACGGCGGTCGGCGACGGACTAAGGCCTATTGCTGCTTGGGCCCCGCCGGACAGAGAGTGCCCTACGCCCGCCTGTTCTGCGGCAGGGGGGCTTGACCCGACCCGTCCGGCAGTGAGGGCCCGCACCCCTGGGATAAGGACAGCTAGAATTCGGGGGACCCACTGCCACTGGGTTCTCCTGTTGTCGGAGGATTGACGGCGACGGTCGGGGGTTGGCTGCCGCATGGGGCCCTACCGAGGTGAAAGTATCCTGTGCCCCCCCGGGTCTGCTGAGGAGGGCTTCCCCCTATTGCCCGCGACGTCCATTGTGAGACGCCTCAGCCCGACCACAGTGGGAGGTGCTCGGGTTGGAGGGGAGCTGCCACCGCTGAGACCCGCCGTAAGGCATTGGAGCCTAGAGTCCCGATAGCCCGGTGAGGACCCGCCGGGGCGGAGAGGTGGGCGCAGAAGAGGACTCTCACTACTTGCCACTTGCACTACTGGTGCTATGGGAGACCATACCAGTGGGAGCACTGACTGCTCCCGGGGGGGCTGCTATCAGATCGGATGAACTAGAGAGACAGTTACGCAGTGGAGACAGGTCCACTGGCCCGCCAGTACGGGAGAAACGGCCTGCGGAGGGGACAAAGGGAGGCCCCCCTGCAGCACCGAGTGGCTCCTGCTGACCGTAGACTTCTGAGAGTGTCGCGGCGCACTATTGTAGCTAGGATTTGCGTAGGCCTCCACTGGGACTTGACCTTGAAGTGGGATTTGGAGCGGATTGGGCACTACGCACTGGGGAACCACTGCCGCTGATGGAGAGCGCAGGGGACATCAGCAATGCGTAAAGACAGGATGTCCCGTTCATCGCAGCCAAACACGATAACCTAATACACCACCCAGAGACTTCCCTCACAGCAGATAACGTGCCAGATAGGGCCAGGAAGACGGGGCGGAGGCTCCCGGGAGACCTCTTGGGCGGAGCTGCTGAAGGCGATCCAGGGCTCGCACTCAGCGTTGGAGAGACAAATAGAAACAGTGTCCATTGATGTGAACTTGCTCCGGACGGACCTCCGTAAAGTAGCTGATAAAGTTACGGATTCTGAAGGGAACATTGCGCAGTTGCAGGGAGAAGTGGCGTCCCTCAAAAAAACAGTCTCACAACTCACGGCCACGACAGGAGCCCTGGAGCGGAGAGCAGAAGACGCGGAAGGACGGGCGCGCCGCAGTAACATCAGGGTCCTTGGTGTCCCGGAATGGGCGGAGGCGGGCAACGCAGAGCGCTTCCTGGAAAACTGGATCCGAGCAGAACTTTGTCCGAGGGGTCTGTCGGAGGTCTTCGTGATTGAAAGAGTGCATAGAGCACTGGTTCCTCCGCCGCCGCCGCCATGGGCCCCACCGCGCGCCCTCATTGCCAAAATCCTCAATTACCGCGACAGGGACTATATCCTGAGGGCCGCGAGGGAATCACCAAATCTCACCTTCGAGAATAGCAGGGTCTCTATTTACCCTGATTACACCCAGCAGGTCCAGGAGCAGCGGAAATCTTTTCTGGGTGTCAAACAAACTCCGGAAGATGCACCTACAGTACATGCTGCTCTACCCCGCCAAGCTTAAGGTACTGTCCCAGGGGAAGGCGCATTTCTTTGACTCCCCGGGGGACGTCTGGGAATGGTTGGAGATTAGGGGCGATGACCTCCCGCCGGGCGAACGAGAGGCCTCCCGCAGGAACTGGGGAACCCGTTGATCGTGCAGACGCGCCAGCAGACGACGGCGCCCTTCTGCAGACAGCTGAGAATGAGGAGAGGCACCGAGTTACGGTGGGAAACGATGGAGCCATACGCCTGGAACCGTCAGACGCCAGAGATGTGTCGATGTTATTGAAACCTTCCGAGTCCAATGACATCCTAGTCCCCGACACCCTACAGGTCTCGATGGAGGCCATTTTGCCTACTGCCTCTGCGATCCCTCAAACAGCAGGGGCCATGACCCCGGAGTCGGCGCCTCCACCTTGAAGAATCGGAGAAGATGGATGCATTGACTGATTTGATGGAGGTTATGATTCTTGGCCTGCATGGGTCTCCCCCTGTGGGGAATGCGAGTGCTGAATAACACATAGGGGAGCCCACTTCCTTTAGTATAGTATGTCCAAGGGGGGAGGGATGGAGGCAGGGTGCCTGGTGTCTGGAGAGAGTCTAGCCTTGGAATGGATGGGTTGGACCCTGACTTAATATTAATAGTGTGTGAGTGGCCTTGCTGGGAGTCGGGGAGGTGGGGGGGTTAGTTCCTTTCTTGAGTGGGTTCGCTTTGTTGGGAGAATGGGGTGGCTGTGCACGTCTTGGCACCAGTGGGGAAAGGGCATATTGGCAGGTTTTGTTGTTGCTGGTATTTTGCTCGTGGGTGGGGGCTGTTGGAAGGGGATGTTGCCGGGGACTGTTTCAGGCATCGTTTGTATTACATTCCGGGCACCGGAGGGGAACTACACTGTATACAGTAATGTTTTGCGAGGTAGAATACAACAGAAAGCATGGGGTATAAATTTATGAGTTGGAATGTGAGGGGGCTAGGCACGTGCACTAAGATATTTGAAGACATGGTGTCTCAATTGCATGTCTCCAGGATACACACCTTGTAGACGACGGGGCACAGAAGCTGGGTAAAAAGTGGTGAGGTCAATTATTCCATGCATACTTCTCCACTTATGCCAGGGGGGTTCTGATTTGGGTGGCACCTGGGGTACCATTTGCTATACCGTATGTGGAGGCAGACATACAGGGTTGGTACCTGCTTCTCAGGGCCAAGCTGGATGTTAGGGACATGCTCATTTTGAATTCTTATGCACCCAACACGGATGACCCAACCTTCTTTCAGGCCTTGCAGGACGCCCTGTCCCATGACCTGGGGACTCCTATCCTCTGGTGTGGGGACTTTAATTGTGTTCTCTATCCAGACCTGTATAGGTCTCCACCCCGGGAGGGCACTAAACTCAGAATGACTGTACAGCTCAGGGAGTTTATGGAAAACGTAGGCGCGGTCGATATTTGGAGGTTGAAGAACCCAACACAGAGGGTGTATACCTGCTTCTCACCCACTCACAACACATACAGTCTCCTAGATAGAATCTTGGTAGCAGGTGCAGAGCTCAACATGTCAGTGGACGTCACACACCAGGCTCAGTTTTTATCGGACCATTCGCCAGTAGCTTGCGTGGTTCAGTGGGGGCCCCCGGTGAACCATCATCGGAATTGGAGGCTCCCGGTGGATATCCATCCTTAAGCGTCGCTAAGTCACCGGGGAGCGACGGGTTCCCACCAGAGTTTTACAACAAATTCCTATGTGGTAGTCTCCCACAGAGTATGGCTCGCGGGGAAATCTGCATGATCCTAAAACCAGGGGGTGACAAACTTGATCCGTCATCGTATCGTCCGATCACCATGATAAATACCGACGTGAAAATATTGACTAAACTCTTATCCACCCGGCTAACACCCCACATGCAGCATTTGGTTCACCAAGATCAGTGCAGGTTTATCCCTGCGACGCTTAAGCCATATCCAGCATGAAGTACGAGATAGAGATGACCAGTCGGTCTTGGTCTCCATAGATCTTGGTAAGGCCTTTGACACGGTTGACTGGGGCTTCTTGCAGGAGGTCCTCCGGCTGCCGGGATTGGGGCACAACTTTTGCCTTTGGATTCGTATTCTATACAGTTCCCCTTGCGCCCGGGTACGTTTGGGAGCTGCAAGGTCAGATGAGTGGCAGTTAGGAAGGGGCACAAGACAAGGGCGCCCCTGTCGCCACTGCTTTTTGCCCTGGCGATAGAACCGTTCGCTGTGAGGATTCGAGCTGAGATGGAGCCTTGGGGCATCCAGGTGGGGGACACGTGTAATCTTCTGTCGCTTTATCCGGATGACGCCTTGTTTTACTTGAAGGCCCCAAGGGTGGCGCTCCCGTTGTTACTGCACCATCTAAACCGCTTTGGTGAGGTGTCGGGCCTGCGGCTTAATCAGAGCAAATCCCTGATTTTCCCACTATCGGGATTTGTATTGGTGCCACTTGAAGACTTACCAGAACTCGGGGTGCGCTGGGAACGGGACAGTTTCCGATATCTAGGCATCCACTTGACCTCTACGGAGGTGCAATCACTGGCCCGCAACATGGACTCATGCAATCAGTGCATTCTGGAACACGCTGCCACTATCTTTAATGGGACGACTGGCCATCGCCAAAATGGTCATGTTGCCACGGACACTGAATGTCCTTCAGAACATGTTGTGCCCTCTCCCGCCGAGGATTTTTTTGACCCTTAGCACACTGCTCACATTCCTGCTTTGGGCGGGTCGGCGCAGCAAAGTGGCACTCCATACCGTCGTGCGCTTCTATGAGGAGGGGGGTTTGGAGTCCCCACGCTTTGATCTATACTATTATGCTGCACAACTACTTCCAGCCGCCAGATGGTTTGCTGACGCGGATGTCTGGGAAACGCGATTGCTAGCAGGGAGAGCGTCGGTTCCGGAGCTTCAGATGGCGTTGATGCGCAGGGGGGGCTGAGACCAGGTTACCTTACATAGTAAGGCATACAGCATCCGTATGGCAGCGATTCATAGAACGGGTCCTACGATCAGCGCCATTCCATAGAGATCTACCGATCTGGATACTGGCACCCATAGTAGAAGTCGAACACCAGATGTCCTTCCGGGAGTGGAGAGAGGGGGGTTGTGAGGTCCTGGCTGATCTGTACCCCTTGGAGAGCTTTCTGACGTACGAGCATGCGGCAGAGACCTAATTCCCCCTTAACCGCAGAGGCTGCCGAAGAATTAGACCATCTAGCACCTCCCTCCCAGCTGGCTTTATTGTCCCAGATTGAACTATTGATTAAATCTATTACATCGCCGTTGGTGGAAAAATTAAAGACTCTAGGGGACAGGCTAACGGGCTTAGAAGAATTGATCAAGGCCAACTTGCCACCTACAAAAAACGTTGTTACATCTAACCATTCCCAGCCACCTGCTGCCTCCGAAGTACCTACGCCGTCTACACAAAGCATTAATGCCCAAATTCAGCCACTAGCCCTTAATACACCAGCCCCAAAGGCTCCCAAGATCCCTTCTAAACCCATATTAGCATAGTATACTGCTCCTAGAGCAGAGCTCAATAAAGCACCTCATATATAACTACCCCCGGAGGCTGCTCCATTTGTGTATGTCCTTTCGGGAGTACCAGCACTCTCTTATGGAAAAGTCAAAAGACAAGAAGATCTATTAAATAAGGTTACGTTTTGGTTAACAAAAAATAGACCTCTGCCAACCGACCTTAATGGAAGTATAGTGAGTGTCAGAAGGGTGGGCTGGCTAGGTTCTCTCCCAAAAGACATTCCTGGTGACCTAGTGCTAGTTAAATTTAGGAACAGAACTATTGTCCCATATCTGCAAACCTGGCAGCCCCAAGAAGGAGACAGCCCTATACCCACCTGGGATTTACATGACTTTTATCCCAGTGCGTCACATCCCACTTTTCCAAGACCAAAAACAGGATACAATCATTTGATGGGCCGAAAGGCCTGTGTATTGAATGGTAGTAGCTTCCCCGCTTTTAATCGTTTCGAACCAATGTACAACATCTACAAGCATAGGAAGTTCTATTAATTTGTTTGTAGTAAATAACAACTTGATGTAATGGTAGACCTGTGAATGCTAAGCCTATAAAAAGCACTTAAACAATGATTAAATTATTCCCACAGGCTGGGCCCAAGTTTTTTAGCTTGTACATACTTTGTGCTACTGTATGTTTTGTTTTATGACTGTTTTTAACTGTAAGCTTTTATGATTTTAAACCAAAGTCGAATAAAGCAAACTGAACTGAACTGATTGCCAATACAAACACATACCACAGCCTGACCTCACTCATTTAAAAATGTCTTACAGTGAATGGCGCCACTGACTGTCCGCACAGACAAACATCCTATGGAAAAGGTGCCCTTCACTGCACTGATATTTGTGGCTTAGCCACAGCCAGTAGGTACTGCCGACAAAAACGTACTAGCCTGCTCATTTTTTAAAAAAATTCATCACACACAATTGCCCCAAAGATTGCAGAAAGCTAAAACCATGTTACAGAGCAGATACAGACCCCAGTACCCTGCTGTGCACGTTGACACAGAACCACTAACCGCAGTAACCAAACTGACTGTTTTCTCACTACTGAACCATTTTTCTTGTTTAATCAGCCATTCTAAGTCATGGCAATCACTAAAGACAACCAAGAATGGTCAGTACTTTTACATAGAATCAATAACGAACACAGACAACCAAATTCACATAGAATTGGGACCACGCCAAGAGCAGAAGTGCAAGTCTCCATCACACAGCACTCGCAGAATATGGCATGACACAGTAAACCCGAAACTGGAAACATAAAGTAGGACAGAACTGTGATGCACTAAATGAATGAGCTTCACCTTTCATTGGAAGTGTGTATATGTAGGCTTTTTTCTACTGAGTGTAACATTGTATGTTATACACCATTAATTTCACTTTCTGAGCTAGACAAATAGTGTTAATAAAATGGAGAGATACCTGTGATTCGATATTGATGAAATCGTGCAGTGTTAGCGCATAACTTTTTCAACAGGATCTACTGAATGGGGACAATTTCGTTCTGTTAGAAGCTTGTATTTCCTCCTTTTTCCAATAATATGCATTAAAATGATAAAATAGTAATAAATGGATTCCACTCTATCCCATAATTTGCTTTCCTTGCCATCTCATTTGTCTTTACTTATCTTATAACTTAACCAACCCTATAGCATAGTTGTGTCCTCCACTGTGTCACAGTTTCAGTGGCAGTGCCTAGGGGTATGGGTCTGGTGCCAGCCGGACCTGTAGCCTGACAACAGCATGAGCGCTTACCTTTGGAGCTGTAATTCCTAGGTCCACCATCTGGCCTGCCAACATAGAGGCTCTAAGGTTAGCTGTAGAGTTTGGGTGTTTCTCATATTGAAGGTGGTGGGGAGCATGTATTTTTACTAATACGGTCAGGCTCTTAATGCTGATGCCATCATTTTGGAACTTAGTGACCGTGGTCGAGACATGTTTCACACTTATGGCACCACGGCTCTGCGAATGAACTGCCAGGCTCCTTGCGTATTTACCCCTATGGCTAAACAGCTAAGGGGAAAAGAACAAATCTGTGCATAATTATTTCCTTCAGCAACTTCAACATCTAGAGGTTGTATGACGAAACCCTGCAGGCATTTACCCTGCACTCCTTTACCACGCAGCCAGTACCCTGCGTTACTTTAGCAGACATTTCATTATTGTTTGCTTTAGGGGGCGCTGGACTTTGGAATAGTATGAATTACTATTTCAACTCCAGTCTATGCAACAGTAGAGAAGGTGTTGGACTTAAAAATCCAACACCATCCCAACAAAGCGCCCTTTACAGCAGGTCGTTGTAACAACTTGCTTACTACAGTAATGCGTGGTAATGTCGCATGCTGTATACCATCCTCATTGTAAAGGCTGGTCGGGATAAAGACTGCGGGGTAATGATGTTTCCCACATGTAGTGCGAGATGTCTGATGGCAACGTCCACAAGTCAAGAACTGGGCACATCATGTGGATGGATGAGATTGGTAGATTATCAAAGGCACATGGAGTTTTCGCAGAAGAAAGTCTCATCAGTAGGACTCGTTGGTCCAAGTGACTATTTAAGTGGACAGAGCCGGGCACACTTAGCGATGTGGCCTTTCTGCCTTACTTTTTTCCTGGTGTTCCAGACTGGGCTGGTGGCTTGGTGGGGGTCGTAATAAACAGTGAGTGCAGTTGAATAAATGCATTTTTTTTTTAACAATGATTATTTAGCGCGAACTTGACCCAAATTGGGTATCAGAGCGCTTTACATAGCACCAGTTGCATTACACGAGGACACATTATTTTTTGTTAGGCCGGGGAGATTAAGTGATTGACCCAGAATCACAGGAAGTTCAGTGTCACTGCCGAGACTCGAACCCAGTTCCCCAGATTAGAGGTTGATCTCCCTAGCCATTAGGCCAACTCCTCTCCCCTGTGCTGCACAGAGCCACTAAGCAGCAAGGCACCTCCTTCATATTAGGAAAATTACCGTATTTACCTAAGCACTTGGTCTAGTAAGAAAAGTCTGTGCTTCAGCAAGATTACTGGAAAGCAATCTGGGGGCTCGTATGCAAAGGAGTTTTGTGGTCTCAAAGCCTGTGAATCATAGAAACATAGGAATTTTGACCTTATTAAGCCTTTTTTAAAATATATCAGAGCCCTTGTATGAGTGGGCAAAGTGTTTCAAACATGTGAATCGTAAATAGGATAGGGAAAAAGAGAGGCGCCGCCATTACGGACTTATAATGGAATATATCCATGGTTTGGGCTGTAACCACAGTCGCAAACCATTGATCAGCTACGAGTCACTGATCACCAAATTGGGGTGGAAATTGATTCACAAAGGGGAAACTGCCCCTTTAGAATGGATTTCACTGGAGGCAATTGTCTTTGTGGCTTCAGAGGGAGCAGGTAGAGACCCATGGGACCACTCCCGAAGAGAGGCTCCTAAAAAAGTAGCACCTGTCCCCTTAATGGACAGTGGTTGATTTAAATACGAAATATGTTTCCTGTTTGGGAATACATATGCAGGGATGGAGATCTGCTATCTCACGCGGACCCCATTCCTGCATCAGCTGCCAATTGAGATCTTCCTAATTAATATTCATTAGGACAGTCATTTTGAGACCTTCTACGAACGTATAATTTGCAATGTGACCTACCCCATCACAGTGTGCATCTGCATTCACTAAACCAATCCGCGTGCCCATTGGTGGATTGCGAGTCGGTATCATAATTGAGGCCCACAGTCATTCCCACCCTAGATATAAGTTCTGTGCTTTCGCATGAATCTTTATTTGGAGATTTCAAGGAAATCTGAAAATACGATAACCACACAATTACAACCAGCAGTAAACTCTATTAGTCGAGTAATTACCACTTGCTACAACCCTTCTACGCGATCAGTGCAAAGCAGGCAGGCACAATCATGTCTTACTTGGCTTGCAGGTGGGCCAGCGCGTCTGGAAAGCTGTTGCTTAGGAACAAGTCGAGGGCAGTCATACACTCGCCGAGGGCAACGTTCAGGTCCGACTGAGGAGCCCTGTGCAGGAGAGACAGAATTAAAACAGTATTATGCTATTAATAAAGTCTGCATATAAGCACGTCATGCACTCATCATGCCATTCTACGGAAGAAGAAGTTATTAAATAGAGCTCTGGCTTTCAAGACTGCCATAATTTACTGCAAAAATTACATTAAATTAAACTATTCAAGAAAATCACAAATAAAAATGAGTAATGCGCTGTTCAAATTAAAAATGTGCAATGCCACGAATATTACAGTGATCTCCTAATTAGAAAAGAGTTCCTATATGAGTAATTGTAAGGCAAGAAGTGATTTATTTAGTTGTACCCTTTGCGCAATAATACCCTGATAAATTGTTAATTGATTGTAAATGCATCTGTCTAGTTAAAAGCCAAAATCTAATCAATTTTGTGTGCAAAGATGAGATGCAAATACATAATGAAAACGACTTGTATGATTCACTCCGTTTCCTAAATGAATACACGATTCTGGATTTAAGTTTGTCAGAAAGAAATCCTTTATGTAGCTATTTACATAAGTCATCAGAAATACCAAAAACCATTAGAATATTCAAAAATTTACAGTTAAAATTCAGGTACGATTCAGTGAATCAATTATATTAATGAACACTCAGCCAACACGCGTTTCTCCTTATAGGGGCAGGTTAGCAAATAGTTCCTATACGAGCAATACCTGAAAGCGAAAACTTTGCTACAGCATATTATTCTGTTGGTAAGCTCAAGATTAAAAATGATAACAAAGTGGCACGAGAGCCATTGTCACATACTGGCAATCAAGCCCATTTGTCAAGAGAGGGCCTGCCCAAAAAAAAGCACACTAAGACCCGAGAACGTCATGATTTCATGGTGAGTCTGTGTGAAACAATGTAACATTTCAAGATGCTGATGAAACTAAATTGCCTAGTCGTGTCCCGATAGGTCATACAATATCATATTTACTGATCTTTATTTTGTTGTGGCAAACAGCACTTTGTTGTCAGCCTTGTTAACTGCATATATTCTACGGGGGGCGTGGCTAGCAGCCTAAGATGGAGGTCACATAAGTGACGAGCTACGTCCGGGCCGCCAAATCTGAAAATTTATCTCTGGACCCCTTCGTGGGAGTGGGGCTGGCGGAACGTGGACATGGCAGATTGAGGTGTGCACCCAGTACCCTAAAGCTGCAGCACTGTGGAATGCCCCGACCCGAATATCGATGGTGGTGAGTGTCGGTGATGCCGTGGGCCTGGTGACAGTAAGGGTCATCCTGACGCCGCAGACTCGCCTGACGTTGTGCCGGCTAGGATAGACCCAAAGTCGGAAAGAGGTTGCACAAGAGCTCCAGGCTTTGGGCCTGAGGAGGCACGCCATGCACGAAAACCCGGAGGGCCTCGACGCTACATGGCTGTAGGTCGCACATGAGGGGCGATGTATGCTGCCCCTCCTTATCCCCTAACCTGGTCGGAAAGCTGTGAGGGATGCCGGAGTCATAGATACACTCCTGAGTCTGCGTTTCCAGTGGCGGAGTACGATCGTGATACGTGTCTCCCCCGCCCCCGGCTGATGCTGACTCACCCCCAAGGGGTGGGTCCAGGTACAGAGTGCATGTTGCCCTCATCTGGCACTGACCTGCTTGGGATGCATTCGGGCCCCTCCCAGGGGGAGGCAGAACCAGCACAAACTTGAAGGCACGACTAGTCATGTGATTCCGCACCGTCTGGTGGCGGGGCCTGGGTCCTTGCCACCGATGCCCCCTCCTCAGTTGGCTGCCTCAGGGCTGTGCCACTGACACACAAATACAGGCTGGTGTGAATGTTGACTGAGTGGCGGGCCAGCAGACGAAGACTGGCCTGCTGATACCACTGAGGGGCGGCCCGAGTGTGGTGGACCTGGGGATGGGGTGCTGGTGAATGCAGGGTCCTGGCTTTGAGCCTAGAGGGGCGCGCCGTATACCAAAGATCGTTGGAACCCAATTCTACTTGGATGGAGATCGTGCGCCAAAGATGAGGAGTGTAACTGTGCTGTATGAGCTGAGGAGATGCCGGGATCGGCGACGCAACACTGAATTACTGATTGCCTGTACGGGGAGGTCGGCAGGGGCAGATTATCTCCCCCACCCTCTGCAAGAGAGGATTCCTCCTAACAGGATTGACCAAGAAAAAGCTCCTGGTGCGGTGGACCTCTGGGGGCCTGGATCTTGTAGGGGGCCCACGTGGGCGCACCTCCTGCTACAGCGCTGCTACAATTGGCTATTGGTTGCCCCCCAGGGGTATTGGTGCTAGTGCAAAACCGGTGTGCTTTGTAGGCACGACATTGGCAGACTCAGAGACCAGTCTCAGGATCACCAACACTCGTGCCCCTCCTCTATTGGTTAGAGTACCTACACTACTACGGAGCTGCAGTGGGGGAGTGCCTTGTTGGTGCACTTAACAGTTGGCTGTAAGACCTCACGGGGCTGTTTGGTTGTCTGGACCATGGCATGATGAATTAGAAACAGTGCTGCCTGAGTGACCCGCAGGAAACACATAGCCGCTCTTTACAACGCGGGGAGCGGAATCGTGAGGGCTCCCATTACCACAATTATTAGAGGCTGGTCCTGGTCTATTGAATGGTGCGGATGCTTTAGTGCGTGGATTTTAGTTCCTTGATCAGTAGTCAACATGGGTAGAGGGAAGCTGAGTACCAACTCTAGGTCCAATGGAGGTGCTCCAGCTCGCCACCTTCTGAGTCTTCATTGGGAAGATCTCGTCAACAGGAGGTGAGGGCTGCGGCGGCCCCTCCTGGTGACAAACTGGACCTGATCTTTAAGGAAATTTGAGTTACGCTCAGCGATCGAGAGCCAGCTAGGCACCATCTCTGTGGAACTTAACCTACTTAAGGATGACCACAGGAAGCTATTCAATAAGGTCAAGAACACTGAGCAACTGCTGGACACGATGGGGCCTCAAGTAGCGGACCATAATGGGCAGTTAAAGCAGACGCGCCAACAGATAGAATCTTTGCAAGCCCGTGTCGACGATGAGGAGGGGCGGGCGAGATGCAACAACCTTCGGATTGTGGGACTTCCTGAGGGGACGAAGGGCCCCAACCCGACGATTTACATTGAGGAATGGCTGAAGTCTGCAGTGGCCCAACTGGGCCTGCCTCCGCACTTTACCATGGGACGCGCCCACCGTATGCACACGCGTCAGCCCATACCCGGTTCTAACCCACTTCAAGTCTTGGCAAGAATATTGAATTATAGGGATCAGGATCATGTGCTGCAGGCGGCGACGGATCATGGCCTGCTGCAAGTGGAGAATGCAAGGATTTCTATATTCTCAGACTACACACTGGCAGTTCAGTGGAAGCGCTTCTCATTTATGGAAGTCAAAGCAGGAGTCCAGGCAGCGGGCTTGACATTTGCACTGCTTTTCCCAGCCAAACTTAAGATTAACTACAACCAACGTTCTTTGTTTTTTAACACCCCTGACAGTGCTTGAGATTGGTTGGACAGGCACTTCCCTGATGTGTTGTCGGAAAGGCGCTTGGAATCAACACAACCGAAATCTCAGCGGGCCCCATGGCGGCGCAGGACAGGCCTGGTCACGCAGAGTGTGGGATCCTATCCCCACCTAATCAGCAAGGTATGGAGGCCCAGCAGGAGGCCCTTCAGACTGCTGAAGCACTCTGAGCTTCAAGGCCGCCAATCAGTACTAGCCCTACAGATGAGGGGAACAGTGTGGCATTATTCCCGTCTGAAACTACTCAACACAGCCATGACCCGTTGGGCTGAGCCAGGAAGGTGATGGAAAGAACGCTGCCGCTAAGTGTTTGAAACATATACACCCACTTCAGCAGTAGGACCATGTAGAACCTCAATGCATTCCTAACAAGTCTATATTGTAAAATGATTAGGTTTTACTGCTGTATACACACGGAGGGGGTAGTATAGTAGTATGTAGGCCTGGCCCGTCCTGGGCACGTACTCTTATTTTATACCAGGAAACTTTTGTACTGAGCATGCAGCTTACCTTACAAGCGAAAGCAAGAGTTCCAAGTGTATCATGTTACCCTTTTTTGCACAGTTTGGTTGGGCGAAGTTCAATCATTGGACCCACCATTGGGGGTTGTTTGTATTGTTTTGATTATTGCCGCACATTTTGATGAGGGTGGCGGGGGCCGGTGGGTTGGGGATGGGGCAGGAGGGTCTTTTTGATTAACTAGCAATGTCGGCTATCAAATTGTATAATGTTATATCCTGGAATGTCCGGGGCATGGGGTCGGTCTAGAAGAGACACAGAATAGTTGCCCAGCTACACCGATGCAAGGCTCAAATAGCATATCTTCAGGAGATGCACTTACTACCATCGGTATTGAGTAAATTGCAGAAAAGATGGAGGAGCCAATTGTACGCAACAGCGTACTCCGCCTTTTCTAGAGGGGCGGGAATCCCTTTGCTCAGAGTGAGTCTAGAATAGATGACCAAGGCAGGTATGTTTTGATTTGGGAGCCCTACATGGTAAACAGGTAGTATTGGGCTCCATCGATGATCCAAATGTGGATCAAGACGCATTTTTATCAAGGCTAACTCAGGCACTCTCAGACTCGTTGCAGTACCCATCGTTAATGGGTACTGCAACCATCCCATGATGTACACAGGGACCGCTCCCATCCCCGTTTTCCGAACACCAATGCTGTGACCCAGGCTGTTGCACTGACTAGATTGGCATGTAGTGGAATCTTTGGATGTATGGCAGTCACATCACACAAATATGAGGGAATACTCCTACTCCCACCCACATAACCTACATACCCATCGGGATCCTTTTCTTTGAACCCCAGATTATTCCCTGCCATTCGTACTTTCCTGGGTAAAACCATCTCTGACCATAACCCTATAGAACTGACATTGCACTGGGGACAGGTCCCTACGCCTATACCAACATGGCGGCTGCAACCTTTGAACTTAGAGGATCAGGTATTTCAAGCCACGCTAGCTGAAACCATCAGTACGTATTTTGCGGGAAATGAAGGCACGGCAACAACCAGATCGGCAGAGTGGGAGACCTTTAAAATAACAATACGGGGGGTCTCTATGGGAAACGTTGTGGGAGCTAGAAGGGAGGTGATGAGGGACTTAGCGGAGTTAGAAGATAAGTTGCAGGCATTAGAAATGGCAGTCAGGCAAACGAGACGGGAGCGGAGCAATTACAGGAAGCTAGGATCAAGTATTCTGAACTGTTGGAGCGGCTGCCGACACGATCTACATGCTTACACATTGCGTACACACGCCGAAGCGGATAGGGCTGGTACGCTATTGGCGCGACTGATCGCGCCCCCATTGACTCCCACTCCTACTCTAGCGATATATAATGCACAACACATGCTGGTTACTTCTCAAATTGGCATAAACATGAATTTCCCATAACATTATACAAATCTCTACGTGGCTCCTCTGCTAGATATGACGGACACAATTTCTTTAGAGAATAGACCTTCCCATTGTAACGGAGTCGACTGCTAAGTTGTTAGCAGCCCCGATTACTGCAGCAGAGATCCGAGTTGCAATAAAAGCATTGGCACGTAATTAGACCACGGGCTCGGATGGTCTACCTGTTGAATTTTATTCCACCTACGTGGATGTATTGGCCCAGAAACTGTTACAATTGTATGTCACCTCGCTTGCAGAATGCACGCTACACCCCATTACTAGAGAGGCAATAGTCACATCCCCATTGAAACCGGATAAGGCCCTCACTGACTTGGCATCTTACCCACCCATGTCGATACTCAACACAGAATATAAAATTATAAGTAAAATGTTAGCTTCTAGATTACTTCCTCTATTGCCCAAATTAATACACACAGACCAATGCGTATTTATTCCCAAGCATAGCACTTCTCTTAACATCTGTCGTTATATGCCCTGATGCACACAGCAGCGGGGACAGTACCGTTAGCAGTATGTTTGTCACTAGATATACAACAAGCATTCAACACATTGAGTTGGTCATACATGCTCGCAGTACTAACAAAGTTTGGAATACTCCCAAATATTGTAAATGGATTCAATTGCTTTATACTTATCCCATAGCCCGGGCCAAGACGGAAGCGCTTATATCGCCCACATATCATATTTCTCTGGGAACTCGCCAGGTATGCCCCTCGTCACCCCTATGGTTTGTGTTGGCGTTAGAGTCTCTGGCGCAACACCTACATTGTGTCATGGCCCCATACCGCATCCAAATACAAACAGTAACCCACTCAGTATCACTCTACGCTGACTATATGCTGTTGTATTTTAAAGACCTTGGCATGAATATGCAGGCCATAGCTACAGTGTTCTCACACTTCGATGACATTTCAGGCCTACACCTTAATGCCAGGAAGTCAGTGGCGTACTTCTTTTCTGACACTTACGAGGGAACCCACTAGCAATTTGGTCAATTACAGTTCAAGGCACAACCCACAACTTTTAAGTACCTTGGGATACAAATGTATAGGTCCTACACAGACACAGTAGACAGGAATGTAGTACGGAC
The DNA here is from genome assembly GCF_964263255.1 of Lissotriton vulgaris. Lineage (NCBI taxonomy): Eukaryota > Metazoa > Chordata > Amphibia > Caudata > Salamandridae > Lissotriton > Lissotriton vulgaris. The sequence goes on from NC_141685.1 coordinate 369,663,133, forward strand.
TATGAACTCTCTCCATTTGCGGGTGACATTTTGGAACTCCCTGCCGTTATCAATGGCAGGCCGCTTAGCAGTGTCCAAAATGGTCATGCTACCCAGACTTTTATACCACTTCGTGAATATTCCTGAAGTTTTGCCGACCTGGATTTTTAGGACATTAGACACCTTGCTGACATCCCTGTTGTGTGGAAAAGGTAGACACAGACTAGCTCTGTCTAAGATGCAACTTCCAAGCACCGCGGGCGGTATGGGGGCACCCGATTTTAAAGCATACTGTATTGTTGGGTAGGTACAGTGGTTTGCGTACTGGTTGGCGGGCCACAACTTGTTTGAAATTTGTTACACCCCTGAGCGATTACAGGGCGGAATGCTACAAGCATTGCTACCCCCCGGGCCGACAAGATACAAGACCCTTCCTTTCTATTGTATCTAGCATTACACTATTGGAAGCAAGCTCTAAAATATGTTAAAGTACTGAATCCATACGCTCCCAACATTCCCCTTTGTGCATTGCCTACCCACCGTGGGAGGGTAATTTGATGCCCCACTGGTGAGTTTGTGCACACTAACGCGGTGCCGGACACTCTGTTTCTCACACATGCAACGGTCACACAATATGTCCGGACGTACTGGCTAGTAGATCAGAAAGAACCCCCTATATTTCAAATGTTGCAGTCCCTTCACATAATGGGACATGGGTGCCATCTTCTTTGATGGATGTACCGCGTTCTACGAAAGGACTTAAATATACCACTATTATCTCTCAGACAGAAATGGGAAGTGGTCCCGACAAGAGAATTAGAGGCTAGGGAATGGAGCTCTGCCCTAGGACATCCCCGACGGGTGTCCCGTAACTTCTGACTGAAGACGATACAACTATTAATATTACACAGGGCCTACCTACCACTGCAGGCAATTCAGAAGATGTATCCCGCTACCTCTGCGATATGTCCCAGATGCTCCCACCAACTCGCTGATTTTACTCAAGTTCTGGTTGACACTACATTGGGGAGGTTTTGATCAGAGGTTACTCGAGGTTTATCCCAACTCGCTGAATGCTCCCCTAGGGATACTATGGAAGTGTGCTTGTTAGGTCTTCTCCCACTCCCGAAGAAGGCAAAACTGCTACGCCGCTTCACGGGTTTGGCTCTGATGCTCACCAAACGATTAATAACACAGCGCTGGAAATCTCGCACGGCGCCACGGGAGTGCAAATGGAAGGATGAGGTCATTAGATGGGTAGTGGTGGAAGGGGAAGCACTTCGATGAATATAGAAGACTGAGAAAAAGACCGATTTCTCTTGAATGGGCTCAGTTGATCGAGCAGTTTAAAGCGGAAACAGACGAGGATGCAGCGGTGCCCCTAGATCTACTGCCAGACTAGATAAATAGTGCCTGGTTCTTGAGCAGGTTGTACTGTCTCAAGCATACTGATATGTTTATGTGCGGTTATCCTAACTACCAGTCAATGTAACATGCAACTTCAATTAGTAAATATGTAAGAACGAAGACACAGGCATAGTTGTGTAATATTTCTGAATGACGAACTATTTATACAAATTGTAGACATGCATACTGTTTTTTTCATGCCAGAGAATCATAATAAAATTGTTTAAAAAAAAAAGCACACATTCTACTAAAACATTGCATTAAATAGAAGTGCTAACAAGACAGGCTCCAGATTATAAAACAGAGCTAGTTTAGGAACGCAGCTTCAATTTTCTTCTTGATTCTCTATAAAAAGCAACTAAAAACTTAGACGGAAATATCTCTCTAACAAATGAGGCAATGCTGTGAGATGGACCACATCAATGGAAAACCCAGAGAGTGTAAGTATGGTAGCCGATCCAGACAAAAACGTCCCAAAGGATTTCTGTAATCATTGCCCAGTACGTCATGTAAGGGCTAATAACAGTTTTATACAACTATAAGAGCAACTAATGATTAATTCAGTTTAATGTTGTCACGACTGTCACTCAGGCACTCTGATCAGAATAATCAGACCATTAAAAGTAATCAGATGGTAATACCTGTGAGTTTGTAAACAATTCCGATCTATACAAATACATTGATTGAACTTTAATATATTTGAAAAAGTCTTCAATACATTTTAGCAGACAAATGCATTTGCCAAAACTGCTATACAAAAACTGCTGCATCGAGGCATCAAAATTAGGTCCAGAGGATTGTAGGAGAACCTTTACTTACAACTTCAATATACATCACCAGCAAAAGTTGAGACAGACTGAGGGTTACCACCTATCGTCCAACACAACAATTTGTCTCAACCTAGACAAGAAGGCAATGTTTAATTACTTATCGGTAATCGCATTACTCTGAGTACTTTCTTCCTTATATCGGTCGGTCATTGGGACCCATCCTTCCTCAAGAATGGTTTGCTCACACGGCCTGATATGGCAGCCGTGGGCATGTTCGAGACGTTTTCTGTGGGGGTTGAGTGGTTGACCCTTTTGTACACCTTTAGGAAGGTGGAGGAGGTGTGTCACTTTAGAAATAGGGTGCAGGTTTGCTTCTCCAAAGAGGTGAGCAAGTCTCATGAAAGTAATGCCTGGAAAGAGGAAGAGTACCAGGAGGTAATAGACACTGATCCCCAGAAATGACCATTTTAAGTGGTAGTTACAACACTTGTCTGGTAAAATAGAAAGCTTACAATCTAAAAATGCCCCACCTAACTTAGAGGCAACATTTAAAATAGCCCTGTTTACCTACTGCACTCTTATGTGTATGTAAGAGAAACAGTTTCCAGTTCAAACCACTTTCAAACCCCATCCCCCAAAATAGGAAAATGTCTCAGTTCACTCTAGGTTAAAGGTCTACAAGCTTTTAAATATGCTGCCCCTTCATGTAAAATAATTTCATTGGACCCCCAAAGTGACAAACATATTTTCTCACTGGTATTCTGTAAAATGTTAAATAATGCAAGCAAGTTAAAAGTTTATATGGGCCTTGAGGGCTCACCCCCTAACAAATATTGAAAACGCCGATTTGTAATAGTGCTTTTAAGTTTCTCACACTAGCTATAAGCAGGGTAAAACATAGCAATCAAGTCAAACAGTTTAAGAGAATTCACCTGGTAGAGGGACATACTAAAGGAACTGTCCAAAAGTAATGTTTTATCTTACTGGATTCACCAAAAGTATAAAGGATGTAGAGTAAATCAAAAAAAAATTGACAAAAATATTTTTCAGCCTGGTCTTTTATTTTTTCACATTATCATACCCAGCTGCCAACTTGCCCTTTGTTATAACCTCCAGCAAGTCCTGACGTTGTCAAAATTTGAATTGTCAAAGTGAGTATAGGATGACCAGTATGGACAACACACTTTGTGTTCAGCTATCAAACAAGAGACCGAGCTAAGGCCATACATGGTCTAATAATTCCCACTGATGTTTCTTGAACTTCTATCCAATATTAAGGTTATTCCACACCCCTACAATCACTGCTTGGCCTGGAATATCGTCTTATTTATTTTTTTATGTCCAGAGGGGCAGCCCTATTGATAGCTCCCTCTAGGTTTTTAAGTGCAGTTACATTCTGAAAAATGACTTACTGTAGTATGTCCATACAGGACACCACGAAGTAAAATGATGTTCGAGGCATATGGGCTGCAGATGGTACATTATGAATAGATCGCCATCTGGTGTTGGGCTCGGATGATTGCACTTTGTTTTTCTCTTGGAGAGTCTTTTGTCTCTTGGTGACTCCTCCCTTGGTTGGTAGTGCGCATGGGCATCGGCTCCATCCTTAGATTGTTTTTTTCCGCCATCGGGTTCGGATGAAGATCGAGACGCTCCAGATCAACTTCGCAAGAAAGTGATTTTCGGCGCGTATTCCATTTCCAATTCGACGGTATTGTTATACGAACGCGTTCATTTCCATTCCGACGCGTTACAAATTCAAAACAAAAGAGAAAAACTTGGAACTACGTCGAAGAACAGGAGGCCTTTCTCGACGCAGTCAAGCCCGGAGTCCATGGAAAGGACTCCATTCAAAAAATGTCCAACGTGTGGTGCTAAGTTCCCACACAAGGACCTACACGAGGTGTGCAACCTCTGTCTATCGCCTGAACACGAATCCAGGGACTGCGAAGCCTGCGCAGCATTCTCCTCCAAGCTAACGATTAGAAATCGTTGAGCTCGAAGACACGAGGTTTCCAGAATGCAGGCGGAAGAGATCCCGGAGCTGTTCGGAGACGAACAAATCGAGGAAGAAGAGGACCAGTCGGGGTCGGAAGGGGACCAGTCGGAGGTTGAAGAACTCATCGAGCAACAAACCGTGAGTGACGACGTCCCCTTACCGAAAAACCGACCCCGTGCGGTAACGACCCCGCCCTCGGGCCCGGTCAAACCGCTGAAAAAAGTTTCCGACGCCCCGCCTTCGGGCCCGGCAACGAAACCGAAACTGAAACCGAAACACTCGGACTCCCACCATGTCGGATCCGAGAAAAGGGCGACATCGACTTCGGCACCGAGGCTACATACAAAGGGCAGCTCGGGATCGAAACATTCCATGTCGAAACATAAATATGACTTATCGCCCAAGAGACACTCGATACCAAGAAAGTCGGAATCGAGCAAACATTCGGTTTCGAAAACAACAAGATCTGACGATCGAAAACAAAAGCACCTCTCGGAACCAGGACCCTCGGTACCGATTCAGGAGCAACAGACAGATCCCAAACAAAAGATCTTGTTTATTGATCCACAAACTGGGAAAGTGGTCACGAAGAAGAGAAAGAGTGAACAGTCAGAAGATAAACCTCTTCCTTCAAAAAAGAGAACAATGGGGACGAATATAACTCCTCCTGCTTCTCCTCGTCCTAGAGTAACACCCTCTTCTCCTATTCCTCACAATCGGCCAAATATTCCTACACCTTCCACACCAAGGCCAGATACACCTCAGTCAGATGTAGACAGTGATCTGGGGGAGGGAGAACCTCAAGGGGATGACGAAACTATCCCAGATGAGGAGGATCCATGGGAAAATTATGATGTAGGGTCAGATGAGGACAACGACCCAGAGCTATATCCCTCAAAGCCTTCACCACCTGATGATAACACAGGTTTTGTGCAGCTCATTAATAGGGCAGCAAAATACCATAAGGTAGATATACATACAGAACCTCAAATAGAGGATTTCTTGTTAGAGACTCTACCTAATGCACAGAGAACATCAGGTACTCTTCCTATGTTGAAGGGTCTTCTTACTCACACAGATGAGATATTCGAAAACCCAGTGAGAGCCAGGGTGTTAAACCCAAGAATTGATAAAAAATACAAAGCGGCCCCAAAAGACCCAATATTTATTAGAGGGCATGTACCGCTAGACTCGCTGGTGGTCTCAAACGCTCGTAAGAGAGCAAACTCATTATCTACAGGAGAGGCTCCTCCACCAGATAAAGAGTCAAAATTAATAGATGCATCAGGTAAAAGAGTAGCATCACAGGCAGCGAATAGCTGGCGTATAGCCAATACACAAGCACTACTCGCACGTTATGACAGGGCACATTACGATGAGTTAGAGAAACTTCTTACACATCTCCCAAAAGAGCATCAAAAGAAGGCAGACCAATTAATACAGGAAGGTAAAATAATAACAAATACTTCCATTAAGTGTGCATTAGACGCAGCAGACACTGCAGCAAGGTCTATTAACACTAGTGTCATGCTAAGAAGGCACGCATGGCTTAGAATCTCAGGATTCAAACAAGAGGTACAAACAGCCCTACTGATCAAACCATTTGATCAGAAGACATTGTTTGGTTCAAGCACAGACGAGACATTAGAGAAAATGAAGAAAGATACGGAAACGGCTAAGTCAATGGGAGCATTGCAACAGCCAACACACAGAGGTTCCTTTCGTAGATCCACCTATAGAGGGGGCTCAAAGAACACAGGAACGAATCAGCAATCCACATCTTTCACACCAACATCACCCAGAGGTAATTCAAGAGGCAGTTACAGAGGTAACAACAATAAGGGAAGAGGCCGCGGAAATAATAATAGCCGCAACGCCTCAACACCAAAACAGTGACTTCATAGAACTCCCCCCAGACCACATAACACCGGTCGGGGGACGTCTATCACAGTTCCTACCTCTCTGGGAAAACATCACGTCAGACAAGTGGGTGAGACAAATTATCCAACATGGTTATTGCCTAGAACTCACAGATACCCCACCAAACATCCCCCCCAAACAGCGTCCAATGAGTCAAGATCATCTGACATTGTTAAGAGAAGAAGTGCTAGCACTTCTACAAAAGCATGCAATAGAGAAGGTCCCAAAACATCAACAGGGCACAGGAGTATACTCTCTATACTTCCTGATCCCCAAAAAGGACGGGTCCCTACGACCAATATTAGACCTCAGACCTCTCAATGCTTACATAAATTCGGAGCACTTCCACATGGTCACGCTCCAACAAGTACTCCCTTTACTGAAGAAAGGGGACTTTCTTTCTACACTGGATCTAAAAGACGCTTACTTTCATATCCGTATTCACAAAGCCCACAGAAAATACCTAAGGTTTGTGTTAGAAGGACAACACTATCAGTTCAAAGTCCTTCCATTCGGTGTCACAACAGCACCGAGAGTTTTCACAAAATGCCTAGCTGTGGTGGCAGCACACCTAAGAAGACAACAAATACATGTCTTCCCATACTTGGACGATTGGCTAATAAAGGCCAAGTCAAAGGAAGAATGTCTTCACAACACACAGAAGACAATTCAATTGCTGCACCACCTAGGGTTCACGGTGAACTACAAAAAATCACACCTGCAACCAAACCAGATTCAGCAATACCTGGGGGCTACAGTAGACACAGAAAAGGCAATAGCGTACCCCAACCCAATCAGAGTACAGACAATGGTCGGGTTAATACAAAGATTTCAACCACAACACTCACTACCAGCACGAGTGTTTATGCAACTATTAGGCATGATGTCCTTCTGCATACTGCTAATACCACATGCAAGACTACAAATGCGCCCACTACAAGAGTGTCTAGCGACACAGTGGAATCAGGCTCAAGGGCAGATTACAGATCTGGTGTTGGTAGACGACCGGACGTATCGCTCTCTGAAGTGGTGGAACACAGAAAACATTTCCAAGGGACGGTCGTTCCTAGAGCCAATTCCACAAATGATAATAACAGCGGACGCATCGCTCTCCGGATGGGGAGCGCATATGGACAGATACACAGTACAGGGGAAGTGGAGTGTGCAGCAAAAGAAACTGCACATCAACTACCTAGAGCTATTAGCAATATTTCTAGCACTAAAAGCTTTCCAAATGCAAATAACAGGCAAAGCAGTCCTGATCAGAACAGACAACATGACTGCAATGTATTATATTCAAAAACAGGGGGGGACACACTCTCTCCAACTGTCCAGACTAGCACAGGACATATGGAGATGGGCCATTCCTCAAAAGATCTACCTGTTAGCGGAACACCTACCAGGAGTTCAAAACCAAATAGCAGACATCCTAAGCAGACAGTCAGAACAAGTACACGAATGGGAGCTGCACGACCAAATACTACAGCCATTCTTCCAAAAATGGGGGCAACCAGAGATAGATCTGTTTGCCAATCATCAGAACGCAAAATGCAAAGAATTCGCATCCAGGTACCCACACCAAAGGTCCCAGGGCAATGCACTGTGGATAAATTGGTCCAACAGATTTGCTTACGCGTTCCCTCCTCTACCACTAATCCCATTACTGGTTCGGAAACTGCAGCAACATTCAATGACAATGATACTAGTGGCACCCACGTGGGCAAGACAGCCGTGGTTCACCACGCTGCTACAACTCTCACAAGTACCACATCAAAAGCTAAGGTTATTACCCATGCATCTTACACAGAACCATGGAGAAATAATGCACCCAGATCCCAAACAACTGAACCTAGCGATCTGGCTCCTGAGGTCATAGAGTTTGGGTATTTAGATTTACCACCAGAATGCATGGAAATCATTAAACAAGCAAGACGTCCTACCACCAGAGCATGCTATGCAGCAAAATGGAAGAGGTTTGCTATACACTGTAACAGTAAGCACATCAACCCTTTGGACGCATCTACTAAACAGATCATTTGCTATTTGTTACACTTACAACAATGTAACTTAGCATATACCTCTATCAGAGTGCATCTAGCAGCCATAGCGGCATACCTACAAAACAGACAACATCTGTCATTGTTCAAAGTACCAGCAATTAAAGCTTTCATGGAAGGACTCAAAAGAGTCATCCCACCAAGAAGACCACCTTCCCCAGTCTGGAATCTCAACATAGTGCTTACCAGACTAATGGGGCCACCATTTGAACCTATGCATAGGTGTGAAATACAATTCCTCACATGGAAGGTAGCCTTCCTCATAGCTATCACGTCACTTAGAAGAGTAAGTGAACTGCAGGCTTTTACGATTCAAGAACCATTTATGCAGCTGCACCAAAATAAAGTGGTTCTTAGAACAAACCCAAAATTCTTACCGAAGGTTATTTCAGCATTCCACATCAATCAGTCAGTGGAATTACCGGTTTTCTTTCCAAAACCACAAACAGTAGCTGAAAGAGCCCTACATACACTGGATGTTAGAAGGGCCATATTGTACTACATAGAAAGAACACAAACTTTCAGAAAGACAAAACAGCTATTTGTTGCGTTTTCTCCCACACATAAAGGCAATCCCATCTCCAAAGCGGGCATTGCCAGATGGATTGTAAAATGCATTCAAATATGCTACTTAAAGGCAAAGAGAACATTAACTGTTCCTCCTAGAGCTCACTCTACACGTAAACTAGGAGCATCTATGGCATTTCTGGGGAACATTCCACTAGATGACATATGCAAAGCGGCTACCTGGGTTACACCGCATACCTTCACAAAACACTATTGTGTAGATGTGCACACAACACAACAAGCTAGAGTGGGACAAGCAGTATTAAAAACATTGTTTCAGACAGTTGCAACAGACACGGGTGACCACCGCTAGGGAGAGAACTGCTATATAGTCTATTCATAATGTACCATCTGCAGCCCATATGCCTCGAACGGAATATGCTACTTACCAGTATGCATCTGTTCTTGGCATAGAGGGCTGCAGAGTGGTACATGCCCTCCCAGCCTCCCCGGAAACCTGTGTCTGTTCCAACATTATCTTATTTAGATACACTTACATGGGCACTCTTATCTGTATTCTACTATACTACTCCATCTAACCCTACTATGGCAAAACAATCTAAGGATGGAGCCGATGCCCATGCGCACTACCAACCAAGGGAGGAGTCACCAAGAGACAAAAGACTCTCCAAGAGAAAAACAAAGTGCAATCATCCGAGCCCAACACCAGATGGCGATCTATTCATAATGTACCACTCTGCAGCCCTCTATGCCAAGAACAGATGCATACTGGTAAGTAGCATATTCCTTTAAGTAGATTCCTTTATTTCCAGCCCCAGGGCAGCAGGCACAACAAGTATGAACGGTCTCTTAGCAGGAATGACTAACAAACAGAATACTAACCACATCATGAAATTCTGGGTTCTAGACAAGGATACACAGTTCGAACAATGACTTAATGCAATTCTAATAATGGAACACAACTTACCATGTAAGCACTATACTACACCCCCCTTCCTAAAGTAAAAACAAAATAAAAATATAATAATAAAAAAAAAACTTAATGACAATCAAATATTTCTAAAGATTTGGGTTTCTTAAAAACTCTAACACTGAAAGTGTTTGTAATTTTTTCATTACAAATAGGTGCATTGATATCAGGAATACATTGTGAATTCCTAATCAACAAAGCAGGTTGAATGATGGGAGGAATAGTTTGAGAGGAGTGGCACTCGCAGAGTCAGAACAGGTGGAATCCGAATGGCCTACTTGAGGAGTAGTGTCAATAGATGCCAACCACCCAAAATTTGAACTTTCCTTCTCAATATTCTCCATTTTACCACAGAGGTCTGATGAAACTGGTGCAAGGCGACTGAAATGTTTTGCCATTGTGCAACATTCCATCCATCAACTAGTGTGTTTTTCAAGGCGACTGAAATGCCATACTTCACCATTGTGCAACAAGGCAGTGCTGTTCATGACTTTCACAACACGTTTGGGTTCACTGAACTTGCTTTCCCCTTTAGGGGCATTCTTTGAACGTTTTTCGCGAACCCATTGACCTTCACACAAAATGGCTTGTTTCGCACCATGTTTGTGATCACAGTAAATTTTGTTTTTCATTTGGGATAGTTTAATACATTCTTTCACTTTGGATATATCAGACTGAACCATACCATTCTTGTTCTACCAACTTGGATTGATTATAGAATGAGGAAGAATAGTACTCCTATAGGGTCAAAGCTATTTTTTTTAACTCATCATTCCAGGATAAGCTTCCTTTATTGGCTAATTGGAGAATTCCCTTGATACTGCGATTGATTCGCTTAACAAGCCATTGCCACTGGGATGATATAGCGCAGTAAACCTCTGTTGGATGCCAGAGGCAACCAAGTAATTTTTCATTTTCAGTGATTTAAATTGTACACCATAGTTAGAAAGGATAACTCCAGGAAACACTTCTCTAATAAAAAATGTATCCAGGAATGTGATAACAGTCTTGGTGTTAACCATACTTACCACACTTACTTCCAACTACCTGGAAAAAGTGTCCATCAGAACTAAAATATATTTTTGTGAACCATCTTGCCACACAACGGGACCCATAAAATCTACTGCAACCACTTCCCAGGGTAGTTCTGGACAAGAGGGAGAAGCTAACGGTCGGTTAAATGTTTTAAGGGTTTTGTCGGAGACCTCACACTTGACACAGGCTCTGACACATCGTTTCACATCCATGTCTATTTTGGGACACCAATAAAGCTCTTTCAACCGTAACTTGGTACGTGTGATGCCAGAATGTCCTTCATGACAAAGATCAAGAATTTTGGTTCTTAAACTTTTAGGAACAACGATTTTGTCACCACGTAAGATTAAGGAATCATACAAACTGAGTTCATCTCGTACTTCCCAAAAACCTCTGAGTTCATCAGTGATTAATTTTTTATCCATTCCACTCCAACCACTTACAATTAACTGCTTTAATTCAAGCAAAATTTGATTCGCACTCTCTGCTTTGGACCATTCTTCTTTACTAAAACTGCTCTGCGATGTGTCAAAGGTTACTGAATCGACTGAAATATTGTTCCAAGAATTTCTGTCCAGTTCAGTTAAAGGTAGAGACATACGACTTAAGAAATCAGCTGTGAAATTTTTAACACCTGGTACATACTGTATATCATGTAAAGAATCTTCTAGCCTCATAGAGAGTCTGGCAATTCTGGCTGTACCATTGGTCAAACCTTATGTAGTTATTAGTTTTGTAAGAGGTTTATGATCACAGTGTACAACAAATTTCCTACCCCACAAAAATTTCCTGAAGTGCTCCAGGGCCCAAACACATGCTAGTGTTTCACGTTCAATTACTGAGTAGAGTTCCTCAGCAGGAGTAAGCGAACGTGAAGCAAAGGTAATGACCACTTCTTTATTATTGACATCCAGTTGAGTTAAGACAGCACCCAGAACTTTGCTACTAAAATCAGTGGTTATGATGGTATCAGCAAAAGGAACAAAACCTTGAAGGTTAGGAGCTTGAGTAATGGCTTTTTTTATTTAATCAAAGGACTGTTGGCACGCCGAACACCAAGAGAACTATGATGGTATCAGCAAAAGGAACAAAACCTTGAAGGTTAGGAGCTTGAGTAATGGCTTTTTTTATTTAATCAAAGGACTGTTGGCACGCCGAACACCAAGAGAACTGTACTTTGTTCTTGAGAAGAGATCTCACGACATGTCTTCTCAGATAATTTTTCCACAAACTTCGAATAGAACTCTGTAAGCCCTAAGAACGATCGAAGATCCTCCTTGCACTTGGGTGCGGTGCTTCACTAATGGCTTTTATTAAGCTAGTTTTGGGTCTGATTCCTAGGGAACTTATTTCGTGACCAAGGTAAGTAACTTGTTTCTCTGCAAATTTGCACTTAGAAATTTCAGCAGTGACTCCCTTATTTTGCAAAACACTCATAACGGTTCTTAAGCATTCATCATGTTTTCTCTTGTTGGCTCCCAAAACGAGTATATCGTCCTGAAAAAACACCACTCCTTGCTTATGACCAAATAACTCATTCATTAACCTCTGGAAGACGGCTGCAGCACAGGCTAGGCTGAATGGCATTCAGCGAAATTGGAAACAGCCAAAAGGGGTACAGAAAGCAGTAGAACGTCTGCTCATGGGATGCAAAGAGATCTCATGATATGCTCAGGAGAGGTCAATGGTAGAAAACCATTTGGCACCCTTTGTTAATGAAAGCCTTTTGTCAATCCTAGGGAGTGGTAATTGATTGACAATAATATTGTCGTTTAAGTATCCAAGGTCAATACACATGCAAATCTTTCCATTATCACATCTAGCAATTACAATGGGGAAAAACCCATTCAGATGCTTCAACAGATTTGATTATGTGAGCGTCTTGCAACTTTTTAAGTCCTTTCTTTACCTCATCTCGAACAATTAAAGGGATGTGACGAACTTTGTGTATTTTAGGGACAGCATTGGATTTGACAAGCATCTTATGAGTAAAACCATCCAGTTTCCCAATACTCCCATCGAAAACTTCAGGGAATTCTTCTAAAACCCACTTTTTTGTGTTTTCAGCATCACAAAGTACCAAAACCTGTTTAGGACTATTTGGATCTAAAATGATATTAAGATCACGTTGGTCTTTCCAACCTAAAACAGAAGGTCCCTCAGTTGCTACATATAATTCATATAAAGCTTCTCTGCATTTAAACAAAAAAATGAGAGCCCTATACCCAAGCATGTAAATTTTTTGGCCGGTATAACTCTCTGGATGGACATCGGTATGTTGTAAGAAAGGGCCAATGTTATTGGAAAATTTGTCTTACCAGATGGATCCAGCGATTATGGTAAAATGTGATCCAAATTTGCTGCAACCTATAAACCTATACCTCCAAAAGAAATTGTACACAATGGTTTGCTATTGTCCTCACCAGCAATATTCACAACCACATACTTCTTGGTACTATTGGATACAATATCAGAATTCTGGAAGGAATCACGGCTTTTGGACATCTTTCTGATATTTCCGCTTTTTTTACTAGAGTGATAGTCTTTAAGAGGTGAGTCACCCTCAATCCATAGCCCGTCTTGGATGTTCTTATTCTTGGTACACATAACTACTTGATCTCTAATCATGTCATCGAGTAACGGGCCAAATTTGCATAAAATTGCTAAATGTTTTAATGCAGAAATGAAATCATCAATAGATTTGTTGGGGTATTGTTTACGTTTGTAGAATGCACGCCTAGTTACGGCAACACATACAGCTAGTGAGTAGTGATCATCAAGATCGGCAGTGGCACATTTAAAAACATCCAAATCCCCACTTCTTCAATTTTTTGCAATGGACTATAAACTCTATGGCCTTCAGGACCTAAACAATGCATCAAAATTCTTTTTTTTCTTTCAGGGGACAAAATACTGCCATTATCCTCTAGAGTGGCAATATAATTTATAAAGTATTCCTTCCATTTCTAGCACTTGACACTGGGTTCCTCTGGATTGGTAAGAAATTCCTTGTGGGTGTTCAGGGTGATGTTGACACTTGAAGCTTGTGTAATAGTTGATGTAGAAGGAGTTGTGCCTGAATTTCCTTCCATGAGTAATTGCGTAATAATGCACACACAGATGATAGTAAGACAGTAACAGTAAGGGAAAAAAAGGGAAAAAGAATAAAAAAAAAGTTTTACTGTTATTTAATGTCAGTTACAATATTCATCTGGTTGCAGTTGGATATTGGACGTTCCAGACGTCGTAGTAGAAGAAGTAGTATAAGACCGGCTGTGTAAATAAAATATTGGTACTTCACAAAGATAGACGATCCAAATTGGCCACTGGAGTCAGGCAACGTGACCTCGCACGTTTTGACGTTGTGACGTGGGAACGCTAAGACGTTCCAACCAGTTGCAGTGCGATCAGTGAAACGCAGAAGGAGAATGGAATTTCTGCGCTCGCGAAGCAAGAAACAACGCGTGGAACGGCGGTTGCAATGCGTTTAAAAGCAAGTACGTAAACAAAGTTTGTACGTTGCAGAAGAGGCAATGGAAAACTCACAATCAATTGGCGAAGTTCCATCGCTGAAATCCCTCTTCTGTTCTTTACAAGTGAAATTGGTGCCTTTCTTTTTTTAAGAAATGTTGTAACCCGTATTAATCTCCAAATAATAAGGCTTTTTCCATGTAAAGGTTGACAGGGGCTGGCCTTCAATTGTTGCCAAATCGGTGTAGTATCTCCATACAGGACACCACGAAGTAAAATGATTTTAAGTAGATTCCTTTATTTCCAGGCCCTGCGCAGCAGGCACAACCAGTATGAACGGTCTCTTAGCAGGAATGACTAACAAACAGAATACTAACCACATCATGCAGTTCTGGGTTCTAGACAAGGATACACAGTTCTAACAATGACGTAATGCAACTATAATAATGGAACACAACTTACCATGTAAGCATTATACTACACTTACTCTTGAGTTTCGGCCACAGCCGCCGGATTTTCCACTGTCTCAGGCTAGCTCTAATTTTTTTTAATACAGGAGAACACTCTCTGCCATATTGTTACATTATTTCACGTCACAAGCATGTAAAATATGTTGAAGGTGATGACACATGGCGAATTCTCCTGTCAACTAGGAGTTGAACAGACCCCAGTCCTAGCTCCACAGAGTTTTGTAGCCAAAGGACACCTTTCCCATGAAGTGAAGGTGCATCACAGCACAAACAGATAGTGTGCCCAATCTGAATTAATGCCCCTGCATTGCATCCTCGTTTCTATGTGCACTCACCAACTTACTTAGTCACCTAGCAGGCACTTGCTCTGAATGCTTGGCCTTTGCTAAGTGCTTCAGTAATTTGTGTTCCACAACAATTGCCTCATCATAGCCTGCAGCAATGAGTAGGAAGTCTGACATGAAACCCTTTCTCGCTGTAACTCCTCGATGATGAAGGTGATGAGATCACATAGAGGTGTAGAGTCAAAGACCACGGAAATTGTTGATGGATAAAGTAAGTTTATTTGTGGATAAAGAAGCACTCCCAGCAACACATCTGAAGGCTCCGGACAGTCAGCAGCAACTGTCCTAACAGTAACTGTACAGCATGGAACGGCACGATAACACATCGTGCCGTGTAGCGAGACACATACAATCAAAGAATAATAAATGCACGAGATACACTTGAAAAGAAATACATGCGCGAGAATTAACACGCGCATGCATACACAACACACCTTCCTCCCTTATAAAATGAAACAAAAGAAAAAGAAAAAAAAACAAACTAAACTTAAAATTTTCCTAGCATGTAAGCAACAAAGTCTGACAACCATTTTGGTTTTCTTGTAGTTCTTTTCTGCAAAGAAACATTATTGCTGTAGATAGATTGAGATTGAGGAAGAGATTGGACACCTATATTCTGAGTGATATTACTACCACTGGAACAACAGGGTGTTGCAGCCATGTCACTACAAACTACATCTCCACTCAAATCCTCATCCAAATATGAAAAATCAGAATGTTTCAAAGTAGATTCCTTACAGTAAACATCCTTATCAGCCTTGAGAATAGCAATCCTACTGAGACTCCAAACTTTATTGTCTGACAATCTCACTGAGTTTTTTAAAATCTCAATAACTTCAAAAGGACCCATGAACAAACTTTCACCTTTCTTGACCTTCCAAGGATTTTTTGACTTTAACCATCATACCAATTTCTACTTTCGGATCCATTTTTGAACCAAACCCCTCATCAAAGTACTTCTTATTGGTACAATGGGTACGAGGAAGATTCTCTTTAACCTTTCCCAAATCCACATTAGAAGAAGTTGACTTCACTAACCATGACGGATTCACTTTGGTTCTGGGAATTCTTCCCCTCATGATTTCAAAAGGAGAATATCCAGTCATGGAATTCATAGTTGTTCTGTACATCCAAACTTTCTTAAAAATGTCCACTTCCCATTTCTTGTCTTCACTACCAACAGACTGTATAGCACCCTTCAGAACTCTATTGAACCTCTCTATCACTCCATTCCCACTTGGGTTATATAGAGAAGTAGTGGAATGGACTATGCCAAGCCTTGAAAAGTAATAATTTGCTTTCTTTGAATTGAATTGGACTCCATTATCAGTTATGATCCTTACTGGTAGCCCTTCTTCAATGAAAACCTTATCTAAAAAACACAAAACCGAGTCAGTATCTATTTTATGAACATCCTTGATTATGGGCCATTTAGAGAAAATGTCGATTGCCGCAATGATGTACTTAGAATCACAACCAATGGGACCCATAATGTCCATAGCAATAGTTTCCCATGGATTGTCAGGAATAGTATGCACACCCATATTGGGTTTAAGAGTAACCAACGACTTATCGGAATTCGCGCAAACAACACAATTCCTAACTAAACGTTCAATAAACACATCCATGCCTGGCCACCAAAATAAATGCTTAACTTGTTGTTTAGTTCTGACCATGCCACTATGATCTTCATGACCCTGTAAAACTATGACCTTTCTCACACCCACCGGTGGAACAATACGTCTTTTAATGACATTGTCACAATATGAAAGTTCTGATCTCACCTCCCAGAAACTCTTCAACTCTGAACTAAGATACTTCTTATCAGGCCAAACACCAGTGATGTAACTTGCCACATTCTTTAAAATCTCATCATCCTCAAATTTCTCCCTCCATAGAGTCTGATCAATAGAAATGGGACCCTCATCATGAATCATAGCAATCTGAAAATCATCCCACTCATTGTGCAAATCTTCTTGAATGGGTAAAGGCATCCTTGACAAAAAATCAGCAGAAACATTTTCCCTTCCAGGTACATATTGTATATCATAAATAAAGTCCTGTAAGCGCATGGACATGCGTGCAATGCGGGCTGAAGCTCTCAACATCCCTTCAATAGTGAGAAGACGTACTAAGGGTTTATGATCACTCCTCAATATACACTCCTTACCCCAAACAAACACTCTGAAGTGTTCCAAAGCCCAAATGCACGCTAAAGTCTCCCTTTCTATTGTGGAATACTTTTCCTCAGCAGGAGTAAGAGCTCTGGAGGCATGTGCAATAATGACTTCCTTTCCTTCCTTAGTTCTCTGAGTAAATACAGCCCCCAGCCCTTTTGAGCTAGCATCAGTGGTAATAATATTTTGTAAAGAAGGATCAAAACAAGAAAGTGCATTCGCAGAACAAATAGCACTCTTCACATCACAAAATTCCTTCTCACACTCATCTGTCCATTCAAAAGCAACTCTATTCTTAATCAACTGTCTGATATTAAATGTTCTACATGAAAAATCAGGTACATATCTGGCATAAAACTCAACTAGTATAGATAAAAGTGAATCTATTGACAAATATGTAACTGGCCTGAAAAAAAACTTGCATTACATTGTCATTTCGGTGTTATTCAAAAAGAATTAGTTATGGATCAGGTAGTAATGCATGCTTATGAATCGTCTATTTAAGAAAGATTGTGGATTAATGTAGATAATCATTTAAAAGATGTTCTTGCTGTAGCCAGGAAGCCTGAGATGTCTGGCAGGTGCGCCAAAGCACTTAAGATAGCCAGTTGTCTGAGCAGCAGGAGACGGTTGCCAGGATGCTCATGTATAAAACCCAAGTTTTCACCTCAGGTAAATCTTCCAACAAGAAAGATGCAAGATTAAGTAAAAAAAGATCTCAAATTATTTTGTTGTGAAAGTAGGTATCATTTAGCGAATCATATGAAATGTCCAGCAGTCAAACAAAAGTGTACTATTGGTGGCAAAATCAGTAATTTTAGCCGCTTTTGCAATACTGAAATTTCAGAAAGAAAAAGTTAAATACATTGAGGAGGGTGCAATCTCATCTTCTAATGACGATAGTGATGATGAAGGTTGCAATGTTCTAAATTCAAAGGGAAAAGTGGTGCTAAACATTTCTTACAGTGATGACTCCAGTAAACCCATGCGTCTATGGGCAGGGTTAATATACGCATTGCTGCTGATTCCGGTTCACCATTTACTATTGTTAATTATTCTATTTGGTCCAACAAATTTGCTGATAAGCTCGGTCCCAATTTAGTTGATGGTGACATTGCTCTTGAGAGTTACAATGGTGAATCTATTAAATTGCTGGGTTATAGAAATCTCATCTTCAGGTTAAAAAACAAACAAGCCTTTAGCTTTGGGTGCATTTTATGGGTTTTTCCTGGTCGTCCCGTCATTTACTGTATTGGTACAGCCTACCTGTTTTGTCCTTGGCTACCCGGCTATTTTGTGTATACTTACTGAAGGGAGAGGCGTGCTTAATTAGAAACTTGGCACAGCCCATTATGCCTTATTAAGGGTGGGAACCTTAAGGGCAAACATAGAGAGATTGGCACTATGGATATTAACTGCTTGTGTTGGAAGTATGCAGTTATTCAGCAGAAGCATGGGTTTCCAGCATTTGCGCTTATTAGTTTCTCTTCGCTTTATCTATAGGCTGCTGGCTTTTGATTCTGAACTATAGAACTTCTCTGAGGTGACAGTGATTGGGTTGGCTGCATACGCTGTTCGGGCTAATGATATGGCGTTTTTCAAGTAAGTATTGAGCCTTATATAATTGGCAAAATGGTACCTTCCATCCACACAATATATATATAAAATAGATCGTACACTGCAGGTCTAGATATTGCAATATTGTCCGTCATTAAATTAACAGATTGATTTGATGATGCTCCTGCTTCTATTGGCGAACCTTACCTTGTCTGATCACTAGCCAGATAGATGTATTAAATAGTGGAGATATATAAGATTAAGTGGCCATTCTCTGTTGGAGTTACTATAATGCACAGTAATTTTCGCATCCTCTCACTACAATTCAAGTGGGTATTTACCTATTGATTTGAGACCTGGTTATGTTTTTTCCAGGGGATTGTTTGGGGTGATTTCGTGTGGGCTTGCATAATTAAAGTCTGATGTGTGTGCCTTGGACTAGAGGCTCCATCAATATTATAGATACCCTTCCTGTATCATAAGGAACCCTCTAATGGATTGATATATCATTAACTTATTTTTTTCAGTTTACACAACATAAACAATAACATACAACTGGCATCCAATCAGTGTATATAAGCAGATCGACGACCTCATTATTGGCACTTAGGACTACAGGCGGCATCAGGGAGGGAATGGACTCATGGGGAAGGAACACAATAGAATATAATTAAAGCATCGCGAGGAAGGAACCAGGCATGGCGCTACTGCAGGCGGCGAATATCCCTAGGGTCCACCCCCTCGCTCCCCGTCAGACCAAGACCCAACTGGTGTAGCCAACCCACTGCCCCCACTGTCAGATGCGTCAAGTGAGGAAAGCTCCAGTTCTGCTAGCCCCGATGCACACATGACGCGCCAGACCAGTAAGTTGTCCTGTAGCTTCTCATCCCTCCGAGTGAGTTGCATGTGAGTTTCCTCAGCCAGGGACCACTCCCATACATCTCTGAGCCAAATGGGAACCTCCGGGGCCCTCTGCCCCATCCAAGTAATCGCCACCCTGCGCCTGGCTAGCACCAACATTAATTGTAAGAATTTATACG
The DNA here is from genome assembly GCF_964263255.1 of Lissotriton vulgaris. Classification (NCBI taxonomy): domain Eukaryota; kingdom Metazoa; phylum Chordata; class Amphibia; order Caudata; family Salamandridae; genus Lissotriton; species Lissotriton vulgaris. The sequence continues at coordinate 369,682,857 of NC_141685.1, forward strand.
AAAGTTTCTTTTTATTGGGTTTCCGGACTAACGCAAGCAGACAATGCAGGGGGTCGAGTGCGATCCGAAGTCCTGTAGCTGCGACTATTCGCTCCACCACCCCCACCCAGAATCTCCTGACCAGAGGGCAGTCCCAGGCTAAGTGTAAGAAGCCCGCTTTTTCAGCGTTACATCTAGGGCATCCATCTCCTCTATCCCCAGAGATACGCCTAAGGGAAACTGGGGTTAGGTAGGTGCGGTGTAAAAAATTGAAGTGCGCCAGTTTAAACCTTGCGTCGCAGGAGACCTTGCGCGTGAGGGAGTCTATGCGGGCCCATTGCCCCAGTTCCAGTGAAGTGCCGAGATCTGCCTCCCAGGCCGCCCGAGACGGTGGCACCGGTGGGTGGAATCCTGTTTCATGGCCTTATACAGGAGAGAAATCAATTTATGCCCCTTGCCGCAGCAAAGGAGGATGTCTAAGGTGTGAGTCAGTGGTGGAGCGTCTGGGTACTGGGGCCAGGTGACCTTCACCATATCTTGGAGTCCCCGGAAGTGTAGATATTGTCCTCGTCCAAGGCAAAGGCCTCCTCTACTTGCTCATAAGTTAGGAATGACTTGTTCGGGTAAAGGTCAGCCAGAACCTCGCAACCACCCTCCCTCCAGGAGTGAAAGGACATGTACAGCCCCATGTTGATGAAGGGGGCCAGTATCCAGATCGTGCTGCTCCCTTTGAAAGGGTGCCCTCTGTAAGACCCTCTCAACAAACCGCTGCCATATGCCGGCCGTGTGTCGCACAACATAAGGAAGAGACGTGTCTGTCCCTCTACCCTGCATCATGGCAACCTGCAGCATCTAGATGTCCGCCCTACCAGAGAGGAGGCGCATTTCCCAACTGTCCGTGTCTGTAAACCAACGGGCCGCATGTTGTAACTGAGCCACATAGTAATAGAAGTCGAAGCGTTTCGCTTCCAGGCCCCCCTCCTCGTAGCTGCGGACTACAGTGTGGAGAGCTACCCTACTGCATCGTCCCACTCACAGCAGGGATGTGAGCAGCATATTGAGAGTGCGGAAAACTGGTGGTGGGAGTGGACACAGTGAGTTCGGGAGGACATATAACGTCCTAGGAAGAATTACCATCTTGGCGACGGCCAGCCGTCCCACCAACGAGAGTGGCAAAGAATTCCAAAAAGACACAGACTGCTGCAAGGACGTGAGTATACGATCCACATTTCGGGCTAGCACCTGCGTATCTGACTGGGCCATCTGTATTCCAAGATAATGGAACCCCTCTTGTTCCCAGCGCAGCCCGAGGTCTGGTAGGTCTCCCAAGGGCACCGAATCAAGCCCTGCCAGTGAAAAGATCAAAGACTTACTGCGGTTAAGCCGTAACACGACGCCTCCCCAAACCGATCTAAATGTTGCAGCAGTATCGGCAGTGCGTCCCGGGAAGTGGGCAAATAGAACAAGGCATCGTCCGCCTATAGGAAGATGATGTTGCACATGTCCCCCACTGTGATACCCCTTTGTTCCATATCTGTCCGACCCGGACAGCAAAGGGCTCTATGGACAGGGCGAACAGGAGCTGCGAGAGAGGGACACCCCTGGCATGTACCCCATCCCAGCCACCACTCCTCAGACTGTGCGCCCCCAAGTTTCACCCTGGTATGAGGGGCCGTATACAGGATGCAAATCCAACGACAGAAGTTGGGACCTAGTCCCACAGCGCGGAGCACCTCGAGTAGATACCCCCAATCAACTGTGTCGAATGCCTTGCGAGGTCAATAGACACCAGCCCCATTTGCTCCTCCCGACCACGCACCTCATGTAAAATGTGATTCCACCCCCGCAAGTTCATAGCCGTATTGTGCCCCGGAATGAAACCGCACTGGTCCTCATGGGCCAAGCGAGTCATATACGGCGCCAAGCATGAGGCCAGTAACTTGCATAAGATCTTTACGTCCGTGTTGATCATCGTGATCGAACGGTACGATGAAGGTTCATGTGCGTCCCCCCACCCCGGTTTCAGGATCATACATATTTCCCCCAGTGTAATGCTTGGCGGGAGAGTCCCGCTCTCAAACGCCTCAAGATACACCTGCAATAGGAGTCGGGGAAGTGTACCCTCGAATGTCTGGTAAAACTCAGGAGGGAATCCATCGCTTACCAGGGACTTGGCACTCGGTAGGTGCTGCAGGGTGGTACGCACCTCACCCAATGTCAGCGCTTCGTCCAGGTCCGTTTGCGCTGATTTGGGGATAGACCGCAGGAACAACTCGCAAAGGTAAGGGAGATGAGAGGCCTCGGAAACGGTGGGGTCCGGGGCGTACACCCGCTGTCCATGCGACTATGTGTATTGTGAGTGGAGGAAAAACAGGTATATACCTTCTGAGTCGGTTTCTCTGGCGCCAGACATCCTGAACTCCTATAATACCCATGACCTCCCTGAGTTTCACTGTCATTCGTGGTTTAGTGCCAGCACGGGGTGGAAACCTGTCAAGAGTGGGGTCTAGGACGGGGCGCTAGAGGGCGCACTTGCGGAATGGCTGCCTAGTGCTGCAGCTCCCGCTCCTTGGACATTGATCCTGCATCGATCTGCTGCCACGGGGATCGTGTGATCTCCAGAAGTCCGGTCCCCACATCACGAGAGTGTTCCCTACACTCGATCGAAATCTGAAGCGGCTGGGAGACTCAGAGCCGGAGATACGGGCTCCCAAAGATTGCCCGACGTCAGCCCTGGAGCGTACTGGGGAGAGACCCCGGCCACCGCAGCTACGCGACCTCGGGGACCGCCACGAGGTCACCAGGCCGCGCGGACATCTTGCCTGCATTGCTACTCTGAGCCGAATCCCGGTGTATGCTGAAAGGAAAAGCGGCGCTTCTCGCCCTGCACCCGCCTTCACCCAGAACGCGGCGCTACCAGTGTGCTGCGAGACCTGCTATTGACGTGGTGCTTGGTGCCCGGCCGGCGGCCTGAGCCTGTCCCCGGTGCTGAGACGTACCCGGGGCTCTGTGAGTTGCCTGCCGTCCCCACGGAGCGAAGCCCCCGCGCTGCGGACAGAGCTCCATGCTCACGGATCACCACGGATCCTTCCACCACGAGCGGAGAAGACACCAGCGGAGGGGACACCTGCGATCAGGGGGCCTGAGTGCTCTTCCCCCAAAGGACTACCCAGTGCACTACATTACGCGCTGCAACGGCCAGTGAAGGAGACTTAGCCCAGAGGTTTGGCGCAAAAGCTAGCGCTTCTCGCCCTGCACCCGCCTTCACCCTGAAAGCGGCGCTACCAGTGCGCTACGCGACCTGCTCTCGACGTAGTGCTGGGTGCCCGGCCGGCGGCCGAGCCTGTCCCCGGAGCCGAAACGGGCCCGGAGCCCTGTGTGTTGCCTACCAATCCCACGGAGCGCGGCACCCGTGCTGTGGATAGCGCTCCTTGCTCGCGGATCACCACGGATCCTTCAGCCACGAGCGGAAGGGACAACAGCGGAGGGGACAACAGCGATCGGGGGGCCTGAGTGCCCTTCCCCCAAAGGACTACCCAGTGCACTGCATTACGCGCTTCAACGGCTAGTGAAGGGGACCTGGCCCGGGGGTTTGGCGCAAAAACTGGCGCCTCGGCGCCCACGCTATCTGTCTGGGGCTGCTGCTGGGAGAGCGGCGTACATATGCTGCCATAGACCAACGACCGGACGCGTGGCGCTGCCTGTGTCACTACGCGTGATCCGACCTGCTACTGGGCCCCAACCTTTGCATCACCCCCGATACACAGCTGGTTGCTGACCGCCCGCTTGGCCGCTGCTATCCTTGCTAACCTGATTGAACCCTCACTGGATTGGAGATACCACCATGGGGCGCCCCGACGCTCGCCAACCCAAGCTGAGCTTTGACAGTACTCGTAAAGGCCACACATCGACGCAGCCACGCCAGAGTCCCGGTGAGCCACCCCAGCAGAATGCCCAGCCTGATGCCCCTGCTGCGGACATCGCCAGCCTTCTACAGGAAATGCGGCAGGGCTTTGCCACCGTGGTAGAGAAAGTGGATGGAGTCACGGCTCGACTGGACGCCTTGGTCCACAAAGTGGATTGCCACGAGGAGCGCCTAACGACTGCGGAGCAAAGGATTTCCGACAACACCGACGCCGCCGCGACCCACGCAACACAGTTAGCGAGAATGGATAACCTCCTTCGTGTCATTGCGGCCAAGAATGAGGACTTAGAAGCGCGAAGCCGCCGCAATAACATCCGCATTACCAATGTGCCGGAATCCACTGCCACAGGCAGGATGGAACTCTATGTGGAGAAATTGCTCAAGGGCTCAATCGGGGAGGACGCCTTCTCCTCACAATTCATAGTGGAGAGGGCTCACCGATCACTGGCACCTGTGCCCCAGCCTGGCCTACCACCGCGACCCATAATCGCTCGACTACTGAATTACCGAGATCGCGACACGGCCCTTCGAGCAGCCCGGACACAGAGATCGCTAAGGTATGAAGGCATCACCTTTTCCATTTATCCTGACTTTACGCCACTGGTTCAGGATGAGAGGCGCAAATTCCTTCCAATTAAAAAGAAACTGCGTGAAGCCCAGATAGACTATGCACTCTTGTATCCGGCAAAGCTGAGGGTTACTCATCAGGGCACACAACGCTTCTTCACGAACCCGCAGAAGGCTGAAGATTACTTCAAATCCATCCGGAGGGCGCGCAGGGGAGAACGGGCGCCTGAGGACGACCTGGAGAACGATGCCCTACCACCTGAACGCCAGGAGGATTAGCTACCTTCACGACCTTCGACACTTAGCAAGCATATAATCGGCTACTGGTTGGTGTTCAATCATCGATCGGCGGACAGGCAGCATCATATGGATCGGACTTAATGGACTTCGCACCCCCTGTGGTAACGTATACCAAGGACCGCTCTCTTGGCCCTAGCCTCCACCGAGGGCGGTATAGACTGGAGCTATGGGCCGGATTGTGGCAGCGCGCACCTTTAGATGTTCCCTAATAGGGTGTTCCCCACTGAACAATTGTTTGTTTGGCTTTTTGCCACACTGAAGTTGGGGGGGAGGGATGTGAGGGGGGGGTGTTCTAGGGGATTTCATGGCTACTGGCATATTTGGGATGCTGGGGTGGGCGGGGGGGGTTCGGGCGTTAAGAGGTTACTATTGCATAGAAGGTGTTTGCTTGTGCTGATGTGGTGTGGGGCTTGGGGCTCCTGTGGCGGCTGTAATTCCATGCTTTGGTCCGCTTGGGTACCTTCTTCTTTACTGTCAATGCGCTTATGGCTGCGGTGAACTTGCCTGTGCATTTAACATGTCTTTCATGGAATGTTAGGGGATTGAACGATGCTCGGAAATGCAGGAATGTTATCGCATACTTGAAAAGGCACCATGTGCAAATAGCTATGCTGCAGGAGACACACTTGCCTGCGCGCAGGGACGCCCCGTTTGGACAGAAATGGGCGGGTACCCGTGTTTTCTCCTCCTACTCGTCTTATGCTAGAGGAGTGGCGATACTGGTTGCTCGAGGTGTACCTTTCTTTCGTATGGGGGAATTGGCGGACAGGGAGGGGAGATATGTATTGTTGTGGGGAAGACTGGGGCATGACATTTATTTATTTGTCTCAATGTACGCACCGAATGTTGACTCACCTGGTTTTTTTTCCACATTGTGGGGCGAAATTGTATCCATCGGGGCACGACACGTCATTTGGGGAGGTGATTTTAATCTGGCCTTGGTACCTTCCCTGGATAGGGCGGATGGTGTAATCTCTTACAAGCCCCGAGCTAGGGAGGTGTTGGAGGGGGTGATAGAGGAGGGTGGACTAATTGACGCTTGGCGACAGCTACATCCCCACGGGCGGGAAGGCACGCACTTTACACATCACACCGGGACCTGGGCGCGCCTGGATTACTTTTTGGTGGACCGGGGCGTCACTGGGGAGCTATTAGGGGCCGATCACTTGCCTCGGACCTTTTCTGATCACAGCCCTGTTCAACTACGGTTCCGAACCCCTGGGTGGGATAGTCCAAGACCACACTGGAGGCTCAGCCCCGATACGCTCCTCGATGAGCTCTTTCGCACGGAGTTGGGCGAGGAGATCAGGGATTTTTTTCCTAGAAACAAGGGCTCCGTAGATTCAGTGGAACACATATGGGAGGCTTTCAAAGTCACTATTCGGGGATTCTGCATCTCTAAGAGCCATGGGGTCCTGCGGGATATTCTGCGTACCATCACCACTTTGGAAAAAGAGTTGCATGCACTAGAGCTCCAAATGGTGGCGAGCGATGACCCACTTCTGCGGGTGACCTTTAGGGACACACTATCCAAGTTTGAGGAGGAAGCTGCAAGAGAGGCGAGGTATCGGGGCAAACACTGGGTGGCCCGGAAATACTGCGAGGGAGATAGGCCTGGTAAAGTGCTTGCCTCACTCACGCGCGCGCCACGTGAACACACCACGATATTAGAACTCATTGATGTGGATGGTATTGTGACTAGAGACTCAGATGAGATTCTGACTGCATTTACGGCGCACTACTCGGCGCTATATACCTCAAAGGCAGAAACTGATGCCCCATACGCTGAATATATGAACGACGTGGCGCTATGCTGGCTTAGCGACGGAGACAGGGAGTTCCTAGCGGCTCCTTTTGAACTCGAGGAAGTCCGCGAGGCCATTATGTCCCTACAGAATGGGAAGGCCCCAGGGCTTGATGGCATCCCAGCCGAATTTTACAAAACTTATATTGATGTTATGGCACCAGTGCTTAACGAAGTATTCACTGAGTCGTTAGCTGATGGTAGACTACCACGATCTATGCGTGAAGTGGTTATCACCTCCCTTCTGAAACCTGGCAAGGCCCCTACTTCCTGTGACTCTTACCGGCCACTCTCCCTTCTCAATTGTGATGTGAAGATCCTTGCTAAGGTTCTCGCCACGAGACTGTCACTCCTGATGACTAGAATCGTCCTGCCCGACCAATCTGGCTTCGTAGCAGGCAGGTCCACCTCCCACAATCTGCGCACCCTGTTTTCTCTACTACGCTCTGTCCATCCTGATGTCCCAGTGGCGGCTGTGTTCCTCGACGCCACCAAGGCGTTCGACTCCATCGAGTGGCCTTACCTTTTTTCGGTTCTGGGACGCATGGGGTTCCCTAAACTGTTCTTGGCTTGGGTGCGCCTCCTATACACGGATCCCACGGCGAAGGTACTGATCAACGGGAAGCAATCGCCGCCCATCGGTATTACTAGAGGCACTCGTCAGGGATGCCCGCTCTCACCCCTGCTGTTTGCAATCGCGGTCGAACCACTAGCGTGCCGCCTCCGCCAATTACACCGAGAGGGAGCGTTTCAATGCCTGCAGCGGCAAATTGATGTATCGCTTTATGCGGATGACATCACGCTGTATGTCAAATCCCCGGAACTGCACCTTAACCCCCTGCTCCGTGAATTCGTCCTGTTCGGGGGACTGTCTGGCGTTCATATTAATTGGGCCAAGTCACAATTTTTTCCCCTAACAGATGCGGTGACTGACTTCCAATTGGATTATCCATTAGAGTGGTGCAAAGACGATCTTCGTTATTTGGGGATCCGCATCGCACGGGACAAAGGTGAGACGCTTCGCTCCAATTATGGCGTGGCTATCACCAAACTGACCGCTACTGTCGACAGGTGGATCACGATGCCACTCTCCATGGCTGGCAGAGCCTCCCTTATTAAAATGGTGATTTTGCCCCGTTTTTTGTATTTTTTCCTAAACATCCCATATTATCCAGGGGCCTTCTTCTTCAAGACACTTCGCGCCGAACTACGCAGACTTTTCTGGGGTGGCAAATCTCCCCGGCTAAAGTGGTCCACGTTGACCCTTCCCTACGACCGGGGTGGCTTCGACATCCCAGATTTTGAGGCATACTACCTGTGCGCACAAGCGCATTTTGCTTATCATTGGATGGCTCCTACCCCCTTCATGCCTCACGTAGCAGTGGAGGATTGGATAGCACACCCACTCCCATTGAATGGTCTGATGCATTGTCCCGAGTCTTCCATCCCTACAGCAGACACCTCGGTCTCTTGCACCCTAGACGCGTGGCGACGCATCGCCCAGCGACTCCTCTGCGCGATGCCTTACTCTCCTAAGCTCCCTCTGACCTACCACCCAAACCTTTCCCTGCTGTCGGAAATTGGGTTTCGCCAGCTCTGCGCCAAACTGCATATCTCCACTTGGGGGGACCTGTTCCACAACGGAACGTTCAAGACAGCGGATCTTTTTTTCCAATCGCATGCCCACTCGCCCCTCGAGTTGTTTTACTATATTCGATTGCGTGCGGGGATGCGGGACATCCTTCCGGATTACCCTACCGAACCTGTGCCTCTGCCTCCTCTGCACCATCTACTGGAATCTCCAGATGGGGCCCATCTAGTCTCCAGGCTCTACCGCCAATGTCGTGGAGCTGCCCCCCTATCGGTCTCCACTGCCAGATTGCGCTGGTCGGCGGAACTGGATACAGAGGTATCGGACGATCAATGGCACTACTGCTGTGCATTGACTTCTCGCATCACTGCCAGTTGCAGATTGAAAATAATACATTATAAATACTTGCAGAGGGTCTACTACACTCCGGCCCGAAAACACAGATTCGGGCTAGCCGACAATGACCGCTGTGAGCGCTGCCGCGCAGAACACGCTGACTTTCTCCACTTAGCATGGTCCTGCCCCCAGATTGCGGACTACTGGCGACGGGTAATCGAGGCCGTTGTGCAGATGGTGGATGAGGAGATCCCCGCAGACCCCTTGGTAGCCATCCTTGGATACACGAAACATATATCCAGGGGAAGCAGGAAATTCGTCGATATGGCATTCCTCCTGGCCAAGCGACGTGTCGCCTGCCGCTGGGGCAGAGGCAGAGCGCCTAAGTTCAAGGATTGGCTCACTGATTTAACATATTGCCAGGATCAACATAACACTTTTTCGGAATTACTGCCTCTCACAAGCAGGCCTAGGAATATCTGGGACCCACTGGTACACTACCTGCTCAGGCGCTCGGATGATGACATTGCGCCAGGCGATGGGCTCACTGCCTCCCAACCTCATTAAGACTATTGGTTACCTTATTGCCATCTGACGCTACATGACACACACTGCTTTCCTCCACCTATGGGATCTCTATGCCCCTGCAGTCTTCTAGTGGAAGATATGGTACTCGCCTTTACGGCACAGCCCCCCTCGCCTCCCCCCCTCCTATGACCGACGTCCTCTCCCGACACGCCGTCGGACGCCCCCCCCCTCCACCGGTGGGGGCTGTCCTGCATACCACTGACAACTCTGCACCCTGGCCCCATGGACTACCACTACCCTTGGCCCTTACATTCTGGATGTTCACTGCCCCACGCACCGGCAGCTAGCGGCACCACCACACTGTACCACTTTCATACATCTTCGTCGCATTGTCATACACCACTACTTGCGCGTAACCTCGTTAAAGAGTTGGGGTTTTCTTTATTTTTTTTCTCTTTGTTCTTTTTCTTGTTTTACACGTTACAAAAAACTAGGAGCGAGATTCTCATTTTGCTCCAACAAAACCTGTTCGGCTGCAGCACATCCTCCCTTGGCCTGCCCCGCTGGTCGACGCTGTACATAGCATTCCCATAGTAACGTGCCGCCGGGCCCCCGGGATGCCGGCTGTAAGGCTGTGTAATGTTGCTCCATTATCGCTGCCGGCCTCCGGGTTGTAGGCACCTCAAGCTGTGTATCCTAATGTGCTCTTATCAATAAAGCAGTGTTGAACACCAAAAAAAAAAAAAAAAAAAAAAAAAAAAGAGTGGGGTCTAGGACACAATTAAAGTCCCCAAACCAAAGTACCGGTACCTCCATTTCCAGGATCTGGACCTCCTGCAGGGACTGGAAAAAATCTGGGACATCATCTGTGTTTGGTGCATAAGTGTTCAGTATGGTGACATCCCTGCCATCCAGTTTAGCTCTAAGGAGTAGGTATCTCCCATGAATGTCATCTCCAACATACTGGACAGCAAGCGGGACTCCGGGGGCCACCCAGACTAGGACCCCCCTGGCATATGTGGAAAACGAAGAGTGGAAAACCTGTCCCCGCCATTTTACCCCCATTTTTGAGCCCCTTCGTCTGTGAGGTGAGTTTCTTGGAGGCATGCGATCGATACTTTATGCTTGCGAAGGAAGGACAGGACCCTATACCTCTTGGTGCACATACCCAGCCCCGTCACGTTCCAGCTCAGAAATGTATGCCCCATGCAAGGTGAAGTGACCGATCATGCCATAGTTCGCGTCCCATGGAGCCCCCCGATCCCGTGCCCGAAATGCAACACATACGATGCCTGAAACAAACCCCCCCCCCCCCAACAACCCCTCCCTAAAAACACCTTCCCCCGCTCCCATGAGCAACTTACTGACAACAACAAAACATGCAGAAATGCCCTTCCCATGCTGGTGCAAGGGCAGGCACAACCAACCCATGCGCCCAACCAGGCCGAACCACCCAACAAGTGGAGAAGAGAACCTCCCTCCCCCAAATCAAGCTACCGACACATGCCAGCCGTCTCAAGGCATTATGCAGGGTCTCGAACGATCTGAGGATGTGTCTGGGCAACTCCCAAGACCCCCAGGACCAGTGCACAACCCAGTCCAGTCACTTCGAAAATAATCTCACTGACCCGAATATCCCAGGGGAGATCACCTGAAGCCCTCGGGGCATTGCATTAAGGGTTATTCATCCCCGACTTGGAGCTTCCGCACATCACCCCCTCATGCACTGTTCCCCCCGTCGGCTATTGGTGGTGGTTTGACTACCCAGAGGCCCCCCGGCAGGTGACAACCCCCTACCCTCCAGTGTCAGACCCCCTCCTACCACAACAGGATAAGTAAAGGACACAGCAGGACATTTCCCTCATGGCAGAACTGAGGTGGTTGTAAATGAGCCCCTGATAGTTTCAGGGACCGTATCAGTGCTGGGCTGGAGATTTTCTGGAACAAGTTCCCTATCCTGAAGAAATGCCACAGAGCGCGCCGGGGCCGTCGCTCTCCGAAGACTCCAGGCGGATGGCGCCATAGTCTCCCACCGTGATTCTCTGTCTCTCCCCCTGGGCAGCATCCGCCGATGGATTCCTGCGCCTGTTACCTCGCCTCCTCAGTGGCCTGGACCCCCATGTACTCCGGGCTCCCCCACGTTCACTCTGCGGGAGTGCATCTCCCCTAATCTCAAGCCACTCCCACACCTCCTCCGGGGCGTCAAAGAAATGCACCTTTCCCTGGGATATGACCTTGAGCTTGGCAGGGTAGAGTAACATGTACTGCAGGTGTAGATCCAGAAGCTTTTGCTTAACGGCAAGGAAGGATTTCCTCTGTTCCTGGACTGAGAACAGAAACCGGCCCTGGCAAACTGCTCAGCTGGCTTCCCTGGGAGCAGGGGGAGTGCAGCTGAGCAGTTTGCGACTGCCGGTTTTGGGCGATTTTGTTACCGGGGGCCGACATTGCCGACCCCCGTAACAAAAATGGGCCCCCAGAGGCCCAAAACCAGCCCCCACCCTAGCGGCCTACTGGGGAAACGCCCGGTGCCCGCTATTGCCAGTCCGGCCCTGGGTTGGTATGGTCCGGGTAGATAGAAACTCTGGCATTTTCAAAGGTGAGGTTCACGTTTCTCTAGCCAATTTCAGAATGCAGTCTCTATCCCGATAATTCAGGATTTTAGCAATAGAGCCCTCGGGGAGCCCCGGGCCTCAGAGGCGGGACCAGCACCCTGTGGGCTCGCTCTAACACAAAGACCTCGGACAGGCCTGCGGGGCAGAGTTTCGTGTGTGTCCAGTTCTCCAGGAATCGTTCCGCATTGCCCATTTCCGAGTGTTCTGGAATACCTAGAACCCTGATGTTGCTGCGGCGTGCTCTGCCTTCCGCTCTGCGCTCCAGTGCCCCTGTCGCGGCGGTAAGCTGCGAGACTGTCTTCTTCAGGGGAGCCACCTCTCCCTGCAGCTGGACGATATCCCCCTCCGCAGTGGAGACATTATCCGCTACTTTCCTCAGATCTGCCCGCAACAGGTTTACATCATTGGAGACTGTCTCCATTTGCTTCTCCAGGGCGGTGCGGGACCCCTGTATCCCCTGCAGGCGCTCTGCCTGAGTGGGCTCATCGGCCGCATCACTCTACTCATCTGCTGCGAGGGGAGGCGTTGTGTGGTATATTGCATTATGGTGTTAGGTTGAGAGGCGCGGGGCAGCCTGTCCTTACCCATCTTAGTGGCGTGAGGGGATCACTCCGGGGTCCGCAAGCGTCAGAAGTGTCTCAGGGCAGCCTCACACAATGTGTGTGCTCCGTCGGTGAGCCAGGGGAAGTGCTGCAGGAGTCCCACGGGGTAAGATCTCGTGCCAGACCACGGCACGCGGTCTCCACCCCCTCCGTCTCAGTCACCGCAGAATGTGGGGGAACACCCTCTCCGTGGGGCCAACACCACAGGCCCCCGTCCCTCTGGCACATGTTGCGTTCCCACCAGGACACTCCCGATCCCGGATGTATCCGTCTCCTGGGGGTGGTATCATAGACCCCGACCTTCAGATGTGCCACCACTGTGTCCCTCGTAGCATGCCACAGTCCCCGGAGCCTTGACACAGGGCAGGAGTAAGGAGAAAGCAGCCCCCCCCCGGGCAAGGCCTCGATGATAGGCACCTCCCCCACACCAATCAAGTCTGCAGGAGCTACCCCTGGGCGAGCGCAGGCCGCCTCCCTGGCCTTGCGTAGTTGTGGCCCCAGGTTCTAGCGTGCCGTCCGGTCTGCCCAGAGCCAGGTCGCCTCCCGCCCTCACTCACCGTTGTACCTCCAGAAGGGTCCAAGGGGCACTCAAAGGAAGGATCACCTGTTTCAGCCTGTGAACTCCGTATTGCTGCCCACCAGCGGGGCCCGCACAATCCACCAAGCAATAGTGCGGGCCAGAGGTGATGTAGGGGCTCAGCCCCCTTCGGGGAGCCACCAATGACAGTGGGTGTCTCTCCGGAACAGCAGAAGGCCCAGTTCAATCCTCCAAATGTGGAGAGCCTCAATCCCCGGAACCCACTCCCGCCGAAGCAGGCGTAGTTACAGCCCAGTGGTCCCGCCTGACAGTCGGCCCACCTCAGATAGCTCACTGCCACCACTCACGCTCCGAACACCTCCGGCAGGCTCCCAGGAGCAATCGAGGATTGAGGTGTCCACTCCAGCCCGGGTATGTACTATTACTGGCCCCCGGGCTCCTCGCTGCTCCCTGTGCCGCACTCTGTTCACTTGTGGGGGCTGGATGCGAAGTAGGGGTTCCGCCCCCGCGGGAGGCCCCCAATAACAGTGGGCGCCTCCCCCGCCACAGCAACATGCCCAGCTCAGTCCGCATTAGCCACCTTTTCCGGGCTCCACTCACGCCGATACAGGCCGCATCCCTGACCTTGCCTAGTTCCGGCCCACCAGTCTCGCGGGCCCAGTGCCGTAAGATCGTCTTTGAACCGCCGGCCAGGTTTACTGCTGTTCAGGATGTTCCCCCTGCCTCCAGGGACCTGGGCACACCTGGAGGTCCAGTCCGAGCACCTCAAAAAGGATGTAGGATGTTTTACAGGATTTTTACGGCTGGCCGGTCGGGAGCCGAAGGATCTCACATCTTGTCGGCCATGCTGCTTGGCCACGCCCCTAACGGATATATATATAGTAAGTATGACTGAATCAGTGGTGCGATTTGAACACTTTTCATACTCTGCTTCTGGCATGGGATGGAGTGTCATATTTGTTTTACATTCCATCCCTTAGAATACAGTATGAAATGCATCAGGCACAATCATCTCAGTTGTCTGTATCAGTCTGCTTTATTTCTGGTGCCCCATCATTGAATTGACTGTCTGCCTTGACTTTTTTATCGTTGCGACTCACCTTTTTAATAGGATCGCCGCCTCTATAGTTGATAATAAGTGAGTATCCCCCCCTAAGCGGGATGGGCCCGCCATGTGTATATCCGGTGTTTGAATGGTTGAATTGGGCAATAACCCTCATATATATTTTTTTGAAGATATTCAAGATAACCGTGCCTTAGATGTGGACTGACACAAGCTGCTCTGGTTATTCGTTAATTTCTCTTCTCGCTGGGATTGACCTTTCTTATGCTATAGTGGTGGGTATGGTACTGTGCTTCTTGGCACCAGTTCAGTTAGTTAAATCTGTGGGTAGATATGCCCGGCTGTACTCTCCTTTTTCTAAACTTCTGTTGATTATTATTTTCAGTTCTTTCCCCTCTCTCTAAATTAGTCCGTTCTCTGAAACAACATTATAGTTAAATATAACCATCAAGTTGTTGGCTGCAATCCCGCTCAGGTATTAGACATTTGTACTTCTTCCCTGTTTCTTTCTACTTCCTAAACAAACCTAGGTATCATGTTTCCTCATGTCGGTTCATATTTAACCTTATTAAAGAAGTTTTCTCCATTGTTGGGGTTTTTATGCTTATTAATATGATGTACATATAAGAAAAAATCCTTTGTAAAATGGTGTTTGTATGTAAGGAGAACGAAATTGTGATGTATTAGTAAAAAATGTCGGCCTGTCTTTCTTATATTTTTTTGTCTTTTTGCAAAATTTTTTGTCTTTTTGCTCTATTTCATTTATACGTTTTGTATTGTTAATGTAATAGTTAGGTTGAAAAGAATAACTTTAGAAAAAGTATGTATAGTGTGTGTTTGATTGTATGTGTCTTTTTGTTTTTTGATATGTATTTTATATTTGTTTGAATTAACAGCCCTGAAGAAGTCCTTTACAGTACGAAACGCGTCGCCTGTATCACTGATGAAATTGGAATAAAAAGAAAACGTTGAATATAGATTTGTGTTGGATAGAGATTACACTGTCTTTTCTCATTTGTATATTAATGCGTGGTGCACCTGTGCCTATGTTTACATTGTTATGATCCTACAGAAAAAAAGTTCCGCCAAAAACTAAATCCTATCTGTTCCCAAACATATGAGCCCTTTCTTTCACCCCCCCATCAGTCTTTTCCCTCTATTCTCCCGGAAACAGCCCAGTCCATGTTCATAAAGCACAGGGACACACTGTTCTCTAGTGTAACCAGGCGCTATATAAGAGGCTTTTATTATTATTATTATTATTATTATTATAGGAACATGCACTGTGATGGTGGGTGCGTCTTGGTGTGCACACGGACCCCAACAGGATTAGAGGGGCTAGAATATATGAGGGATACCAGGCCAGGTGCTGTAGATCAAAAGTTTCCACTGTCAGACTTGTTTGTATAAGCTTTTAGCAAGTTGTAGGTTTAAAAAAAAAAGGACCTTCTGTTCTGGGATGGAAAGATCAAAGAAAACAATATTATTTTAGATCCTAATGGTGTTGAACAGGTATTAGTTTGGATGAAGGTGAGTGTTTGGGGACAAGAGTATGTGAGGAGTTTCCTGGCATTTTTTCAGGTGAATTAGGCAGATTGGATGGGTTTGACCATCAAATCGTTCTTAAATCCAATGCTTCTCCTAAAATCCATGAACTTAGAAGTATTCCTTTATCTTTCAGAGATGCAGTGGAGAAGGAATTGGGGTGGTTGGTCAAGGATGGTGTCATAGAACCTATTGAGTCTGTGGAATGGATTTCTCCACTGGTCGTTGCTAGAAAGGTCAATGGAAAAATCAGATTGTGCATTGACCTGTGCCACCTTAATGGTCCCATTTTGGTGGACCAAGCTCCCCTTCCTAAACTTAGTGAAATGCTAACCAAAACCAGAGGTATGGAGTTTTTTTCCACGATTGATTTGTCTCATGCCTATCACCAAAGTATCTTGCTTGATGAGAGTAAAAAACTCACAGCGTTCATCTTTTATATTGGTTGTTTTCAATTCACCAGAATGCCATTCGGGTTAGCCCCCGCAGCTGCTGTTTTCCAGCATTTAATACACAAAATTGTAGTGAAGACTTCACACAAGATAAGTTTAGAAGCCTTTGTTCACAACTGTGTGTCTTTTGCTTTATTCACGACCAGACATGCAGGACTGTCGGCTCCAGGGACAAACTGTCAACTGCTGGTTCTGTCAGCACACATATATTGAACACAAACAGGCATAATTACATAGGTAGAATTCCAAAACTCCACGCAGAGGAGAAGAGGCATGGAAGACACACTACAAAGAGCAGTGGCGTAACAAATGCCCCCACAGTGCGCAGGCCTCCCGAGCTCCAGGGGATCCTCTAAGTGCAGTACCCTGGCCTGACAGTTCCTGAGTAAGTCAGGAAGGGGGGCCTCCTTTTAGTTTGCAGGGGGGGGGCTCAAGTTTCGCTACACCACTGTACAAGAGACACTCTAAACAGTGATATTGAAGAAGTATTACAAGTATAAACACATCTAAATACCATACCTCATAGGATGACATTAGTAGGTTATTTTGACTTGTGTGGGAAAACAGTATATTCAGCACCACTTCTTTGTTGCCTAGGTTCTCCATTGGGCTGGCAGAAGAGCTCCCTGCCAACCTTACAATGAATGCTCATCACGTTTCCAAAGTAATTTATTGACCCACAATTGTGTACAGTAAGAAAGAACCATAACAATTCCAATTGGAACATAGAAAGTGGAATACTACATACAGCAATAAGCCTCTGATTTTCTTGCTAATGCTTTGCCAAAATGTCTGCTTCCAGCACCTTTCCTTCCCAACCATAACACCGCTAATAGAGTGAACGGCTTAAAGTAAAGCAACATTAGGTGGTAACTATATAGAAGACAGAACTAACCCCACACACTACAGAAGGCATTTTATGGTGATAAGTTTGTATTTCATACTGCAGGAGTAAGGTATTGAGAAACAGAAATGGTACCCAACATTTACTGTGCAGGCACCATTTGTTTATATTAGGTGGTCTTGATTGGCTCATTTATATAATACTCGCTGCTAATTTATAATATTAAAATACTAAAATATATATAATTATAATAAATATAATATAAATATTAATATAACTACCCAAGCCAGCCCTTCTTTATCGTAATAAATGGTTGTTGTCTCTCTTTTGTCGCCTAAATCAAATGTCAGCATCATCCTACATAACCATGCTTTCTTTAAGTGCTAGCATCCACCGGCGAAAAAAGAGGACTACAATCCCTTAAAGCACATTTCTTATTTTTAGATTTTCCCATTTATGGTATAAAAAGTACATTATTTACGTCTTGTGGACTCGCATGCTGGGTAAAGGAAAGGCTTCTTCCACAGAATAACCTTTGGGTGTGCAGTGTTGATATCTTCTTCGCAGTTTTAGAGGTCAGGGCGTACACCTGCTATCTTCTGCTCTTCTTATGCCAGGAAGTGTTCACCATTCCTTGTAGTAGACACGCAAAAAGAATGCTGGTACCTATTGTTACATCAGCTGATGATGCAATCACTCAAGTTCCATCTCCGTGGCCACCTTCTCCCAGCACACTGCTTTACAATCATTCTGTTTAGTTGCACTGCAAGCAACTAATCAAGTGAAATACCAAAATGTCCCAGGCCCATTTACTTGTTAAGTAATTGCACCACAACAGCCACCCAAAGTCACTTGGAAATTGTATTGCCAAGTGTGGTACTGAGCAGAATGCGGTTTTCCATCAAATTGTTTCATAAATCGATTTCTTTGCTTCTGTAAAACTCAAACTACTGATTTCCTATCAAATACTTCACAAGTGTGGTTTCTGCAAGTCGCCGGCATCTGGATCATGTAGTGGTGGCACAGTAAAATATAAAGAAGATCTTAACGGCCCACAATGCGACATCCCCTGAGAAATGTCATTTTCATTTAAGTCTTCTGCAAATATAGAAAGATTTTAAATTAAACCAACTCTATTATGCATCTCCCATTTATAAAACATACAAAAACTGTATCAGATACACTTGGCACCAAACGCAGGTCAAAAGTTCTAATTCCAGCAAAGCCAACTCAGTCTTTCACCCTTCTGACGTCAATAAATCATTTAACTGGGTAATAAAAACACCCGATACATAAAATCTTTAAAAACGCACTGAGTAGAATTGAGTGCTATGAAAACAATGTATTTATGCCTGTAATAATGATTAGATGATAAAAATGTGCCCCAAGCTGGATAATGCCTAACTCTCTTGAAAGAGCTGTCAGAAAAATATACACTAAAAATCCCAAAAGAGTTACGGATCATCATTTACAAATTCTTGACAGATGTAACTTGGCAATAGAACTACAATCCTCTGTCAACACTGAGATTAATGTCCTGGGTGACTCTATGGGTTATACAGCACAAGCCCGCCCCTCCACCTTCGCACCCATGCAGCACAAGTAAACATTGAAGCTACAAGGTATACGAGGAGCGAATGGGTAATCCTATAAAATCAGATCTGTGGCACTCACTGCACCTATATTTCATAAAAATGGTCAAAGACAGTCTCTCTCTTACATCAGAAAATACATCTGTATCAAGGAAATGCTTGATTATTACTTCCTATTTAGGAGTACCTATTTGTGGTTCATAGCAAGTGGCAGCCGCTCCATCTGACAGGGTGGGGTTATTGAAGAATTGTGACGCCTCAGAGTCATGATGATAACCCATAATCCATTAAGGCATTATTAGCATGCTTTAATATAGGAAAATGACCCACAGTCACAGAAAAATAGAAATATCCATTAAACTTACTTCATACAAGGAGGGAGCGATAGCACTCAAGAAGAAGTAAAAGGCACTGAAGTAGAAGCAGTGGTAGAGTTCACCACAAAATGAGAACAGCAGAACTAAAAGAAGCAGAAGCAACCTGAGGCCTGTAAACGGAAACAAAAGTGTCAGACCAGGCCCAGATAGATGCACCAAAATTCTCCAAAAGGGAAGCCTGCTTACTTTCAGCCAATGAGGATGGAATCCCACATTGTGGCCAGATCTGAACTATAAATGCAAGGAGAACCCTAAAGGACCCATAGGTTGGTTTGATCCACCACGTAGTCTCATTTGTGACAATTTTGTGATTTTCCACTTATTTGTAATCCATTGCTTTTACTTTTCAGTTTCATTGATGAAGTGATTCCATTTCTTTTGACTTCTGAACCACTTGTTCATCTTTCTTAATATCTCCTTCATTGTTCTCACTACAAATCTTATCTTTTTACTTATTTTTTTGTGCGCAATAGGGCTCTTTATTTTTTGTTGTGTTTTTGTAATTCTTGGTGTGTTAAGCACAGAGTCTACAATCTTCCACACATGCCAATCCAGCAAAGATCTAACGGAAACTGACATAACTGGAGGACGGGACTACTCGACATCTTCAAACATGCCAGTTTCATACACCATGCAACTCCCTTCCACAATACATCTCCCCCTGTGATATTACAAAGCATTTATTCCAAGCGGTTACTTCTCTTCACCATCCACAAACATGTATTACCTATTATAGAACACTCCGCCTAGGTCCTGTCCAATAACACACCATCCATAACACATTCCATTATTTATCAATGTAACATCCCACAGTCAAACATATGCCAATTACTCATCATTTAATAACAAAACATGTAATCAACCAACTGTCATCCCTTCTTGATTTTCTGACATCTGCTACTTTCCACTTTCAAAAGAGTCACATCCACAAACAGACTTCGTGCAATCCTACATATTTTCATTTTAGAAAAAGTACCTATTTCACAGAATTCACCATTTGATTAAATAAACATACTATTATAGCAACTAATCCTGCACACAAGACTTGTAAACACGTTGTATGGCCTGAGGATGGTTTGCTAACTGTCTTATCCAATGCGAATTGATACTGCAAGGTACTTATGAAGAGTTAACTGGCTGTGAAGAAACTTAATAAAAACATAAAATGTAAAAAACTTACCATGTGAACAATGATGAAGCGTGTTCCTAAAAAGGATCCACTTTTCTAATAATAGTGGGGTGCCACAAAGCTAGATAGCTGGAGCTCTTTCTTTAATTTATAAATGAGGATTTGTGTCATCCAGAAGGCATATTATAGATATTTGCAGATCAGGAGGAGATCTGCTCTTACAAAAACTCCTGAGAGCGTGAAAGGGTGGAGAGAAGCTGCAAAAACAAGAGCAGTAAGGAGACAACAACTAATTTCAATGCAGCCACAGTGCAAACCACTCAGCATTAGCCTAATATGGGAACTTGGGTTTAATGACCATAAAATAGCAGAGGAATTATGGCTTCTACAGAGGGTGATGTGGTATAGTAGCTAAACCGCTGATCACAGAATCTGGTGATCTGGGATATAAACCTGCCACTTTTGGGTGATTCTGGGGAAATCAATTAATCTTCCCATACCTAAAATTCTGAATATTTATAATGTGACAATCCAACTGCATGATGTACTGTCCTAATTACATGGTTCCCCGCTTCCTCATCGCTCCACCATTCGCATTCTGGCTTTGGGGATCATCTTTGAAGTGGACTCAACACACCACACTTTGGTACATATCCTGTCCGAGATGCTACTACAATACAAATGTTCTATTGAAAGCTTCTGCTGCTCCACAAAGGAAGGTATGAAGTGGTCATGTATTTATTTATCACATATATATATATATATATATATATATATATATATATATATATATATATATATATATATATATATATATATATAAAAAGTTGCATATGTAAATTTAAGTTGTCTTTATAACAGCGCCACATCCACCAAACTCCACTAACTGTTCTTTTCTTTAAATCCTGAAACCATTTTCATCAGAGCATTCTAATAACAGGAACCAACCAATACACCTCTGTGGGGTAGAAGGAAGACATCACAGAAGTTCAATGCTATATAGAGTGCCAGAAATAATAATGAAATGTGTCCAAATAAGGCAGGAACAGGAAGTCAGTGTTGACATTGTGCCCATCATCGGTTGGTCGAATGTGGTTTATTGTGCGATTTAAACCACAAGCCCTCTGGAGAAATGACGGCTTGCGAATCTGAGCATGTATCCACTGTCATACAGACACTCCTATTTCTTGGATATTCTCAGTAAGAGGCAAAACATGTCGGTGTAAGAATGCCTCTAGAACTAGAAGGCACACAAAAAGTTAACCGAAAAATGTCTAATGTTTTTCTGTAATTCTTAAGACGGGTTTTAAACAAAAGTATTGTAAAACATGGGTCTAGTACCATTTCTACAAGTTTGTACGGGTGCGGTTGATGGAGCAAGGATTCGCACGTTATGCGACTTGCTTGAATTCAAACTCCTCGCCTAATATTAATATAGTAACCAACTTGTTTCGTGTATTAATCTTGTACTTTTACACTACACGCGGGTGTCCCAGAGACGCTTGCCTATGTGTTTATTAATCATAACTACGCTTGCTAGCTGAAATGGACGCTGCTATGCGGGATTCCAGTCTGCGCATGCGTCGGTCATACCCATGTGATGTGACGCACTCGTAGTTCTGGAGGGATTTTTTCGCTCATGCGCAGTATTGCTAATATGGCCGCTTTGTTTCCAACATGCTCTCTGCTTGCTACCGCTGCTCTGGCTCAGCTGTTTATTTCTGCATAACTCCTAATGCTATAGATAATATAAAGTAAGGGGTGTAGTGCAGCTATTCATGGTATACAGTGTATTCATTTTTTCTGTGTTTCTAAATTGTTTTCGCTTACTTTTCATGTAACATTCTCTGGGGGCCTGGGAGGAGAGGTGCTGCTCCATCTTGGAAGACCATGTGTCAACAATCACGTGATAAGGGACGTACGAGGCTCGCAGCAGTGGAACTCAGCCAGCTGGCTGCCGAAGCTAAGATGTCCCTGGGAAAGTGAACCCTGCTCCAGGAGAAAACTTCGACTTGTACCTGAAAATGTTACATTTTATGATAATGTTTGTGTGCCCTATTGTCCTCATATTCGTATGCCATGGGAACTGGAATGTAAGGGGTGGATTCAAGTAATTGAATATTAATTGTGGGAACACCAAATTCTAGGTGGTGACAATGACTTAACCCCCTCTCTTGTCCAATCCGAAATCGGGGATCCTTGCACTTGCAACATTTGTGGGTGGTCTGCTGACCCGAAAACAGTATAACTGGCCTAGGTTTAGCTAGAGAAATTGTCCGACTTGTCCGAGTAGCTGACCTGTCACTGACCCTATGATCTCTATAGGTGATTGATACAGAAAGCTGTGGAGCACTCTGTCCGTAATTTACACAAACTTAGTTTAGGGTGGGGAAACCTTTAAGTGCTGGCGAAGCACTTTGCTGGAGATTCGAGAACCCAATCGGGGTTATTGGCGGATTCCTTGCAGAGAGGGCGTAGCGCAGGCGTTGCATCCGAAGCTACAGGTGTTGGTCGTACCCCTAGATGAGTCCAGTCCTGATCCATATCCCGGGGTGATCCTGTCCTGACTGTCCATGAGCTGTACCTACTCGCCTACTGGCATTCCAAGTCCTTGAGGGTCCTTTCCCGCCTTTCCTAACTGACCCGTGGCCAGGGTTAGTCCTCATTCTGTCCTAGGTAAATATACAATATATGGGGGTGTTCGTCCATCTGAATCTTTCTTTCCTATTTTTCCTAATAAAGCAAATCTTGCCTGTGATTTATCTTTGACACTTGAATTCTTATGAAAGTATTTTACTAGCATGTTCCTTATTTTTCCCTTACCCTTACTTAAACGCTGAATTGTTTACATATTTAGTATGTTCCACTGTTACCCTTCCTATAGAAATTGCATTTATTCTGAAGCACTTGTTTCCCAAATTCCTTAGTATATTCCAATTAGCATTTAGTAGTATGTTCCCTTGTTCTTACCTATCCTTTAGTAACGTAAATACAAACCTGATAGACTAAACCAGCGTGTTCCCTTTTCCCTCGCCTCTATATTTTCTAATGTTAGATGATCCTTACATTGATTCATAGTTATACCATTTTTCTAATCTTGGTCATAGATGTTTTGATCTGTGTGAATTTTATTCTCAAGGCATACTAGATAAAGGTTTTTAAACTTTTTGCGTTTGTGGTTATTACAAGGTATAGACAAATGTATAAATGTATATGAAGTTGGTGTTATCTGCCTGAAAACTTTAAACATAGCTCCTGATTCATCGTGGACATAAGTACCGGTTTCTCGAGGATTGGTAAGTCAGGTACACGTGAAATATATGGAAAATAAGAACCCCGAATTATTGATAGCGCTGTGAAGGTTACCTGATCTATGATAAATTTATTGACGGGCCCAGTAACGTATATAATTTGGTAAATAAGGATCGGGTGACCTGCGCGCTCTATCACAGTGATTGTTGCATAAGTATTGATTTGCCGCATTTGCCACATAATCAATCATTTGCTGCATAATTTGCTTGTAACAAAAATTGTGTTTCTAGCTCAAACGATTCAGAGCTTACTAAAAATGGAGGGCCTGGCTTGGCAGTTCGTGCTGGACTGTTCCCATGAGGTACAGGGTCAAGACTGATTTGCATATGGCTGGGTTCAAAGTAGAATGGCATGGTGAGCAAACAAACTACAGATTTAGGCCCAGATCTCTGTACTGGGGTAAATGTACGACATTGTTCTGCATTCTGTCCATCAACTGTTGTTTTTGCATTTGTCACCCCGAGTGGGACGGGTATGCTCAGACGTGACTCCTGTGCTCTCCGTGCCACTGGAATCAAGCTATCCTGGCTGATGAGGGCTAAAAGCACAAAATTGGTCCTAGGATGCTTGTTTCCAGTCCAGGGAGCACCTGCTTTGGCGTTTGGGCTGGACTGTTCCCATGGGGGAACAGGGTCAAGACTGATTTGCATATGGCTGGGTTCAAACTGGAATGGCATGGTGAGGCAAAAAACTATGCATTTAGGCCCAGATCTCTGTACTCGGACAGAATGCAGAACAATGTCATACATTCACCCACCAACTGTTGTTTTAAAACGGACTAATACCACCCTGAGAGAAGAATAGTTCACTACTTCCTTTAGTTGTGCACTGTATTCTGCACACTTGGTGATTCGTTATTAATACAGGGCCCTACAGGTTGTCGTGTGCTTTGCTGTCATGAGCTTTTGGTGTTTTGTGTCCTAAAATGGGGAAGTACAAAATTGGACCTCCACAATTCAAGATAAACAACACATCCAAGACACCTGGGCTTGCTTCTTCCTCAATCTCCTCTATCTGAGCTACCACGGCAATTGATGGCTACTTAGCATGTGTAGTGGGGATAATATCTAAAGAGATCAAACTGGGAGGAAGACTTATCCCCTGCAGAAGAAACTGAGCAGCTCTCTCCCATCTTAGCTCTGGCCACAGTGGCAGCCTTGGGTGAGTGACTTGATGCAGAACTGCCAACACCTATGTATTGGGATGGTGCAGGAGCTGGACTTATGTCAACTAACCACGCTGTCCTTGTGGAGTTGTTGTGTTCTAAGTTTTCCACTATTCTAGATGCTACGCTACGTTCCATCCATGCTCACCTATGCTCAATTGAAAGTCGTCTGGGGAATACCTGGGAGAGGGCTGTTGTCTCCGGGGTATCCTCCACCTCCCCATGACCCAGAACATCATGACCCTCCCATCCTGGGAGAGGGCATGAGATTGGATCGAGGGATCTGGGGGGATGGGTGTGATCCAAATGAACAACCACTGTTCTTGCCTTACCCGCTACCAACCTGCCCTTGTTGAGGGGGCTATTCATCCTTGCGGGGGATCTATGAGAAGGGAAGCTGGGAAACTGGACCACATGTGATTGGAACCACCATTAAGTTTATGGGTCAGTCTATCTGGACATGTATTTAATCTCTCTTTAAAGTTTTGAGGTTTGTCTTGTTTAATTGTTCTTCCAAATGTTCCCCCTTTAACCGCTCCGAGTCCCGAGAACAGCTAAAAAATAAGGTTACCCACTGGCTCCATAGGAATGTAAAGCACAACAACGGTTTGGTAAAGGACATTTTATCGGTACGAGGGGTGGGCTGGGATTGGTCCCCTGACAAAAAATCTTTCTGGAGATTATGTTATTGTCCATTTTAAGAACCCAGATATCCCCAAAATGCTCCTGTGAAGCTCCTGTCTTTGGGTTCTTTTTCGATGCATTGAAATTAAAATCACAAAGTCTCCCCAAATGCCTTTTTGCCATCAACACCCCACTACCCTTCTCTGCCGCTATCTATTTTCTCCAATGTTGGACATCCAGGGAAATTACAGACTTTGATCTGCTCGGTCTACCATGTACACTGCTAGCACCCAAAGTCAACCAACTATCATTGCTGAACAAATTCAAGGGATGGGTTCTGGCGAGATGTACTCCAATTGCTCTTTCCATTCCAGAGACATTGTATTCATTATCTGCTGAAATTTGGCTGGGATAAAATCTAAATTGAAAGATAATAACTGGACAAACTTTATTGATGAACATCATTTAAGTACGTTTCAGAAGACATGGGCACAGACCATGTTTTCAGGGTTGGGTTCAGGAGCTTTTTTGTTCCAACTGTCCTGTCACATGATGGGGGAGCCTCTGGATGCCTTCTGTATGGTTAAAAACCTCCGTACAGTGTTCTGTAGGAGAGATATCTACGAGTTCACGAGATTAGCCAAAGCATCTTTTAAGGCTACGCTACACTTAACAAAAAGGGAGGGGGAAATGAGAAGGTGGAAGAGTTGTTAAATGCTACTAAGAACAAGGATGTAAGAAGATTCCGGCACATAATGAGCCATGGGAGTCGTGACATTGCCAAGTGACCAGAGATCCATATAAAACCGAATGAGTGGGAAAACCACTTTAAATCTCTTTATGCCTGTCCAACCTGCCAACAATAGCAAGTCCCTTATTTCTCAAGAACACCAACCCTAAACAAACTGCCACTTTTTACCGCATCACTTTCTCACCACAAGAAACCAAGAAGGCAGTCAAGTCCCAGAGGCAGGGGCAAGGAAAGGCCGAAGGTCTGGACAGGGTTACTGCAGACTTGTTTGCTCAGAGTTCAAATTCTGGGAGCCTTATTCCAAATGCGGTTGCCCCAATTCTCACCTCATGAAAGGGACCAGAGATTGTCCCATATTTAAACAGGACTGCAGAATCTTGCCAGGAAACTTCCACCCTATTAGCCTCCTAGATAATATCCGAAAGACCTTTGCTAAGCAAGTCCTTTCCAAGCTAAGTGATTGGATTAAGGAAAATTATATACTAAGTGTTAGACCTGGGTCCTCCAAGTCACATAGGGTAGCTTGGCACTAAGTAGGAAGGCCTAACTCAAAGGTACATGTGTAAAGTTTGCGTCACACCCCTTAGTAACATAACGTCCATCCACTCAAAAATTAAGACACTACACCAGTCTTTGGAAAAATACGAGGCGTACTTTATAACATTTTCTCTGGTTTCTCTGTGCTTCTTAGAAATTCCTAAACACAAGTACAACAATTTTCATTTCAGTCAAGTAATGACATTTATCCAAATTTACATTATATTTCTTGTCACTTTTCCTTCTCAATAGAAAGGGTTCCCAGAAGGTGTCCTACCCCTCCCTTCTTCAAGAACTAGCAGAACAATATAAGTGCAAGATAAATCAGTTTGATGCTTTCTTTAAAGTAACAGGGTTATACATTACCCCTGGGCTTGCAGGGTCAATAAGGGTTAAAGATCACTGTCTCTCAGCACCTTTGTCATTAGCTTGAACAACTGCTCTACTAAGAGAGAATAGGTAGGTTAACACACACTTCCTCTGTTTCACATAGATTCTTCACCTTCTATACGTTTTGTCCTGGCAACCCTGTAAACATTTTAATACCCGAACTACTCACTCCACCATTATACCCTGAACTCTTGTTCAGCCCCTTGTCCTCGCTCCCCAAGGTCTACACAAACTAGCTGAGGCTCTCTTCCCCCACTTCAATTTCCTCCTTCACTTATTATGACAGTTCAGGGGTTAAACAGTTCAGGTTCCTAGGTTGAATGATCGCGTTGCTACGGGGCAGTTTTATAACACCTCTGGCCCGGTAGCCTTAGCCTGCAGCCCCAGTTAGTCACCCTCCAGAGCTCAGTTCGGTATGGGTTGACCTCCGCCCTCTCCCCGTATGTCCCAGCTTACTTTATGTCAACAGGCGTTCTTCTGGTGTTCGGACAGTCCCGATCCGCAGCTCCGCACCTGGAGTCGCTTCGTTGGGGGTCTGATGTCTTTACCTTACACCCCACACCGGCCTGAAGGAGTCAGCCGATCTTCTCCTCAGAGCTTGAAGAAGCGTAAAGACTGGCTCCCGCTGGTCTCTCCCTTCGACGTCACCTGCGGAAGCTCCCCCTAGGCCCGGCCTCCTCTGACGCTGGTCCGCCTTCTTCTCCGACGTCCTGCCCCAAGCCTCCGCCTACGTCCGGCCTCTTCTGACGCCACCTCGGGTTCTCTCCGGATGATTACACGGATCAGCTGGGCCACGCTTCCATTGCCCCGTGACAGGGTTCTCGCACGGCGACAAGCGCTTCCTTCTTGAAGGGACGTCAGCTGTTTCCGGCGCTTTTCCCCGCAGTGAGTACCCTCTAACTTGTGCGCTGCGGCCACAGAAGTTTGACTCTCAGTCCCCTGATTCTTTTTCCTCCAGAGAATCACAGAGGGGGTACCCAGGTTCACTTCTGCCGTGCTCGTGCTCTCAGTGCACTTCTCTTCAGCTTCTCGATAATTACACTGCTAGAGTCACCAGAGGCTGTGAGGTTTTAATGAGGTCTTCTGGAACTCAGTCTTGTTTCTGCGGCAGTGGGGTTTCTAGAGTCCACGTCTTGGCAGGGTCAGATCAATAGAAGAGGGATAGCATCAAAACAGCAGGGACAGCGGCCCAGCAGGTCTGTCAACCCCCACAGTGCACCAGTCTCCTCCTTCTACCGCCTGTACTCCTGTCTTCCAGCTCTCCTCTTCTCACAACACCATCTAAAATGGCTGCCCAACATTCCGCCTTTTATAGGTTGACCCCAGAAGGTCCAGAAGGGTCCAGGGGGTTCTAGAACATTCCTATGCTAACCTATGGGTCCAGTCCCTAAGGTGGCAGTTGTGGCAGTTGCTGTCCACCATTTTGTGGGTTGTGAATCTAGTTAGGAAGGCACCAAGGCCTCAAGAAAAGACTATGAGGGCAAGGAGCACCTAACCCCTAGGCCAACACCTCAAAAATCTAGTGGACATAAAAAGAATAAAAGGTTATGAGGGGCAAAAAGGGGACAAAATAAATAATTAATAGGAGGGGCTACCCAAAGGGCAGACAGGTCTAACACGCGCCCCCTCCCAGCTGAAAGAGGGGAGAGCTACCCAACCCCTTGGGAGTCCTCATCACTAAGGTGGAAATACCTGGAGAGACCGTCTGCGTTGGCGTGGTCCACTCCAGGCCGATGTTCCACCCGGAAGTCCATTCCCTGTAGGGAGATGGACCACCTCAACAGCTTGGGATTTTCCCCCTTCATTTGCATCAGCCAACGAAGGGGTCGGTGGTCGGTCTGAACCAGGAAGTGCGAGCCAAACAGGTATGGCTGCACCTTCTTCAGAGCCCATACCACTGCAAAAGCTTCCCGCTCAATTACACTCCACTTCTGTTCCCGGGGAAGCAGTCTCCTGGACAGGAAGACTACAGGCTGATCCAGACCCTCTTCATTGAGTTGCGATAACACTGCCCCAATGCCATGCTCTGATGTGTCTGTCTGGACAATGAACTCCTTGGAGAAGTCTGGGGCCCTCAGGACCGGTGCTGCACACATTGCCTGCTTCAATTTCACAAAGGCTTGCTGACAAGCCTCTGTCCAGACTACCCGTCGAGGTTGTTTCTTGGATGTGAGCTCTGTGAGGGGCGCTACAATAGTGACATACCCCTTCACAAAGCGACGGTAGTAACTTGTGAGGCCCAAGAAAGCTCGGACCTCAGTCTGGGTCTTGGGGGGCTTCCCAGGCCATGATTGCCTCAATCTTTGCCTGGAGGGGCTGCACTGTTCCCCTACCCACCAAGTGACCTAGGTACACAACCGACCCCTGCCCAATCTGACATTTGCTGGCCTTGATTGTCAAGCCAGCCTGTTTCAGGGCCTGGAGAACAGCTTGCAAGTGACGCAAATGGTCCTCCCAACTGCTGCTGAAGACGGCAATGTCATCCAGGTAAGCAGCGGAGAAAGCCTCCATTCCGGAGAGGAGCTGGTTCACCAGCCGCTGAAAAGTGGCAGGGGCGTTTTTGAGCCCAAAGGGCATCACGCAGAACTGGAAGTGTCCCTCAGGCATGGAGAAAGCTGACCTTTCTTTTGCTCCATCTGTAAGGGAGATCTGCCAGTACCCTTAAGTAAGGTCAAAGGTACTCCGATATTGGGCAGCTCCCAGCTGGTCAATCAATTCATCCGCCCTAGGGATCGGATGAGCATCAGTCTTGGTCACTGAGTTCAGTCCCCGGTAATCCACACAGAACCTCAGTTCTGGAGTGGTGCCTGGTGGGGCAGCTTTTGGTACCAAAACCACCGGACTGGACCAGGGGCTACTGGAAGGTTCAATGACTCCTAGCTCCAGTATCTTGGTAACCTCACCGTGGATGCTGGCCTTCACCTTGTCTGACAGCCGGTAGGTCTTTGACTTCACTGGTGGGCTGTCTCCTGTGTCCACATCATGGGTACACAGGTGGGTCCTTCCCGGGACAAGGGAGAACAACGTAGAGTACTGCTCCAATATCTGGCGGCAGTCCTGCCGCTGCTCAGGAGTTAGGGATGGGGAGAGAATCACTCCCTCCACCGACCCATCCTTTTCCTGAGATGAAAAAAGGTCAGGGAGAGGTTCGCTTTCCGCTTCCTCTCCTCCATCAGTCACCATCCCACATTTTAAACTGGATGAACTGCAGTCACCTGAAACTTAACCCTGGCAAGACCGAATTGGTCTTGCCGGGGCAGAGTGCTCTTAGTTGGAACCTTAGCTTTTGGCCTTCCAGTATGGGAGCCCCCCCATCCAAGTCCTCCTCAGTCAAGAGTTTGGGGATATACATCAGCGAGGACCTCTCTCTCAAAAAACAAGTAGGAGCAGTTGTCTCAGCTAGTTTTTTCCAGCTGAAGAAAATCAAGAAAATCGCCAGCTTCTTTTCCCCAGCTGCCCTCACTCAGATTGTCATCTCCCTGGTTCTGTCCAGACTAGATTTTTGCAACAGTCTCTATTTTGGCATTCAAGCTGGAGAGCTAAAACGCCTTCAGCTGGTCCAGAACCAGGCTGCTAGACTCCTCCTGAACCTCTCTAAGAGGCAGTCTGTTAGATCTGGCCTGAAACAGCTACACTGGCTGCCCGTGGAGCAGCGCGTGGCTTTTAAAACAGGGTGTATTTTATTCAGATCTCTGCACGACTCTGGCCCCCTGTTCATCAGAGACATGTTTAAGAAATACACTCCTTCCCGCAACCTCCGGTCTATCCACAAATCCCTTCTGACTGTCCCACCTTATAAGAGGAAACGTCTGGGAGGCAGCTGTTTTGACCATCTTGCAGCTGGTTTCTGGAACTCCCTTCCCCTTCATCTGAAACTGAATGATAACATCCTCAGCTTCAGACATTCCCTGAAAACCTGGCTTTTCACTCAGGCGTATTGCTGAGCTGCTCCTCCTCTTCTGTGATTTTTGCGTTCGTTCCTTTCTATAGCGCCATGAAGCCCCCGGGCGTACGAGCGCTCACAAATACCTACTAACATTAACATTAAACATTAACATTAACATTAACCATCATCAAGATGACCTCGGGCCTCTCATGGTGGGGTTTGAGACGATTAGCATGCAACACCCGTAGGGGCTGTCGAGGGGTCTTAAGATCCACCATGTAGGTGGCCTTACCCTTCTTCTCCAATACCTCAAAGGGGCCTGTCCAGCGATCCTGGACAGCGCTTAGCTCTCCAGGTTCCATCACCCACACTTTCTGGCCAGGCTCCAACTCCACCGGGTGAGCATTGTGGTCATACCACTCTTTCATTACTGCTTGACTGGCTTCCAAGTTGTCAGAAGCTTGCTTCCACAACTTTGCCATTAGGCTCCGGAAGGCCAGCATGTAGCTCACCACATCCTGGGGAGGCTTTCTGGGAGACTTTTCCCATCCATCCTTCACCAGGCTGAGAGGTCCACGCACAGGGTGCCCGTACAGTAGCTCAAAGGGGCTGAAGCCCCCTCCCTTCTGCGGCACTTCCCTGTAGGAGAATAGCAAACAGGGTAGGAGGACGTCCCATTTCCTCCGCAGGCTCTCAGGCAGACTTCTTATCATGCCTTTCAAGGTTTTGTTGAACCTTTCCACCAGTCCATTGGACTGGGGGTGGTATGGAGTGGTGAACCGGTAGGTCACTCCACACTCCTTCCACATTGCCCGCATATATGCTGACATAAAGTTGGTCCCCCTGTCGGACACAACTTCCTTGGGGAAACCCACTCGGGTAAAGATCCCCATCAGGGCCCTAGCCAAAACAGGTGCAGTGACAGTCCTCAGAGTAATTGCCTCTGGGTACCGCGTGGTGTGATCCACCAGAACCAGGATAAACCTGTGACCAGCTGCAGTTGGTGGATCCAATGGCCCCACAATGTCGATGCCCACCCTTTCAAAGGGGGTGCTAACGACAGGTAGTGGTTCCAGGGGAGCTTTCAGCTTCACCCCTGTCTTTCCACTGGCTTGACAGGATACACACGTCCGACAGTAAGTGTCAGATGCCACTTTCATCTGAGGCCAGTAAAAGTGGGGGACAAGCCGGGCAAAGGTCTTGTCTTGACCTAAGTGTCCTGCCAAGGGTATTTCATGAGCCAATTCGAGAAGAAAGGCTCGGTATCGCTGAGGGACTACCAAGGCCCGTGATGAACCGGGTAAAGGTACCTTGGGCTCACTGTAGAGGAGTCCGTCCTCCCAGTAAATGTGGTAGTGCCGTGCAACGTTCCCTGCTGCCTGGGCTTCGGCCTGTCGCCTCAGTCCCTCAAGGGTAGGGCACTCCTTCTGGCCCTTACAGAACTCCTCCCTGGTAGGTTCTCCCTCCACATGCCACTCGGCAGGGATAGGTAAGTCCTCCAGGGAGACTACTTCCCCCTCCACGGACTCCTGGCCCACCACCGCAGGTGGCCAATCTGTCTCATGGGGCGTGGAAGCCGAAGCAGGCTTCTCCTGTCTTTGGGTCTGTCTCTTTTTGGCAGCGGGCTGGGCCATTGTTCCAGGCTCCAGCCCAGGCGAACTCCCTCTCTGGGCAGTCGCAGACCTGGTGCTTGCACAGGCCCAGTCAGGTGTACCCAGCATCTCCGAATGAGTCCGGTATTCCACCTCTCTCCAAGCATTGTGCTCCATGTCATTTCCCAGCAGACAATCGACTGGCACGGCAGGGCTTACGGCAACTCGAAGTGAACCTGCAACCCCTTCTCACTCAAATGGAACCTCGGCCACAGGGTAGTAGCCCAATCTGCCGTCAGCCATCGCGGCGGGGTGGAGTACATGTGGAATAACCTGCTCTGGAGACACCAGTTGACTCCTTACCATAGACATACTGGATCCTGTATCTCTCAGAGCCTCCCCTCTTAGGCCATTGATGGTGATCCATTGCCCATACTTGGTAGTATTTGGGGGGCACCTGGATCTTAGGAACCATCTCCCGATCTCCCAAGGACACTAAGGTGACACCCGCCCACTCACCCCCCTTATCCAAGGGCAACTCCTCCCCGAGCGCTACACTAGCTACTCCCAGGGCTTTACCTCCGGTGGGAGGGGGTGGTCTCTTTGGGCACTTGACATCTCCCTTATAATGTCCAACACCACCACACTCAAAGCAGTGGACAACCCTTGGCTGCTGACTTTGGCCAGGATGAGGGTTTCTGGGAGTGTTAGCCTTAGGGGTGAATCCTGTTCCCTTTCCCTGGAAACTGTTTTGGGGACCTTTTGAGAACTCCCGCTTTTTATCTCCCCCCTCCTTCTTCTGGGGGGCGCCCTGTCCGGCCCTTTGGGAATCCCCTCCAGTCCCCTTTGAGGACACCCGGGTACTTGCCCAGATGTCCGCCTCCTCTGCAAGCTTCCGGGGGTTGGTCAGCTTGCTGTCCACCAGGTGTTGACGCAGCTCAGGAAAACATTTCTCGAGTAGGTGCTCTTTGAGAAAAAGGTCGTACAACCCCTCGCTGCCTTGAATCCAACCCTCTAGTGCCTTCCATGCATAGTCTAGGAAATCCACCCAATTTTGTGTGCCTAATTTGTGACTTCCCCTGAACTTTTGCCGGTACTTCTCTGGGGTCAGCCCAAACTTCTTAATTAGCGCCACTTTCATGGTGGGGTAGTGGGTCTGCTCTTCCTGTTCCAGGGCCAACAGTGTGTCCCGTCCAGTAGGAGGCATGTACTTGTATAAACCACCCCCCCAGTGTTTTTCCTGGATCCCATGGGCTCTTAAGGAGACCTCATAGGCAGCCAGCCACTTGGCGATGTCATCCCCTGGGCTGTAGCTGGCAACTATATCTTTAGGTAGGTAGGGTCTGGATTCCCTGGTCAGTTCTTTTGTTTCGCTGCCACCATTTGGAGAATTAGAGGGTCCTAACTGTAGGGCCTTGAGTTCTAGCTCCCTAAGTTTCAACTCATGAGCCATCCTCTGTTCCTCCCTCTCCTGCTCCAACCTGGCTAACTCCCACTTAAGCTGTCTTTTTTCCCTCCTGTCCACTAGTTCAGCTTCGGTTAAGCTTCTTCCGGAGACACTCCTGCCCCCCCTTGAGAAGGTCTTAGGTCCTGGGAGTAAGTTTTCCATCTCAGGATGAAACAATCCCTCTACCCCTATGACTGTGTCCCGGTCCGTCGCCTCTTCCTCCTCCTTTCCCTCTCCATGTGCAGCCACCCAAGCCCTCAAACTGGTCTGGAGTTCCCCTTCTTGGCACCACGCTTAAAAAACACTCCCATCTTATGGCAAAAGTCTCTAAGCTGGGCTGCAGAATAGGTTTCCAGTTCCTCCAGAGCAAATTCCATTTTGCTGATGAGAAATGTAGGGACAACCACTCGGAAAGAATTGATTCAAAAGGGGCAATTTGAAGCTACCTCCACCCACCACCAGGAGTAAATTTAGAAAAAGCAAAAGTAGTAATTGGGAAGTCCGCCAGGAGAAAACTCCAGGTGTAGGCCTGTGGAGTACACTTTGTTACTGTAAAGTAGACGCAAACACAGTTCTCATCCCACCGCTAGACACCAATTATGTTGGACCTGGGTCCTCCAAGTCACATAGGGTAGCTTGGCACTAAGTAGGAAGGCCTAACTCAAAGCTACATGTGTAAAGTTTGCGTCACACCCCTAAGTAACATAACGTCCATCCACTCAAAAATTAAGACACTACACCAGTCTTTGGAAAAATACGAGGCGTACTTTATAACATTTTCTCTGGTTTCTCTGTGCTTCTTAGAAATTCCTAAACACAAGTACAACAATTTTCATTTCAGTCAAGTAATGACATTTATCCAAATTTACATTACATTTCTTGTCACTTTTCCTTCTCAATAGAAAGGGTTCCCAGAAGGTGTCCTACCCCTCCCTTCTTCAAGAACTAGCAGAACAATATAAGTGCAAGATAAATCAGTTTGATGCTTTCTTAAAAGTAACAGGGTTATACATTACCCCTGAGCTTGCAGGGTCAATAAGGGTTAAAGATCACAGTCTCTCAGCACCTTTGTCATTAGCTTGAACAGCTGCTCGACTAAGAGAGAATAGGTAATTAACACACACTTCCTCTGTTTCACATAGATTCTTCACCTTCTATACGTTTTGTCCTGGCAACCCTGTAAACATTTTAATGCCCGAACTACTCACTCCACCATTATACCCTGAACTCTTGTTCAGCCCCTTGTCCTCGCTCCCCAAGGTCTACACAAACTAACTGAGGCTCTCTTCCCCCACTTCAATTTCCTCCTTCACTTAATATGGCAGTTCAGGGGTTAAACAGTTTAGGTTCCTAGGTTGAATGTTCGCGTTGCTACGGGGCAGTTTTATAACACCTCGGGCCCGGTAGCCTTAGCCTGCAGCCCCAGTTCGTCACCCTCCAGAGCTCAGTTCGGTATGGGTTGACCTCCGCCCTCTCTCCGTATGTCCCAGCTTACTTTATGTCAGTGGGAGTTCTACTGGTGTTCGGACAGTCCCGATCCGCAACTCCGCACCTGGAGTCGCTTCGTTGGGGGTCTGATGTCTTTACCTTACCACACCGGCCTGAAGGAGTCAGCCGATCTTCTCCTCAGAGCTTGAAGAAGCGTGAAGACGGGCTCCCGCTGGTCTCCCCCTTCGTCGTCACCTACGGAAGCTACCCCTAAGCCCAGCCTCCTCTGACGCTGGTCCGCCTTCTTCTCCGATGTCCTGCCCCAAGCCTCCACCTACGTCCGGCCTCTTCTGACGTCACCTTGGGTTCTCTCCGGATGATTACACGGATCAGCTGGGCCACGCTTCCTCCGCCCCCGTGACAGGGTTCTTGCACGGCGACAGGCGCTTCCTTCTTGAAGGGACGTCAGCTGTTTCCGCCGCTTTTCCCCGCACCGAGTACTCTCTAACTTGTGTGCTGCGGTCACAGAAGTCTGGCTCTGTTCCCTGATTCTTTTTCTTCCAGAGAATCACAGAGGGGGTACCCAGGTTCACTTCTGCCGTGCTCGTGCTCTCATTGCACTTCTCTTCAGCTTCTCGATAATTACACTGCTAGAGTCACCAGAGGCTGTGAGGTTTTAATGATGTCTTCTGGCACTCAGTCTTGTTTCTGCGGCAGTGGGGTTTGTCGAGTCCACGTCTTGGCAGGGTCAGATCAGTAGATGAGGGATAGCATAAAAACAGCAGGGACAGCGGCCCAGCAGGTCTGTCAACCCCCACAGTGCACCAGTCTCCTACTTCTACCGCCTGTACTCCTGTCTTCCAGCTCTCCTCTTCTCACAACACCATCTAAAATGGTTGCCCAACATTCCGCCTTATATAGGTTGACCCCAGAAGGGTCCAGGGGGTTCTGGAACATTCCTATGCTAACCTACGGGTCCAGTCCCTAAGGTGGCAGTTGTGGCAGTTGCTGTCCACCATTTTGTGGGTTGTGAATCTAGTCAGTAAGGCGCCAAGGCCTCAAGAAAAGACTAGGAGGGAAAGAAACCCCTAGGCTAACACCTCAAAAATCTAGTGGACATAAAAAGAATGAAAGGTTATGAGGGGCAAAAAGGGGACAAAATAAATAATTAATAGGAGGGGCTACCCAAAGGGCAGACAGGTCTAACACTAAGTCACTACCAAGCAGGCTTCAAGTGGAAAACATGAACCATTAATTGGGTGTTCAGATTTCTCATGGTTAATGGGAATAGGGTAGGCATTGGCAATGGTAACCTTTATTTGCCTTTGTTGATCTCAGAGACACATCTTATCTGATCCCATGCAGAGGGCTGTAAGAAGTCCTTGATGAACTGGGAGTTCCACCTGTCCTTTTAGAAATTATAATTGATCTCAATGAAGACAATTTTGCTCATGTCAGGTGGGACACAAAGGGGGAAATCGACAGCCAAAATCAGGTTTGACAAAGGTGTACAACTGGGGTGTGTACTAGCCCTTACTTTGTTTCTTCTTTTCATGAATGGATCAATATTTTTGGTCTGTTTGTGTAAATAATACCCCAAGACTAGCTGGAGAGAGGATCCTGGACTTATTTTTCACCAATGATACTCTGCTTTTCGTCAAATCCTCTAAGGAACCCCAAACTCTGCTCTCTAGGTTTACCGCCTCTTGCGATATTCACAGGCTCGAAGTAAACACCCAGAAACCTATGTTCATGTGTTTCACTAGCAAGAATAATTTCATTGGGTCATGAGGTTGAGGAAGGACTATCTCGAGAGAGTCACTGAAATTGATTACCCAGGGATTAGGCTATCACATTATAGCTGCCTGCACCTTCAAGAACATACTCCAATTCATTATAAAGCAACATAAGACTAATGACCTTCATTCTTTTTTTGTTTCTCACAATGTTTCCATTTGAGATTTTAAAATATAGGAGGTATTAAATGACCATGTGTGATTTGATTGTCTCGTAAATCATAGGTGCAATGTAAATGTTAGACTGGGAGGGGAACTTGCTCTTTCACTATATCTAGCCTAAACCCCATATTGTGCTATTTTCCTCCAGCATGAATTATAGGAAATGCTACTTAAATCCCACAGCTACTTTTCCTTTTTTTTTTAAATGTTTAAAATATTTTTATTGGTTTTTTTCCCAAGCACATTGAGGACTGTACATATCCATCACATCGGAGTGACCATGAAACAATATTTACAAAATATAAAAATAAATTAAACCAGAGAGGAAAATCACACCGCACTAAAAGATACAGAAAAAATAATAATAGTCTAACATGGTACATCTAACGGGAAAAAAAGCAATAATTGACTCCCCTAGCTCGCTACCTACTGATTGACCCATCTACCCCACCCAACATCCATTCTCGTATAGGCGCCCAAATTAACTCCCCAAAAATTCTCTTTCTCCTTCCTTTGCTTCTATAAATCGCTGTCTCAAAGCTAAACATAGCCAACAATCTCGCTTTCCAATTCAAGAAGGTTGGGGGTTCAGAGCTGATCCACTCACTAGTGATGCATGCCCTGACCACTGTCATCATTATAAAGAAAAGTGCAGCTTCAGCATTACTCCTCGTAACAGAACAATCCTCCAAACCCACCCCCAAAATCACTAGTTCACCTGTTAAAGTTATCCACTTTTGAAGCAGGATATTAAAAAACCCTTCCAAATCCTGAAAGAACCTAGTCAAATTTGGGCATAGGAAGAACATATGAATAGTCAGCCACCAGCAAACCACAGCGGTTATACTTATCACCCCCTATTTTCCCCCACCGAGACACCTTCCTGAGTGAGCAGTATAAATCCCATAGAGCCATAAAGTGCTGACTACGATGTCTGCCTGTAACCAGCACCCTATTAGCAAGTTCCAATGATTGATTTATATTGAGGCCAACCACCTCTAATTTTTGCTCCCATTTAAGCTGACAACTATCCAGTTCATCTGAAAGAAAAGCAACCATTTTTTGATAGTATTGCCCTATCCGGGTCTTCTTCCTCATTTCCTCAATTGACTGAATTTTTTCAAGCTGCAATACTTTATCAGAGCCATGTTTTGTCAAGAAGCTACGAATTTGCAAATATTTGAGGAAGTCTCCCCTATCCAATGCATACTTCTCTTTGAGTTCAGAAAAAGCCATTAATTCCCCTTGATCCGTCAAATCACCTAAGCAAGAGATACCTTTTCTCTCCCATTTAAAAATAACCTGTTCTCTAAAGATTGAAGGGAGAGTCCCTGTAGCATTGAATGAAGTATAAAAATTCACTTTCGGAATTTTACTTACCCATCTAATTTGTTCCCAGACTCGATGCGCTGCCCGAAGAGTCTTAAACCTTGTTTTCTTGTAATACGATGGTTTTAAAATAGTCACTAACAAACCGTTGGCTTGCTCACCCATAATGAGCTCATATATTGATGGTCTATGAAATGCAGTAATAGGAGCTTTGCATCCCAAAATCAATGGTCCCATAATCTGTAACATAGCTGCCCAAAAATACATTATAAAATGAGGAACGTCCCATCCTCCCCGATTCCTTGGAAGAATCATTTTTTTATGGGCCCTTCTTGTTCTACAATATCCCCACAAAAATCTTGCACAGAGTCTATCTAATTTCAAAAAAACTAAACTGGAACACGCCAATGGGATAGTCCTGAACATATACAAAAATTTGGGTAGGACAAGCATTTTTATAACGTTACATCTGCCATGCAAAGAGAGGGGCAAGTGGTCCAGCCTTTCTGGAGTTGTATTAACCTTTTCTATAACGGGTAAGATATTCAGGGCTCGAATCTTGTCCACCTTAGAAGTGATTTTGATTCCTAGATATGTAGCCTCTGTGACGACAGATACACCGACAGGGGGATCTGGCCTAGAATACAGCACCTGCGTTTTTCCAACATTAAGCTTATAACCGGAAAAAGAACCAAACTGTTTAGCCAACATTTTAATTGTGGAGAGTGCAGTTGACAGATCCCCATATACTACAAGAATATAATCTGCATTTGCCAGTGCTCTGTAATCCAATCCACTCAATCTAATTCGTTTGATATCTTCATGACTGTTCCTTTTGGACAAAAATAAATCAATATATAAAGCAAATAAAAGAGGAGAGCACGGACACCCTTGACGAGTACCGCGATTAATGTTAAATTCACTGGACAACAACCCTGAAATCCATATTGACGCCACTGGGTTCATATAAAGTGTCTTTATAGCTTGGATAAATGATGGGCAAAATCCTTTCCACCTCAGGACCTCCCACAAGTAACCCCAGGGGACCCTCTCGAACGCCTTTTCGGTGTCCAACAGGATCACCCCTAGGCCAGAGTCTGTTGCTTGTGCCCAATCCAGAAGAGTAATAACCCTTCTGACATGATCAGCAGTATCACGTTCCTGGGATAAAGCTGTGCTGTACACTAGCTGCTAAGGGGGAGATAGCAATCCCGAGGCGCAGAGCCAGTATTGTGGAATATATTTTGCTATCAGAATTGATTAGCGATATGGGTCTGTATGAGGAGGGAGACTTTTCGGGCTTCCCCTTTTTTTAAAAAAAACAACTATCGTAGTTTTCCTCCATGAATCTGGAGCTACCCCTAGTTGTGCATTTTGAAACAGAGACAAGAGCTCCGGCTTCAGAACATAGCGAAACGTTCTATAGAATTCAAAGGGAATTCCATCGGGCCCAACCGCTTTACCCCTAGCTAAGCATAAAATCACCATTTCCATCTCCTCTGATGTAACATCAGCTGCCAACACATTGTCCTCCTCTGAAATTTTGTTAGTTCCTAAATTCCCACAAAATTCCTCCACATGCCCTTCTATATTTGTTATGATGTCCTCTGAATATAACTCAGCATAATATCTACTGAAAACTTTCAAAATATTCATTGGTGACTCAACTACCTTATTATTATGATCACATATCTTAAATATTCCATTCATACTTTCCCTTTGCCAAAGTCTTTTTGCTAGTGTCTTCCCAGCGTCCTCACCCAATTCATAAACCTGAGTTCTATAAACAGATAACTTACAGTTTTTTCTACATAGTGCTGATGAATTCTCATTTTCATAATCGATATTGACTTTAAGGTATCCTCTATACGCTGATGAGAGAGTTCAACCGAGAGTTGAATCTCCAAGAGTCTAAGTTGCATTATTCGATCTCGGATTTCTTTATTTATTTGGCATTGCTTCCCAATCGAATAATTCATTGTAGCGCCCCCGACGCCTGCTTTAAATGCATCCCAGATAATCGAAGAAGGGGCTGGACCATGATTTAACCTAAAAAAATCTGGAATCCAGGTACACATATGCTCACAGTATTCCGGATCAAACAATAAATTACGCTCAAAAGTCCATGGCTTACATTGACTCTGTGCCTTCAAACCACAATACATTACCAAAGGATTGTGATCCAAAATGATTCTTGGCATTATATCTATTTTAGAGTACGCAGCCAGCTCCCTTGAAATAAAAAGTAATCTAACCGAACATACTTCCTATGGGGAGCAGAGTAAAATGTATATCCTGGAGTACTGGCCCTTTGATTCACCCAAACGTCAACCAAACCTAACTCTCTGATTAGCCCTTTCACAGCTTTAAAGACTCTAGGTTTTTTCCCCATATAGGGGCAATTACTCCCTATGTCCATATTCCCCTCAAGATGAATATTAAAGTCCCCACATAGAACTAAGGGAGTCGGCCATTCCGCTTATTCGATACTTAAATGATGTAGGTAGGGGTGGCTCTAGGCTCATGGCGGCCCTGTGCAGGGAGTGTAGGTAGGGGGCCCCAGAAGAGGGGGTCCGGGTGGGGCGGACCGTGGAGGCCATTGAAGAGAGGGGGTCATGGTGTTTGGAAGTGGAACAGTGCCGGAGGCCACCAAATCCCTGCCAGGGGCCGCCACGCAAATATGTATCCATCCTCGGAGGATTATTATATTAAGGCTATATATTGGCGTGGTGGCCCCTGGGGGTTTGGGGGCCTTGTGCAGGTGCACAGCTTGCACATGCCTAA
This sequence comes from Lissotriton vulgaris, assembly GCF_964263255.1. NCBI lineage: Eukaryota > Metazoa > Chordata > Amphibia > Caudata > Salamandridae > Lissotriton > Lissotriton vulgaris. Next base: position 369,723,844 of record NC_141685.1, read on the forward strand.
GGCCGCCCCTGATGTAGGACTTCCGGATCATCCAAATTCGGTCCGTACACTGAGCATATTGACACTGGGAGACCATTAATAACCAATTCCACAATGACTCAACGTCCATAACTATCCTCTTTCACCCGCCTCTTCACTCCCAGGCCATATCTCAAAGATTGCAACTCCTCTGATATTAGACCCTTGCTTGGTACAGTCGAGCAGTTCCATTCCCAGTTCCTGTAACACTTTACGATTATTCCAGGCTATATGTGTTTCCTGTAAGCATAGTAAATCATACCGTTGAGTCCTCAACATTTGGGCATGCACCCCCTCTTTCTTTTATCGTTTCATCCACAGATATTCCATGTGCAAAATAAGAAACGTCCCATCCTTATTCATTCAGGAAATTTTATATGTTTGTTCCACCCACGACAACACGACAATTCATCTCCAAAACAAAATATGTTCATAGTCACAACCCCTCTATCTATCCTCACCCAACACTAGTCCACAGTGCCCACCTCCCCTCCCTCTCCACCCAACTTTCCCTCCCCTCTGGACCCCCTCCCCCCGAATGAGGCGTAAGGACCATGACCTCAATGATGGGAAGAGAGTTGGAAAGTGCACCCCCCCCCCCAACATCTCCCATAGACCTATTTTCCTCACTGTGGCATACTTTTACCAGTACTAAAAGAGTCCCCAGGCAAAAACAAAAAAGACAAGAGATGCAGAAGTACATACTGTCTACACATACTAGTTTCACATTGTTTTCAAGAACTCTTCTGCCTTAATCTCTGATACAAAAAAATAAGACTTTTCTTTGTATACAACTTTTAACTTTGCAGGGTTCAGAAGGAAAGCCTGCCCCCCTTTAGCCTGAAAGGCTGAGATCAGTTGACGTAATCTCCATCTCTGTTGGACTGTGGCCTGACAAAAGTCTGGGCGTACAAAAAAGCCACATCCCTTAGTAGATCTCCTCCTGTCCGGCCTCGCAAGATCATATAAAGCTTTGCGTAACAAGTAGTTATTCAGGCAGATCAGTATTGCCCTAGGCTTATCCTTGGAGCCTCCTGCGGCTCCTCTCTAGGTAAACGGAAATCTGTGAGCTCTAATAATCTCAGTCTCCCAGTTCCAGTGTTTTAGATCAGGGAAGGCCTCGGTAAACAATTCTATAATATACCGCCTCACATCCTTCCCCGCCCTACCTTCCGCAACCCCCAAAACGTGCAAATTATTCGCTTTGGATCGATTTTCTAGATCAGTTAATTTCCAGTCCATATCTTCCCTAGTTTTTTGTAACACTGTGACCGTTGTCTTCTGTTGGACTAATTGATCTTCCAATGCGGAGATCCTCTCTTCTGCCTCCATAACCCTTGTTGAAATTTCCGTGCATGATTTGGCAACTTGGCGCACAGTATTCTGTAACTTCCGAACAGATCCTTGGGTCCGTAAGTTTTCAGACTTAGTCTCCTCCCTATGAACCATTATTACCCTATATATTGTGTTCAGTGTAATTTCACCATCTCCATCAAACTTTGAGCCAGAGTTAGCGCCACCACCTCCGCCCTCAGAATGAGATACCAGTGAGTGGTCCCATACAGGCTGGCCAACAGGAGTCGGAATCCCCTTGAAGAGGGGATTCCCTGGGTCTTGCGTTTTTCGCACTGTCTCTTGGCTCATAGAAAGCTCAGAGCTAGGATCATCTTCCTCCTTCTGAGAGTTAATTTCATCAGCCCAATCACCTGCTGTGCTCTCCATGTCATTCTCTGAGACATTAGATATATCGGACATAGAATAAAACTTCCCGCCAGCTCCGGCTGACTCTAAATCATTCAGAATTTCCTCTGTGGGACCCCCAGAATTCAATACAGTTGCGCTGCTCAATACTATTCGTATCCACTGCTATATTCCCAGCTACATTCAAAGCACTATCGTCTTCAATAATTACTGTTGCTACAGTGTTGCCACTGGAGTCTACTACCTGTCCACTAGGCTGACTGTCAAGTAGCTCCTCTGGTTTGCTTTTTAATACAGCCTTTTTCTTAAAAATAGCAAGGACTACCCGTTCCTTCGCAGACCCGGTTTGCTGCATGCCTCCACTGTTTTGTACTACTGCCGCCACCGCCACCGCTGATATCTCTATATCTGCCTTCTGTAGCTCGCTGTCCCGGGGATAACTCACAGAGCAGCTGCCATTCTGTAAGCCTACCCCATCCACAGTCAGGAGATGAGCCGCTACTGCCGCAATACCGCTTGCGGCCACTGCCGAAGCGGAGGCCGACGAGGAAGCAGCTCCTGTTGTGGCCGCCCCCCTGGTCTTTGCGCCCTTTCCGCTCCCCTTCGGAGCCATCCCGATCTGTAGCGTGAAGGGGGGGCGGTAAGCAGAAGAAACACCGGGCAGCTCCGTACAGCAGAGTACGCCACTCCCGGCACCACCGAGACCGGCACCGCCGCTGACAGAGCCGCTACTACTGGTGCGTTGAAGACACCACTGGGCAATGGCGGTATAGCGCTGCCAAACAAGCGTGTTCTTTACCAACAATGGAGAGCGGGAGCCAATTCTGGAGCCAATTTCCGGATTTAAGCAGGTAGCGCCACAACTTTACATCCGCACCATGTAGCCCTCTGAAAAGCCGTTAATAGGGAGAGAAACACGAGGGGGCTATTGCGCGGGAGAGCACTTCAACAAGCCTCTCACACAGCCACCGCAGCGACCGCCATCTTGCCTTCACGCACCCACAGCTACTTTTCCAGCAAGATAAATATAAGCACTTCTAGTTCTATATTAGACATCTGAAGTGCAGCATAGTATGAAGCTGAGGAATCACGTGATGAACTGCTAAACTGTAAATTATATTTCACTCATCTTATCAGACCATTTTCTGAGATGTAAGAGGAAGATATGCGTCCTCATGAAAGCTTCTGAACTATATTTCAATCAATCAATCAATCAATGAAGACATTTGTTAAGCGCGCTACATACCCGTGAGGGTCTCAAGGTGCTTGGGGGGGGGGGGAAAGGCGGATGGTGCTGCTACTGATCGAAGAGCCAAGTTTTGAGAAGACGTCTGAAGGCCAGGAGATCTTGGGTCTGCCGTAGGTTGGTGGGGAGGTTGTTCCAGGTCTTGGCGGCCGGGTGGGAGAAGGATCTGCCGCCGGCGGTTGTTCTTCGGATGCGCGGCACTCTGGCAAGGGCGAGGTCGGCGGAACGTAGCTTGAGGTACGCAGGGCCGGCGTTGTGGAGGGCCTTGTGTGCGTGGATGAGGAGTTTGAAGGTCATCCTCTTGTTGACGGGGAGCCAGTGTAGGTCTCTGAGGTGCGGTGTGATGTGGCTGCGGAGGGGGGTGTCGAGGATCAGTCGTGCCGAGGTGTTCTGGATGCTTTGTAGCCGTCTCAGAAGCTTGTTTGATGTTCCTGCGTAGAGGGCATTTCCGTAGTCCAGCCTGCTGGTGACGAGGGCCTGGGTTACTGTTCTGGTTTCGGTGGTGATCCACTTGAAGATCCTGCGAAACATTCGTAGGGTGTTGAAGCAGGATGAGGATATGGCGTTGACCTGGAGAGGGTGGAGTCAAGGATGATCCCCAGGTTGCATGCGTGGTTAGTGGGTGTCGGGCTGTTCCCTGTGATGTCGGCCACCAGGAGTCATCCCATGCTGAGGGGTTGGAGCAGAGGATGAGGACCTCCGTCTTGTCTGAGTTCAGCTTCAGTCGGCTGTTCCTCATCCATTCGGCGACAGCCTTCATTCCTTCATGGAGGTTGGTTTTGGCGGTGTGAGGGTCTTTAGTGAGGGAGATGATCAGCTGGGTGTCGTCGGCGTAGGAGATGATGTTGAGGTCGTGCTGGCGGGCAATGGAGGCAAGGGGTGCCATGTATATGTTGAACAGCGTTGGAAAGAGGGAGGAGCCCTGGGGTACGCCGCAGGTGATCTTGGTGGCAGTGGAGATGAAGGGGGGGGATGGAGGGGGAGGCGGACGCTCTGTGTTCGGCTGGCGAGGAAGGATGTGGTCCAGTCCAGAGCCTTCTCTGGGATCCCGGCGTTGTGTATGCGTGTTCGAAGTGTGCGGTGGCAGACCGTGTCGAAGGCGGCTGACAGGTCCAGGAGTATGAGGGCTGCCGTTTCCCCGTTGTCGAGCAGGGTCCTGATGTCGTCGGTGGCAGCAATGAGGGCGGTTTCGGTGCGGTGGTTGCTGCGGAAGCCTGATTGGGATGGGTCCAGGATGTTGTTGTCCTCGAGGTAGCGGGTCAGTTGTTTGTTGACGATTTTCTCTGTGAACTTTGCCGGGAACGGGAGCAGGGAGATGGGATGGAAGTTCTGGAGGTCCTTGGGGTCTGCCTTGGGTTTCTTGAGTAAGGCGTTGATCTCGACATGCTTCCAGCTCTCGGGGTAGGTTACTGTCTTGAGGGAGGTATTGATGACTTTCCGGAGATGTGGTGGGATGATTGTGCTGGCTTTGTTGAAGATGTGGTGTGAGCATGGGTCATACGGGGATCCAGAGTGGCCGGAGTTCATGGTCTTGATGGTTTCATTGTCGATGTTGGACCATGCGATCAGGCGGCCGGTGGTTGTAGCGGTGGGGGTCTCGATGGTTGGCGGGGTGGTCGTGGCGTTGAAGCTGTTGTGGATGTCTACAATCTTGCTGTGGAAGTAGGTGGCCAGTGAGTCGCACAGGTCCTGCGAAGGGGGGATGTCGTTGGTGTTGGAGCTGGGGGTTGGAGAGTTCCTTCACTATGCTAAAGAGCTCTTTGCTGTTGTGTGCTTTGTTATCCAGGCGGTCCTTGAGTGCGGTCCTCTTGGCGGTTCTCATGAGTTGATGGTGTCTGCGGGTGACGTTCTAGAGTGTTGTGTAGTTGTCTGCTGATCGTTAACTAAGCCAGTTCTTGTCCAGTTTTCGGCATGTACGCTCGGAGGCTTGGAGGTCTTCAGTGAACCAGGTGGCTTTCTTGCTGGGGTGGTTGTTGGAGGGGGTCTTGAGCGGGGCGAGGGTGTTGGTGCAGTCATTGATCCACTGTCGGAGGTTGAGGGCGGCGGTGTCAGGTTCGGTGGGGTCAACTGGTGGGCTCTGGGCGAGGGCAGTGGCTAGCTGCTCTTCGGTGACTTTTCCCCAGCAGCGACGGGGCATCTGTTAGGTACGGCGATGTGCGGTGGGCTTCTTGAAGGTGAAGTGGACGCAGCGGTGGTCGGTCCAGTGGGGTTGGGTGGTGTGGTTTAAGGAGACGTGGGGGCTTGCGGAGAAGATGGGGTCTAGCGTGTGGCCGGTGGGTGTTGTCACAAGCTGTCTGAGTCCGAGGTTGTCGATCAGGGTGGTGGAGTTGTTGTTCTCGAGGTGGAAGTTCAGGTCCCCGAGGAGGTTGTAGTCAGTGGAGGCGAGGGCGTGGTTGCTAATGAGGTCGGTGATGGAGTTGCTGAACTGTGGTCTGGGTCGGGGAGGTCTGTAGATGAGGGTTCCTCTGTGGGTGGTGTTGAGGTCGGTGTGAATCTGGAAGTGCAGGTAATCGGCGGTGCTGAGGGTGTCGTCGGTGTTGGTCGAGACGCTGAGGGTGTTCTTGTGGACGATAGCAATTCCATATCCTCTTCCGTTGATGCGGTCTCTGCGGGTGATCTTGTATCCTTCTGGGATGGCTATGGCGATGTCTGGTGCGGAGGCGGGGGTCAGCCAGGTCTCCATTAGGAAGGTGACGTCTGGGGCGGTTGAGTCGAGGAGGTTCCAGATTTCGACGGCGTGTTTGCGGGCGGAGCGGGTGTTGAGGAGGAAAAACTTCAGGTGGTTGGGTTAGTTGGTTGGTGGTTGCGCGGGTCGGATACTCTTAAATCTGCTGTTCTGGCAGGTGAAGGGGCCTTGGGTGCGCTTCGGGGTGGCCCGGTAGCAATTGTGTTCTCGCTCGGGGTTAAGTGCGTGAAGGGTGCTGGCGTCTTAGTGTAGTCGGGTGTCGTGGTGTCTTCGGGGTCCAGGGGTTCTGGCGCTGGGCGCGGTCCAGGCGCTGGGCGCGGTCCAGGCGTAGACGGGCGCAAGCGGGCTTGCCTTTGGCACGCCTTCGGTGCGCCAGAGCAGCGGCCGCCATATAAGGGGATGTGGAAGGGAGGGGCAGCTGGTAGGTGGGAGCGGGGTGGCAAATGGTAGGGCTGGGGGGGGCGGGCCGCAGGGGGGTAGCGGCGGAAAGAACGGGACAGAGAGAAGCCAAAGCCTGAAGGGGGCCGGGCAGGGGCGCTATAAGCTTCCTTTTCTCCCAGACTCGGCCGGCAAAACATTGGTCACCTCTTTGGTATTGTCGACCCTGGATTATTGCAATGCTCTGTTCCTGAATGCTCAAGAAGGAGTCTTGAACAAAATGCAATTAATCCAGAATTCAGCAGCTAGGCTCCTGTGCAGAATCCCGAAATTTCGGTCAGTTTCTGGGACCATTAAAGAACTGCATTGGTTACCCATAAGGAATAGAATAAAATTCAAAGTCTTATGCATAGTTTTCAAAGCCATGCATAACATGGGACCAGCGTTTTTTACCCAAAATTTGATCCCCTATTTCCCGCTCAGAACCTTACGCTCCTCCAGTCTGAATGATCTGGTCATTCCACGCAGTAAATCCGTCTCCTGGGGAGACAGGAGATTTCTTGTCTCAGCCCCCAGACTTTGGAATACCCTGCCTCCCTCGATTAAATCAAGCCACTCACTCTGGTCATTTCGGAAACAACTCAAGACCTGGCTTTTTAATCAGTAGACCCTCTCTCCCCTTTCGTGGTTGAATTTTTGCAGATACTACAGCGCCGAGACGCCTAAGGGCCATTGTTCGCGCTCTAAAAATGTCATTAATAAATAAATAAATAAATAAATAAGGCAACAGAGGCAGTGAGAAATAAAATACAAATACAAATGGCACAGTTACAGAGAATAAAATAAAATGAAAATGAAAATGGTGCAGTGCAGACTAGAGTGCAGAACAGGAGCAAAAGCACAGAGCAGTGATACCAGCGGAGGGGGAGGGGAGCGGCGAACTCCCGAGGCGGCAGCAGCTGGCTCAGAGGCAGGAGCACACAGACGGAGCTGTGCGGTGTGGGGGACGGCCTTACCTGCAAGCAGGGCCAAGGGTATTTCCATTATCAAAAACTATATTCTCTCAAATATGGTTTTCAACATGGTGAAGTTACCTTAAAATTCTCCACAATGGATCAAATTACAGTGATATCATCAAAACATTATTTACATTGCTTCTAAAATCAAGTTTCACCTATTTTGTAGTGCCCCTTCTTTATTATGGCCCTCCATCCACTCCAACACATTTCATCTTGTCAGGGTATTTGTGAAACAAATTAACTGTTGTCACGGCTGTAGTTTGCAACTTCTGTGCCCTCATTAAATGAATGGATACATGCATAAAAATTAACACTAGCAGAGGGATATGGAGTGGACCGGCGGAAGTGACTAAGAGAGCAGGTGGGTGACATGATAAAGAGCAAGGAAAAGCCATGCAGTCCGATGAGTGTGCTTTACTTTTTTTAAACTTTATTAATCAGTCAGTCATTTAGGCCTCTATGTACAAAACACTAAAACACCTAGCAACATAGTAATTGAGCAAAATAGATCAAAAAAAAAGAGAAGAATTGAGACTCATGTGTCCAGAGGTCTCCAATAAGATAAGAAGGTGAGTAGTGTTATACAAGATATGAAGACACTCCACGAAACCATTCTAAAATGTATGTTATACCCGCTTCCGTGCGTGGGATGGCTCCAGGCCGTCTGGCGTCACAGTGGGTGTGTGCGTGGGACGGCCGGGGGCCGTCCGTACCGCGCACGCGTGGAATTCTCCTGCACAGCAGAGGGATTCCGGCCGCAGCGAAGCGGCTAATTGAAGTCTTTGTGGTCCTATTTTTAGCAACTTTGCAGGCTTTTCATTTCATGGACATTTTCTTTTATCGTTATATTGTGGTCCAAAGCTTATGGCCTGATTTCGATCTTGGTGGACGGGTTACTCCATCACAACGGTGACAGTCAATTCAATATTTTGGCCGACAGGATATCGATCACTGTTGTGATGAAGTAACCTAAATCAGGCCCTTAGTGGATTCGATAAATCCAATTGAAAATAAGTGCCCAGTGGAAAGATAAGAGGCAGAGAGGAGCAAAACTGTCTACTAACAAGAGGCGATCTTGCATTCGAATTTGTGGCCACACTTAAACGCTTCCCTGGATCCAAAAATAAGCTATGTCAGCATACATTTAGGAACTTGCCTTATTCGCTTCTGCTTGGCCTTTTAAAGTAGTGATCAAGGCCGCAATAAATGCACTTCACATTTTCGAGATTGCCCTGGGCAAAGTTGCAACTTCCTGAGTGATGTCTTGGAAGTAGTCTCCCTTAAGCAGAAACCAGGTACTGGAAGGATCTTCAAATTGAACTCTCCTCATATCTTTCAACTCTTGGAGTGCCATTCACACTCTAGGACATTATGTGTGCGGTTTTCAATTGACTTCCCATTACAAAGGCATTGTCAATGAAAGGTCATGTTCGTTCATTAGAGTCCAGCAAGGGTGGTTGGACTCTTTATTTCACCACAGAGCCATAAAAGCAGAATTATACAACCACTTAAATTCTGCAGCCTGAGACAGCATTCAAATTCAGGGGATGACAAAGCGGCTGCGGCTGTCAGATAGCATCGGAGGGCACCTAATGCACAGGCACTTGGTCCTCAAATTAGAGTGTCTCTGGGGGTGTTACAGCAAGTGAACCACCCATGCATCCCCTAACACAAACAATCTTCTTATTTGGTATCTTTAGGAGGCTAATATCATGGATTACAAGAGCCATTCCATACAGGACTACTGATCCCCTTGCTGTCCTGCGTCAACAATGGGTACAGGACCTGGGGCATCCCTTGAACCCCCAAAGAATGGCAAAGAACACTCATTTATCCATGCAAGGTTTCCCGCAAAGCATGATTCCAATAAATACAGCACAACATCCTCCACAGGGTCTATTTGACACCGTCTAGACTCCATAGAATATACCCCATGGCATCACCTGCTTGCCTCGCTGCGAAGCTCCTCAAGCTAACTTCTTACACATGTTCTGGGGCTTTCCACTGGCAAGAGCCTTTTGGGATGCTGTTTGCACGACACTCCTGCAATTAACAGGTCAACAAGTCTTGAACAGTATGGGCAGCTGTGCCCAGGCCTTTTTTGACTGAGATTGGCACGGAGAGCATGACCCTTTCATCGATTTAGCACTTTCACTGTCTACACTTGTAAAAGCAATGAGGTGGAAGGCGGTCTCTAACTCGGGGGTCACGTAACAGTAAGCCGCAATGGTCAAATAGGCAGAGGTCAAATCTGTAGGCCTGCCACAGACGCAAGTCCAAGGTCTACTTTAACACCCCATAGCATTAGTATAAGACGAGCTCACACATGCACTCCAGATTGGCTCCGACGATGATACTTGACCACCATAACCATGGGTGGAACCTCCTGTTATTGCAAATAACAAGTCGAGGTGTAGATTGAAGGTTTTCCACAGCGCTATACTAACACACACTTAACATGGGTGCAGAACACCTACCCAGGCTATTTATTTATTGGTTATTTATTTTGAAAGTTTTATATAGCGCGAACATGACCACCGAGGGTATCAGAGCGCCTTACAGATTGTGGATCGCAAGGGAGTAATACAGATTATGCATCACAGCGTATAAGCATACAAAGAGGAAAAAAACAAAACAACAAGATCAGTGTCACATTGACCAACAATCTCGTGAGGGAAAAGGAAACAAATAGTCAAGCAAGAATCAAAAGTCTAGAAATGCCCTACCTACTCGTGGACCAGATGGCTGGGCCAGAGACAATGAGTATGAACCCAGAGTCAGATGACGGTGGCAGAAATTTCTTCATCAGAAGCCCTTTGACTTCTGTTTTGAAGAAGACAGTTGAAGGGTTCCCCCTGACTTCGGGGAGAAGGGAGTTCCAGATCCTCGGTGCCGTCCCTGAAAAGGCTCGGTTATAGGTCTTTTTTTCTTGAATTTATGAGGTTTAAGCAACAGGGTGCTGGCGCTTCTGGAGGCTCTAGAACCACAAGAGAGTTCCAGTTTCTGTGCGAGGTACAGCGGGGTCTTGAAGTGGATGGCTTTGTGAGCCATGCATGTAATTTTTAGCTGTATCCAAGCTTCATATGGAAGCCAATTCAGGTCCTGCAAGTCAGGAGAGATGTGGTGGTATTTTTTTGAGACAGTTACAAGCCTAGCAGCGGAATTGAGGGAAGCCCTAAGAGGAGCCGTCATCATTCTAGGCAGGCCGCAAAGTGTTGCACTACCATAGTCCAGCTTTGAGATCACTAATGCTTGTAACTGCAACCTTAAGGTCATTAGCAGGGAGAAAGGGTTTGAGTTTCCTAAGTAAGCGGAGTTGGAAGTTAGCTCCTTTGGTGAGTGAACTGATGTGCTTCTGCACGTTCAAGCTTTTGTCAAGAATGATACCCAGAGATGGAGCAGAGTCCACGAGGTGCGGTCTGCAGTTACCAAAGAACAATCCAGGTCCAAATTTGGAATAACCCACATCAGTGGTGATGGCTCAAAGTTTACATTGTTGGTCTTTTTATTTTCTGTTGTTGTTTGTCAAATAGAAGAATAGAGATGTAAATACACTGTATGATGCACGTATGATGTGTAATTAAATCTGATAAGGCCATTCTGTATTCCATGCTATGTATTGCTACAAAACACAAAGATGGTTTTAATAAAATAATGCAAGTTGAATGCTCGCCGGGCAAAATCCTGAGATCATCTGTGCATTGAACAGTCAAGGGTTATGGTTGCTAAGTGCATGTGAAAAACTATTATCAGCTGCTGGGCCTCGTAAGCTAAATCAATAAATAAAACTTAACACGCCTAGCCTTGTGCGAAGCAGGATGTATAGAGGGAAAGGAGGAGTGAAAAGGTAGAGGGTGTGGGGGAGGGATAAAGAGCAAGGAAACACAGGCACTCCCATGGAGAGCTCAATTATAAATAAAAGGGACAAACAGAGTCTCTTTAAGTATGTCATGGAAGGACACAACTCATCCTGTATGAACACTGCAAGACCGAAAAGACTAGGTAGGGCAAGACAAGAATAGGGAGGAAAGTCTTCCAAACAAAAGCAGCAGCAACACCATCCAATCAAAAGTCAACGTTAAAAATATGTTGCATATTTAAAAAAGAAGTCTGCCTACAGACAGCTAAGGCTAACGACATACAAATGGCAAAGTCTATTCACCAGCAAAAATGCAAACCTTATGCCTCGTTTGACATGCCCGCATGAAGCCATCTTACAAAACAAATCTGTGATTTGCACCCAACATGTAAAGGGTCTGATTTGCAATAATAATGTTATCCATGGAGGAGCCCAGATAGTGGTTGTCACAGCGTTTTCTTCCCTTTGAATAACAATACTATTATTAAACAATACACAGAATACAAAAAGACACAAAAGGATGTCAGAAAAAGCAGAGTGATCATTGAAACCTGAAAATTAATGTATTTTTTTGTGATCACCTGTGTTGATTCTGAAACATGTTGTTTCACAGGTCATTTAGTTCCCAGGAATATTTGTTTTATTTTTTCAAAGCATGGTTATTTTACTATGTTTATTCTGATTTTCTTTCCATCCAACAAAGACATAATAATTCAGACATTATTTAAAATATGTATAAAACATAATTTTCTGTTATAATGAAGAATTGGTTTAGTTAAAACAATTATTAAAACATTAATATTTAGGTTGCAAACCGATAACCAACAGGTGCACAAATATTTTAATCCATTAAAATTAGCTAAACAGTCTTGTTATGACAATTTTATCACTCAAGAAACTAATTTATCTAAAATGTATATCACTCTCTGCAGTACTTTCTAAGGTACAGAAACATCTTTCTACAACGACATGCCCTCCCAACAAAGTCGCAATACCTAGAACAGCAACAATTTACCCTCTAATTAGCAATGCAGAGATAACATGACTTAAAGTTGTTGAACAATGGCTTATGCCAACACCTTCTCTTCTGTCTCTTTAGTGAGAAAAACAAGAAACCCACCACACTTTCAAAGAGAGGGGGAAACCTGGCATGTATATGAATTATCTACGGTAGATTCCAATTTGTAAAGCAGGCCAATATAAAGATCCCTAACCTATTGTTTAAATATATTCCATAATAAATCCAATAAATTAAATGAAGCTATTTTTCTCCTTCCAGAGCAGATCCTGGACTCAAAAAAGGTCTAATGCCATGTATTAGCCCTATTACTAACAAAAGCCTTTTATCTGTTCCAGCTCCAAAAATGTTTCATCAGGACCACAGAGACAGATTTTGTAATTAGGGATTATTAGAGTAAAACTTGATGCTAATGGCAATAAAAGTATCTCAGAAGGCAACGGTTGACCAGGATAGGTAGGCAGTATAGCACTAGCCACCTTATGATATGGAGCCAGTTCTATGATTTGAAGAAACGTTCCCAGCTTGCTTAATTTTCCTGTTCAGCAGTGTTCGCAAGTCTCGGTGCCATGCATTGATTCTGGTAGGTTTTGAGCTTTCCATGTTTCTCCATTAGAGACACTCACCCTGCCTTCAAATATTTAACTAAATCTACATGTAATTGACCTTTTGATCATACTACAATTTACAAATACCATGGAGTTTAATTTTCTCTAAGGACTGAAAAGCTGATTTTCAAAAGATTAATTATCATGTTCTTTTGGGGCGGACAAATACTAATACCATTCAGGATGCTGTTCTAGCACGAATCCCATTGCAAGACCAGAGGCTCAATAATTACCAAGTCTCCTTTATTGAAACTCTAGCAACAAAAAAAAACAAGTGAAACACCCAACATGGATGATAAAAACCTTTACAAGCACTTATGAACAGATTGTCAGATTTGCAGTCCTCTTATGACCTCATACTACATTAACCAATCATAACATATTATGAAGCATAAACAGCCCTGCAGAGCAACAAACTACTTCTTCCTTGCTAATCTAGCAGAGGAGTACAAAGCTAGCTTTTTCCTCTTAATTGTACAATATTTACAATTGGGTCCTAATATTATGGTTCTTATTTATTTTGGTTAGGTCTTTCATTGGTAGCTTTCATTCACATTGATCTGTCACCTGTGTTGAAACACTTCATATATTTAGTGCACACAGATTCAAGTGACCATTTCAAACCTTCAGGACATTGTGGCGGCCATAATTGATTCCTCTCAGGTTCAGTCAGGAGGTCCCTGCCGGCATGCATTGTATCTCAGCAAAGCTTTGCAAGCCAAGGAAATATGGTTTCCTTTTAGGTCAAGTCTAGGCAGGGCTTACACTGTCTCTTCGAGACATGTTGTATACACTTTGTGGGCTTACAGCCCACCCATTGCCTTTTTATTTGTTATATTTTTCGATAGTCCTTTAAAAAGGCTGGCTTGCTAGTGGTTAATATTTTCTCTTTCTCCCTTGTTGTCATTTGTTGCCTTCACCAGAACAGCACTTAACTACTAATACATTTCTACTTTGGTGCTTATCAGTTCGTTTTGCTGAGTTATTTTTTTCTTCGTTTTCTGGTCATGTTTGGCAAAGCGTCCATTTTCAATTGCAAAGGCATTCTCGCTCCGACCTCTACTCCTTTTTTGTAAACAGACCTTCAAATCTTGTTCTTATCTCGTCACATTTTTTATTTAGTTTTTGTTTTTATCTCATCACATTTGCAGAGCGTTCAAAGACCGAGCACAAATGCCTGGAGCTGTTTTCTGAGGGTGCCTGTTCTGTGCCCCCTGTAAACCAACTCTTCCCTGACAGAACACCACTGATGTGAAAAGGTGCTGTGTACAAACAGCCCACTTAGTCACTTCCATTTGCGTTTTTTCAAACCACCCATGCCCTTCTCCCATCTCCTCCACCTGTGCCCCAGAAAAGTGAATTACATGCTAGTGCTTGACAGAACACAATGTAGGGGCACAGCCGTGGGAGGGGGGGGCTGAAGGACCACACAAAATCAAAGGAATAATTACATTTTTAAAGACAGCTTTATACATAGCGATAGATAGATGGATGGATAGATAGATAGATCTATATATATATATATATTAAATCATATTTGGCATCCACTTCAGATAGACTTATTTGACTCCCGGCTCAATCAGACATTATTCCAGTTCTACAGTTGAGGGCCAGATCCAGAGGCAGATCATGCATTCCTGCAGCAGTGGGGAACTTTTCAAGGTTATGCTTTTCACCCTTTGCAAGGATGCTCTGGGTTATCATGCATGTCAGGAGAGATTATCCATCTCTTGTCTTAGTCACACCTTTCTGGCCAACTCAATTCAGGTTCCCTAAACAACTGTTCTTGAACTCTCAATAACTTTCCCCAGAATACTACCATGTTTTCCTCTTCTCTTCCATGATCCTCTTGGCTTTGTTCGCAACGTAGTTTAGCAGGGAAAATTGAAGATATTGGCTTGGAAGATTTCAGGTCGTCTTGACATGCCAAGGCACTTTTGCAGTCAGTTATCAGTGACCCCTGGGCTCCTTCAACTGTATCCAGTTTTAATATGCCTGGTCAGTCTGGGTAGTCTGGTGCATAGAACAACAGATTAATCCCCCATCTCCCTTTCCAGTAGATGTAGTAAATTTTCTTATAACCTTATTGACAGCAGGTTGGGGCCTACATGACTGTTAACACTTATAGATCCGCAATTTCAGCTGGTCTTATTCTAGTTAAAGGAGAACCTCTTGAAGAACATTTGCTGGTGTGCAGGGCCTTGAAAGCAATTCATCTGCAGCTTCTTCATACGCCTAAATATTGTTCCCTGTGGTATGTGAAGGTGATATTACATTAACCTTTGTCATGGTCCGACAATGATGAGCTTTCTTTAAAGAAGTTTTCAGCAAAATTGACTGTTACCCTGTGCTAGATCATATAAACGAGTTTCTGATGTCAGGGTCTTCCGGTGCATAACAGATCTTTTTCTCCACAGCGTGTTACCATCTATATTACAAGACATACCAAGACTTTGTCTGCATCTATACTTTAACCTGATTTCCCAGATTGCAAAAAATTGTGTGTGGTCACTTATACCTGTTGCCATGGATCTCAAACTTCTGCTTTTTATCCTCCTTTACACCTTCAAGTTTCTTTAAAAATTCCTTATGCACCAGTCTCTCATTTGACACTGGCCAGATGGGTCAGAATTATCACGGTTGAGATGGACTCACTCAGCAGGAGAAGCCATGGTATTCAAAGCTCATCTTTTCTCTGAATGTCTGGAGGACATCTTAAAAATAACAGATTGATTAAATGAGTCTACATTAAAGACCTTTTATTATTAACAAATTCAGCATGTTTCTTTTGATGTTTTGGCAAAGCTTCAAACTTATCACACTTCCGCCTCTTTTCTAATAACAGATTGGAAATCTCCCCCACTAACATGACAGAACGTTTAGACACTATAAAAGACACAGATGCGAAGATTAGCCTTCAATTCCTCTCATAGTTTCAATGGAAATTCAAGCCCTTTGAAAGTTATAAAAACATGTTTTTCACTTGAATGGAGAGTATGTATTCCTGGCTTTCAGTTGCACAACTTCAGACCTTTCAATGGAGGGTCGGATCGGTAAGGCGGGGACTCTGGCAATGGCTGAGGGGCCGGTATCCAAGTTCCAGCTGTGGGATGCTTTTATGGGCAGCCTGGGGGGGGGGGGTGATTTGCCCGGTGTCTGTTGTTTGGATGCCGCCAGAGGCCCATTGGGTGCCTGAGTGGCCTTTCTGGAGGCAGATGCGTGTCCCATTACCTCCCTCTCATCATCAGGCAGGTGTCACTCCCTTTCTCTCGCTGGGTTGGCCCATTAATGTATGCCTATTGAGCGGGGGCAGGGGGGCTGAGCAGAAGCAGCCTCACTTATTTTCAGGTGTGTTTCACCAATGTGAGCTAATCCGTGCATTTTCTTTATCTAAGGAAAGTTAAGAAAAGATGCCTCTGAGAGAGAACCTCCCCCCCCCCCCCCCCCCCCCACCCCTCTTTTTATAAAACTTCACAGAAGCTGTGTTTTGCGGAAAGGCAATATGCAAATGTGGGCCACTTTTTTTGTATGCCCGGGCCGATTTTTTATCCTAATCCAACACTGTTTCAAGGAGAAAGAAGATCTGCACTTTCAGAAGTTTGACTTCCTCTACTTAATTTCCAAGAATTTTTCTTCTAATAGCAAAGAAGAGGACGTTCGCTGCTCTCCAGAGATAGTTATGTTTCACGGTGTGTTATGAGTGACTAATGTTTTATACGGTCAAACTTGGACTGCAACACTGTCCTTCTGTTACTATGTGCTCAAAAAGTTTTATTTCATCCATCATTTTCTTTGCTGCTAGTGTTTCAGTAAAGGAGACATAAGCCATAATCTTCACCTCCGTGTCTTTAATAGAATGCAAACCTCCTGTCAATTTAATGGGAAAGATTTACATTACTGCTTGGTCGGCAAACAGGGATGTCTGCAGTGACCTGTAATGATGAGTTGGTATCCTCATTTATGTAGATGCTGAAAAATATGGGGCCAACAATAATATTTTAAGTGGAGGGTCTGAATAACCGTATGCAAAACTGTGCATCTACACTGCAGAGAAAAGAAATATTCTCTATAGGGATCAAATATAATATTGGTTTGAACTCTACAATAGAGACGTAGTTCACTTTTGGAAATCATACTTATTTAAATCTGCAATTTGAATTTGCTTTTATTACTCGTCCGGTTACCAAACTGTGTCAATATATTCGTCAAACAATCCAGCATTACACACAAACATATATTTTTATAACATATACATCAAATTATTATATTTTCTGTTTCAGTCCTTGTTTAGTTTCTTCAATGGGGTATCTTTTGAATATTTTTCCAACATTAGTCGACCTTATAGGAAACAAATGTGGGGTCACACCGCTTCACCTCCCAGCAGGTTCGCCCTTATGCATCATGGTAAACGCAGTTCACCAAGTGTGTGTACTTGCAAAGTCTCTCGAGTGTTTCACCAGGTAGGTGCAGATTAGTGCTGGCCATCTCTAGACACGTGTTTCTGGATCGCTATCCGTCATCAGTAGAGACTAGGCAATTCGAATGTATGGGGTTACTGAGCAGGCTGCCAAAGTATTCTCGAGTCCGAGTACCTCTCCAGGGGCGCAGATGCATCTCCACGAGCTTGTCAGCTCAAATGGACTCACTCGAGAGACTTTGCAAGTACACACACTTGGCGAACTGCATTTACCATGATGCCTTGGGACGAACCTGCTGGGAGGTGAAGCAGTGTGATCCCACATTTGTTTCCTGTTTAAAAGACTCCCTCGAGCCATTTGAGCTGACGAGCTCGTGGAGAGGCACATGTGCGCCTGGAGAGGTACTGTGACCCGAGAATACTTTGGCAGCCTGCTCAGCAACCCCATACATTCGAATTGCCTAATCTCTACTGATGACGGATAACAATCCAGAAACAGGTGTCTAGAGATGGCCAGCACTAATCTGCACCTACCATGATGCCTAGGGGTGAACCTGCTGGGAGATGAAGCAGTGTGATCCCACATTTGTTTCCTATTAGTCGACCTTATGGTGGCTCCAAAAATCAAAACCCTGCCCCAAACAGGAATGTGTAAACATGTCACACGCCAATGGATGCAAACAGATTTATTCCTCAAATGTCCAATCACCACAGATTATGAACTCTTTGTAGTATTATGTGGGGTCATCACACAGCTTTGTTCGACTTTTTCAGGAACTGGAAATATTGAGGTGCATTCACGTCTCTTAATCAAACACAACGAAAAATATTGATATGGATAGTTGGAAAGGAAACCATTGGGGTGGACAATTTAGCCTGCTGGATTTCACACAAATTAAATAAAATACACCTGCACTTGATTCCTGGTAAGGTGACAAAGCAGTCAGGCTTATATCACAGGCAATGTGTAAAATATGTAAGGAGTGCATACACAGAATAAAAAGACCCACAAAATACAATAAACTCTCACAACTAGTTTCAAAATACAAATATATGTTTTATGGGTAAAATGAGACCAAAACAACAAAAATCCAACGAGGGGAGCTGGATATATGATTTTTTAAAGAGTTAATTGAAAATAGCATAAAAAAGCACAAAGTACCAATGAAAGAATATGAACCGGGACCTAGGTGTGATTTGAGGGCGATGAGAATAGAGCACTGGACAAATGCAACAAGTGAATTAGTCCGGGTTAAAGTCTAAAAGTCAAAAAGTATGTAAAAGTTTCTAAGTCCCAATGCAGAAAGGGACTTTGGCACTTCTTGAAAAGAAAACCCCTCCATTAGCAGGCTGTTGCTGAAATTATAGCCTCTGCAGTGGAACCGAAGGCCAGATCCTTGAAGCAGGTTGATCCCTTTGAACTTTGGGCAATTTCTTGCTAAAATGTTCAAGGTATCAACACAGAATTGGACTTGGTCATTAATGAGCCGTCTCCTCCTCTTTGGTGCCTCAAAACCAGTTCTGGGGGTAGCTTTCATCCCACTGGGTTGGGTGCCAGCCTGAATAGGTGGGCACAGTTTGGGGCCTTTCCAGGTGTCATCTAACATTTACTTATGACAGAGCAGACCCCTTTGAAGTAAATTAAGTGCCTGGGCCAACCCCATGTGATCTTGCACGGGGAAGAAAACAGCTCCCCACGCCCAAGTCATTGTCTCTGGTCCACACCTCTTTCATACCTAATTCAGGCTAGGCAGTTGCTGGAGCACTGAGGCAAACTGCCTCCAGCATATTCATGCATGCTAAAGTTTACTTTCTGAAAGTTAGGTTTCCTGAAATTGTAATAAAAATTTAACATAAGTCTTTGAATAGAGTCTGTAGCTGGTACAGGTAAAACGTTATTGTAACCAATTATAGCCTGACCAGTGACAATGTTGTTTTGGGCCCAGTCACTGGAGGAACATGTCATTTCAAATGTCATCCTACCTTGTCGGAAGCAACGTTTGGTTAGGGGTGACTTTTTTACTAATTAAAATCAGGTTTTCCTACTTGTCAAAAGGGTTATTTGCCAGGTCTGGGCAGCAGGGTTCATCTCCTACGCTGACGACACCCAGCTGATCCTCTTCCTGACCAACGACCCCGCCGCCGCCAGAGCCGACCTTCACGAAGGGATGAAAGACGTAGCCGAGTGGATGACGACCAGCCGCCTGAAACTGAACTCAGACAAGACGGAAGTCCTCATCCTGGGCTCCTCGCCCTCCGCCTGGGACGACTCCTGGTGGCCCCCCGCCCTGGGCACCGCACCCAAACCGACAGACCACGCACGCAACCTGGGCTTCATCCTGGACTCCTCCCTCTCCATGACCAGACAAGTCAACGCCGTCTCCTCGTCGTGCTTCAACATCCTGCGCATGCTACAGAAGATCTTCCGGTGGATCCCCACCGAGACCAGGAAGACGGTCACCCAGGCCCTCGTCACCAGCCGACTGGACTACGGCAACGCCCTCTACGCCGGAACCACCGCCAAGCTCCAGAAGAGACTCCAGCGGATCCAGAACTTCTCAGCCAGACTCATCCTCGACATCCCACGACACAGCCACATCTCCGGACATCTGAGAGACCTGCATTGGCTCCCCGTCAACAAAAGAATCACCTTCCGTCTCCTCACCCACACACACAAAGCCCTACACGATCAAGGCCCGAGCTACCTCAAAAACCGCATCAACTTCTACGCTCCCAAACGCCATCTCCGATCAGCCAGTCACGCCCTCGCCGCCGTCCCCCACATCCGAAGAACGACAACAGGAGGAAGGTCCTTCTCCTACCTGGCCGCCAAGACCTGGAACTCCCTCCCGACCGACCTGCGCCTGACCCAAGACCACCTCTCCTTCAGGAAGAAGCTCAAGACCCGGCTGTTCGAGCAGTAGCAGCACCCCCCACTCCCCCCCCCCCCCGCCCCCCAAGCACCTTGAGACCCTCCGGGTAAGTAGTGCGCTCTACAAATGTCTTTGATTGATTGATTGATTGATTCAAGCTGCTGTTGGCAGGCTACAAGGGGTAGGACTGAAGCTGTGCTTTTACTGTGACTATAGTAGATGGCACAACAGGTGCTGCAGTCCAAAAGTGTCAGGGCTGTATTTCCGCACCATATACTCTGGCCTGATGGAAGACTTAAATGTGTCAATCAGGTTCTAAGCTAGTTTCAACACGTTTTAGGTGTGAGAGCACATAGACTGGCCACTTGGTAGCCGTGTTCCAGTGTCAAAGTTCAAGATTGCCAACAGGAAAGTCCCCAAAACAATGGAAAATTAGGAGGAACTGCCCAAAAAGGAGCACTTTGCAACATGTATATTTTGTGCAATTTGTACAAGGCCACCCTTGATGCCAGTCTCGAACACTTCAGTCAATAGCTTCAATAGATTTACACAAAAGTACAGATTTTAAGTAAAAAAAAGACACAATACTTTACCCTTTAGTTAACAAAACATCGTAATCACAATAATCTAAAGCCTGAGGTGCTGTTCCACCGTCACCATACCTTTTCTGAAACAAGGTTGTTCATTCGCAATGCAACTAGAAACATTTAGCTTATGTCCATTTGAGAATCTTTTTCAGGGCATCAGTAAGAGAGATTGGTTTATTGTTGCACTGATTATACCGGAGGTAATTTTAACCTCAATTTCAGCACCAAGGCATGAACCTAAAGCGATTACCACTTCCATAACTGCATTAGCCATTTGCAATGTATAGGTCAATGATAAGGCTGGTCCTGATCGAAACAACCGATGTGGCAGGCCATCCTGTATCCAGCCCCTCAAAAGGGAAGGATCGGTCAGCCTACTATCAGACCTTACTCCTAACACAACTTTAAAAGCCCTTACTGCAAAGAGCACACACTATTTTCCATACACTATCATTCCAATTCTCTGAAAACGACTACCATATATACCAAGTCAATGATAAAAATCTCTAATGCCCCTGGGTACACATATCACAAAAATGAATGAGTTAGGCAAAGCCGAGGATAGATTCCAAGTGACAAACATAACTGCCCGGAGATCGAGTGACCTACCTCCTATAATTCAAGAAATAGAAATACAACAAATAACTTCAACAAAGATGAGAAGCAGTCAAGGAGGATCTCTAAACAGATCACCACCACCTCAACTCTGTTGCATTGTTTCACAAGAGTACAACCCACCTTAAAGATGGTTTAGTCTTGAACAAATTCTTCCCAGACAAAATGAAAAACATAAGGCATGGGCTGGTTGTGATTACCAAACTCTGTATCCATCTGCCATGCTTTACACCTCAAACTAATCCCGGGTTTTCCTTGTATCCCTTTTCTCCAGCAGTGCTTGAACCTCAACCAGGTTTTTAAAGTTACCGACTCTCATGATCTCCCTGTTCCAGCATAGCTCCTACAGTCTGCATCCAACTTTGCACCAATCACCAGTCCCATCAAGTCACCATCTCTCAGAATTGACTCTACATCGATTCAGTGTAGCAAAAATATTTAGTCATCCTGTGGTTACATAAACTGGAAATGGGCCCTTTGTATTGGTTAGTTACAGACTCATTGCTAACTTAGCAGTCTTGGACAAAGCACTATCAAAGAGCACGGTTACAAAACTTCAGAATACCTTGCTAAGACAGTCTTTCATAGAAAGGCCACTTATATGATAATGGCACACAACTATACATTACATTTTCACTGGATAGGTGTTTGGTATTTGAGCTTGCTAAAGAAGTTTACATATCAACTTGCTCTGCGTTCTTGACATTTGAATGCAAAATAACCCCATCCACATTAATAGCACTAAATCGCAGATGATCATTTTTGGGGAAAGAGAATGCGCTAGTCTGGCTTCACTTACACCCCCTAAGCTGTTTTGCTGTGGGGTTTCAGTTTGATGCCAACATAGCACTTGACGCACAGATAGGAACTACGGTAAAGCTGCTGCCACCAGACTTGCCAAGTTGAGGCTTGTTTCGCCTCTACTGTAACATACTCCTAAAGCTTTAGTGGAAGAACCAGTGGTCAACTCTAGCCTAGAATACCTCTATGACCTTTAGGTCGATGTTCCCTTGTTCCAAATTCAACACCTGCAGAATGCCAGAGTCCACATTGCTGCCAGACCATGGAGAATACACCAGGTTTTTCAAACAATCAGATTCCTACACTGGCTTTCACCCAAGGACCATATCTGTTTCAAGTTGAGAAATCTTACATTCAAGTGCAGTGATAATATGCCACCCTGGTTAATGTAGTTGTATTACATTCATCCAGTTATGATCTTAGGAACCAGGACGAGTTGTTCATGACCAATCATTGATAAACGCTCCAATACATAGAAAAAGTTTTCTTTATTTTATGCCCTCTACTTCTGGAATTCATGGACAATAAAAATCAAGAATCTCTCAGAGTTATCCACCTATAAGAAAGCATTTAAACCTTACATATTCTAGGTAACGTCTACGAAAACAAGTCAAGAAACCTATTGCTGCCAACGTATGTGCAGTAAGTGTAATAATGCACACATTCATGAATTCAGGGACATCTCCCTTGTCAATACTTGCAAGATCACTTACCATTTTAGTTTACTTCATCTAATACTATTGTAATGTATAAATATGAAAAATAGGTGAATCACACTATCTCTAGGATGTGTACTATGGCACTACGAGGACTTCTTGGCAACCATGAGTCAGCCGCTTCCAAAAACTCATTTGATTTTCGTTATTACTCCATTTGCTCTCTTTCAAAATATTTATAATTTTTGACACGTTCAAATTACTAATCTTCTTTGCACTAGTAATGTTCAACTACAGTTAGCCTCCAGACACACTTTCTGCAACCAAGGGTACGGGTTTGTCTTAAAATATCTTTAAGCAAAGGAGCCAAATTGGTTCCTAACTTACCTATTGAATTCAAGAATATGCACATTGTCCAAAGAACCACCTTCCAGAATAACCAAGATGAACAGAAAAATTCAGCTTCACAAAGCAGGAGAATTTATGAGAGGCCCAAGCTTATCCATTCTATTTTGATAAACATCTCTATTTAATCAGTAGCCAACTGCTCAACTGCGTGTCTTCCAAAAATGTTCATTGTTATAGTCAAAAGGTATAGTCTCTCAAGTGGCATAGAGCTCTCAAAGAATTGCCACCCATCCACACTGACAAAATGCATTCAATGATTATAATCTAGCTAAATGCTCAATATGTTAACCAAGGTGATTTGTCTCTAAGATAAATATTGTTACATGAGCAAATGGTTGACCTTCAAGTTTTTTAACTGGTGATGAACTTACAGTAGCACACTCTACTTGCTCTTGAATGCCCTATGTCACATCTACATCAAAAGGTCCTCAATTGTAACCCTATAGTTGTATGTGTTTGTGAAAATATCCTGCGATACTTACAGCATGATTGCTTCCATTCAGAACAGATGATGCACAATTGTTTCAAAGGTTATTTCACATACACGATACTTACGACTCAACATTAGGAACTGATATTCTATTACACACGTTGATCACGTCTATGCAATTCTATAGATTATCATATTAAGACCTGATGTCAACAGAAGTACAAATCATGAGCCCTTAGACAGAGGACACATTGATCCTTTAGTAGCACAGTGAGGCAATATATTGAATTCCTACAGACCAACTCCACACAAGGCTCTTGTCCCATGAAAGCAAATGATGGAATACTTTCCGATAAAAATTAACCAGAAAGGCTCAGTCATTTTATCACTATTTCCCACCACAATGCAGGATGAGAAGGTGCCATTAGATGCCAGTGGCAATGTCCTCATCTGCACTGGGAATGATTCATCATAAGGAGGTAAACACCTCAATAAATGGCATCATAGGGGATATTCTGGTGATACCCCTGAATGAGCACGGGAAACCGGTTGAGATGGTAAAAAGTATTTCCGCTACATACTGTCTTCCTTCCGGTTACAGGGTCCTTACTGCAAGCATCTTATTTGCATCCTTCCCTACCGCTCCCTATTTCCTTGAAACAAAGTTGCTGACTCACGAATACATAGTTACTTAGGCAAATAATGCATATCTAATCCAAGAATCACTGGAAAGGACACGGCTATTCACTGCTCTTGACATTATGTGTCATCTTAAGAATCGTGTCACAGTGTAAACAGTGTAAGGTTCTTTGCAAGTAATGAGCAGTAGAGTTGTCCCTTCTTGAGGTTTACTGTGATTGTGTGGTTACTGGCTACGCCTATTAGTCAAAGGTGCTCTCCTGGCTTTTCTTGCGATGTTTAGAATATTATGATTGTGTGCAGTGCTTTAAATGCAAGTACTGTCCGGTACGGAGTGCCTGCACTTCTTTAATTTGAAAGGGAGAGTACCTGCACTTCTCAGTACTGCAGCAATATGTTTAATGGGAGAGTACATGCACTTCTCAGTATAGTAGCAATGCGCTTAATGGGAGAGTAACAGCACTTGTCAGGATCAAACATGGGCTCTAAATAGTGAGTACCTGCACTTGTATATTACCATCGATTATAAGGATAGAAAGACTACCCCTGTTCTACCCCCCAGTTTACAAGAGTTCAAATCGTTATTCTGAAGTATAGCATCAAGTCATCTACTGGGCTAGCAGCGTTAAGCGCCTACACCCTCTCCAGTACAGGGCACAGACCATCTCTCATGGACAGACGCTTTAAACCCATTTACCTCCTCGCATCAGCGATGCTATCTACTGAAATGATGCATGGGATATATGCTATGAAATGGCTATAATTAACGCCATGGTGTACAAGTAGCATGATGTTTATTTCTGTGATAACTGATTCATACGTACTGAATTACACATTGAAATGCTAATAAAAACGATAAAAAAAAATAAAGGATAGCAAGACATTTCTTAACGGCAAATTATCATATTTTAATTGTACACAAACTAATGCTACGCGCTAAAGGACATGCATGCTTTTCAGAAAGTGTTGCACCAAGACTATACTGTCCACAGCCCCAATTGTTTCTTTAAAATCAAAGAAGATAGTGATTAGGAAAAAGGGCGATGCTCAGACCTTTGTCCTAGATTATATTGGTTGATAAACTCCGGGAGGACTAACCACCAATTGTCCAATTGAGTGATGAGAAATGTTATGTGAAGTTAAATGATAACCCAATGAGTAAGACCAAGATGGTGATAGTTGAGAAATTAAATACTTGGAAGGACATTGGTTTTACTAGTAACTCGGAGTATAGATATTTAAAGATTGATAAACCACAGTTTCCTTTCATTTAAGCATTACCGAAAATGCATACACCTGGGAGATTCCCACTCTGGCAGGCCTATCATATCAGAGACTGGCTCCATCACGATGAATCGGTCAGAATTTGTAGATTATTATCTTAAACCACATGTTTTCAATCTACCATCATTTATCAGAGACTCTGGGGACGTTCTGAGTAAGTTAGAAGATGCCGCTTGAGAAGACAATATGTTTTCTATGGATGTTGTTGGTTTGTATACCTGAATAAAAAATGAATTTGGTTTGGAGGCCATTAATTAATATCTGAGTCAAAGGCATGCCAGCCTTTTTGACCACACACAAAAGCTGGTAGAAATGGCTCATTCAATTTAGAATAATCTTTTTTTTCAATTGAATGGGGATTGGTACCACCCAGTACAATAAACAGCCTTGGGTTCCAGGTTTGCCCCCTCCAATGCCAACCTCTTTTTGGGGTGGTTTGAGAGGATGTATGCTTTGGGCCCAGGAGCAAAAGATTGGATACAAAATATTTATGACTGGGGCTGATACATCGACAATGTGATAATCATTTGGACCAGAACGATTAGTCAAACTGAAGGGTATTTTATATATCTAATTCCATATAATGTTTCCTTTACCGTGAATCTGGATAAGCATAAGAAAAGATTTCTAGATATGGAGCTTTAGGTTAAGGACAACAAAACTGGGAGTACGCTGTTTAGAAAGTAGACAGCTACTAACAACATTTGAGGGCAGATAGCGCACATACTATATCGGTGAGTAAGGCTAATTACTAGGATTCATTGGAGCTGCAGTGAGGATGAGACATTTAAGAAAGATGTGAGGGGTTTGAAAGATGGTTTGAAAGATAGGTTGAGAGGTTACAGTGAGTCTCTGCTGAATAGTGCGGAACACAGAATTTTGTAGGTGAATCGGGCCTCTACTCTCCAGAAGAGGGCTCCTAAGATAGGGTCATAAAAGACTTGCATTGATCACGACTTTTAATGCTCAACATGAGGCCATTTATAGATTTCTGAAGAAACATTGGTCCTTATTAGTTGGGCTGTTGGGCCTTGCAGAACACAATACTACCAAACCATTGATCACATATCGGAAGGGGGAAACAATTAAACAAAAAGTGACTAGAGATCATTTAGAGCCTAGCACACAAACAAAAACAAAGGGTATTCCTGTTCCAACTAAAGGATTTTACACTTGTTTAGATTGCAATATGTGTAAACATGGTATAATAAAATTGATTTAATTCAGTTACAATTCTTTAGGAACTTTTCAGCCGCATCAATTTATTAATTGCAATAGTTATGTCACATACTCATTATTTGTAATTGCTATGAAATGTATATTGGTAGCAGAATAAGAGCCCTAAAAGTTCATTTCCAAGAACATAGTAGGGCCATCAGTAATTTGGATCCGAATTCACCTCTGGGGTAAAATATGAGAGAATGTCATCTAGATAATTGGGATTTCAGATTTCATGAAATACAAAAACTAATCCGAAATTATAGAGGTGGGGATCAGGAATTGTACCTTAGCAAACCAAAGCCAAATGGATTTGTAGGTTACGGGAGGTGGAGAGGGGATAAAATACATAAAATGAATTACACTATTTTTCATATCATTGATATTAGTAACAAAAGTGTGTTGGAACAAATGACTGTTAAATGAGGATTAAGAGTGAATTAACTGCATTGGTTATGTAAGGTGGACTGAGTGCTTATTTACTATCATCTGGTTCAGGGCAAACACCATTACAAGATGGCGATCATGTTGATGTAACTATTGATGTAGGACAGAGTTTCTTCAGGATCCCCATTTTTCTCTTGTTTTTGATTTCTTTTATATTGAGTATGCAGTGTTAATCGTGGGACAATAAAAGAGGTAGAAACGACTGTTTATGTGATAATTTAGGGTGGTAGATACATATGTGTAATAGAGAGTTTTGAATAGGATAGGTTTTGAGGAAAGACAAGATGGCGACCATGATATAAATATTGAGCTGGGTGAGTATGACCATTACTCTTAGAGGATGTGATGGAATGGGTCATGTGACCACTACTTGGGGACTGCACAAAATAAGTGAAGACTAAGTAGAAATGTGCTTGACAACTGCCAAATGAGCAGAATAACATGTTATGGATGCTTTCGATAGATTAAGTGGTGGTGGCGGAAAACAAATACATTTACTGGATACGTTTGGTTTAGATATGTGTAGCTGACTAAGATAACATGGCGACCACATTATAAATATGGTGATCTAGATCACTACTTTGAGTATTGGTTGGAATTGGTCTTGTAACTACTGTCTTTGGACTATTTATATGCCAAGGAGAAGAAAAGACAGTTTGTTTGAAAACCCCTATGGAGCAAATGAACGTGTTATGAACTGTGTCAGTGTGGTCAGATAAGGAGTAGAGAAATGGAGAGAGTATTGCCTGAATAGAACTGTTAGAATTAGAAAGTAACATGTATAATGTAGCAAATATTTTGGCTTTCTTTGGGTTATGAAGCAGACTTTTTAAAAATATCAGTGAAAAGTCTGATGGTAAGGTCTGGAAAGAGCTGAAAGGTTTGATCTGGAGTATGTACACTAGTGTGTGTGGTGTGATTGATGTATATTTAAAAGAGTACTTTTGATTGAGTGGGTCAGCGTGAAGATGATTAGTGTTATTTGTAATTGAAGTGTCATACTGAAGCTGGATTGGGGGGCGTGGCTTAGCAAGCCACGATGGCGGCTGTGTCTTGCTGAGGCTCCGCGATCGGGCTAGCATCTTGCCCAGTTCCCGAGATCGCCGGGAGCCTCAACCTGCCCGAAACAACGCTCGGGATGCCCCCGCACACTGGGGCACCCCTCGAGTGACCAGCAATTACAGCGGGCGGACAACGCAAGTCGAGCTGTATCCTGCCAGGACCGAGGGACGCCGACCCTGGAAAATGGCGAGCGCTACCTAAACCTGCGGATCTGTGAGCCGCCGAGATCCGGCTCCCTGGACAGCGGTTCCTGAAGACGCGACCAGCAACAACTACGGAGGAGCCTGCATAAGGGACGGCGTTGGCCCACGGGGGGGGCATGCTGCACGGCACCTCTCTGCGCTCCGGAGCCATGACACGCAAGACGGCGGCCGCCGCCCCGGGGCTCCGATGCATAGAGGCGGGACACCCACCAGAAGCCTGATCGGCTCCCAGACCTGGACGGCCTGTCACCACTGGCCACGAGAAGCCGGCGAGCACGCCACCGACGCGGAGCAGACCATCCCGGGTGCCCGACACCCTCATCGTGGGCGGTGAGTGTTGGTCTCTCCCGTCCCCCCCCCCCCGGAGATCCTGACCGCGGCGCCTCAGCCTCGGACCCTTGAACCCCCGGGCGCTAGATCCCTGAACAGCGGCCCCAGAGAACGCGGCCAGCCGACGACCGGGAGACATCCCTGCGGGGGCGAGAACACCGAGCGGCGCCCTCTCTCACCCCGGGGCCCCGGATCCCAAGATGGCGGCCGCCGCCCCGGGGCTCCGGCACCTTGGAGCTATTTCCTTGCCAGGAGCCTGATCGGCCCCCCAAATCCTGACAGCTTGCCACCGCGGACCGTGGGAGGGACGCCACTCACACGGAGCTGAGTGCTTCGGAAACCCGCCACTATCACCGAAGGCGGTGAGTGCTGTGCTGCCATTTCCCCCCCCCCCCCTCCCCGAAGATCTCAAGTCGACGCCCCGGTGGCCCCCTTCTCACGTCCGCCCACGGGGAAAGCCACCGAACACGCCGCCACCCGACCAGGGAGCCCGGGTCGCACTCACCTATACAAACTGCCCAGTGACTCCGAGTGCCTGACTTTAACATGGCGCCTGTGAAGACCTAACGCCGGGAACAGCCACGAGTCTCGCTCTGGGGACGGGAGCGCCCCACTTGCACTGAAGACAATATCAGCGCCTCCCCTGGCCCACGCCACCCGACCTTGCCCTGCCGATCAACGCGGGTACTGGGCCCCACCCCACGGAGAGGAGAGGCCCCCACGCAGTCAAAACCACCGGCCCCGGTGACCGCGTACCACCCTTGACGCCCTCGGTGGTGGCCCCCCGAGGTGGAACGAGCCTCGCCTTGGACCCGGAGGATCCGAAGAGGCTGACCACTCACCCACCGACACCGCGTGGCGACGACCTACCGCCCGCGAGACACGCGACGACCAAGGGGGACCCCCCCCCTCTTCCTTTCAGCAGCACCCATGGGGAAGCCGAGGGGCACCCAGGGGACGACAGTCCCGGAAACGGCTGTCGAGAAGATGCCCCAGACGAGGGCATGGACACAGACCAATGCGTCGCAAGCCGACCCTACGCTATCAACGAAGCTGGACCAGGTGTTGGCAGCAATAGAAATGTCTCGCCTCTCGATGGAGGAGAGATTGGGCACCCTGGCAACAGACATTAGCCTAATCCGAGATGAACACCGTAAACTGGCGGATAGGGTGAAGGAGGGCGAGCGGATCGTGACTGAATTGCAACCAACGGTGCAATCGCAGGCAGCAGATATGCAGGAGATCCTACGCCGCGTGACGACCCTGGAGGAACGCACAGTGGATTTGGAGGGGCGTTCGAGACGCTGCAACATTCGCGTCCTGGGCCTGCCGGAGGGGATTGAAAACTCGGACCCTCTGACCTACATGGAATCCTGGACTAAATCGTTCACCCCGGACTGCGACCGGTCGCCATACTTCTCCATCGAAAGGGCACACAGGGTCCCGGCCCGGGCACCCAAACCTGGTCTTCCCCCGCGGCCCATGCTAGCCAAGTTTCTACACTTCCGAGACCGGGATGCGGTACTTCGTGCGGCCCGGACGGCGGGCCCCCTGCGGGTGGAGGACCAACACGTTATGGTGTTCCCGGACTATGCCAGAGAGGTTCAACAGCGACGATCCACGTTTCTAGAAGTCAAGAGGCGCCTCCGCGCAAACGATCTTCAATATTCCCTGCTGTTCCCTGCCCGCCTTAAGGTGATCCACAAAGGGAAAGCCCTCTTCTTCGACACGGCGGCGGACGCACAGGATTGGACCGAATTTCATTGCCCGCTGATACCTAAACCCGGACCCCAGAAGGCACGCAATAATGACTCCAGACGATCCAGGAGACGGGGCGCAAACCATGAGCGATCTGGCCACCCCAAGAGCCAGGCGTCCTCCTCGGCGGGCTCACCTGATCTCACCCAAATCATGCAGGAACGACGAGACGCCCTGCGGGCGGCCACTGAAATACATTTGTCACCCCCTGCTTCAGACCTGGAAGGTCAGCCACACCTGTTCACCCCAGAGAAAGACCGGGACAGTGATGGAACTATGTCGGGATTTGGCCCGATCTCCTCCCCCCTTGTTGTGGCACACACATTGGACGCTGCCCTAGCCAGCCAACCTGCCACCTCCTTGTGAACAACTGAACTGTCACCTGACATATCCTTTTCACGAATACCTGTTGTAATGCGCGACGTCTAGAAGCCTAGACTGATCTACTAGATAAATGTAAGCGCCAGCGAGCGATAGGCACTTCTCCTACTAGAGCCCGACCCGCGCACAGGCCCAGCAGCGACACATGCTGCCACCCCCGCAAATTTCTGTTGATTTTCTCCCCTAGTGGGACACTAGTTTGGATATGCCACCCCCAGTGACGTATCCTCAGTATTTGGGACAGTTGCCCACCCAAAGTTCTAGTTGCTGTTAACTCCCCCAGTCCCGCAGCGCAGGAACATACACGACACGCACACATGGGCGACTCACGGGAACTGTAGAGGTGCCCCTCCCCCAACCACATCACCCTAGGAATGGCTGTCCCCCACTCAGACATTAATATCCTTACACTAAACGTACGGGGCCTGCACACACCCAGCAAGCGCTACTCTGTGTACTCCTACATACAGCGCATGGCGGCCAATATAGCGTTTTTACAAGAGACACACATTAACGCTACTGAACTCAATCGCCTACAAGCCAAATGGCGAGGGACCATCTGCGCCACACAATATTCAGCGTTCGCGCGGGGCGCATTAATCTGGGTGAGACCGGGTACTCCCTTCCGGGCGCTCCGGCGAGTAGTAGATAGAGAGGGCAGATACGCGCTTCTGGAGGGAATTCTTGATGGGCAAGGGGTACTCCTTGGCAGCATATACGCCCCTAATACGGATCAGGACCGGTTCTGGGATCACCTTACGGGCGTCCTAGCCCAGTTCACCACAGTCCCATGGGTGCTGGGAGGCGACTTTAACTGCACACTAGACCCCTCGCTGGACCGCTCACATCCTCCCCCCACACACTCCCCGGCCCCCCGGCAGGCGGCCCTCTTCAGGGCATGGACCACACACTGGGCGCTCACTGACGCATGGCGACACCTACACCCACTGGCTCGCATCTACTCCTTCCACTCGATTCCACACAACCTTCGGGTCCGCCTAGACCGCTTCCTCTGCTCTGCTCCGATCCTCCCTAAGATTACATCTATGGATTATCTGGGACGGATCCTCTCAGATCATGATGCCCACATAATAAGTCTTACCTGGCGCCCCCCGCATCCACCGGTCCCCACTTGGCGCCTCCCTAGAGACTGTCTAACGGACCCGGTTTTCAGGGACGCACACAAAACCAGCATACGCGATTACTTTATGCACAACGAGAACACAGCGTCATCGGTACTAGTGGAGTGGGACGCGTATAAGGTGGTGGCGCGGGGAGAATGCATCAAACAGATAGTGGGGGTCCGCCGCACCTTAGAACGGTCGCTCTTAACGGCGGAGCAAGCTCTAGCTGCTCTCACTAAACGGCCTGACGACTCGGAGGAACACGCCGTGCTCACGGCAGAGGCCAAAACAGAATATCGGACTGCCTGCGCTGACCTCCGAAAGTATAATTTCAGGGCATACGCCTCTAGGGTGCACAAAGACAGAGACAAAACCGGGGCGCTTCTGTCCTGGATGGCGAAGCAGGACACCGAAATCAAGCCGATCACGGACATTCTCAACCCGGAGGGTGTGTTGGTGCAATCACAAGCTGAGATTCTCCTAGCATTCCAACGCCATTATGCGCGAGTGTACGAAGCCCCGGCATGCTGTACCCCGTTTACCGCGGATCATTTTTTAGACCCTCTGACGCTGCCCACGATATCGGATGCCGACAAGCGCGCACTAGACGCCAAGATAATTCCCTCTGACATCACCCAAGCGATACGCGCCATGTCCCGAAATAAAGCACCGGGACTGGACGGCTTCCCACTAGAATACTACTCAACATTCTCTCCCCTGGTGGTCCCCCGTCTGTCACGGGTGTTCGGGGCGTCACTCCATGTGGGGAAACTGCCCCAGTCGCTACGGGAGTCCGTGATTGTCACCTTTCTCAAGCCTCACAGAGATCCGCTTCACATGGGGTCATACCGGCCTATCACACTCCTGTCGGCTGATTGTAAGATCCTGGGGAAGATCCTAGCTGATCGTTATGCACAGATCATACGCCCGCTGGTCCACCCCGACCAATGCGGCTTCGTCCCCGGGAGAAATATCTCCCAGAATCTCCGCCGAGTCTTCCATATCCAGGATCAGGTACGCAACAGATTTCCCCGCGCCGCCTGCCTCATTATGGACCTGGAGAAGGCGTTTGACACCCTCACCTGGCCCTTCCTATTCTCGGTCCTGCGGCGCCTCAATCTCGGCCCGACGCTCATGGCATATACCCGCCTCCTATACACAGACCTCACTACTCGAGTTCGTATCGGGAGACGTATCTCACCGGCGTTTGAAGTTCGACGAGGCACAAGACAAGGATGCCCCTTGTCGCCCCTCTTGTTCGCGCTGGCGGTCGAGCCGCTGGCGGTTCGACTGCGTCGGGAAGGTGTGGACTGGGGAGTACCGCTTGCAGACGGGACCCATTGTGTGTCCATGTACGCGGATGATCTCCTCATATATGTCCGAGACATTGAAATGGACCTAACCCCTATAGGGGCCACATTGGCGGATTTTGCAGCTGCCTCGGGTCTACAAGTCAACTGGGACAAGTCCACAGTTTACCCCCTACACCCGGACGTACCCCCCCCGAGACATCGACCTTGGACCACATAGGCTCTCATGGTCCGCGGAAGCTCCCCGATACCTCGGCGTCCGCTTATACCATTCCCCGGCGGACATCTTTGAAGGCAATCACCGCAAGGTACTCGAGAGTCTGCGCCCGACAGTCGCCTTCTGGAATAAACTACCACTGGCCCCGATAGGGCGGATAGCCCTTGCTAAAATGGTGATGCTCCCCCGGCTCCTCTACCATTTCACAAACCTGCCGGTGATACCGCCCAGATCCTTCTTTCGTGACGTTGATTCCCTCTTAGGAACTCTCATCTGGGGAGCAGGCCGCCACAGGGTCGCCTTGAAAACTCTTCAACTCCCCACGGCACAGGGGGGACTTGGAGCACCATCCTTCGAGGCATATTTCCTCGCGGCACAGCTCCAGTGGCTGTCCTACTGGACAGCGGACCGTTACCCTCAGGAGACGGTTACCCCTACTGGCAGAATCGCGACTCCGGAGCTCACCCGTCTGCTCCTCCCGGGCACCAAGCCACAGCGCACATACCCCCTCCATGTGACAATAGCGCGCCGATGCATGCTACGGGTTCACCGGCTGTCCCCCGGAAGACCCCCATACTCCCCGCTGCTGCCATTAATAGGCGGCCCCAGGCAGGATTCCTACTTTACGGCCCCACTGCTCGCCGATTGGTCCCGCTGTGGCATCACAGACCTGGAATCACTCTTCGAGGAGGGTCAGCTGAAACCGCTAGACCGCCTGATCGCAGAATACGGGCTCCCCCCGGGCCAATTCCTTAGATATAGGCAACTGCTCGACGGGTACCGACCCCATTTCAATCTCCAAAATGGCGAGCCAGACACGCATCCAGTAATACATGCTATCCTGCATATGGGGGTGGGTCGCCACCTGGTCACATGGCTATACAAATCCATCCGGGAACTCTCATACACTCCCCTGACGACCCTACGAGCCACTTGGGAAGAGGACATAGGCCGTGCTCTGCACGACTCGGAGTGGACTAAAGCGCTAGAGGCCCCTAAACGCGTCTCTAGGAACGCCCGCTTCAAAAATATTCAATATTATATCTTACACAGGTGACGTAAATAATTAATTTACTCTCTTAATTTCTATGCAGGTAAGTACTTAATCAATGATAACTCAATCAGAAGGAAAGAAAACAGAGTCCGTGGTGTTAGAGTTTCTAAGGGTTTTATTCCTCATAAAGGAATCAGGATATCATGTTCTGACCACCACAGGGGTGTCAGAAGGGATAGATGAGCGCGCTCTCGTTTATTGACAATACATAGCTTATATACTTGATTTACATCATAAGGTTCAATGTAAGAGGCGTAACAGCTGAGAGAAGACAAGATAACAGTATACACGTGGTACCAATACATCATCAAGAGGCGTAAACTAGGCGTGAACTAGAGGTGTGTGCTAGAAACGTCACTGATAGGTGACGCAAGTGGGTGGCACCAAGGGGTGGTGCTAACAGAATGTTGCAATGTCAGCAGAAATCGGAAGCTTGGATGCGCGCGCAGCTGCATGACGTGTGATTGACGGGGTGCAGGGGACTTGACATTTACACTGACGGAAAGAGACAGAAGTCTGGCATGTCAGATCAACTTGTACTTCTATCATATCTGATATCTGATGTTTAGGAACTATACTATCTGGGCGGAAAGGTCTCTAGGGCAGAGACTATTCTATGCTAACTGTGGATGCGTATATGAGCGCCTGAGTGTCTACATGTGAAGCGTGGGGGCACGGGGCCTTCCATGGAAGCATGGCAACGGAGGCTATGAATTACTTGTATTAAGACAGGTCGGCCCTTTTGGCTCTGCAGCTGGAGAGGATGTTTACAGGATCTAGTAGGCAGGAATGTATTCTCGGAGAGCGGAACAGATAACTCGAAGGTTATAGTCAGTCTTGGCAGAAAGCAGGCTTGAGCTGAGCGCGAGGGGCCGCGCTGAATGTGGGACAGAGTTCACGAGTACAGAGGTAGCCTGGGCAGAGTCAGGAGCCACAAAAGAGGTTCAGATGGCAGGAATTCAGGGCCTACTCTGGCTAGAGCAGGAATACATGAAAAGTGTACTACAAAAAGACGGTGGCATAGCATACTTA
The DNA here is from genome assembly GCF_964263255.1 of Lissotriton vulgaris. Taxonomy (NCBI): domain Eukaryota; kingdom Metazoa; phylum Chordata; class Amphibia; order Caudata; family Salamandridae; genus Lissotriton; species Lissotriton vulgaris. The sequence goes on from NC_141685.1 coordinate 369,759,223, forward strand.
GGAACGGACTATATAATCCATTCATGGTGGATCTGAAAGAGGACAAGTTAACGGTGGACGCAAATGTATTTGCGTCTTCATAGCTGTCACAGGAGGGAAGTTACATGCACTTTAAGCTGGTACATGGAGTCGGTGGGGTACGCGCTAGGGAACACATCATGACCAAAATTTAATTTTCCTCATTCCCTCCTTGTTCCCTACGGACCCTTCATGAAATATCGATCCTCATGAATCGATCAGTCTGTTCTTGTAACATCATTTGTTCTTCTTTCTTTCGGTTACGTTTTGAGTGGAAACTGGAATGTTCAATACAAGAAGTGGCACATAGTCCACAAATCGCTGGCCCACACTGTAGGCACAGGCAGCAACTGAATACTAGGACTAGGCCAATGCCTAGGAAGGATAGGATCTTCCATCCCCAAGCTGTTAACGTTGTCCAGAACCAACCGGACCAAGTCCAGGTGCCTGGATTCTGATGTATCTGATTTGCAATTTTATGAAGACGGGTGATAGCTTGATATACAGAGGGTGCATTTTGTGGAATGAAAACACAGCAGCTTGACCCGATGACCTTACAGGCTCCACCTCTATCTGCCAAGATGACGTCAATTACAAGACGATTCTGAAGGACAACAACCCGCATAGCGGACTGCTCTTCTGTTAAGTTACCTAGGGCGGAGGTAGTTTCATTTACTACGGCTTCAAGTGTTCTAGTTAATCTGCGTATTAATTTACTATTCTGGACAGGGCCTAAAAAGAAAAAGAATCCTTTATTAAAGTCAGTGTACTGTTCCCATGCCGTTTCTGTGTAGTCGACAAGGGGGGCATCTCTTCTGGGTCTATTCTTTACTAGGTTGCTATTTCTATGGTAATCAGAGGGAGCTAGAAAAACGGGTGGCAAAAGGAATGCAATGTAACAGGTACCATCCCAATCTGGAGGTAGACGGATGTATGCGGCATGACCACACACAAAGTAAGAATGACTGATAGCTTTGAAAGAGGATTTTCCATCATCACTGAATTCGACCACAGTAGTGCATTTACTATGACCTAAGTGTACTGAACCTTTCTTCTTGATACATAATTCACCAGTGACTGGCAGTACTGACATAATGGGTAGAACTGGTGTGGCTTCGGATTCGACAGTAAGAATCATAAGGCTAATTGTGTAATTACCTAATCCATATACTTCATTTTCTAGATCAGTTCCTATTCTAATGGGCAGTCCCTCCTTATCCGGGTAACAGACGTCTAGTAGGACCAAGTTCAGGTTTCCCCAAACCCAACCCCCATCGAAAACAGCAATGTCGGGATCTAAAGAATTAATTATCTTAAACCATGCTCCGCAGGAGCCATTGTGAGTGAACGGATACGGAAAGAGAGGCAGCGCTCCCTTGTAATTCTGGTAGGGAGGAAGTCGGCCACATATCCAGCAATTTGTAGCATTGTTAGTTTGATGAGAATGATGTAACATACTAATGAATGTATTGTTGCGCAGCGCAAGTCTGTAGGAAAGCTCATGAGGAGGTAACTCACTAAAAGTGTGTTCAGCAGAGACATTGTAAGCAGATTGTTCACGCTTGAAAATAGGGTAATATATGGGTAACAAGATGCTAGCAACAATAATTAATATACTGAGAATAAACATAATTATTAGTGTCACTATGCAGTGACTACGAAGTGATTTGCAATATGTTCTTTTCTTTTCCTCTCTCTCTCTAACTCGATCTAGGGGATACATGTCAGAAACTATTTAACCGATTCACCTAGGGGAGGACTTAAACAATTAAACTGTCTGACTTGCTAGATCGTAACTTCATACGATATTGTTCTTGAGGAGTTTTTTCTCGTTTGGATTCGGAAAAGTCTTTGGGACCACAGTCTTTGGTGGGGGTGGGTGTGTCTTGTTCCGGTTTCAGTCCTGGGAATGTTTTGATATGGCTTAGGTGGACCCACCCCTTTCTGCCTTCCAATTTGACTGCAGTCTTTGTTGTAAGAAGGACGGTCTTCGGAGACTTCCAGCGGGGCTCCAACTGACTTTTCCTGTCGAAGTTTCGGACTAAAACAACATCTCCGGGGCGGACGTCATGCTCCTTCACGTCGGTGTTGTCAGGGAAGGCTGCGGCAACCTGTGAACGACATGATTGGAGTGCAGACATCAAGGAGGCAAGGTAATCTGTCAACATATTAGAATCAACATCAGTTATCTTTTTAGGGATGGGCGTCCCCCACATATTCGGTGGTCTACCAAAGACCACTTCGTACGGAGATAGCCCTGATCTTGAATGGGCGACCATTCTCATATAGAATAGTGCCACCGGCAGGGCGACTATCCAGTCGACCCCTTTTTCCTGACATATTTTGGCAAGGCGAATCTTTAATGTCTGATTATGCCTTTCAACAAGGCCTGCAGCTTCTGGATGTCGGACACAATGGAACTTCCACTGGTATCCTAATAACAAGGAGACTTCTTTCATTAGGGCAGACGAGAATGGCTGACCGTTATCTGAGTACACGACACGAGGCAAGCCGTATCGTGGGAAAAATTCACGAACCAACTGTTTGGCAGTGGTCGGAGCAGTGTAATCTGGGACTGGGTATGCTTCGGTCCAGCGGGACAGAGCGCAGACAACTACGAGAACGTATTTAAATCCTCGACAACGGTCCATCTGGATATAATCCATCTGGAGAACTTCAAAAGGGTGATCGGGAGGATGAAATCCACCTTGCTCTACAGGGACGCTTTTACCTGGATTGAACTGACAACAGATCATGCAAGTACGCACTTTCTGTTTTGCGGCTGCTCGTAAGTGTTTATTGTACCAGAGATTTTGCAAACTGTCTAACATGGCTTTCTCTCCCAGGTGGGCAGGACTATGTGCTGTATTTATCATGACTTGAACCATAGAGTCAGGGAGAAACCATGTAGATTTTCCCGTCATCCAACCTTGATCTGTCTGGATCCCTCCTAGTTCGATCCATTTCTTTATTTCGTCTGCAGTAGCATGTGTCTGAATGTCAATAACATCTAGTGTGGGATCTCTGACTGTCATGCAGTTTGTCGGATCTGTTGTCTTTATCGTGTCAGTTGTCTGAGTGTGAGTCAGTGCTGTATGTTTTGCTGTCTGATCTGCCAGGTCGTTACCCTGGGAAACAGAATCTGTGACTTTAGTATGTGCTTTACACTTCATAACTGATATGGCTGAAGGCAGATGTATTGCTTCTAACAGTGCTTGAATGAGTGGACCATGCTGTATCTTTGTACCATGAGAGGTCAGAAAACCTCGTTCTTGCCAGAGCATACCAAAGTCGTGTACGACTCCGAACGCATAACGGGAATCAGTGTATATGTTAACATTTCTGTTCTTGGCTAGAATACAGGCTCGGGTCAGAGCGATGAGCTCTGCCGCTTGAGCAGACAGTCTGTCAATACGATGTGTTTCTTTAACTTCAGTTTCAGTGGTCACGGCATACGCGGCCACTAACTCTCCTGTACTTGTTCTCATGCATGAACCATCCACATAAAGTGTCAGGTCTGGATTTGTCAATGGAACATCTGTTAAGTCTCGTCTGGGCTTTGTTACTGCATTAATAATCTCTATACAATCATGTGGAGCTGGATCTGTCATAACTGTAGGTAACAATGTTGCTGGATTCAAGATACTGCAGCGTCTGATTTCTATGTGTGGTTGGAATAGTGTCAATTCGTAACCTGTAAGTCGTGCTATAGTCAAGTGTTGAGTCTGGGTTCTGTTTAACAGAACCTCTACAGAATGTGGAACTTGTACTGTTAACTGATGACCTAGAACAATTGAATCGCTTTGTCTTATTGCTAACGCTGTTGCTGCTACTGACTTTAAGCATGCAGGGAGTGCCTGTGCTACTGAATCCAAAGTACTTGAAAAATAAGCGCAAGGCTTATGTGAACCTGCTTGATCTTGAGTGAGGACAGACAATGCTGTACCGTCACGTTCTGTAACAAAAAGTGTAAACGGTTTGCTGTAACATGGTGTCGCTAAAACTGGTGCTTGGCATAAAGCTTTCTTTAATTCCTCAAAGGCTTGTGTGTGTTCCTGAGTCCAAGGGAGGACAGTCGAAGTCGCTGCCTCCTGGGTTGTTAACTGAATGAGTGGTTTGGCTAGAAATGCATATTGAGGAATCCATTGTCTGCAGTACGAGGTGAGGCCTATGAAGGCCCGCACTTCCTTTTGTGTCTGGGGTCGTGGCATGTTTACAATTAACTGAATGCGATCGGGAGTGAGCTGTCTCCCCACTTTGGACAGCAAGTGACCCAAGTACACAACTTGCTGAACACAGAATTGTAGCTTTGAAGGAGACACCTTGTGTCCCTTGTCGGCTAGGAAATGCAAAACTATCAGAGATGCTTGTTCACATTCGGGCTCACTTCGTGCGGTGATCAGTAGATCATCGACGTATTGCAGTAAAGCGGTATTAACTGGCATTTGAATACAATCTAGTTGTCTTTTCAGTGCTTGACTATAGATGCTGGGGCTTTCTGTAAATCCTTGAGGTGCGCGGGAAAATTTGAAACTTCGTCCATTTAAACTGAATCCGAAGAGATATTGGCTCTCCGGGTCAATAGGTACACTGAAGAAAGCGTTCTTGAGATCGATTACAGTAAAGAACGTTGCTTCTGAATCAATAGCAGTTAATAGGGAAGAGATATCGGGGACCACAGGATACTGTGGTACAATGCATTTGTTCAGTTCTCGAAGATCAATCACCAGCCGGTATACTGGCGGTGCATTACGGTCTGTACGTTTAAGAATTGGAATGATAGGCGAATTACAGATATTGGAGTTGGTCTCTACGACCACTCCTTGGGCAATAAGCTCTTCAATGATTTTCAGTAAAGCCACTACAGCATCGGGTGGTAACTTGTATTGTCTGATTCTGGGTAGAACAACTCCTGTCTTGAGTGTTACACGGTATGGAGTGATATGCATACAACCTACATCAGCTGGGCCTTTTGCCCATAAGTGATCTGGTACATTTTTCAATCTGACATCAAAGTCACGTAGTACATAATGACCCTTGAAATCCCGTAGAAAGAGTCTGACTCCCTCCGGGGAACAGCAAATTATAGCTCCTAGAGCCTTCAGTGTTTTAATTCCTAACAGATTTTCGGGACATGATTTCGTAAGTAACAGATCTGTAACTCGAGATAATGGACCCACAGCCAGTGGTACTGGTTCTGATACTTCATTTACAATAGGCTGTCCTGAAAAACCAAGGGAAACATTCTGTGAGCCTGAGAGGGGTGCCCCTGGAACTTCATTATGACTTATAGTAGTGCGACTTGCCCCTGTGTCAATTAAAAACTTTCTGTCTTTTCCTAATACGTGACTATGTACATAAGGACCTTCTTGATCTACAGGAATTTCAATAAGAGGCAAATCACTTTCCCTCCCTAGGCTGTTTCATGTATAACGCTGATAATCTGGATATGCCGATTGGGCATACTGGTACATCTGCTGTGATACTTGTCGTGTTGCGGCAGCGGGCTGTGTCTGAGCATGCTGTGGCTGCGGTACTGCTACTGTCTGTACTGTATGGGACTGATCATGTATAGGCTGTGTATTCTGCATTGGCTGTTCGTTCTGTGAGGTCTGTTGGTGACCCTGTTCATGTCGAGGCGGACGCGGTCTTTCTTTAGTTTTACCTGTCTCGATGTTATGTTTCAGGACTGGACATTCATGTACGTAGTGACCTGGCTGTTTGCAATAATTACATGTCCCTTTAACGGGAGCGGCAGAATGATTGGTCTGGGCCCCACTTTTTCTGTGACCCTCGACTGGAATCGTCTGTGCTACTAACATTTTCATTTTCGTGTCTTTCATACGTTTCTGTTCCTGATCTTGTTCTTCCCTGATTCTGTTCTGGTGATATTGTAACATTTGTAACATCTGTGATGGCGTATTTGCCTGCCAAGTACTTTCAACCTTGTACACTCTATTTTTAACTAGTGGTAGGGCGTTCTCGACTAATTTCGTTACAAAAAGGTGTGGATATGACTCGCTACTAGTTTTTAGACCACTATTTATGATGAAACATTTCTCGAATCTTGAATAAAAGTCACTAGTATCTTCATCTTGTTTCTGTTTACAGGACGAGATTGCGTCCCAATCTTCCTTTCTAGTTGTCAATAATCTTGGCAGAACCTGTACTATTAAACCTGGTAATGCTTTGGTCAGATCCCCAAGGCCTAACCCTGGGACTCGTTTCTTTTCTTCGTCTTCTATCTCCGCCCATGCTATCTTTGACTCTCCCACTTCCCAATCCTTTTCCTTTAATTTCTCGTAAATGCCCGTGGGCAACAGTACTTTTAACATTTTCATAATATCATCATACGTGTAATCTCCCATCAGTAACATGTCTTTAAGCTCTCTGTGAAAACCCGCAGGGTCTTTATCATGGCACGGAACTAATTTCTTCATTTCTAATAGTTCTAACTTAGTCAGTGGTGTGTGAACATACACACGTTTCAGGTTATTATCGGCACCCATAACTGGATGTACTTCTCGTAAGGGATTCTGGCTTTCAATACCACCACCGCATTGCATGTGGTACGTTTTTCTTTCTGGAGGCGGGGCTGGAACATATTCGGAGCTTAGGAAGGTGTTATACTTACGTCGTTGTTCTAGAATTATTTGTATTAATTTGGTACTAAAACCTCTCCATCTATCCATGAGTAGTGCTTCTAATGTTTCGTGTAAGGGACCTGGATCAGAATGATGGTTTCTGAACTTGATAAGGAGGTGCTGAATCATGTATACACCTGCTATTTTCTGCTCTTCCGGGGAAAGGTTCAAGAATGTCTGCACTAACGTGTCATCATTATATATGTCTGCGTTTTCGGCCCACAACACGGCTGACCGGGCTAGTTCCTGTTCATCCATAGAATTGAGTACATGGTACCCTACTCGATCTCGAAGCCTTTTATCAGTTTCCTGGAACTGATGCTCAGAAGAATTCGGATTTGTTAAAGCGGAGAAAAGAACTCTCTTGCTCTCCGGACGGACACCTTTCCTAAGGTAGTTTCCCCTACCTACATATGCTATAATGTCTGTAGACTTTCCTGATGTTTCATCTTCATCTTCCTCCTCGGAGGAAGTTTTATCAGTTTCTTCCTGATGTGCAGTTAATACTGCCTTTCTAATTTTCTGGGACATAGTGGCTATGCAAGTCCCCTTGTCATGTCTTCCGTCTGCTATATTTTGACCCCACTTGTTTAATGCGTCTAACTCACTTTGATCTGTCCCGGGCCTGTCTCGTTCTCTTATCACACAATTAATGAAGAATCGTAAAATCTGTTTTTGAATGTCAACTTTCTGTTTATACATGGCAGCTTTGACACTGTCGGGGTCTTTCCCTGTCTGTATGAATTTGTATAGTCTGTCGAGAGCTTCCTGCATTCCTACACAGCATAGCAAGTTATCGGTGGCAGATCTTAAGCGCAGTGATGCTAATACCATTAGATCGTCTTGTCCGGGTACTGGATCATATCTGCAAAATGACATCCTATCTTTGAATGCCTCAAGCCGCGATGAATAGGGAGACTGGGAAGGATTCTGTGTGTCCTTTAAATGCAATCTGTGTGTCGGTGGAGGGGTCTGTAGACCCGCTGTCGCACCTCCTGAGGCGGATGCTTGGGCATTATCTCTCCGCGGAGTCTGGATTTGGACTTGAATCTGTCTTTTAGTAAGATCGGGTAGTACTGGTTTCGGTAGATCCGTCTTCAGTGGGGGAAGTGGCGGAGGTATCGGAACAGGGGAGGTTTGTCGCGGTACCGGCGGAACTGGATCTGGGGGCGTAGCGCCACCCCCATCCCTGTCAGTAGGCAGGGTACGAACGGACAGATTGGTGTAAGCTGGTGCTACATCCTCTAGATATGAATTCAAGAATATGTCTTTAGTAGTTTTATGCATTACTTTAGTTGGAACTAATGGTGTCGGTAAGTTTTTCGGTATTTCTGATTCAGTTTCAGATGTGCCATCTGCTGCAAGATACATACCGTTTACAAGATTATTTCGGGCACGGTCTATTTGTTCTGTTTTTACTCGGATCCCTTCAGTAACTAATTCGTTTTCTTGTTCTTTATCTGATTCTTTAAGTCTGTCTTCTCTACGAAGTGCTTTGTCAGCACGCTTACGTGATTCCTTACGCCAAAATTCTATGGCGTCCTTCTGAGATTGCCTAGCTTTCTTTTTCCATAATGCTTCTTCTACCCTCATGATGCACTCGGCATCCCACGTTCCGGTAACAGGCCATCTGTGTCTTTCGTCTAGGTGCTTGGTGTAATCGGCCCATAAATCTAGATATAATATGGCATCTATGCCGTGCTTTTGATACATAAAATTGCCTGGAGTGTCCCTAGGGGGGATAGGAATTTCTTCCTCTAGTAACCCTTTCCTAGTTCCGATCTGTTTTAACTTGCTGAGGAACGGCATCCTGCTTACTTATTACTTGAACGCTAGATCTTTATTCCTTGATACGAGTTGCTAGTTGATACAAGAAATACAATAATACACAATAAAACAGTCACATTCATACCACAACATTAATCACATAAAAACATTAAAGACATAGCTAACTACCCCCTACACTGAATGTACCGCTAAACGGTACGGATACACTGGTGTAACAGTGCAAAAATTCGGAATACTTTATATACTGCTAAACAGTACAGATACACTGCCTAAAAACAGTGCAGACCGGACTTGCGTACCCAAACCCGTCTAGATACGACCCAGCAATGGTACTCACCGGGAAGCACGGAAAACAGAAGGCCTCAGGAAAACTCGACTGGACTCGACCCGGAAACTTCGGAAAACTTCGGAGAACTTTCGGAAAACTTCGGAAAACTTCGGAAAACTGGTGGGCCTCTTCACACCTCGGACCTTGCTTCTTTCGGCTGGGCTCTGGTCGGGATCCTCCGCACTCCTCACCGCCTCGTCTGGGCACTGATCGCAGTCTTCGTCACCTCCGTGGGTCAGAGGGGGATGCAGGAAATCCTGCCAGTACACGTGTAGTCCGTCTAACTGATGGCAGGGGACACGGATTGCAACGCACCTTCCGGCGCGTGGGGTGGGGGAGGGGTCCCTGTTCGGGCGCCAAAATGACGTAAATAATTAATTTACTCTCTTAATTTCTATGCAGGTAAGTACTTAATCAATGATAACTCAATCAGAAGGAAAGAAAACAGAGTCCGTGGTGTTAGAGTTTCTAAGGGTTTTATTCCTCATAAAGGAATCAGGATATCATGTTCTGACCACCACAGGGGTGTCAGAAGGGATAGATGAGCGCGCTCTCGTTTATTGACAATACATAGCTTATATACTTGATTTACATCATAAGGTTCAATGTAAGAGGCGTAACAGCTGAGAGAAGACAAGATAACAGTATACACGTGGTACCAATACATCATCAAGAGGCGTAAACTAGGCGTGAACTAGAGGTGTGTGCTAGAAACGTCACTGATAGGTGACGCAAGTGGGTGGCACCAAGGGGTGGTGCTAACAGAATGTTGCAATGTCAGCAGAAATCGGAAGCTTGGATGCGCGCGCAGCTGCATGACGTGTGATTGACGGGGAGCAGGGGACTTGACATTTACACTGACGGAAAGAGACAGAAGTCTGGCATGTCAGATCAACTTGTACTTCTATCATATCTGATATCTGATGTTTAGGAACTATACTATCTGGGCGGAAAGGTCTCTAGGGCAGAGACTATTCTATGCTAACTGTGGATGCGTATATGAGCGCCTGAGTGTCTACATGTGAAGCGTGGGGGCACGGGGCCTTCCATGGAAGCATGGCAACGGAGGCTATGAATTACTTGTATTAAGACAGGTCGGCCCTTTTGGCTCTGCAGCTGGAGAGGATGTTTACAGGATCTAGTAGGCAGGAATGTATTCTCGGAGAGCGGAACAGATAACTCGAAGGTTATAGTCAGTCTTGGCAGAAAGCAGGCTTGAGCTGAGCGCGAGGGGCCGCGCTGAATGTGGGACAGAGTTCACGAGTACAGAGGTAGCCTGGGCAGAGTCAGGAGCCACAAAAGAGGTTCAGATGGCAGGAATTCAGGGCCTACTCTGGCTAGAGCAGGAATACATGAAAAGTGTACTACAAAAAGACGGTGGCATAGCATACTTAGGAACGGACTATATAATCCATTCATGGTGGATCTGAAAGAGGACAAGTTAACGGTGGACGCAAATGTATTTGCGTCTTCATAGCTGTCACAGGAGGGAAGTTACATGCACTTTAAGCTGGTACATGGAGTCGGTGGGGTACGCGCTAGGGAACACATCATGACCAAAATTTAATTTTCCTCACAGGGCTTATCTCACCCCAGCGCGATTACAGAAGTTCTACCCCTCCACGCCATTCCAATGCCCCAGATGCTGTTCCCCAGCTGCAAATTTCCGTCACATGTTTTGGGACTGTCCCAACCTTCAACCTTTCTGGCAGGCGGTACACAACACACTACTGGAACTCACGGGTCTCACTACACTAGCCACCTGGGAGTCCAGTGCACTAGGCATCCTCCACATCTCTAAGCAAGAACCGGTGCACAGACGCTTCGTGTCCTTAGCGCTCCTACTGGCCAATAGATGTATAACCATGCGCTGGCGATCCCCAGAGGGTCCCCCCATAGCACAATGGAAGGGGGCGGTTAGCAAATGGGCGGCGGCGGAGGAAGACGCCTTAAGGGAAGAAGAAGCCAAGGGCGCGCGCAAATTTCCCATTTCCATGGAATGGGCCATGCTCCTTCACAGCTTCCGACAGTCCACGCAGGCTGGAGACCCGCCCGACCCTTCCCCTCCCCCCACCCGAGAAGACCGGTAGCCTTCACCTGAAGTGAGCCACCCCAGGATCGGACCCCGATAACCCCCTACGTCCAGGGCAACCTCTCGCATGTCCGGCCATCCGTGGGTTTCCCCCCCCCCCCCCCCCTCGACACCCGCCGCCAATATCTCCCTACTTGGACCCTGCTAGCGCCTACATGCTTCCCTCCCTCAGTTTCGTTACCCCTCTGTTCACTGGTAACACTGTTATGCGCACAGTACAGACCCAGATCCGGCGCTGTTACGGCATGAAAGTACCCGTCTGTTCTTATTCATCGCCCCCATGGCGATACCGTCCCATCGCCTCTCAGCACGCAGGAGCCTTTCCACGATCATAATGCACTGATTAACCGAAGTCATGTTTATGTGTACCAGTTCTATAAAATGAGAAAACGTTGCACACATGGCTGTTCGTGGCTGAATGTTGAGGCCACGTCGGCGGACTGTTTATTCTGTACTGATATGCTTTATTGCAACAATAAAAACAAATTTAAATAAAAAAAAAAATACTGAAGCTGGATTGCACAAAGAGTATCTGTTTGTTGATGGAGGTAACAGGTCTTGAGTGAATAGTACGAACCAAGAAGACAGAACTTTTGGGGTTTCTTTTGTAATATTTGATTGTATGAAATTAGTGGGACTTATGGATGTATTAATATGAATGATTCAATAATAAGGTTTGATGTTGATCATTACTGTTCTTACTGTAGACCATATATGAAAGTCCTATATGGACAACAATTGACTATTTGCAAATGGGTGAACTAAACAATGTATTATTTTTCTTAGAACCTATGAATATATGTGATGTATGTTGTTACCTTTCATGTGATCTTATTTATTATGAAGTGTTAACTAGAATTCATTTTAAGAATGTTGTAACATAGTTAATTAGGTTGACCTACTGAATTAAGTTTTTGTGATAACGGAGTGTATATAATTTGATTTGGCAAGCTTAATATATATTAAATATATTTGTGGTAGGGGTTCTCTGTAACTTTGATGGTGTTAAATGTTTGTGATCTATACATGATCACAGGATGAATTAAACATGAAAATGTAACAATAAATAGATGAGCAACAGTTATCACTGTACCAATTTAGTAAACAAGAATGTTCAAGAATGTGCATACAAGATGCAATGTACTTTTTTCGGTGTTCTTAGGATGAAGCTATTAAATGGAACCATGAATCGGAATCATGAGCACAAGGAGGATAAATGTGTGCAGATATATTACATGTATTCTGCCTATGTTGGGGGTTATTATGTAATATAATTACCTATGTATTTGTTCATAAAGATCTATAATAGAGGTTATATATATTTTTTTTATTTATAATGTATTTTCCTTTGTTTTTTCCCAGCCCTGATGAAGTCTTATGAGAGGATGAAACGAATTGGCTGGGCTGTGTGCACTACACTTGACTGTATAAAACTTTAAATGATGGACAATAAAAAAGTTTGTGTTTCATAGATGAAGATTGTAGCTGAAGACTTTGTTGTGAATGTAATGGATAACTATCAATAATTGGGAGAGTGAGACTAAACAAAGGACTGGTGATGTAATATAAGTGAATTAGGTACTAGGAGAGTGCTTCTCCCTTTTAGATTAGTTAAACGTTTCTATAAAAAAGGTCACTTTTTGCCATTTGTAAACTTAATTCCCTTTAAGTGAAACATTACGTGATTTACAGAAACTAATAAAAATGAAATCCAAAATGTTTGTTTTCATATTTTGACATGCGATTATGTCTACTTTGTTCATTTTCGTTTTTTACATAATGCTCAGTCGGGAAGAGCCTAATGTTCGCCAACAGCTATACAAGTGCACCCACTTGTTCATTAAAATGTATCAAAGTTTAAACCTCCAACCAGGAACGTAGCTTCAATCAGTGCAGCACTGCCCAGTGTCCAGAGGGGCCCAATGAACAGCAGCCAAGGGGCCAATTTCCTTCCTTCCACTATGCTCCGTGACACAATGGCAATGCGACTGCCCGCAACAATATATCACACTTTCAATGTATTACAAATATTTGCCTTTGACTTCAAATGCCATTTGTAAAATCAACCTGGTGAATTTGCAGAGCAGATGTTGGTATTTGTATGTAATTCCAAACCATGCAAATGAGCAAATGATTATAAAAGCAGAACATGTTCCTGAAATGTAAACAATGGATACATGTGACATAGCCGTTCTTAAGTGCTAGTCGATCTGTGGCTTCCGAATCCCGCTGGTTGCGTGTGGATGGCCTACGTCACGCCACTATAATTTGTTTCATGAAGTGCATTTTATATACAAACACAGGTGTTCCCATGACTTCTGACAAATACTGTGTGTGTTTTTCAGGACTAACTTTCCCAATTCATGTTGGAAACGGAACTGACTACATATCAATGGTGTCGGAGGTGCCCTGGGCTCTCTATCCAGTGACCTCTCTTAGACACGATCAAACATCTTCAATATCATCTTAGCTTCCTACATCATCCTTCTATGCTGCAGTAAAGTGCCAAAGTGCTGATTAATTAGGAAGGGCTACACTGCCACAACACTCCTTACACCGTTCAGTGCCCTTGGGAGCCTTTTCTTCAGTGCTCTTAAATATATTATATATATATATATATATATATATATATATATATATATATATATATATATATATATATATATATATATATATATATATATATATCTTTCAGCAAAAACGTTTCAGTAAAGAAAATATATATATATATATATGTATATATATATTTTCATTCAAATGCCTGAGCATTTCGGGAAGTCATTCGACGGAGCCTCGCCCTCTGGCTTGAATTGCAGCCTGCCTTCCACTCCTCAATTAAAGGCCAACGCGTTTCGGGGATAACATCCCCTTCTTCCTGGGCTGCCCGCAGTGAAATGCTCAAGCATTTGAATGAAAATTGGTTTGCACGGCGGCCTCGCCGTGGGGAAGAGCAACATCGCAAACTGGAGGAAAATACATACTCAATTGGTGAGGCTGTCTCTGGTACTAACGAGAGCGATTAGCACGAAGCCTCCTATGCAAATGTAGCCTGCCCATCCGCCCAGCACCTACTAAGGATTACAATGAGCTCCAAAAATGCACAGAGACTTTGAAGCAATATTTGCACGCATTCAGGACTACGTGTCCCAGCATTCTTGAAAACCTGCCCTGAGCCACGCCCATGAGAGGTGGGGCAAGACGTGGGGCAAGACGTTAGCTGTTTGCTATCTCAGCGCCAAGAAACCGTTCAGGTGTATGTTGCGCTCAATAAATATTTTAAACTTAAACTTAAACTACAAGCTGTCAGATTGGATGAATGCAACGCTTTGAGGTTTCACTGCGGGCAGCCCCGGAAGAAGGGGATGTTATCCCCGAAACGCGTTGGCCTTTAATTGAGGAGTGGAAGGCAGGCTGCAATTCAAGCCAGAGGGCGAGGCTCCGTCGAATGACTTCCCGAAATGCTCAGGCATTTGAATGAAAATTGGTTTGCACGGCGGCCTGGCCGTGGGGAAGAGCAACATCGCGAACTGGAGGAAAATACATACTCAGTTGGTGAGGCTGTCGCTGGTACTAACAAGAGCGATTAGCACGAAGCCTCCTATGCAAATGTAGCCTGCCCATCCGCCCAGCACCTACTAAGGATTACAATGAGCCCCAAAAATGCAGAGACTTTGAAGCAATATTTGCACGCATTCAGGACTACGTGTCCCAGCATTCTTGAAAACCTGCCCTGAGCCACGCCCATGAGAGGTGGGGCAAGACATTAACTACAAGCTGTCAGATTGGATGAATGCAACGCTTTGAGGTTTCACTGCGGGCAGCCCAGGAAGAAGGGGATGTTATCCCCGAAACGCGTTGGCCTTTAATTGAGGAGTGGAAGGCAGGCTGCAATTCAAGCCAGAGGGCGAGGCTCCGTCGAGTGACTTCCCGAAATGCTCAGGCATTTGAATGAATATATATATATATATATATATATATATATATATATATATATATATATATATATATATATATATATATATATATATAGATAGATAGATAGATAGATAGATAGATAGATAGATAGATAGATAGATATATAGAGAGAGAGAGAGAGAGAGAGAGATTGGTCATCTTTGTTGAATAAATAACATCTTTGCCTGAACTTTGGGATTTGTAGTGGTCTCTGTTCACCAAGCTGGCTGCTGTAAGTGCAGAGTCGATTGAACATAGATAGATAGATAGATATTCCAAAATCCTGAAGTTGAAACCACGGACAACAATACAGGTACAGACCACTCCTGTGCAAGTTTCAAATAAAGGTGCTGTATTCATCTTTACTCTGGCAGCATGATGCGTTTCGACCGGGGCAACCCGGTCTTGATCACATGGTGCATTCAGAGATCAACAAGTTTAAATGCAGAAAGTCCACACATGCCCCTCCCACCCAGGCATAGACAATGAAAACATACTTATTAATAGCGAAATACTTTTCCTACTGCTTTTAAAATTTACGTCCTGAAATGAGTAATTACTAAAATGCAAATGAGTGAGTATATTACACAAAACCATTCAAAATAATCTATATTAAATTAGAAAACTACACTCAAGGATATTAATAAAGGGCCCACGTTCAATCAAGACTAAAATAATTTATAGTAAAAGCTATTAGTACAGTCTATAAAGCCTGTTGTAGAAAGATCAATTTGCAAATAACAATTGTGCAAAGGTGAATTTAAAATTGAGTCTCAAATATATTCACTAAAATATCATAATAGCGGATGTTGAAAAAGCATCAATAAAGTGCCAGTGCCCAAATGTTCTCCAAGTGAACCTTAGATGATCAGTGTGGTATGTATTCAAAACGTTATAAAAAGCTTATCAATAATAACAAATACATGGTTAAATCCATTAATGAAACAATGCTCAGTGGTTAATCATAGCAAAAGGGTACTTATGTTCTCCAAATGTAATATTTTGGAATGCCACAAATCGAATTATGCCCACGTATTGGCCGTCCAAGTCCCCTGCCACATCTCCCACAAATAAAAACCAGAAAAACTAGATCACTAAAAAAACTAGTTAAAATCTGCTACGAACATAAAAAGGGAGACCCGAATAAAATTCTTAAAGCAGAATTTAGAGCTTCAAATATATTCAGCACATCACCTTTCTATGCTGCAGTAAAGTGCCAAAGTGCTGATTAATTAGGAAGGGCTACACGGCCACATCACCCCTTTCACCCTTCAGTGCCCTTGGGAGCCTTTTCTTCAGTGCTCTTAACTATATTATTATATATATCCATACTAATATAATAAAGAGAGAGCCCAAACCTTTGAGGCGGGTAATCTCAGGAACCACAGCACCAATCACAACACCCAATACAGCGTTGGAAAGGGCAGTTGCAGCAGAAGGACATAGGCTATGCAGACGCCCACCATATACATTTTAAAGGTAAAATAACCGTGCCAGCAAAGTAATCCCTTGTGGGCGTGTCTGCATTGTGCTGTGGGCGTGTGCTGGGGGTGTGACAAACGCTGGGGGCGTGTGGTAGGTTCCACCCTTCATGCCATGTCTCATATTGTGTGCTAATCCCACCCTGCTCCCTTTAAATACCCCTGCACCCCATAATCATAACCCATCCTTACTTCTTAAAAAAACCAACACCCTTAAACCCTAACCCATCTTAACCCTATAAACATACCCAGTACCCCAAAACCCAAACCTATCCCTAAACCCTAAAAATACCCCTGTACCCCAAAACCCAAACCTAGCCCTGGACCCTATAAATACCCCTGTACCTCAAACCCCAAACCTACCCCTGAACCCTAAAAATACCCCTGTACCCCAAAACCCAAACTTTGCCCTGAACCCTAAAAATACCACTGTACCCCAAAACCCAAACCTAGCCCTGAAACCTAAAATACCCCTGTACCCCAAACCTATCCCTGAACCCTTAAAATACACCTGTACCCCAAAACCCAAACCTAGCCCTGAACCCTAAAATACCACTGTACCCCAAAATCCAACCAATCCCTGAACCCTTAAAATACACCTGTACCCCAAAACCCAAACCTACCCCTAAATCCTAAAAATGCCCCTGTACCCCAAAACCCATACCTAGCCCTGAAACCTAAAATACCCCTGTACCCCAAAACCCAAACCTATCCATGAAGCCTTAAAATACACCTGTACCCCAAAACCCAAACCTACCCCTGAACCCTAAAAATACCACTGAACCCCAAAACCCAAACCTAGCCCTGAAACCTAAAACCAAAACCTATCCCTGAACCCTTAAAATACACCTGTACCCCAAAACCCAAACCTACCCCAAAACCCTAAAAATACCCCTGGACCCCAAAACCCATACCTAGCCCTGAAACCTAAAATACCCCTGTACCCCAAAACCCAAACCTATCCATGAAGCCTTAAAATACACCTGTACCCCAAAACCCAAACCTACCCCTGAACCCTAAAAATACCACTGAACCCCAAAACCCAAACCTAGCCCTGAAACCTAAAACCAAAACCTATCCCTGAACCCTTAAAATACACCTGTACCCCAAAACCCAAACCTACCCCAAAACCCTAAAAATACCCCTGGACCCCAAAACCCATACCTAGCATCATCTGCTAATGCTGCTGTGACCTTCACGTGAATAAAGTACCTTTTGCCAGCAATTTGGGATTTGTTGGTTTTTTCTTGGGACAGAAAAACAACTGGCATTCTCAAGGTGAACCTACATCTATATAAATATATATATTCATCCAAACACCTCCACCAATGCTGAAGGAAGGAGCCACAAGCGGAGGTACGTAGAGAGGTTCTTTATTAGTAAGTAGCTATGGTGTTATGCATTTCGGCGTGAGCCTTCCTCAGACGCCACTACCCAACTGAATGTTCATGCGTCATTTGCAGTATCGAGTTCTTGGACTGCAAATAGCAGAATGCTTCCACCCTGGGCTGTATTACGTGGGGACACCAAAGTCTACTCCTTGTGTTTTCAGGCGTGAGCAGAGCTGGGCGAAGTTTCAAACAGTCAATAATTACTTTAAGAACCCCTCGAGTCCCAGCATTCGCTTCGACCCACAGGTCACGGGTCCGCAGGCTCAAGTGCCGGTAACAGTGCACCAACACCATCCGTGAAGTCACAGACTGCCATAACAGCGTCCCTTGCTTTCCTGCTCGCTGTGGGTGAACTGCCTCCTGCCAATCCCTTGACAAAATTGAGAAACTGCTGGCGCAGAAAACCAGATGACAGGCAGCTAACTTGAAGAAGCGTGGACTCCTTAACGTGCCTCTGGCCGACACGAAAATATTCATCCAAACACCTCCACCAATGCTGAAGGAAGGAGCCACAAGCGGAGGTACGTAGAGAGGTTCTTTATTAGTAAGTAGCTACGGCGTTATGCATTTCGGCGTGAGCCTTCCTCAGACGCCACTACCCAACTGAATGTTCATGCGCCCAGCTGACAGCAGTCTCTGCAGCACCCTTAATTGTTGAGTGCGCGCCTCCCCCAACCATGTGATCGTCATTTGCAGTATCGAGTTCTTGGACTGCAAATACCAGAATGCTTCCACCCTGGGCTGTATTACGTGGGGAAACCAAAGTCTACTCCTTGTGTTTTCAGGCGTGAGCAGAGCTGGGCGAAGTTTCAAACAGTCAATAATTACTTTAAGAACCCCTCGAGTCCCCGCATTCGCTTCGACCCACAGGTCACGGGTCCGCAGGCTCGTGTGCCGGTAGCAGTGCACCAACACCATCCGTGAAGTCACAGACTGCCATAACAGCGTCCCTTGCTTTCCTGCTCGCTGTGGGTGAACTGCCTCCTGCCAATCCCTTGACAAAATTGAGAAACTGCTGGCGCAGAAAACCAGATGACAGTCAGCTAACTTGAAGAAGCGTGGACTCCTTAACGTGCCTCTGGCCGACACGAAAATATTCATCCAAACACCTCCACCAATGCTGAAGGAATATATATATATATATTACCTACTGGCGGTCGCCAGTAGGTAGTTATAGTTAGGATCTACTTTCCATAGGAAATCCGCAACATTCTATTGGGAATAACTTTGGCGCCGGTGGACGAATCTTCGCGAATTTCTCAAAGTTCGTGGCCCGCTCCGCTCCTTCCCTGAAAATGTGGGAGGGGGTCCCAAAACGTGTTTTCCCCATGTTAATTTCCATAGGGCGGTCGAACTCACTTTTAGCCTGAACGGCTGAATGGATTTCCACCAAACTTGGCAAAATTGTAGGGACTGGTACCCTGATGTGCCTTTGCTATGTCTCAAGATATATGCTCCAGTGGTTTTTACGAAAATTAACTTTGAAAAAATATATATTGGGCTACATTGGGCTATATATATATGTTAGAGCCCAAATGTAGCCCAATGTAGCCCAAAGATGGCCACCAGAGACAAAAAAAACAAATGTAGCCCAAATATCAGCCAGATGTAGCCCAACAATTTGCTATTAAAAAACCTATGAAATTCACTGAAAAAACCATAGGTTTCACACACGTTATAGTTAGGAATTAGCATTTAAAAAACCTTTGAAATTCACTGAAAAAACCATAGGTTTCACACACGTTATAGTTAGGAATTAGCATTTAAAAAACCTTTGAAATTCACTGAAACAACCATAGGTTTCACACCAGTTATAGTTAGCTGGAAATTCTACTGACATAAAGCCATTGAAATTCCCACGTTATAGTTAGTTGGACTCACTATAACTTGCGCGCCTGCAATGCACTGCTGAGGACGTCACATATTACATCACTCATGACATGGTCAGTGACATCACTCATGACATCACTGATGACACCATCCTTGTGACAGAGTGAAAGACCTCCTTTCAGTGTAATGTAACCCTTGAAACACATATTCAAAAATAGAAACTAAAATTTTCAAAAAAAATAGAGATACCGATACCAGTTTCAACAACCAATTCAGTAATACCACCATCCATATACACATCCACTCATTCACCAACAGTTCTATATAGTCGCTCATACATATATTCACTCATCATATGTAGTGAAACACCTATACATCCTGTTACACACCGACAGTCATCCAAAAGTTACTCACACATATAATCACACATGCAAATAAACTATTGATCATCCATTTATTTGCATATACAGCTATACACACACTACCACCTTACTTCTAAGGAAACTTACACATACTTACTCTTAAACAATCACTTATAGAAACACATACTTATTTAAACAGGAACTCTTACAATCTCTCACTCTCACATATACTCACTTATATACATCAATACTCACATATACTAGATTAAAACATATGTAGTTACTCATTAAGACACTAGTGAGACAGTCATTCACTCACTAACACACACATATACACACTCATCCACCCATACAGTCCTGCACATATGCGGTCTTCGAAACACATACAAACAGTGAGTCAGTCATTGATGCATCTATGTGCTAAGTAATAACCCCACCAAACCATACAGACACTCATACTGATACTAAAAAATATTAAACAACAAAAAAGAATTAAAAAACAGTGACACCATCCTTGTGACCGAATGACAGACCTCCTTTCAGTGTAATGTAACCCTTGACACACATATTCAAAAATAGAAACTAAAATATAAAACATATTGATTTTTCAGAAAGACACACATTCCCTGGATGGTGTCATCAGTGATGTCACTGACCATGTCATGAGTGATGTAATATGGGACGTCATCAGCAGTGCATTGCAGGAGCGCAAGTTATAGTGAGTCCAACTAACTATAACGTGGGAATTTCAATGGTTTTATGTCAGTAAAATTTCCAGCTAACTATAACTGGTGTGAAAGCTTTGGTTTTTTCAGTGAAAAAAATTTATATATATATATATACATACCAAGGTGTATTGAAGTATGTGTGGGTGTATGGGTGTCTGAAGGGATGATTTAGTAGGTGTGTGACTGACTATATATAAGTGAGTGATTAAATGTGTCTTACTGAATGCGTGGGTTAGTGACTAAACTGTCTGAATGTCTTTATTAGTCTGTTAGTTGGTGTGTAAGTAGCTGCAAGGCTTGGTGAGTTGCTACATGAGTGTCTATATGGGTTATTTATTGGTTGTCTGAGTATCTGTATGGGTGCCGGAGTGTCTTTGTTGGTGGCTGGGGGGTGTGTGACTATGTGCTTAGATAGGTAAGTCATTTCACTGGGTGTATGTGTTCAAGAGTGCATATGGAAACAGCTGTTTGGGTGGGTGAGTGTGTGTATGGGTGTGTTGGTGAGTGAATGGATATCTCAGTGGTGCATGTGTGAGTAACTACATATGTTTTAAAGCAGTATATGTGAGTTTTGGAATATATAAATGACTATGTGGGAGGGTGAGTGATTGCAAGAGTATCTGTATGGATGAGTGTGTGTTTCTATGAGTGATTGTTTAAGAGAGTAAGTATGTGTTAGTATCCGTATAAATAAGTGCAGTGGTGTGTGTATGAATGTATAAGCAAGGAAATGGGTGTGTGATAGTTTCTTTGCATGACTGACCAGGGGTTTGAGTAACTCTTTGGGTGAGTGGCAGTGTGTGAGTATCTATATGGGTGTATGAGTGGATATATCAGTGGCTGTATAGATAAATGAATGTGTGTATGAGTGACTGTATGAGTTAGTGGGTGGATATGTTTGTAGACGTATGAATCACTGAGCAGGTATGTACTAACTGCGATTGGTCTGTCTATGGTTTCTATATTGGTGTTCTGAATTTTAGAATGGATGTATCAAAGGTTTTATTAGGGTATGAGGAGGTGCATCAGATGATCACTTGGATGATGCCATCAGTGATATCAGTAATGTCATTTGAGATGTCATCAGTGATGTCACTGTGCATGTCATGAGTGATGTAGTATGTGACGTCATCAACAGTGCATTGCTGGGGCGCGAGTTATAGTTATTTATTATTTATTTATAAAGCAGATCTACTAACTATAATGGCCTAATTTCTATGGTTTTGTACGAGTGAAATCTCCAACTAACTACAACGTCCCTGAAACCTATGGGTTTTTCAGTGAATTTCTAAGGTTTTTTAGATTCTAATTTCTAACTATAATGTCCCTGAAACCTATGTTTTTTTCAGTGAATATATATATATATATATATATATATATATATATATATACATAGTTTGCTCTGAGTCAAAGCGCTATGGTTACTGGCACATCTGTTGACTTCTGTTCCTACTTCACATCTCCAAACAAGCATTTTTTCTATTTTTGCTTGCACGGAACACTATCGCCAAAAAGCAGAGGCAAAACCAAACATTCAGGTGATGCCACTGAAAAGCGAGAACTATTGGCTTTGCCACTCAAGGTTTCATGAGCTGCAGCGGGAACAGAGTACTTCACAAGGGGACATAGCCTCAAAGAAAATAAGTTAAACAAATATGCAAATTTACAATGGCAATATATTCTCTCCACACACAGTGCTTATTTGTAAAAGTAGATATCACAAAAAGTCGCAGATATCCTTGGCGTTCTGGAAAAATGCGTGCAGAAATCTGAAGTAATTAGTATGTGGATCCGCTTATGTTTTTAACGAAATAGGTATACTTGTGAAATTGAATTAGGATTTGGGCACTGTGACACTTGTTGGCACAAACATTTCTGAATAGAGTCCATCCAATCCCTTCATTTTCAGTTTTTTTAGGCCAAATTAGCATTTTTTGCCCTTTTTTTACCTGTTTATATTTGTTTACTGACTGCATACCAGGGACCAACCCCCAGATTCATCATGCTCCTCTTTTGCGAGTCCTTAATAGCGATTATTAAGGAATTGCTATTAAAGAGTCGCAAAACGGGATGCATGTAGAAATCGCAAAATTTATAGCGATTTCTAAATCTTCCTTATTTGCGATTCGCTAATTGCTAATCGCAAATAAGGAATGACTCCCCATTCATTCCTATGGGCCAAAGGCCCATAGGAATGAATGGAGAGTCAATCCTTATTTGCGATTAGCAATTAGCGAATCGGAAATAAGGAAGCGATTTCAAGGGTGCCAGGGTTTCCAAAGGACACCCTGTAGCACCCCTGAAATGGTGATTTACACTGGTGTTGCGCACACACATGTAGAAAAGGACATGTGTGTGTGTAACATCCAGCTTAGGAAAATGCACTAAAGAGCATTTTTCGAAGTTTTTACTATTTACCACGAAGTCAGACTTTGCGGTAAATAGCGGCCAAAAATTACGAATTCGCAATTCTAAAATGGTTCATGAATTGCATTCAAGGAATCTCAAATAGAGATTCCTTAAATGCAATTCTTCGCAATTTAGCGATTTCAGATTTTGCGAATATTGCATTTGGGATGATGAATCCCAAATGCAAAAAAAGCGCTCGCCTGGCTTTTTTGCGAGCCGAATTTTCCTTCATGAATCTGGCTCAAAGTCACTGACATTCCACACTTAGACAGTCCACAGATATCAACACGACGCTGATGGAAAACGCCTTAAACGTTTTATTATAATACGAATCAACAAAGGTAGCAGGGTGATATCTCGGTATGCATGCAGATCACGTGGTATTTGTTTAATTGTCTTATTTACTTTGGTGTTTCGTGAAAGCACCACGCTTTACAGCACCTTCAGAGCGCTCAGGTGTACGGACTACGTCACTGTGCCAGGGCCTCTCACCTGACGGGCACCGCCTGCGCCCTTTATTTATCTGCCTCACCTCCCCACCTCTCTCTCTCGACACCGCGTGACCCGGGTACAGGGCGGTCACCGCTCGCGCTGCAGGGCGAGGATGTTTGAAGAAAGGCTGCAGTCCACACACCCACCGCTTTTCTGAAATAAGTCTTGAAAAGAACCCAAGAATATGCTGTGCCCACTCGCCTTTTCAAACCCAGATACACCTCGAAGCCGTGCCCTTCACCGCGGAGGGCATCACCTGCGCCCACCGTGCCAGCGGCTGCCCCTCTGTGACCTTTCACATGAAGCATCGGCATTGAATTGCTCTGTCGAATATAGCACATGTCGGGAGGGATGCCACCTCTGCCAAACCAATGCGAGGCGCTACAGAGGGGCGAGGCAGCAAATCAACAGTGAGAGCCGAGCCAAGGGTCTGGCTCGGATATTAGAACCCGCGTGTGAGCTGAACAGGTTTGCTTTGTAAATCATACAACAATCATCATATATAAATATAACATGATAAAGTCTCTTCAAAATAAAAAAAAAGTGCTTTTCTTTAATAGGTCAAAGCTTTGACATTAATAAGTTACATATGATAGCACCAGTGAGTTATGAGGCACAACAGTTTTCAGATAACACCAGTATGTGGCCCGGATTATTATAGAGAAACTTTATAGTCTATTGAATCAAACAGAATAGATTTTTGTATAACTGATATACCGAACTCATATGTTTGAAACAGGGCCGGACTGGCCATAGTGGCCACCCGGCGTTTCCCTGGTGGGCTGGAAGGGTGGGGTCGGGTTTTGGACCGGTGGGGGCTGTTTTTATTACTGGGGGTCGGATTAACAGCATTTTATAAATAAGGCTACCAATTAACTGTTTTTACAGATTTCTATAGGTAAGAACAGGTAGAAAACAAGTGTGTTTTGTCTGCATTTATTTTTAGAAGTTGAAAAATACAGAAATGTGGACTTCTTTCAAGTGACTCCCGTGCTTTCATGAATTCCAGGCCAACAGCTAAGCAGAGACAGCATGTGAAGTAAAAAAAATATACAGGATGACATTTCCTTAAATGACAGCATGTGTCAACATTTGTTAATGCTAATATTTACGTGTAGGTGTACTGTTATACTTTGCCTGTTGTATTTTGTCAAAATATGAGTATGCATGTACCTGTAAAATGTGGAAAAATATAATTTTGCAACTTCATTTATTCACAAAACACAAAATAAATATGGATAAATACCAGCAAGATGACCAAAAAGAAATATGGATAAATACAAACGGAAATGTTAAAAACATAAATACCACAAAACGGAGAGCCATATTTATAAACTTTAATACACATTCTGATTATGTGGACATCGGTTGCAGTATCAAGGCATGGAAGGGTGGCTACTTTAAATCGAGTTCTTTTTCAGCAATCCCAAAAATGAATATGGGTAAAGAATCCGCTTTGCTCTAAATGTCAAAGCTTCCTAAGGCTCTGAATTCCTACCTTCTAGTCCACATAATGTTTTACTAAGTGAAAAAAAATGCACAGTTATCAGAAGTTGGCAAACCAACCTGCAACATTTTCGGATATGCAGCAAAACCATGTAGCCCTCAATAAATACGTTTAGTCGTTTTCGTAAAAAGGTTCCAAATTCCACCATACAATAAGGCTGAAAGACATCGTGGTGGCCCGAAGGACAAAACCGACTGTACAATCGCGTATTTCCTTGTTTCAAGAACATAGGTGTGCTTTATTGCGCTTACCAGGGACAGCTTCCCACGTATCATTGGCATTTTGTGTGCACAAGATGAGGTCAGGAGTCTAGAAAGCGGATCCCTCAGGAATAAGACGATGGAGCCCCTGATGTTTCATGTTCTTTCAATTTTAAACTGAAGGCCCCAGTCACCTTCGACCTACTCTGGGAGTGAGCAATGGAGTCTACTCACTAACTGTAGTGGTCCAAGGGAGGGGTGAGAGAGAAACACTGGACTGGAGTTCATTCTCAGGCTGGACTGATCATAGATTGAGAGCGTTACAGAAGGCCACACTCACTGGCAGGAGTATGGGAGTTCGCTTCAGCAGCTGCAATTAAGTGTGGAACCACAGATGAGGAAGTGGTAACGATTGGTGGGATACTGCAGTACTACAGAGAGTTGATTGGTTTAGCATATCACCAAATTTAGGGACTCCAAAGGCCACATCCACAACCACTTCACCATTTCTATCAACCTGCCTCAGGTCCAACCAATCCATCAGGGGCAACCCAAACAGAAAGACCAACCTTCAGGTCCTTTAAAGCCTCACGAGCTGTCAATCTGGATTTTACAGCACATCAACAGCATAAACCCTTCATCAACAGCTCCACTGTGCAACATTCAGACTCAGTGAAGCTTCAACCTCCTCTCGCTCCCAAAATATATTAAAAATCCTCAACCCCATCAAAGCCACCTCTATGAAGATGATTTCGTGTCCTCATCCTTCACCTAAGGCCTCAATGGAAAAGGTGTCACTCTCCACTAGCCGCCATCGTCAACATCTCTCTTACACAAGATATCCCCCAGGAGCCTTCAATGCGGTCTCCTGAGGCAATCCACTCTGGACCCTGATCGCGATGACATGATTCCTGGGGTCTCCGGGCAATCAGGAGTTAGTGAGTGCCAGCTGCATCTGCTCAAGTAATTTACCACTGGTTTCCCATGGCCACAGTACTACTGCACCTAAAACTGGATAAACAAATACTCCGCTTAAGCACTGAGAATAGCAAGCTGTAGAAGACTAATGCTTACTGAGGTGATGTCATTTTGAACCAAAGAATACCATTTATGCAGCAATAGTACCTACTAAGAACCATGGGGGTTCAGTTCATTACCTTATAAAAGAAAAATACTTTAATGCACGTAAGAAAAAAAAGCTACGTCATGAAAATTGAGAAGCTCTACGCCCCTCGGGCCCCAGTTCTGACCCAAACCACTATTATAAAAGCAGGTAACATGGAGACTGCAGACAATGTTTGCATTAGTTTTAGCAGATGGCATGAAATACCAATTTCCCAGTCTGCTACTGTACCACAACCCGAAGAAGGACTCCCTGTTAAAGCCAGCGCAGCGCCCTGGCTGGGCATTGTGGGGGGGCAAGTTACTATAATAGGTGAATGTCAGTATTTTTTTGTTTTTTAAACATTAGTTTTTATATTATTAAAACACCTAACTATAATGACGGTAGGGATTACACGTTCTACTCAACTCCCCATAATTTCTATTCCAGAATTGATTACATCCTTATCAAAAGTCCATTCACACACCTCATTGAAGAAACCAATATAGCACCCAAACTGGTCTCAGACCACTCCAGCATACAAACTATAATGTCACTTTAACTTTTGTTTTTTTTCTGTGATTTTTTTTAACACAATCTAAAATCTTTCCCAACTATAATGTCACTTCAGCCTTTGTTTTTTCTTGGTGAATTTTTGTTTCTTTAAAAATCATATTCACCAAACTCCCCCACTTAGCAAATCTTTTTACTGTGCACATTGTGTGGTTGGCTGCAAAGCCTGACATGTACCTAATCCCCGCTGGAGGCCATCCTCTGTGTGCAGCGTGGGGTTTGCAGCCGGGCAGGCCCAGTATCCAGTCCCCATGGCACATGGCCTTCACAAGTGCATGGCGCGAAGTTGGTCACTGGGCCTATGCCTACTCCTTGCAGGACACTAACTCCCACAAACACCCACCCCACATTTTCCCTGATTAGTTATTTTTAAACATTTTTGTGTCACCTCAGCTGAAACACCACCCACAGTACCATGAAACCACGCAATGTTCAGTTATTGAAGCTTGCTTGGTCTGAAAGTACCACACCTCACTTTGGAATCCCGAGGCACTACAACTGAAGTCACTCGTGGTACAGACAGACTGCACAAGATTCACCAATTGCAGCTTGCGTTCAGGAGTCTACTGGTACCACATAATCCTCTGAAGGCAGCCGCATCAATTTTCTTCATGTTGTGGAGAGCCAATCAGATCACTTGGTCCAGAGGGACCAAAATGCCCAGCAGGCAACAAAACCCTCTCTACCAATCAGATCACTCGTTTTTTTTCTAAAAACTGCAGTAAATCAGGACTACTATGGGACCAAATGTCCAGATAGCCCTATAGTGCTCCTACGTATTCTCGCAAGTCGCAGCACACCTCAACCTGCAGCGGGTTGGGATGGCCCCTATGACGAAGCATGTCACCGTGGGGAAACCCCGGTGAGTGAGGGGACTCAAGCAAGGACATTTTTCCTTTCTAGATTTTGTTCATCACACTGATGAAAATCTATCTCTAGGCAAGGTTCTTTATCCGTGATTTTGTAAGTCTACAACTAGAATAGGAGGGTGAACTTAGCATATCCCTCTACCTTCCCCTTCTTTTGAATTTGAGTTAGGGTTTGCACAGCTGTTGTGCGAATTGCAGTTGTAGGAAACTGAATTAATTTGTGGTGAGGCTGGTTAAGCTTCACTATGCAATAGTCTCACAATACCCCAAAATAGTTCCTTTGGATTCACACTAATAAATCCCTAGCTCAGCCCTGGTAGCGTGGCAGAGAGCAGTCAGGCTTTACTAGAGGAACATGTGTTAAGCATTTGAGAGTACCAACATGGACGATAAGTACTTGACACAACTCAAAAGAAATCCAACACCGATTTATGAAAATAAATCTGATTTATATATACACAGACTCACCAAAACGATGCATTCTGGTGAGTATAACCAGAGTTATGTATTTTAGAAGGAAAAATAAATCAGTGCAATTCACTACTTCACAACTTTAATGCTGCGGTCAATGGATAAATACACTCGCGACAATTGGTCACTTGCAGGTCGAGTCCAGTGGAAACCACTGGGGGGGATGAGGGGAGGTCATGCAGGTCCCACGACCATGCAACCCAGTCAGTTTTATTTTCCCTTGCTCGTAGGCCCGGCACAAAGAGGTGCTGCCAGTCCCTGGTGCTGTATCGGGAGCCGCAGAGCAGCTAGTTTTATTGCTTGGATGTGCTGGTGGGGAAACAGATGCAAAAACCCAACAATGGGGCCACTGAGGCAGCAGGTTGAAGATGCTGTAGGGTACACTTGAAGCACAGTGTCGAACAAAGGTAGTGGTAGCCGGACTGGCCACCAACAAGCCTTGGCAGTGAAAAAGCTAAGGTTGGAAGTACTTTGACGTTCTAGAGTGTGGGGGAAAGCTGTAGCCACGTGAAACTTACTGGAGGTCAGGACTACATTTCCCACAATGTACTAGACCATTTACTTTTGGGTGAACCCTCGGCGGGCCCAAAGGCCAGTGATTTTTTGGTTCCTGGAGCGTGTTTTACCTGCAGGATTCAGGGAACTTGTGGCTCTTGTCCAAGGGAGCTCTGGAGTTGCCTTTCGCTCTCAGAGGGGTTCCTCTTTCCTGGGGAACTGGTCCTGGCCCAGGACGAGTCATAGTGTGATTGTCAGAGGTGCAGAGTATCACACCTTTGCTTTGTGCACGTTCTGAAGTCACAGACTTGAGTCTCTTCTTTGTCCTTGGTTACAAGTCAAATTGGATCTGAGGTGCTGGTGTCAAGGGTGCCCCTAAAATCCCCATTACGGGTGCAAGCGGCCAATGGGCTAC
Source organism: Lissotriton vulgaris (assembly GCF_964263255.1). NCBI lineage: Eukaryota > Metazoa > Chordata > Amphibia > Caudata > Salamandridae > Lissotriton > Lissotriton vulgaris. The sequence continues at coordinate 369,788,372 of NC_141685.1, forward strand.
TAGCCCCAATGGCTAATCCGCTCTTGTGGTGACCGTATCAGGGGGGTGGGAGGAAACCACATTATCTACCCAGAACTCTCTATTTTGCCAATTTTAAAAATGGCAGAACCCTTCTTGGCTGTACAAACCAGGTGGATAGCCTTCTGGTGGTATACCCCTCCTGACGACCTCATTTTCCCACCTGCCCAGGAGCAAATGTGCCTGGGGGCAGAAGGGTGGCTGTTTCTTCCTCTGGAAAGCAGCTTAGTTGCATATCAGAGGCGATATAAGCTTTGAAGTTCACCTCCTTAATGTGCCACTTCACTAGCCATTCAGTTAGGGCAAGGGGTGTCCCCCCTTTCCCAGTAGGCCTTTGTTTCTGGCTCCTGGGAGTGTTCACACTTCCGGAAAGAGTGTCAGATTCCTGTCTTTGTGGCAGCAGCTGTAGGCTGTCAGTCAGGGCACAGGAAAGGCTGGAAACTGAGGTAGCCACCTGGGTGTATGACACATTAAATCAAGCTTTAGATTAAGTTTGGGTTTCATGAGACCAGTTGTTTGATACCTAACATGACATATTTCAGTGGGGCCCTAATGGAGCTGGCAAGCTCGTGTTGCCACATGTGCTAGCCCATGTTAGCCTATAGCCCCCTGAACACTTATGGTCGCCCCCAATGGAAGGGAGCTACTATAGGGACATAGAAGCTTGCACTTATATGTCCACACCTTTAATATAATGCACCCTGCCTCCTGGGCTCATGAGGCCAAATTAGGGATGACTGATATATATTATAAATAGTGTTGTGACCGTGCCACTCATGGTGAGGGCAAAGCTGAGTTGGAGCGGTCTGCACTGCTCCTGCAGTCTGCAATGGGAGGCCTACTGTCATCTGTATACGTGCATCACTCAGGGTGACACAGTCAGGCCCTGGTGACCCCTTTGACTCCCATGCCCTGGGTACCACTGATACCATTTACCAGGTACTTATAAGAGGGTTAAAGTCCTTGCAAATTTGAGTTACCAATTCACATACATTCATTTTAGGGTGAGAATACTGGAAATGGGGCCTGGTTAGCAGGCACCAGTGCACCTTCAGAGTGATAACCATCAGCATTGGAGAAACAAGCGTGGAGGTGACCATACCAAAAAGGGCACTTCCCTACAGCAGTGATACCCATAACTCGAGGATTTCAGTGCATTTTTCAGTTTTAATTTGTAACCATAACTGTGTGCACTCCTTCCTCTTTCTACTGGCACTTAAGTCCCCCTCATGCGCTGCTTCTTATATAATGATTAACATTATAAGCTCACCCACTCCATGCCCTGAGTATTGCTGACCAAAGCTGTGCCCCTGTGTAGAGGAGACCTAAAAAGGAGCTACTAGCTTCTGTGTACATTTCATAATTATGATTTTCTTACTGTTCAGGCAGTTTTACAAGTTTTTAAAACATATAAGACTGCTATTCACTGTGAATGTAGACTAGGAAAGATTTGTCTCTATAGCGGCAGGGATGGAACTCCAGACTTTGACTGACCTCCTTGAGAAAGTTGGCTTTAAAGTTCTTGCTTTCTTTTCTGAGGGTGGAAGTTTACAGACTGAGAGTGTTGGCACTTTGGAGAGAGTCATTACACCCAGAGAAAATAAATGTATGGATAAGTAGGGTGCTGCCCTGCAGCTTGAGTGCGCTTTTCCATTCTATGAGCAACCATTTAAGAGTGATCAGTAATAGGGCGATGAGGTGATTTGTTTTAATATTCTGTTTATATATGCTAGCCAATGAGCAGTCTGTAGGGCTGCCTTTAAAAGGTCACAGTGGACACTGGATATGTCAGACATTAGGGAGTTGTTGTAATAAACCATAGAGAGGACTGGTGGATGAACCACTGATTTAAAGTTTTCTGGTATGATAAGGAATTTCGTTTCAGTTGCTGGGGAGATTGAGGTACTGAGTCTCTAACCAACTCAGTACCGAGCAGTGGCGGCTGGCATGCACCGAAGGTGAGGGCACAAAAACAAAAAAAATAATAAATAAAATAGACTTACTTTCCCGGCTTGCTGCGCAGCATCTTCCTCGCTCAGCTCCAACGCGGGACCCAGCCATCTCCCCCAACCAATCCTGTTGCTGCTCTCACCAGCATGAGAGAAGCACCAGGATTGGAGGGAGCGGCCTCACTCAGCGTTCTCAAGAGCACTGGAGATCTGCACTTTCTCTAACCCAGCTGCATAGGACAGCTGGGCCAGAGAAGTTTAAAATCTGCATGTCTGCTGGCTGTGGCAAGACAGCCAGTCAAAGAGACATGGCATTTCAAACTTTAGTGCACAGCTCCCTGCTGCCACACAGCAGTAATAGCCCCACCCAGTCCTGCCACTCAGTTAAGGACGGGTTGCTGAAAAATAAAACGGTAATAACTTTATTACCATTTCGATTTTCAGCTCTGGGACGTGTGGGGTGATGCGCTTCCGCTCAAATGGAGGAGCCGCCCCTGGTCCTGGGGCTGTACAGTGGCCCAAGGAAAGTACTGGGAATTGCATGCTATGCTTAAAAGCAAATCTTAATATCCCTCCTTGCACGTTGCAAGGATATTCTTAATGCCATTTTCTATCTTACATTTTGAGCACTATCATTTCCCACACCACTATTCCCAGAAAATCTTGAGAAAGAAGAGATCAAGAATTTAACTTGCCTAGCTGCCCTCCCACTTCTGGGATACTATGGTACAGGGTGAAAAGAGTGCTGGGGATAATATTGTGATATCCCTAAATAATACTACCACAACAAGAAAACTTGAAGGTCTTGGAAGTTGAGAAAAAGAAGTGGCCACAAAGAAACTTACACACCACTATCACGACTAACGGTGTAGGACCATCAGTTGTAAAGAAGTCCTATCAGCCCACCCATATGGCGGAACATCGTCATCTAGGACTTTGTCAGCAGGTTCTAGTATGGCCAAGACCAATAGTCTTTGCTTGGTACCAGTAGACCCTTATGCTGAAAAGAGATGGATCCTCACTGAGAGTGGTACTGATAGGGTGCAGTGCTCATAAAGATAAGTGACGGTGATTAAAATGACGGTCAGGGTAGAAAAATATGTTTATTAGTATCTCCCGGGCGTCAGGTAAAAGAAGGTGTGATGATAGTGTGAACATATCACTGTAGAGCAAGCATATACAATCTAGGCCAACATGTTTCTGCCGTACTGGTATCAGTTTACCGGCATTCTTCAGGGCAAGGCTGGAATATAAGCTACTGCAACAACCACCATTATTAGGGTGAGAAAGTAATCAAAAAGAATATATATAACATGGTTTATAAAAAGTGGAATTGTGTGGCTCAATGAACCACCCTACCGTATCCTGGTTAATAACCATGTAACGCGCAATCCTTTCCTGCAAACATCAAGAAAAGGGAACAATTTTGTGACAACAGAGGGACAACAAAATATGTATCAGTGTGTGAACAAAATTAGTGGCATTCATTTACTCAATGGGCCAGTTATTTCCATAACGACCAAAATATAGAACTGTGCTTTATATGTAGTCACATCCAGATAATCTGTATATATACAAAATAATAAGTCTAAGATGCACTTACCCAGCTTTATGTGGAAAGTAAGCCTCACCTCACCCGGCAACGGCTCGGATAAAAGAGGCCCGCTCTATTTGACATATGGAGAGGGACATTTTCAGGTTATGGTAGCTGTCACTATCCCAATATGTGCTGAATTTACAAAAAACTGAAAAAACTTGGTTGTTCAAAACAAGCCCATAAGGTCATGCATACCCCAGAACCGCCCCAGTTCCTCCTTGGTAGCTCCAATTAAGCTTGTCTCAAGATCCTGGTGGAGGCTGAAAGCCCTCAAGTTGACAGTATTTTATAACATTGGTGGTAGTCGACACTTAGACTCCCAAGATGCTTAGATATTCCCACATTTCTGAGTTTCTGAACCCCTTAATTTTGGAAATGTGATATGAAGGGGGGTAGATGGGGTAACAACAACATCCCTAGCAGAATGGAGCCCTCTCAGTATAGCACATCGTGTTTGCATGACCTTATGGGCTTGTTTTGAACAACCAAGTTTTTTCAGTTTTTTGTAAATTCAACACATATTGGGATAGTGACAGCTATCATAACCTGAAAATGTCCCTCTCCATATGTCAAATAGAGCGGGCCTCTTTTATCCGAGCCGTTGCCGGGTGAGGTGAGGCTTACTTCCCACATAAAGCTGGGTAAGTACATCTTAGACTTATTATTTTGTATATATACAGATTATCTGGATGGGACTCCATATAAAGCACAGTTCTATATTTTGGTCGTTATAGAAATAACTGGCCCATTGAGTAAATGAATGCCACTAATTTTGTTCACACACTGATACATATTTTGTTGTCCCTCTGTTGTCACAAAATTGTTCCCTTTTCTTGATGTTTGCAGGAAAGGATTGCGCGTTACATGGTTATTAACCAGGATACGGTAGGGTGGTTCATTGAGCCACACAATTCCACTTTTTATAAACCATGTTATATATATTCTTTTTGATTACTTTCTCACCCTAATAATGGTGGTTGTTGCAGTAGCTTATATTCCAGCCTGGCCCTGAAGAATGCCAGTAAACTGATACCACTACGGCAGAAACATGTTGGCCTAGATTGTATATGCTTGCTGTACAGTGATATTTTCACACTGTCATCACACCTTCTTTTACCTGACGTCCGGGGGATACTAATAAACATATTTTTCTACCCTGACAGTCATTTTAATCACCGTCACTTATCTTTATGAGCACTGCACCCTATCAGTACCACTCTCGGTGAGGATCCATCTCTTTTCAGCATAAGGATCTACTGGTACCAAGCAAAGACTATTGGTCTTGGCCATACTAGAACCTGCTGACAAAGTCCTAGATGACGATGTTCCGCCATATGGGTGGGCTGATAGGACTTCTTTACAACTGATGGTCCTACACCGTTAGTCGTGATAGTGGTGTGTAAGTTTCTTTGTGGCCACTTCTTTTTCTCAACTTCCAAGACCAAGTTTTCTTGTTGTGGTAGTATAGTTCATGAGGGGTATGAGCTTGATAGGTCAGTAAATATAGTCCCCTAGACCCTTCTTTAACAGTTGTATTCTAAAATCCCTAAATAATACCCATCTTCTGGCTTTTGTTGTGTCGAAGAACCAGAAAGGTCCACATTGAACTATGTTACATCCTACATCTGCGAATATTAGATATCAAATATAATTTTTGATTTTCCTTATATGAGATTGATCTTACTGAAGTCATATGTTTGGGAGTCAACTCAAACAAAATAAGCCAAGTGTTCCACAATGCTGGTGTCATCGTTTTTGCACAATAAGAGGGCCTACGAGAAAGTTGAGACCAAGGTAGAAAATAGCCACAATTGTAGCAGCAGTTACGCCAAGAAAAGATGTGGCTGTCGCATTTTAAGTAGTAGAAAATATGCGGTGACCAGCGTAAGAATATCCTGCTTGAAAGGTGTGGGGAATGATCAAAACCTAAAATTACAAGGTATTTCAGAAGAGAATAAACTTCTCAATGCAGTGCTAGGCAATACAATCATTGTTAAACAAAGTTACAATTATAATCTGCAGCAGTCACATTTTTGACTGCATTCCCCATCCTCACCTAGTCCAAGAAGTCAAAATAGCCAAGAGCAATGGCCTTATATTTGCACTCTTCGTAATGTGCAGTTGAGAATAATGGGCATCCATTTGACATCTAGAAAACTCCTCTTTCAGTTCAAGCATTTAAAGGCCACAATTAAAATCCTTTACAGGCTGCTGCACCCTTCAGATCTTGTCTAAAGAAAACTCAAACTGATGCTGGCAGGCCCTACAATTACTTTACCAGAGCACCTTCAATGGCGAAAATGTCAATCAGTAAAAATATCAAAATTCACCCAAAGAAATTACCATCAATCATTTAGCACTGGATGTAGTTACTGTTACCAAGGACAAGCTGAACTTCATAACTTGTTGAGAGCCAGTCCTTCCTCCACATATCAGCTACAGCCTCCTTAGCCTCTCCCTCATCCTTTGTTCCAACTGAGCACTCCAGATGCAAGTCTGCCCCTCCGTTGCATTCCCATACGTTGAGCGAGACCACCATGAGCCCTACACCATCCCCACTTTGCAAAATGCACCCCTCCCTGTGTCTGTGAAATCATGCAATAGTAATTTCCTCCAAATGCATCTCCCCCACCTGGTCGTGGCTGCACCCCTTATCTTGGGTAGTTTGGAACGTGGAGGTGCATAGTTTGATTGCAAGTCTTGATAGCTTCTTTCCATGTACAACACCATGCTGTAAGGTCTCCAACAAATTGTGTTCTCTACAATCACCATTCTTTGAAGTAGGTATTCCTTAAGAATTTCCATGTTACAGAGCCAAACGACTGTAAGCAAATATGTCCCTTTTGTCATGTTAGCGGTTTATTGGACAAGCCGCCCACAGTTTGTACCATATTGGGACACGGTTGAAGGTAAAGGTCATGCAAGTATGTGTATCTAATGTACTTGAACACAATAATGAGCTTAACAGGCTGCACCCTACAGTGTCATTGCAGCAGCCAAGCAGGTCACTGCTAGGGTGAAAGCATTCCAGGGAGTCGCATAATGCTAGAGAGGTGAAGAGGAATAGGTCACCACAGCGAGCGTGGCAGCAGAATCCTCTGGTTTAGGCCTAGGAACACAACTCCTGTGGTGGCTGACGACATTTGAAAGTGGTGAGGCGTAAAAGTTAGGGATGAGTGCCCTGTGTCCAGCAAGCGTAGAGAGTGAGCTGTACCATCCTAAGGGAGGGTTCTGGGGGTTCCCCCCCTGGGAAAAGTTGGAAACAATTGTGGGCAAATAGTACATTTTCAACAAATTAGAGAAAACAAGGTTAATAAAGCAATTGTGAAATTGTAGTTATGACATCAATAAAGAGATTTCATGTGACAATGATGCAGGTAGCTGTTCACTCAGTATAACCAGAGAAATGAATGCCACACTGCAGACAGACTGCATTAGATCCTATACTGAAGCACTTATGTTTATTGACAAAATAAGCCCTGCTGGAAATCAACTCCCATCCCAAAATGATACTTACAACTAACTTGTATGTTTGCAATATTACTTGTACTTGGCACATTATCCTTATTGTGCCCTTTTTGTTTAAAAAGTGTAGTTGTTGTACTTCAGCCTTTAATATTCTTACAGAAACAAATATTTCACCTCACCCATATGTCTGTCCCCTCCCTATCTTCAATTTAGCCTCTATGTTTAGAAACAAATTACCTATCAACAAAAAGGCAGAGCCCAGAAGGTCAAGGCAGGGTGTCACCCATTATCATAGATTTTTGGCACAGATATATGCTAAGCACAAAAACAGATCACACACCTACAATCACACAGACAACATGCACACAGGAATAAAGGTGGTGTTTGCTGTCTGGGGTTGGCCTACAGTGGCTACTTTCAGCCAAGTAAATCGAAAAGGACTTTGCTGTTTGCTGTGTCCCCTGCTTGAGGAAGATCGCCAAGGGCTTGAAGAAGTGCTTGCCTCCTTTTCTGAAGTCTCAGGGACACAAAGACTTCACCCCCAGATCCCCTGAACTTCTTTGCTGGGAGTTCTGACCTGCAAAGAGGTGCCTGTAGGTGTTCTGGGCCTCTGGAGGTTGTTCTGGCTGTAGGAGCGGGAAAAGCCAGCGGCTCGAGAAAACAGCGCACGCCACATTGAGTACACCGGTCTCCATTCGAGATCACCGCACCGATTCTGATGCGAGTCCTGCTGTACGGCTGCAAGAATCTAAGTCACATCGCATTGAGGCGCCAGATCTGTCGCATCGTTGGGGGACGCAGTAAGAAACTTGCGCATCACCTTCCCACGCAGTAAGAAACCGATGCATCACCTCCTCTCTGGAATGAAACTGACGCATCACCTTCCCTGCACAGCAGTAAGGAACTGATGCATCACCTCCCCCAGAGCATGGAACCTATGCATCACCTTCCATGACTGTAAGGAACCGGCGCATCACCTTCCCCGCGACCCTTTTTGTTTGTGTACGCGAGGCATCCAAGGTACTTTGTGTGAAAAGTGTTGCATCTGCAATTTGATTTGAACTGAACTATTTCTACCATTTGAAAGTCATATTTTCATTACTATATTGTGGATTTTTGTCGTTTTGGTCTTGTGTGGTTTAGATAAAGATTACTTCTTTTTCTAAACTGGTGTGGTGTCCATTTGTAGTGTTTATACTGTATTACTGTATGGGTTCACAAATGCTTTACACACTGCCTCTGAGATAAGCTTGTCTGCTTGAGCCAGGCTACCAAGGGGGTGAGCAGGTGTTATTTTAGAAGTATATCCCCTTACCCTGACTAGGGAAAAGGGTCCCTCCTTGGCCAACTAGAGGCCCCCCATTTCTAACATTAAGCATTTGTTAACAGGTTCCATTAGGTAAGCAGGGGCTTCATTCCTGCTGAGTTTGTGTGGAGAATTATCAATTCCTCTAGGAGAGGGGACCCGCTGCAATGAAATGTACTTACCTAAATATTTATAACTCTGACACCACATGCTGTTGAAGCCTTCGCCTTGGTCTCTGTACTCCCAAATCATAGCTCTACACTTATTATCAACAGGGATTTTTACAAGAACTGCAGCATGGCTTGCAGGTATAAGATTATGCAATCCGGTTTTGGTCCCAAGGAACAAAATATTACTAAGCACTGGCAAAGCCAATAGGTCTGGAGTTGCTTGACAGCCTTTTGGGTTTGTCGATATTGTTTTTGCTTTTTCACAGTTTTTGCAAAACTATATTGTTGGGAAAGCTGTTGGGCACCTGTCAGTCTGAAAAAAAAATTCCATAACAGCTAAAATTCCCGTAGGTCTTAAAAAGCACGAAATGCCAAAGCAGTCTCCCGCAAGGTAAGTACTCTGTATAAGGACGTGCGCGCACACAGACTACATTCTTACCTTTGTGTGTCCTGCAATCTTACACAAATATCTCCTGCCACTTGACAGTGGTTCATATTTGGCATTTATTTCCAGAGGAGCTCCAAGGCCCACCCTCAGGAAGAGGCACATTGCATCAGAATACGAGTTAACTACCTCATGCTCACTGCTACTAAAAGGTGCTACGTGTGACAGGAAAAACATCTCCTCACTGACAAAGAACAGAAATATGACCAGTCACTGTTTGGCATCCAAATCAAGCTGTACAGTGATCGGCCATCTTCTGTCATACCCCCACGCTAAGTTTTAGCATAGGTCTGAATCTCTGAAATCAGGAAAAATCCTTGCGTTGCTACAATACTGTTAAGTGTAGTAAACAGCATGAGACCCACACAAGGACTGGTTGGATCAGGTGAACCCAGCACTCTAAAGGAGACCTGGTGGCTCTGCTGTCTTCCCCCTGGCTCCTTAACACAGCACAGGGTCAAGAGGCCTGAAGTGTGCATGCCGGGCTGGTCACAGGAAGAGATCTGACCAACCCAACATGCACACTTAGCTTTAGTCTTTGCCTGCAGTCTGCCAATCAAAAGGATTGACACCACTCTGTCGAAAGGGAAGGCGTTGTGACTAAGGAAATACTTCAATAATAAAATACATAAAAATGAATAGCACAGCTTGCGGATGCCCACAGTAGGGGGTAGTGGCCCATCAACACTCCATAGTAGGAGCCACCCCTGCACAACTCCAGCCCTCCAGACAAAATGTGTTGTTCATCACCCACCCTCATATGCTGGTTGATTCGTGTTTTCCTGAATCAATTGCTTCATGTCCAGGGAAGGTAATGCAACAGGCAGTACCATACCTCTGTGGATGCGTGTCTTTGTAGCCCTTTTGTCATTTCTCTTTCTTCATGACCCTGTGTACATGCCCCACTTTCCACGTCTCCTTCTGAGCCTACCTGGATGCTCATGTCACAGTCCTGCGCCTCTCTCCCAAGGACTTGGATGTATGTGGAAGGAATTTTCTGATGACACGTGCATGTTACATACAAATCAGGCTTATTAGTATGACAAACATAAATACACTAACCTGAGTTTTTTCGTGCAAGGCTTAGGGCCTAGAAAAGAAATGCTTTGATGATTATGATAGCTAACATAATATATGAGATTGCACAATGTGTTTTTAGAAGCAGGTTGTAGGAAAGTAGGATCTGCTTTCATGGTTACCCTAACGTTTTGCTTGGGGTCAGTGTGTTTTTGACCTAATCTGCTGGGATCCTGCTATTCAGGACCCTAGCAACTGTGCATTCTCCCATAAATTAACATGGTAAGTACTTTGATACCTACACAATTGGTTACTGGAATAAGTCCCTAGTATATGGTACCCAGGGCATAGGTACACTAAGGGTCTAGCATGGGCTGCAGCATGTATTGTGCCACCCATTGGAGTTTACTTAAACTGTGACTAGAGGCCTGCCATTGCAGCCTGTTTGAGCTGGTGCTTGCACCTCTCACAACATATATAAATGTCCTTATAACTGAGGTCACCACACTTTAAAACTAGAAGTCACCCCTACTGCAGGTTTTTCAGTCCTGAGGGCAGGGTGCTTGGTTATACAAGTAAGGGTGCCCCACCATGAGTCAGGCACCCCTACAAACCCTGGAGTCTATTCTACAGGCTCAGGCAGGGGAAGGTAGAACAATAGGTTTCCTGTTACAGGGCGGTGTGACCACCTCCCAGACAAGACTTCGGGCCAGATGAACGACCCACCAATTTCCGACTCCCAAATTGAGTCGCATTTGCTTCACACAATTTGCGACTTGCAAATTGAGATGTATAACAGTGTCTCATACACGGTTTGCGATTCCTAATGGGGGTTGCAAATTGCATGCCTCATGAATAATAATGAGGCAGGCGCAATTAACAAGGAATGTCTAGCACACTCAAGGATGGTGGCCTGCTGGGGTCAGCAGACCACCATGTCTAGGACTTTTTTAATTAAAGAAGTCTTATTTTTTAAATGCAGCCCTTTTTCCTTAAAGGAAAATGGGATGCATTTAAAAAAGAAAAAAATAACTTTTCAGTTATATTTTTTTAAGGGCGGGCAGTGGTCGCTGGGACCACTGCCGGCTCTTAAAAATATTTTCTCACATACTCACAAAGGGAAAGGGTCCCCTGGGGACCCCTTCTGTTTGCGAGTGGTTTACCACCTACTTGAAGTAGGTCCTCACAAATGCCAGTTTCCGAAACCGTGACTCACAAAATAGCATTTGTACATGCAATTACCCATTTTTGTGGTCGCAAACGGGAGGATCTTCCAAAAAACGGTTGCACTTCTGGCCCTAGGTGTATTGTGCTGGGGTTGCCAGCACCACCAGACTGCTTTGAAGGATATTTTTGGTGCAATCCTTGCTTACTCCAGCTTGAGCCAGTTCAGGGAGCCCTTGGCTCCCGCTCTGGGGAAAAACTGGACAAAGACATGGGAGTATCCTCACCTGTGTCCAGCCCCTCCTCTGGGAGGGACCCCCGAGTTGTTACAATCATTTCATTGGGGTACTTAAGGGTTTACCTGTGAGTGGGTCCTTAGATTCATCGTGGGATTTGACTCAACCCTAAAACTACGCTGCTGTTCAACCATCTGAACACGTGGACTTCGTTGGACTTGAATTGGAACTGAGACTGCACCAAGGAAGACTGCTGCTCCTGGTCTCTGTGTTCTTCAATTTTTCTTTGTTGTCTGTGTCTGGGACTTTATCCAGGTTCTTTAACAGACCTGTGGGCATTAAGGACACCTGAATAAATGTTCCTTGTAGTGAGGAGACACTCCCCGGCATCTGCAGGCACCGCAACAAAGCTGACCGGTCTGCTGCTCCTGTCGTCCTACAGACTTCCCGAGGCTGAACAATGCAGGTGGTGGTTTTGCTTCTCCCTCCAGGACTGACTTGTCCTCTCTGTAGTTTATAGGCCAGTATCCCTCGTCGGAACACCTGGGACCAAACCCCTGTGCACAGCGTCACTTGCCGTGCCAAGGCGTATTGGCTCTGCACTCCAGAGATCTTTGGGCTACAAGAAGCTCCAGCATCTCTTCCCTCCAAGATCTATGTTCTCACTGCATCCTCTGCACCGTGGGCCTTCATCTTTGGCGAACTGCTCGAGGTTCTCTAGTGACTCCTGTGCCTTTGGCCTGTGGGTCCTCCTGAGGGTCTTCTACTGCTTCGGTGAGCTCACCTGCGTGCTCTGGCCTGCTATGACTGCTATGAGGCTGTCCAAGGCTTACTGATGCTCCAGCCGGACACCGACCACCTCCTCAGCGTTGCCTGGTCCTCACAGCTGCAGTGACAAGGTCACTGTGGATTCTACAGAACCTCCCAACATCTGTGGACATTTTGCGTCCATGCCTCCTGGTCACTTCCGAGTGGCATATACTCTGTCCCCTCTGCTTGCAGGTTCTTGACTTCCAGAAACCAACCTTGGATTCCACTGGGCTCCTCCGACATCTTCTCCAGCGGTGTCTTCTTCGAGGTCCTGCATTGTTGTCTATGGCAGGTTCCAACGTCACTTCACCCCTATGCACCCATCTTCCCTGGTATAGGTAACCTTGTTCCTGGGGCAAACATGGGGGAGTGGGGCGGTGGGTGACTCTCTAACCTTCTGTCTTCCAAAGGGTTTCTTCAGGGTCCTCCAGGAAGGGTCCTTTATCTCTACAACTGAAACCGTGACTACTCGATTGACTTTTATTGGACACACAGCTGTGTTTCCACTCTGCACACAGCCTCTGTGGGGTTCCTGGGTGCTTACCTTAGGTGGTTCCTTATGTCCCCGGATCCTCTGGGTCTTCTGGTCCAAGTCCCGTCTTACATTGCAGTTTGCGTTCCACTTTCTTAGAATATGGTTTGGTCTCCCCCATGGAGACCACTGTTTTGTGTGCTACTTACCTGGTTGCTTTTGAAGCATTCTTGTATATTGTGTTGATATATCTGGGTAGGAGACATACCAATGTGTTAGTTGTGTAATAAATAGAAGTATTTTTATATAAAAACTGCGTGGTTCTTTTCCATTTAAATTAAACTAGAGGTCAAACTGGTAAAAAAAAAAGCTGCTTAACACTCCTTCAAGATAAGCCTGAAGGCTGCTCTCTACAGCTACCACTGACAGCTTTCTATGGTTATCAAATGCCACTAAAACCACCATAAGGGTTACCTGGATTAGTGCAAGGTGCACCACTTGAATAAGTGTGCAGCATATACTAAGCCAGCCTCCCACACAGGTTGACATTAGTCACGCTAACAAACATAACAGCAATGCAGTTGAAAGGAAATTTCTATTCTGCTGTCCAGAGAGCTACATGTTGCGAGCAACATTACAAGGTCTTCTAGCCTGGAACAGAGTAAATGTGGAAGGAAGAAGTTTTTCAAACATTTGCTTGCCTTTTAGAAGCACTTTTCGCATTCATCTTACTCTGAAGCCAACACAATAGAAAGCACAACAACTTGCCATCCCCTCTCCATTGATAATCACCTGGGAGAAAGGTATAAAAAGACCTTTAGAATTTTGGAGGGGCAGACAAACACTGGTTGCTTGGTGAAAATGCCAAAAAGCTGGTGTCCGACTGCAGGCCTCGAAGCTTTCTAAGGTATGCAGTGATTATACATGACTTGGCATAAGGTAGTTAGGGAATATATTAAATTCAGCCAATACAATACAAGCAAGTCCAGGCGAATGTGCATCTTGCGGTGCCATGCAGCCAAATGCAACCTACCCATACTACCCACGATTACCCACCTCTGCAATGAAGGCTACCTTGCCCAATAATGCCATGCAAATGCATAAACAAGCACTGTATCCGCACATAATGAATTTAATTTGCGTGTGCAAATAAACATGTACTCTTTTATACTTATTCATTATGCTGGTATGAATTGCTGCCATGTTGATGTTGTGTTGCAATTCCATACATGGATGGGCCCAGGTGAGGAGCAAAATAACAGTAAGATGATTCTTAAGGCAATAACATTGAAAAAACTGCTGCCAAATGTATGTCCTCACTGAAATGGCCAAGATCCATCCATGAGTGGCATGTCCTCATATCATTCAAGGTACATGGCAAACACGCCTCAAAGTGGGTATGGTCCTTACAGTCCTGTGTGCAGGGCGATGACTTGAAATAGCACAATATAGAAATTATGATAAAGAAGAGCCTAGCTTCAGCTCTCTCCTCAGTCAGGATAAGCGGGCCGAGTTCTTGTAAATGGCATACTTGGAAAATTCAGAAATAAAGCACCACCTCAATCAGTTTCATTAAACATATAAAGCCAATTTAAAATTGCAATACTTCGTCTGGTGCAACATCTTCCCTTTCATCTTTTCTAGATCTAACCCTGCGCATGTTCATAAACTTGATAGTACTTTTTGCTTTCCTCATATGTATGTATGTATGTATGTATGTATGTATGTAATGCTTATTAAGCGCAGCTGTCACCCGAAAGGGTATCCTGGCGCTGAGACCATGTCTAACCGTCAGGCGAGGTGAAGTTTACGTTGCTCTTGGGAACAGGTAGGTCTTAAGGTCCCTTTTAAAGGAGGGCAGATCTTGTTTGCTTCTCAGTGCCAAAGGTAAGGTATTCCATAGCGTGGCGGCTGTGAAACTAAAGGCACGGCCGCCCATCCTCACTCTATTGATTATGGGAGTTCTTACCAGGAACGCCGAAGAGGATCTCAAGGGTCTGGCAGCTTGGTACCATGAGAAAAGGTTTTGAATTGGTATTGGTCCTAGTCCATGCAGGGCCCTGTATACGAGGCATAAAGCCTTGAAGGCAATCCTCTGCTGGACCGGCAACCAATGTAGATCAGCTAGTGCTGCAGACGATGAGGCTGATCGTGGCAAAGACAGAGCCAGTTTAGCAGCCATGTTTTGGATCCTCTGCAACTTTAAGATCAGGGTCTTAGGGGCTCCCAGAAGTAGTGCGTTGCAGTAGTCTAACCTACTGAGAATGGAGCTCCGCACTACCTCTGCTCTGGTATCCCGGGGAAGTATTGGTAGGAACTTCCGAAGGGCACGCAATAGGCCCATGCAAGTCGCTGCAGTCTTGTTTACAGAAGCATCAAGCTGTAAGTTGGGTTCAAACTGAACTCCTAAATTGCGAGCTGATTTTGCAGCTTCCACCGAACCCGGGATAGAAGTGGGCCAAAAATTGTCCGGTAGCCCGCGAGGGAGGCGGTCTAGGGAACAATGGAGTACTTCCGTTTTCGATCCATTGAATAGGAGTGAGTTAGCTCGTAACCAGTCAGCTGTCGCCGGCATACAGCGGTGAAAGGTATCCCTCGAAACTGTCTCAGTGCCCTCAAGTGAGAAAATCAATTGAGTGTCATCGGCATAATTGATGACTGATATGCCGAATGACTTGATTAATTCTACCAGGAGTCGGAGATATAGGTTAAAAAGAATCGGGCTAATCGCCGACCCTTGGGGGACACCTTGGTTCACCTGGCGTGTGGCTGATCTAAATGGTGGTAACGCCACAGCTTGCTGTCTGTTGCTAAGGTACGATGTTATCCAATTAAGGGCCAGACCGTTTACTCCCAAGTTTTAAACTCGCCAAGAGGACGCCATGGCTCACCGTGTCGAACGCGGCCGACATGTCAAGCAGCACTAGAAATGCTGACTTGCCCCTGTCGACACGCGTTCGTAGATCGTCCAACACGGTGACCAATGCGGTCTCGGTGCCGTGGGCCGGTCTGAAGCCAAATTGGGCTGCATCCAGACAGAAGTTAGTTTCCAGAAAGTTGGACAAGGCTCTCGTTACCCATTTCTCAAGAATTTTTATCGCGAATGGTAGGAGCGATATAGGCCTGTAGTTGGTCGGGCATAATGGGTCAAGAGAAGCCTTCTTTAGCAATGGGGTCACTATTGCCAGCTTCCAACTGTCTGGAACTAACGCTGTAGTCAGTGACTGGCAGCAGATGGAATGGAGTGGAGGAAACAACTCATCTTGAAAGGCCTTCCAGATCTTATGGGGCATTGGATCAAGTGGTGAGCCTGAAGATACGCCATTGGCCAGGGCACAAAATTCCTCTAGCGAGGGAATAGGAAAGGAAGATAACCGGGAGGGACCTGCCTCGGTTTTTCCCCATACAGGTACCGAATGACAAGGATGTTCTAAGGGAGGGGGTGGAAGTGGTGCAGACTGTCCGGTCACTGAGAGTCCGTTCAGGATAATCCTGATTTTTTCCTCAAACGCGGTGGCCAAGGAATCACAGAGTTCCTTTGAGGCCAGAATGGCTGACACTGTGCAGGGTGGATTAGATAAGTTGTTAACCATCTTAAATAGGGTCTGCGATTTATTAGTAGCCTTCGCCAAAGTGTCTTCTAGGAATTTGGCTTTGGCATTTCTTAGTTGGGTCTTATATGCCTGCAGAGCCGTTTTATAAGCTGTTCTATCCAGTTCCTTATACCCACTCCTCCAGGTGCGCTCTGCCTGTTTACAGAGGAGTTTATGCTGTCCAAGATCCGCAGTGAACCAAGCATTAGCTCCTCTTAGTCTATTCTTTACCTTGCGCATAGGGGCCAGTTCATCTAAGGAGACCAAGATTTGTTGGCAGAGAGCATTGTAACTCTTATACACGCTATCCTCCACCTGGAAGGTCATAGGTAGTAAGGTTGGTCGGGTCGATTCCCTCAGCAGACGCGACCATTGTCGAGAAAACTTCGTGCCATTCAAGGTACTTGATTTCAGCAGAATGGGCAAGACAAAGGACATATTGATCAATGCATGGTCAGTCCAGCATTGAGCTACGATCTCATTAACCACAACCAGTTCCTTGTCTGCAAAAACCAAGTCTAAGGTATGCCCCTTATTATGTGTAGATGATGAGACCAGCTGAGCGAGTTGTATATTACCGCAAGCTTGGCAAAGTTCCCTATAGGCCAGATCATGAGGGCCAGAGGGCCAAAGATTAATATCGCCCAGAACTAAGAACTTGGCATGAGAATTAGAAAGATCATAGATTAGATCGATCAGTGACTGAAGGGCTGTTGTGGTCGACGAGGGGGGTCTATAGCATAAAAGGCCTGCAATCAAGGTGCCGCCCTGGGCCATTATGGAGAAGCCCATGAGCTCAAAACCTACCACCTCTTTCACAGCCAGTGTAGAGAGAGATATAGAATCTCTATAGATGTAGCCCACTCCACCCCCCCTACCAGAAGAACGGGGAATGTGTCTTATGAGGTAGCCCGGTGGACAAGCCCACCCGAGTTCCAACCCACAGTCTGCCGAGGTCCAGGTAATATGGATATTAGGTTCAGTCATTAACCCCTTCGATGCTCATGACGAGCTCAGCTCGTCATGAGGCACGGTTGAGCTGTGCTGATGACGAGCTGAGCTCGTCATGAACAATGGATCTCAATAATATTCAGCACAGGAGGGGAAAAGCCATAGCAGCCAAGGTGTTAAGCTATTCGTGGTTTCAACCAATCTTCCTACATAGATAGTCTACAAGACATTTTAGACTTTAACAGAGGAAGCTGATCAATAATTCTCCGCTCACACCCCTCGCATAGGCCGAAGCATCAGCAGAGGACGTTCCTTCTCCTACCGCGCGGTTAAGGCCTGGAGCGACCTCATCCTCTCTGCTGGAATTCAGGAAAAGACTCGAGAGCTGGCTGACTGAGCCCCAGCCCTGCAGCAGGATTCTCAGCGGCCGAATACACTCACGGGTGATTAGCCGCGCTCTACAAGTCTGCTGTGATTTGACATACTAGAGAATGCCAAGTGAAAAACACAGGAACACCATTCGTGGTATGCAAGAATGAGTTCCTTGCTTTAGTGTACCAGTTTAGTTTCTTAGAATAAAGTGAGAACAGCTGAGTCACCTTCCAGGTGACTGAAACCAATCATTTTCCAAAGCCAGGCTTCTCTAACCAGGGGATGGAGATATAGCGCCCACGCAGCCATCCATCCCCTCCAGCTTGAGAGCAGAGTCACCGAAAGAATGCAGGAAGGAAGGTGCAGCAGCATTCGAGGAATCCACATGAGGAATCCCCGCCCAGCCTTCACGCCCCGGGTCTAAGTGAGCCACCGTACCAAACAGACAAAATTCATGATATTTGAGAGAGTTCAGAAGATAAGAAAAAAATTGTGATACTTTCTTCCAGAGACGAATTGGAAGAACTGTCCTTTTAGCTAAGCTAAATGACCGGATTCTAAACTATTAAGGTACTTGTCAGTTAGACAACAGTTAAAATATGGTATTGTATCAGATTCTAACACAAGGAGATGATGGACGGAGCACTGAAACTTTTCAGACTCTCACCCCCAGTCCCAGATCTGGGTTTAATGCATCATCATTCTTTTGCTCACTTCGCCACCCCAGTCCAGAACCAGCCATATGCAAATCTGTTTCCCCCGGTTCTTCATGGGAACAGTCCAGCCTGAACTGCCAAGGCAGGTCTTCCCTGGACCGGAAACAAGCATCCCAAGAAAAATTCGGAGTCCAATGGGGTCATGGGTTTTGTTTCCTTTCTTTGCACTGCTGCTATTTTCAGGCACACCAGGTTATAATACGACCCAGTATGGTTTCCATATGCCTAGACAGAGATTTACCTAGGTATGTACATTAATGCGAGAGGCCAGTATGGTCAGATATGTTCTAATAAGGTGTTCAATGTAGAGAGAGGAAAGCAGAGTCACTTTGTATGTTTTTGTGATCTGAACTAATAAACCCACACAAACAGTGAATCTGAAATTATTTATCTTTCCAGGAGTAAGGATTAGTCAACTGGCTTTTTGCCGAGTACATTGAATATATCGTGACTGAGAAAGGCTACCACTTTTAGAGATTTCCCATTAAACTATGCTGGTCAGGCTGGTGGACAAACGCAATATGTAGGTTTTTTTTGTCACTATGTGTGGTTGTGGATAATAGCTAAGGGTACTGGAAAGAGATTATTTTGTAGCCACAGTGATTTCCAAGTACATAGAAGTTTGCTGCACTTACCAAAGAATTCACTTTATGCTGCATAATTTGCCAATTTTATCATCAAATAAAGGTTGTTTAGTGCTAAAAAAAATATCAGGGGTCATTACAATTGCTGTAAATAGAATTGTATCCCCTCAACACTTTGTGAACATGAACTGATCTCCTTTAACTGCGGTTTCACTGTAATCGTGGTTGTTTAGAGATTACACCTTTCTCCCAATAGTGTAAAAATCTTAATTTGATGGACTTTCCGGGAGAGGGTAAGAAGGGCTTTTGTCTGCAACAGGAAAACTAACCATAAGCAAGGAACAAACAGTGTGCTACAAGAGTACAAGACTGACCACCTACAATGTTCCAAATATAGCACCAAATGTTCTAATACATCAAAATGTTGTGATTGGCCAGGATTAACAATGACCTCTCACCAGGGGTCTCCAAAAGAACAGCACTGCTGTGATTCGTGGCACACATTGCAAAAGAATGGTTATTTATTTCACTTGTATCTTCTCCAGCAACTCATCCTAATACGCAGTGCAATCCAGGTCTGTTCTTCCTGTCACTACCACGTTTCATCAAACAAGTGTCTTCCGCAGGTCTTTTAAGAAGTTAATTGTTGATAACACTACAGTATTAAGGATCACAATTGCTGTACTCTACGTCTGATGTAGAAAGCCAATTTTCCAATAACATATAATCAGTATAATGATTGAGAACAAACTCAGATGTGGCATTCCAAAAATAATTGTGGAGAAGTTAACACGGGTCAAGACAGTGCTAAAAATGGATAAAGGTAAGAATCACTGAAGTTCAACAAGCTGATATTGACATTTCATAAATCTTACTATGTTGTCATTAATGTATTCAAAGCTTGTTTTGTGGCCATACTTCCCATAAATATAAAGATACCACAATACCACATTAGTGACAAAGACAGAGCTTTCATTTATAACACATGATCATTTAAGATAGGTTTCAGGGACCTTTATCCAACCTGATTCTAGAAAGAGTAAAGGTGTTGAGTGGTTTAAGCTGACATTTATTCACAAATGAAAACGCTCTCCGACAGAGAATTCTGTCGGTGTTCAAATCCAACTACCAATGCACCGACACCTCATCTACAGTTAAGACACTCTTCTTCCCATATGGACACTCAAATGAGATATCACTTGATTCCCCATGTCATCTTATAGTCAAGGTCCATGAGCAGCAGCACTCAGCCGCTTGCAGTTCAGAGTAGATTACAATACATTACTCAAAGTTTTCCTGGACAAGGGATTTGATTCTGCCAAAAAGTAACCACTTAAGCACTTAAATTTCCATGCAAGTAAACACAATCCACTTCAACCAAAGATAACTTGCTTTGTCATTGCTATCCTAAACTTGAATTTACACTAAATACGCTAGGTCCACTGCAAACTGCAAAACTCAAATATAAAATAAACATAACCAACAAGCTGTAGTCCTTCGAATTGTACAGATGTAAAAAAAGACAAAACCAGAAAAAAACAATAGTACAACATTCAAGTACACATGGATCTTATCATGTACTGTGTCCTCGAAAGTGGATCAGACACAGTAATTGTGAGAGTAAAAAAGTCCCCAACTCACTCTGAAGATGGATTCATCAACACGCTCCTCGTCTGAACTCTGTAGGGCTGTAAAAAACATATTTGCAAGCTGCCACTTGCTCTCCACATTTGTCTTTAAGAAAATTTGCTAAAGAATGGTAACCTTTTCAAAGATAAAGGGGAATCAGAGCAGGGATGTATGAAAGGCGCACACAGTAAATATGTTATCACCGTAGTAATCAAGGTTCACAGCAACGAGATTATTCAAATTTCACTCAATAAACGAGGCTGATAGTTTGAGCACAGTTAAAAGTTAGGGGCCATGACATGCACCCCTGGCTCAAGCACAGAGAGAATGGTCAAAAAATAGACTATCACTCCAAGCTCGCTGGTCTGACCGTTCATGCGAAGTGCTCCTATTGGAGCAGGCCCAGGTCTAATTTGCAAATAGCTGTTTGCAGCCTAGAGTAACAGTGCGCGCAGAAATGATGAGCTGGCATGCAGTCCCGAGGAATTAGCAGTGGCTAAGATTAATTTTAGCGCTCCACCCATCACCTTTTTGTTTTTCTAGGCGCGACACCCTAAGTGCAACAACAGGTATGCCCAAGCTTTGGGCCCATGTTCTCTTGCAACAGGAATCAAGATTCGTGTCGCGGATGAGGCCCAAATAGGCCAAACCAGTCAGGGGTTGCTTGTGTTCTGCGCATGTCCTGGCAGTTGAGGTTGGTCCATGCCACTGGAACCAAGCTGGCCTGGCTGATGAGGGCTGTCACCTCTACTGGAGAAGAACCAGATCTGATTTTCATATGGGTAGTCTTGGTCTAATGTGGAACAGTGGTAACAAAAAGTGATGGACTGGAAAGAAGTTGAGAGTAATCATCAGTGGCTGAGTTTAATTCAAGCATTCGACCAATCATTTTATTTTCCTAAGATCCCTGCAAGCCTAAGCAGTGGAACACAGCTGTTTTCAACAGAGACATTTGAAAATGAGTCAGAACAGGCCACAGTGACTTGGCGGGCTGAAGAGTAACTGGTTAACCCAACAATACTGGCAAACTACAGGACAATTATCAACTTTTCCTCTTGGCTTTGCTTCTTACCCGAGGCTCACTCTGACTTGCACTCGATAAGCACCAGTCTGGGAAAGTGCTACGCTGGGGCTCCGCTGAGCGGCAGGGCTCGCACTCTCTCTACGGTGCACGGTGGTCACTGAGCTTGCCCTTGCCCAACCATGCCCAAGCTGGTCGGTCCAAAATCTGCAGTCCTAACTCGTGCAGCAGATCCAGCTAATGAAACTTTCCCCTCGGTGGAGATCTGTGCATTGGCTGGCACCTGCTGGGCACAAATCACACAGGCGAAGCCCCGCCATTGCAACTGTACACAAATACATCTGGGGAGCAAATCATAGGATGGCCCCAGAGCTGCAAAGGGATCCAACCTGGTGCCATCCACCATGTTGTCCTGTGTGAGACAGTAGCTGCACTTTTAAACAATGTGTTTACCTTAGCATATAATTTTAAAGCATGCTCTCCTTCTCTCTCTCTCTCTCTCTAATTCGGCTGTGTGCACACTGCACACTCAGCCCTCAGCCCGGCCCTCATTCATTTTAATAAGGCGAAAAACTTGGGTGTGACTGTAGACGATAAACTAATCTTTAAAGTACAAGTTAACAAAGTGATTTCAACTTCCTTTTATACTCTAAAAATAATAAAAAAAAGATCGCACAGCTGCTTACTTTTGATCTGCTAAAGACCGTGGATATTGCTCTAGTCTCGGCACGACTAGTCTACTGTAATGGTCTTTTTTCAAGGGCTTCAAACCCAATCATTGAAAAAACGCCAGAAAATGCAAAATGCAGCAGCAAGGATGCTCTTTGACATGCCTAGGTCTGAATCTGTATCCCTAGCCCTGAAACAACTACATTGGCTTCCTGTGGAAAAATGTATCACCTGTAAGGCGCTATGTCTTGCATATAAAACTCTACAAGAAACTGGCCCAGATTACGTAAAAATCATCTAAAATGGTTAGCTCCAGTTAGGTCCTTACGCTCTAGCTTTCAAATAAATCTGGTAGTTCTGTCTTACAAACTGATGCCTTGGGGTGGCAGGAGTTTTATCAGAAACACTGCCGTTTAAAGGAATAGTCTCCCCCAATCATTGAAGTCTATAACCAATCTTTTGGCTTTTAGGAAACCTTTAAAAACCTGACTTTTTACCAACTAAAAAATTCATTTTTTATTGATCACAGACAGCGCCAAAGTGCTTCCGGGTATATGCTGCGCTTTACAAATGCATTTAATATCAATATCAATATCCAGCCAGTGCCTTCATCACCGCTGCTGACCAGCGGGCCTACCAGTGGGAAAGTGGGAAACGGTCAAGAGAAGTTCATCAACAGCGTCTGGCCCCAGTCCTGCCTGCGTCCCACTGCGAAACAGCACTGCTGTGCCACGACAAGCCTAGACTAGTGCCAGCCCAGAGAGCGGGGTCAATGGATACTCCAGAAGCACAGTCAGTGCCCACGTGAGATTGGAGCAGAACACTGCTGCTGGCAACTCCAAGGGCCAGTGCACCTGCACCCGAGTCAAATCTGGCCTCCATGGCTTCCACGTCCTGGGGAAATACCCAGTGCCCAGCAGGGCCAATCCGGCCCTGGAGATGAAGAACAGTTGAGCAGAGGTATAGTGCAATACAGTTATCAGAGATGTGGCCGTCCAGCCAAGTTTGGGATTTTAGTGAAGAGACAAAACTTTAGTATGTCAAAATAAACATCTATATACAGAAACAATGAAGACTGAATAGAAAAAGCGCTTGATATAGTTGAAGAATTATCACCCTGGTTATTAACACTATATAAATTTGCAATTCCTAGATGATAGTGAGATCTGAAAACACAACACCAACGTAATCACTGATTTAGCAATGAACATGATGTACAATTTAATTCATGGCCGAGGCTAAAAGCTGTAGCTATCTAAAACGAATTAAGAAGCGGACGAGTGAGATGGGGCTCATCTGTGTGGGCGCCAATCCAGTCCGCTGCATGAGCTGTACCGAGAAGTCTTACAAAAAATGGGGACTAATGCACTAAAATAGAAATGTATTTACTTCTCTACTTACTAAATTCCCCTTCTAAACAGCTGTACCTTTTAACTAATATAAGGAATAATAATAAGTTACTTTGGAATTACTAAGAAACAATTAAATCTGTTTACTGGTCCTAAATTTGCATATTTTACACACTGAATAAAACACCCGTTTAAGAAATTTTACACAGTCTTAATTTAACTTTTTTTTTTTAAATCATTTCTTCTCTCCCTTGAAACTGTATTTCGCTTTCGTGCCCTTCTTCGGCTGCACTTGAAAAAATGGTGAGGTTTGGTGCTTCTTCCCGACTTTTCAATCAATCAGGACTCCTAAAGCGCGGCGAGTCATCCGACAGGGTATCCAGGCGCTAATCACCCACTAGGGCTTTCCTTTCACTCACTGTTATGTCGGCGCCTTTCACTTGTAAGTTAATTGTGCGGATAAGTGCGAGAAATGCACTTACAAAACGTGATAAATACCTAGAAAGTCAAACCAGAGAATCGATGAACGACATATGAATGGAATTTTCCCAACCTCTTCTCTGACGCACCACCCCACCCTGAACACCCACCCTAAGGGACTAGAGAGACAAAACTTGCCAGAACATTTCCTATCCATAACCTTTTGTAAATACCATGCTACTTACAGAAGAATTAAGTTAATCCTACATAAAAGAGTCCATCGGTCCTAAATTAACTTTGTACATTGGACCCTGTGCCTTTTATTGCAAGAACCACAGAACCGTGCAGCCGGACTGTTAATGACAAAAACCAATGAGTGAATAGTGCCTAGCGATGAAAGCGCCTCATTGGACACCAAGGCGCAAAGAAGGCCACCTACAGCCTTTTGCACTTGACACCAGCTTTACAGGGGAAAGTCCCAGAATGCCTCTGTGTAGGGCCTCGAAGGATTGCTCCAAGACATCTCTGCTGCCGCCATCAACACATCCTAGACAGAGGACATGATTGTTATTTACAGCGCTAGGAGACGGCAGAAGGAGAGTGCGAAGCACTACAAATGTATTATCATAGCATGGAGAAGCGTCATTGAATGCAGAGTAATACTGTGACGTAACACCAGGCTGCAGCTATCTGCCTCCGGGTCTCAGCCCCTCCTAGACGCGGTCACCGAGGAGCTCTGCAGAGGCGCACGCGGAGTGCCCGGGAGGTGCCGGCATTGTGTACATTTGGGTGTGGAGTGCACGCATGTGAAAGCAAACATTGTGGCTGTCAAGCACGCAGGGGGAGGGCGTGCAAACACGGAAGACTGGAGGCGAAGGAGGAGAAAGTGCGCCGGAGGAGTCTGGGGGCACCCGAGACCATGAATGAGTGAGTGGCCGCACAGAACCGCTGTCGACGGCAGCATAGGTCCTTCAGAGACTGTCAGAGCGTATATTTTAACAAAAAAGATTGTTTCTAGCTCAAACAGTTCAAAGTTACTAAATACACAGCAACGTGTTACTGCGCAGCGGAAGACCCTTTGCTAAGGCTGACTGGTCCTATAGCTGTTGCTATATTTGAGTGTTAGACCAGTACTAATGAGGTGCAATAAAACAAGTGTAAAAATGTCAAAATAATTGAAAAATACTATCGCAAAATCTACCGCATTTTTCGGCATAATTTGTCTTTCGGTGCTGCTTAATTTACTCAACCCTGCCGCATAATTGGTTCCCTCCTCTGCCGCATAATTCCAGTGTCGCTGCAGCATGGGTCGTCCTGAGACTACCAGCACAGGCAAATCTCTGCGCAGCATAAGCGCTTTCTGGAGTATCATAACGCAGGTGACCCAACATGCTAAGAGGATACATTACTATTTAAAAAATGCTTTCCTCTGTGCACTCCTTTTGATAAAGTATTTACTTGAAAGACAACGTCCGTCTCTTCAATGCTGCGGTGGTTTTCTTGCAGTCACCTCGGTCCATCGGCCCTTGGTAAACACGGGCCGCTGTGGCTTGAGAGGTCAGCGCCTCTCAGACCGGGGGCAGCCGCTCTGAAGAGTTGTCATTCTTTGTACCCAGTGGAAGAGAACGCAGCGTCCTTCGTATCCCAAGAAATGCAACAACAGACAACGCGAGAGCTCAGCTTACATATGTGTGCCTCTTGTAGCTTTTCTGAACATTCTTTACCTCGGTTTTATTATATTCGCGAGCAGTGTTCAGATCTGGGTAAATAAATACAGGTTGGTGACGCGATGTTGTGTAGAACAGGATGGATTAAACCCTGTAAACCATTCTAGTGAGAGACAGCGACCGGTCGTGTTTCCATTAAAGAAACAAGTCTAGTCCCTGTAAGTCACTCTCCTGGGGCTGCTGGGGTGACCCTGGGGCAAGGGAGCGGCGCCCCCTACCCATATCACCCCCCCCCCTCTCATATCCACGTGCCAAATGTACCAGTGCCTACAAACACCAGCGCTGCGCATCTGGAAGGTGGCGCGGGCACCGAACGGTGCCCACTGACTGAGTATGGGACGGTGCCCCCAGCGGCGCCACCCCCGCAAGCAAACACCTCCAAAGCGCGAAGAGAAGGGCAGGACCCCACTTACCCTGGCGGCGGAGGGGCGCTGGCGTTTCTGGACATGGTGCTCGCAGCAGTCCGCGCGTCCGTCTTCAGCCTGCAGGGGAGGGAGGCAGTACTGCGTCCCGGCTCCGAAGGACTGTCACACAGAGAGCCCGGGGCAGGGCACGCTCTGCAAACTGATTGCATCAGGCTTACTCATTGTCAGCTTTAGCCTAATTTAAAGCCTCGCGTCCAGTGGTGAATCACTTCCCACACGCCAAGTGCATGACAGGGACGTCACACTGGGGACTGCACTGCTGCTTGTGGCCAGACTCGCTGCCTGTCTATAGGAGGCAGACAGGCAGAGTGGCTGCTCGTGACTGTTGGGAATCCCCGCGCAGGACTTCCCATTGGACCCAAGCAATCAACGAAAAGTCAATATTAAAAAATGCATAAATGCATGCATCAGCATCAGCGTCCAAGTGCATTGACAACATTATGACAACTGTGATCCTGTGCACAATGGGGGCGGGGCGAGTGAGCGTGGGTCAAAGGCGTGGCTAAAAAAAAACATTTCCTGTAACTTTTTGGTCTTTCACCTTCAGGTAACCATGCAGAAAATAACGCACACCGTAAATGAAAAATAAATGCACGTGAAAGGCACGAGTGGGAAATGCACCATAGTGCATTGTGAAACTTCTATCAGTGAATGAACTGCACACGTCTGTGTCTGGAACGAAGGGCAACAGAACTGAATCCTGGGGGAGCAGTGCAGAACAGCTAGGAGTGTAACACAGGCCCCTGTAGCCACAATGGTGCAGGGGGACCCAACTTTTCAGGGGGTCCCTCAGTTCTTCAGGGGTCCCCATTCAGTCCCAAGACAACGAATATCTATGACGTAGGGGCCTCGCATCACACTTTGCAGGGGTTGGCATCATTTTGCGTTACGCCACTGAATAGTGACTTATGTATGTTTAGTGCTATAGGAAGCTGGCTCTGCAAAACTTTACCAAAGTAAGGTATAGTGTGCCCAGAGTCCATGGGATCCCCAGAGGTATATTTGAGGATACATTAGATAATCACTAACAGCTCTATTTGTGGTAGTGTGGTCGAGCAGTTAGGCTTCTCAGAAGGGTGTGTTAAGCATTTATTGTGTTCACTCAATCAAGGCTGATGTCACACGCTCAGAGACAGAATCCAGACCAATTAGGCACGTCTAAAATAGGTATACTTATGGTTTATTTATAGAAACAATTAGGACTTGTTACAGACAGTTAATACGTACTTTCGAATGTACAACTGTTCAAGGAAATGCAGTTGTTCAGATAATTGTAACAGTTACAGGTTGATATCACTTTTCAGAGTACTTGGCATTACACAGTAAATACTCTCTGATTACGTTACAATAGAGCTCACTTTTGCCCACACATTAGCAGTTCTACATAGAACACTTTCTAGATTCAAAATCTCATACTAGGAGTCCCTGTGGGAGGAAAAATGGATATCGAGCACAGAGGTAAGTATTTAACTTAGGAGGTTGAGGTTTCAGGGTTAAGACCAAGGTTCCCCAAGCTCCAGGTTGACACTAGTTTCACTACCAGCTGCACAGGGGCAGTCAGGTGCAGGGGCCCAACAGTACCTAGCAGCTAAAAGGGCCTTTGGTTGGGGTCTACTGGCAAGCAGACCATTTGAATGTGGGAACAAAGGTCCAAAGGGTGTGGTCGGCACTGCAAGGGTCAACGACAGACACAAGACCTGCACCTCCAGCGGCACTGAGGCGGCCCGGTGTAGGAGGTAAAGCGGACGTTGTTGTCCCTGCGCTTCTCAGTGGAGACCGTCGGTATTGGATAGCTGCAGGCTCAGTCGGGGGGAATTCTTGCAGGTGACCAACTACTGGGAAGGCGACTGGGGAACTGGGAGGATGCTTGGATACCGTCTGTTGGGTCGCCCAAGGCCGGGAAGGCATAGCGGGCTGGGGTGTCTTCGGCGTTGATTTCCTTAGGATGCAATCTATTACAGTCAGACAGATGCAGTCGGACTTCCTGGACCACTTAGTTCAAGGGAGTAGTTGTCTTACTGCCTTTGGTCCGGGTCAAGGGGACCCT
Organism: Lissotriton vulgaris; assembly: GCF_964263255.1. Taxonomy (NCBI): domain Eukaryota; kingdom Metazoa; phylum Chordata; class Amphibia; order Caudata; family Salamandridae; genus Lissotriton; species Lissotriton vulgaris. The sequence continues at coordinate 369,816,527 of NC_141685.1, forward strand.
TCAAGTGGAGGCTCCGGGGTTAGTTTTGAAGCTTGTGGGAGGTCAGCGGTCCCATGATCCCAACTAAGGATCGCTGGGGGGACCTCTTTAAGTATGGGACCACTCGACCTCTGGCCGTGGCGTCCAGGTGCAGAATCACAGAGTCCAGACTCAAATGGTTTAGTCTTTGGTTTGAGCAAATCCGGTCCTCACGGGAGACAGTCTGTTAGTTGAGAGCAGGGTAGGTCCTCTGGGGCCTGGGGGTTTGCTGCTGCGGGAAACACCAGTTTCTTCACTGTAGGCAGGTTGTGGTTGTGACAGGCTAGTAGGGCTGGGGCCAAGTCAGTTGGTGTCCTCAGTTTCTTCCTAGGTCAGAAAGGCTCTTCGGTCCTTCTTTCTTCCTTGAATCGCAGGAGGCAAGGGTCTGGGTCACCCCTAAATACTAGATTTAGTGGTGTTAAAGGGATGTGTAGGTTGGGACCAATGTTTCCCTTCCTTGGGGTGCGTACACCCCCTATTTTGCCACCCTCCAGTGGGAGGGGGCATAAGCCTGTTCCTGATTGGCTGAATCATCTTATCTCCAAGATGGAGGGGACTGAGACATGGGCTTCACCTCGCTTCCCTCACCAGTGGCGTGGGATTGGCAACGGTGGGCACACCTCTCTTCCTAACTTGAATTTCCCACGGATTATCCGGGGTCAGCTAACAAAGGGGGTAGGCCTTTGAAGCTTCCCCTTTTGTGGGTGCAGCCCATCCTGGGGGAGGAGGTATGACACCTCTCCCCAGGATGGGGTTTGTTTCTGGACCCAGAGAGTGGAGACCCTCTACCCAGGGGTCCAGAAACATGTAAGGTGGTGGCAATGGCAGACAGCCATCCACGAGCCACACATCAGGGCTAGTCGTTTTTCAGAGGGCATCTCCAAGATGCCCACTGAGTGCATTTTGCATTTAATCCCACACTGGCATCAGTGTGGGTTTAATGTGCTGAGAAGTTTGCTACCAAACCTTTCAGTTTTCTCAGACATTATGGAGCTGTGGAGTTTGTAGTGATCAATGCCCAGACATATACTCTTTATTGGCTTTGCTACACCTACAATGTCTATGAATGGACTTTGACACGGTAGGGGTACAGGGCTCATGAATCTGTACCCTCACCTTAGGACTAGTGCACCCTGCTAGTGGGTTGACTTACCTAGGCCTTAGGCAGTGGATTGCAGGCATGGCACGCAGGGGTGTGTGCAATGCTGACTCTTCACTTTCCTCTGCACCAAAACATGCAGCCTGCTGTGGCAGTGTGTGTAGGTTAAGGTGCAGGGCCCCGAAGGGTGGCACAATGGGTGCAGCAGCCCTCAGAGGTCTTCCTTGGTCACAGTGCCCTTGATACCCATGGTAGCTTTTGCAAGGGGCTTGCCGGTGGCCAGGGATGTGCCAATTGTAGATACAAAGGTTCCAATTTGGGAAAGAACATAGGCCCTATGAACCTGATTGGCAGGGCCCTAGGGCACATCAAGTCAGGTTGTATCAGATGTCTGGCAAAAATGGGGGGGGTAACCATGCAACGAAGGGGCACTTTCCTACAAGTGCAAAGAGGTCCTAGTCTGTGACAGAAAGCACTATGAATATTTAAGTCATTATTTTAAACTTGCACTATAGAACTCCCTCGCAATACCACTCAAAGAGAATACATTTGTGTCATCAGTAAGCTTCAAATGATTCCATCAATTAAAGCCAACAACGCTTCCAGGCTCCCTTTTTATTTGCAAATTATCAAATTACACAGGTTTACATTTCTTTCAGGCAAGGAGGCACCCCGGCAAGAAAAATTATTTACTTCCTTCCCCTCCCTCGGTTTCATATCACAGAAGACTCCCTGCCGTACACTGCAGCTGAAGCATTTCAGCTGTCAGAATTAACTCTCCCGGGACGGTAGTCTTTCCACAAAATGTAGGAGTGCTTTAAATGGAAATATAGAAGTGCCGGAACTCACTATTTAGTATTTGTTTGTTCCTGAGAAGTGCTGGTATTCACCCATTTAAATGTATTGTAGCAGTGCTGGGAATGGCAGGTACTCTCCCATTCAAATCAAAGAAGTGCAGGTAATCAGTATGGACAGTCCGTGCTCAATTTGAACCAGTGGTTTCCGTGAGCAACAGTTAAGGACACATTTATTTATGGTAGACACTGGGGCATTAAGGGGTTTCGTTTGCACTTTCTTTTTAATCAGACCTACTTCCCCATAATTTGATCAAAAGTGTCCATGGAGTTGGAGCCTATTTCAATTCATATTGTTTCACCCACCCTGCAGCACATCACACATTACTGCATTTCATTATCAGATTAGGCATACCTCAGCGGGCTCGCATAGGAAAAAGATCTTCGATAAAGAGCCCCCTTGTAGGTGCCTGTCGGGCATTACAGCGCCTGCCCAACGAGGAGCAGGCTCAGTGATGTAGCATAAAACTTCAGTGGGCGAGGGCTCCATAATCCTATGAAGGATAACCCCAGAGCTTGGGATCTCCGGCCAATAATCATCTTCAACAGTAAATGACAGTAGGCATGGGCAGAACTTGCGGAATTCCGCAAAGTTGTACAAAAACTCAGTGAGATTCCACGAGCATGAGGGATTCAGCACTTCGCGCTGCTCGCTATGATTTTTTGCCCTGGGAGCTTGTTCCGTGCTGTAATGTCAGCTCGAACAGCGCCATGGGGCATGCCAGAGGGAGCTGCTTTTTTATGCCGCTGGAGTAGATTTTCCACTCAAGCGGCAGCATTCTCAACGCGAACAGTCACAACCTGCCGTGAACGCCTGCATCGAGAAAATCACACCGGGTAGCTTTCTAGTACCCCAAAATCATGCTTGTAGATGCAAATTCTCACTCACCAACTTAACCTTGGCAAGCTGGAACTCTGCGTTACATGCACGGAGGCTAGCATTTTGCTTATTTCTTTTATTGCCAGCTCTGTGCAGCACTTTAATGTAAAACATCACCAACACAAAAATTCCAGAACTAGAATGTTCCTTAAGCCCATATAACTCTCTTCACAGCAGCCATATTCCTCTATTAAGCTGCTCCGGTCCCATAACTCAAAATGGCTTTATCATGAAACAGCAAATTACTCTCCTCTTCTTTTGCTCCTTTCCTACTCGGTGTCTGAAATAAAACTACACATGACAAAATATAAAATGTTCTTCTAACATCGTATACTACAAAAAACATATCCTTTTCATAACACAGTTTATCTGCTATTACTCCCTCCACCAAATACTTACCTGGGAGGGAGGGAGGGAGGGAGGGAGGATGCTAGCCTCCGTGTCTTTAATGAAATCCAGATTCTCTTCACACCTACTTAGAGAATCTACAGGTCATGTCAAGACTGGAGGCTAGCATTATACGTGTTCAAAGCTGTGTTAATACCACAGACAATAAATGTTCCATTAGCTTCAGATAGTACTTCGCAAACAAACCCGCATTTGACCAGTCAGGTACATGCAAAATCTTCTCCAAACGTCCACCAGTCCTGAACACCTTACTTGCCATTGCTCCTCTCACTGAATGTGCTCCATACTTTTGGAACTCAAAACCAGCTTCAAACATGCAAGTCCTCACCCAACAGACAATTGCTGCCAAAGTTACTGGCCTGAGAGATTATGCATACAAAATCAACAACTGACTATCTCTTCCCTTCTGAACTCCTCCATTCTATTTACATATTCTCTCATACATCTCCCCACACACAACTTAGGATGGTAAATTTGGATAGAATAAAGAAGAAGACATAGTCTTTGTTCTCCTAGTGATATGGAAAAGTACTCCATTCAGATTATAAAACCTATTTCAAGACAAAAGCCATCAGCCCAGTGGTTTACCTCAGAGCTCCAGTCTGAGAAAAGTCTCTGTAAGAAACTGAAGCGCAGCTGGAGATCATCTTATGATCCTATGGCCAAGTCAGTCTAAAAAGCCGCCTTAAAAACTTTTCGCAAACTTAAACGCTCCACAATGAGAGAGTATTTTATTAATAAAATTCAAATGGCTGGCAACTCACCAAAAACTCTTTAAAATGGCCAAAGGCTTCACAAAGCAGTCTGTCACCTCAAGTGTAATTCCACCCACCCAGGATCTATGTAACGGGCCATCTGATTTTTTTCATGAAAAAATTCTGGATATATTCTCAACGTTTACCCCGCCTCCCCACCCCTTGATCCCTGTTGCGGGGTCAGCTAACAGTGATGCTCTGAACACTTTCCACCCCATCCCTACTGCGCCTCACTCCAGAAACTTCTTGCATGCAAATTGGGCTCTCCTAAGGATCCCTGCCCGGGTCAGTTCTTTAGCATACTAGCTCCCCTCATAAATCTCCCATTAAACCAGATTTGGAACTCCTCACTCTGCACTGGTAACTTCCCCTCAACTTGGAAACAGGCCCTTTCAGTGCCTATCCTGAAAAAAACGAGGCCGACTGTATGGTCTATTAAAACTACCGACTCATTTCACTTCTACCAGCACCACCCATAATCTTGGAAAAATTAGTTCCTGTAACATCTCTCCAGCTATCTAGAATCTCGCCATCTTTTTCACGACTTCCAGTCTAGGTTTAGATCCGGCTATAGTACTGAGACCGTCCTCCTAGAAGTTTCTGAGACCATCCGGGAACACGTTGATTTTGATAAAGCAGCCATGTTGGTGCTCCTTGACCTGTTCGCGGCATTCAACGTGGTCTCTCACAACCTAGGGATCCAGGGCATTCCCCTGTCTTGGATTCAGTCCTACCTTAGTGGCCGGTCGCAAGAAGTTTCCATCCTTCCTTTTGTTTCAGATGAGAAACCCTTGAGTTATGGGGTACCCCAGAGTTCGGCTTTATGCCCTCTTCTTTTTTTAAGAAATACTTTTATTTGATTTGTTAAAATTGTAAAAGGGTGGAACATACCACCATTTGAATAAAACATGCCTCTGTGTGGTGGGCGGTACAAAAGGGGGGGGGGGAGGGTGATGAACGGAGCATCTGAATTAATCAAACACTCAGACCCAGTCAAAAGATCTGGGTTTAATCCATCACCGTTCTTTAGCCCACTCTGCCACCCCAGTTCAGACATGGCTATATGCAAATCAGTCTGACCCTGTGCCTCAAGGGAACAGTCCAGCCCGAACTGCCAAGCCATATCTTCCCTGGACCGGAAAGAAGCTTCCGAGGACCGGTTTCTGGCATTCCAGCCGTCTTCAGCCCGGCTTGCCTGAATCCAGTGGCAAAGTGAGCAAGGGACTCACGTCTGAGCATTGCACAAAGATACATGATGAGTAAAAACAGGGAGAGCGCTTTTAAATATACAAGAGGAATAAAAACAAGGGTAGCACTTTATAAGGCAATGGCCCGCTCATTAGAAGAATGAGGCCAGCAAATGACGGTTATGAAAAAGGAAGCAGCACACGCTAGGTCTTATATTTGATTAAATGTGTCTGTCCCCCCTGTCTCAAGTAAAGTGCTTGCAGTGTCTTGGAATAAAGGAGAAGAGGGAGGAGAGTAGGCTGTGAAGTGCGTCAAGGAGGATCTGGGTCCGGCTGCAAAAGTGTCCATATGTCCTAGTTCCTGTTTTGCTGCTGCCTTTTTTTCGAGCTCTTGAGCTGCAAATGTTAGGAGTTTTATCGTTTTGCAGGAAAGTTGTATCGAAGACCCACTAAGGCATTTTATCACAGCCGCCCTGCAGGTCCTGACTTGTGTTTCTCTTAGGGTTGACCTCAGGAGGATCTTCCTTAGATTGTGTAAGGCCGGGCAAATACATAATAGATGTAATAGCGACTCTTCTCCCTTGATCCTTAACCACCCCAATCTCAGTAAGCTTAGATTCCTCTTATAGTGATCCCTGAAGCATTCTTGTAAATAGGATTGTTGTTTCAGTTGTTTATACGTTGGCATCACAATCCAGTCATGACTTTTTCCAGCCACTAATGCTTTGTCTATTTGCAACAATGCTAGTTTGATGGCGTTGTTAGTGATTTGTTTAAAAGCGAGATATGACATTGGTGAATGCCAAGCTTCTTCCAGGTTTAGCGACAAAAGCGCTTGCCTAAGGCTAGGCAGACCAATTCCACATGCAAAACTCTGTTTTAGGACTTTTTCCCAGGGGTGATGGGCTAGCGTGTTATCTTCAGCGGCCCTCATTCGCCAGTAATATCTGGCCAGGACCCCTTGTCTGGCCGTAATCAGGTTTGCTAATCCGTATTCCAGGCATATTTGCGCTTGGGAAATATGGCGCGGAATTAAGAACAGTTTTTTTAACAATATTGATTGGGCAAGATTTTGCGTTTTAGAGTCCTTGGTGCCAATCATTGTTGGACACCAACAACAATGATGTTTATAGTTTAATTGGCGATCTAGTAAGATGCCCAAATATTTGTATTCATCAACCTGGTTTAGAGTACAAGAATTTATCCTTATCCTCCAAACAAATTTTGATAGTTTTTTTGCGAGTCCTAGAGAAGCATAAGATGTTAGATTTTTTTAGGTTTATTGTTAAATGTGCGTTTGAGATGTATAGCGTGAGTTGTGGAATCAGCAGTTGTAAGCCAAGTGGAGTTTGAGAGAGAAATACAATATCGTCCGCAGGCTCACCTCAATCACTCTCAACACAGTCGTAACCTTCGATCTAAGCACCATCTCCTTCTGATGTCTTCCCTTACAACTGCTTCAAATTAAAAAACCTATTCATTGGCCAACCTTCAAATAAACAAAGAAATACACACACATCCCACATACAACTGTACCAAGACCTAGGTGGTCTCTGCAACGTAATACCCTTCATTATTCTACAAACCAGAGGATCTCTCCCTATAGAGCAATGTCCTACCAAACTATGGCTGTTGCAACCGCCAACCTATAACAATTTATAGTTCTGTAACAAACCTTTCTCATACAAAGTGATAAAAAAATCGAAAGTTCTATGGCAGATGCTTCCCTGGGATCCAAATCCCTTACCATGCACCAACACACCCATCTATTCCATCTGCCAACATAATCTCCCATGTCCCTGGTGCCCAAGACTCCCTGAGTGAGGGGAGCCTGCTGCAAAAGTCCTGCACTCCTCCCCTGAAATTGTCCAAACAAGAAGGCTTAAAGCCCCTTTCACGACCGAAGGATGTAAAGCCCCTCCTGGCACGAATAGTACGGCCTCCGATTCCAGAAACAAAAAGGGCTCCTCCATTGCCATCTGCAACAGACCTGGAAACCAAGCCTGTCCTGCCCAAAAAGGCCTCACAAGAATTATTTGACATCTCTTCCTCCTCACCATCAACAATACTCTCTGTATCACTGCAAACAGAGGAAATGCCTACCCCATTACCTTCCTCCAATCCTGCTGAAAAGCATCCACTTCCTCTGCTAGAGGATTCAGTCTCCAACTGTAATAACGGCTTATCTGGTATGCTAGTCTTGACGCAAACAAATCGACCCAAAGCGGCCTCCAAACTAAAAAAATTTGTCAGGATGATTTGAACATTCAACTTCCAATCGCTGTCATCCCTGAGATATCTGGAATTCCAGTCTGTCACTATATTGCCCTGGGAAATACTCTACCTGTAACCCTATCATTTGCACTAGACAAGAACTCCAAATCTGCTTTGCAGTCTGAGTCAAATTCCTCGACCTGCTTCCTCCCAAGCAGTTTATATACCGAACCGCTGAGACAATCAAAACTTAGAAAAGCAAAAAGACCGGCCTTCATTTCCAAACCATTTATATGTTCTAAAGTCTCCTCGCAAGCCCACTCTTGATGCGTCAAACAAGACCCCCCCAACCAAAGAGGCTTGCATGTGTTTCCAACACATAATCTGGACATATACCAAATATTGCATGGCCATTCAAGGCCTCCAAATTGGCCAGCCATCGTATTTATTCCTCCCGTGCCTCCTCTGAGAGGAATGCCTGTTCTCCATAGCACAAACCTTTCCTTAAACCTTCCGCTTTCAATTTCTACAAAGCTCTGTAATGTAGCGGGCTGGCAAAATGCCTGAATTAAAGATGAAAACAAACCAGTCACTCTCACCAGACCCCTTAAAGCAGAGGTCTTCAAACTGTGGGGCGCGCCCCCCTGGGGGGGCATGAATAGGTTCCCAGGGGGGCGCGAATGCCTCTGTAATTGCATGTAAATGAACATGGCCTGGAAGTGGGGCGATGTTTATTTGCTGCATTTCCAGGCTGTCTTCATTTACTTCGAGCCCTTGTGAGAACAGTGATCAGCAGGCCATGGGGGCGGAGGTCAGGAAGTGTGCTGGAAGGGTCAAAAAGGTTGCTAAAATCAAAAGACATTTATGTATTTTTAACAACTGGCTGTTTTTATTATGATGCATAAACATCAATAATTTTCAAAGCACCTGATGCCATGTTCCTTGCCCCAGCAATTTTCAAAGTATCAATAAAAATGCCAGGATAACTCCAGTGATTATTGTTCTTTCTGGGGAGAGACCGGGGCTTTGTCTGGAAGTGGAAGTTTCTTTTGACTCATCATAGTGCAGAAGGTTAATATGCCTGCTGCACAGAACATGTCCGATTCAGATCACAAAGTGCATTCACTATAAATAGGTCAATGGGTTATGGTTTTTCTCAGAGATCTTTTTGTTACTTGCAGTTTAAAAGTTAAAATACTAATATATAGCTGAGTGCTATTAACTGTCACCAAAGAGCTGCATGCAAACTGCAAGGAATATATTACAGCTAAACATTTTTTGACCAGTTTTTCCTTATCCTAGTATTGCAAAACGGGCTCATTTGGGTAGAAATCAAGTCTTCTTATTAAAGAAAACCACTCACAATGGTGTTACATTTTAAATTCTGAATTTGTGCTTTTCCAGACCAAGGACTCTTAAACTATACTGCCTACCAGCATGCATGACATGTGAATCCTACAACTTGTAGGCCGCTGTCTTATGTAACATTTTCGAAACACGAATTAACACTTGTATGATTGTCTCCGTGCAACGTATGTGTGATGTAACGTGTTCTGACACCTTAAACCGGTATGAGTGGCGCTATAAAACTAAATTTATCTAGAAGACAGTGGTAATGGAGACTTAGGGGGCATTGTCAAATGGTGGTAGTGAGGGAATCCGTGGCGAGGTGGTCATTGGGGAGTGAGGGGGGTGTCGCCAAACATTGTCGCAAAGGGTGCCACCAGGACTAAGGCCGGCCTGGAGGCCTTTATTACAGAAATTTCCTTAGTCCCGAATCTTGTGGTAGCAGTTTTTTTCTGCTTGAATCAGGATTATAAGAAATGTGGTAATTACAGAACAACAGTGTTGGTAAATTCAATTGTTATTTCCTATGAAGTTTAAATGCACACCACACAAGGAGGGGCTTGCAGGGCACTGGGTGGATTGGTAGGTACTGCCCTCTTCACCTTGGGAGATTTGGGAGTGGTAATTGCTTCACAGCACTCAATTCACAACCAAGCAGTTACTCTAGGGAAGCACTGAGCCTACTAGTCAACTCTGGTACAGGGACAATAGGCTTCAGCAGCAGGTTGAGCACTGGGAAAGAGCTGCAGTCAGAGAAAGAGGTATTAGTTATAGAGGTCAAGCTCATCAAAAGGCACCAAGGACAAGTTTAGAGGTAACAGGGAAAAGAGCAACGGAAAGTAAGAGGAGAATGGTGGAATGAAAGGAAGGCTGGCTTGGTTCAGGGGCATATAGGCTGATTTGGTGCAAAGAAATATTGGAGTCAGGAGAAAAGGCAAAAGGGTTCGTCACTAACGGAAGTTGTCAAGATGAAGTTAAAGAAGAAATTGTTAAAGGAGGTGGAAATTGTTTAGCGGCCAAGGGAATAGTTAATGTTTGTTTGAGTGCTGTGAGGACATATTAATCTGAGGGGCAATAAGCAGATGGTTTTTTTTTGTACCTGAGCTCAAACGGCCTTATGACAACAGCAACAAGGTGTACGTGGTGATCCAATCCCAAAGTATGTTTGGGAGATTAAATGGCTGCTGAATCCACGCTCAACATATTTAAAAAACATGGCAGAAGACCAAAAAAGAAGTGAATTGTGCAGCAAAATAAACTGCAACATACATAGAACTAGGTTCACCTAAAAACACAAGTGTGTGAAACAAAATGTATTTGTCTTCCTGTACTGCACAATAAAGCAGAACTTTCGAAAAGATATAAATCTGTCCTCCAGAATAGAATGTTTGTAAGTACTAGTTTACAGCACTGAAGAATTGGATATGCAGTACTATGCAGCAGATGATGGATAACGTAGCAAAAGCAGTAATATAAGTGGCCTTTTTATTCTTTAAAAAAGGCCATTCATTAGTGAAGCAGGTACTGCTGCCAGGCGTGTAAGTGGCCACTGCTGATTATCAATAATTAAGCAGATACTCATACTTAGTGTGGTTAATGAGCTATAGAAAAAGAATTCCTGAAATCATCTCATAAGCCCGTCCCTTGCACACAGCCATGTCCCTCCCGCTCCACCAATCCTTGCCTTAAAGTTTTGTAGGGGGGCCCGACCTCAAAACATTTTGCTTAGGGGGGGCTCGGAGCAAAAAAGTTTGAAGACCTCTGCCTTAAAGTGACAGTGTTTCTACAGAAAACCCTTTACTTCCAACTTTCTTGACCACCTTCTGTCCTGATAAATTCAAAGTTGTTTCTTTCATGTTTACCATGAAACCCAAAAATTCCAAATACCGACTGGACACCAGAACGGACTTTCCCCATTGTTCAGAAACCTCAGTCCTTCCAATAGACATATTGCCACATGCAGCTGCTCCTTCTACTCCTCCTGACTCTGCGACTTCATCAAAAAATCACCGAAATGCATGATCATTCTCATACGGCTCTGTATGAGAAACTTGGCCACTGGCCCCAGTACCATTGTGAAACACCAAGCTGCTGATGCCAACCTAAACGGAAGGCATGCAAATTGATATAGAAGTCCTAACCAACTGAACTGAAGAAATCTGTGACTCTGCTTCGCTATCGGAATTGTAAAATATGCATCTTTCAGATCTGATTTCACCAATCAAACATTCTCCTGTAAAATCTCTTCCAATATAGGGATCTCCTCCATCTTGAGATGTCTGTAAATGAGAAATTGATTTAATTCTCTTAAATCTTTTACAGGCCTTCAACCCTTGTCCTTCTTTTTTACCAAAAAGATTGTGCTCACAAAACCCCGCTCTTTCTCGGACACTCTCGCTATAGCTCCTTTCCGAATTTCTTCTGCACCTCTTCTACAAAATTCTGTAAATCCTCTTGAAAGACTAACTGCATTGGCTCTCCTATTTGCCCTTGAACTGGGAGAAGTACCCACAGATCTTTGATGAAAATGTTCCAGTTGTTCACAAACCTCCTTAATCTTCCCCCTACCTTTTTTGGGCGGAACCAAAAGGAATCCTCATACTTACCCTGAAATTCTTGAGCAAACTGCGCTCTTCCTCTGGACGGGCGAGTCCGGCTTGATCTTTCCCTCTGGGGATAAAACGCAGTGGTGGATAGAAAACCTCTGAATGTACCATGTCCCTGGGACTGGGACTGGGACCTTGTAACTGATTGGCCAGGGAAAAGTCCCCTTGCCCTGGCCTGATCAAAAACACTCCTGCCAAACACTCTTCTCAGAGATCATTGAGCCTTGTCTAAACTGGAGAAGGAAGACATATTTAGTTAACCCCTTCACCAATCCTTCTCCAAACAAATACCACTTAAGGTCCTGCAAAGGCTACTTTTTGGCAAAGTCTCCCAACTTGGGGCTTATTATCATCAAGACTGCCTTGGGTCTCTCAGCCACGATTGCCACATTAGCGTTTCCGAGGAAACAGACAACCCTCTGTGACCAACCATGCAGCAAACCATTGTCTACCTGCATCAACTTCATCTATGCTTCTCCAGCCATGTCTAAAATTCTGGCTAATGGCCCCAAAGCATCCAACAAACTATCTTGACACTGTTTTTAGTGTTTCATTGGATCACGGCCCATCTTAAACAGGAAACGGATTAAATCAGGATCTAAATCAGGCCCTCATAACAGCCCTGGCCTCCTTCTCCAAAGGTCTCCTGACCCATAGTTTTTAAAAAACGGCCAAATGTGGAAATGGCCACCAGTCTGCACTCTGGGATGCCTTATCTCAGGACTGAACATATCCTCCCCTTGAGGATCTTTAGCAATCCTCTTCTCTTTCCTTTTCGTCTCTACTTTGTCCACCTCCATGTCCCATCCACCATCAATGTGATCTAAAATGAATTAATCGTCATCATCTATAAAATCCTGACTGAATAAATCTCCATGAGAAATCTCACCCTCTTTTGTGCAGCTAAGGACATCATCTTTTGTGCCACATTGGACACCTTCATTTGTGGCGCTCGGCACACCTTTCTCTTTAGTCAGAAATCTGACTTCAACCTCAATATTTTAATTTTTTCATCTCCTTTTTTAAAATCCTCTGTCTTTACTTCCATGGTGACGAAAAAAACGATTGCATGGTGTTAAAGAATAATTGATATTTCATCAGAAAAAACAACACTGTCATTACATGAACAATAGACAAATATGTCCTCCATGTGAGATGTAAATGCTTATACGCAAAATATTGGAGACTTCATATTATAATCTTGCAATATTAAAATATTGGATAACTTAAAAATAGTGTAGGATGTATGGAGAAGAATGATTGATTGTTAGGGTTGATACGTCATACAGTAATATTAAGTGATTTCTAGCTAATTGTATTATATATAGATTGAAATGTATTTATTTATAACAATTTTTCACTTTTTTAATATAATGAAAATATTGAAATTAATTTGTGATCTGGGTATCGGTATTTAAGTTTTGGTTTCCCCATTCATTGTAGTTTCCAAAGTATTTTTTTATACAATTGCTTTTGTAACCCCGACTTAGGAACTCTATAAACCCCTTCCGTGCTCGTGTCAGGCAACAGTCGTCGCGAGCACTACCTCGCTAGTGCTGCGCACGCCCGTTGGCTGTTGCAGCCCCGCCCACTCATTAGAACTCCAGCACCGCGGGGGAATTTGCGCCACGGTTATGGAGTGAAGTATCAGGGGACACCCTATATTTGCATTTGTTTACTTCCCTCAACTTCATCCACTGACCAAAACTCATCCTCTGAATATACCACAGCCTTTATTTTCCTCTTAAAAACATTCTCAAAAGCCGCATTTACTTCTTCCTGCACCAACGTTCTCAAAGAATCTTTCCTAACTCATGATGATTCACCCTCTTCACTCATTTCTTCTTTTTTTTCCCCTCTTATTTTTATACTGAGATAAATGTATTTTTCAAAATCTTTTTCCTTTTTTTGTTTTGTTAATTACACACTCTCTGCACTGCTACTATCCTACCTAACCTGCTGACCGTCAAAACACCATGAAATCAGCTGTTTTGACAGTTGGCCTCAGGCAACGATCACCACCTACTTTCCCAAAATGGTGATCTTTGCTTTCAACTGTATTCATTTATTGCCAAAAGAGGGCCTTGTCCAAAATGGCCCCTACGGGATATTGTCACACTTGCGATGTCACGTTTGCCTTAACGATTGTTGCGTGACTATGTCACATTCGCCTGAACGGATGCCTCACAAATCCTCTTCCCGGGCGCCTTCAAGACGACCACACCACCCAGCCTGCGTGTGGGAAAGATGGCTGCGCAAGCACAAGTTGGTACGTAAAAGCCATTACTGCTGCCAAGCACCAGTCCACAGGGATCGCTCGCACTCCCGTAGTAACTGCTACTTTATTGTTATTATTCACCTACAAAACTTCTTTTTTAGAACATAAACACCTACCTATACGTTACAAAACCTACCGATATATTACAAACCCATAAAATGGGTTGTGCTCAAAACCGAATCAGCATTAAACCTCTAAAAACACCCACATGCACTTCTAAGCCCCAAAGAAATTTCAGAAATTATTCTCAAAATTTCTAATTATTAAACAATCTTAAAGTTTATCTGAAGCGCATACAACAACCTAATTCACAGAGTGCTCATCTGTCAAGGTGCAGCAAATAAAAGAGGACGATGGCTGCTGTGAAAAGAGTTACAATGGGTTAAAGGACATTCTAGTTCTGGAATGTTATTGTTGGTGATGTTTTACTTTAAAGTGCTGCAAGGAGCTGCCAGTAAAAGCAATACGCATAATGCTAGCCTCCGGTCTTGACATGGAATTAAACATTGCTGATGCCTGTGCAAGGGATAATGGTTTTCAGAATGTTGCAATCACTCCTGTTCTGTTCACTCTGTTCGACATGTATGTCCGTTCTCTCTTCACATCTCATCCATTTGCATGTCCTACACCTCATCTCTTGCCTCTTTAGCATCCCTTTTCACTCTTCTCTTGAATGCGCTCCTTCGCACCTCATTCACTTCACCGCCCCAAACACAGAACGCACCCACTCACCTGTAAACTCTGCATTTTCTTTTACTTTTCCTGTGTCGATATTTTGACAATTGTGTACGTCTTTGACACACATATTCACAGAATGGCAAGTGCAAGTCGACTATGTGACAACTGCTCTATGCGCTGTGCAGAGAGGCCAAGGTTTGAATGATTACGAGTTCTGAACTCCTTTTTGACCCACTGACCGGTACCATGTGAAACTCGCACTGCCTTCAGCCTCAAATCCAGAGGTCTCAATCGTGGCCCTTTATTACCAATTATCCATGACTCAGTTCAAAGTATGCACTACACAAGAGTAATATGCAGCGAAAAGGGAACGGAAATAACACACCATCCTGGAAATAGTTAATACACTTCTGGAATGCATGATTAAGTAAAACGTGAAATGTAAACGGGAAGTTAATTGCCGACATGGACTACCTTAAAAAATTGTTCATTCATTGTTCAGAAATTGATCGGGTTTTTGTCAGTAATGTTAAGGACACGTTAAGGGCAGGAACCCCATTTAAATGTCATTTTTTAATGACTACCGGGCATGAGTCCCGGAGGAACATGGGCGGAAGTGCACTGGTTATCCTCTCTGTGTCTTTTCAAATGTTTAGCTGTTGCTTCTCATTTTGTTCTGCTAGAAAACGTCTTTAGGCACTAATAGTTTTTTCCAAGGAGTGTTAAAGTTAGCTCATTACAAGTGAGATCCTCGCATTTGCATTTGGAAACCTATCTCCACCCTCTCATCCATTGGGCTGAGCTGTTTATAAGTAAAAAGAACAGGCAAAAAGCCAGAAACCGAATTTTATTCATAATTCCCCAAGCCGGCAAAGTAGCATTATGATGTGATGCCTGCTGTCATTCCTGGTTTTTAAGCCAACAGCATGTTGCATGGTGGGGCTTGTAGTTTTGCTTTCAATGCAGTCATTATGGGCTTAAAAATCATGCAAGCAAAGTGTTGTTGGCAAAATGGCCAGACTTTTGAGCGGAGTTTTAAAACTCATCTAGTCCATTCAAAAACTGATTGTATCACACAAAAAACAACCAGACACTGCTCACATATTTTTGCCAGGGTTAACTCTTTATTTCACATCATGCATTAAAACATGCTTTGGCATTGCTAATCATTTTGTCTTTTGTGCAGTGGAAAGTTTTATAATGAGCATCACAACTAAGGCTCTACATGGCCAGAAGCTGCGCACCCTTCCCTATATCAGACAATAAGTAAAGGACAGGCAGTAGTAGCAGGAGGGACAGAACACCGTTTTCTCATACTTAGGGCCCGATTATGATGCAGTTAGGAAAGCACTCCCACCTAGGGCCCGATTATGATGCAGTTAGAAAGGCCTCCTAACAGCATTTGCTCCTTCCAAATCGGAAACGTGTCTTCCCGACCGAGGGCCAGATTACAATGCGGTTAGGAACACAGGCTCCCATAGAAGTCAATGGGAGTCCAACCAAATACTATCTGGAAGCATCCGGATGCATCATACTCGGTCGGTCGGACTTCCCCGGTCCGAATTGGTCGGAAACTATTTCCAAACCAATTAGATCGGGAAGATTTCCTAACTGCATCGTAATCGGGCCCTTACAGGACAGATAGCTAACACACTAAAGAGGGAGTGAGAGGAGTTAAAGGACTATTGTACGATCCATAAATGGACATTGTAGGAAAGTGGAATATTATGTGGTATGGCTGGGTAGCTTTACCATGTAATATCACAATACCCCAAAAATTATTCTTGGATTCACACTAATAAATCTCTAGCTCAGTCCTGGTAAAGTCGCATAGAGCAGTCAGGATTTACTAAAGGAATATGTGTTTAAGCATTTTACAGAACTATTATGGTTCATAAGTATCTTACATAACTGGATAGAAATCCGACACCAATTTATAAAATAAAGTACATTTTAATCTTAATTTAGCACCAAAACAAATAAAATAGCATACATATAACCAAAGTTAGGAATTTTCAAAGCAATATAAAATCAAGAAGTAAAATACAGTGATACTTTATCATTGCGGTCAATGGCAAAAACTATAATGACAATTGGTCACTTAGGGGTTGAGGTGCCTTATACCTATGCAGGGTAAAGGTGATGCGGGTCCCAGGACCAGGCCCAAACAGTCCGTACAATTATACCTAGCCCATGGAGTCTAGGTGCAGAGTTGTTCTGGCTGTCCTTGGTGCTGAACGGGACCTGCGATTAAACTGCTTTTACCAGTGGGACTGAGCTGCTGAAAAATTTGCAAAAACAAGAGCTGGGACCTTGATGACATCGGTTGCGGGTGTTATGGAGTGCTCTCTTAATGCAGCGTCAAGTTAAGGGGTTGGTTACCGAGCTGGTGACCAACGAGCCTTGGTAGCACTAAAAGTAGCAAAAGGTAAATGAAATCTCGAGGTCCAGGGGAGTGTGGTAGAGGCTTGAAACTTTGTGAAAGGGCCGGTCTACAACTCCCATAATGCACTACACCATCTGTATTTGGGGCAAACCCTCAGAGGGCCCAATGGCCAGCGATTCTTTTTTTTTTTTTTTAAGTTTTTGAAAACCTTTATTTGTGTAGATGGTTGCATACAAATACGGGCCTACAACCCAGAGGCCGGCCACAGAACAAACTGGAAAGCACCAGCATCAATAAAAAATTACGGAGTGGTTACGCAATACTACACAATGCTGCGAGTCCGCAATGCTAACTGAATGGAACCACTCAGCACAGGATCAGAGAAGGTTAATTTTTATATTAAGAGATTAAAGGATCGGGTGTATAAAAAGGCGTCCTGGCGCACATGGCGGGGAACAAAACCAACAACATTTCAATAGGGAATCCGTAAGTCTGTGATCAGAAAGGTTCAAAGTGTGTAGGCCATAGATGCCCTTGCAATTATTCTTCAGTAGTGTCCACCCGTAACCTCATGTGTCCAAGGACAAACAGAACATCACTCTCATCACAGTAAAAACCATCAGAGACGGATAAAATTGCAATCACTATACAACCCAACCCAAAAAGTAAAAGAAATCAAAGGAAACTAGAAGAAAGGAAAAGGGGGACTCGAAGTTACTGTACCCGCCCCACAGCAATACTGGCGATCAACAATCCAGACAGCAAACATTCTTAGGGGCGGGGCGGTTAGGTCAGGATAAGCAGAACCTGAAAGTACCTTATTTTGTAGGAACACCCAATCCTCCCCCCCCCCCAGTTACTCACCCTGCTGGAATCACGCACAGACATGGAGACCCAAGAAAAGGACACAAAAGAGCCATAGAAACAAATAACTATCTAATAGACCCCCTTCCACCCGCCCCACCCTGCACCCCTGCAGAAGGCTATGGCCTACCCCCCCGGCAGCGTGCCTGTCGCCCTAAACATGAACCCGAAATATAGAATGAGATAATATAGGGACAAAGGAAAAGGACAGATAAAAAGGGAAAAAGGGAAAACCAGGGGGGAGGATACCATGTAACAGGGCGCACGGCCCCCACCCCCCCGCCCATACAAACAAATTAGTGCAGCCCAAAACGAAACTAGCAAGTTTTCAGTTAGCCATACATGTTAAGTATTCGACAAATTATCACAATTTGAGGCAGTCCAGAACTCCGTGCTCCGAGCAGCAGTCCTCCAGATTAAGAATCAGGCTCACCCCAGTCCTTTCTTAGCTATCGCCACAATGTATTTCGAGGTATCGGGCATAAAACAAAGTGGTGAGAAAGGGCTGTGGAACAGCCGCTGAACAGCCAGTGGAAGCAACCCATGAGATCTCATCCACAATGATAATACAAAAATTGTGCACGGCAGTCATGTACACCCGTGTCAAAGATCTCCAGCAAATCTTCCCGCATGCAAACCAAAACATCGCTTTCCCCACCAAAATGCGGGAAACAAACAGCAACCACCTCGGGCACATCCGCATCTCTGAGGGACGGCCTGGGAGTAATGGCGGGCACCACAGTGTCTTGCAAACAGGATTCTCGGGCCAAGGTCACTTGCCAAATCTGCAGCGCTCGTAGGACGTCGCCAATCGTGGGTTCGTGCCCTCCAATGCAGGCCCCAGGACAGAGCAGAGGTACGGCATCGACATCCCGGGGCGTTCCACGGCAGACGGCCTCAGCTGCCATTTTGAGCGTTCAGCGCCGTCCCTTCGGAACAAACTCCTGGGGTGGGCTCACAGGCAGGGCCCCAGCGGGATCCCCTCCAAGCACCAAAACAGCACACTCGATGCAGAAATGAGAACCACCAAAAGAGGAGGGATCCGCCGGCGCACCCGCTCCGCTGGAGCGACTCTCCGCCACCGAGCGATGGGTTTCAGAGTGGCCGGGCAAGGCAACAAAGGGGGGGAGCCACCAACACGGCGTCCCCCACACACAACTTGCCGCACCTCACCACTGGAATACCGGATGGTAGTCCCAGGCGCGTTCAGTTGCCTCCGGCCTTTTCGCACAACGGCATCTTCCGGCCGACCTCCATCCTCCATCCTCCGCCCGTGGCCGCCACCGGCAACGTCTCGCCGGCCACTCGCTGAAGGCAAGGCCCCGGTCTCCACCCACGGAGGCTGCACTTCCCGAGAGGACGCTGCTGCGGAACCACCGAACGCCGGATCCACCAGGGCGGGTGGTAAGTGTCAGCAGACCTTCATCTGTAAAATATTATCGTTTCTGGGCAGGATGGGCGGCAGGATAGATGAGTTTGAGCAGGGAGGCCGGCGGAGCCGAGCTACCGTGCGGCCATCACGATGTCGAGCTTGGCTCCTCCCCCCCGGGCCAGCGATTCTTTGTTTCCTGAGCGCTCTTTTGCCAGTTGCTTTCAGGGGACTTTTCCACTAGTCCAAGGGAGTCTGAGAGTGATTCTGGCTTCTACAGGGATCCCTCTGCCAGCGAGTGATGAGTTTTAGCCAAGGACGAGGGTCCTTCACTCTGTTTGAAATCTGTTGCCTCAGGGACAAACTATCTCTCGTTTGCTTTGGTGTAGTTGGTCTTTCCTTGATGCAAGTTGCTTAGATCTCAGGTTCTGGTGTCAGAGGGGTCCCTTAATTTCTAGATTTAGGGGAGTTAGAGGTGTAAGAGCTAGTAGCTGATGGGCAGCTAGTCCCTGCAACTAATCCGCCCCTGACGTGACCACACTAGGAGGTGTAGGTCACCTTTTCTACACAGAATCCACTATTTCTACCCTTTCAAAGATGGTAGAATTCTGGAGGTGTTGTCAGCCTTCCTGGAAGTATACACCCCATGCATACCAAATTCTCTAGCTAGTCCGGTGCAAGCACGCCTGGAGCAAGGAGAGGTCTTTGTGCTCCTCAGGGGGACAGTCCAGATGCATATCAGAGGCTGTGTAGTCTTGAAGCTCACCGCTCTGTTGTATCACTTCACTAGCCTGCTGGTGAGGGGGAGGTATGACCTCCTTCCTGCCAAGCCTTTGTTCCTAACTCCTGAGAGTGAGCTCACTGTCTGGCAGGAGATCAGAATCCTGTATTGGTGGCAGCAGACACAGGAAAGCGTGGGCTGGTCAGCCAGAGCAGAGTGAAGCTGGAGCAACTGAGGTGCCACTTGGGTGCATGCCAGCCGCCCCTTGACAACAGATTCATGTCAGGGGAGAGAAGGCACATTGTTAGATACCAAACTTAACATATCTAGGTGGTACCATAAGGGAGCGCGCATCCTGAACTACTGCAGCGTGACCTGGAATGTTTTAAGTAATTTGTGTTTTGATTTTAAAAATTCACTGAGGCACTTCCTTTTAAAAACTGAATTCACTGCTCACTTTCGCCTCTGCAGCCCCGTTCCACCTCAAGCGCCAGGCTTGTTTGTTGTGGAGGGTGCAGGGCGGTACCTTCTTCTGGGTTCCCTCCCGGAGTTGTGCAGTGATTGGGCGAGTGTGTGGAGGCGGAGCTGACTGAGAGCCCGTCCTCTACATAACTCACTGGTAGGCAGCATTCGCAGATGACGCGCGCACCCTGAACTACTGCAGCGCGACCTGGAATGTTTTAAGAATATGTGGAGGCGGAGCTGACTGAGAGCCCGTCCTCTACATAACTCGATGTCGCCGAATACGCGCAGCGGATGCGCACAGCGTCCGCGCCGAAGTCGAGCCAAAGTCTAGCCCGTCTGCGCTCGTCCGCGCTAAGGACTGGCCAGGGGCCAGACATACTGCCCAGGTAACCACTACCAATCAGCTGTCAAGAGATTTCATATTATCACGGAACAAACAACCTAAGTATTGTCACCAGGCCATTAATGTTCATACTTGGGTAGGCCCTACAGGCTGTCGTGGATGTAAGCAGGTACTAGAGCCATATCATAGACCAACAGAGAAAGGGGTACGTAGGAATTTAACTGGGGGCCTCATAAATGCACGCTCCATGTGCAAGGATGCACAACATATACATGATCTAATTCTAGAAAAAGATCTAGACTGTTTATTAGTCACGGAAACATGGCTTAGATACTGGTCCAACCCCGATATAATGCAGGCGCTGCCTCCAGGTTTCCTAATTCAGAGGCTAGATAGACCTTCACAGCAAGGGGGGGGCGGGGTGGGGGGGAGGGGCAGGCAGTCATCTACCGAGATTCTCTAAAATGTACTACAACAGATTTATCGGACATCAAAGGAGCAGAAAGCCTCGGATTCAGCATTCAGGCGCATGATTCCTTTAACTTTGCGGGGGCATTAATATATCGTCCTCCAGGACAACCAACACAGTTCTTAGAAAGTGTAGGAGAAGTCCTGACTAATTTGACTCTCAAATTTGCCAATTTTACATTATTGGGAGATTTAAATCTTCATCTGGACAGCAGTAATGTTCCCAATGTGTCGTGTTTGAGAGATTCTACACGTTCTGGGACTAGCAATACAAACTCTGGAACCCACCCATAAAGCAGGGCACATATTGCACTGCATCAGTTCTAACCTGGACACAATGAAGCTAGAGTCCCCTTTGACTCAGACTTGGTCTGATCACAAATGTATTGCTTTCAGCCTTAGGGTACATGGTAATAAGGCTATGAAGATGGGAACACAAGATAAAGGGAGGTCTACCCCACGCTGGGGGAAAATTATAGAACATCCAGTTCTCAACAGCTAGGTGAAGGAGAGCAAACTGCTACTGCTAGGGAATGCGATTACTGATAACCAGAGTTATGAGGGGTGGATGAGGAATATTGGGGAGAGGATGAAATCCCGAGGGACAAAGACCAGATCTATACAAGGGAAAAAGTCTTTGCCCTGGTTTACGAGTACATTAAAAGAATCACTAATAGAAGTAAGAGTCCTAGAACGCAGATGGCGTCGTCATTACAATAGTAATAACCAGGAAGCCTACAAGACAGCTAGGAGGCACTATCACGCGTTAATTACACGTGCTAAAGTGATCTATTACACAAACATGATAGAAGCCTCCAATAATAAGCAGAAGGAAATCTTTCAAATCGTTAATAATTTTAGGAATCCCAAAATACTATCTCAGGAAATTCCGCCGTCCCAAATTCTCTGTGATGAGATAGCGGATTTCTTTGAACAAAAAATACACAATCTTATGAAAGACTTCCCTCAGGTTGAACTGGGTGATTTAGAGGCAATGAACAATATACACACAATTGACTCTCACTCAGCATGCTGGAAGACCTTTGCCCCGATCAGCCTGTAGGATTCCTTCCAGGCTATATCCTCAATTAAGTCTGGATCACCATTTGACCCCTGTCCCCCAGCGCTGCTAAAAGCTACAATAGAGGAGGTCAATCCTGTAATAAATTCTATCATTAATTAATCCTTCCAAACAGGCGATATCCCAACCCATTGGAAAGTTGCTGCAGTCAGGCCTTTACAGAAAAAGGCTTTGAGGGACCCTACGGTCCTATCCAATCTGCGACCCATTTCACTTCTCCCCGCCTTATGTAAAATGGCGGAAGCCTGTGTTAATAAGCAGCTCACGGCTTTTTTAGAGGAGAAAAATATCCTTCATACCAATCAAGCTGGCTTCAGAGCTCACCACTCTACAGAGTCTGTCTTGCTGTTCACAACAGAGACCATACGAGCTGCACTGGATCAGGACAAGAGGGCAGTCCTGATCCTACTAGATCTATCTGCAGCGTTTGACACGGTGTCCCATACTATCCTGTTACACCGCCTGACTAGTGCGGGCATAGCGGGCATCGTGTTAAAATGGCTCAAAAACTCTGACGCACAGACGGCAGGTTATCACGCTGGGACAGTTCTGTTCCGAAGAGAAGGCATTGCGGTCAGGGGTACCACAGGGCTCGAGTCTGAGCCCTTCCCTTTTTAACTTATACATGGTCCCCCTGATTGATCTAATCTCCTCCTTCAATATCAGTACAATAGCTTATGCGGATGACACGCAACTAGTCCTAGTCCTGGATGAGGACACGACCAATGCGGAACAGACCCTGAACGAGTGCCTGACTGCGACTTTTGCTTGGATGACAAACAATCATCTCAAATGTAATTCCGCTAAAACGGATATTTTGCCGTTTGGCTTAAACAACTCCTTTTCTCCCCAGACGTGTTGGCCGGAGGATGTAGAAGCCCCACCGAATACTATCAGGGCAGCACGTAACTTAAGGATTAAATTTGATGAGACTCTCTCGTTCAAACAGCAAGCAAAGGAAGTAGCCGGCTCATGCTTTAACATAATAAAGGGCCTTTGGAAATGTTTTGATCTCCTCCACCTAACAGCCAGACGTACGGTCGCAGTTGCGCTAATCATTTCTAGATTGGATTACTGCAATAGCCTGTATGCAGGGGCAAACAAATCTGCCCTGCACAGACTGCAGATGGTCCAGCATGCGGCTGCTAGACTGGTGCTCAGATGGCCAAGGAAATCTTCAGCCTTGGATGTGCTTGACGCCCTTCACTGGCTTCCAATTCAGAAGCGCATCTTGTTTAAGGTCCTGACGATTGCCTACAGGGCCTTCCATAAGCAAGGCCCATTGTACCTTTGCAGAAATTTCAGGCGACACTATCCCACACGGGAACTTAGATCTGCTACAGTAAATCTGATGATTGTCCTGAAATTGAGACTGGCGACTAAGGGAGGAAAATCCCTGGCAGTAATAGGTGCAAAGGCATGGAATAAACTGCCTCATCAACTCCATGCGATTACCACCGAACAGAAGTTTAGGAAATCCCTTAAGACATGGATCTATAGCCTGCCGGAAGCTGCATGTAAAAGACTGGTATAACGCTTTCCCAGTGGTTGAGAACAGTAGAGCTGCGACCATCTCTCAGCGGCACATGTCAAAGCACCAAGATGCTCCTTGGAGTGGTAGTGCGCTATACAAATGTACATCACATCACATCTAGCAACCCGTCTGCCCGAGTACACGTCCCATGTCATCCTATAGACCACCTATCACTTATAGTGTATTTTAATGGTAAAGACACTATGGAGATATAAGCTTGCACCTACACGTCTAAACTCAATATATAGCACCTTGCCTCCTAGGCAAAGGAGGCCTTCTTTAAGAGTGACTGACATATACCAAAAGCAGTGTGTTTGACTGCGCCACACATGGCGAGGGCACAGTCAAGTTTAAGCAGTTTGCACTGCTCCTGCAGTCTTCAATGGAACCCTGTCCTGGGTCCAATATTTTACTGCAAAGGAACCTGCCATCAACTCCAAGCAATTTATATAGATGGATTTTCCTGCAGCGGACCATTATCCTCTTGTTGAGTATTTCTCCGCACCGTGGCCCACAACCAGGCGAGATGGCATCCAACTCTATTACGAGATCGGGTTGGGAGCCGAATATAGCTTGACCGTTCCACGCTTCCATGTGGGCGATCTACCACTGCAACTCCTCTTTGACCTCTTTCGAGAGGGGAACAGACTGAGAATAGGTAAGAAAGACCCCACCACAGATGGGAAATCTTGAAGCATTGTAACGCCCGATAATGTAGAGGACCCGAAAAAAAGGCCTGTACTGACAAAGACAGCAGCCCTCCTTTGCGGGCAATCTGGCAGAGGGAAGTTACCTGTTTGGTCAGCATTCTCTTCAATTTTTGTCTGATCTTTGTTAGCGTTCACACAGGGAGACTTAGGGTGGCCTTGATCGAATCCACCAAAAATCTCAGAGATTGGACTGAACAATTTGGAGTCACAGAATATTTCTGCTTGCTGATTACAAACAGCAAGGACTCCAAGAGATGGATCACTGTTCACAAATGACTGATACTGGTCCATAATCAGAATGTCGTCCAGGTAGATTATCAAGCAGAGGCCCTGAGACCGCAAGTTTCTTTCACCGGAAGAAAGGCCTATGAATTGCGAGTTCCACTGAAACTGCAGAAAACGCCTATGAGGGTTGAATTTTTTTTTTTGCGAGGACTGAGCCTTATAAAGTGCATTTAAGGAATTCACAAATTTTCTGAGCTCACGAATTAAAGGCTCCCTGAATGATTACCCTCTGCGATTGGCCCAGCTTTGGAAGTCACTAATTCCCCTAACTTCGGGTCTATCTTTAGCAAGAGAGACCTCCACCTCTCTGTTGATGATGCACAATTAGTATTTCCGAGGAAAATCAGCGCACATTGCACCCAACCTGAAAGAGCTTCTGTGGAAATTAGGGCGTATGATGCCTTTGGCATCTTCAGTCATGTCCAGTATTTTTGACAAGGGGCATGTCATGTCTAGCAGTTTGTCCTGGCATAAACGTCAGGATAGATCCATACCCTTCTTGGAGTACCTCACGAATTTGGCTATCTCTGGAGTGAGGGCCACTTTGCCCTCAAGAGAGGGTCGGGGACATTCCACCAGCAAGCGATTGAGCACCTCCTTGTCCAGTGGCTTGCTTAAACGGGATGCCCCATAGAAAGCCACCTTCGGTGCAGGAGACCATTCTGCTGAGCATAGGTATAACAACTCATCTGGCTCCAGAAGGTCTGAATCTGAGGAAGTGTTGTGTCCTTCTGAGAATGGACAATGCAGCAGTGGTCTGGTACATCAACCATTTAGGGGAAACGAGATCCAAAACCCTCTCGGACCAGGCGAGAACCATGTGGAATTACAGTCTAACGCATCAAACCTCTGTCTCTGAGGAAACCCTTACTTGTAGATCCAATCAAGTGGCGGATTGGAATTCCTGGCACTGGAAAGATGCCAGTCTCTGGAAACTCAACCCTTGGGTGTTTCAAGCTCTTCAGGCTTGGTGGGGTACTTTTATGAGGAACCTCTTAGCTTCACAACTAGACCATCAAGTGGAGCGATATTGCAGTTGGTGCCCAGACCTGCATGTGGTGGCAACCAATTCCTTTCTCCAGGATTGGAGCACGAAGAGCTGCTATGCATTTCCTCCATTCTCAACAATCATGAGAATATCCTCCCAGATTCAGAGACAGCAGGCAGACCTTGTGGTGGTCCCCTAATTCGGAGAGCTCAAGTATGGTTTTCAGTTCTGATGGAACTTTCTTTTGATTTTCCAATCACTCTACCCCTTATTCTGGATCTCTTCCATGATCTCCTGTATGATGAAGTTATAACACAGACGAGAGCATGGATTCACAGCTTATTTATTTGGCACTCTTCATTTAGCCTCCTCTTCACTTGTTGTGTTCCTTTTAAAAATAAAACATTTAACCTTCCATTATAGAACTTCTAACATAGAATCCCCTTACTATTATATATTCTTATTATATCATCACATTTCTCCCCCCTTTTAAAATAAAAAAAACCAAAACCCCAAAAAACTCTCAGCAATGTTCAATTACATGTTTAGGTTTCTTGAAAAGTCTTTCAGACTTATCGATCTTGTTGTATACTTGGTTGTACACCTTCATGCTCAACATTTGGATTTACTTTTTTGAAAAAGGTCTTATTGCTTGTTACTGTTTTGTCATAATTCCTAGCTGTTAATGCTGTTCCTTTAACTTTTATTATCTCCATTGGCATTAGATGAAATCTATGTTGTTTTTTTTTTTTTTTTACTTTGGTTGACGAACCAGTACTAAATCACCTATTTGATACTGCTGGTTCTGACATCTCCTTCCAATTGGTGCATAATGTTTCATTTAATCTTTTGCTTCTTTGTCTTTTTGTAATATTTCTTTAGGATCTTTTGGCGGAACTGCAGGTAAGCGTGGTAGAGGAGCTTGTCTTGACTGACAAAGCATTAGTTCTGAAGACCACTTTCCAGTTGACGTAGGACTGGTGTTTCTGTAATCCTATAAAACTCGACACAGCGCTTGATTGATTAATATCTGTGACAGGTTTTCTATTTGCACGGCCTTCTTAATAGTGGCCATTAATCTTTCTATCATTCCATTAGCTTGAGGCCCAAAAGGAGTTATTTTCTGATGCCCAATTCCCAAGTAGTTCATACATTTTTTAATTCACTTCCATTAAACAGTGGTCTATTATCGGTTTTCAAACCATTACATATCCCCCATGTGGAAAATATTTCATCTAAAACTGGAAGTACTACTGATGCTGACATTGATGATACCACTTTTACAATAGGAAAGCGTGAATACTCATCTATTATGGCTAACAGATAGTGTCCTGGGTCCATAGAAATCTGCTGCTACATTAGTCCACACATCATCTTGCAACTCTGACATGTGTAATTCTTCTATTCCTCTTTCTCTAGAAGTACATTGGCATATGTGACTAGACTGAACTATTTCTTCTACTTGTTGATCAGGTCTAGGAAACTACAACTTTTCCCTAAAAAATTATTCATGGCAGAGATACCCCTGTGGCTTTCGTTCCCTAAGTCAATTGCTTCTCATTGTAGACAAAGTGGAATGACCAATTTATTTCCTCTTAGAAGTATTCCAGAAGAAGCTACAGATGGTTCAGATTGTAGGTTTTTGAATGCTAGTATTTCGTGTTTCCTTGAGCTTGACTTGAAATGGCTAGCATTATTTATTAGTCTCCATTTGTTTTCATGTAAAAATGTTATTACTTCTTGATTAGTGCCATCCATATGTGTAGCCTCAATTAATTGTGCCGCTGTAATAATTCCTGGTACCGCGGACTTGATTATGAAACAGAATTACTCTACTGCATCTAAATTTTGATTTATCTGTGAGTTGAATGGATGCTTGGACTGCTGGGTTATTTTCATTTCCTGGTTTATGAGGAATTCTGGAGTCATAATCCATCAATCTCTTTCCCCATCTTTGAATTCTAGGCGGCATTTTATTTTTGGATTTCCAAAAATGGACACAAGCTTGATGTTCTGTTATTATCACAAATGGTTTTCCACACATGAAATCATGTTAGTGTTCACAGGCCCAAACAACCGCTAAACTTTCCTTTTCAGGCTGAGAATATCTTTGCTCAACATCAGAGAGACTTTTACTTGCATGAGAAACTATACATCTAGGAGTTTCTCTTCCCGGCATATGTTGTACCAGGATTGTACCCAATCCTACAGGGTTAGTGTCTACCACCAATTATGTACACAAATTTCGGTCAATATATATTTTAAATTTGCTGCCATTGATATTTCTAGCTTTATTTGGTTAAATGCATGTTCACAATCATCATGGCATGAAACTTTTGACCTTCTCTCGTTAATTCACAGAAGGGTGAGCTCAAAGTTGCAAAATTATTAACATATCTTGCACAATTACTGCCCATTCCCAGAAATGACTGCAAGTCTATTACATCTTTATGTCTTTGTATTGCATTCAGAGCTGTTACTTTATGAGGATCTGGTTTCATTCCTTCACAAGAAAATATGTGACCATAACATGTTAAAGAAGTGTGAAATAAAACTGAAATTAAGAGTTAATCCAGCTATGAGATGTTGTTGACATACTCCATCCGGGGCCTGATCACGTTCCTCTTGAGTTTTGCCAAAGATTAAAATATCATCACTGCAATTCATGTTACTTTGTACAGGTTTTATATTTTTTATAATTTCTTGAAAAATCTCATTGGCTGAACATTTCAAAATGTAACCGTTTATATCTAAACAGTCCCATATGCGTAAAGAAAGTTGTGATATATCTTGAAAGATCATCAATTTCTAATTGATGATATCCCTTACATAAGTCAAGTTTTGAAAACACAACATCCCCATTGAATCTGCTGATCATATCGTTTAGATGAGGGCCTGGATATCTCTCTTTCAATGGCAGTGTTTGGAATTCTCATGCTCACACAAATTCTGATATCTTCAGTGTCTTTTTTTAAACTATTACAATGGGTGACGCACATGGCGTTGTACCTGTGGCTTCTTCAATTATTTCCTGCTCAAGCAACAACCTTATTTTTTTGTCTTCTTTTGCTTGCATACGAACTGGAACTCTTCAGTGTGTTTGTGCGACAGTTTTTATTGTTTCATTTATGTGTAGGGTAATTGCTTTCTCCTTTAATTTGCCTAATCCATTCAATAATTGTGGGTACTTCCTCAGAATTGGATGATCTATTGTTATACTACAAGTCACTGCTAACATTCCCATGAATTGCACAGTTACATTACTTAGCAAGCACGGTCCTGGCACTTCTCCTTGTAGAACATGTATTCCTTATTTGGTAACCATATCTCCGAATTTTAGTATTTCCTCAGATTTTCCTAGACAAGAAACATGATGTTTGGCTCCCCATTCAAAAACACTCACGTTCTAAGTGCTTAGAGGTGGTTGTTCAGCCATTTTCACATATTCACTTGTGCACATTATGTTACATGTCACCCCACTATCAAGTACAAACTGTACTTTTTGGGAACCTACTATTAGATCAACAGATGTAGTCTTCTGGATATTTTCTTTCTTTAGCATTCGGAGTTGCTGAATTTCATTACCTTTTGCAGTATACATAATCTTTCACATTGTTCAAGTTCTTCCCCAGAGTCTCTCTCAACTTCCTCCATTTGGTTTATAAGTTTTATGCTTCCAGTTTTCTTTTTTTCATCTAGATTAATTTGCTTGTTCCCAGTTTCTTTCCTCGGCCAATTTTCTTTCTTCTCCTTCTTAAATCTGCATACACTTGTGAAATGATTGTACCTTCCACATTCCTTTCATTGCTGTCCCATTGCTGGGCAGGGCCTTTGATGTGGAAATTGAAATCCACACCTATAACACAATTTCTTTTCTTTGCATTTAATTTCCAACTTCCGTTTGTTACTTGTTTTTCCCTTACATTTGTCTCACTTGCTCTAGAGTTTTTACGCTTCCTTCTTCCATGTTCGTAGCATGTTTTTGAGCCTGCATTTCTGTTCTAGCCATACGTATATTTTCTTGTAGGTCATACGTTTTTTCTAGGAGCTTTTTCCTGAACTTTAGTAAAAGTTACAACCTTGTATTACTCTTAACCTTATTGCTTCTTAATTACTCAATCTATTGGATTAACAGAATCCTACTAATTTTTTTAGTCTCGGGACAAAATTATCCATGGTCTCATCTTTTTGACATGCCATATTAAAATAGAATCTCCTAAAATCTAAATTCCTTTGAGGGTCAAACTGTTTTCATAAGTCCTTTGTATGTGTTCCATTCTTGTTCTGGAGACGTAACAAATATTTATTTATTTTATTTATTTATTTTTTGATATTTCTAAAGCGCAAACAAAGGCCCGTGGGCATCTCGGCGCTGAGTATCTGAATTATTTACCCTGAGAGGAAGGAGCGGGATCTATTGATTGAAAAGCCAGGTCTTAAGTTGCTTACGAAAAGACCAGAGAAGGGCTGGCTTTGATCAGGTGGGGCAGAGTATTCCACAACTTTATCTCCCACAAGATTAAGCAATAAATCTTTTGCCTGCTCGTTAGTGTGGTTTTGCATGTTACCCCTAAAAAATGTTGAAACTTTCTTATCCATTTTTCCCATCTTTGAGCAACATTTTGTTGTTCTGACAAATGAGGGTAATGGTCTCCTGAAAATTGTGCTAGATATTTTCCCTATACCATTTTCCTCATTGTATATGTCGGAATTCATAATAATTGTTAAATTACTACCTTCATTTTCTAATGACTGCTGATGTTTTAATATGCATTGTTTTACTTCAGTATTCATGGTTTACTTGTCACAAACTTTCTTGACAATTTGAAATAGAAAAAAAAGAATTTGTCATCAGTGTTCATGTATTTTCTTGCTCTATGATGCTTTTGTTTCTCGTTTTTTTACATTTTTTTTACTTGGGCATAAAAGTGTGTTTGAGGGGGGAGGAGCCTAGCCTGCGACCGAGATGGCCGCCTAATCCCTCGACTCCGCTGGTCCGTCTGCTTTTCTTCCGAGCCGCTAACTATCCTGCAACTTTTCCTGATCTTCTTTAGCGGTTTCGGACTCGGCAGGCGATGCTGCATCCGACTGTGTGCTCCCCGTCGCGTTCCACGCGATAATGGTGGAGAGGCGTCCCAGTCTTCTTCCCGGCGATCGGAACGGCAGCCAGGTCTTTGTTCTTCTGGGAGGCCGGCCCCGGCGGGGTTAACAGCGGCCGAAGGCGGCAGGTTGGAGCTGGCTGGCGGCGTACGGCTGTGGTGCCGAGTTCCCTACAACATTGTGGCATTGGCTCTCCTTTCAACTCCGCACTACCTTGAGACCGCGGACATCGGCGATACTTTTGTATCTCTTCCCTGGATATTCTCGTCAGCTTCCACTTTCCGATCACTTGGGGGCCATTTTGAGCCGAGCGCTCCGTGCTTGCTGTTGAATACCCATCCTCCTGCAGAGTGTGCTTGAGACTGCTACCCCTGCACTGCTACAGTGTGTACGGCCAACATGGACGGTGCTGCCCTTGTCCCTGTGATCTGGTCGCGCTTGTCGGGGCACCGGAGGATTGATGGGCCACTGGACGGAGATCTGGGCAGAGGGGCTCGAGAATCGTCATACGGCGGTGGGACCCATGTACATGGGGAAGCGACGCTCTCTTCTCCTGAGCCGCCCCTGAGCATTGGAGACATTCTCGGAGCCCTGGCTGATTTGCGGGAGGATATGTGCGCTCGAGCCGTTAACCTGGGGAACCGATTAGATACCATTGTGCCCGAGCTGCTCCCGGCTGACCGAGCCAACTTCCATCTGCGGGGCGCTTCGCCACACCTTGAGTTCGCCGGCGGTGAATTGCCTGGTCGGAGGTACATGGGGGCGTCTTTGGTACTGGAACTGGAGACCTCTACGACCCCGTCTGCATTGCCTGCGGAACACCATGGGACTCCTGTAATATCATATCGGCTGGAGAGTTGCCGATGGGCGCCATGTTCTGGACTTGCTTTGGGAGCTGATGGTGGCACTAACTATTGTGGACTGGACATGTTGCAGATGCCTCGATGGGTCGCCATTGGTGAATCGTCGCACTGTACTGCTTCTCTCTGTAAGTTTGTGGAGCGCCTGATATTGGTCTGGTTGGACATTGGTGGTAAGCGCCTTATTCCGTGGTGGTTCCTGAAAATGCCTTCTCTGCGCCTGACTGCTGCTTTGATCTTATATCTTATTGGCGCAATGGATCGAAGTGGACAGGGCTGAAGACGTTTCTTTCCTTTTTGTTTACTACTAGTGGACTGATTTGCCGGGACTGTGTTTGGTAGACGGGAGAGCCAGACGTTGGGTCTGTTTTCACTTGGGGTCGGAGGTGGAGTGGCCGCGGTTACACAGTTTGCATGTCCTTGGACACACTAGTCTGGCCCTCCTCCCGCATCACAGGTACATCTTTTTCCTCCTTTTCTTTTCTTCTTTATTTCGGGTTCTCCTTTTTGGGCGACAGACACACTGCTAGGGGGGGGTAGGCCGTAGCCTCTGCATGCGTGTTGGGTGGGGGGATTTCTTTTTTGGTCAGTTTCAGTTTCTATGGGCCTTAATTTTTCTCTCTTTCTCCGATTCCTTTTCTTTACCTTTTTCTCTGGGTCAATGGACTGTGTCGAGTTGGTATGGGTGGCTTCTAGCACGTAACATGCTCTGTGATTATCACTCCTTATGAGAGGTCCTGGTGCCGCCATTTTAGTTCTGTATTACTGCTTGCTCTTCCTTGCAGGACGTCACCCATGTCAGTATTCAGACGGATCGATTGAACTCTGATCCTTTCTAACGTTTGATATTTTCTTACGCTTAATGAAAACTGTAAAATTAAACCTTCAATTCTCCTTCTTCTCGGTAATGTATGTATTTCCAGTGTAACTTAACTTGCTTGCATTTTACTCTATGACGATACCGAGTTGCCGTATTGTTTGCTACTACGCCTTACAATGCTGTCGAGGCCGGCCGGATGGTTGTAGGCCCGTATTTGTTATCTGCTAATGTACAATAAAGGTTTTCCAAAAAAAAAAAAAAAAAAGTGTGTTTGAACTTGTACATGTGAAATGCTGTAATTTTCTTTGTCTGTTTGCGTACATTCAAATACACCTGACTTTAAAATGGCAGTCGTTATTATGCTTATATAGGAGATGCAGTGAGCCTGACTCTCTAAAATGGCCGCCGTCACTTCAGGTATGCACACACAGTCAGTCTCTGCAAAATGCCTGGATCTCTGAAATGTCTGCCATCACTTCAGGTAGGAGCATTCATTCGTATCAGGTCAAAGGTGCCGCTTCGCCTGGCTCATCACATATATACGTGTGCACACAGCTTTGCCTTACTCTCTAAGATGGCCGTCTCCTCATGCATGCCCACACGGTTTTCCGTTGTCACTTAAAAAAATCTAATAATGAGATGCATGTGGCACCGCAACATGTGTGCATCACTCACGGCTTATCCTTTCTTGAGTGCGAAGAGCATGTGGAGAAACAGTCTCGATCGGAAATCAAAACAAAATGAGGCAGCTGTCGAAAACAGCACTTGCAAGTTTCAATTGTGGTTTACGTGGGTTCCCCCAATCGTCGTTATTATGATGTAAGTTACAACACAGACAAGAGCATGGATTCACAGCTTATTTATTAGGGCACTCTTCATTAAGCCTCCTCTTCATGCCCCAACCGACTTGTTGTGTTCCTTTTAAAAACAATAAACATTCTACCTTCCATTATAGAACTTCTAACATAGAATCCCTTTTCTAATCTATATTCAGATTACATCATCACACCCTGGGGAATGCTCACACCCTGGTTCCAGCGGGGTCTAGTTGCCTCATAGCGTGGTGGTTTACAGGTCCATTAATACCTTTGGTTAGGCTATTTCAGCGGGTCTTGTGCCGATAAACGGCCGTCCAGTCGGTGAAGATCCATTCGTATGTAAGCTTCTTATGAGTATCCGGTTATCCTTTCCTCCTGGGCCATTGTATTCTACGCTATGGGACGTCAATAAGGTTTTACATCTTTTAAAATCTTGGCCCATGAACAAATATCTATATCGGAAACAACTGTCTGTGAAACTGGCTACCTTACTCTGCTTGGTGTCATGTCGCAGAGTATCTGATGTTCAGGCTCTGGACCTTACAGGTAGAGTATTTATCCTGGATTGGGTGACTTCATGTTTCCTGGAGAATGATATGTAATTCTAGGATTGTGTTATACCCTCTTTTTCCACAGGTTCCGAAGTTGTGCGTGGTAAAGGCAATTAAAGCCTATGAGTCTTTGACGGTGGACCTCTGCCCACATGGCGAACAGCAATTGGCTACTGCTCTTACCAAGCCACATAGAGCAGTATCTTCTCGCACAATTACCAGGTGGATTCGAATGGCCATGCAGGAGGCTGGTATTGGTGTTTCCCAGTTTCGAGCTCATTCGGTCCGAGGTGCTGTGCCTCCAAAGTATTTTCCCTGGGAGCATGTTTAGAGGATATTCCCAATGCAGTGGATTGGTTCTCCGACTCTACGTTTAAGAGATTTTACTTCAAACCTGTTCTGAATATGGTGTCTTTGGTGGTAAACAAGCTTTGAACTAGCCTAATCCTCACCTCAGTGTCCTGACATAGAATAAAAGAAAAATGTCCTAGCTATCGTAATGGAAATTTTTTAATTCTATTAAGGACACAGAGGTGAGGATTAGTCCTACCCTACCCTCCCTTCATTAGGGTGAAGTATCATTTCATATTTTTAAAACGTGTCAATGTTGGAGTATACATTGTGGTTTATGATAATAGTCTTGTTATTTCCGATGCTTGAACGTGTTTTTTGATATACCTATTATGCTCACTATGCATTCCTCTCTCTTGGAAACAAGGACTTATGCTGTGCCTAGTATTTCAGGGACTGATTCATCAAAAACAGGAGTAATTTTCGACTGATGGAGCACTTTTCGAAGGAAAAAAGGAGGAGGATTGAGTAGCTGAAGGGTCTGAAGGGACAGGATGCCTAATGATTGGATGAACTGTTTCTGTGGTATTGCCCACTGATCCATGGGAAATATAGTTTTATAGTTTCATGGTATATGTTTTAATGGCTGCTGGTGCAAAATAAATGAAGAAAGAACAGCCTAATCCTCGCCTCCGTGTACTTAATAGAATTGAAACTTTCCATTACGATAGCTAGGAAATTCTTCATTTTTGTGCAATCTTTGATTATCAAGAGAAGTATATGAAGGAATCTGATGACAAGCATGGTGTCTGTCAACAGAAGTGGGATGTGGGCGACGTTGTGTTTGTTAAGAAACCTGTTTGGTCACCACCTAAAGGGAGGTTCAAATATGTAGGTCCCCACGCATCATTCAAGTGCAGATTCATGTGTTGAGTGATAGTGGTGTGTGGAGTATGTCACAGGTTTCTGAGTGTGAAAGAGACCAAGTTGTGTGGGATGATAGTTCAGGAATACCACATTCCTGTTAGTTTCCATCAATCACAGGATTTTGCAGGTGACAACAAACATGTGGAGATTGATTCTGAATCCGACCATGAGAATATTTGTGAGAGTTCCAGATACAGGGGAAAACCATCTTATCCGGAAGACTATGTTTTAAATTAAGGAAAGACTTACCATAGTTGGTATTTTGCTTATCTAAAAAAACATTCATTTGTTCTTTCCTAAATTTTGTGAAAATAGAGATGTTATAACTTGGATGTCATTGGCTCTGCAGTGTTCCGCTTGAGTCAAGGGTCATAGCTATGTACTAAGTTCTGTGGCAACAGTAAAACACTGTGGAGACCGCGAGAGGAGAACTGTTGTTCATGGTGGAAGCTGTGGTGAGTTGGTGGAAGAAATAAACCTACAGTAGATCATACCTGCTCTGGTGTTTGATCTTAACATAACCTTAGCCACTTCCACTGAAGAAGGAGATAGTGAGGATACACAAAGAAAACGTGGCTAATTTTCAACACAAATGGGACCTGTTCACTGCCCCCCCCACCTCAATTTACCATCCTAGCACATAAAATCTGTGCCTAAAAGCAGGGCTGGCTTTTGACATGGGCGAGCTGGGTCCAGGCCCAGGGTGCCAATTGTCAGATGGGCTAAATAACTGTCTAAATTAAGGACCTGCAAACAGTAAACCCTTCTACTTTGGGTCCAGTAATTTCATTTAATATGTTTCCAATAGTTTTTAACATGTTGCAGTCGTTTTTTTAGGGCGAGCCTGAACAGCGCTTCCACTGTTACGCGGTTGTCTGTACTTTGTGAGGTCTGACCCCTCCCACGCTTTGGATTGGGTTTTGCATGTGTCATTTAAAAATCGTAGTCTGCAAATGGCTAATGGTGAGTGCATGTCCCACCTTTTCTGAGAAGTTCACTTCCATAGAGTATTGCCCCAGGTACGAGCAGCGACACGCACTCAGTCCTGTGCAGGCCTACAAGGTTCCTCTCCTTAATGTTATAGGACATGCTCTAGTCCTAAAGCAGTTACAGCAAACAAATGATGGACGGAATACTCATGATGCAAACATTCTCCCCCCAGTCAAAAGATCTGAGTCAAATCCATTGTTCTTTTGCCCAACACGCCACCAAAGTTTGGACCCAGCCATATGCAAATCAGTCTTGAACCTGTGCCCCATGGGAACAGTCCAGACTGAACTTCCAGGCCAGGTCCTCCCTGGACCGGACACAAGCATCCTGGGACCGGTTTCAGGGTATGTCACCCTTTTTCAGCCAGGCTAACTTGAATTAAGTAGCACAGTGAGCAAGGGACCCATGTCTGGGCATACCCATCGCACTTAGGGCGAAAACTATTACAGCAAACAAATGATGAACAGAATGCTGATGCAAATATTCTCCCCCAGTCAAAAGATTTAAGTCAAATCCATTGTTCTTTTGCCACCACGCCACCCCAGTTTGGACCCAGCCATATGCAAATCAGTCTTGACCCTGTGCCCCATGGGAACAGTCAAGACCAAACTGTCATGCCAGGTTCTCCCTGGACTGGAAACAAGCATCCTGGAACCGGTTTCAGGGTATGTCACCCTTCTTCAGCCAGGCTAGCTTGAATCCAGTGGCACAGTGAGCAATTGCAACTTGCAATTGTGTGTCTTTTGCTTTCTTGCCCTAAGTGCGCTAGGTATGCCCAGACGTGGTTCCTGGGCTCACTGTCCCACTGGAATCAAGCTATCCTGGCTGAAGAGGGGTGAAACCCCGAAACTGGATGCTTGTTCCGGTCCAGGGAGGACCTGGCTTGGCAGTTCAGGTGGACAGTTCCCATGAGGAACAGGGTCAAGACTGATTTGTATATGGCCTGGTCTAAACTGGGCTGGCATTGTGAGCAAAAGAATGATGGATTTAACCCAGATCTTTTGACTGGGGTGAATGTTTTGATTTGTTCTGCATTCCGTCCATCAATTGTGTGTCTTTTGCTTGCTCGCCCTAAGTTTGAGTTTAAAACATTTATAGAGCGCACGTACACCTGGCGGTTTCATGGCGCTATGAGGTACTGAACCCGAGAGGGTAAGAAGATCGGGGAGGATGGGGAGAATAGGACAGTTATAATGAGAAGGCTTGTGAAAAGAGAAAGGTTTTGAGCGCCTTTCGGAAATGCGAATATTGAGTGGAAGATCTAAGGTGGGCGGGGAGAGCGTTCCAAAAGGCAGTTGCAAGTGTGGAAAATTTCGTGCCCCCCCACTTTTTACGCCTGAAGCGGGGAACTGTCAACAGATGTTGGGAGGATGAACGTAGTTCCCTGATGGGGGCGTAGGCTTTGATTTCCGAGGAGATGAAGGCGGGGGCAGCGCCGACCCGGGCCTGAAAGGTGATACATCCCATCTTGAACTGAGCTCGTTCTCGAATAGGGAGCCAGTGCAAGGACTTGAGGAGCGGCGTGACATGATGGAATTTGGCCAGGTTGTAGACCAGGCAGGCGGCCTGGTTTTGGACCAGCTGTAATCGTTGCATACTGTAGGCGGGCATGCCACAATATAGAGCGTTACCATAGTCTAGGCGGGAGATTACCATCGCCAGGACAATGAGTTTTAGGGCAGAGAAGGAAAAGAAATGAGAGACTTTACGGATGGTGCGAAGTGAAAGAAAGGAAGAGGACACCACAGAACTGACCTGGGAGTGCAAAGCGAGTTGGTCATTCAACTTAATCCCCAGAGTTCTCACAGAGGAAGAAGAGGGGGGCCTAGGGAGGGGGGCCAGAAGAGGTCCAGGGACTGGAGCAACCACCTGTCAGAACCAGCTCAGTTTTGTCTGGATTTAACTTCAGGTGGTTGTAATTCATCCAGTCCCGGATAAAGATCATAACAGACTGGAACTTCAACATGGACTCAGGAGATGGGGACAAGGTAAAAATAAGCTGCAGGTCATCCGCGTAGTTGTAGACGGTGACCTCCATTTGCTGTAGGGCGAAAATGAGAGGGGCAATGTACAAATTAAATAAAAGGGGGGGGGGGGAGAGGGAGCAGCCCTGGGGGACCGCGCATTGTACTTTCCGGAAATCCACTGAGAATTCGCCCAGGCGCACTGCCTGGGTGCGGTCCCTCAGGAAGGACCAAGGCCGAGCCTCCAATCCCCGTCGCACTGACACGAGAGAGTAAGATGGAATAATCAACTGTGTCAAAAGGGGCGGAGAGGTCGGGGAGAACCAAGGCCTTGGGATGGTCGGTGTCCATACCCTCTCTGAGGTTGTCAAGGACCGATAGCACCACGGACTCCGTGGAGTGTGCGGGGCGGAACCCAGCCTGACGGGGGGCTAATACCCCGTTCACCTCCACAAAGGTACTGAGCGTTCTGGTAACATGGCGCTCCAGTACCTTCCCCAAAAAGGGCAATAATGAGATGGGGCGGTAGTTGACAAGAGAGGAGGGGTCAGCTCCCGTTTTTTTAAGGATGGGAACAATGGTGGCTGTTTTTAGAGGTTGAATAACAATGCCCTGGGACAGTGAACTGTTGAGAAATTTAAGAGGGGGCTGCACACAAACAGAGTAGATGTGCCTAAGGATGTGGGCAGGGGACCGTGGGCTAGGGTAGTTGGGTGGCCACAGACAGTTTCTGAAATCCACAGGAAACTGACCGTACAGAAGGACCTCCGATTTATCCTCATTACAATTGAGAGAGGCCTGGGCCAGCCAATGAAATACTGAGGCTAGGCACCTCTGGGCGGTGACTGTGTTCAGGTCCAAGCCCCCAAGTAAATAACAGCTGCGTGTCGTCAGCATACGCCATTACTTTCGCGCCCAGCTCCTCTGTCAGATAAACTAGCGGGGTTAGGTAAATATTAAATAGCAGAGGACTCAGAGTGGAGCCCTGCGGAACCCCAGTTGCCAGGTTCCTGACAGAGGAAGCGCAAGGAGCCATGCAGACCTGCTGCGAGCGGGAATCCAAAAAGGATTTAAGCCATTCCCAGACCAAGCCCGAGATCACAATTGCAGATAGGCTGTGCCACTGGAATCAAGCTATACTGGCTGAAGAGGGGTGAAACCCCGAAACCGGTCCTAGAATTCTAGTTTCTGGTCCAGGGAGGACCTAGCTTGGCAGTTCAGGCTGGACTGTTCCCATGAGGAACAGGGTCAAGACTGATTTGCATATGGCCGGGTCTAAGCTGGGGTGGCATGGTGAGCAAAAGAATGATGGATTTAACCCAGATCTTTTTACTAGGGGTGAATGTTTTGATTTGCTCTGTATTCCGTCCATCAATTGTGTGTCTTTGGCTTTCTCGCCCTTAGTGCGCCAGGTATGCCCAGACCCGGGTCTTGGGCTCACTGTGCCACTGACATCATTTTAACAAGAGATAGGAGGATCCGAAGCTTGAAAATCCAAACTGTTACAGCAAACAAATGATGGACGGAATGCTGATGACGCACACATTCTCCCCCAGTCAAAAGATCTGGGTCAAATCCATCGTTCTTTTGCCCACCACTCCACCCCAGCCATATGCAAATCAGTCTTGACCCTGTGCCCCAAGGGAACAGTCAAGACCGAACTGCCAGGCCAGGTCCTCCCTGGACCGGAAACAAGCATCCTGGAACCGGTTTCAGGGTATGTCACCCTTCTTCACCCAGGCTAGCTTGAATCCAGTGGCACAGTGAGCAATTGCAACTTGCAATTGTGTGTCTTTTGCCTTCTCGCCCTAAGTGCGCTAGGTATTCCCAGACGTGGGTGCTGGGCTCACTGTGCCACTGGAATCAAGCTATCCTGGCTGAAGAGGGGTGAAACCCCAAAACCAGTCCAAGGATGCTTGTCTCCGGTCCAGGGAGGACCTGGTTTGGCAGTTCGGGCTGGGCTGTTCCCATGAGGAACAGGGTCTGACATCATTTTAACAAGAGATAGGAGGATCCGAAGCTTGAAAATCCAACTTGTGTGCGTGGGTGCACAGTATGAGTGGAAAGGTGCATACTCATGGGTATCTGTGTCCATGGCAGGAGCTGTAAGGGGTATGTTTGATGTCTGTATCTGTATGTGCTCTTTCTGCCTGTGGGTATGAAACTGTGCAAGAATGTCTGTGTCTACCTACTTGTGCTAATGGCCATCTGTGGTTTGCACCGAGTAGCGCATGTCCATGTGTGTATGCATGTGTTCACCAGTGTGTTTATTTGTTGTATACCTCTTCAATCCCTGGCGACACAGCACGCATAGCTAAAACTTATAAGGTCCCAACAGTAAGACCTATGACAATGCTTGTTTACCACCCTATCAGCCCATCTTACATCCTACATTGCCAGGCCATCTTCACCTCTCCCTCTGTGGACACACATCAACATCCCCCTCCCCTCCAAACAACCTGGAAACAGCCTGACAGAGAAGGGGTGATTCAGGTGAGATTGGGAGGGGCAGGGCTGTGTATTCAGAGGCAAGACACTGCCTTGATGTAGCCAACCAAGGGCTGACTCTGAAAACGGGCTGCTGCCAGGGCTTTAAGTGGGATGAAAAAACTGGGGGTCTCTCTAAGGGTCGTGGTTGAAGTAATTAAGAGCGTGGCTTAAAAACATGTAAGCTAAAAATATGTGCTTAGCATAGTGTGCTGCCCGACTTGTATTTTGCTGTTTCTGTCAACGCATCCAGATATATGATACAACAAGTAACATCATACCTACAACAAGTCATGACTATTGGCTTTGTCAATGGTTGTTAGTTGCATAAGATAAAGCAGCAACTATGGCTTGTATATAATATTGAAAAAGCTTCCACTTAAAGCCCTGTGACACCACAACGATGTTGCCGATTACTGCTTTTCGAAAACAAAAGAGAAATCCTGAGAGAAAATGACTCTTTAAATGATTCCCCTTCCCCTACAACGCTC
Organism: Lissotriton vulgaris; assembly: GCF_964263255.1. Classification (NCBI taxonomy): domain Eukaryota; kingdom Metazoa; phylum Chordata; class Amphibia; order Caudata; family Salamandridae; genus Lissotriton; species Lissotriton vulgaris. Next base: position 369,857,364 of record NC_141685.1, read on the forward strand.
ACCTCGCATGACGTCATGCCATAACTTCTCCACTAATGAGAAGTGAGCAGTGTTAGCACGCGCACATCGATGTGCCTGCTGTCACTGCAGTTCCGAAAAAATGGACGGCTGTGCCGGGGCACAAAACAGAGCCCAATAGAGACCTGTTTCGAGGCCCCCTTTATAAAAAACTGCCGGTGCTCAGCACCAGTGAGACCCGGCCCACTTAAAGCGCTGGCTGCTGACTCATTGTATTCACCAGCAGTAGCGAGAGCGGCAGATCTCTTTCCGCCAAGGGAGCTATTGGCGCAAGGAGCGGCTCTGCCTACACTTGTAAGCACCAATGCTAAGCACTCGAGCTCTGACCTGCAGTCAGGGCTCGAGTCGGGGGACACACGGGTGTATGGCGTCCACCCACTCTTTTCACAGGGTGGATGCCATCCACCCTGCAAAGAAGTTGAGCCCCACTCTAAAATATGCTGAACTCGTCCCGGTGTAAGTTTGAGACACCGAGATTCATTCAGCAGCACCTGCTCGTTATCTGCTTTCCTTCCGAGCAGCAGGGCGCAGACGGTGAGGGGTGCTTTGTCCAGTATCCAGGGTGGGGGCTGCCTGTAGCCTCACACTTAGATGTAAATGCAGAGGAAGGGAAACCAAAGCAGCAGCTTGTTAACACTTCAAAGGCGCAAAAGAGAGGCAAGATTTTGACTTTGTTCTGACCCATACATAATATATATTCATGCACTGTAAGCATGTCAGATGCGTTACTCTGTCCCAGTGCAAAATAACAATTTAAATACAAGTATTTTTTATTTGGTTTACAGCGCTATTTATCCCAATGATGGTGTGCCTGATCACTTTACAGCACACAGACATATTATTTGTCAATAAATCACACAAGTTTGTAAATCTTTGTACAGGATGTGTTACATATGGCAGGGAAGTTTACTGGGTGTAGGAGTCACATATCATCCTTCATAGCTCACTGTGCTATACCAGAAGGATTACAATGCAACTGCGTGTAACAAAAGGATCTCTGAGTTCACAGCGAAAACCCACTTACTTGCCTATCTACATAAAATAAAATCTGCCATCTTCATGTTACATGATGTGCTTTGCATGAGGCGCATTAACTCTGTATGAGAGCTTTAAGTCAAAACTAGGACTAGATAAAAACAGATCATTCCATCAAATGTGTTAACCACCAGTCCGCTAAAGCAATCACATCTAAATGGAAATGCGCTGCACATGGAATATGTGAATATTACGCCTGGTGGGGTAGGCTGGCAGCAGAGTTAGTTTCTCAATCCTTGGGTAAAGGAACCGGTCACGTGCTGTGATGTCACTTCCAGTGACAGCAGGTGCCATGACGTTACTTCCTGTGATACTTCCTAACTTGAAGAGTCCCCCCCACTTCTTTTTTTATGACTAGTGCCCTGCTTGCAGTGCATGTAATGTTGTGGATAAATCGGCATTAAATTATCAGATCAGGCCTTTTACAAACATGGCAGTGACTTTGTGGTGGCACCTGATGATTGTGGCTGGCATTTTATATTTAATATATATGCGCTACGAGATGTTTACAGCGCTTGACTTGAGCAGAGCAGTGCTCATTTAAATTATAACTCCTAAAACTTCACCAGGAAACAAATTTGCAAGCAGAAACTGCAGCCAAGAACTTCTTTTTCTCAGGACCAATGTAAGAGCAGAGGAGACAAAGATTCCTTTCATACCCAGACGGGTTTCGCCTCTTCAGAATTCGTGGAATTGTTCGACAGAACTGGATCGTCCAGCCCGGCCCTTTAAAACACCTCGGGCGAAATCACAAGTGGAAATAGGACAGGGAGATGGGTATGGGAGATGGGTATGGGGGGTGGGTATGGGGAGTGGGGAGGGCACTTGGCTGTGCCCCCATGCATGCTCCGAGTTGAGGGTGGAGGACACGTCATACAGGAGATTGGGTACAGATTTAGGTAGATTCTGAAAATTTCTGGAAGGGGGAGTGGAGGGAGCTGAGTCTTCCAGCAATATGCAGAGTGTAGATGCAGGAGCCCTAAGAACAGGTGAAAAACAACAAAGCCTTGTTAACAAGTTTAAATGGTCTTTTAAAGACCTGTGAAGTACTAGGTGTAGCTGTAATAAGTAGGTCACCAGCCCAGGAAGCTGTCTCAGCCAGGGCTGACACCAGGGCCCGACTTCCCTTGGTGGGCATCGGGCGTTTACATCGGACTGACAGTTTTGGGGCCGGTTTTGGGCACCTGGGGCCGTTTTTGTTACCAGGGGCCAACAATTTCAGCCCCCTGTAACAAAATTGCCCGAAACAGGCACTCGAGGCGGCTGAGCTGTTTGCCAGGGCCAGTTTTGATTCCCAGTCCGGCCCTGGCTGACAAACATGACTGGAGGGGCGGGACGGGGGGAGGGAGGGTTGGGGGGGGGGGGGGGGGGGACAGGGGGCTAAAGCCCTGTGAGCCTAATGGGCGCCTGGTAGTGAGGTATTCAGACAAAATGCTTTCTTATGAAAGACAGGACATACGTGCTGATGGCCACCCATGCTCACTTGTGTCAGTCACCCTTGAAGATAACACTGTTGACAAGGGTTGCGCCATGACTCTCAGGTCTTCCTAAATGATAAAAAAGTGTTAGCACGTGCTGCAGCTGTGTCATTTATTTATTTATGTATTTATTTATTAGTTACATTTGTTAGGCGCACAAATTATCCCTACAGAGATCTCTAGGTGCTGTTGCGATGTGGAAGTAGAGAGGGATTCAACTACTGGGAGAAAAGCCAGGTTTTCAGGAGTTTTTTAATGTGGTGAAGTCTGCACATGCTTGAATAGATAAAGGTAGCCTATTCCAATGGTAGGGGGCCCGGAATGAGAAGGCGCTGCCTCTGTGCCTCATTGTTCTGATACATTTTGGCACATGGGCATAGAAGTAATCGATCACTCGACCAGAGCTGCTGCGCCGGGATATATGGTTGTAGTTTCTGCCTGAGATGGAGAGGGCCCTTCCCCTGCAGGGACTTGCATACCAGGCAAAGAAATTTGAAGACAGCACGTTTTTTAATCGGGAGCCAGTGAAGAAAATATAGAGAGGGCTCGGAGGGGGAAGATTTAGTATCAATCTAGCAGCTGAATTCTGCACTACCTGGAGCCTGGCCAAAAGGCCTTTACTACTCCACCGCAGGAGGGCATTACCCAAATCCAGGCAGCTCATTATCAGTGTTGGTACCAGTGTCTTCATCTCCTGTAGAGGAGTCCATTAAAAAACCTTTAAGGGTTTGCAGAATGCCAAAACAGGTACCAGACATTGTTTTGACATGCTTCTTCATGGAGAGCTGGTCATCCATTATTATTCCCAGCTTCCTTGCACATTTATTGGGGAAAGGTGGAGAGCCTTGCTCAGGAGGCCACCAGTCCTCTGCCCAAGCTGTCTGTGCCTTCCCAAACAGAAGACTCTCTGTTTTGGTCATGTTCAGTTGAAGACAGTTCTTGGATATCCACGAGGCTACTGTCAGTAAGCAGTGTTTAAATCTCGCTTTGGTCAGGTTGAGGTCATGGCCCATGGTGATGATCAATTGTGTATCACCAGCATAGGAAATGGTTTCAAAACCATAAGATCTAATGAGTTGTGGCAAGGGGGCCACATACACATTGAACAGTATCAGGCTCAAAATTGAGCCCTGTGGCACCACGTGTCAATAGAAAAAGGAGCTGATGTATACTCGCCCAACTGGACCTAGTTTGTAAGTTCTGACAGAAAACTGACCAGACATTCCAATGCTTTGCTTTGCCTCCGATACCAAACTCCCAAAGTCAATGCACTAAGATCTGATGGGAGATGGTATCAAATGCGGCTGAGAGGTCTAAAAAGAACTAACATGGTCGCCGATCCCTGATCTAATGCCAGTTTGATGGTGTCTGTGACCTCCACAGGTGCTATAGCAATGGGGCGATCCAAAAGCCACTGGGCCTGGGTAGATAGCCGTACAATAGGATTATGTCCCAGTGGAGATCAAATAAAACAGATAAATTAGTGAAACATTTTAGTCAATAGTATATAATCGAAGTCAGACACCACCATATATTCTTTCTAGCAATGGATATGCGGTGTGAGGCGTGAAAGCCAGATTGGGAACAATCAGGTAGATGATTAGATTCTAAATATGATGATAGTTGGGCGTTCACTGCGGATTCTAAGATTTTGGAGAAAAAAAGGGAGGAGGGAGATGGGTCTATAGTTTGTAAAATTCTGGGGGTCTGCTGTAGCTTTTTTTTTTAGAAGGGCATGATGTATGCTGGCTTCCATTTGCAGGGTATACTAGTCAATTTTAGGGAGAGATCACAGATCTGCGAGTGGAGTGCACAAAATAGGGCTAAAATAGTACTCCCGTAAGGAGGTGCTGGGTATCTCGGGACCCTGATTTTATCGAATTGATATGGGCTAGGGTGTGATCCTCAGTTATTGGGCTACAACTTTCCAATATGCAGACAGACGGAACTGCTTGAGATTCATGTGTGATGAAGCCTACTGAATTTAAGAATGTGTTATAGATGATGTTGATTTTTTGTTTAAAGTAGGCTACAAGATTATCACAGTGCGATAGGGATTTCGGAATCGTTTGATTGCTACTCTTAGGGTTTGTAAATTCTTTGAGGGTTATGGACAACGCCCTAGATGAGTTTTTTTGCAGAGTTTATTCTCTCTGCAATATGGGTTCTTCTGGCCAGATTACAATGTTTGAGATACATTCTCATAGCGATTTTATAGGCCAGTTTGCCCTCATTAGTTTTGCCCTTCCTCCAGATCCGTTTGAGTATCCTTACTCTGGTTTTCTCCTTCCTTAACGCTTCAGAATACCAGAGAGCCGGGCAGAGTGTCATAGCCGGAAGTAACATCAGGGAAGAACTTTATCGCTCAAAAAGGTAAGGTTTAAGTAAATCTTCCTTGAAGCGATTAATTAAAATCATTAAAACAAAAGTACAGTAAAATACACAAGGAGAGAACTAGTCCATGATAGAACATTAAAACATTTGTTTCATTACCAGGTGAATTCCTAACAATTATGTAAGCTAAAAAAGTTATTCAAGCTACTGTCTGGAACAATCAACAAATATATTGATCAATTAATAGAGCAAGGTGTCTTGTTTTTACATATTCATAACAATGCCTTTTAGAATTCAGATTTTTTTTGGTACTCCAGATGGAAATTAAATAACTTTTGCCCAGAATATGGGATATGTGCAATTCAAATAAAAGCCGGCAGCCATGTTTCAAGACTGCGTGTTATTTCAGAAATCAACAGTTTACAATAATGCACAAGGTATGTAAGAGATCCAATGGGTTTCAAACACAAATGGCACTTTTCCAGGAGTGTCTCGAACATTTACCAATGTCTTTTAAACCCACCTAAAAGTGAGCAGTAAAACCTGCGCCCTAATTATTTTGGGTCTCAAGGCTGGCCCATCCCACAATCCCAAATAGTTCTGGACCATCGTAAGAAGCGGAGAGACAATGGGAAGTCTTTGTCTCTACAAACTCCTTATAGATTAACCAATTGGAAATTATGATGGTTTTATGAGCCATTCGAGTTTAACGCATCATTTTATATTAGGTTTTAACAGGGTCGGATTGGCCATTTATCCCATTGGGCATTTCCTCAGGCCTGAGACCATTGGAGGCAAGTTTTGATGGCCCAGGGCCACTGCTGGCGCCCCAGTCCCTTTCACTTAGACAGGGAGGTCCCAGCATTAGCCAGAGCAAAATCAATGTTGGCTGTGTGATGTTTAAAAAGCATCTGTTAATGGCCCGCCGTTATTTGCTCCCCCAGTCTCGCCTTGCTTCTTTTTGACTTTGAGAAGGCGTTCAACACAATGGACTGGGCCTACTTGGGGCATGTACTACTGACAGCTGGATTCTGGCGCCGTTTTCGTGAGTTCAACCATACAACAATCCCACCTCACGAGTGCAGGTGAATGGTGTAATCTCTGATGTATTCCCTATGAGACGGGGTCTTGGCAGGGGTGTCCCATGCTCCTCTCCTCTTCGCATTGGCATACAAACCGCTGAAGCGCCTTCTTCATTGTGATGCCCAGGTGCCTGGATGGAGGTGGGATGAGGGGCATGGTGACTGTATAGCACTCTATGCAGACAAGGTCCTCCTTTACCTTGCAGACCCAGTGGTGAGCGGACCCCGCTGTCTTCGAATCCTCCAGCTTTTTACAGAAGCCTTGGGTCTCCATGTTAATGCAGCTAAGTCAGTATTGGTGCCTCTGACTCCTGGCCTTGACTGTATTGCGTGGCAGAATGAGATCCCTGTAGGCCATCTCAGCTTCCCCTATCTAGGTCGCTCTCTACCATGAACTCACCTGGTCCCTCAATCTCGAGCCCCTGGTGCAGAAGGCCAAAGAGGACCTCAATAAATTGCAGTCCTTTCTACTGAATGCGATGGGCAGAATTGTCCTGTATAAAATAATGATTCTGCCGAGGATCTTCTATGCCTTTTAGAATCTCCCGATACTCCTACATCGGCGCTGGTTCTGAGCTTTAGATAAAGTAGCATCCTCATTCCTCTGGCACAAATCCAGGCCTAGCCTGGCCCTTGCCCACTGTCAAGGTTCCCCATATGATGGAATCCTGAGAATGACCACCCTGTACCTTTAATACCTTGCTTCCGAACATTTGGTGGTCAACAATCGGGTTAACGGGGGATGGTCTGATCCCGCCTACTAGTTGGAGCTGACAATCCTGGGGTTTCCTCAAATTATGGCCATGCTTTTTGGATCTACGGGTGCCATCTCCACACCGTAGTAACCAAGTGGTATGCCTCACCTCGAGGGCAGCACCTGGACATACTGAGATGCTAAACTAATGCACCAAACCCCCTTTAGCATAGCACTTGGCTGTGTGAGGTAAAGCGCTGGAGGGCTTTGGGAAATGGGATCTCACTGGCATAACACAACTGGGCAACTTGTGGTCCGGGACCCATATCGATCCTTGCAGGAACTCCAAGATAATTATGCTAACAATTTTAAAAAAATACATCTGAGGCACTCACTTTGCACCCACATACCACATGATGCCCGCTCCCTCAGTTAGGTCTGGTGGAGGCTACGTTTCTTATGGGTGCGTTGGTCAAAGGAGGCATCTCTTCTCAAATCTACCGTACATTAATTATTAACACTCCAGGCACACTAGATTATCTCAAGATTTGTTGGGAGGGATGGCTGGGTCCCTTAGAGCAGGACGATTGGTGGGATGCAATGATGATGCTTAGGGTTGTTACAATTTTCTCTAGGCTGCGTCTGATCCAGACCTATATTTATTGCACCAGTCTCACACCAGCCAAGCTGCCCATGCAGGCCTTCTTTCAGAACCTACTTTCCTCCGTTGCACACATGACCCGGCCGACTTCTACCATATGGTGTGGCTGTGCCAGAGAATTTAGGAATTCTGGACTGCTGTGGTGAAGGAGTTGACAGACGTGCTGGGATTGGTGGTAAACCTTTCACCTCGGATGCTGTTGCTTGGGGTCATAGTGGGTTCTGGGGCTCAAGGGTGGACCAGGCATTCCTAGGAATAGACACCATTGTGGGAAAGTGAGATAAAGCTGCCCACTATAAAAACTCTGTCACAATGGAGATGACTGGTGTGCATAGCAGGAGAGACCCATGGATGAAGCCGAGGATTGTCCTTTGAAGCACAGTTGCATATGGGGGAAGTGGCTCGGACAGTCAGATTGAGCCCCACACCTCATTGTATTTATGCCTATGTCTCTTCTTTGAGTAGTCGTCCTATATAATATCTTACTTGCTCGTATTGTGGTTAACTGCTATGTATAAAGCAGTACTATCCGAGTGTCCTATTGTGCACAACTCAAAAATTGTTTATAAAAAAAAGCATCTTTTAATGACGATCTGGCTAGATAGTTGTTGCGCGCGGCCCGATTTGACCTGAAACCAACCTCCTGCATATCACACCTGAATTACTCTATGTAACACAATATTAATTTTCCACTCTTGTATTTTTCTCCATAAACCCCTGATCTCACCATCGAAGGCTGCCAAGTAATATATTAAACATACAAAGATCTTTGCCTCGATGGTATGGACATAATTATGTGCCGGTACATTTAAAGCCATAATGTTATCCATGGTGCCACACTGGGTACAAAAACTTGTTTTTGGAAATGGAAGCAACTATTTGTCTTTCACGCAAGTCTCAAATTCATCCAAAAGGATCTATTCATAGCCTTTGGCCTCAACATCAAGAAGAACAAATAAGTAGATGTTTTTTGGGATCATCAAATGTGGCCCCTTCCAAGAATCAGGGGTGGCAGTCCGTTCGAATGCAGAACCGTAAAAAGAATTTCATAAATTCAACCAAAGTTGATTTGTGTCTTAAACAATAAAACCAGGAGGCATTTTGGACTTTGTCACACCATTTGTTCAGCAACTTACAACAGGTTTACCCACTCTTTCTTTTTTTATCACAGTACTTGTTTGAGATACGATGGTCCATATAACTTGTGAGATAAATGGCTCCTTCAACGTGGGTCCTGTTTGCAAAGATTCAAGAGCAATATCCAGCTTACCTTCCTGACATTGTTCACCATTAAGAGATGCAGTATTAAGTTATTAAGGAAAATCCCAAAATGCCTTTGAGCTTTAGTCGGCGTGATTTTCAAAAACAAACAGAAATTATTGGAAAGCCATGTGCATATGACTAATAACACAACTTGAATGAGTGATGTTGTTTATTCACATCCTCATTTGTATACATTTTATGTATATTCTTTATACAAGTAAACGTTGTGCCCAAAGTGAGGCGAAAAGGAAGGGGGGAGGGAAGTGGTAAGTGATTCGTAAGGATTGAGGTTGTGTAAAGTAGTATTCAAAAGTCAGATGTGGTCACACAAACCATTTTTTGGTTGACAACACATGGGCATGTTATTATAGCCCCATAAATCTCTAACAATTGTGAAATCCTATCCCATACAATAAAACACAGTAGCAAAGATCTGTTGATTGTGGGTAGGTGTTGTAAAGATGGAAAGTGATGTTTCGAGTCCCTGACTATTACGAAACTCGATCTATCACTCACTGCGATGCTATGCGTCCGTCTCTCACGCGTCTGTCGTGAAGAGTACGGGCGGGGCGGGGCGGTGTCTCCTCCTTTCAAAGAGCTTTCGGCGCGAGCATCTGCAGCAGCTCAATGCTAGCGGAGCACCGTGCTGATGAAATGGAAAGCAGACTAATCTGCCGGTTGAGGGGAAAACGGTCAGTGGAAAGAGGAGATACTAGGCCCCTAACTTGTGAATGTAAAGAGACTCGGGCCAAAATTGTGAATGTAACATGTCCAGAAGCATAGGACAACAGTGTTTTTGAAGGCTTGGGGTGTCGTAGGTTTTTTTTTTTTTTTTTTTTAAACATTTTTATTGATTGCAAGAAATGATATAATTCATTACAATTCCATTCGATACTTAACATACAAATACAATTAATATGAGCAACAACAAAAACTGAGGAATGCCAACAACATATACTTAATTATTAAGCCAATATTTCACATTAGCTCTACTATTACAATAATAAACTACTAGAGCAGATAGACAAATTTTAAACTAACCTAAATCATACACCTTGGCCTTCAAAAAAGTGCATCCATATCCTTTCTTTTCTCAGAAGAGCTTTAGGGCCCCTAAGTTTAGCTAAAGCAAATTCCATAGTTCTAATTTCGTAAACCAAAGCTAACCAATCAGCTACATTAGGGGGTTCTTTAGAAATCCAGCCCCTGGCTATTGTTAATCTTGCACATGCTAGCAAAATCGTTAAGAGATCCTTATGGGGATAGTTCTTTTCTTGGATGTCTAATAAAACCATTTGTACTGTAAGATCCGATGAGTTTATCTGGTTGAATTGAAGATGGTAAGATATGCGGTTCCAAAAATTGGAGAGCGCAGGGCATGAGAATAACATGTGTTCAATTCCAGCCGCATCCGTATTACATTTAGCACACCTAGATTTCTCTGTCAATGAGTTACCATGTGTCCAGCTGGATATTCTTTGCGGCGTATAATACAATTCCGTAATTGTCCTATATAGCTGCATTTTCAACTTAGAGGAGTGAACTATTTCACTTAAATGAGTTAGGGCATTTCCAATCTGTGCAGAATTTATGTTTTGGTTTAATCTCCGAGACCATTTGGCTGCGATTTGAATAGTGTTTTCGCCCTTCTCCTTAATAAGCCATTGATATCCCAACCTGATTAATGATTTAGTTTTTTCTGAGTAAATACCTTCAATAATATCAGATTGTTTAACTTGCGTTATTTTCAGTTTATTACAGAAAAAATCTCTTAGTTGTCTATATTTAAAATGCATGTCATCCGTAAGCCCGTTAGTAATTTTTAGATTCTCGAAGTCCCTCAACCCAGTAGTACAATAAAGATCTCCTAATGTGGTTATATCCTGTCTAATCCATCGATTACCCACACCATCCGAAAATATGTCAGGAAGACCCGGATTGTTCCATAATCTAAGTTCAGTATTGAAAAATGAACTATTACTAGTGTGCAAAATTTTTTCCCAAATTCGTATGGCATGTTTTGCAGTCTTAAACTTTACTCTTTTGAAATAATTTGGATCATGGACCCGTAATAGAAATTGATTAGCATCTGCCCCCAACATGTATTGATGAAAAAATAAAGAGGGGGTGTTTTTTAATAGGCTCCTGGTGCGTAAAAGAAAAGTAGCTAAAAAATAACGATTAAAACCCGGCAACGTTAGACCCCCTTTAGAGATTGGAAGTGTCAAAAATTTTACCGCCCTTCGTGCTTTTTTATACCCCCAAATAAAGCTACTACAGATGCCATCCAATTTTCTAAAAAAAAGCTTGTTTGGTTGAAGCGGTATGGCTCTGCACAGATAAAGGAACTTAGGTAAAATTTTCATCTTTATCAAGTTTAATCTCCCTAACAAACTCAAAGGTATCTTGTGCCATTTTTTAAAACTCGCAGCCGTATCTTTAAGGAATGACCCATAGTTTATTTCCACAATTTTCTCCACTTTGGCAGTAAGCTTAATACCTAAGTATACGGCTTCATTACAGGTTTTAAAGCTACATGTAGCCGGAGTATAGTTAAGTATAATTTGGGTTTTGTTAACATTTAACTTATACCCGGAGATTTTCCCATACTTATGTGCTTCTTCTATAATTGCGGGCATAGATTTACAAACATCCGATGTATATATTGCGATATCATCCGCAAAGGCAGTTAATTTAAGAGTTATATCCCCATGTTGAGCTGGAGTTATATTGATTTGATCATTTAAAGCATTTAGAAATGTTCTAGAGATAGAGCAAATAATAATGGGGAAAGAGGGCATCCCTGTCTTGTACCTCTTGCAATCTTGAAGTTGTCAGAATCTATACCTCCATAGCTGATCACGGCCCGTGGATCATCATAGAGAGATTTAACCCAATCTAAATAAATACCATTTATGCCCATTTTAATTAATACTGTCCACAGATATTCCCACCCCACTCGGTCAAATGCTTTTTCAGCATCTAACATTATCATACCGAGTGGGGTGTTAGTCGTTTCAGCTACATCCAAAGCAGTTATGGAAGTATTAACATGCAATGTAGTATCTCTACCAATCACAAAACCATGTTGTTGGGGATTGACAATATCCGGCATATGGGGTGCTAGCCGATTAGCTAAAATTTTTGAAAAAATTTTCACATCAGAGTTGAGTAGAGATATGGGCCGATATGAGCAGCACTCTTTTTCCGGTTTTCCCTTCTTCAGGAAAAATATGATTTTAGCAAGTTTCCATGAAGGTGGTGATTGTTTAGAGACAGTAATTGAGTTAATAACTTTTTGTAGTAGTGGAGCCAGCTCTTGATAACACAATTTATATAGTTCCCCTGGTATGCAATCTTCACCTACCGCCTTACCTAATGGTAAATGATCGATAGCCAATTTGATCTCCTCAGTAGTAATATCAGAGTTTAATTGCTGAATTACTTCGTGATTTAATGCTCGCGATGGTCTTAGGTATTGATCTAGATATTTTACAACCTCTGCTTCGTTCGATGGCTCCTCTGGGGTATATAAATGTTGATAAAATTTAACAAATTGATTTAATATTTGGTCCTCTAGTCCATAAATCACTAAATCTGATCCGATTATTTCCTTTATTCTAGTTTTTGCTTTTCTATCTGCCGTTTTAAAAGCCAATACTTTTCCTATACAGTCACCACCTTCATATTGATCTAACTTGTATTTATGTAGTTTAACCGCATATCTTTCTCTCAGCTCTTTTCTAAGTCCAGCTTGCAATTCCACCAGTTGTGCTCTAAGCCCCTCAATATCGCTTTTTGAGTGCGAAGTCGCTTCAGCCAATTGTGTTTCCAGGTCCAACAATTTAGATGTCTTATCTTTATTTTTATTATAATTTTCTGCATTGAGCCTGTATACATATTGTTGGACACACCCTCTAATGCTACACTTACAAGCATCCCATACCATATTGATACTAGCAGTATCAACATTTAGCTCAATAAATTCTTGTATGTGTTTTTTAATTAGTGAGATGAATGTGTGGTCAACTAGCAAATGTCTAGGAAAAGTGAACTTTCGTGGTTTTACATTCCGATTTTCCAAATTAACCTCCAAAAGAAGAGGATTATGATCCGATGTGACTTTGGGACAGATTTCAATCGCACACTTTTCTAAAATATGTTGCGAGGCCCATACCATGTCAATCCTAGAGCATGATCTGTGTGGGGCAGAGTAGTAAGTAAAGCCGGGCACCCTGGGATGTTTGGACCGCCATAAATCTCTAATGTTGTTTAATCTTGCAAGCTCTAAAATTGCAGCTCTTACTTTATACATTCGTTTAAAGTTCATTGACCCCGTAGAGTCTATTTTATAGTTCATAACAGTTAAAATCTCCAGCAATCATGGTTTCCCCTTCCCACTCTAACAATTCTAAGCTTAGGTCTTCATAGATTTTAGGTTTATCAATATTTGGGCCATATACCACACATAGTACCAGCTTAACCTTCACTCCTTGCATCTGTGCTATTACCCATCTACCTCTGTTATCAGAGGCTGTTTTAATTATCTCTATTGGGAGCGTTTTTTGTTTTAAAATAGCGACCCCCCTTATAGTCTCATTTAAAGAAGTACAAATAACCAATTCATAGCCTAGTTGGGTTAACACCTTTCTGTCTTGGTATTTTATATGAGTTTCCGTCAGCAACACTATATTAGGGTTATACAGTTTAATCTCTTCCTGTACTAATTTTCTTTTGCTTTTACTGTTTAGGCCGTCTACATTCCAACATAGGATTCTTAACTTAAGCATTTATTTGATATAAATCGTAAATATGTTGTTCTCCTTTTCCTCGATACGTTTTACCTTCGTTACCTTTTCGTTTCTACGTTTATTGAGCAAAAATATATCAAATCTTGCAATCATGTTTTTTACCTTTTTCGCCACCCCCCACCCACGACACCCGTTGCCACCCCTGCCCATGTGGCAACCCCACCCCCTCCCTTGCGGCTCCCTGTTTCTTGGGGGGGAGCTCCCCTCTAGCGTTGCTGCCGCTAGCGTGGCAGCGCAGTGAAGAAACATGTATGAGTGGCTGCACTAGCCATATTTAATTCATGCCTACTTGTGTCTTACAGTGTCTATATTCAATTCAATTCGAACCCAAAAAAAAAAACAAGAAAAAAAAAGAAGAAAAAGAGAGAAAAAAGGGCAGGAGAAAAAAAAAACCGAGAGAGAAGGAGAACATATATAAGCATATCACTGTATACAAGCCAGTCCCTTTAGAAATTTGCACAAAGATGCAACCCTAATTTTCTTTTTCTTTTTGATTTCTTTTTTCGTTGTCCCGTGAAAATTACTACAAGGAACTATGATGGAGATATGTCAGAATCTAGGAGGAGTAACAAAAGAAATCGAGGACATCAAATCACAAATAGTAGAGGTGGAGGAAGATGTGAGCCAAACTACATTAACGGTCAAACAAAATACTTCAAGAGTTTCCCTTCTGGAAGCCAAAGTGGAAGATTTGGAAATAAGGCCCGGAGACAAAACCTTAGACTTTTCGGAATACCTGAAGGAATTGAGGGGTCAGATCCGAGAGCCTTTATGGTTAAACTTTTTCAAAGGGCCTTCTTGGACCTCGCGGACTGGGACTCCCAACTCCAGAGAGTACATAGACTTCCACTAGTTCAAAGAAACACTAATAGTAAATTTCCGAGACCCTTTTTGATTTATTTCGGTAATTTTCTTTTGAGACAAGCAGTAGCACTAAAAGCAAAACCTAATAACCCTGTTACTGTTGATAACTTCACTTTTTTTGTGAAGTCAGACTTAACTAAGGCCACCATGGATAAACGTTGGGAACTTCGGAAACTGATAGATGCCTTTAAAAATCTAGGATGCTTGGCCTATCTTCAAGAGCCCGCTCGCCTTAAAGTTATTCGGGATGGGCAAGTGGTCTTCTTCACTGACCCCATATCTGCGGAACAATGTTTGGAAAAATTTTCACGGGGTGTCGTAGGTTTTATTACATTTTATTTAAATGGGCAGAAGGTCATACGAACATAACCAGCGTGAACAACAACTAGGGAACTTGCATGGTGGCATGCATGTAGGACATGATGCCTTATATAAGAAACATCATAATATACAATTTCAAACCATAATAGCAGTGGAATTTAATTGTGTTCATCTGTAGTTGACCTGCAGAAGGATATAGAAGGACAATACTGCACAGAGAAGTTAAAATTACAATTGAGCAAACTAATTCCAGATTACATTAGTGTAGACATGCTAACTGGGTATAGCTGACATCCTGTTCATTCAAACCGTCTTGAATAGTGTCAAAACGGGTCATCCATTTGCTTTCTCTCAGGGTAAGGATCGCACTAATATTACCTCCCCTCGGGCCTAGAGATACCTTTTCGAGTACCACCCATTTTAAATACTCAGGTGTGGGATCAACTGTTTTACAGTGTTCGACCAGGGGTGCACCCTGAATGTCACACCTTACTCTGCTGTGGTGTTGGAGAATGCGTGCTTTTATCGGGTTTGACCTATGTAGGCCAGACATCACGGGTATGTGATGCAGTAAATCACGCAACTGGTGTTGCAGTTAGTGAATGATCCAAGGTCTATTTTATGGTGTCTGCTTTAAACTGCTTGGTTTGTATGGTGGTTTCACAGGCCTTACACTGGCCGCATCCGAAATGACCAAAAGTCGCCGGCAAATTCCACAGTGATTGCAATGTCTGTGTTTCCAGGGTGTCCAGGAAAGAACAGACCACATGATCTCTTATGCTTTTTGCCTTCTTGAAGGAGTGCATCAGGGGATCGTGTTGGCCGATGTCATCAGCAATCCAAGCCCAATGCTTATTGATGATTTTGCGAATCGCATTGCTTTGCGTACAAAAGATTGTGACACAAATCATCCTCTCTAGGGTCGCATCATTATTCTCTTTTGTGGTGAGAAGTATATCCCAGGGACTATACCATGCTCGCTTTTGTGCTCGTTTGACCAGTCGCCTTGGGTAACCTCTGTTCAGGAGTCTAAATGTCACATCTTCCGATTCCTTGAAGTAGTCGCCTTTTCTCGTGCAATTGCGGCGTATTCGCAAGAATTGGCCTACTGGTAAGTTGTCCCTCACGCCACGGGGGTGGTGACTATTGTACTGTAGTAAATAGTTCTGTTCGGCTGGTTTGCCGTACAGTGTAGTACAGAGTTTGTTATCTTCATGGAAGATGGTAATGTCTAGAAAATCAACCTTATTGTTGTCTGACTCTAGTGTGAACTGAATGTCTTCACTTTGCTGGTTCAGCAAATAGTGGAATGAATCCAAAACGACCTTAGTGCCTGTCCATAACATGAGCACATCATCGATGTAGCGTCTCCACCATATGATGTGGTCTCGATGAGGGTTATTGTGGCTTAAGACATGCTTTTGTTTAAAATCATCCATGTAAATTATCACCAAATCCGGCGCGAAGGCTGCCCCCATCACGACGCCCTTGGTCTGAAGGTAAAAGCAATCTTGAAAGATGAATAAATTCTTAGACAATGCGATGGTCAGGAGTGCAATGATAAATTCTGTCGGTACAGCCATGGGTGCTGGTCGCTTGTCTAATACCTTGCGAATAACTTTAAGAGCCTCAGTCTGCGGGATGCTGGTATACAAAGAGACTATGTCACATGTAACTAGTAACTGTTCTTTAGGGTCAAACTGCCGACCATCCACCAGTGGAATTGTCTGAACTGTGTCTCTTAAATACGTCTCTGTTCCTTCAGCGATTGGTTTGAGAAATACGTCAATGTACTTGCAGAGAGGTTCCAAGATGGAACCACATACGGATACGAATGGTCGTCCTGAAGGTTCCTGCATGCTCTTGTGGATCTTCGGAACAGTATATATTGTTGGTAGACGTGGATTCTTCTGGTTCAGGTATTTGAATTCATGTTCGCTGATAAAGCCTTGATCATTGCCTCTCTTGGTTAGATTATAGATCTCCGTTGCCACGTCCTTAGTGGGGGTCACTGCGTAGTTTCTGGTAACTTACGCCATCATTGAGTTGTTGATTTTCTAGACATTACCAACTTCCATGAAGATAACAAACTCTGTACAACACTGTACCGCAAACCAGCTGAAAGGAACTCTTTACTACAATACAATTATTACTGAGAAGTCTTCCCAATACCCGATAACAAAGATTGTGCTAAACTATTGAGGTATTTTGAACACTTTGCTTACCCTTTTGGGATGTTTTGAGTATGCGCTAGTCTTCGTGGGTATGTGCCAATTATGACCCGCTTATGTATTCGCCTATTTGTAGGATTATACATGCTCTGTGTATAAGGAGCCCACGGGCCTATCTACTAGCCGCAAAGGCTGCCACTCACTCAAGGTGGCATTTTGGTAAATATTCCATTTGCGTTTTTACTTTTTAATAAAAAGGTGATATTTTTCGTTAGCTCATTTATATTTTTTTAACTATGGGTGACCCACCCCTCACATCATGCACTAGTCCTGATGAAGACCCCACAGTAAGGTGCCAATCAACCTACATTGACCAGGGGTCGAAACGTCGACTTTCCATCTTTACAACACCTACCCACAAACAACAGATCATTGCTACTGTGTTTTATTGTATGGGATAGGATTTCACAATTGTTAGAGATGTATGGGGCTATAATAACATGCCCATGTGTTGTCAACCAAAAAATGGTTTGTGTGACCACATCTGACTTTTGAATACTATTTTACACAACCTCAATCCTCACGAATCACTTACCACTTCCCTCCCCCCTTCCTTTTCGCCTCACTTTGGGCACAACGTTAACTTGTATAAAGTATATACATAAAATGTATACAAATGAGGATGTGAATAAACCACATCACTCATTCCAGTTGTGTTATTAGTCATATGCACATGGCCTTCCAATAATTTCCGGGATTGCCCGGTGCCCGCTACGGTCAGTCCGGGCCTGGAGAGACTGCAATACAGTAAGTGTGGTCATAGTCACCACGTTATCTGCTAATCCTCAGTTCTGTGACATGTACAACAAAGAATGTATTAAATGTGGGCTCCAAGATCACTTTGTGCAGGTTAGTAGCAAAATAACATATGAGAATGGTGGATGCAGTTGAAGAAGAAAATGTGGATAATCTAGTCCTATTGATAATCTGCAGATCTAATGACAAGCCCGCATACAAGTTAAACATTCAAAATCACATTACTGAATGCATGGGGGGCGCATGGTTGTCCATCATTAATATTTTATTTATTTATGTTATTTATTTAAGAAGTTTTCTATAGTGCTGGCCAGACCCCGGGGTATCGTAGCGCTTTACAGTAGAACAACAACAGATAATCAACCGATACAAAATAGAGGAGGAACATAAAACAACAAATGGTCTGATTGTTTTGAATGTGGCTTCTCACCAATAAGCCACACCCAAACACTGCACTCCCACCTGGAAGGCAAATGTATCATTACACCTTTGAATAATATACAGTTTTAAGCATGTCTTACTACCCCTGTCACAACAAGACTGCAACACAAAACAAACAGCACCTTTGGAAAAGGAGTTTTATTTAACAAAATGCAAAGACTATCCCTTTTAGAATAAGGCGTGGAGTTTATTACATAATACTCTCTAAACAAAGGCTGTCTCAGATACCAAATGCATAAGATTCAAATATATGTAGCAAACTTATAATCTAAAGGCATGAATCAATAACTGAGCAAACTATAATACTGATTAATAAACAAGCAATAACTGATATGAGATAAGATACACTGGATGTCCTGCAAGAGATCAGAAAGATATATATACAGAGTAGAGGATCACTCTGGATGTGTACCTCCCACACCACAAAGAAAACACCTCAAACGATCACAGCCACTGGCTCACATCACAACGGCAATGATCACAAAACTCAATACATAACCTGATGCATACACTGCCCACTTCTGGCTGGAGGATGTCTTCACACAGCCGGGGATCAGAGCTCAGCAATCGGGGTTCAATCCGAGATACACGTCTGCCCTCACTCGGAATCCAAACTCCCAAGCTTCAACTTCCAACTTCCACCAGACCAGTAGAGGCTTCCCCTTTTAATACAAGTGAAAACGTTGGTTGAAGCTTCTAGCAAGCCCCGTCTCCTTTTCCCATCAGATTCCGTACCACTCCGTGCCCAGGACACAGCATTGGTTGATCAGGCCTTTGCTATGACTTCGAGAAGGAGCCTGTACATTCGTCTGATAAGAACCAGTCTCTACTAGAACTCAGAGTGCAGCAAACAAGTGAAAGCAAAACATCACTTCTCACCTAGAAAGGCTCAGATGGTGGAGTCACTTAAGCATAGGCAACTAATGCAAGATGGCATAAGATTATGCCAAAGCCAATAGGCAAGCCCTGCCATTAAGCAAGATAAAGTCAGAAAACAGAATGGTCAAAGCCAATAGTAAGAACCCATAATTTTCACCAATGCACATTCCTGCACAACTGCACACCTTCAAATACACATCCCACACGCTCTGCTCTTGGCAAGACTGTTCCACTCAGTAACAGCTCCCACTGAAAGACTGCAGAACAGAAGAGAAGCAGGCAAATGCATGACCATCCTACATTACGGCTAAGGTAAAAAAAACACTAAAATCAATTAAAATGGTAATAGTTGGAGGTCATCATAGTGTGCCAGACTACAAAAGTGGCTCTTTCACTACACTGAGTCAGCATAAGGTGGTCTGACAAAACCTCAGGTATTATCAAAAGAATGGTGTAAAGTTAGGTGGGTACTTCTAAGCTAAGATTTTCTGTGTTCAGGGCCTCACCTAGGTACAAAAGGATGCAACTCGGACTAGAATCCGCTTCTTTGGGTTTCACCATTTAATGCACAATCTGTTCCATTGCTTTAAAGGCATAATTGCTTTTCAGGATCGTATTTTAGTGTTTGGAGGCCAGGAGTCACAACATGATGCAGCACTTGATAAAGTATTGTCTGTTCTACGAGAGTGAGATAGAACCTTACAAAAAAGATCAGTGTGTGGTTAAGAACAGGAAAATTTAGCGTCTAGAACATGTGATTTCCTAGGGAGGGGATTTGGCACCATAAAAAGCTGTAGCGGTTATAGTTAAGGCTCCTCCACTCACCAACAAATAAGAGTTGTTGTTATTCTTCAGGCTTTGGCAGTGCCATGTGAATGAAGTTCTTAAGAATTATGAAAACAAAGCTGAGGTTTTGAGACAGTTCTTAAAAGAATCACTGTAGCAGTGGAACAAACAGAGGCAACAAATCATCTAAAGAAATTGAAATGATATTGGTTCAGTCAAAGCATTGAAGTGTTTTAATCCAAATATTATGTTCACTATTTATGTTGATGGAAAGGGTATAAGGGCAGTATTAAGTTAACATGACCAAAAAGTTGACTATACTGTTGCTTTTGCAGCCAGACCTTAAAAACCAGCAGAATGTGACAATTCAGCCATTGAAAAGGAATCTTTAGTGTGCACATGGGCAGTGGAAAAAGTCAATTTATTTGGTGGGAATGGGTTTGTGATTCAGTCTGATCATAAGCCCTTGATTCAAATTTTGACTGGGGAAAAGAATGTTAATTGCTCAAAACGATTAGTCCATTTAGCTTCTTGAATTAATAAATACCGATTTGATGTTCCGCACATTCAAGGAACAAAATATATGTTGGTGAATCATTTCTCCCATCTGCCAATCGAGGTTCAGGGGAAGATAGTGTTGAGGATGAACTGGAGAACTGTGTTATCGCCAGTGTTGGTGTGGATAAGAGTAGAGCTGGTGACATCAGCGAAGACGAACAGTTAGAACGCATGAGCTGAGACCAGGTGGGCCTAAAGCAAGAAGTTTGTCAGAGAATTTACAGGCTTATTAGAAGGTGAGGGATAAAAGGTAGCAGCCGCTCTCAAACCCAAGTAGTGGGTAGGCGGGGTGGGGGGACAGGACGATGACATAACACACAACACAAATAACTTACTTGCTGCATCGCCGCTCCTCTCTGGCTCCAGTGCTGGTACTGGCTCCCAGGCTCCCCTGCAGCCAATCCAGACACAGCTCTCATGGTGCTGAGAGCAATATCAAGATTGACCCAAGTGCCCTCAATTTGCTCTCCCAGGGAGACTAGCCAGTGCAACTCAGGTTGAAGACAGCTCAGTGTGCAAGTCGATTACGCCATCTATCAAACGGCTGGCCAAACAGACATGCGCACTAATAGCAGTGCTTACTCGGCCGTCATAGGAAAATAAAACAATAAACATATGTATTCGTTTTTTTCTCACCATGTTTTGAGGCTGCTGCCGGCGGGGCTACGCTCCTCAGCCTTAGTGGAGGAGCTGGCACTGGGGAGAAATGGTCTGTGTCTGTGTCGAATTTACAAATTACTGTGTTGTATTTACAAATTATTTCCTCCTATGGCTTTGATACATAAAGTAACGCATCGTGCAACAGAAGTTTTGGTGGCCTGGCATGGATTCTGCTGTGGATGCTTTGGTGCAAGAATATGAAATTTGTTCCAATGCTGCTAAATCGTTGATTATAAATTAAGCCTGTCTTGAATAAGTAGAATTTCCCATGAAGCAGTAGCATGCCCTGGTTATGGGGTTTTAATGTCCATTTTCAAACCTTGAGCCAGAAATGACGTATTTGATTATTTTAACTGATTATTACACCCGCATGTTCTTGTGGAGGTTTGCTGATGAGACTACTGCTCATGTTGTGATATCAAGATTTTAGAAAGCTAACAGGCAGTGATAACCAGTGATAACTGCATTCTGTTCACATCTGTTCACATCATGAGAGATAAAGGAATAGTTGTCAACTAGTGGTTTTCAGCACAAGTAGATTGTCTTGTGTCGCCCAAAAACTAATAGTTTGGCAGGGAGGCCTAACCATATTTCTAAAAAGTGTATACAATGGGCTATTGGTGCCAATGTGGATGTCTAAGGAAATGCAATTCTTGACTTGGGGCTATTGAACTACCACTTGTACTGTCACCAAGGAGTCTCTTTTCTTCTTGACATAGGCAGGGATCCATCTTCAACTTTGTGCCATGCTTGGGTGCTGTTATGGTATGATAAACTTTGTATGGAAGAGAAGAATCAGTGTAACATAAAAGTCTTTGAAGAAACGATACAGACAAGTCGCGTGAAGTGTAACTGTTATCATGATACTAAGCCAGGAGTTCTCAAGGTCTGTGTGAACTCGGATGATCTAGTCAGAGTAACAAAGCGGAGTCTGCAAGCTAAAAGGTCATGAAAATATTATAAGCAAAGGGATTAGAGTTAGAAAACATCCAGTGTGTCTGAAGGATGGTAGATGGTGGAATGTGAATAGAGACTGCAAGTTGGCTAATGTGCCCTAAGGGAAGTGGAATAGAGCATATGATTCACAGACTTTGTGGGTGATTTGTAGGTACACCAAGCATTCTGAAGCTCCTACTGTGGGTGAATGATAGGGTGGCGAGTGGGAGATGTACGAGCTGATGCTGGCACAGGCGGTTCATTAAGGGGGTTTAACACCTTGAGTCACCTGTTTGGGTAGGCCAGTTTAGACGCCTGTTAGCCTGCAGGGGTTTAATCTTAACTGATTTATTTTGAACACAGACTGATGAAGAAGTTTATAGTTTTATTTCTTTGCTTTGAACATTTCTACATCTAAGTGAGCAAATTCTCTGTCTTTTAGGAAAGGAGAAGTGCTGTGATGACTTAATGGAACCTCACACATCAGGATGTTCTGATGCAGAAGGTATGTGTAATAAAAGGGCATGTCCTGAAGGTTACGACAAGTGGTGATTCAGGACAGGATGATGCACCGTTCTCTCTGACAGAATGTTATGTTGTGTGTATTTGTATAGCACACTATCACCCAGGAGGGTATCCTCACACATGTGAGCCTAGCACTGCCTATGGAAGGTTGGCTAATTAAAAAAGCCATGTCTTCAGCTTCTTGCGGAATCCAAGAAGAGAGGAGGAGTCTCTGATGTGGAGTTGAGGGCCGTTCTATGCTAGAAGTGCAATGCATGAGACCGCCGATCCTCCTGATCTGGTTTTGTGTATGTGTGGGATGTGTGCGAGTAGGAGTCCTGCGGAGCGGAGGTGACTGGGTGGTTGGTGGAAGGAGATGAGACCGTTCAGGTAGGTGGGGCCTGAGTTGTGTAGTGCCTTGAGTGTGGGTGAGGAGTTTGAAATGAGTACATTTGTGTATCGGGAGCCAGTGTAATTCCCTGAGGTGCGGTGTGATGCATGTTCTATGTGGGAGGATGAGTCTGGCTGGCAAGTTCTGGAGAGTTTGTAGTCTTCTAATGAGTTGCTTGTAATCCTGGAGTACAGAGTGTTGTCATAGTCTAACTTGCCGGTGACTAGGGCGTGAGGGAGAGTTTTCCAGTAATGCTTGGGAGCCATTTGAAGATCTTTTTTTAGCATCTTCAGAATGAGGATGCAGGATGCTTTTATGCGTTGACTTGTGCGGTCATGTCCAGTTTGGTTGTATGATGGAACCATGCATGCCATTTCTACATATGCCTTTACAATGCCATAAACACAACGCATGTATCATTATCACATATGCATTTACAATGTACATTTTTACAACGCATATGCCTTTATCAGGCATTCCTTTACCACGAAAAATCAGTTATAAAGGCATGGTTGGTAAAACATACGTGCTCAGTATTTGGCATAAGTAGTAAAGGCATGGTAGAGGCTGGGGAAGCAGTAGCACAAAATTAACGTCTGGGTTAAAAGCATGGCAGGCATGCTAACAGCTTGGGCACACTGGCATGGCTGCAGAGTGCAGCAGACTAAAGGTGGACGCTGAAGTAGGAATTAATCTGGGGATACAGACAGCAGGGTGATGGAAAAACACTCAAGTGGATGGTTCTTAGTGGAGTCTAGCCTCTTACGGAGCTTGCTCTTCTTGGCCATGGAATCATGGCTCCGCGGGGGTTGCAGAATACCCGCCTGCGCTCCCGGAGGTCAGTCTGAGGCACTGCTGCTGCAGTGGTTCTGTAGCTGCTGTCCATTTATGCAGGAGAAGCTCTGCACCAAAGTTCATCCCAGGCCGGGCTGCACCGCCTCTCACTGTAGCAGCAGCTATCAAGATTAGGGCCAAACCTGGAGCCATCGCCATCTGCGCAGTGTACGTCATCTAAAGTGGGAATAAGGAGTAGTCAGGGTCCAGTGAATGCAGACACAGGTGGTGTGTGAGTGAAGGGACTTCCAGCAGACATCTTGGAAAGCAGCTCTTGTATGTATTTTCAACAGACGAAATTACCTTTTTTGTTTTTTGGTTAACAGTGCGATGACGCCACAAAACTTACATAACACTGTATCTAATCCTGTTTTCCTGCAAGCTCAGCAACTTCGAGCCGACTGGTCCTCGATTTCCATGCAGCCAATCCTCAGCATGAATGCGGTTTGCGGTCCCTCGTGGCACCAACTTACCTTGTTTTTCCAGTTGAGCGCACACATATGCCTTTACTATTCTAAAATCTTTACCATGCATATGACTTGATCACATGCCTTTAGAACGAAATTTCTTGTAAAGGCATGAGATGCATGTCATCACAACGCATGCTTTTACTCCGCATGCCATTACAACGCAGTTTTTACAAAGCAAGTCGTAATGGTAGTGCGGAGTAAAAGTTGCATTGTAGAGGATGTTTCCCAAAGACACGTGTGGTAAAGGCAGATGTGTGGTAAAGGCATGCGTGCTAAAGACATGCATGATAAAGGCATATGCGTGGTAATGGCATCTTTGTAACAGTCACGAGTGGTAATGACAGAGTTGTTATGGTTGTTTCCTGTCCAGTATGCAGTCTATAATTATTCAGAGGTTCTTGGTTTGGATTCTGGGTGTGGGTCCGATTTCAGCCAGCCACCAGCTGGAGTCCCATAGTGAGGCGTTCTTATCAAAGATCACTACTTCTGTCTTGTCAGCAGAAGCCGCTGCCACTTAACATCAGTGGGGGGTGGGGGAGGGGAGGACGCTGGGGGGCAAGGTGGCGCCGACTCTCGGTCCACTTCGCCCACTTTCAGGACTCCAGGGCAGGAAGCAGGAACAGGAAGCACCCAGGCTTCCATACGCCCCTATCCAATCACGACTCTGCTGATACCAGCATTGTAATTGGCCCGGAGCACAGTGTTTCGGTGCTCAGAGAGGACTGGGAGCCTGGGCATGTTTTCCACCCAGGTTGTAATACAGCCTGGGTGGACAACCTGAAAAGTGCGCATGACTGTTTGGCCGGCCCTAGATGGCCAGCCAAACCATCATGTGCACTTACAGATTGCCACCCCTCCTCTCCCTGTTCCTCTGACACAGGCCAGCCCGCCCCTAACTAGGTGAGCAAAGACAACAAAAAAAATGTGTTAATGAGTTATAATTTTATTTTTCCATTTTCACCTGCTCGCAGAGAAGTGGAGCAACGCTCCTCCGTCTTAGCGGAGGAGCCGCCCCGGCTTGAAGGTGTTGAGTTTGAGACAGTTGGCTTTCATCCAATTAGTGACTTCAGACATGCAGGCGGTGAACTTGTTTCTTGTGTTGGGGGTCTTGTCCGTGAGGGAGAGTATGAGTTGTGTGTCATCTCTGTAGGAAAGAATTTTGATGTCATGTGCGCGGATGACATTGGACAGAGGGATCATGGATGAGGTAAAGACAGTAGGGCTGGGTGATGAACCTCGAGGTACTCCACAGATGAGTTTGCTGGCTTCCGAGGAATATTGTACCAGGCGAACAGCTTGTGTTCTATTCATTAAGAAGGAGCATATCAAGCAGAAAGCGGGTCCTTTGATGCCAATATAGTGCAGGCGCCCGATGAGGAGCGAGACCGTGTGAAATGCTGCAGAGAGGCCCAGGAGACTAAGGGCTGCCATGTCTCCTCTGTCAAGGATTTAGTCTGTGGCTGCAAATAGTGATGTTTCTGTAATGCCTGGCATAGAGGGGCTGTTGGTTTGCTGAGGTGGTAGGTGAGATGTGGGTTGATAAGTTTTCCTAAGACCTTTGCCAGGTATGGTAGGAGTGAGATGGGTCTGTAGTTGGAAAGCGTGGTTGGGTCAGTGAATGGTTTCTTGAGCAAGGGCATGAGGGTGGCATATTTCCAGGTATCTGAGAATGTGGCAGACTGGATGGCGGCATTGAGGACAGGTGTTAGTGCTTCACTGATCAGTAGAAGTCCTTTGGTGACGCCGTGGTGGGAGCAAGGGTCAGATGGAACCCTCAAACAAATGGTCTTTGTTGTAGTAGCAAATTCTACAGTGGTGACAGCAGGCCACGAGGGTCAGGATTCCTTTATTGGCTGTGATGGGAAGTTGATTAGTGATGGTGACAGGGTTCAGTTGAGAGCCGAAGTTGCTGTATATGGAGGTGGTTTTGTTTGTTACAGAATAATTCCAAGAGCTTGTTGCAAAGGTCTTGTGAGGAGGTCTTGTGAGGAGCTGATGTTGGAGGCGGTAGGAGGCACAGTGAAATCTTTGATAATGGCGATTATGTCCTTGCTGCTATTAGTGCTGGTGTCGATGAGATCTTCAATATTCTTGTGAAGTTCAGAAAAAGAAAAAAAAAATTCTACACCTGTTCCAAGCAACGAATATGCTACTTACCAGTATGCATCTGTTCTTGGCATGTAGAGCTGCTGACATTCATATCTGTGCATAGATCGCCGCCTAGTGTTGGGTCCGGATGATCGCACATTGGTGTCTCATGAGATAGGTGGCTCCTCCCCTGGACTACAGTGCGCATGGGCATCGACTCCATCCTCAGATTGTTTTTAGCCATTGTGGCAAAGATGGAGTGAAACTCTGTGAATGATGACCATGTAGAAGTATGTGTGAACACTGCAGCGGCTACAGGCACCGGGGAGGAGGGCGGGCGATATGAATGTCAGCAGCCCTACATGCCAAGAACAGATGCATACTGGTAAGTAGCAAATTCGGTTCGAGGCATGTGGGCTGCTGAATTCATATCTGTGCATAGAATACATAGCAGTCCCTCCATTAACGGCGGCCGCCCGTGCCAGCTGCAGCAGTTTGGAAAAGTGTTTTTAGAACAGCCTGCCCTACAGCTGCCTGCTGCTTGGAGTGCACATCAACACAGTAGTGTTTTGTAAATGTGTGTGTGGTAGACCATGTGGCTGCTCTACATATGTCTTCCAAAGGAATATTTCCAAGGAAAGCCATGGAGGCCCCCAACTTCCGGGTGGAGTGGGCCCGCGGTGGAATGGTGAGAGTGCGCTTGGCTTTCTGATAGCAGATGTGAATACACTTAACGATCCACCTGGCTATACCAGCCTTGGAAATGGGGTTGCCTTTGTGTTGTTGCGAAAAGGCAACAAATAGTTGTTTAGTCTTCCAAAAATCTTTGGTCCTATAAATGTAGTACATTAAGGCCCTTTTTACGTCAAGTGTGTGGAGCATCCTCTACGCAACGGACTCTGGATTTTGGAAGAACACAGGTAGTTCTATAGTCTGGTTGATATGGAACTGAGAAACCACCTTAGGAAGGAACTTAGGGTTAGTGCGAAGCACCACCCTGTTGGAATGAATTTTAATAAATGGCTCTTGGATAGTTAGTGCCTGGAGTTCACTAACTCGTCGTAGCGATGTAATCGCTATCAGGAAAGCCACTTTCCATGTCAAGAACTGAATCTCGCATGAATGCAGTGGTTCGAAAGGGGGACCCATCAGCCTGGTAAGGACCACATTTAGGTTCCACTCGGGAGCTGGTGGTGTCCGCGGAGGAATGACTCGTTTGAGTCCTTCCAGGAAGGCTTTAATGGCAGGCACTCTGAAAAGGGAGAGGTGCTGTCTGTTTTGGAGGTAAGCAGCCATTGCGGATAGATGTATACGAATGGAAGCATAGGCCAGATTACATTTGTACAGATGTAAGGGATAACAAATGATGTTCTGAATAGATGCATCCAGCGGGTTAATTTTGTGGTCTGCACAATAAATAACAAACCGCTTCCATTTCGCTGCATAGCATGCTCTGGTGGTGGGCTTCCTTGCCTCCCTGATTATGTCCGTACAGTCAGGAGGCAAGTTGAGGTAGCCAAACTCTAAGACCTCAGGAGCCAGATCGCCAGGTTGAGCTGTTGCGGATCTGGATGCTGAATGTCGCCATGGCTCTGCGTCAAAAGCTTGGGTGTGAGGCGCAGCCTTTGATGCGGTACCACGGACAGTTCTAGAAACATGGTGTACCATGGTTGGCGTGCCCACGTCAGAGCAACCAGGATGAGAGTCATCGAGTGCTGCTTCAGCTTGCGTGCCACCAGCGGTATTAGAGGTGCTGGGGGAAAAGCGTATGCAAATTTGCCTGGCCAGTTCATCCATATCGCATTGCCCTGCGACTGTGGGTGTGGAAACCTGGCGGTAAAGCTTCGGCATTTTGCGTTTTCCTTTGTGGCGAACAGGTCTATCTCTGGATGACCCCACCTTAGGAAGTACGGGTGGAGTACTGATGGATGTATCTCCCACTCGTGCATTTGGTGGCTGTACCTGCTGAGCAGGTACGCCATCTGATTGTCCTTGCCCGGGAGGTGTTCCGCCATGAGGAAGATATTCCTTTGAATGGCCCACTTACACATGCTCTGAGCCAGATGAGACAACTGTGGAGAGTGTGTACCTCCTTGCTTCTGGATGTAGTACATAGCCGTCATGTTGTCCGTCCGGATCAACACGACCTTGTTGCACAGATGTACCTTGAATGCTTTCATTGCCATGAAGATTGCCATGAAGATTGCCATCAGTTCTAGAACATTGATGTGCATCTTCCTCTGCTGTGGTGTCCATAGTCCCTGCACAGTGTAGTGGAGTACATGAGCTCCCCAACCCTGGAGAGAAGCGTCCGTCGTCAGAATGATCTGTGGCACAGGCTCCTGGAACGGTCGTCCCTTGCAAAGGTTTTGTGGATTCCACCAATGCAGAGAGTTGTATGCACGACCGGTCACCAACACTAGGTCTTTCAACTGTCCGTGAGCCTGAGTCCACTGACGTGCTAAGCACTCCTGAAGCGGACGCATATGTAGTCTTGCGTGCGGGACTATGGAGATGCAGGAGGCCATCATGCCTATCAACTGCATGAACATTCGTGCTGGAAGCGAGTGTTGAACTTTTGCATCAGCGATTGAATGCTGCTGACCCTCACTGAATTTGGCTGTGCTGTGGCTGCCAGAGTGTTTAACGTCGCACCCAGATACTGCCGTATGTGGGCGGGTTGCAGGTGGGACTTAGGGTAATTCAGTGAGAATCCCAGATCATGAAGAAGGTGAATGGTGTGGGACATATGGGCGGCACACTGCTGGGCTGACTTTGCCTGGATGAGGCATTCGTCCAGATAAGGGAAAACGTGAATGTTTTGTCTCCTTAGGTGTGCCGCCACCGTCGCCAGGCACTTTGTAAACACCCTGGGTGCCGTGGTGACTCCGAAAGGTAGAACCTTGAACTTGTAATGTTTGTTTTGGATGGTGAACCAGAGATATTTTTTGTGTGACTGGTGCAGCGGAATATGAAAATACGCATCCTTTAGATCTAAAGTTGAGAGAAAATCCCCCTGACTGAGCAACGGTAGGACTTGCTGCAGCGTTAGCATGTGAAAGTGCTCCAACAGAATATACTGATTGAGGGGTCTGAGGTCCAGTATGTGTCTGAGGGACCCATCCTTTTTTGGTATCAAGAAGTACAGTGAGTTAACTCCTGTGCCTCTTTCTTCCACAGGCACAAGCTCGATTGCCCCTTTTTGCAGCATGACGAGGACCTCCTGCTGCAATAAGTGCAAATGCTCGGCGGACATAGGACGGTGTCTTGGGGGTATGTTGGGTGGAGTGGATATTAACTCCAGACAATAACCGTACTGGATAAGCTGTGTGACCCACCTGTCTGAGGTGATGGATTTCCAGACTGGCAGGAACTGTTGAAGTCTCCCCCGACAGGTGTTGCGTGGTCGGGGGGCAGTGACAAGGCGTCAATGTTTGTTAGTGGCGGAGGATCTGGAGTTGTTGTTTCCACTACCTCTGCCTTTGGCGCTGTTTCCACGATATCCACCTCTACTTTGTTTG
Source organism: Lissotriton vulgaris (assembly GCF_964263255.1). Taxonomy (NCBI): domain Eukaryota; kingdom Metazoa; phylum Chordata; class Amphibia; order Caudata; family Salamandridae; genus Lissotriton; species Lissotriton vulgaris. The sequence goes on from NC_141685.1 coordinate 369,886,980, forward strand.
GTGTATGTGGTCTGCGTGCCACCTTTATAGTACTGTGTGTTTTGGGAGAGCTGGCCTCTGGAAACACCTCTATTGCTTGAGCGACGAAAAGAACCACCCCTGAACTGCTGCGACTGTAGAGCCCCCATCGACTTAGCAGTCTCAGTGTCTTTCTTGATTTTTTCCAAGGTGGTGTCCACCTCTGGGCCAAATAGATGATCAGGGTTTACTGTCTGATTTAGAATGGTGGTTTGTATTTCTGGCTTGAACCCTGAGATTCTGAGCCAGGCATGTCGTCTCAGCATGACACTAGTGTTAACAGCTCTGGCCGCGGTGTCTGCTGCGTCCAGTGCACATTTGATAGAAGCATTTGTTATGAGCTTCCCTTCTTGGATGAGCATCTCAGCTGCCTCTTTGTATTCATCTGGCAGGTGCTGTAACAGGGTCTCAAGTGTGTCGTAATGTGACCTGTCATACCTGGCTAGAAGTGCCTGAGTGTTTGAAATGCGCCAGATATTGGCCGCTTGAGCTGCCACCCTTTTCCCTGATGCCTCAAACACCTTAGATTCCTTATTTGGGGGAGGAGCATCACCCGTTTTTTGTGAATTAGCCCTCTTCCGGGCATTAGAAACAACAAGAGAGTCCAATGGCAACTGTCCCTTAATGTAAGTAGGGTCCCCAGGTGCCGGTTTGTACTTCTTTTCAATTCTGGGGTTTATCACCCTGGCTCTTGTAGGCTCCTTAAAGATTTCCACAGCATGCCTCAAGACACCCTTCAACATAGGCAGAGTCTTGACAGTCCTCTCCGAGGTGGAAAAGGTGTCAAAAAGAAAGTCAACTTCAATGGGGTCAGCATGGAGCTGGACGTCATGATTCTTAGCAGCCCTTTCAATGAGGGCATTAAACGCTGCCAAATCCTCAGTAGGCGACGTTTTCACAGCATACACTTGGGTGTCCGGGGTAGAGTGAGGATCACCCGAGTCAGCAGCATCTGCCCAGGCTTCATTTGTATCTGGATCAGTGTCCACAGGATAGCGGTATTCATCATTATCACCTTACCCAGTGTCCACATCTGAATAAGTGGGTGAGACATCATGGCCACGTGGAGACACAGGTTCTACAAGAACAGGTGCCGAAGTAGAATCCTTTTTCTTCTTCAGTGGAATTTTATAGGACTCCATTGGCTGTTCCGGGGCGATTTTCCGCTTATAAAGAGAAAGTCTACCTGTCTCGGCATCGATAAACTGTTCCTGTTGCTCTTCCAACGAGGATTGTCGATGCTTTATGGCCGGGACCATAGTTGTTGACTTCAGCACCGAGGAAACCTTCTTGGGCACGTTGGTGGCCATTTTAGGGGCGAAAGCCTCGGCACCACTTTCGGCTGCAGCGTGAAGTGGATGGGCGTCGACGTCTTCTGAGGTTTATCGGCAGGCTTCGAAGGTGTAGGATCTTTAGGCCCGACACTCGAGGCCTTGTCCTTGATGCGCTTCAGGGAGTCTGCCACCTGCTTTGAGAATGAGGCGGACGGCTGCGTCGACTCGACGGAATCCTTTGAGGCACCACCAGGCGTGAACTCGTGGGTCGTTCCGCTCTTGGCCTTGTCTTGTCGACGCGGAGGCTCGAAAACCTTCGGATCACCGAGTCCTTTGTCGGTGTCGACTGTCTTCGGCGCCGATTTGTTCGGGTCGACTGCCTTGACCTTTGCCTTCGGCGTGCTAGACTTAGTCTCGATGCCCTTGAGCAGTTTCTTCGGGTCGATAATGCTCTTCTGCTTCGTCGGTGCCGACAGGTCCGAGGATTTCGAGCCGACCAAAGCAATACGCACTTTTGGTTTCGATGTAGGCAGTAGTGCTTTCACTTGCGTCGAGACCGGAGCTTTTACTTTCGATTTCACAGTTTGCGGCTCCTTAGATATGTCCGAAGCCGAGCCCGAAGGCGGGGTCGTAGAACTTATTGGAAGATCTTGGGTAAGGCCTAGTGGCGATCCCTCGACCTGAGCGTTATGAAGCGTTTCGGCCCCAATGTCAGTTTGTGTGCTTAGCTCCTCGCTCGAGCTATCTTCCATGGCCCCAAAGGCCCCGTCGTCGTCTCCTACCTCATCGACGACTTCTTCGGCTTTGAGCATTTCAACATCCGCGTCGTAGTTGGAGTCGACCTCCGACGCGGGATTCGACCGGTTCTCTCGAACCTCCCGGTCTGCTCCTTCATCATCCCCAGCATCGAAGATGTCCACAGGCTCCGGTGCAGTCTGCTGGGCTTCCTTGCGCGCAGCGCGTCGATGCAGAAGTGTCTTCTTGGATCGAAAACGGGAACAAGCCATGCAGCTGGCTTCATCATGATCCGGCGACAGACACTTGTTGCACACCGGGTGGACGTCGATGTGGGGATACTTGGAGTTGCACACGGGACATCTCTTGAACGGGCTCCGTTCCATGATGGTTCGTCGATAAGGCCTGTGGAGTCGATCGGGCCTTCAGCGTCAAAGCACGCGGCTCTCCTGGAAATCCGGCTCAGAACTGAGCTGGAAAGAACTGGGCACCGAACGCAAGACTATACCGACGAAAAACTAAAGGCCTTTTGGCCTTAAGAAAACTTTTATATCGATTCCGACTTGAGTGAAGCAATATACATCCGAACCCAATGGCGGAAAAAAACAGAGGATGGAGTCTATGCCAATGCGCACTGTAGTCCAGGGGAGGAGCCACCTATCTCGTGATACTTCGAAGACTCTTCCAGGACAACAATGTACGATCATCCGGACCCAACACTAGGCGGCGATCTATGCACAGATATGAATTCAGCAGCCCACATGCCTCGAACACATTTCTGCTAGAAATCACCCGCACAGATCGATTCCAATTTTACGCAATGTTGATTATCTTTTTTAATGTAAATATGTTTATGGCGGCCACGTTTAGGCAATAAAAAGCTCGGCCTTTTCTACCATTTTTATTTTTGTGGCATATGTTTCCAATGGAAAATATACTTTAAATATATTTAAACATTGTCCCATCTTGCTAGGGGCCAGTCCTATTGGCTTTGCCAATGGTTGCTATACTTTTTTTGCAACGACTTGTGTAGATATGTGGCAGCAAAAATAATTCACTGTGTTTGTTCTAGTAAACAAAAACCGAAACACGTCTTCATGCTGTAGGAAAACAGCATTGCTCAGAAATAGAGTAAAAGAAAAACACACTAGGACATAAAATAAATATGGAGCAGAAAACCACAGTAGTGCAATTCAGAACCCTGGCACTTGATACAATCCAGCCCAGGAGTGTATCTTCGGGGTGGGGTGGGGTGTGTGTTTGGGGTGTTACGTCCCCCTATTAAATGGATTCCGTAGTAAACAGTTGGGTACATGTGCACACAGACACTCTCTCCTCTCTGTTTTGACGTTCTTAAAAAATGTTGGTTATTTCACAAAATATTTTGTTTTCGGTACTACTAACAACCAGCACTGCCGTCCCTTTCCACTGCCCCGTAAGTGCTCCTCATGTCCTTTCACAGATAATGTATTTTAACATGATGCCAGCATGACTGTTGCGAAATCAGAGGCTCACACCTCCCACCATCTTTGTGACCACGGTACCCCTGGCGTCAGAGACGCAGTCCCAGGCCAGCAGCATGCAACCTCCTCTCCCCTGCCCTGTGAACTAGTTAGGACAGCAGCAGCTGGGGTTTTGCCTTTCCAGACTCTTTGTGTACCTTTGATTTTGCAAGAAGCTGAATTTCCTGTTTTTGCCCGTCCCAGAGGATTGCAATTACTTCCTTATCTACAGCTAACTACAGCCATTGAGTATGTTGGCAGTGTGACGCCAACAGCCAGCTTTATGAAGACCACTCCCTGCCACACACAGTTAATGACATCACATTCGCAAATATTCTATTTTTTTTTGCAGTTATAAATAGCTGCGAAGTGCGAACTCGACCTGAAGGTATTGGAGCACTTTACATGAGCACCAGTTACATTACACATTCATGTTTTTCTCTGTTTAGGCGCGGGAAGGTTTCGTGGTTTGCCCACAATAACAGGATGTTGAGCTGACCCCGAGACTCGAACCCAGTTCCCAAGTCGGCAGCTCTGGTTCTTACGCCACACCCTTAGATCAGACCTTCCGTTCAAGCAGAACAATATTTTTCAACCGTTCTGTTGGCAAAGGGATCAAAACTCGCTCCCTGCTGTGTCGACAAAGGTTTGTTAATTCACAGAGTGACAACCCTCTGGCACCTTCCCAAAGACTCAATGAAGTAGCCGGCCAAGCACATCTCGCCAAGTGAAGGACGAGGCTCCATTTTGCGTCGCCGTGTACGCATCTGTCAGAGGACTGCTGTAGAAATGTGAGAGAAATGTGAGAAAACTAGGAGAAAAAATACAGAGTGTCCAGAGCAGCACAGTCTCACTAGGCAGGAAAAGAAAGGTTGTGAATGAGTTGCAGGTGACCTGTTGAGACCATATCATACTCTTAAAGTTAAAAAATGAAACAAGCTTGGTTGCGCGCCCAAGATGACCCTGCTGGCAGAGTGAGTGTTTAAACAAATAGACATGACCAGCCTAGGTCTGAAAATAGAAGCGGTTGAACCACACAGTTAATAGAGTTAGTGTGTAGTTCTGGCTTAACAGATTTACCAGTCTGCTGACTCATGCAATAAGGAAATAATATACATAGAAGTAATTCACACACAGGTGCTTTGGCTTAGCCCACTAAGACACTGCTTGCTTGAAGTGAACTCATTTTGGATCAGCTCACCTGACGTCATACATAGAGTGCACAGAGTGGTCGAAGTGGGGGAAAAAAAGTAGGGGAACTGTGGGCGGAGAATCAGAAGGTGGCAATAACCAGAGGATTGGATCAGTGGGCGGAGCCAGAAGTGTGACCAGAATGTGCAAAACATTCCAATTATTAGTATTTGGCATTTCACTGACCAGTTACAGCTTATGTTATTTAATTCAACCAATAGATACACATGTTTATTTAAGGTTTAATATGAGTTATTGACTTTAAAATAGATTCACAAAGAGTGATATGTTTCTAATCATAGAATGTCCCAAATAAGCATAAACGTGGAAGCACAAGCCATTTGTCTCCGAACCATGGAGTTTCTTTCATCTGTCATTTTCCACAAAGCAGTTCAAATATGAATGGCAAAATATCCTAGTTTGCAAATGTTTTCTATATAATTATGGATCTGCCATATTTGCCACATAATACAACACCTGCTGCATAATCTGACAAGTTTAACCAAGAAATTGTTTGTACCTCAAATGGATCAAAAGGTAATAAAAAATGTGACTTGTGTTGCTGTGAAGTGGTCAGCCCTTAGCAAAGATTGACTGGTCGCCTTTCTACCTGCTGTATTTGTATGTGTCACTTGTACTAATAAGGCAACATCTTTCCAGAGATTGTTAGCATGTATACAAATCTCAAAATAATAAAGGATCAGAAAATATACTGCATTATGCTGCAGTCTTTTGTTTGCTGCATAATAGTCAACACTGCTGCATCTTTTGTCGTCTTCTGCTGCAGAATTCCAGTGGCCCCAAATCAGGCAGCACATGTTAAAAGTGCTTGTGCATGAAGCAGAGAGACTGTGAAGTTTACGAACTTAGTTTGGTGTGCGTGCAAATCCTGCATTGCCGGTGAGTTGCAGCTACTACTGCTGAAACAAGGGCAATGGAGGTACCAATGGGTGAGGTGGACTGGCCTCAAAGGCAGGCCTGGCTATAGCGCTGGTGGCACCCTGTGCAACTATGTTTGTTGGTGCCCCCAATGACTACGGAGTCCTTTACTAGCACCCTTTAATTTTGCCACTCTAGTCTCCATAACTACACTCTCGCTCAGATGCATTTAATTTGATTTACAGCGCCACTGATACCAGTGTATGGTGTCAGAGCACTTTACATCACACACATTACACAGAGACAATCAATCATAAATGTGTAAATCGCTGCACAGTCAATGTTACATAAGAAAAGGGCATACAAGGTGTAGGAGTCACATGTCAGCTATATTAGAAGGCATTATAGTTTAACAGTGATTGGTCTGGAGAAACAAAAAACTCAGAATTTTAAGCGTAATACCATGATTCGGGGTTCCCTTTATTAATCAGAATTGATTTCCATCCAAATGAACACTTTTTGCAACAGTCGGATAATCAAAGACTGGGGTAAAACCAGAACGCTCTAATTTTTACCTTGCAGTTTGCACGCACGTCTTAGATGACAGTTAATAGCTCACTGTTCAATGTTAGGATTTTAGCTTATAAACTGCAAGTAACAAAAGGATTTCACTGACAAAAGCAGTAACTCACTGACCAATTTACATTATGTTCACTTTGTGATCTGTGTGGTATATGTTCTTTGCAGCAGGCACATTACCCCTCTGTGCTACCTTTCCATGATTCAAAACTTCCAATAGACAAAATTCCTAGGAAGAACATTAATCACCGGAGTTATGACATTTTTATTGTTGCTGAAAATTGCTGGAGGCCAGGAAGGAGGCAGCAAGCGCTTTTAAAACCATAATACACTTGCAAACATGATGCCCCCACCCTAAGTCAGCACCCAGTGCAGTCACACCGGTTGCACAGCCCTAGAGCCGGCTGTTATCAACTGTATTGTGACCTCAGTGACAGAGTCACTGTCACTCTAGGGTGTGCTGGTTCATAGGCTTGCTTGGAGGTGAACTTAATATAGTGTGGTTGACAGGCCTTGAAGGTTAACCCACACTACCTACTGCATGGGTCCACCTGCTGGTTTCAAGACACCAGGGCTTCTAAGGTTTAGCGGGGCCTTCTAAGGTCTAGCATGGGAATGTGCTCCCTCAGAAGAGTGGTCTGGGCACTGGTCATGAAGGCTGAACCTGGTTCCCTAGTTCCAAATTCGGCAGCTCTGACCATAGTGCCACGTCCTCTCCCCCACTGAACACCATACTGCCCTAATGAGCAAAACTCACACTGCCTTCAGCTCAGCTACAAACCAATTGTGCCCCACTATAAACAACTGGATGCGACTCAATTCAAATTATGCACTAGACAAGAGAAATATGCTGTCTAAAAAAATGTAACATCCTGAAAAAAGCAAACACTCATAGGGAATGGAAGATTAAGAAAAGCATTTGAAATGTAAGCAGGAACAACATGGGTACCATAATGATTTTACACTCTTTTCAGAAATCAGTGAGTGCTATTGCCTGAAAAGTTAAGGACATGACTATAGGGATCCTTTCAATGTCCATTGCTTATATCTTTGCCAAACGTAAGCAGTATGGATTAAAAAGCCCACATCCGTGAACAAAGAGCCGCGGTACACATTTTGTTTTCCAATCCACCCATCAATCAGGCATTGCGGTACCTCCAGGATTGGTGGACTTCCTCACCTAAGGAAAATAAAATGCTGTTCAAAGAAATAAGAGAAAGCAAAAGTAGTGCTTCACTGACAAGCTCTGTAAAGTGACTAATGAGTTTGGCCACTTTGCGACCAGTCTGTCTTGCTTTATTTCGTGATTTATTTATTTTTCATATCTAGAACCTTTTATTCCAGAGGCTGCACTTTGGAATAGAAAAATGTCAGAAAAAGATGACATTTCCATCAAAAGTCTTTTTTGGATCCCTTTCACAGGGGAATAAATAAAGGACAGGAGGAAAGAGAGGAACTAGACAAAGAGAGGGAATAAGAGGAGGAAAGAGAGGGGGGGGCAGCTGCCAGCAGCAGAGCAGAAGTGGACAATGTCCTTGTCTTTTCTGGGAAAGAAAGAAAAAACAGAGTCCTTTTCCTTCTCTGCCCACCCGCCCCAAACGCCTAGACTTATCTGTAGGCCATGGCTATTTCAGCCGTCCTCATACACATCTTTATAAACAAGCATTTGCAATGCAATAGGTCTCGAAAGTTTGAGCTATTGGTATTGTAAATGACAAATTTTTTATTTTGTTTTTGAAAATAGCAAAATTAATAGCTTTGCATTTACATTGCCAATAGTTAGAACTTTCGCAAATGTGACACCTATAGCATTTGTAATGCAATATGTGTTGTATTTACGTGACTTACATGTATTGATATTACAAATAATGCCTTTTAATTTCTTTAAATACTTAAATGAAAGTTATTTTAAGAGGGTGAGAGGGTAAGGGTGGCTGAGTGAGGGTGTGAGGGTGAGAGGGTGAGAGGGTTGTGAGGGTGAGAGGGTTGTAAGGATGAGGGGGTGTGAGGGTGTAGGTGGGTGAGTGAGGGTGTGTGAGGGTAAAAGGGTTGTGGGGTGAGGGGGTGTGAGGATGAGGGGTGTGAGGATGAGGAGGTGTGTGGGGGGCATGGGGGGGTGAGCGTGAGGGGGGTGAGCGTGAGGGGGGTGAGCGTGAGGGGGGTGAGCGTGAGGGGGGTGAGCGTGAGGGGGGTGAGCGTGAGGGGGGTGAGCGTGAGGGGGGTGAGCGTGAGGGGGTGAGCGTGAGGGGGTGAGCGTTCGCATGAAGAGCAGCTCTTTACAAAACTTTTATTAAAGCCATTAAAGTGAAAGCGCGGCATGGGTCGCTTTACAAAAAAACTTTGTTAAAGTAAATTTGGTTAGCCACATGTAAACAAAGGCGCACGGACGCCATGAAACTAAAAGCCGAGCAAAAAAATATGATAACTGGGCTTGTGTGTGCACACCCGTGTCCCATTTATTGATGTTAGACGTTGTGTGCACAGTGCTGTGCACACCTGTGCCCTGCTTATTGATGTCAGAAGCTGTGTGCACGGTGCTGTGCACACCTGTGTCGTGGTCATTAATGTCAGGAGCTGTGTACTCCGAGTTGTGCACACTCGTGGTCCAGTTATTGATGTCGGGAGCAGAGTGCACAGTGCTGTGACAACTTGTGTCGCTGAGTGTACAGTGCTGTGCACACCTGTGCCTCCGTTATTGATGTCAGGAGCTCAGTACACCGTGTTGTGCACATCAACGTCGTTTATGGATTTTCCCCTCACACAGCACTAAAACTCAACACCAATAGAAGTGCTTACGACCAACTCCCTTCACTCTTCCACGCACTCTAGAAATAGTTCTTATCACCGGAACGTCTGGAAGGCGCATTGGGTCCGTGCCAAGAGGCAGGACCGCACTGTAGGCGTACGACAGCACAGCTTTCGAGACTGTGTTAGCAGTGTGGCAGACATTGCGCATCCTTACCGCCTCTTGTGAGCTGTGCACACTTGCTTTCCTCGGTGGCAGGCTGGTGACCTTGCTGGTCTGTGCGGTCGCTTGGCGCCCTCTGCTGTCAATCTGCGTGCATAGCGACAGCCATGCTACTCTAGAACACTCCCTAACCGCGCAGGTGCTTACAAGCCTTCCAGCATGCGCCGCTTCACTCTGATTAAACATGAACATGTGTGACGAGAATAATTCACCTGTGCGTTCATGCTCTAGGAAGGTCACCGTTTAAAAAAAAATAGTAATGGAGTTTATCTACACATTACGGGAAAGGAAACGAGACGGCGTGCATCAAGTGGTGTATGCATAGCTTCACACGATTGTACTAGTGAGCACATATTTACAAAGGTATTCCACATATTTACATTTTTTGGCACAGAGAGGTTGCAGATTTGCCCACTTTCCTGGGACACCTGGTTCCAAAGTCTGCTGCTCAGCTGCCAGACATCTGTTTCTTAGAATAGTTAAAGTAAATGTGGTTAGCCACATGTAAACAAATGCGCATGGACGCCATGAAACTAAAAGCACAGCTAAAAAAAAAAAACAGGACAACCTGGTGCTTCAAAGACAAAGGACAAGGGTCTTCTGTGTGCGTTTGCTTTTCTCCCGCGCTCGGTGGAAATAGCAGCACTCCATGAAGAACAAGCGCCTTACGGTCCTTCACGCCGTGCGTCCCATTCATTGCGCCACGCCTCGACATTCCCATTGCTATGACTGACCGAGGGCTTTCCATGCGCCCAGGTGAAACCAGCAACAAAGCAAAAATATTATGGGCGCCACCGCGCTGCCCGCGGCGACCCGGAAGCTCTTGGCCGGCCGGCCAATCCGCTCGCTACCGACCGGAAGTCCCGCCTCTTGAGGTCCGCGAGCTGCCGCCGCATGGAGCGCCCTGCAGTCCGGAGTAGCCCGGGTCCCCAGGAGGGGGCCGGGGAGAAGGAGGAGTGTGGCGCCTGTTGCGGGGCTCCTCTGACCTGAGGGAGCCCCGATTTCGATGAGGAGACGCGCCGCGCCGTGAGGAGCCCCGCCGGAAGAGCGCAGTCGGTGAGTGGGGCCCAGGGCTGATGTGAAGTGCATGCGTGCCTGTGTGTATGCCTGGAGGGGAGGGAGGGAAGGGGGGGGAGTGGGGGAATGTGTGCGCGAGGGAATGTGTGTGCGCGAGGGAATGTGTGTGCGCATACGTGACTGTGTGTGATTGAGAGAGAATGCGAGGTAGGGGATAGTGTGCCTGTATGTGTGCCGTATGCCTGCGTGTGCATGCGCGCGCCTGTGTGTGTGTGCGTGCGTGCATGCAGAGGGGTGGGGGCTGCCTGTGTCTGTGTGTGAGCAAGGGCTTCGCACCGCGCATGCGCAGCTACCAGACGCTCGCTCCCGAGGTGAAATCTGGCCTCGTCAAAGCGCGCGTCTGGTAGCTGTCCACATTCCTAAATACGGGCCACAAAAGGTCTGAAGCAGACACTCTCAATGCTCACGCATTGAGAGTAGGTCTGCTCGACCTAAAAAGTAGGGGCATGCCGTGCCCTTGCGATCCTGCCCACTTCAACCACTGAGTGAACAGTGGTAATGTCAGTTGTTATTTTGCAGACGACCTCACAGGAAATCATTATATTGTGGTCATTACACCAAGAGTGTCATTACATTGAGAATTCTTTACTTTGCAGTTATGTTGATATTCATTGTTTCTAGCCCTAGACACACTATATATATATATATATATATATATATATATATATATATTCACACACACGTCTATGGGGAGAGACAGAATATGTTACAGGCAATACGGGCCGATTTTGTCATCGAGGGATTTTGGTGACATAAATAAACCACAAGCTTGAACACCGTTTGGGTTATAGATATCACCTTAACCCATAGGTGTCAAAATATGCCCATATTACACATTAGTCATTATATATTTTCCTATTTTAAATGATTTATTAAATAATTTAGTACTGTTTAGGAAGAATTTAGCACCATCCATTTAGTATTCATTGCCTGAGACATGCCTGTCCGTGCTAGAGAAGTGTGCATATGGTGGGGATAATAAGCTAAATTTAAAATATGTTTTATGCAACAACGTATATGTGAGAAAGTGCCTCTCTTTATGTGGTGATATCCATTTTTTGTGGACGGATGCCTCTGGCTTTTTGACCCTCTGGACTGGGACGCCGCTATCAAGGCCCCAATGCATGTGCTCTTACCCCTAAAACATGTTGAAATTGGCATATTTAATATTCCTATAAGGCTATAGTATATGGTGCCCCAAAATACACCCATTGCATGGAAAGTTAAATGTCACTCATGGACTTTAGCTATACGGTGCCATCCACTAGTGTGGCACGACAGCCATGACTCCAGGCCTACTACGGTAGCCTGACTGCTGCAATTTTGAAACTGAAGCTCAACCAGCCAAAGTGGCCATTTTTAAGAACCTCCCTTTTGATTATTAAAAATTAATAAGCCACACCAATAAAGGCCCTGTAAGTAAAAGCAAAAAGTAGCAGAACTAGAAATTTAAAGTTAACCTGTCCTTACAGCAACTAGCACCCAAAAGCTATTTTCATTGTAGAAAGGCTGTCTGGCTATTAAGAAACACTGGGAAGCAATATCATATCTGCTATCTCTGGCTAGGGACCTGTTAAAAATTATTAAAACGTATAGTTTATTTATTTATTAAAAGTCCAACTTAGTACTAAAGTCAGATATTTAATGAATATTAAGGAAAAGGGACTTTTAGAAAAGTACCTTTTGCCTTACTGAAGCTTCTGGAGGCTATCCCTGCAACTGTTACCCAGCTGGTGAATAGCCGGATGAGGTGCGAAAATGTCTTGCTGAGACAATGACCTGGAGGTGTTTTTGCCCTTCTCATAGGAAAACCAGTTGGTGTGTGCCCAGGAATTGTGCAAAGGAACTTAATTGACTTTGAAGTGGCCTCCTCCCTGTCACAAGCAGATGTCGGACTACACATGGACAGGCCCTTTCCTTTGTCCTCTCAGTTAGGCAGGTACCAAAGCTAGTGAGAGCAAAGCTGTCCCAAGAACTGGTTTGGAGTAGGGGTGGGTGGTGAACTCCGCTCCACCAGTGGAGTTTGCAGAGTTTTTCCACGACGCGCTCTGCTGGGAGCATGGAGTTCGGCAAAAAAAACTCAGATTCCGCCACACGGCAGAGTTTGCCCCCACGCACAGCGCTAGTCTGTACCTGTGGCTGAGTGCAATGCTCCTCGCTACCAGTCCACCCTCATTTAGTATGTAACTACTCCTTCCTCAACGAGTGCCTGGTGAGCCAGTTCCCAATCCTGGCTGTAGCACTCCTAGCAGCTCCTTGGTCATCTGCACTGACAGGAGGCCAGTTCCCCCCCTCATATTCAGCTGCCCCGTCACAGGTCTCACCCCAAACGGTAAGTGTTCCTTCGTTCGTTAGCCTTTCAAGCAGGCAGTGGTGTACGCCCCCCCACCCACATGCTAGTTCTACCAAAAGAAAATAGAAAATCAAGGGAAGTTGTCACAAACTAAGGAGGGTGCTTATTGACAGACCCTACATCGCATACAGAAAGAGTTGGTCTCCGAGGGGTATACTAGTCCATAGTGACATTACAGGAAAAGAGAAATCTAGTTGCAGTGACCACAGAGGGTTTTCCCTTGTGAGAAATGCAGTGTTTGTAGAAACAGCATCAGTAAAAAGGAATTCCCCATACCTTAGGCTGAGGGACTAAGGAAATTACACAATTTCTTACCTGCAGCTCACAGTTTATCATCTTTTTTTAATTTGCCAATGCAATAAACGTTACGTGGGGAGCATGATAGATCAGCTGAAGAAGAAGATCCTTGAGCATTTATGGGTCAGGCATTTCAAAGAACCACATTTCAGTAACAGGAATAAACTCTATGCAATTGATCAGCTTCCACATAATATTGGGGGCTGAGGGGGCGGGTAACAGAGCACGGACATTGAGAAGAAAGGAGTATTTTTGCCACACTAAAAAGAATTCAGCAGGACCTCGCTATGAAGGAATCTGGCCTCCAAGAGACTTGTCCAGCTATAAGTTCTAGCCTTGCCCAGCAGGAAGATTTCAACTTCCAAAAAAGTGACTAAGTCTAAACTTAAAATGTTGGACCAGGGTATGGTTGCAAATCATTTCAACAGCGGAAGCACTCACCACAACAATTATATCCAAGTTTGTTCCTTTCTAAGATTTTGGCACCAAAACCAACAGCTTCAGTGGGATCCAGCATGACGATGTATCTGACTTAGACGATCCAAGCCTAGGCAGACACAGCATAGGACCCTGTCCCGCTGTAAAATGTGTACCTCCATTTCAGAGACCAAGGGCCTTATTATGACTTTGGTGGTCCTACAACAGACGGTGCAATGCTAAAGCTGTGGTGTTGCCACCCACCAGAGGAGTTAAATCCTGGTCGGGAAGGCTGTGCTGCGGAGGTCTAAGGTGTCAGAATGTCAGGGTCATTGAAGAGCCTGAGGGGCAGGCCGCCATTCTCAAAGCACTGACTGCACCTTCCTGCAAGGAATGTCATACATGCCACAACATGCAGGTACTGGGGGTGAAAATCAGAGGAGCACTACATGTGCCCCCCACATGCAACCCCAGGAGTGACAAGGGGGACTTGTTAGGGCCTTGCCGCCACCCTTTTTTGGTGGTCGCAGCGGATCGTCCACCACACTTATAATACTGTTGGCGGGCCCGCAGTGTGGCGGTGGTTGGACCGCCACCTGTTTGGCGGTCCTATGCATGCAGCACAAGCCAAAATTCTGAAGCAAAATAATATAACATTAACAAAAGTAAACATCAAAGATTTATCAAAATGAATGGTGTGTTGATAAGGCATGCAGATGCAGAAGGAAAGTTTTGCTTCAGGAGCAATCTTTCAGCTTCTCTTATGCATCGAAAGATTCAAAGACTCTTTGGAGTTAATACCGGAGTAACTTGCCATCAAGGTTTGACATTTATGAACCAAGGGAAGAAATCTCATACATTCACCCTACCTGACCTCCCAATCGTCCTCAGTGACAGTGTGCACTTGTAACGGATTGTGGCCACTAATTACAAGGATCTGAGGAGAAATAGACTTGTTTCATTGTTTTATCTGTAACGCCCGTCAGGCTCTGAATGATTGCCGGTGTTCTATAATCCGCTGCTCCCATGATTGAGCGCCCCCCCTGTCATTGTGCGCATGCGCACATTAATTTTTATGACGTTTCATGACGTTTCAATACCCCGCCCATCAGGGACTGCATCCCCGGTTTGTGCGCACATGCGCATGCGCACATTAAGGTTTGTGCGCACATGCGCATGCGCACATTCATTTTCTACGTTGCCAGGAGGTGGACGCTCCTCCGTGAATGCGGCAGCCTAGGTAAGGATGGTCTCCCCTCCAGGCCTTGTACTTATGCGGCCCGTTTCCCTAGGCAGTGCCGCGGCCTCTCGTGGGTGGCAGATCCAACAGGCTCGCAGGTCGCGCTCTGTGGGAAGACGCCACAGTGGCGTCACTAGGGTGGTGCGGGGGTGCCTCTCGTGGGTGGCAGATCCGACAGGCTCGCAGGTCGCGCTCCGTGGGAAGACGCCACAGTGGCGTCACTAGGGTGGTGCGGGGGTGCGGAGCTAGTTACTTAGATGTCCTAAATTTATTTATGCATTTTTATATAGCGCGGACTTTACCCGGAGGCGTCAGAGCGCTTCACATTAGGAACAGAAATGAAACATAATGAGAAACATTACAGAAGAGCAGATTACTAAAACATACGTTACTTACATAAGGTAATAGTGACAATTGTGAGCAAACAAAAAACATGAGGTAGTAAAAATTGTGAGCAACCAAAAATACATGAGGTAGTAAAGGTAATAATGACAATTGTGAGCAAACAAAATACTTGAGGTAGTAAAAATTGTGAGCAACCAAAAATACATGAGGTAGTAAAGGTAATAGTGACAATTGTGAGCAAACAAAATACTTGAGGTAGTAAAAATTGTGAGCAACCAAAAATACATGAGGTAGTCAAAAGTGCACAAGAGGAAAAGTGACAAGTGGGCAGTTATAAGAGAAAACAGAGTATAATTTGAGGTATAATACTGCAATAAGTGCTAGGCACAAGAACAGGCGTTACGTAGGCAAGGTGGCACTTGTGCAAGTATCAAAGGTAAAAACATGTGAGAGGTAGCAACCGTGGGTTACAAGGGCAAAGTGTTGTGTGCATGTTACAAAAGGGCACCGAACACAAGTACATGGAGAATACTGCAAAAAGGCAGACACTCCCACCACAGGAAAACACTGGGAAGGCACTCCCATGGTCATGGAAAGTAAAAAATATCAGTAGTGGGAAGTCTTCCTCCGAATAGCAAGAGGACGTGAATTACATTTGGAGGTGTCTCTGGAGGAGGAGAACTTTGAGGTCCCTTTTGAAGGCCTGGGAGGAGGCGGTGGTCCGGAGCTCAGGCGGAAACGAGTTCCAGATTCTCACTGCGTTGCCTGAAAAGGATTGGGCCATTGTTCTTTCCTTCTTGAAAGTGGGAGGTTCAAGCAGTAGATTCTCGGCATTGCGTGAAGGTCTACAGCCTCCAGAGAGTTTCAGTTTATTCACCAGGTAGCGGGGAGAGGAGGAGTGCAAGGCTTTGTGGGTGATACAAGCGGTCTTGTAGATAGCTCTAGCCTCGAAGGGAAGCCAGCGGAGGGTGGATAACAACGGTGTGATGTGATCGCTTCTTTTGGCCCCATAGATGAAACGAGCTGCTGAATGGAAGACAGACTTAAGTGGGGACAGGTGAGATTTGGGGAGGCCAGTAAGAAGAGAATTGCAGTAGTCTAGTCTGGAGAGGACCAGCGATTGCACCAGGGTTATAAGGTCCTGCTCCGGGAAGAAGCGACGGATTCCCCAAAGAAGGCGCAGTTGGTAGCGAGCAGATTTTGCAATAGAATTGATGTGGGGAGTTAGATTGAGTTTTTTGTCTAGAATGACACCAAGAGATTTTGCGCTGTCGACAATGATGGGTTTGTTGTTTAGTAGATTCATCTGATCCATCCATGATTGAACCGGGGGAGGAGAGAGTG
Organism: Lissotriton vulgaris; assembly: GCF_964263255.1. Lineage (NCBI taxonomy): Eukaryota > Metazoa > Chordata > Amphibia > Caudata > Salamandridae > Lissotriton > Lissotriton vulgaris. The sequence continues at coordinate 369,903,199 of NC_141685.1, forward strand.
AGGAGGAGAAGAGGAGGAATTCAGTTTTGGAGGGATTCAGAATTAATTGATGAGATGACATCCAGTTTTGAATGGAGTCAAGAGTAGATTTTAGGATGGAGAGATCATGAGTGGAGGCAACCTTGAGGTAGAGTTGAGTGTCATCTGCATAGAGATGATAGTGAATCCCGGATTTGCTTAGGAGGTTTCCCAGTGGTTCTAAGTAGAGATTGAACAGTGTGGGTGCAAGTATAGAGCCTTGGGGAACACCTTGACCCACCGCCACAGGAGACGAAAGACTGTTCGCTATTTTGATCATTTGAGATCTGTCAGAGAGGAAGGATGCAAACCATTTAAGCACAGTGCCCTCCATGCCCATTCTCTGTTGAAGAATATTGAGGAGGGTGTTGTGATTAACAGTGTCGAAGGCTGCGGAGAGGTCAAGGAGAATTAGCAGACAGGACCCCCCTGAGTCGAGTATCCTCAGCGCATCATCAACCACTTGCAGTAGGGCTGTTTCAGTGCTGCAGTTTTGGATGAAGCCGGACTGACAATTGTCAAGAAGATCATTGTCCTTGATATGACGAGAGAGTTGTTTGGCTACACATCTTTCCGCTATCTTTGCAAGAAAGGGAAGGTTAGTGATGGGGCGGTAGTTATTGAGGTCATTCGCATCAGCAGTGGGCTTTTTCAGCAGAGGGGTGACCTGCCCAGTTTTGAAGGGGACAGGAAGGGAGCCTTGCCAGAGGGAGAGGTTGATCAGAGTGGTCCAACAGGGGAGGGAATGGGCATAGAAGTCAAAGGCAATGGCACTGGGGATAGGGTCAAGCGAGTGGTTGGAGGGCTTTGTTTCGCGTATGCATTTGAGAAGGGCATCTTCAGATATGGGGTCAAAGCTCTGCCAAATGGCTAAGGATTTGCGCTCCTCTGGAGGTGTAGGATGAGCAACCTGATCCACAAGTGATTTCACCTTTCCATCGAAGAAAGTACCGAAATCCGCTGCTCTCTTTGTAGAATCCTCCACCTTGGAGGTTGGGGGAGAGCAGCTCGGAGTCTTGATGAGATCGAATAGTTTTTTGGGTCTATTTTTGGCGGAATCAAGGAGGGTTTTGAAGTGCGTCGCTTTCTCAAGGAAGATGTGCTTGTGGTATTTGGATCTTGCTGTGCGAAGCAAGGCTAAATTGTCAGTGGAAGGCAATTGCCTCCATTGCTTCTCCAGGAATCTTAGCTGCTTCCTTTCCTCATAAAGGGATTTGTTGAACCAAGGTGCTGAGGGAGTGGGCCTTATCCTTTTGCTTTTGAGTGGAGCGACGTTATTAATTTCAGCTCCAAGAACTGTGAGGCATTGGGAGGTGAGATCGTCAACAGCTATGTTCGGGTCTAGCCTTGGAAGTGAAAGCAAAGCTGATTCACAGAGGGGACCGACATCAATGTTTTTGGCATCACAGAACCAGGAGATGGCCCTCTTGGGTTGGCCAAGAGTTCTAGAGTGTGAAAGTTGAAGAGAGAATGGGATGAGGTGGTGGTCAGACCAATCTACATGAATAGGGGTAGTAGTAGAAAGCATGCCTGCTTTAGAAATAACAAGGTCCAGGATTGCGCCCTTAGAGTGGGTTGGTTCAGTGCAGTGTTGGATAAGATCATTTGCCGAGAGGAAGGTGGCCAGTGAGTTCGCAGAGGAGTCTTGTGGTGCGCCCCAGTGGAGATTGAAGTCACCCACGATGGTCTGATTGTCACTTTGAGAGCATTGGTCGCTGATGAAGTCTTTGAGATCTTCTATAAACGAAGAGCTACTGCTACAAGGCGGGCGGTAAATGATATGGAATCTGAGCGGTGAACGGTGTTGCAATTGAAGCTCAAGAGAAAGGCACCTGCTCTCTGACTCATCACAGCGCGGTCACGCGCCCTCCAGGGAGTGGACTGAGGTCGCGGAGACCGTGCGTGCGCCGCAGTGGTGAAACACAATACCTACGACGACATCAGACAGAGGCCACCACCTTCTTCTCTGTGATATCGCGTCGCAATTCGCCTTCGAATTTGGGATGCCAGGGACGACTGTGAGACTAGAGAGAAATAATATTTACATCAGATAGATTCCAAGTTTCAGAATGCTTATGTGTGAATTTTTTTTAATTTCAGTGTAATTATGAGTGACACGATTCGGCCACTCTTTCTCGCGAGCAAATTCAAGCAATGAAGACCAGGGTATTAGGGTCCACACTCTGCTCCTCAGTCAATCATAATTCTCTTTGCTCGGTCGGTTGCAAGGCCGTCCATTTTAGTACCTTGCGAGAACCACTGAGCCTGTCGCCATTTCTTACATCCCTCCCTGATATAAACACTCCCCGATAATGCTCCACTCAGCCCTTGGTCCATCTACCAGGCCCAGAGGGCTGCCCAGGTCATGCCCAGGTCACTGTCCATCTGTCCCTGCATATACTTGGATTAAGGAGTCTGCTGTCCACATGGGTAAAGATTTGCGTATTAAAAAGGCAAGTCTCATCTGATGTGGTTAATGAGCATTTGCTCTGTTTTTTAAAGGAGGCATTTGATCCCACCTCTACTGCTCTCAACTTATAATACCTAGGAATTGGGGAGACATTCAAGAAAATAGTAGCGATGCAAGTGGGATTGGGGAGGGACACACGCATAACCACCCGTGGTACCCTGTTACTGCTCTCGTGTCCATGAGGATTTATACTGCTCAGATGCTGTCCCACCTTAACAGATGTATACTCTTCAATGGTGGTACTGCGAGGACATGCCCCTGCCCATTAAATTGCACACTCGTCAATAGCAGTAGTACCAGATGTTCTCCCACTAGCAGGCTGCATACTCTTCGATAGTACTATTGCCCAGACATTCTCGCGCCCAGGAGGATACATACTCCTCAACGGTGGTACTGCTCTGATGCTCTCCTGCCCATGACAAAGCAAGCATACTCCGATTTGAAAGGATAAATGCTGGATTTAGATCTCCGGACGGTGAGAGCCTAACTTAATGGCGGCCATTCACCAGTGTACCACCTAGCGCCTAAGAACTTAAAACCTGAAATTCTTAACGAGGCATAGCTCTCTCAGTGATTCCTATCATAATGTCGGTCTGATGTTTCCACTGCATCTAGTGCATATTTTAAGCAGGTATTGGTGATGCTCTTGCAGGGCCGGACTGGGAACCAGAACCGGCCCTGGCAAAGTGTGTTAAGAATACAAAACTATTGAGTGTTCTTAACTTCTTTATTCCGACCAACACGTTTGCTCCTAACATGGAGCGAAGCGGCAGTCAGCTCGGCGATCAGCTGGTAACTGTCATATGTGACAGTTATCAGCTGGTGACCTCACTGCTAAACGGTGTCCTCGCAGGGACACTGGGAAGCACGTCTAGTAAGGTGTCCTAGGAGGGACACAAGTATTATAAACACAACACATCCCCCTCCTTTGGGGGTGATGGGAACAGTAGAAACAGATAGAGAACATAAGGTTCCACTATCCACAAATGTAGTCCTTAAGTTTAGCTGGCGGTCCTAACAGTCTGCCGGTCCTGCTAATGTCCACCGGTCTCGCCCCGTCATGGGTTGGAACGACAGGTAGTCTGCGCCTTGCGCCTGCAGGTCTGGATGAAGGAACAGAACGGTCCGCTCGCTGGGTGTTTTCATGTGTACCTTAATCGCTCCCGTCCCCAGGGGTGGCAGGAAATTCAATGTCGGATTCGGTGTCAGAAAAATAAAGTCCTCCCTTACTCTATCGCCCTCCTTCCCTATCTTATCTATCGCCCTCACTCTATCTATCGCCCTCCCTCTATTTATCGCCCTGTTCTCTTCTCTTCTCACGTGCTGATCTGCTGCTCTCTTCCACCCCACCTCCTTCTTTAACTCCCTGTTCTTTTACTGTGCTGATCTGCTGTTCTTTCACCCCGCCTCCTTCTCTAACTCCCTGTTCTCTCACACACAACCACACCACACACAACCAAACCACACGCACAACCAGACCCAACCACACACATGTTTATAAGCATTTTATCTTCTTTATTTCTCAACTCACTAATGCAAATGAAAACCTGTACAGCAGTGTCCTTGCTGCAGTTTTCATAATTGTACCCAAGAAGTATCTACACCTACCAGAATGGCAACAACTGCTGCTTAGCCTACGAATTCCTTGACCACCCAACATTGGTTCTTGGATTATGCCTGCCATTATTATAAAACTGTTAACACATTTTTGGACACCATGTAACTTGCCTTATCTGCATACTCTCTGCTAATTTTATGTTATCAATTTGCAGGATTATGGCGGTATTCAGAGACCTGGAATTGTTGTCGACTACCAGAAAAGTCTGGTATTTGGTGGGCCTGCTGGAAGGTGGATGAAAAGAAAGATGATGCAATCGCTTAATAAACCCATTGGAGGGGCGTTTGTCGGCAAAAAACCTAAATTGAGAAAACCTGGATCAAATGGCAATGCGGTCAAAGAAGGTATGTTTCTAGATAGACAGCTTCTGTTTTTTAGGTTTCGCCTGGCGATCCGCTGCATAGCAGTGTTCGCGCAGGCGAAAACTTTTGTTTAGCAGTATGGGTGCTTTGTCCCGCCTGCTCTTCCATTGGCTAGCTCCATAAATGGAGGCTAGCCATTGAAAGGGACATCTGTCTGTTATTGCCCTCCAATCTATCTCTCGCACTCCCTCCCTCTATCTCTCGCACTCCCTCAATCTATCTCTCGCACTCCCTCAATCTATCTATCGCCCTCCCTCTATCTATCGCCCTCCCTCTATCTATCGCCCTCCCTCTATCTATCGCCCTCCCTCTATCTATCGCCCTCCCTCTATCTATCGCCCTCCCTCTATCTATCGCCCTCTATCTATCTATCTATCGCCCTCCCTCTCTCTATCTATCGCCCTCCCTCTATCTATCGCACTCCCTCCCTCTATCTATCGCCTTCCCTCCCTCTATCGCCCTCCCTCTATCTATCTATCGCCCTCCCTCTATCTATCGCCTTCCCTCCCTCTATCTCTCGCCCTCCCTCCCTCTATCTCTCGCACTCCCTCCCTCTATCTCTCGCACTCCCTCCCTCTATCTCTCGCACTCCCTCCCTCTATATCTCGCACTCCCTCCCTCTATATCTCGCACTCCCTCCCTCTATATCTCGCACTCCCTCCCTCTATCTCTCGCACTCCCTCCCTCTATCTCTCGCACTCCCTCCCTCTATCTCTCGCACTCCCTCCCTCTATCTCTCGCACTCCCTCCCTCTATCTCTCGCACTCCCTCCCTCTATCTCTCGCACTCCCTCCCTCAATCTCTCGCACTCCCTCCCTCAATCTCTCGCACTCCCTCCCTCAATCTCTCGCACTCCCTCCCTCAATCTCTCGCACTCCCTCCCTCAATCTCTCGCACTCCCTCCCTCTATATCTCGCCCTCCCTCTCTCTATCTATCGCCCTCCCTCTCTCTATCTATCGCCCTCTCTCTATCTATCGCCCTCCCTCCCTCCCTCTATCTATCGCACTCCCTCTATCTATCGCACTCCCTCTATCTATCGCACTCCCTCTATCTATCGCACTCCCTCTATCTATCGCACTCCCTCTATCTATCGCACTCCCTCTATCTATCGCACTCCCTCTATCGCACTCCCTCTATCTATCGCACTCCCTCTATCTATCGCACTCCCTCCCTCTATCTATCGCCCTCCCTCTATCTATCGCCTTCCCTCCCTCTATCTATCGCCTTCCCTCCCTCTATCTCTCGCACTCCCTCCCTCTATCTCTCGCACTCCCTCCCTCAATCTCTCGCACTCCCTCTCTCTATCGCCCTCCCTCCCTCTCTCTATCGCCTTCCCTCCCTCTATCTATCGCCTTCCCTCCCTCTATCTATCGCCTTCCCTCCCTCTATCTATCGCCTTCCCTCCCTCTATCTCTCGCACTCCCTCCCTCTATCTCTCGCACTCCCTCCCTCTATCTCTCGCACTCCCTCCCTCAATCTCTCGCACTCCCTCTCTCTATCGCCCTCCCTCCCTCTCTCTATCGCCCTCCCTCTCTCTATCTATCGCCCTCCCTCTCTCTATCTATCGCCCTCCCTCTCTCTATCTATCGCCCTCCCTCTCTCTATCTATCGCCCTCCCTCCCTCTATCTATCGCACTCCGTCTATCTATCGCACTCCCTCCCTCTATCTATCGCCTTCCCTCCCTCTATCACCCTCCCTCTATCTATCTATCGCCCTCCCTCTATCTATCGCCTTCCCTCCCTCTATCTATCGCCTTCCCTCCCTCTATCTCTCGCACTCCCTCCCTCAATCTCTCGCACTCCCTCTCTCTATCTATCGCCCTCCCTCTCTCTATCGCCCTCCCTCTCTCTTATCTATCGCCCTCCCTCTCTCTTATCTATCGCCCTCCCTCTCTCTTATCTATCGCCCTCCCTCCCTCTATCTATCGCACTCCGTCTATCTATCGCACTCCCTCTATCTATCGCACTCCCTCTATCTATCGCACTCCCTCCCTCTATCTATCGCCTTCCCTCCCTCTATCTATCGCCCTCCCTCTATCTATCGCCTTCCCTCCCTCTATCTATCGCCTTCCCTCCCTCTATCTCTCGCACTCCCTCCCTCTATCTCTCGCACTCCCTCCCTCAATCTCTCGCACTCCCTCCCTCAATCTCTCGCACTCCCTCTCTCTATCGCCCTCCCTCCCTCTCTCTATCGCCTTCCCTCCCTCTATCTATCGCCTTCCCTCCCTCTATCTCTCGCACTCCCTCCCTCTATCTCTCGCACTCCCTCCCTCAATCTCTCGCACTCCCTCTCTCTATCGCCCTCCCTCCCTCTCTCTATCGCCCTCCCTCCCTCTCTCTATCGCCCTCCCTCTCTCTATCTATCGCCCTCCCTCTCTCTATCTATCGCCCTCCCTCTCTCTATCTATCGCCCTCCCTCTCTCTATCTATCGCCCTCCCTCTATCTATCGCACTCCCTCTATCTATCGCACTCCGTCTATCTATCGCACTCCCTCCCTCTATCTATCGCCTTCCCTCCCTCTATCTATCACCCTCCCTCTATCTATCTATCGCCCTCCCTCTATCTATCGCCTTCCCTCCCTCTATCTATCGCACTCCCTCCCTCAATCTCTCGCACTCCCTCCCTCAATCTCTCGCACTCCCTCCCTCAATCTCTCGCACTCCCTCCCTCAATCTCTCGCACTCCCTCTCTCTATCTATCGCCCTCCCTCTCTCTATCTATCGCCCTCCCTCTCTCTATCTATCGCCCTCCCTCTCTCTTATCTATCGCCCTCCCTCTCTCTATCTATCGCCCTCCCTCCCTCTATCTATCGCACTCCGTCTATCTATCGCACTCCCTCCCTCTATCTATCGCCTTCCCTCCCTCTATCTATCACCCTCCCTCTATCTATCTATCGCCTTCCCTCCCTCTATCTCTCGCACTCCCTCCCTCAATCTCTCGCACTCCCTCTCTCTATCTATCGCCCTCCCTCTCTCTATCTATCGCCCTCCCTCTCTCTATCTATCTATCGCCCTCCCTCTCTCTATCTATCGCCCTCCCTCCCTCCCTCTATCTATCGCACTCCCTCTATCTATCGCCCTCCCTCTATCTATCGCCCTCCCTCTATCTATCGCTCTCCCTCTCTCTATCTATCGCCCTCCCTCTCTCTATCTATCGCCCTCCCTCTCTCTATCTATCACACTCCCTCTCTCTATCTATCGCACTCCCTCTATCTATCGCACTCCCTCTATCTATCGCACTCCCTCTATCTATCACACTCCCTCTATCGCCCTCCTTCACTCTATCTATTGCCCTCCCTCTCTCTATCTATCGCCCTCCCTCCCTCCCTCTATCTATCGCACTCCCTCTATCTATCGCCCTCCCTCTCTCTATCTATCGCCCTCCCTCTCTCTATCTATCGCCCTCCCTCTCTCTATCTATCGCCCTCCCTCTGTATCTATCTATCGCCCTCCCTCTCTATCTATCACCCTCCCTCTATCTATCTATCTGTCTATCTATTGCCCTCCCTTACTCTATTGCCCTCCCTTACTCTATTGCCCTCCCTTACTCTATTGCCCTCCCTTACTCTATTGCCCTCCCTTACTCTATTGCCCTCCCTTACTCTATTGCCCTCCCTTACTCTATTGCCCTCCCTTACTCTATTGCCCTCCCTTACTCTATTGCCCTCCCTTACTCTATTGCCCTCCCTTACTCTATCGCCCTCCCTTACTCTATCGCCCTCCCTTACTCTATTGCCCCTCCCTTACTCTATCGCCCCTCCCTTACTCTATCGCCCCTCCCTTACTCTATCGCCCCTCCCTTACTCTATCGCCCCTCCCTTACTCTATCGCCCCTCCCTTACTCTATCGCCCCTCCCTTACTCTATCGCCCCTCCCTTACTCTATCGCCCTCCCTCCCTCTATCTATCGCCCTCCCTCCCTCTATCTATCGCCCTCCCTCTATTTATCGCCCTGTTCTCTTCTCTTCTCACGTGCTGATCTGCTGCTCTCTTCCACCCTGCCTCCTTCTCTAACTCCCTGTTCTCTTGTCTTCTCACGTGCTGAACTGCTGCTCTCTTCCACCCCGCCTCCTCCTCTAACTCCCTGTTCTCTTGTCTTCTCACGTGCTTATCTGCTGCTCTCTTCCACCCTACCTCCTCCTCTAACTCCCTGTTCTCTTGTCTTCTCACGTGCTGATCTGCTGCTCTCTTCCACCCTACCTCCTTCTTTAACTCCCTGTTCTTTTACTGTGCTGATCTGCTGTTCTTTCACCCCGCCTCCTTCTCTAACTCCCTGTTCTCTCACACACAACCACACCACACACAACCAAACCACACGCGCTACCAGACCCAACCACACACATGTTTATAAGCATTTTATCTTCTTTATTTCTCAACTCACTAATGCAAATGAAAACCTGTACAGCAGTGTCCTTACTGCAGTTTTCATAATTGTAGCCAAGAAGTATCTACACCTACCAGAATGGCAACAACTGCTGCTTAGCCTACGAATTCCTTGACCACCCAACATTGGTTCTTGGATTATGCCTGCCATTATTATAAAACTGTTAACACATTTTTGCACACCATGTAACTTGCCTTATCTGCATACTCTCTGCTAATTTTATGTTATCAATTTGCAGGATTATGGCGGTATGCAGAGACCTGGAATTGTTGTCGACTACCAGAAAAGTCTAGTATTTGGTGGGCCTGCTGGAAGGTGGATGAAAAGAAAGATGATGCAATCGCTTAATAAACCCATTGGAGGGGCGTTTGTCGGCAAAAAACCTAAATTGAGAAAACCTGGATCAAATGGCAATGCGGTCAAAAAAAGGTATGTTTCTAGATAGACAGCTTCTGTTTTTTAGGTTTCGCCTGGCGATCTGCTGCGCAGCAGCGTTCGCGCAGGCGAAACCTTTTGTTTAGCAGTATGGGTGCTTTGTCCCGCCTGCTCTTCCATTGGCTAGCTCCATAAATGGAGGCTAGCCATTGGAAGGGACATCTGTCTGTTATTGCCCTCCTTCTATCTATCGCCCTCCTATCTATCTATCTCCCTCCCTCTATCTATCGCCCTCCCTCTATCTATCCATCGCCCTCCCTCTATCCATCGCCCTCCCTCTATCTATCTATCGCCTCTATCTATCTATCGCCTCTATCTATCTATCGCCCTCTATCTATCTATCGCCCTCTATCTATCTATCGCCCTCCCTCCCTCTATCTATCGCCCTACCTCTATCTATGGCACCGATGGGTGAGGCGCACAGCCTGGGATGATGACGGGCTGGGTAGACCGGGTGTGTGCGCTGCTACCAGAGGGCGACGTTCGAAGATTATGTCGCTGGCGGACAGAGATGGGGTCTGATGGCCAGGGTGCAGCTGGCATACGTCTGTGGCTTTCACTCGATTATTGTGCACCCCCTGCCTGCCATGCTCTTCTGCGCTCTTCTCCCTGGCAGGCTACGGCAGCCAGGGCAATGCCTCATTGTCTTTTGGGAGTGGTTGGCAGGTTGGCGCTCTCTTGTAAACGCCAGGCACGCCGCCCAGCGGCTGCTCTCTGAACTGCCTCCTGTTGAGTTCAGACGGAACCAGCCATTCCCTTTTCTGCCTGAACCTGGTGCCCAGAGCAGGCGCCCGTGGCCCGCCCGCATCCATCCCCCCGAGGCCTGGGCCGAGGCTGCGCCGGTGGAGCCGCATTCCAGAGGAGCCAGACCCGGCCGGGCCGGCTCCGAGCTCGGATTCCTTCAGAATGCAACTTCCGGTTGGGCGAAGTTTGTTGTGATGGAGCGCAGCAGCCAGGTGTTGTAATTACTCAGTGAGTGTTTGTCTGTCGGAGGCGTCCTGAGCCGGGATATGGCGGACGGAGAGCTCACCCCCTCGCTGCCACCCCTTCGGCTCACGAACAGGTGGGCGCTGGATTATTTTGTAATACTGGGCGGGTGAGAAGCGGAGTCGGTGCTGGATGAGAGCGAGGTTTAGACGAACGAGTGGCTGGGATGAACCTGAATCTCTCACCCTGCACTGGACCTCCACACCCGTCACTCACACTGGATAACGGCACCCGTCACTCACACTGGACCCGAGCACCCCTCATTCACCCCCGCACAAGTTATGCACCCCCGCACACGTTATGCACCCCCGCGCATGTTATTCACCCCCACACTGGTCCTCGGCACCAGTCATTCACCCCTACACTAGACATTGCCATCACCACAGGACCTCTGCAGGAATCACTCACAACTACACCGTGTCTGCCTCCCGCCACTAAACACTGGATCTGAACACCCCCACTCACCCCTGGATCTGAGCACCTGCTACTCACCCCTGGACCAGAGCACCCGCCACTCACCCCTGGACCAGAGCACCCGCCACTCACCCCTGGACCAGAACACCCACCACTTACCCCTGGACCAGAGCACGCGCCACTCACCCCCTGGACCAGAGCACCTGCCTCTCACCCCTGGACCAGAGTACCCCTACTCACCCCTAGATCTGAGCACCCGCCACTCACCCCTGGACCAGAGCACCTGCCTCTCACCCCTGGACCAGAGTACCCCTACTCACCCCTAGATCTGAGCACCCGCTACTCACCCCTGGACCAGAGCACCCGCCACTCACCCCTAAACCAGAGCAACTGCCTCTCACCCCTGGACCAGAGCACCCCTACTCACCCCTAGATCTGAGCACCCGCCACTCACCCCTGGACCAGAGCACCCGCCACTCACCCCTGGATCTGAGCATACGCCACTCATCCGTGGACCAGAGCACCCCCCAGTTGAAAATTAACTTGGGTGAATCTGAAGGAGCTACATTTTAAGGTGTATTTCAGAGTGCACAGTCTGTTACGATGAGACCCAGGGGCTCATTATGTCTGTGGTGCATTGAACCTAGGGGGCAAGTCAGAAGTGCTCACTATATCCTCGTTGGCTATTATTACTAAACCTTAGGCTTGCATTAGAGTCTAATGGGCCTCTTTCACTTGGACGCGACGTGTTGCTTGTATCTGATTTAGGATATTACATAAAATGTGACAATCGTGGCAGATCTGGTATTAACATTGTTAAATATTTCAGGAGTTACTGGCGATTAAATTGTGGAAACATGATTTCTGGTATTTATGATGCAACTCTTCCCCCCAGCAGCAAAGGGAAACTGGAAACAGTCTCGTAAATTAGGTATATATGCGCGTTTGCTGTCCTACCTCCAGGCTATTTCAAGCAATAATTGTTTAATAAATAGTTGAAATATTGATTTGTGACAGGAGGAACACGCTGTAGAAAATGTGACTCTAGTATGTAAGGCATTATGTATTGCGATAGGAATGGGGAGCTCACAGAAGTCCGCACATACTTCTTATCCTTTGAATACACACACACACCCACTAAGCAATCTGTATCCTGTGCTCTACTCATTCCCAACACGCCAGATTTCTACTCACCTTTCGCCCTCAGCTCTTACCCCTTTGCCCTCAGCTCCTACCCCTTTGCCCTCAGCTCTTACCCCTGTGCCCTCAGCTCTTACCCCTGTGCCCTCAGCTCTTACCCCTGTGCCCTCAGCTCTTACCCCTGTGCCCTCAGCTCTTACCCCTGTGCCCTCAGCTCTTACACCTGTGCCCTCAGCTCTGACCCTGCCCTGTGCCACACATTGAATTGGAGATCTCTGCCTCGTTCACAGTTGCTAGATGGACCATATCAGTAATATTCATTGGCAGTCTGGGATGGGACAAAAACCTGACTGGAGGTGGTTGGGGTTTTTTGGGGAACTTGGACGATCACATTGTCACTGTTAATGTGTACTCTCCAGCCTGGCACGCTGCTGCAGCCGGTGACTGCTCCTCTGAACTCTTCTCTCCTTCCCAGAGCTTAACACCAAGAAGCTTGGCTTTGACGAGTTCTTGCCCATGCTGCAGACAATTGCGAAGAACAAGGACCAGGGTACCTACGATGACTTTGTGGAGGGGCTGAGGGTCTTCGACAAAGAAGCCAATGGCTCTGTGATGGGCGCTGAGCTGCGACATGTACTAGTCACTCTGGGTAAGAGGCCATTTTGGCACAGTACTATTTTCAAGGCAGAGAGTAATTGACTGCTGAACTCCCCAGCCCCCCTGCAGTATTCAGGGCCCCCCTTTCTGATTCCGAGCTTAGATTTCTACCCGCGTCTGGATATTACAGTTAATGTGCCCTGTTTCAGCCTTACAAAGTGTCCTATCAATCTCATTTAACTGTACATTCTTTTGGGGCGAGTCAAGTCAAGTCAAGTCATAAAATTTGTATAGCGCACTACATACCCAGAGGGTTTCAAGGCGCTTAGGAAGGGGAGGAGGATTATTTGTCAAATATCCACGTTTTAAGCTGCTTTCTGAACGTTAGGTGGTTCTGGGTGAGGCGAAGGTAAGCGGGGAGTGAGTTCCATGTTTTAGCAGCCAGGTATGAAAAGGATCTGCCTCCCATGGTGGTCTTGTTGATTTGAGGTACAGTGGCGAGGGCTTGGCTGGAAGAACGTAGTTGGCGGGAGGGGGTGTAGAAGGACAGTCGAGGCAATCTGGTCCGATGTCGTAGAGTGATTTGTGTGCGTGGGTAAGCAGTCGGAAAGTGATCCTCTTATTGACGGGTAGCCAGTGGAGGTCTTTAAGGTGACCAGAGATGTGTTCGTTGCGTGGGATGTCTAATATGAGCCTGGCTGAGGCGTTTTGGATTCGTTGGAGTTTCTTCTGGAGTTTTGCGGTAGTACCCGCGTAGAGGGTGTTTCCGTAGTCTAGTCGGCTCGTGACCAGAGCGTGGGTGACTGTTTTCCTTGTTTCGGAGGGGATCCAGCGAAATGTTTTTCTGAGCATGCGAAGAATGTTGAAGCAGGAGGAGGATACGGCGCTGACTTGTCTGTTCATTGAGAGTGAAGAATCCAGGATGACGCCAAGGTTCCGTGCGTGGTCTGTCGGGATGGGTGCTTTTCCGAGGGCTTCCGGCCACCAGGAGTCGTCCCATGCAGAGGGGGATGTACCTAAGATGAGGACTTCAGTTTTGTCTGAGTTCAGTTTCAGACGGCTGTGTTTCATCCATTCGGCCACTTCTTTCATTCCTTCGTGTAGGTTAGTTTTGGCGGTGCTGGGGTCATTGGTGAGAGAAAGGATCAGTTGAGTGTCGTCTGCGTAAGAGATGATGTTGAGGTTGTGTTGGCGTGCGATGGCCGCGAGGGGGCTCATGTATACGTTGAAGAGGGTGGGACTGAGTGAGGATCCTTGGGGTACGCTGCAGATGACTTCAGAGGCCTCGGACTTGAATGGAGGAAGGCGGACTCTCTGGGTTCTTCCGGTGAGGAACGAGGTGATCCATTCAAGTGCTTTTCCTTGGATTCCGATGTTATTGAGGCGTTGTAGAAGGGTGCTGTGGCAGACTGTATCGAATGCTGCAGAGAGGTCGAGGAGGATGAGGGCGACTGTGTCTCCATTGTCCAGTAGAGTTCGAATGTCGTCTGTTGCTGCGATGAGGGCGGTCTCAGTGCTGTGTTTTGCTCGGAAGCCAGATTGTGAGGGGTCGAGGGATTTGTTGGCTTCGAGGAAGGCGGCGAGCTGGTTGTTGACGGCTTTCTCGATGACTTTGGCCGGGAATGGAAGAAGCGAGATGGGGCGGTAATTTTTGAGTTCGGTGGGGTCCGCTGTTGGTTTTTTCAGAAGGGCGGTGAGTTCAGCGTGTTTCCAGTCTTCTGGGAAGGTAGCGGAGTTGAAGGAGCAGTTGATGACGTCTCGGAGGTGCGGTGCTATGACGGAGTCTGCTTTGTTGAAGATGTGGTGAGGGCATGGGTCTGTGGGGGATCCTGAGTGGATGGAATTCATCAGGCGGATGGTGTCCTCAGTGGAGATTGGGTTCCAGGCGTTAAGGGTGTTCACGGGGGGAAGATGGTCAGCAGATGGTAGGGTGGGTTGGTTACCGGGTTGGTTGTCAAAGCTGTTGTGGATGTCTGCAATCTTGTTGTGGAAAAAAGAGGCTAGGAAGTCGCAGAGGGTTTGAGAGGGGGTGATGTCGTTGGAGTTGGCCGATGGATTGGAAAATTCCTTGACGATGTTGAAAAGTTCCTTGCTGTTGTGGGCGTTGTTGTCAAGTCGATCCTTGAATGTTGTTTTCTTGGCTTTTCGGATCAGTTGGTGGTGAGTGCGGGTGGCGCTTTTGAAGGCGTCCTTGGTGCTGGTGGTTGGGTCTTTTTTCCAGGCCTTTTCAAGGGAGCGGCAGAGTTTCTTGGACTTCTTGAGATCATCGTTGAACCATGAGGCTTTCTTGCTGCCAGGTTTGCTTTGACGTTTTTTCAGTGGAGCTAAGGTGTCGGCGGTGTTGGATAACCATAGGGTGAGGTTGGTGGCGGCTTCGTTGGCGTTAGAAGAGAGGGCTGGGGAGTTTCGAAGGAGCGATGCGGAGATTTGGTCCGTGGTGATTTTGTTCCAGTTTCTTTGCAGGGTAGGTTGGGAGTGGTTGATGGGTTTCGGCTTGTTGTAGGTGAAGTGAACGCAGCTGTGGTCAGTCCAGAGGAGATCTGTAGTGTGGCTGAAGGAGACATGGTTGCTGGATGTGAAGATGGGGTCGAGTGTGTGACCTGCGATGTGGGTGGGGGAAGTGACTAGTTGTTTAAGTCCGAGGTTGGCGAGGTTGTCCACGAGGGTGGCGGTGTTGTGGTCATTTATCTTTTCAAGGTGAAAGTTGAGGTCTCCCAGAAGAATATAGTCTTTGGAGGGGAGCGCGTGTGGAGAGATGAAGTCCGTGATGTCTTCACTGAATTTTGCGCGGGGTCCTGGTGGTCTGTAGAGGAGGGTGCCTCTGAGTGTAGTCTTGGGGTCGATGTGGATCTGGAAGTGAAGGTGTTCGGAGTTGGCGAGGTTGGCGTCAGAGCTTGTTGAGATGCGGATAGATTTCTTATGGACGATAGCGATTCCTCCTCCTGTATGGCTGGTACGGTCTTTGCGGGTGATCTTATAGTCTTCAGGGATGGCAATGGTGATGTCTGGGGCGGAGGAAGCATTCATCCATGTTTCCGTAAGGAAGGCGATGTCTGGAGAAATGGTGTCTAGTAGATTCCATAGGTCAATGGCGTGCCTGTGGACCGAACGGGTGTTGAGAAGGATGCATTGTAGGTGGTTGGGGTCGGGGATCTGTGGTGTGGTCGTAGCGGAGATGTTGTCGGTGCCGCTGAATTTGCAGGAGTAGCAAGAGAAAGGTCCATGGGTGTTACCAGGAGCGGCTTGGACGCAGTTGGGGGCGCGACCGGGGTTAAGGGCTAGGAGGGAGGCGGCATCGTAGGTAATGCGGGAGGGCTGGGCAGCGCGAGGGGCAGGGGGTCTGGCGCTGGGCGCGGTCCAGGCGCGGACGGGCGTAGACGGGCTTACCTTTGGCGCACCTTCGGCGCGGGTTGGGCGCGGTCGCTGCGCGTGGACGCTGCGCGCGGGAAGAACTGTCATATATGGATGGTGGAGGGGGAGGGGCGAGGGAGGGTCAGCAGGGAGGCGGGCCGGGCTGTGGGGGACGGTCTCTGAGGCACCACAACAACAAGTAAGATGGCGGCAGTGAAATAAAACGAAACTGGAGGAAGGCTGGGGCACAGGCAATCAGCAATGACTATAGTTTACTTTAGAGAGCAGTCTATGTAATGGACACTCAGCCTAGCTGTAAGTTCGCACTGCAGTTGTGGAAAGCGCAACTCAAGTGCTCAATTCAATGACCCCAGAAGCGCTAGCAGATAAAAATGCAAATGTTAGGCTTTTTTAAATTTACTCGCACTATAGCGCTATACAGCGCTATGCTCGCACTACAGCGCTATGCTGTGAAGGAGGCAGCAGGGGCGATACAGGCTTGAGCAGTTGTGGAAAGCGCGACTCAAGCGCTCTATTCAATGCAAAATGCAAATGTTAGGCTTTTTTAAATTTACTCGCACTATAGCGCTATACAGCGCTATGCTCGCACTACAGCGCTATGCTGTGAGGGAGGCAGCAGGGGCGGGAGGACGGGGACATGGTTGGGTTACAAGTGGTTTTTGGATTGCCCATTCTACAGGCTAGAGCTTTGACTGACTAATAGTTAGTCTTGGTGAGCCATGTCCTGGAAATTGGTGGCGCCCTTGTCTTGTGGGTAGCTGCCTCTTCAGAACATCTGCTCTGTCTGGTTTTACCCTGGTGGCTGGCTAGTCTCACCAGCCAGTGCTGCTTCTGTGGCGGAAGTGTATTTGGTGGGTAAGTGCTGGGTCTGAAGCTGTGCGTGCTGCTGCATTCTTGGCAGTTAATCTGGAAGGTGTTTGATCGAAGCCTGTGTGCATTTTTGTCCTTTCCTTTGTGCAGGTGAGAAGATCTGTCTGTGTGTGTGGCTCTGTCTGTGTGTGTGGCTCTGTCTGTGTGTGTGGCTCTGTCTGTGTGTGTGGCTCTGTCTGTGTGTGTGGCTCTGTCTGTGTGTGTGGCTCTGTCTGTGTGTGTGGCTCTGTCTGTGTGTGTGGCGCTCTGTGTGTGTGTGTGGCGCTCTGTCTGTGTGTGTGTGTGTGGCGCTCTGTCTGTCTGTGTGTGTGTGGCGCTCTGTCTGTCTGTGTGTGTGTGGCGCTCTGTCTGTCTGTGTGTGGCGCATAGCGCTCTGTGTGGATAGCTTCTTTTGTCGGCTCTGTGTGTGGGTGGCTCTGTCTGTGTGAGAGTGGCTCTATATGAATGTCAGTGCAACCCATCACGTCATTAACAATTACAGACCTTCACATCGCCAACACCTTGGCATTGGTTTGATAGTTGAAATAATTGGGCAGTGTGGTGGTTATAATATTAATTATGGGTATCTCAAATAAAGGCTTTGTCAATGTGAAGGGCATGTCTTTGAAATTGGATGGCCTCTTCTCCCTATTTCATTTTTTTCCAAATCCTTGGGCTCTCTCATTGACCAATCTGTGTCCTTCAAAGGGCATGTCCTGAAAAGAGCACAGACATCGGAGTCCCAGCTTACATTAAAGCACATTATCTGCTCGCCTGGTCTCTTGGCTGTGCTCTTTTCCCCTTGGGGGTTTCAGGTCACGGCCTGCTTGGTGGGGTTTGATTGCTTGCTTGTGGAGGGAGCGAGATTGCGGGTCATTCCCTAATAAGAGTCCCTGGTATTTTTTAAACGCTTATCTGGCACACCCTGGTGGCAGAGTAGTTTCAAAAGGGTTTCTGTCCACATTGAATGCCTTCTCTTCTAGGTTCCAACCAAGTTATTGTAGTTGAACTAGCAGTATGTGTATAAATTAACGTTTATTTATCTAAAAAAAATTCCAGGCTTACAAGGAACAAATAAAAAGGGAGAGCGTACTCACTGCTACAAGTATCCTAAACAACCCAACAGTCAAGTCCCGGTACGAACAGTATGCAACGGTAAGATTTTTAGGAGCCATATCTGAAGACATTGAACCTATTGACTCAAGTTGAATAATTGCTTGGCCAGTTAAATCGGCAGTCCAACTTTTTCTATGAGAGTTACCACAATGGTGAGTGACCATGCCTTCCAGAATTATTGTTCTGACTACTCAGATGTCTGTCACAATTAAAGTTTTACAACCCACTGAAAATGCCAAAGGTTCCAGGGACGTTAGTTTCATTTTTACCCACACAACCATAGAAAAGTCAGCACTTAAAATTTTAATAGGTTTTTTAAAAAAAGCAATTGCCCATGAGGGGGTCCCTCCATGTGTCCTATAGGTTCAGGATACCTGTATCCTGACTCGTGTTTTCACACTGTCAAACCCCCAATCTTCCAGGGTATTGGTGAGCTGCCAGTAGATTCAGAGCTATCCGTTGGAGATGTCTGCTTTAAATATAAATGTAATCCAGCAAATTCTTTATTGGTATTTCTAGTAAGTATATTTCTGTTGCAGTCTTGTATTCAACCAGAAATATGGCCATTCTGCAGTTCTACTTAAAAGCGAATTTCACACCACACATGGGTAACCCTTCAGCCACAGGCATAAAAGCATCAACAGCTTACCTTCTCTTTCAATAAAACTTCTCAATCTGCCCAATCTACCTTCTCTTTAGGAATGCTGGAAATCTCACTGGATGGAAAGCAATTTCCTCCAGCTGAACGCTGCAAAAACTGAGGTTCTGCTCTTTGGAGATGCCCCCTCCTCTGGTCACCTTCCTGGTGGCCCCCAGAACTAGGCACACCCCGACCCCGGCAACCACAGTCAAAAACCTCTGTGTTCACCTTCAACAGTCCCTAAACATGAAGAAACACGTTACTCACACAGTCTGATCCTGCTTCCACACCCATGGCTTACTAAGGAAAGCTTTTACTTATGTCCCCGACACAACAAGGAAAACCCTAACACAGGCCCTGATACCAAGCAAGCTGGACTATTGCAACGCCCTATTGATTGCAGCAAATGAGTCCTCCTTAAACCAATTGCAAATGATACCAAACACAGCCGCCTGCACGGTTCTGAATGCTCCCCCCAGATCAGCTTCCTCTCCCCTCCCTCATCAGCTACACTGGCTGCCCATACGACAGTGCGTGAAATTCTAGATCTGCTGTCTCACACACAAAGCTATCTGGGGCAATGGCCCTCCCGATGTAGTAGAGAAACTTCGCCGCTATTACCCGGCTCGGACTCTGCGCGCCAGCTCCCAATCGCTCCTCAAAAGCCCCAACATAAAAAAGGCTAGACCCGAAGGCAAGTCCTTCTCGCACCCTTCATCTGGAATCAACTACAGCTGGCCCTAAGACAGTGTCTGGACCATCTTAAATTCGGAAGACTCCTGAAAACTGCCCTGACAGAGTGAGGGAGTGAGAGTGGGAAAGGGAGACAGTGAGGGAGTGAGAGGGAAAGGGAGGGAAAGGAGGGAAAAGGAGTGACAGAGTGAGGGAGTGACAGGGGGAAAGGGAGACAGTGAGAGGGAAAGGAAGGGAGGGAAAGTGAGTGAGGGAAAGGGAGACAGAGTGAGGGAGTGAGAGAGGGAAAGGGAGACAGAGTGAGAGGGAAAGGGGGAGGGAGTGAGAGAGGGAAAGGGAGACAGGGGGAGGAAGACAGAGGGAGGGGAACAGAGTATGGGAGAGGTAGGGAGAGTGAGGGAGGGAGACAAAGAGAGAGCAAGAGATGTGTGTATCCCGGGTCTGGTGGCTCAGTGGACGAAGGTGTCCGCTGCAGGGACCAGTGATCAACCTCATGGTCAGTTGTTTTTTTTTGTTGCTCTAGCCCTGCCACCTCCCCCACTGACCCCGCCCCCACTGGTGCGGCCCTCGGACACAAACCACAGTGTAAATTTGGCCCCTGAGAGAACGTTTGTGAGTACCCATGACCTATGCTGTGCTTCCAAGCGCTGAGATACCCCCCTGGGGGTGATTCAAGAGCTATACAAATTAAATAAAATCATTAATTAAATCAAACAGGTACACATGCTGCAAACTGATAAGTTAATTACCATCAACAATTAGCTTGCAGCCTGTAATGCTGTGGATGCACTTCCACCCTTCCTGCCTCCAGGGCTCACACTGCATATTGAATGTTCAGATCTGTTTACTCCTAACTCAGCTTTGCAAATAACACTTCTTCCGTACTGAGTTTCACCCAAAAAATTGTAGTTTCGCAGGAAATTAATTTCTTGGAAATGTGATGCCCACCCTCAATATTCCAGTCATCGCCCCCTCTGTACAAGGACTCCTCGGAGCTCATGGGCGTTCATAGACCTGGCATGGATTTTTCCATCCTATGGCCTGTCTGGACATACTCTAAAATTTAGAAGTCCTGCATATGTTCTCCCCGTTGTAAGATGCCTTTTCTAATAATACATTCTTTCTGCTTTTTTGTGATATGAAATCTGAGTTCTTTACTTGCACTGTACACAAGACTTTTGCTGTTACTTTTGTAATAGTTAGTGTGCATTTGTTCTGCAAAATTTTGCTAAAGATGGTTTAAAACTTGTGTTTACTTTTAGGGTGAGAATCCCTTTGAAATCGTTGAACAAACAGGAGAATCGGTAGTTGAGGAAACAACTGATGCGAATGATGAAGACCATGAGCAAAACGAAAAGGAGGACATTGATGGTGAAAACGATGAAAATGAGGAGCAGATAATGTGGAGGCAGAAAGTGCAGATGCGGATGATGCTGCTGACCCAAATGATTACTCTGGGGACTTAACCACCACTGATGAAAACTAGTTGAGAAACTGCCCTGAAAGACCAAACACTTTAGCACACTGCATTGGTGGACTTAAAGAACAATTTTCCGCAAAGTTGAGCAGTTCGTTCACCCTGCATGCATTCCACTTCTGTTTTAATTGCCTATGGGCAAACCGGTTTTATGTTTTGTTTTTTTTAGTATATTACGCACAGCAAATGCTTCAGTATTCTTCCAGTGTAAATTGATTTGTTCATGGTTACGTTTTGAGTAATTTTGAGCAGTTGGAGTTCTAAACATTCCAATGTGAATTTTTCCAGTTTTTAGCGCCCAATGTAGTGTTGTATATAATTCAAGCTGTTGTAGCAAAGAAACCCTGATTATGTCCTGCAGTAATAAAGGCTTACAACAAGATTATACACTTATTTTGCACCTCTCCTATATGGTACTGTCTACCTCAAAGAACGGGTACACTCAAGGTGGTGTTTTATGCCCGGAGGTAGCGCCCCAGGGGGGAGCACTCGCCTGTTTAATGCTGATCAAAGGCTCTTTGCTGAGGTGTGAGATTGGAGAGGGTGCCGAGGGTATTCTGGGTGACGAGGTGTCACTGTAAGGCCTGGTAGCCTCTAGATAATCAGCAGAGGTGGGAATGGCAAGAAACATCCGCTCTGCCTATGGGGGCCTTGTGACACCAGCTGGGTGATTCACCCACCGAGGTGTTCCTTTCTTGCTTTAAAGCGTTCGATTTGTCTTGTGTTTTTTCTGCACTTTTATTTAGCGCGAACTCTATCTGAAGGTATTGCAGCGCTTTAAATGAACACTACTTACATCACACAAGGTCACGTTTTAAACAAGAAAAACAAGCATTTTCGGAAATTATGTAGAATATTCCATTTGTGGAGTGCTGCAGTCGGGGCCGGAGCTGAATTTTAATCAGGGGGGACTGCAGTGATGGACTGCAGTGTGTCTGCTGTTATACCAATGGCATAAATCACGCCGAGCCAGACTCTGCACCCACAGGCACCAGCTCCCGAATGTCAGGGTGGTCCGGAAGCAGCAGGAAAGGTCAGAGGTGCCAGGGAGAGGGGGCTGGACACACAGGAACGGAGGAACCAAGGAAGCAAGAAAGAGCGGGGAAGACGAGGGAGGAAAGGAGAGGAGGAAGAAAATAATATGATAAGGAAGAAGGAAGAGGGGCGAAGACAGGGATAAACGAAGGAGGGGGTTATGAGGGAGGAGAACAGAAGTGGATTGACAGAATAAAGCCTACGGAAGTAAAGCGCGAAAACGAAGGAAGCAGTAGAGGCGGGCATGCAGGGTGGAAGGAGTAGAGGGGAAAGATCAACAGGATAGAACGAAGAGAATGGAAGGAATAAAGACTGGAAGCTGCACATTGGGGTCAGAAGAAATAATGAGCAGAAGTAGAGACGGAGAAAGGCAGACGGACAGAGAAAGAGACTGAAGAGGATGGGGCAATGTTGGAAAGAACGAGGAATGAGGTAAGAAAGAGAAAACCGGAGCGAGAACAAGGAAGGTGGAATGAAGAAGAGGAAATCAAATACGGAAGGCAGTAATAAAGAAGATATGAGAATACAGGTGATGAAGTTGTAGAAAATATGGAGGAAGGGGAAGAAAGGAGAAAGTACACCAAAGCATGTAAGAAAATAAGAGATGCATCGAAGATGAAGAATGGGAGACAGGGAGATTGACAGAGGAATACATGAAGGAGGAGACTGAGAGAAGGAGATAGAAATGGGAGGAAAGTGAACAAGTCGGTGTAAAGTGGTAGGTGGAATGAAGCATGGGCCGCAAAGAACACCAAAAAAAAAGCGAGAAAAACTAGCTCTGGCATTGCGCGGAGTGGGGCGGGGGAGCGGCTTCCTTTCAAGTCTGATGCCGAGGCATGGTGTGGGATGTGGCTGGCGATGCGCACGCGCCTGGCTCACATGAACTGAATTGAATCCGCAGTTTGGGGAGACTTTTCGGAAGCCTTACTATAATCTCGCCGAACAATGCTTACGCATTGGTTTAGCGAGACCTAACAATTAATGTGTTCGTCTGTAACACAACTGGTGCTCATGTAAAGCGCTCTGATGCCTTCAGGTCTAGTTCACACCCCCCCACCCACAAATGTATAAACTTCACACAGGATGACTTCCTTCAGGATGTCCTGCACTGCTGCAAGCTCCTCAGTCCAGGGCGGCACCTCTGAAACTCAATTCTTGCAAGAAGAATTGACAACCACCTCAAATTGTGAAAGCCTTCAAACCTGGCTGTTTATCTCCTTCGACGCTCATGACGAGCTCAGCTCGTCATGGTGTACACCTCCATACACTCATGACGAGCTGAGCTCGTCATGAACAATGGGATCCAATATAACTCAGCACAGGAGGAAAATAACACTAGCATTGATGGTGTTAAAGTTCCTTGAAGCTGTGAGACAGCATGCTGCTGAAGCACAGGGGGCACGGGTTTTCAGTCACAGAGGTGTAGTTTGGTCAGTAAGATTGGGGGTGTGAGCTTCAGATTTCCCAACAATTGCGCTGGCATTTAATGTTATAATACATTATACAACAAGCAGGGTGCATGAGAGGGGCTAAAGTGGCAGTGGAAAGGGAGACAAATGAGGATGGGTAGCGGTACTAAGTGAGAGAAAACACAATATTTTGTAAAATAACCAACATTTATGAAGACTTTTAAAACAGAGAGGGAGACAGTGTATTGTTTGTCTGCATGTATGCAAACATTCCTGGTGAAATCCGACCGACACCTCACCATACCAGACTTAAAGCATCTGTACCCAACTATTTACCAGAAAATGCATTTATTAGGGAGCTGTAGCACCACAAACACCCCTCCTCCTGAAGGTACGTCCCTGTGCAGTTGCATGCACGACCCTATCTGTACTCACATCTTTCTCCAGAATTTCAGATTTAAGGGCAGGTACATATTTGCCGCACAATGATTTTACAATGTCTCTGATTCTCACACAAATCACGCTCAGTACTTCCCGTAAAAGCCAGATTACATCCCACATTCTTTCAGCCATGCACACAGAAAGAGCCTCCCTAGACCGTGTTGGCAATCAGAGGGCATCTTACATAATCGCTAGTGGTATAAAGTGCTACATTAATTCTGCAATACAGAACAAATCAAGTCAAGTAGCCAATAACCGAGGTAGAGGGATAGGGGCAGAGAAAGAACAAGAACATGAGAGAAGGCAGAGAGACAGCCAGATAAGCAAAGACAGAGAAACTGAAAAGTGGAGTAGAGCAAGAGAGATAAGCGTTAGGGAGAGGCAGAGAGAAACAAAGTGAGGGGGTGAGTGCAAGGGAGGCCTGGACAATAGGATTCCTGCCTGGAGAGGTGGGAGCACCACCCCAGACTGGACTTTCTGTATTGGGACAAGGAGGGTTGACAAGAAACAGACACTGCCTGGAGCAAACTAGGTGCTCCATGCATAGCCCCAGCTCTGGCGCCAAAACTGGACGAAGGAAAGGGGGTGTAACCACCGCCCTTCCTGGTCCCACCCATATCAATCAATCAGGAGTTTGTTAAAGCGCGACTACTCACCCGTAAGGGTCTCAAGGCGCTAGGGGTGGGTGGGGGGGGTGCAGGTTCCATTCCATCAAGGAGGGGGTCTGTCGAAGAGCCAGGTTTTGAGGTTTCTTGCGAAGATGGGGAGCGATGTTGTCTGTCTGAGGTGGAGCGGAAGGGCGTTCCATGCTTTGGCCGCGAGGAAGGAGAAGGAGCGGCCTCCCGATCTGGTCTTTCTGGTGCGGGGGACCACGGCGTAGGAAAGCTGGGCTGATCGTAGGGTCCTTTGTGGTGCGTGGAATTTGAGTCTGCTGTTCAGGTATGCTGGTCCGGTGCCGTGGAGGGCCTTGTGTGCGTGGGTGAGCATCTTAAAGGTGATTCTCGCCTCAACGGGGAGCCAGTGGAGTGTGCGCAGGTGCTGGGAGATGTGGCAGTGTTTTGGCAGGTTGAGGACCAGTCTTGCGGCGGCGTTCTGGATGTTCTGTAGCTTGCGGATGAGGTTTTTGTTTATTCCGGCGTAGAGTGCGTTTCCATAGTCGAGTCTGCTGGTGACCAGGGCGTGAGTGACTGTCTTTCGGTGTTCGAGGGGGATCCATTTGAAGGTCTTACGGAGGGTGTGGAAGCAGGAAGATGAGACAAAGTTGATCTGGCGGTCCATTTTGAGCTCGGAGTCCAGGATGATTCCCAGGTTGCGTGCGTGGTCTGTGGGGGTTGGCGGGTTTCCGAGGGCGGTGGGCCACCAGGTGTCGCTCCAGGCGTCGGGGTTTGGGCCCATGATGAGTACTTCTGTTTTGTTGGTGTTTAGTTGAAGGCAGCTGTTTTTCATCCATTTGGCGACGGCTTCCATGCCTTCTCGAAAGTTGCGTCTGGCGGTGTTGGGCTCGTTGGATAGGGAGAGGATGAGCTGGGTGTAGTCTGCATATGACACGATGTTGAGTCCGTAGGTTCTGATGATGGGAGCAAGTGGAGCCATGTAGACGTTGAAGAGCGTCGGGCTGAGGGAGGAGCCCTGGGGGACTCCGCAGGTGATCGGTGTGGGGTCCGAGAGGAAAGGGGGGAGTCTGACCCGCTGCGTCCTGCCGGAGAGGAAGGAGCAGATCCAGTCGAGGGCCTTGTCCTGGATTCCTGCAACGTAGAGTCTGCGTATTAGGGTGCGGTGGGAGACTGTGTCGAACGCCGCTGATAGGTCGAGGAGGATGAGGGCTACTGTTTCTCCTTTGTCCAGTAAGGTGCGGATGTCGTCTGTTGCGGCGAGGAGGGCGGTTTCCGTACTGTGGTTTTTTCTGAAGCCGGATTGGGAGGAGTCGAGGATGTTGTGTTCTTCAATGAATGTGGCAAGTTGGCTGTTGATGGCTTTCTCGATGACTTTCGCTGGGAACGGGAGCAGGGAGATGGGTCTGTAGTTTTTGAGGTCGGAGGGGTCCGCTGAGGGTTTCTTTAGGAGGGGGTTGACCTCGGCGTGTTTCCAGTCGTCGGGGAACGAGACGATCGCCAGGGAGCGGTTGATGGTTTGGCGGAGCATGGGTGCGATGGTGTTGGCGGCTCTGTTGAAGATGTGGTGGGGGCAGGGGTAGAGTTTTAGATTTGGAGGCCAATGACCTAATTTTAGCGTGATGAGTGACCACTTGCGCAACAGAGGAGCCTTGTGATTGTGTTAGTTCCTGATTATGTGAGGCAGAAGATATTGAAATCGGATCTGGCTGATCTGTGGGTATCAGAGCGTGGGCATGAGTACTACCAGGTAAAATGTTATCTTGTGCCCACGCACTGTAGAGGGTTGGATTATCTACACGGGCATTTCATGTTCCCGAATGGTTCTGACAGCACTACTTCCCACAGTCCCTTGCCCTTCAGTCCCTTGCCCTTCGACATTCACCTGAGCTGAAGACTGAAGAATCTCCCTTGTGGCCAAGGAGTGACCACCCTGGGCAACCAGGCACCATCCAGCGTTTAGTTGCTTCGACAGTGAAATGGATCCCAAACAAAAAAAATAAGCTCCTGGGTGGCGCCGTGTCTGGCTGCCATAATTGAAGACACATGGGCTTTGGTGCGCATAACAAACACCAATAGGCCGTAGGCGGAGTTAAGCGACCGCCTATGGCCTCATGCGTGTTTTGTTATATAACAGCACGCATGCAAAGCCCAATCACAATGGACCTTGAAATGCACATGCACGACCTATGTGGAATTTCAAGGTCCATTTTTGAAACCCTAGTAAAAGTGCTTTTCGCTCGCTTCGCTTGCAAGCCCTAAAAAGGTGAAAAAGATATCGTACCTGATGAGAAGACACTGGGGTAACACTCTTTTGTCCAAAACTGAAAAGATAGTGCAGAAATTATATGTTAGAATGATTAAGGAGCTGCAAAGAGGGTATACAAACACCATCACCCTAGTCAACACACACTGTCAACCAAGATTAGGCCTGTATAAGTTCCCTTTTGACTTAGGGAGTACACAAAACAACGGGGAGCAGAAATACTACCTGCTACCCATCAACGCCAGCAAAACCCTAGTCAACGCACACTGGCAAACTAGAACAGGCCTGTATAAGCTCCCTTTTGAGTTAGGGGGTACAGGAAACAACAGTGAGCAGAAATACTACGCCAGCCAAACCCTAGACAACACACACTGGCAAAGTAGATTAGGCCTGTATAAGCTCCCTTTTGAGTTAGGGGGTACACAAAACCACGGGGAGCAGAAATACTACCTGCTCCCCATCCACACCAGCCAAACCGTACACAACGCACACTGGCAAAGTAGATTAGGCCTATCATCACTGGATAGTATGTATGAAAAGGCCATTATCAATAAGGGAAAGTAGAGAAAAACCCTTCCCCTGAGGAATATTCTGATTTGGGAGGGAGTGAACGGAATACCTAACGAGAAATATTGGCTCAAGCCTATCCATTCACCCTCTGTTGGAAAATAATAGTCTAAAACCCGGTCCATTGGAAAAACCGAGCGAAAAATCAATATGCACACATTTGGTATAAGAGCGCCCGCCATGTGGGGAAAATTAACCCCACACCAGAGTCCCGTGTCATATATCCACCAGCTAACCTGGCACTCCCACGTTGAATGAATCGCAAGGGACTGAAGAACCTGGAGTTATAGGGGAGCGCCAGCACGCAGTTAAGCGCCTGACAATTTTCAGTTGTTATCGGAAACCCTGAACCCAAAAAAGGTGATTGCTTACTTGACGGCGGACATGCCAGAAACCTTGGTAATCAGGACACAACCCTTGGCCATGGGTGTTGAAGTCGGCATGGAGGTCTTCATACATCAGAAATGCTAGGATCTGTTTCTGCTGACAGTGAAGGTGTAATAATAATTCACATTGGCAAAGCGCAAACGATCACCCGTAAGGGTCTCGAGCTGTAAATGTAAATGTAAATGTGTTTCGATTTATATAGCGCACTTTAACCCAGGGGCCTCAAGGCGCTTGCTTAGGGAACCCGTCCTGGTATTCCCCTGTGAGATACCCCGGCCGGGTATCCACAAGGTGAAAGCCAGGCATCCCGCCGCGAGGGGCCGTAGTGGAGATTAAGCAAGCTATTACCCAGAGTCGCAGAGTGTGACCCCGTGAGTCGAGTAAGCACCAGAGCGAGAATTGTCGACTCCGTGGAATTTTTTTTTTTGAGCCCGAGACCCGCCGAGGCGGGGAATCGAACCCTGGTCCACGGCTGATCTCAGCTTCTGGGTCTGCCGCCTCTAACCACTGAGCCACGCTTCTCCACTCCACCCCTCCACTGTAGGGGTCGTCAGGAAGATTAAGCAAGCTATTGCCAGAGTCACATGGTGCCAGGCTAATCTGGCGCCGAGGATCGAACCGTGATCCCCAGATTCCAGCGTCAGTCGCCTTAACGCCACACCCCTTTCCAATATAAGGCCTTAGAAGGGTGTCTAAGGGAAAAGGAGTCAACCCCTCCTTTAGTAGGAGGAACAGGAACCTCCTAAGTTGGCGGTAGCTCCGTTTACAATATATTTGAAAGAGCCAAAGAGGCTAATGGGAACGAAGGTAATAATACCAGCACACCAAAGCGCCTGAAGGAACCCTTGCACGGAGAGCTCCAGAGTGAGCTTCAAGGGGAAGTATGTGAAGGATTGCACCCTCAGACAATGCCAGAGAACGAGATAATGGATGAACCCCCTGAGGCATAGGGGAACGGAAGTGCAGCTGGAACCGGCCCTGATATTGTGTATTCCCGAAAAGGGACCGGAAGCAGAAACCCTGAAGCATAAGGGGTTATAGGCGAAAATGGCGATAAGAAGGTGCAAACGTAAAGGACCGTTATTATGACGTATCCCCGGGGGTCTAGGGGAAGGCTAAACTTGCCCCAAAAACTCCAGATACCTTGCCACAAAGTTAATGGTGAACGACCCCCCATGTGGCATGGATAAATCATCCATTTCCCAGAAAAGGGATTTACATCTCTTGGAGGAGAAGGGGTGAAAAACGTACCCAAAACCGTATCGTGGACCCTGCAACCCGCGGAGTCCCCAGAGAGACCGAACTATCTAGTACGACAGTGCTGGATAAATCCATCGTATTTAAGATCTAGAATCAGGCGGGAGTGGATGTCAATGGTAGGAAGAAGACCGACCTTGGCGGTAGGAGAAATGAAATAGGAAAAAAGAAAAAGGATAAGAAACAAGACAAAACAACAACGCCCAAAGGATATGCGTAAATAATAATGATGGGCGGTCATAGGGCTTACCACACCGTGTTGAGGACTGTATACCTGGGGCCCTGGTGACCGACACTGGGATGGAAAAATCCCGATTGGCACCAAGTGCATTCTGGGGCGAATGCTCCTTTAATGTACGTTTCATCCTCCTTGTAACTCACCCAGCCTTGTAAGGGTGTCCGAATGTAATATTGTAGTGCCAAGCACCAATCACGCCCGTGTAAGGGTGTCAGAATGTAATATTGTAGTGCAAGGCACCAATCACGGAGGAGTAAGAGGGGGAGCCAACCCTTTGCACACCAGAAGTGAAATTAATAATATAACCGGCTCCTCATCAGAGCTGTAGTCGAAATCATTGCAGCCCACAAGGGCGTAAGAGCCATGTCTAGTTATAAGGAGCGTGTGCGCACTCCGAGGGCCCTCCTGTTGTTACAGCCGGTAAGGCGTAAGTCAAAAAACTGCTCCGTCTGAACTTGAAGCATTAGGAGCCTAGGAGCCTAGGAGCAATTTGGGAACACGAGCGAAGGGCGTAATCCAAACTGGTATAAGTGGAACCTGATTGGGTTACGCCCCCGGCTCGTAATCGTCTCTAATCCGCACTCAGCCACTTGGGAAGGCCTGTCGCGGATAAGCGAGAAACTGCGCCATGATAGGAAGTAGTCCCCGATGTACTCATGGAAGTACATTGTGAAGGTACTAGTTTGGGACAATATATAGTACCTACCTGCACTGAATACGTAACCCATGGCATTAGTAAGATACATTGCCATCACCCGACAGTTGTGTAGTAGTAACGCTGGAACCCCAGAGCGGGGCCAAGCTCTCCCAGCCCCGTCTGGATTTAGCGTCCAGTTGGGCCATCGTATGTAGAGTCAATCTATAACATGAGAGCACGCCATCTCCACACCAACGTGACCGTCTTAAGGCTGCGTGACTGGAAGTGTTAACCATTTCGTGTTATGACACAAAGACATCGTCTAGGCAGTTGAGGCATGAAGCTTATAATGCAAATTGCACAGGCATTGCAACTAGAAGCGCACATTGGTAAAACCCCACCGGTCAAGGAACATTTCAAGTATCCCGCCCGTGGGCGAAAACAATTCCTGTCGGGAACACTTAGTAAGCGTGAGAAACCAAGGGACAGTAAATAACATAGAAAAGCTGCAAGGTCCCTTCTATTACAGGTGGAAATACATATGAACACATATAACAGAGATCCGTCAGGCCTTTATTGTAAAAGGGGTGTAAAACGGGTATAAAAACTAAGTCTAATAAGGCCACCCGCGTTGAGGATAGACCGCCGTATTTTGATCTTAATTTGATTTTGATTTTGACTTAAGACTGACTGCTCCTCCAAAGACACCTCCAAATCTAATTCACACCCTCGCTATCTTCTGAAGGAAGACCTCCCATTATCGAAAAGTCTATTGTCCTGGACTATGGAAGTTCCTTCCGAGTGTGTTCTGGTAGTTTGAATGTTTACCATTTTTTCCAGTATTATCCTTGTACCGGTGTATGGTACCCTTTTGTAACTTGCACATGTCACTTTTCTCTTGTAACACACTGTTTGCTACCTCTCACATTTTGTTTGCTTTAGATACTTGCACAAGTGCCACCATTGCCTACGTAACGTTTGTTCTTGTGCTGGAGTGTCTGCCATTTATTGCAGTATTATACCTCTACTTGTACTTTGTATGCTTTTGTAGCCTGCACACATATCACTTTTTAGGTTTCGACCTGGCGAGGGGCACACAGTGCCCCTCCCAGATCGAAAACTTTTGTCTACAGTAGGGATGTTCGGACCGCCTCTGTTTCCCATTGGCTAGCTCCATAAATGGAGGCTAGCCATTGGGAGACAGAGGCTGTCAATCACGCTTTCTCGGGAAAACGCGATTCGGGGGCGTTTCTCGGGCTTTTTTTAAGTCCCGCCCCTTTGTCCCGGGCCGCGCTGTGATTGGCTGCCGGCCCGGGACACCCCCGTGACGTCAGCCAATCACAGCACGGCCCGGGACCTGACTTGTTTTATTATCTCGCCCCCTCACCAAAGCAGGACCACCTTACACTTATGACACATCTCTAGTGTGTTAGGAACTAGGTTTAGCGCCATGCCTCCAGAGGACTACAAACTGGTAGAACATTAATGCATGGCCAGGGATTGTGAAATCCACTGATGCGAGTACTTTTGAGATGGTCCCTGAGGCTCGTAACAGGCCATCTCCTACGTAAGCCATTGCTTGGCTTACTGTTCTTGACACGTGACCACGCCCCCCTTGTTTCATTTTGGTTCCTGGTTGCTGCGCGTTTGGTGTATTGTCCAGCTCTCCGTCCCGTCTTTAATTATGGGTTTATCCAGCCTTGGCCCCGGACTCCTGCGGACCTCCTTGGCCCCCTTTCAAGAGAGGTACATTCCTGTTGGCGTGCACGTCGCTGTTCCGCTCCGCCCGCTTCTAAGCCGGTCAGTGCATCACACCTTTAATTTTGGCATCTCCCTTTCGCCTTTATTCGAGTTGCTGCTCCGCTCCTGTGAACTTGGAGCCGGCCAGCACGCGACCCCCCCCAGCCTCATATTTCTTTGCTCGTGAGCTCTGCCTGCATGCGCATTGCTGCTACGCTCCTAATTCCTGAGCCGGTCAGCACGCCGTGTCATAGGTGTCACTCCTCAGAGTTCCCATCATTTCCTTTTATCGTATGTTTTGCTGCTCCGCTCACGTACTCAAGCTGAGCCGGCCAGCACACTACGTTTTGGAGAATTGTTTCCTGTACACACTCACGTTGTTGCTCCGCTCTGCCCGCTACTTTGAGCCAGTCAGCACATGATTTTTCAAAGGCACTTTTTGTGTAGTTTCCCAGTCATATTATCCCATTCCCTTCGGCCCTATAACTCATCTATAGAACCTTCCCTATCCCTCTCAGTTGTTTTATACACCACCACCCAATATCCTCCTACAAACCTGGCAGAGTGATGGATGAGAGTATCCCCTTAGTGTAGTACATGCAAAACAGAAACATCCTAGATACATCAACTACTGGCTCCTGTTTCTTTCACGATGTTCAGGGATTTTCCTCTCTCCCTTGGCCTTGTTTTTTTAGCCGTCTCTCTCCCGCCTGCCCACTGTCCGTGCCTCCTCCCTCCCGCCCGCCCACTGTCCGTGTTCGATGCCTTCATAAATAAAAGAAATAAATAAAATCCCCCTCCCTCCCGTTGTCCTGCCTTCTCCCTCCCGCCCGCCCACTGTCCGTGCCTCCTCCCTCCCGCCCGCCCACTGTCCGTTTCCGATGCCTTCATAAATAAAATCCCCCTCCCTCCCGTTGTCCTGCCTTCTCCCTCCCGCCCGCTGTCCGTGCCACCCCCCGCCCACCCACTGTCCGTGCCACCTCCCGCCCTCCCACCCACTGTCTGTGATGCTGTGAGGAGAGGGGAAGGTGTGTGGGAGGGGCAGGCGCGAGACGGCGCGTGCCGTGCCTGGAGAGAGGAGCGTGGTGCGCGAGACCGGGGGACATGCACTTCTCCATCCCAGAGACCGAGACCCACAGCGGGGAGGGCGGGTCCTCCTACGTGGTGAGTGATTGGGTCCCTGAGGGCGCCCGTGCCTCTCACCCCTCTGCTTTACTCTGTGCCCTTCTCACCCCACCTATCTCTGGCTGTCCCGCTGTCTGTCTGCGGGTGTTGTCACCCTCTCCTCCTGTGTCCAGCTGGCGGTGCTCCTTTTGATTTTGATTATCCTGCATCTCTCGTGCCCGTCACCCCTCTTCTTACCCCGCCCCCATCATGCCGGTACATGAGCATCCTCCTGTCTGTACCCCCACTCCCCCTCTGCAGGGCCAGTCTCCCCTTCTGCCTACAATAGACTAGAGTCGACTCTGCACTGGCGTGGCTTCCGTTCTGTTGTGCCCGAACACCATGCAGCAGCCGGTGCCCACGTGAGGGCCACAGTGCCCGGGAGGCTCTCAGCACATCCCTTGGCGCCTACCTACCGACTGCCCCCAGTGCCACGTTAAGGAGGCGGAGTCATCCCCCACCTGCCCCCCAAGTCTGCCCCGTTCGTCAGAGCATCAGATGCATTTTTAATATTATTTACATAGCGCTACCCGTACCCCCTTGTGGCCTGAAGCGCTTCCTCACTTCTTAAGTGGCTACTCTGTGTATGTCTAGCGCTTCCTGGCCCTGTCCTGGTCACGGAAGCGCTACCGTTTTCACTGACCCCCTGGTCGCTTTTCGTGGTGCAGGATTCGTAGCCTGTTGCTTGTACATTGGCCTCTGTGGGGTAATTGGGTGCAGCATGGAAGGTTTTGTATGTAGTGCTCGCAGCTACAAGTTTTATCTTTGAAATGCTGCAAAGAGCGAGTCATCTTATAATACAAACTTGGAGCGCAGCATTTTATTAGCCTCAGAAGGATGAAAGGCCCAAGTGGCTCCTCCAGCGTGTAAGCTGCAGGTTGCAGATACATCTCACTTTCAGGCGCATTAACCCACTGAGCTATGCCGACGGGCTTTCCTGCTGTTTCTGTTTAGAGATCGGATGCCTGATGGTGAACTTTAACTGCAAGTCCTGCCTGGCTTCCTCCCGCCACACTGGCCCCGGGGATCTCACGGGCCGTTTACAAAATATGAACCAAACAATGCAATCCACTAAATATACCATAATGCACCTTGACACCACGATCTTCGCCCTGCTCACCTGGCTCCGGCCTCCTTCCGGAAGGCCTGTCCTGCAGCGCTCCGTGGGCCCCCTGCCGGGGCTGGCCCCCTCCTTCTGAGCCCCTCCCCCCCGTCACTCACCTCTTGGTGGGAGCTGATTTAGAGGCTGTTCCAGTTTATTTACTGCCTTTCACGGAGTGAAACGCAACCTTTGACCCCGCGCACTCACCAGGATCAGCAGGGGACGACCCTCACCTGGGAGGGAAGGAAGGAACAGGGGGCTATAATTACAAGGAAATGGCGCAGCGGGGTGTTGCGGCCAATTTAGCTGTGCCATGCCGCGTCATTTAAAACAAGCGCTGGCGTTGCCAATAGGTTTCGCATTTGGAAATTTGGAGCTATTGGTTTTGTAAATGACATTTTATATTTATATATCGTTATTGGCATTGTCAATAACAATATATAAATATAAAATGTCATTTACAAAACCAATAGCTCCAACTTTCCAAAGGCGAAACCTATTGGCAACGCCAGTGCTTGTTTCTCCTGTAATGTACCGATTGCTACCTCATGTATTTTGGTTGCTCACTATTGTCATTTTTTATCATGTAACTTAACGTTTGCTTTTGTAATTTGTTAATTTGCAATTGTTTCCTCTTGTATCATTACTGGTCCTAAAGTGAAGCGCTCTGACACCTTCGGGTAAAGTCCGCGCTATATAAAATCGCATAAATAAATAAATACATACATAAATAAAATTAAAATAAAAGCCGAAATTGCAACTATGCCGAACCCGGGAATGAACCCGGGTCCTCCAGCTCTGCAGTCAAACACTCTCCCAACTGAGCTATTGAAGCGTGCTTGAATTATGACGACTCACGCCTGCACTTGTCTGGCTCCGCCATGAAGCCTCGTGCACCGAGCCTTCCACAGACTCTGCAGCGGGAGAAGGCGCAACACCAGTACGCCGCTTCCCCGGAGCACTCCACCACGCAAGCAGGCCATGGGGGGAGTTAAACCTGGTCGAAGGGGCCGCACTGTCAATGTAGGCAACGGAGTACACCGCGCGGGGGCCGCTCCGCCCTACACTAAAGCGCCAGAACGGCTCCGCCCCCGTGACGTAGGGGGGGCAAACCGCCATGGGGGAGCGACGGATAATAGCTTGGTTCTGAGAATCATTGTACCCTGTGACGTAGGGGGGGCAGCCACTCACGGGGACCCAATGATTCTCAGAACACCGGAATGACTGTTGTTACTTATAGCACTGCAGTCCCCATCATTAATCAAAGATTAGCTTTGGAGCTCATCTCTTCCTCCCGGCTCTGTGCCAAACAATGTTTCCATTTTCCAGATTTCTTTATTGAAACATTTACAAAGAGATCTTCTGCCAACGGAGATGGGATACTAATATGACTAAGGTCTAGTTGCGCCAGAAATTTATAGATCACAAGATAGGACCCTATTAGTAGAAAGTTGCCAGGAATTAAGCGTGCCATTGCATCAACAGATAACCAGGACCCATGCCCCATAAAATCAGCTAATGTTTTAAACCCAGCACGCCCCCAGTCAGTGATCATCACAGGTGTACAATAATACGAGGGCCGGCGAGAGGCTGCGCTGGCCCGGGTCACAGGGGGGCCCCAGCCCGACTCTTACTTGTTGTTTAGATGTTTTCCAAGCCATCGATTCACGAACAACAGATTATTAGCCCCGAGCAGTAGACTGACGCAGCAGGCACAAAGAAAGTGAACCGCGAGCACTGCAGTGCACCAGGGCACCTTCCCTGACTGCAAACCTACCTGTCCAGAGAACATTACTGGGAGTTGTGGCCTAAATGTGCAACCCAAAACCGGTTTACAGAAATACTTTTAAAGGCCTGGTGTCTGACACGGACTGATCGCCCGCTGCACAGCACAAGGTTATTGATGAGGTGGCTTTTCTCTTCAAGCATAAGAGGAAACTGCACAATGGATGTTCTTTCTGCAGGGTCCAGTGTGTGTGTGTCCTGCCACCTTTGCTTTGTTGCATCACTGAAATGGACGCCACAGCAGAAGCAGGTCTATTCATGCGCGAGGCACTGCACTTTGCAGGGGGTCATGAAGAGGCCAGTCCATGTTCATGACACTGCGTGGAGAAAGGTCCCATGAAAAACTCATAAGGAAATTGAGCGAAACGAAAAACGAGCACGAAAAAACGAAAGTATCTCTCTCACATCTGTGCTTGAGGTGGTTCAGTGTAAGGCGTGCTGATAAATGCTGAATGAATGAAAAGGATTGCAGAACTCTAGTCTGTCGGGTGGATGGTCTGGGCATGCCTGCTTCACTGAAGATGAGCAGATTATGTAGTGATTTCATTACACCAAGGGATTTAAGTGGGATGAAAAAAATGGGGGGCTCTCCCCAAGGGGCCTGACAGGTGTAATTAAGGGCATACCCGTTTCACTGAAGAGTAACAGATTATATAAGTGGATACACCAGATAAGCCCGAACAGCAGCCCACTGCCCCTTCAGAGTAGACAAGGCATAGTTCTTCTGAAACTCACCCAAAAAAAACTGAAGTATAGAAGCGATAGGGCAAGAGGTAGGAGACAGACCAAGCCCTGAACACCAGGAGGAGAAAGAAGCCC
Source organism: Lissotriton vulgaris (assembly GCF_964263255.1). NCBI lineage: Eukaryota > Metazoa > Chordata > Amphibia > Caudata > Salamandridae > Lissotriton > Lissotriton vulgaris. Next base: position 369,939,229 of record NC_141685.1, read on the forward strand.
AATGATTAGACTAGGAGGACAAAGTGGAACTCCTACAGGAGCCCTGCATCACAGTGATGAGGTGGTCAGGCAAACCCCGGACCCCAAGAGACATCTGTTCAACCTCTAGACTGCCAGGGTGAGAGGGACCAGGAGGGAGAGGGCGATCTCAGGGGAGATGGGTAGAGGGAAGAATCCAAGAGGGCCCACCGCCAGGTTCAACAACAACCGGAACCAGGACCTCCGAGGCCAGTGAGGCAAGACAGCCACCACCCCGGCACCCACCAGCTGGACCTTCAGCAAGAAGGCCGGAATCAGGGGAAAGGGGGAGGGGGGGGAGGGGGGCTGGGGAGGAGTACTGCAACCAAGGGGGCCACGGGAGAGGCAACGCCTCCACCCCCCAAGCACCCAACTCCGGAGTCCGGGAGCAAAAGAGGGGAAGCTGCGCAACGGTCACAAAGGCAAACAAGTCCAGCTTGGGAGTTCCGAACCTCCGACAGAGCATCTGGAAAATCCTGGGGGAAGAGACACAGGGTCAGAGAAGACGGAAACCTGCAACTCAAGGCACCCGCCACCACATTGTCCACACCCCTGATATGCCAAGCAGAGAGGGCAAGAAGATAACACTACTCCCAATCTGCAATTGCACAGGCCACCAGATTCAACAAAGGACTGCGAGTACTGCCCTGGTGGTTGATGTAAGCCACAGAAATGGAGTTGTTGGACCGTACCAGGACATTGCACCCCAGCAGACGAACCTGGAAGAAACGAAGAGCACGGTCCACCGCAGACAGCTCCCTCCAATTGGAGGACCGGCGGGACTCCGCCGGAGCCAACGAGCCTGAACAGCCCACTGACCCAGAGTCGCCCACCAACCGGATGCACTGCATCCGTCATCAACAACAATGGAGGCGGCAGGAGAATCCACATCCCCTAGGAGAGACTGGAGGAATCCAGCCACCACCTGAAAGCCGGCACAACCTCCAGAGACACTGGCACAGAGATAGCATTGTCCCGAACCGGAAAAGGCACCCAACTTTGAAGATGCCTTAGCAGAGGCGGAATATGAACCCTGGCCCAGGGCACCCTGAAGACAGTTGCAGCCATGTGACCCTGAACCTTGAGCCACTGACAGAGGGGAGCTGCAGCCTGGGACAACAACCTCCGCAACAGGAACTGAAGTCGCAGAGGCTGGGAATCCGGAAGGAACACCTTGCCCAGGATCGAATCGAAGAATGGCCCCTATGAAAGACTTCAGAGTTGCAGGAAGCAGCTGGCATTTCTGAAAGTTCACAAGAAACCCATGCTGCTCTAAAGAATGAATGGTCAAGGACAGGTGCTGAGACAGGACCACAGGGGAAGGAGCCTGGAGCAGCCAATCGTCCAAGTAAGGAAACACCGACCACCCTGGAGGTGAAGATGAGCCACCAAGGAAGCCACTACCTTGGTAAACACGCGGGGAGCGGAAGGACACAGAACTGCCAATGACGATCCTCCAGGCAGAAGCGCAGGAACTTCTGATCCTCCAGAGCCACAGGCACATGAAGATAAGCGTCTTGGAGATCCAGCGTTGCAAACACCCAGCTGGTCTGAATCAAAGGTATCACCCGTTGCAAGGTCTCCATCTTGGATGGGATCTTCCGGACAAACAAGTTCAGACTCAGGAGATTGATGACAATCCGAAAACCTCCTGTGGCCTTCAGAACAAGAAAGACAACCGAATAGGTCCGCAGACCCCACTCGAACTGGGGAACGGGCACAATCGCCTTCTTCGAGAGCAAAGTGCGAACAACGTCCACCAAAGACTGACGTCAAGACCGGTTCAAGGGCGTCGAAGTCCGCCCCACGCCTGAATGAGAAGGAAGGGACAGAAACTCGATCCGATACCCCCGGACCAGGACATCCAGCACCCACTGATCGAAGGTCGTCAGACACCAAGCAGGAAGGAACAACCTCAACCTCCCACCAACCTCGAGGATACAACACCAGCGTGACCCACCTCGGGCGGCATAGTCAGGAACGCTGTGGTCCCTGTCCAGCATCTCGGGGGGCTTCTTCTGGAACTTCCGGGGGAAACCCCTACCAGCACATTTGGGCCCTTAAAGGAGGACTGCTGAAACTTGGAAGGCTGATAAAAGGTCTTGGCATGAGAGAAAGAAAAATCCTTATGGGAAGGCTGTCGACGGAAGGAAAAGGAATGATTCTGCTCTTTGATTCCAACCCTTCAGCAACAAGTTCCGACGAGCAGCAATAGAGGAACCACAGAACAAGGCAGAAGCGCGCACAGAATCAAAGGCAATGTCCGAGAGGAATTCTGCCTGACTTTCCATGGATTTCAGCATGTCCTGCATCATTGAAAACAAAGTTTTGAAGTCGGTCAACAGTGATTGAGCGACATAAGCCCCATAGACACCAGAACGGATAGCAAGTTAAGAGCCAGCATAAGAATTCCTCAACGCAGAGTCAATTTTCTTATCCACACCATCACGCAGAAAATTAGCATCTGTCATAGAGGGACGACCCACCAAACTGGCGACAATAGAATCAACATGCACCGACTCCGGAAACGATTCCTCCATGTCCTGCAAAGGATACCGTTTGGACATAAAGTGTGGCAACATGATGCGATCCGGATCCTTCTATTCTTTCAAGAGGACATCCATCACAATGGGATGGATAGGAAGAGAAGTACTAACAGGATTCCGAAACTACGGAAGAACAGCATCCGTGGAAGTACTGGCCACAGCATCATCAGGAAACCCCATGTTCTCACGTACATGAGAAAGAAGGTCAGGCAACAACTCTTTGGAAACATATTTGCCTTTTAGATCCACCGCCCCCAAGGAAGAGGCATCAGAAGAATCCAAGGAAGAAATGTCCGAATAGAGACCAACACCCCCAGCAGAACGACCTTCAACAGACTTCTTTGAGGACTTCAGATCTGACAAAGTCTCCAAAATCAGGCGCTTCAACCTGCTGTCATCCAACCTGGCCCGCTTAACCGCAGGAGCAGATTCCTCACGGTCAGCCGGGGAAGAGGAAGAAGAAACAGGAGACACATGCTTTCTCTTCTTGACCCGGTCACTCTACTACCGCACGGCCCCCGTGTGCCCAGATTCTGCTGCTGCTGCCTGCATGGCCCTCTTGCTGCAGCCATGGTGTGAACCAAGTCACATGGGTTGCATGGTTGGAGTCATTATTGGTTCTCTCTCACTACATTTGATGTAGAGTTGCTTTGGTAGTTCTAATACAGTGGTTTTAACAAATGTGACAAATGCTGTGGACAACTTGACATGCCAGTTTCTAATATATTGCTTTTATTTTCTCCTTTTTTCTTACCTTTGTGTAATTGTATGTTTATTTGTTGGCAAATTGAACAATGTACTATTGGCATGCGAATTTAGGTTAGCCATTTAGATTAGGCAAAGGATGCCCAAGGGTAACCAGGCGCGATATAAAACTCATTATTAATAATAATAATAATAATAATAGTCCTGAAGATGAACTCTTAATTATTTGAAGTTCGAAACGTCGTCGACAGCATACGCAAATGTCACTAATGTATTGAGAATTTGTGTGCATATGTGTATTTTGTGATTTGTCTGTATATAATTTATATATAAACAAAGGAAGAGTGTCCGTCAGTGAGACGTGAGTGTGATCAAGATAGCACGTATTAGTATGAGGCCAGCTGTAGTTGGTCAATACACTGGGCTAACTTTCTAGAAAAAACAAATTATTTCTTCAAGAAACCCTCACTCACCCTAGTGGTGACATGCTTCATCATCGGGTCCACTCGGGAGATCGAGTACCTCCCGAGTGTGCTACGACGCCAGGAGACTGCGGAGCGGGTTGTTGTGAGAGTGAATGTGAAAAAGAAGGTGTAGTTAAAAATGTCAGAGGTTGTCCCAAAAAATTGATCCACGAGATCCAGCGGGGACAGCTAGGTGCCGAGAGGGTGCTGAGCGTTGCGGGCGGTGTGCCAATGTCGCTCCCACCCCCCCTCTGAATCTATGGGGCGTGGTTCATACTGAATACAAACTTTTGGGCTCCTCGCAACTGAGGCAAATCCCCAGCCTTTGGTTTGTATTTTCACGCACTTTTTTACACATAGTGCCACTGTTTTTAACTTTCACACCTACAGCAGGGTAGGCCTTAGCGCGCCTATACCTGTTGAGGTAACACCCACTTACTGGTCCTGACGAAAGCCCTGTAAACTCACACACTTAAAGGGCAGAAACATGTTGACCTTCCCCTAACAGGGAAACACCTGTATTTCTTGTGGATAGTTTCCCTGCACATAGCATTAATTTTAATATGTCAAGTTGACCAGCGAATAAATGATTTTTTGGGACAACCTCTGACATTTTTAACTACACCTTCTTTTTCACATTCACTCTCACAACAACCCGCTCCGCAGTCTCCTGGCGTCGTAGCACACTCGGGAGGTACTCGATCTCCCGAGTGGACCCGATGATGAAGCATGTCACCACTAGGGTGAGTGAGGGTTTCTTGAAGAAATAATTTGTTTTTTCTAGAAAGTTAGCCCAGTGTATTGACCAACTACAGCTGGCCTCATACTAATACGTGCTATCTTGATCACACTCACGTCTCACTGACGGACACTCTTCCTTTGTTTATATATCTATTGATTGGGGACTAAGAGTGCCTCTGAACCCTGTCTCTCCCTTTGTTGATCGGTGTATATAATTTATGCCAATCAGACTGCCCCTTGTTTTGCCTACAATTTATGTTGTATGTTCCCTCTTGTGGAGTGTGTTTAGTCGGGCACCGGCTGGTGTCCCACTTATTTTTTTAGATTTTGATATGAATAATCATCCAATGGAATAAAACCGTCCAGCTGGACATTAATATAGAACTATCTAATCTATATTCATTGAATTGATTTGTCTGTTTAGGGACCATTGTCTCTGTTAAAAAGTACTACCCATAGGTCCCTAGCGATTGCACCTTGGGTTCCCTTGTTTTGTAAAATATGTTTAGCGCAATCGACTGATTGCAAGGGATAGCACCCCTACCCTCTGTATTAAGTGGGTCCCCTTCCTTGTCCCCTCAACCCGCCCCCCATCTTATTTCTTTAACTTTTTCCTTAATTGGCATGTCAGACCACACACCCTTGTACAATGAGGACTATATTCAAAAATTGATAGGAGGCCCTTCCTTGCTCACAGGAGCCCCTGAGACCCCCAGTGCCCTGACTATCCCACTGGGAGACCAGCTTGAGAAAGTAAAAAAGAAAGTTGTGAGATTACAGTTGATGATACTTCTTCTCACTGAATACCTAAAAGCTCATATCATTCCGCTTGGGTTGCAGGTGCATAATGTACCTGGCGTATTCACTGACAACCCAAAGTATATCACAGGCTTTAGCTATATAAGCACCACGTGTTCCCGCCATTGGATGGCTTTAGGGATAGGCATAGCTGCTGAAGAACTGAAAAAGCTTGAAGCGGAAATAGAGGATATTGAGAAACAAATTAGTGATAAAAGTACAGTGCCTGAGTGCACCAAACTACTTGAGGAGGTTGAAAAGACTATTGCAGATTTCCATAGGATAGAACTTAATAAAAAATCGACTAAAGTAAGGAAAGACAAAGAACTTTACACAAGAGAGAGCATATCCTTATCTGAATAAGGATTTCTACACTCAAAAAGGCTATAGTGGCCCACAAAATCATAATCCGAGACCCTGGGGAACATTTAATAAGAGACCAACATTTTTTGGTTTCTCTGAATCTTCCGCCGAATCTTCTGAGAACTCAGACCCTGGTGATACTCCTGGCCCTTCCAATAGAAATCCTTTTTTAGGGCGAGGCCAACCGGACCCTCCAAAAAGAGGGAAAGCAAAACAACCACAGCGATGGCCATATCCACCGGGCGAGCGTTACACCCGACGCCAACATTATCAATGGTAGCCCCTGAGCCACTTGATTGTTGTAGTATTGTCAGCTCCTCCATCACTATGGATAAACAAAATACCTTGCCTATATTAAACTTGACATGTCATCACCTCACAAGTAGTGAACTTTCACTGTTAAGTAAGGGCTTATCATTTGTCCCAACAATTCGGCCCAACTTCTTAGAAATTCAAACTGAACTTCTAAAGTTTTTTCGGAAATTAAGGTTACATGCTTTTTTCCAGCTTAACCCTCAACCAATTAAAATAAGTAGTACTCCATTTAAGCCTCCATCTACTTTCTCACCCTCAGGTATTATGGTCCCTGCGGAGCTACGTACATTCGAAAAGTTGGTTTTGAATGACATTAACATCTTGGGCAAACAGCATTCGTTCATCCAGTTTAACATCTCTTTGGATGAGAAAAAGGCGCTATCCACTCTCAAATCAAATACCAATCTGATCATAAAGCCGGCCGATAAAGGCGGCGGGATTGTCTTACAGGACATAGTATCCTACAAATCTGAAATCCATCGTCAATTGAACAACCGAGAACATTATGTGAAGCTCCCAAGAAATCCAACCAAAGAGATACAAAAACTTATTGGAGAGGTCACTAATGTGGGACTCGAGAGCGGGTTTCTTAGCAAAAAAGAACATTCATTTTTGAACGCCACAACACCTAGGATACCGGTGATTTACACGCTCCCGACGATCCATAAGAGCATTGAGTCCCCCCCTGGAAGACCAATAGTCTCTGGGTGCGGTTCTATTTTAGAGCCTTTGGGCCTCTTTGTTAATCATTTTATCAAGGATTTTGTACCATCTACCCAATGTTACATACGTGACAGTATGGATATAATAAACACCATAGAGGGTTACCCTTTTGACTCCGCATCCAGTGTACTTTGTACCCTGGATGTGGAGTCGCTATATACCAACATACCCCAAAATGAATCCCTACTGGTCATACAGGATGTATTGAATAAAAGACCTCGACCACACCAAGTTCCAACCTTGTTTATTTTACAGCTTATTGAAATTTGTCTAACAACATTTTTTTTCTTTTTTGACGGTGACTATTACGGCCAAATCAAGGGTACATCTATGGGGGCAATTTTTGCCCCCAACTTAGCCATTTTGTATATGGATCATCTGGAGTGTGGCCGTATCCTTGTTTCATCTAATCCCTTCCATAGTGCCATTGCACTATGGAAGCGATATATAGATGATATCTTCATGGTGTGGACTGATTGTGATGAGCTGATTCCACACTTCATCCACTGGCTAAACAGTAATTGTAGTGGCTTGACTTATACTTCCACTACTAGTCATGTCTCCATTCCATTCCTCTATCTTAATGTCCATGGTAAGAGATGGTGCTTTGATGACCAGTCTCTACAGAAAACCCACTGAACGTAACACTCTTCTAAGTTATCAAAGTCACCATCCGCGAGCACTTAGGGACGCTTTGCCCTTTTCACAATTTTTAAGACTACGTTGCAATTGTTTCCTGAAAGAGGATTTTTTCAAAGAGTGTGAGATACTAAGTGCCAAGCTAATCAATAGAGGGTATCCGCGTAGGCTTATCCGTAGATCAATTAAGAGAGCCTGGTACTGCCCAAGGGACACATTACTCGAGCCAAAACCAAAGAAAAAGGAAGAACGTTTGGTTTGTGTGACTACGTTTTCCCGGCCTCCAACTCCATTACTAAGAGTATAAAACGCCACTGGCCGGTTCTGAATGCGGGAACCTTGCAGATTGACAGACCCCTGTTCGCGTTTAGAAAATCTAAAAATATCAAGGATCATCTTGTCCGGGCAGCTCTCCCATGTCCAGAACAATGTGACACTTTGGAAGGGATATGGTCATTACCTCGTATCACAGGCCATGTTAAATGTGGAAATTGCACAATGTGTGACAGTACAGTAGAAGGAAAAGAATTTTCTTTTAATGATGTGAGACATGTTCGGAAACAATTGACAAATTGTAACAGTAACAATGTAATCTATGCTATTATCTGTACTTGTTCTAAGATCTACATTGAACAAACCACACAAAAAGTTAAACTGAGGATGTGTCAGCACAGGAGCCGTATTCGATGCAAGACCCCAAATGCTTCCTTGGTTGACCATTTTGTGGACATGGGCCATACAGAACTTGATTTTGAGTGGACTGTGATTTCTTTGGTTAAGGTGCCCCCTCGTGGTGCTAATCTCCAGCAACTTTTGAATAAGGAGGAGTTGCACTGGATTTTGAAAACACGAAGTCTGCATGAAGGACTGAACAGGCTGGAGGATTGGACCTCATTGCTGTGAAGCCCTTCTTTTCAGTATGCCCTGTAATTAATATTGGTTAAATGAATGTCTGTTCCATCAATTGAGATTAGAGAGCAGGATCGGTCTTCGCTTTCCTGTCCATATGTATGTTAAAACAGTGCTAGAAATGTTTTTGCTGCAAATGGCAGAGTTAGTTCCTCTGTAGTATAAGGGTCACACTGTATTTTTGCTTCAAGCACTCTGTATTTTACGCACTTCAATTATATTTTTGTACTTCTGAAATTGTCCGGTCAATAACCAAGCTTCTAGTTAATAATAACACAAATTGGGGGCGAAGCCGGGCCGGCGGCCAAGATGGTCGCTCGGGTTCCCGGCTCCGCCGGCTCTCCTCTCCTGCCGCCTACCTTCTTCGCCCGCCCTGCACGGCTCCGGGGCTCCCGTGCGCCGGAAGGGGCGCTGAACAGATGCGTTCGATCCCGAGCGCTTTCCGTGCCCGGGCAGCGGAGTTACGGACCTCCACGATCTTGGCCTGAGTGATGCCTGCAGCCGGGACCTAGCGTGACTGCGCCGCCGCCAGCAGGAATCACAACAGCGGCCGCAGGGATCCAGATGGCACCCGCCCACCGACAAGTAGGTCAGCCCGCCCCTAAAACCTTGGATCCAGCGCTACCCCGTATATCGGGAGGGCAGAAATACGTGCCATTTTCCAGCGCTGGTCTGGTGTCTCCTCCCCTCCCCCCCCTTCTCCCTTTGATGGGCTTACTCGTCCACTACCCGCCGCTGGCTACTCGGATGGATCGCAGACCGGCCTGAAGTGCACTGCCTCTTCCCCGCATTTCAGATGCGTGGGGCTGGCTGCGGCGCAGTACCACCGTGGCGCCTTTTGGACTGTGGGGGCTTGAATGTACTTCTCCGCCACGCAGTGGGACGAAGATAATACTGGGTAGTAACGTTGGGGTGCTGGTGACGCCATTCCCTCTCTATCGGATTCGGGGCGGGCGGCCCTGGCATTTGTTTCAGCGGCGACTGGAATGTGTGTCCCCCCTGTGACTAGTGCTTACTACGGTGAATATACAGTTGGCGTTGGGGGCGCGCACAGTGGATTGAGGGGAGTGGAGCGGATGCCCCCCATGTGCTGAGAGGATGGGCTTGCAACGAATTGCTACTGAGGGGGCCTGGTGCCATTACAATGGAGGGAACGCTTTGCTGTGGGCATTTTGGTTGCGAGACTTTGTTCATGTGGCCCCTGCTCGGTCTTAGTGGAACAGGTATTGTGGTGGGACCCTGCCCAGTATTTCTTGGCGGCGTGGAGGACTGTTCGGCAAAGTACAATTCCTTGTATGCTTTTAATTGCTTGCTTCTTCGACACCTGATTTCACGGATAATCATCCAATTGGAACGTTCACCGGCTTTGTCTGATTGTTTTCCTTCTCGCTTGCCCTTCCTGATGTCGAGCCTTAAGGCTACGAAATGGCTGCCCTGCTTCTTCTATGCATGGCGCTTTGGACTACAGATGGTTAAAATGGCGGCGGATGCTCCTGACGATGCAGCTACCTGGAACGTTGCAAGGCTTCCATTCCTTTTGACTTGTTCTGCCCGATCACTGTGTTCGCTTTAATTGCCTTCTCCCGCTTATACCGTTTTGTGGTATGCTCCTGACTCGGGACATCGTAGTATATGTACGCCAACGACGTTTGGCTCCTTGTTCTGGCGTGGGGAGGTTTCCATCTTACCTGGGGGGTTTGCGGGCCTGGGCTGTAACTGTGTTTGTGAACCTGCTTACGTCTCTGATATTCCACCATCCATTATGGCATTATTGCAGGGTAAGGGGTGGCGGGGGGGGGGGGGTCGGGTGCCTGTACTGGGGACCCCCCATGTTTTCTCTTCCCCTTTCGTGGGGTTTTTGTTCATTTCTTTCTCCTTTCTTTCTCTTACTTCGTGTGAATATTGTCTCTTTCTTTCCTCTTCGTCTCTTTCTTCCTATATTTCGGGTTTAGATACTGGGCGACAGGCACGCTGCTAGGGGGGTAGGCCGTAGCCGTATGCAGGGGTGCAGGGTGGGGGGCTGGGGGTGGGGTATTATTTTTCTTGCTTCCTTTTTTAGTTCTATGGCCTTATTTTTCATGTTTTATTTTGGTTCCTCTTTCCTTTCTTCTTTTATCCTTTTTCCTTTTCAGTGGGTCTGATTAGAGGTAATTCCCTGTGCGTTTTCCTAGTCCAGTAATGGGTTTATGTTTTTTAATGCTCTATGTTGAGGCGGACAGGTACTGTTTGGGTGGGGATATGTAATGTTTGTCGAAAATCCTGATTTTACGTTATGGTACGAATATCCTGTCTATAATGGTCCTGCCGTGAATACCCTTTTTCAGTTGTAACCCTAGCATTGGCGAGGTTTAATTGTGCGGCATCAGATCCTGCTTTCTATTTATTTAAAAAAAAAAAAAAAAAAAAAAACCTTCAATAATCCTGTGACTATGTTCTACTAAACTCTCCTGAGTTACGCATAGATACTGTGAGGTGTACTTTGCATTGATCCTGTTCTTTATCGTTTGATTGCACTACCTCTGTAACTTTGCTCAACCGCGATGGTTGGTAGCCTTTGAATGTAACTTTGAAATGCTAATAAAGGTTTACCAAAAAAAAAAAATAAATAAATAAATAATAACACAAATTGCAGAGTTCACTGGGCTATTAACCGAGTTTACATAACCAACTGACCTCGGTAATACAAATTGAGATCAGTAATCCATTACGTTTCACTATTAATGTGAGCTTTGGAAACCACTCTAAAATGGCCGCCACGATTACATCCTGTACACTGATTGCCCGATCCAAATAGTATTTGAGCATGCGCGGCGTTTAGTTTTCAGCGCGAGTTCAGCCACAAGCAGAATGGATCCCCATTGAGGACCTGCTACTTTGAATAGCCCCGGTGAGTTCTAACTTGCCTTGCCGGTTTTTTCCCAGACCAGATAAAGTCGGAATGGTTGTATTTATGTATAATTCCCTTGATTTTAGGGTAACGACCCCTTCGGAAATCGGACTCCCCATTGTGGACCCCTCCCGTACTGGTACCGGTAAGCGCAATAATTGCAGCGCTTTAACAAGTCGCTGGCTCACGCTACATGGCCGAGGGCACTTATTACTATCACTCGTTGTCCCCATTAGGATTCCAGTCTTAAGCAAACCGGACTTCTACTTAGGACCGTGGCAACCGGTAAGCTGATTATACGTTAATTATAGACTGCTGGCCACTAGCCGCTACGCGCTCATACGTTAAAACACCTTTTCCTCTTCCAGTGTTCTTTGGTGGTGTGCCCACCGCTTTTTACGTCTGGCAATATAAATTCCGGTAAGCTTGTGCATCTAATCCATCCCGGAGTAGTTTTATTGATACAACGGGTAAATGTAATCAAGTCATTATTTTTGCCTCCAGACATTGTAACGGGGCAACTTAACACGGAACAGTCAACCTAGACCAGTCGTGTTTTCTCTACCATCGTGACGGGCTCGGTAAGCGCCAGCCCTGAATACTTACAAATCTAGCGCGTAAATATGAGGCAGCCTGATAGCGCATTAAGGGCTAAATACGATGTGCATGACAAACACGGTTTTCTCTGCATGCGGGCTAGCCAGCTGTTCCATTTTACACGGGGTGGTTGTTTCCCCTTCAAACACGGTTTTCGCGGCGCGCGTTTTTAGCCGGCAGTTCCCTATTACACAGTGTTTTCACCTTCAAGCACTTAGGTCCTTTGGCCTCATAATATGGCTATATGAAGGTTTTAGTCCATTCGCCATTCTTGTCACCATGGTGTGAACCAAGTCACATGGGTTGCATGGTTGGGAGTCATTATTGGTTCTCTCTCACTACATTTGATGTAGAGTTGCTTTGGTAATTCTAATACGGTGGTTTTAACAAATGTGACAAATGCTGTGGACAACTTGACATGCCAGTTTCTAATATATTGCTTTTATTTTCTCCTTTTTTCTTACCTTTGTGTAATTGTATGTTTATTTGTTGGCAAATTGAACAATGTACTATTGGCATGCGAATTTAGGTCAGCCATTTAGATTAGGCAAAGGATCAATAGTCCTGGAGATGAACTCTTAATTATTTGAAGTTCGAAACGTCGTCGACAGCATACGCAAATGTCACTAATGTATTGAGAATTTTTGTGTGCATATGTGTATTTTGTGATTTGTCTGTATATAATTTATGCCAATCAGACTGCCCCTTGTTTTGCCTACAATTTATGTTGTATGTTCCCTCTTGTGGAGTGTGTTTAGTCGGGCACCGGCTGGTGTCCCCCTTACATTTTTTAGATTTTGATATGAATAATCATCCAATGGAATAAAACCGTCCAGCTGGACATTAATATAGAACTATCTAGTCTATATTCATTGAATTGATTTGTCTGTTTAGGGACCATTGTCTCTGTTAAAAAGCAGCCTCTCCTTAGGGCCCCTGCTCTCCAGGCTTGCCCTCGCTCCCCAGGCTTGCCCAGGCTTGCCCTCGCTCTCCTGGCTTGCCCAGGCTTGCCCTCGCTCTCCCCCGCTCCGCTTTCCCGCTCTTTCCCCCCTCTGCTCCCCGCCGCTGCTCTCCTGCGGCCCCGCCCCTTCTCCTGTCTCTCGCTCCCCATACGCCGCCCGGCTCCCACCTCCCAGGTGCTCCTCCCTCCCACTTGGCCATAAATGGCGGGGACCGTGCGGCAGTGAGCTGTGACCCTTGACCCGGTCACTCTACTAACGCACGGCCCCCGTGTGCCCGGATTCTGCTGCCGCTGCCTGCTTGGCCCTCGCTGCCGCCTCTCCTAGGGCCTCTGCTCTCCAGGCTTACCCTCGCTCCCCAGGCTTGCCAAGGCTTGCCCTCGCTCTCCAGGCTTGCCCACGCTCTTCCCCGCTCCGCTTTCCCGCTCCTTCCAACCCCCCCTCTGCTCCCCGCCGCTGCTCTCTTGCGGCCCTGCCCCCTTCTCCCGTCTCCCGCTCCCCATTCGCCGCCCCGCTCCCACCTCCAAGCTGTTCCGCCCTCACACTTTGCCATAAATGGCGGGGACCGCCCATATGCGCAACGGCCACGCGCAGCAGGTGCGCCGGTTGCGTGCCGCAGGCACGCCAAAGGCAAGCCCGTCTATGCCCATCCGCGCCTGGACCGCGCCCAGCGTCAGAACCCCTGAACCCCACCAGAGCCAGCCAACCCGACTGAGCTACGACGCCACCACCCTCCACGCACTCAACACCGACCGACATCCAGCCTGCTACCAAGCCACCCCGAAAATCACCCACGGAGCCTTCACCTGCCACGCCTGCTACTTCAGCTGCACTCGATCCTGCACCGCGCCAGCCAAAACAGCCGCCAACAACAACCACCTCAAGTGCCTCCTGCTCAACACCTGCTCCATCCACAGGCACGCCGTCGAACTATCGGACCTCCTGGACAAAACGGCACCAGACGTCGCCTTCTTCACGGAAACCTGGATGAACGCCTCCTCAGCCCCCGACATCGCCATTGCCATCCCGGACGGCTACAAGATCATCCGGAGGGAACGCGTCAACCAGACCGGAGGAGGCATCGCCATCGCCCACAGAAACACTATCCGCATCGCAACCAACACCGACGACACCCTCGTCACGCTTTGGTGATGGAGAGAGAAGGACCGTTTAGAGTGCAGATTTAAAAACCGGATTTGATGTTGAAAAATACTGTGTATAAGATGAGGAAGTTTACAGAACAAATAACATTGTAAATAGGCTTGAAAACCCCTGGCGAAATTCGCCACAGGGGCGAAACACGTGTCGGCTGTCCACGTTTTTATCTACACAAATAAAGAGCAACTTTTCTACAAAGCAAGGACTCTCTTGATTCTGTTCATACAAAAAAGGATTGAGCCTAAGGACACTAAGACGCAACACCTAACACACTCATCATCCCCTTCAAATTCGTCACCGCAGAGCACCTGCACTTCCAGATTCACACCGACCCCAAGACCACCCTCAGAGGAACCCTCATCTACAGACCCCCGGGACCACGCTCACACTTCAGCGAGGCCATCGCAGACTTCATCAGCCCACTCGCCCTTGCCTCCCCCGACTACATCCTCCTAGGAGACCTCAATTTTCACCTGGAGAACGACCAGGACAACAACACCACCGCCCTACTAGACAACCTCGCCAACCTCAGATTCAAGCAACTGGTCAACACCCCCACCCATTACGCCGGCCACACGCTCGACCCGGTCTTCTCCTTCAGCAACCACATCTCCTTCAGCCACACCACCGAGCTCCACTGGACCGACCACAGCTGCATACACTTTAACTTCAGGAAAACAACGACCCACCACAGCCCTCAACAAACCCCCTGAAGATGCTGGAGCAAGATCACCACCGACCAACTCACCACCTCCTTGCGCCTAAACCCTCCCACCAACACCACGGACCCCAACGAAGGAGCCCGCAACCTCACACAGTGGGTCACCGACTGCGTCGACACACTTGCTCCACTGAAAAACCCGCCCAGCAACCTCAACAGCAGGAAAGCCGCGTGGTTCACCAACGATCTCAAAGACTCCAAGAAATCCTGCCGTGACCTCGAGAAAGCCTGGCGCCACAACCAGTCAACGGACAACATGACAGCCCTCAAGAACGCCACCCGCAAACACCACCAGCTGATCCGCACCACCAAAAGGTCATCCTTCAGAGAACGACTGGACAACAACACCCACAACAGCAAGGAACTCTTCAACGTCGTGAAAGAGCTCTCCAACCCCAACGCCAGCAACAACGATATCATGCCTTCTCAAGACCTCTGCAACTCTCTGGCCACCTTTTTTCACCGTAAGATCGTCGACATACACGACAGCTTTGGCGCTCAGAATACGTACCCCACCACCGAACCTACACCCCCCACCACCACCATGTGCGTCTGGACTCAGGTCAGCACGGAAGATACCACCCACACGATGAACACCATCCACTCGGGCTCCCCAGCCGATCCCTGCCCACACCACATCTTCAACAAAGCAGACTCCATCATCGCACCCAAACTTCGGGACATCATCAACAACTCCTTCATATCCGCCACCTTCCTGGAGAGCTGGAAGAACGCCACTGCAGAACCCTCAGACCTCAAGAACTTCCACCCCATCTCGCTCCTCCCCTTCCCTGCAAAAGTCATTGAGAAAACCGTTAACAAACAGCTGACAGCCTTCCTGGAGACGAACGGCTCCCTCGACCCATCGCAGTCCGGATTCTGAGCGAACCTCAGTACCGAGACCGCCCTCATCGCGGCCACCGACGACATCTGGACCCTGCTGGACAATGGAAAAGCCGCCGCCCTCATCCTGCTCGACCTTTCGGCTGCGTTTGACACGGTCTGCCACCGCACCCTGACAACCCGCCTCTGCCACGCCCGGATCCAAGGAAAGGCCCTGGAATGGATCACCTCCTTCCTCTCCGACAGAAACCAAAGAAAGAGTCTGTTTCCCGCCCTTCCTCGCAGAAGACACCAAGAGCATCTGCGGTGTACCTCAAGGCTCCTAGCTCAGCCCCACCCACTTCAACGTCTACATGAGCCCCCTCGCAGCCATCGCAGGCAAGCACAACCTCAACATCATCTCCTACGCCGACAATACCCAACTGATCCTCTCCCTCACCAACGACCCGACCTCCGCCAGAGCCAGGTTCCAGGACGGAATGAAAGACATCGCAGACTGGATGAAGCTCAGCCGCCTGAAACTGAACTCAGACAAGACGGAAGTCCTCATCCTCGGCCCATCCATCTCCGCCTGGGACGACTCCTGGTGGCCCCCTGCTCTGGGCCCCCAACCCAAGCCCACGGACCACGCACGCAACCTGGGCTTCATCCTTGACTCCTCCCTCACGATGGGCAGGCAAGTTAACGTTGTTACCTCCTCCTGCTTCAACACTCGCGCATGCTCCATAAGATCTTCCGCTGGATCCCCACTGGAACCAGGAAAACGGTCACCCAGGCCCTCGTCACCAGCAGTCTGGACTACGGGAACGCCCTCTACGCTGGGACCACCGCCAAACTACAGAAAAGACTCTAGCGCATCCAGAACGCCTCAGCACGACTCGTCTTGGACATTCCCCGACACAGCCACATCTCCGCCCACCTGAGGGACCTGCACTGGCTCCCCATCAGCAAAAGGATCACGTTCAGACTCCTCACCCACGCACACAATGCTCTCCACGACTTGGGCCCCGAATACCTCAACAACCGGCTCACGTTCTACCAGCCAACCCGCCAGCTCCGCTCCGCCAGCCTCGCCCTCGCCACCGTCCCACGGATCTGCAGAACCACCACCGGAGGAAGAGCCTTCACCTACCTGGCGGCCAAGACCTGGAACACCCTCCCCACCCACCTACGACTCACCCAGGACCATCTCTCCTTCAGGAAGCAACTCAAGACCTGGCTTTTCGAGCAGTAGCAGCCCCCCCAGCGCCTTGAGACCCTAGCGGGTGAGTAGCGCTGTAGCAGGGTTTCCGTTCTCCCACAGAACTGTGCACAGAGATCTAGAACCTGGGTGAGTTAGGGTGACCCAAAACTCACCTTTGTTTCAGAAATCCCCTTACCAAGCTAGCTACAGTGTCTCATCGGTAGTAATAACTTCCCAATGACTTAGACAATCCAGAACATGAACTTAGGGTACCTCAGGTATCGTGGAAGACATGAACACTCTTTCGTTATATAATCATTACAAACCGAAACTGGGAGGCAAAGAACACACGTGCAAGTTTGAAATGTTTATTTTTCAATGCAAAGTTCTCAAACGCAGTATCTTGTATAATACCAACATACATATTATAAAAATCAGAGTTAGCAGCATAGTCACTAATCCATAATAAGCAAAAGGTGATAGCATGTTATGATGCAAAAATCTATAGAATTCTGTATCACCTATATTTCGCGCACCCTATTCAGTATATTATATTATATCTAAGAAGGTCTCGTTTGGGTTTTAGCAGGGCGGGCCCATACCTCTAATTCTCAGTAGGAGTAGATCACATCAACAGCTACCAGCTCTCTGCATGCGAAGCATCAAGTGTGTTGATTCATTCCCTGTAACTCTATCTTAAACCCGCGTAGAGCCCAATGTTGGCAGCAACATTATTTGTGTTATGTCTAACGTGGTGTGAGGATCAGGCCTTCAGCAACCTTGTGTTAGGTTATTCTTAGAGTGTGCAGTTCTCGGTGTGCAGACAGTTGTACCAAGTGTACCAAGCACGACTGATACTAGAGCAATATCATATTACTCTCAAATAAATCACATCTCTCGTCTAGGTTGAAAGCTACAATAACAATTAGGTGTCGTGTGCAAACTCAAGCTGAAAGAAAATAGTGTGTTTAAACATTTAATAAGCTCATGCTAACTTAACACAATATATAGAAACGTAGTAACCATATGACACCCCCCCAATGATCCGAGGACGGTTAAAAAAAGAAAAAACATAAGCTAATACCATGTGAGAGGTAAAACATGAAAGCAGAGTTCAATGATATTGAGCCAAGCTAAATGTATGTAAATGTATATAAGATTTTAATAACAAAAATACGTATGAATGCCTATAGTGGCCACACAAAATATAAAAGTCGAACTTAAGGCCTACTTCCAGTTCATAGGCCCAGAACATATGAAAGTTGAATGTTCGTATTAAAAAAGGCACCATTCAGAATTACTAAAAAGTCACGTGCCATAATAATGAAAGTCTTCAAAGTCACTCATGGGTTGAATGAATATACAAAATAGGTAGCTACAGCTTCCAACATGAAATCACTGTCATCATCCGAAAACAGTTCAGCCATCCAATTAAGCAATGGGAAAGAACATACGTGCTCCTCCAACACCGATTCCTCTAGCAACATCAGAGGACAACGCAGTGGGTTCTCGAGAACGCTATGTGCCAGAAAGTCATGCGCCGCTGCGAATATGTCCCACTGGCCCATTAGTCCATGCATCGCTGCCACAGCCATAACCCTTTCGCCAGAACAAACCAACTCGTGAGCAACTACGGGGCTCATCAGCTGATCAAAATTGACGTCAGGAGAAGTCGGTAAGCAGAGACACAAATCAATGGCCCAGTCGAAATCACAGCTCAGGCAATGAAACACGGGCTGGACACATGTGAAATAGGAAAATCTGAACGATAATCCAAAAGCCGTGCTTAAAGTGGCAAGCGGCAAGGAGCCATAGTAATCAAGCATCCGGTTGCGAAACTGCATCAGTAGGGTCTGTGCGTTTCCTTGCGCAGGATGGGCATCCATGTTTTAGAAAGCAAAATATCACCAGAACGCCTGCAGCCAAAGCCAGCAAAACAGGAAATCCGCCAAACAGGCTTGCGAATATAGAATGAAAGAACGCAGGGATAATACCAAATACTTTTTCAAATGTAGTCACGAGACCACTGCTAACCAATTTAAAAAAATGTGCTAGGCCTGTTGTGGAGGAGGCATTGAAGATTTGATGAACCAGCTCGGAGAAATGAAACGGTAAATCAGTATTTAAAAGTGCCTGCACCTCTGTGCGTGTGTTAGCTATGTGAAGGACATAAGTTTCGCGGGCAGAGCTCAGGGCCACTTGCTTCTGAGACAATAGGGCTCTTATACGGCTTAAACCATTGAACTCGGCTTTCAAGGTTGGTATTCGTGGCCAAATTGAAACATCTGAATTCCCATGCGTGGGTGGATATAACACATTCTTGCAACAAACCACCCTCTCTGAAATGGTTACCACATAAGCGATACCGACCTGTAACCCAGAACACAGTTCGTTATTCAAAAGTAAATAACTACCGTTGGACAATAAAGTGAACGTGGGAACTATTGCAGGAACCGGTGTCCCCTTCAAAACACAGGCCAAATTAGGCTTGTCCTGATTACAAGAACCATGAAACTGGATGTGTCTGCATATTAGTGAGCGGTCAGGCGACTGTGTACATTCTTCACCATTCAGATTCACTTCATTCCCCTCCTTTAGGCATCTGTAAGTGTATGGTAAAGACCATGTCTCATGGAGGAAAGCACTGCCTAATGGTTCATATTGCCCTATAGCCATATATTTCATACAATTTGTAAATTTATACAGAGCAAAAGGTAAGGTAATAACACCATGGATAAGCCATGAAGCAGCAGTCACCTCAGCCACAGAAAAGGGCAAGGATTCTAATTTTTCAATGTGTAACATAGAAAATGATGCATCTCTCATTGAAAGCATGCGCTGTTTTTCAGTCAAATTAAATGGGGCAAATAGTGATGAGACGTTCATATAATTCCAAGGCACTCGACCAGACTTCAGAGTCTGTAGTGTCCAAGCAAACTGCATCACAGAACGCAATTGATTTTGACCATGATATAACACAGACACTTCATCATGTACAATGTCAACAACAGAAGACACAATATTGTTCAACGTGTAAATTCGGGAAGAAAGCGTGTTAATACTGTTATCGACAACTGCAAGCACTTTTTCTAAATTTGCTTGATCAATAGCCCTCAGGCGCTTAGCAGCCTCAATTTGGGAAACTTTCCAAATTTCATTGTAAATCGCATAAAGCCACCGTTTAGATCTACCTTTAGCTGGGCCTTTTATAAAATCGTTCAAATCCACATTATCATTTAATTGAGACAGATGTAGTTTAACTGCAGCTAATGTGGAATGTTGTAACCAATTTTGACACAGCTTCCCCACAGAATAAGTTGTGACAGTATAATCTTCTTCAAAACGGGGATCGGGTCTGACTTCTGTGAACCCTTCAGCCAAACCCAGAAAACGACGTTGGCAAGAATCAGCACTCCTATGCCACATCAGCCAACCCTTGGAATCCAAACTGGAAACGTTAAAGGATGAATTGGGCAATAGAGCTTGCAACTCATGAATGGACAATTCAGTAAAGTTACCCCAACCTGAATATTCCTCTAAATCTGGGATGGTCGGTGTATTTAATTTTTTAGAAGTAGCCAATCCAAAGCATGTTGTTTGGAAAATGGATGAATTTAAAAACAACATATGATTCGGGATGAGACATGCACGGTGCAAAGCCTCAGTGCCTTGTACCTGCCAATCCTTGGTACCCCAAACCGATTTAAGGTCAATTGTTCCTTTCCAAAACTCGTAGCCATCCACAGCCAACCTGTCTAGAAAGGACTTCGAATACAGTAATTTTGTATCGGTAAGTCTAACTTTGGACATGGACTTTTGTGTCATTTTAAAATAAAATGACTCAGGATTTGATTGATTAAAGTCTGTGTGAAATAAGTGTATTTTTTCAGAAATGTATTGGAGCTGCCTCCTAATGGAGCAGGGCAATGTTCCCATTGTGTATAATTTACAGCAACCCTCCTTGAATTTGTCTTATGCAAAAAATGATTACCATAGTGTCGAAAACAAAACAAATCACCATAATTAATAGAATCTAAATACAGATCCTCAGCATCGAAGGCAGCATAATATTTCAAATCAGAGAATAATGCTTCTACGGCCTGAATATCCCAATCATCAGAACGTATATTTTGTTTAATCACATCTTCCATGTTTACTCTAAGCACATTTGGAACATTAATCACTTCAGTGGGCCCATGTATCTGAAACCTAACCGCATCCCACACAATCCCATCAAGGACAGGCCAAGCAGTAATGTTAACTGTATTTAAGTTTCGTTTCAGTCTGTGCGCTGAATGTGAAGAGGAAAGAGGGGCCAATGTTCCATTAAGGTACCGAATTCCTGTTTTTTCTTTAACGTAGTGACCATCGATCAGGCGGAAAAAATAAAACACAAAACCAATAGACATAAAAAGATAAAATGAAAATAGGATCAACCAAATGTATGTCCAAGGGGGAATTAAAAAATGTTTTTTAAACAACGTGGCATATCTTGCAATAGTTGAGGGTTTCTTTGAAGGTTCCGAAACAGAGTCAAAAGAGAATCTGGACTGGTCGGCCAAACGAGTCTGTAAATCAGGCATTGATAAATCAGCAGGATAGGTGTAGTTCAACTCATCAATGTTAGTAACAGGAATAGTATTTAATAAAGGACTGGATATGGCAGGCATCTCGAGTGACACCTCCTGTTCTGCACCAGATGTAATAGCCAGCACAGAGTGCCTCACCATGGAAGGACAGGAAACAGCCGGTGTCATGCTATGAAGAATCAGCCACCCTGTGTGTCTTGACATTGTCATTAGAAATAAATCTGTTTTCCTTACGACCTGGAAGTGGTGGTAAAATGACTGTTCTTGTGCCCTTCACTCCAAGAACCCGAACCGGTGCACGGTATGAGGGACCAAACTCTTTCTTGTTATCGATCTTCTCTCGAACCAGTTCTCCAACTTGGGGTAGCCAGCCAACTACCGGGATCTGCAGCGCATCATCCGACGTGGAGGGCAAATGTTCCTTTGCAAGACTGTCTCTGGTCTTTTGTAGATTCTGTAAAACATTGCAATGTTCATCTACGTCAAAGGCCGTGGCCTGGGCCTTGCAGTCTAGCCCATCGAGGTCAGGGACATACATCTTGATACCAAAGAGCATTTCGTATGGGGTCCGCCCACCCAGAGACCTTCTAGGGAGATTATTAAGCGCACGCTGCACGCCTATGAGGTGGGCTAACCAGTTTCTGCCAGTGCCTATAACTCGAGCTGTCAAAGATTGCTTTAAGTCGCGGTTCATTCGTTCAACTACACTATTGCCCTCGGGCCTGTAGGGACTCGAAAATTTGACTTGGACCCCCAACGAAACCATTGCATCCTTATACGCCTTAGAGGCGAAAGCCGGACCCTGATCCGAATGGAAGGTACCACAGGCAAAAATTCCCACAAAGACTCGCAAATCCTTAATGACAGTACGTGAATCAGCGCTCCGATGTGGCCATACCCACACAAAGCGTGTGCATGAATCAACTGCTACTAAGATGTACTTGTACGCAGTATCAGAAGAAAAGGGACCGCAGTAATCTAAATAAACGCATCCAAGCGGTTTATTCGAGATGTACAACTGTGTCTGAGGCGGACGCGCAGCAGTTGAAGGCTTAATCTGCTGGCAAATGTCACATTGAAGGACATAATCGCGCGTCTGTTTGTACAGTCCCCGCCACCAGAACCTTTGTTGTAGCTGAGTTACAGTGGCTGAGACGCCCGCATGCGCAGATGCCACTCCTTCATGAGCCGCTGCAATCAAAGTAGCCCTGCGATCCGAGTTGGGAACTAGACGTTCGCCAACATCAGGGATTTTCACATAAGGAACCTTATCGGGACTTAAGTGGTATGTGTATTTAGAAGGGAACCCCGCAGGATATTTACTTCCCTTCTCTGTTGCAGCAACTGCTGCCAAGATGTCATCATCTTTCTTGCTTTTGGACCTCGTGACCGCTGCAACTAAGTATTTCGATACCGCTGACTTCGCTGCTTCATCAGCAAGCGAATTGCCAACAGCGTGGACCCCCACGTGCTGATGACCGAGAGTATGAATCACAAACACGAGTGGCAACTTCTCTTTAAGTTACGCCACTCGGACCCAGATCATTTTATGTTTTATTGTGCTACCTTTGGAATCACGAAATTCATTCTGAATCCAAAAGAACAAGTTTTCATTGTAAGACTGGACACAGTAGTAAGAGTCACTTACGATCAAAGTCGTCACACTAGGATCAGCGTACTCCAATGCAAGCATCAGAGCACGAAGCTCTGCTAATTGTGCGGTGCAGTCCCCAAGCGTCTGCGTGTGCACGACACTGGACTTGAACTCATCTTTCACCATGGCACCGACCACAATGGCGCAAGCGGAAACGTAGGCATGTTTAGAGCCATGTGCAACCTGCGCCGAACCATCAGTGTAAATGATGCAATGGAAATCCTCCAATGGCCGCATTGCTAAAGGAGCAGGATGAACAAATTCATACTGTAAATACTCCTGCGACCGTAAAGAGGCGTCAAAAATAAACGTGACATCTTGTGACGTCAAGGATGCAGCCCATTGAATCCACCGAGGGTGTAAAGCTTTGGAATTAGGTACACTGGCTTTCGTAACCGCCTCTAGGGCAGGACACGGGGTAACAACCAACATGCGTTTTCCTTGTGACAGGGCACGTTCCTTAAGAATTGCCATCTGTACTGCAGTTAAAACTTTCTCCACAGTGGAAAAACGCAATTCAGCCGATGTGTACAAGTGTGACTTGTAAGCAATAGGTACTGTGTCTCCTTCATTAAAGGTCAGGTACGTGAAACCCACCGCCCCAGGGATAATTCTTATCACCAGGTTGGACTGGTTATCACGAGTTTGTAAGTATTCAGAAGCGAGCAAATCAGCCTGCAAAGACTGCAGAATGGCTGAATGCTCAGGCAGCCAGCATGATTTGGAGAAAGATGGTTGTATCAAAGCATACAAAGGCTTGATACGCTGGGCATATTCCGGAATGTAAGTTCTCTCGAAATTCAAAAATCCCAGCAAAGACTGTAATTTTTTCAGTGTTGTCGGAGAGCGCAATTGTGCGCATTTCTCCAGGAAGTGAGGGGCTAACCCTTTTCCCTCGTTGTTAAGCTCGTAACCGAGAAACAACACTGTGTACTCTGCAATGTGCGACTTTGCAAAGTTAAACTTGTAACCAATGTCAGCAAAGTTACAAATTATGCTATTTACTCGACACAGATGCTCCCAAAGATCGTCGTCTGTGAGATAAATGTCATCCACATACGAACAAGCAACCGGGTCGATGCCCTCCAGAAGAGAGACAATGCGGGCGGAGAATACTCCTGGACTGTTCTTATAGCCCATTGGGAGACGCCGAAACATTTTTTGCACACCGCCGCATGTAAAACTGGTCCATTGGGAACTTAGACTGTCTAATCTATGTGCATAAAAACCATTGGAAATGTCGAGCGTGGTTTTGAACCGTTTACGCTCAAGACTATTCACTAAAGCAGAGCCATGAGTATTCTGTACTGCGCAGTTACGGCAATACGAGTTTAAATGCCTATAATCCAAAACCAAACGATATGAGCCGTCCGGCTTGTTCACAGTAAAAAGGGGGTTATTCATCGGTGACACACACGTTTCAATTACACCTTGATATTCCAATTGTTCAAGGATAGCCGCGACTGAAGCCTTCGCTTCACGCCGTATGGGATATTGAGGTTGAGGCTGCGGTTGAGACCGTAAAGGAATCTCGTGGCTTGGTGACAATTTATCCCAGCCACACTGATTGCGGTACACAGCCGGCGCAAGCGCCAGAGCCCACTCTTCTGCAAAATGTAGCGCTTCTACTCTCGGTACAGTGTGCGCGAAACTGGGCAGGATTACCTCCTCCCCTCGCGGAGCTGCGAGAACAAAAGGTGGGGGCCAGTCAGCCTCCGAAAGCAAAATGTCATACGTAGACGAGAGATTTTCCCAAAATACCCCTTTTACAGTTCGCTGCATGTCACCTTCAATTAACAGGACAATTTCAAAAAGACGTTCAGGGGGAGCAACATGCGTATCAGCAGTTTCAATCACAACATAAGTGTCAGTCGCTGTCACCTTCAACAGTGGACGGAGGGCCTCTCTCACTATGGTAATCTCCGCCGCGCTATCCATTAAGGTCAGAGCCCACGTCAGATTCCGAAGCCGCGTTCTCACTATCTGGGGCATAACGATGCGCTGTCAGGGCGGCGACTTTCTTCGTGGCAAACTGTGGTCTCTTGGGCGTAGAGCCTTCCTGCTGATCTCCACCGTTACGCGGGCGGGGCTGACCACGTCCTTGCTGGCCACCCCGGCCCCTGCCGCCCCCTCCACCACCGGTTGACGGAGCCGATGAGTCCTGAAAGGAACGAGGAGAGCGTAGGTCAGAAGCCTGAAACCTCTCAGGCGATTTAATCATCGCGCGGTCGCGCAAATCATAAACACGATCCGACTGCGCAGGCAACGGAGACGCAGGAGCAGAAACCTGTGTTTGTTGTTGTTGTTGCTTACCCTGATTCTGCTTTTTAGGCCAATTTTGTTTCTTGGACTTTTGTTGACCACTAGTTTCCGATGTCTGACCCTGGGGCTGCTTTTTCTCTTTATCAGGAAAAGCCTTAAGCCCCTTCGCATTGCGGCCAACCGTTTTATAAGCAGCCACAATGGTCCTTGCCAACTGACGGGGTCTTTCGGCCTCGGGAATTAACGCTAAAGCGTTAGCAACCTGAAAGTTCACTGCATCTCCCTTGACATTTGCAAGGATTAGATCGCAAACTACATCAAAGGAGCCACACAGGCGCATACCCAATTCGACCGCCGACTCCGGTCCGTGTTCATCCTGAACATGTTTAAGGACCGCACCCAGATTGGTCACAGACGGGGTGCCGTAGCACCTCGAATAGACCGCTGCAAAAGTCTTACCCCAGGTCTCACAGTCAACAAGCTCAGGTGCCAAATCTTTTGGTAAACTTAGTGTAGGAATCCGGTGCTTATCACCGGGATTCGTATTAGGAAACACAGCTTCCAGCTGGCCGAATTTTTCTGCAAGCCAGAACGGAAAATCATCCTTGTCCTGTGGCTTTTTGCCCATCACGGAATTCACCATGACAGGATTGATTTTCAAACCAGCCTGTTCTGCATGAAGCTGTGCACCCCTAGGGGCTACGTCTTGAACATTACGGCTAGTGTAATGAACAAGCGCTCTAATCACTTCCACTACGACTTCATGAAGTTGCCGCAGATCAGCCACGTTGCAAGTGGCGCGATTAGGGTGAGGAGTGAATCCAGCCAAAGCGGGCCAAGGGGTGCCCGGAATGGACAAAGGACCCAATCTCGGAGCGGTTAAAGCGTGTGGTAGGGCGCCACCAAACCAAACTCCATGCTGCCAAGCGTCAATAGGAACCTCCAGCGCTCTGTACGGAGCATACGCAGCCGGTACAGCCGTAGCAGTGAAAGTGTGGAAAACACCAGAATTGGCGTTCACCGCCGGAAACGTCACCCACGAATTAAATAGTTCGTACGGGTAAGCATGTTCCGCACTCACCACCAGAACAACAGCCAAGCCCTCCATAGGGACATTATAAGCCCGCAAATGGTCACGCACCGCAATGCGACTATGCTGCGGGATGTCCACGCTTGTGCCATGTCAGCACAGGAAGATGAAAAAACAAAGATTACTTTGTAGCACAACTGGGTAGTAATTCAATGAAACCGTTTTTAGATAGATTCAAGCTTGAAAAAGACCTATTTCAAAAATAGGTAGGTTTTTCCGACACTGCCATTTTCCGGAAACGGGAATGAAGGCGTTAAGGTTTGAATGATATACTACTCGAGTGTCATGATATAAGGCCAACAACGTATGAGCGCCATGTAGCAGGGTTTCCGTTCTCCCACAGAACTGTGCACAGAGATCTAGAACCTGGGTGAGTTAGGGTGACCCAAAACTCACCTTTGTTTCAGAAATCCCCTTACCAAGCTAGCTACAGTGTCTCATCGGTAGTAATAACTACCCAATGACTTAGACAATCCAGAACATGAACTTAGGGTACCTCAGGTATCTTTCTTTATATAATCATTACAAACCGAAACTGGGAGGCAAAGAACACACGTGCAAGTTTGAAATGTTTATTTTTCAATGCAAAGTTCTCAAACGCAGTATCTTGTATAATACCAACATACATATTATAAAAATCAGAGTTAGCAGCATAGTCACTAATCCATAATAAGCAAAAGGTGATAGCATGTTATGATGCCAAAATCTATAGAATTCTGTATCACCTATATTTCGCGCACCCTATTCAGTATATTATATTATATCTAAGAAGGTCTCGTTTGGGTTTTAGCAGGGCGGGCCCATACCTCTAATTCTCAGTAGGAGTAGATCACATCAACAGCTACCAGCTCTCTGCATGCGAAGCATCAAGTGTGTTGATTCATTCCCTGTAACTCTATCTTAAACCCGCGTAGAGCCCAATGTTGGCAGCAACATTATTTGGGTTATGTCTAACGTGGTGCGAGGATCAGGCCTTCAGCAACCTTGTGTTAGGTTATTCTTAGAGTGTGCAGTTCTCGGTGTGCAGACAGTTGTACCAAGTGTACCAAGCATGACTGATACTAGAGCAATAACATATTATTCTCAAATAAATCACATCTCTCGTCTAGGTTGAAAGCTACAATAACAATTAGGTGTCGTGTGCAAACTCAAGCTGAAAGAAAATAGTGTGTTTAAACATTTAATAAGCTCATGCTAACTTAACACAATATATAGAAACGTAGTAACCATATGACAGCGCGCTTTACAAATACTCTTCATTGATGAGGTTTCCCCCTAACGATCACCAAAAACAGCACTAGCGCACACAACCAACAGAGGCAGGAACAGACCAGAAGTGAAATCCCCTCCTCCATTTAAACAAAAAATAAACCGGAAATCTGTCTCTGAATCAACCGGCATACCAAACAGCTGAGCAGAAACAGGACGCGAGGCAGAAGAGGGCGTGGCCAGCCAAAGACACAAAACTCCATCCATCATGGCCGCCAAAGGCCGAAAGACGTGGAGAAACGCAGCCCCGGTGCCCAGCACCCACGAGGATGCTGGGAACCAGACGTCGAACTACCCCAAATGCCGCGAAGCACCCAGAACCCAATCCAGTTGCCCAGCACAGAAAACCAGCAGCGGAGCACCCGGAGCCCAACCTGGGTGCCCCAAAAACATCCAGCGGCCGAGCGGGAAGGCAGGCACACAAACTGAGCACCCTGAGCCCAACCTGGGTGCCACAGAAGAAGGACAAAGCATGGAGCAGCCGGACCCCTTCCCGGGCGCTCCACAAAAAACGTGCCTCTCAGATCCCCGAGCAGCCCAAACGGAGAGCTCTGGCAAGAATAGGGTGAGAAAGGCGTGCAGCACAAAGGACCAGCAGCTCTTCAGTAAACCGTCCCGGCAGTAAATACATCAAAAATTCCAAGAAAGCGCCATCAATAAGCATTGGAGAACTCACCCAACCACAGGATTCCAGGAAACCAGTGCAACCCAGCAGAACCGGCAACCAAGAACCTGAAGGAGTCCAGGAAGCCCAGCAACCCTACTCAAGCAGCTCTCACGAAGGTCCATGAGCACCCCCAGGGCCCAGCTAAGGAGGAAACCACAGGAAAGCGCGAAGCAGGTGAGTGCCCGGCACCAACCCAAGCGTCCCCAGTCAGGTCCACTCACAGGAAACAAAACAGGATGTGCTTTCTGTTGGCCAATGACTTACAGCCCCTGGCAGGAGGGTGAGTGGAGCCTATAAGCGTTTCCTGTCAAGTGGAATACCTCATTAGTGATGACTGGGTCAAGGATGAGGGACATTGAGGTAATGTCAGGTCCAACTTCCTTCCTGTTTCATGGCGTCCTTGCGAGGCAATCGAGTTACTATGTGGCATCAGCCAGGACCGCGCTTTGTGGAACGTGATTCAAGCTGGTGGAAAACTATTTTAATAAGAGCGCCTGAGATACATCTAGAAGAAAGAGATTAATTCTGGAAAACAAGTTATTTCGAAACAAAGTAACTTTGAACTATTTCTTGAATTAGACTTTTGTGGGCAAAGGTTTTGCGGGCCATTTATTGTCTTTTGAACTTAAATTCTTTTTTACATAGACTGGTGTTGGATTAATAAATCTTACTACTCCTAAGTCCAGCGCCCTCCAGCGCAAGTCGCTGTAACGACTTGCGTTGTAAAAACTAAGATGTTACAACGCAATCAAAATTATCTCGGTATGTAACATCACATGTTCAGCTGAGACAGCCACTTCTTGTGGGGAGGCTGCTGCCACCACCCAGTCCTCGTCATCTAGGATTATGCAGTCTCTTTCCCATTTCTCTCTTGTGCGTCGGAGTGGGTCACTGGACTTATTAATCCGTTTTTTATGGTTCAGGGAAATGGTCTTCGTCAGCAGGTAGCCGTCTAATGACCTATCCGAGAGTGGCGAGGAGTCCGGAGGAGTGAACTCCATTCTGTAGTTGTGTTTGCAGTGCATGGTGAACCTGCCATACATGAAGTATTAGAAGAAAGAAAGAGGACTTCAGATGTTCAGCCCATTGACATTCAAATTATGTAAAAGAGCATAAGTGAGAGGATTTCAAAATAGAATAATAATAGAGGAAATGTGATTAATGTAGACAGTAGCCCTCAAACGATTCTCAAAGATATTAAACCAAATGTGTGCTACACTAGAAGCCGCCACTGATACATTAAACAGGTAATCTAGTAGTTGTGGATTTAGATTTTTTATGTTCCGTTTTTTTTTACTGCAAACAGTTAAAGAGACAGAATACATAGGTCAAGAATATCACTTCGAAACATAATATCGAACCTACAATTTCATGTTAGGATTAGGAAAGCTGCTATAGGAGCCAGCCTTCACTTGAAGAATTCACTTAATCTTGAAACTAGAAGTTATTGCTTGAAAATTCATTGGATTTGTTCAAACCCAGAGGTGCTGAATGCTAAGTGAGGAAAATCATGGCAAAAAAAACGAAGGTGTATAGCGTGAAACACATTGATTACTTTTGATAGGACAGCACACACAAAACTAGCGACTTAAAAAATGTTATGGGTTTTGTAGATGGGTTTTGTCGACTTCTCTTCAATTTATATGAAGATGGCAGGGTTGAAATGTATCATGAAACATTCAAAAGCAGTTGCAGTCTGTGCACAAAATCTAATTTGTATTCAGGAGCTTTGGGCAAGAGAGAAGATTGAATTGGCAGTGGTTATTTCATGCGAGGTCCTAGCAAATGTGCTGCATAAAAAGAGTTGGGTCTCAGGGCAGTGGTCTGTATTAAATCAAAATGTATAACATTAATGGAAGTGCCCAATAAGAGCGCATACATTCAAATTATAGACCTGTTTTGAGTACTGAGCAAAATAAAAAGATCAAATCCATTTAAATGAATGAGTACATCCCATTGGAAGGGAAGCGGAGAAGAAATGCATTCCTTATCTGTAACTGCAGTTATCCAGTATTGGTATCTTTCATAGATTCACATGCCTGAATCATTACCCGTCGTCGGGATGGGAGTCCCTGGTACATAACAAAAGTAATGTCTCACTAGACATAAAAAGAAATAGGCCAAAGGCCTCACATTAGTAACATATCCAGGTCCAAACTCTAGAGAAAAACCAATCAGCTATCACCACCCTCTGAAACCTTCCTGGAAGGAGCTCTAGTCCCTCAGATTTTCGTAAGCACAGTGCTAATTAGAGGTAACACTGAGAGAACCAGGTGAGTCCTTCCAGGGGAGGTGGGTGGGTTGCATGTGAATCTATGAAAGATAATAATACTGGATAACTGCAGTTACAGGTAAGTAACGTATTTCTTATCCAGTATTAGAGTATCTTTCATAGATTCACATGCCTGAATCAGAGTAGCAAGTAATGACAAGCACATTTCGAATGGCACAGAATGTACAAGTTCACCAGATAAGAACATATCAATGTGAAAATAGCAAATATCAATACTGCAATCACCAAAACACAATGGGGAAATGTGCGTATAAACAGAAAGGATGGTGGGATGAAAAGAAGGCTCACCTCTATTGAAACAGATGACATAACACTGCCTGTCCCACTGCAGCATCATTCATGAGGTCTGTATCCAAGCAGTAGTGCTTGGTAAATGTGTGCGGCGTCCTCCATGTTGTCGCTCTGCAAATGTCTGTGATAGGCACACCTGCAAAGAGTGCCATGGATGTAGAGACTGCCCTCGTGGAATGGGCATAAACTGTGGAGTGCAAGGGTTGGCCCGCTTGCTGGTGACAGAAAGTAATCGCTCCTGAAATCCACAGAGAAATACTTTGTTTAGTGAGAGGAAAACCTTTCCTAGGTAGACTGTAAGCCACAAAGAGTTGGTTGGATTTGCGCTTTTGTCCTGTCAAGGTAGAATTTAAGGCAGCGTTTAAGATCCACTGAATGTACAGCTCTTTCCGCCGCTGTTTGAGGATTTGGAAAAAAGGTTCGTAAGACTATAGGCTCATTGAGGTGAAAGTCTGACAGGACTTTGGGCACAAACTTAGAATTAGTTCGCTGTATAACCCTGTGATGTTTGAACTGAAGAAAAGAGTCTTTAACTGAAAATGCATGAAGCTTACTTACTCGCCTTGCAGAGGTAAGGGCTAGAAGAAGTGCCGTCTTCCAAGAAAGATATTTGAGATCAGCTCTGTGTATCAGCTCAAAAGGGTGTTTCATAAGCTGAGCAAGAACTGTGTTGAGTTGCCAAGTTGGAGGCAGAGACTTTACGGGAGGAAAAGTCCTGAATAGGCCTTTGAGAAATTGTTTAATCAATCTACTAAACCAAAGAGAAGAACCTGCAGAAGATCTCCTGAAACAGGATATTGCTGCCAGGTGAACTTTATTAGAGGCATGAGCAAGACCTGATGTCGCCAGATGGAGAAGGTAAGGCAATATTTGTTCTGGAGAAGACTAAAGAGGGTGTATTTTTGCCGACTTACACCAGATGCAGAACCTCTTCCATTTTAAGGAATCAGTCTGGTTAGTACTGTCGGCTCGAGCCCGAGCCAGAACTGCCCTGCAGTCCGGAGGGATGTCTAGGCCATGGAACTCTCGGAACTCAGGAGCCGAGCCGATAATTTGAGAGATGCTAGATACGGATGTGGGACTTGTTTCCGGTTCATTGTGAGGAGAGAGGGAAACTGTTTCAAAGGGATCAGCGGTTCCAAGGAGAGAAGATGGAGTTCCGTGAACCAATGCTGGCGCGGCCACGCTGGAGCTATCAGGATTAGCGTGCAGGCTTCTGCCTTCAACTTCCTGAGGACCCTGGGAATCAGGGGAATCGGTGGAAAAGTGTATGCAAAGACGTTGAACCATGTGATTGAAAATGCATTCCCTAGAGATCCTCGTTGGGGATGCCAGCTTGCGAAGTTTTGGCATTTGGGGTTCTGCTTGGTAGCAAATAGGTCCAAGAGAGGGGTACCCCATTGGGAGAATATGCGGTAGAGAGTTCGCTGGTTCAACTCCTATTTGTGACATGTCGTTTGTTGCCTGCTTAGCGAATCTGCCAGAACATTGTCTGCTCCTGGAACATATTCCGCTCGAAGGGAAATGTGATGAAGTAACCAGTTCCAGATCTTTTGAGATTCGTGAGAGAGTGGTAGTGAACGAGTACCTCCCTGCTTATTCAGGTAGTGCATGGTCGTAGTATTCTCCGTCCGGACAAGCACTAAAGAGCCTTTGATCCTGGGAAGGAACGCCAGGAGAGCCAGATAGACAGCTCGCAGCTCTAGGAGGTTTATGTGAAGCTTCCGTTCGGAAGGAGACCACTTTCCGCTGATTCAGATTTCTTGGAGGAAAGCTCCCCAACCCTCCAGGGACACATCTGTTGTGATGATCTGTGGAGAAGCTTGGAGCAAGAAGGGCAGGCCTTGAGAAAGATTCCGTGGACGAGTCCACCACTGTAAAAACAGTGACCATTTGAGGTGTCACCTGAACGACATCATCGAAGGACCCTTCGGAATTAATCCATTGAGTCAACAGTGATTCTTGGAGAGGGCACATGTGGAGGCGACAGTAAGGAACCAGCAGAATACAGGATGACATCATTCCGTGAAGGGATTTGAAGAGGCATATTGAGAGAGACTTCTTGGATTTTATGTGATTTGCCAAATGAAGAAGTTTGCTCTGTTGCTCTTGTGACCGGAAAGCCTTCTTCTGGGCTGTGTTGAGAGTAGCACTCAGAAAGGTTATTCGCTGAGAAGGTTGGAGGACAGACTTGTCCTGATTGAGAGTGAGTCCCAGGCGACTGAAAAGCTGTAGACAGCCATCAAAAGACCTGGTTGCGCCATCTAGAGAAGGTGCCTTGATGAGCCAGTCGTCGAGACAGGGAAAGGCTTGATGATGTTGCCTGAGGTATGCAGCCACTGGAGAAATGCGTTTCGTAAAGATACATAGAGCTGACTTGAGTCCGAAGGGCAGGACTCGGAATTGGTAATGTCTGCCTGCCACGGCGAACCTCAGAAACTTTTTGTGATTCCTGTGGATAGAGATGTGGAAATAGGCATCTTGAAGATCAAAAGACACCATGTAGTCGTTGGCATTGAGAAGTTGCAGCACTTCTTGGATGGTAACCATGCGAAACGACTGCTTCTTTAAGGAGTTGTAGAGACTACTCAAGTCTAGAATTGGTCTCCATTTCTTCTCCTTTTTGAGCACCAGGAAAAAACGGGAGTAAAAACCCTTCCCCCATTGACGAAAAGGAACCCTTTCTATAGCTCCCTTCTGGAGCATGAGTGAAAGTTCCAGGAGTAAAAGGCGTAGATTTTTGTGAAGCATAGGTCGAGGAGGGGTTTGGGGAGGATTTTGAATGAACTCCAGCAAATATCCAAATTGTACCAGTTGAAGAACCCAACGGTCCGCTGTTATCTGTTTCCAATTGTGTAAGAAATGGGAAATCCTTCCTCCTACTTTGGAGGGTGGAGAGGAAATGGAGACAGGCGGTAGAGAAGAGTTATTGCCGCCGAGCAGCGTCCTTCTGTCGTCCTCCCTTTCCTCAAAAGTAGGTTTTAGTGTAAGGGATTGCTGTTGTTGACGTTGTTGGAATTGAGGCCGATGCTGTTGGTTGGAGGAGGAATAAGAAGATCGATATTGTTGGTAGTCTCCTCTAGTGGAAGATTGCCCTCTACCCCTTGAGCCACGAAAAGGGGGGTTCTTAAATTGAAGGGTACCCAAAGCCCTAGCCGTGTCAGTATCCTTTTTTATGCCCTGAAGAGCTTCATCAATATGCGTGCCAAAAAGAGGCTGAGTATCGTCGGGGTCCGGTCAGAGGGTATCGCAGGTATACAGAGGGCGCCTAGTGTCGAGGGCGGTGTGCCAATTACGCTACCACCCCCCTCCTGTGACCCATGGTGTACCACTGTAACACCACAAAAGTGCAGATACCCAATATAGAAAGCCTCCTGAACCGGGAGTTATTAGGAAGACAAAAAAAAATTCTCTTCATTTTTTACACTTTCCTTTTCACTTTCACGTCCCTAGGTAAGGGTGGGCCTTAGCGTGTCCATACCGCCAGGGTTTAGTACACTTCTAGAGTCCTGACGAATGCCTGGTAACTTTACAACGTTTCAAAGGCAGAAACATGTTGACTGACGAACTATTTTTGGAAATAACCACCCAATTATTTGTGGACTACTTTCCTACACATAATTTTAAATATATGTCCTAAGTAATCAAACAATAAATCATTCTTTGGATACACTAAAGACATTTTTAACCCTTTCACCACCTTTTAATTTAATTCTCACTGCATGCCTGAACTCACAAATCCTGCTCCGCAGTAGATCTGGTGTCGAAGCACACTAAAGAGGCACTCAGCCTCTTTAGTGGGGCCCAATGATGAAGCATGTCATGACCAGGTGGTGAGTGAGGGCTTTAATAACTGACCTAAGTGAGGCCGGTTCTTTTTCTTACGCTCCTTCGTGTGGTCTTGTTAAACCATATGACACTCTTTTCTTGTTTAAGAGACATAACCGGGGAATAAGAGTGTCACATACCTCTCCCTATCTCTCTTTTTGTTGGTATATGTAAATGTAAATGTAAATGTGTTTCGATTTATATAGCGCACTTTAACCCAGGGGCCTCAAGGCGCTTGCTTAGGGAACCCGTCCTGGTATTCCCCTGTGAGATACCCCGGCCGGGTATCCACAAGGTGAAAGCCAGGCATCCCGCCGCGAGGGGCCGTAGTGGAGATTAAGCAAGCTATTGCCCAGAGTCGCAGAGTGTGACCCCGTGAGTCGAGTAGGCACTGGAGCGAGAATTGTCGACACCGTGGAATTTTTGAGCCCGAGACCCGCCGAGGCGGGGAATCGAACCCTGGTCCATGGCCGATCTCAGCTCCCGGGTCTGCCGCCTCTAACCACTGAGCCACGCTTCTCCACATCGTAGGGCATATCCAGAATCTTTGTCTGGACTTTCAGCCGGAATGCAGTCACCTTCAGCCAACTTTGGCATCATAGTACAGCATCGCCAGCCAGTTGGCGGAAAGTAGAGGCGATATCCATCGCACAATCTATCTCGGAAGACGAACGTTCGCCCTCCAGCAAGATCTTCTTTGCTTCTTCCTTCGAGTCGTCCGGCAAGGCCCCCCAAGTATAGAGCAATGTCCGCCCACATCTGCCTGTTGTAGTGCCCTAATAACGTTAAGGAGTTAGACGCACGTACTGTCAATGCAGACATGAAAGAAACGTTTTCCAATATTATCAAGTTGTCTGCCTTCCTTGCCTGGAGAAGAGGACAGCGGAGCAGAAGGGTTTTTAGACTTCCACTGAGCAGCCTGAGTGATGACGGAATCAGGCTTGGGATGTCCGGTAAGGCAGGCTGGAGCGGTGTCCAGAGCTCTGTATTTTTTGTCTAGACGAGGTAACACTGGAGAACCAAAGATTGATTGTGCATGATTTTAACACCCTGATCCCAGATGTAGTCTATAATAGGAACAGATCATACAGACTTTTTAAAAGGTTCCTTAAAATCGTAAAGGAAGCAATCCTGCTGGTGAGAAGGCATAGGAATCTGGAAACGCTGTGCAGCCCTTTCCAAGACATTATGAAAACTCCAGATATCCTCAGGATGCGAATCAGCTTGAGTAGGCACCGGAGACGCCGGACAAGGGATTGTAATCATCCGACTCATCATGAGTCGATTGGGAATCATGGAGCTCCCCTTCCTCTTGTTGATCATCCTCCTCATCATCCGTAGAAGGTGGAGGTGGTAGTGTGACAGGCACAGACTGTGGAGCTAGAGGTGTAGCCTGTGGCCTTGGCGGCGGAGAGACAACTGGAGTAGGAGACGTAGTAGAAGTAGGAAATCTCTGCTAGTAGTCAGTTATCAAAAACTAGAGTTCAGAAACCAAAGAGGCAGGTAGACAAACCATGGGAGGTTGGGGATGATGGCTGTCGTCTAGATAATATGACTGGCCTTCTGGGTCTTGCTCGTCATAGTCCGAACTCTTCTGGTACTTGACATGAAGTTCAGAAGCACTTGTCGCAGCTCTGAACATGCTGCCATCGTCTGAATCTTCCTCCTCTTCCAAAAGGTGAGTCGGAGGAGGTAATGGCTGGACCCTGCTAGGGGAAGTCAGGGCAGGTGTCAACGTGCGTTTTGTTATTTTGAGATGGACATGTGCACTTTCCACTTTGGACTCTGGTGTCGTCGACGAGCCCATCGTCTGTGTAGTCGTCGATGGTGAAGCACCGACGGACACAACTGAAGGTAACGTCAACAAAGCTCCTGTCGACGGAGCTCTCGTCGACGGTGTCGTCGTCGACGGAGCCCTCATCATCGATGGAGAAGACGTCAACGGAACACTCCTCGTCGACGCGCTCGTCTTCGATCGTAGCGTCGACACTGGCTTGGACGTCGACGATGATTTCTTCATTTTTATCGTCGACGATAAAGTTTTAAGAGCTGTCAACTATTAAGTTGTCGTCATCGACATGGACGATGCCGAGGACGCCAAGGAGGTAGAGACAGTCGTCTGCGACGAGGTTATTCCCACAGCTGTAGACGGGGATTTTCTCGCCGTCGAAGCCACCGTCGACGAGGCAGTCGTCGACAAGGTGGAACTAGGCTTTTTAAAGGTGTGTAGAACCTCCTGCGGAGAAAACTTTGTTGGTAAAGCCTTAAGGTGTGCCTCTAAATACTTTTTCTGCATCTTCTTTTGAGGGGGCTGCGACAAAAGGTCCTGTAGAAGCAACTCTGGACCTTTTTCGTGAGGATCTTGAAGACTTGGAAGAGCCCTCACTCTCCTCATAAGACAAGGCTTGGTCTTTGTCTTTAAGTCTCTGCAGCCAAATTAAAAGGCGTCCCTCCCGGTCTATAAGGGTCTTTGAAGAAAAGGTACGACATACCTTACAGTCCTTTGAGGAGTGGTCCGGGTAAAGACAGTAGAGACAGTTTTTGTGTTGGTCGTCGACTTGAAGCCTCTTCTTATTCAGGAAGCACAGTGCCTAATAAGGCCTTTTTTAGGAGTATCTGCCATGAAGATATTGAGAACTTCACACAGAAAAAGGAATTCTGAAGAAAAAGTCAATGGAAATCCATAAACAAGGAAAAAGTGAGCAGAGCTCAGTGGAGACTCCCTTAGCACGACGTGCGGTAGGAAAAGCTGAGGGATTAGAGCTCCTTCCAGGAAGGTTCCAGAGGGTGGCGATAGCTGATTAGTTGTTCTCTAGAGTTTGGTCCTCATTACAAAAGGACCTGGATATGTTACTACTGTGAGGCCGTTGGCCTATTTCTTTTTATGTCTAGTGAGACATTACTTTTGTTATGTACCGGGGGCTCCCATCCCGACGACGGGGAATGATTCAGGATTGTGAATATATGAAAGACCAGACCCTACAACATGCATCACTAATAAAATCCAGGGTATGGTAAATGACACGCTGAGTAATGATTG
This sequence comes from Lissotriton vulgaris, assembly GCF_964263255.1. NCBI lineage: Eukaryota > Metazoa > Chordata > Amphibia > Caudata > Salamandridae > Lissotriton > Lissotriton vulgaris. The sequence continues at coordinate 369,976,781 of NC_141685.1, forward strand.
GATTACAAACCACGAAGCAGAATTTCTGGTAAATGAATCACCCAGAACACCCAGATGTTATACTCTGCCAAAGATTCATAAAGGGAAAATTCCCCCACCAGGGCGACCGATAATATCCGGGATTGATCTATCTTGGAGCCGTTAACGCAATTCTGCAACTGGTTTCTCAGACCGATCGTACAAAAATCGTGATCATATCTTCGTGACACCAAGGACGTTCTTTGCCTCCTAAGAGACCTGGAGATTGATGCCTCGGAAGATCTTTTCATTACCATGGATATAGAGGCACTCTATACCAGCATTCCTCAAATACGCACCCTGGAGGTGGTGGAAAGCATCCTTTTTAATACAGAATGGAATTATCTCACTCCACAACACTTTATCATGGATTGTGCAGACGTAGCCCTAACAGAAAACTTTTTTGAATTTGAAGAAATTCTATACCACCAGATCACTGGTACGTCAATGGGCAGCACATTTGCCCCGAGCCTAGCATGCCTGTACGTGCATCAATTTGAGGAAGACCATATTTTCCATGCGAGCAACCCGTTCACATCAAAATTGAAGACCTGGAAAAGGTTTATAGATTATGTCTTCATCGTACGGCATGGGACTGAGGATACAGCTAAAGCATTCGTTGAGTGGGTCAACTCAAAGGACCAACATCTTATATTCACCCACTCATTCAAAAAGGGTTATGCGGTCTTTGTAGATCTAGACATCAAGATGAACTCAGGGGGTATCAGTACACAAGTACACAACAAACCAACAGACAGGAATAGCTTACTGCTATATGAAAGCTTCCACCCTAAAGCCCTGCGGAACAACCTCCCGGTGGGCTAATTTCTTCGGGTCCGAAGGAATTGTACTGAGAAAGAAACCTTCCTAGAGCAAGCAGACATATTGGAAACAAAACTCCTTGAACGTCATTACCCGAGAAAAATGATCAGACAGGCGAAGAAAAGAGCCAAAAATAACAATCGAGAGGCCTTGCTGGAAACCATTGAAAAAGAGAAATCAACAGACTTGTGTGTGTTACTACATACACTCCATTATCAAACACCATTCAGAAAATTGTGAGGAAGAACTGGCACATTCTGCAAAGCGCAGGAAAATGGTAGGACCCCCATCTCTTTGCATTTAAACGCAGTAAAAACCTACGAGACGAACTGGTACATGCGAAAGACCCAACTGCAAGGACAGATGACCAGATCACCCTTTGGAACACCTCAAGATCGACGGAACACTACGCCTGTGGTAATTGTGTCGCATGCCCCTTTACCCTAACAACGAAAGAGGTGGACATCGGCACCACACGTCCATGGAAGTTGAACACCTTCTCCAACTGTAATACAGAGAATGTAGTGTACCTTTTGACATGCCCATGCAACCTGAAATATGTGGGCATGACCACACGTAAAATAAAGACCAGAATTAACGAACAACGGAGCACTATAAGGTGTAAAAAACCAACACCAAGCTCACAAAACACTTCCTTGAACATAATCATAAAGACACTGATCTCAAATGGGTAGTCCTTGAAGTAATGAAGATACAAAAACCATTACACATCAGAGAACAGAGAAGGGTATACCGCCTGCGCACTTGGACCAATGGTCTTAATGATGACATACCGTGGCTACAATTGGCCTCATGAACTGAACCTCCCTTGTCATCATCATGACTTACATATAACTGAACTATTAGTGCCCAGATCATTACATATAATGATGCATCTTTACACTCTTATACCATTTTAAGTATGCTGGTTGCCACTTCGCTGCTACAACACGTGTGCATGCCCAAAATCATTCCAGGTGCACCACATAGGCTCATCCCCCTGCTAACTGTGCCGCATTTCTGGGTTCCCCAATTTACTGACTCAACACCCACCCTATATGCGCTTTTTGTTAAATAAAGTGTTATTAACATTCGGGTATTTACAATACATAATACCCGCGGGTATAGCACATGTCCACAAAAATCCATATCGCGTATATTATTCATATTTGTGCCTTGTAATGATAAATTCCATGCCAAAGCACTTTCCCGATACCAACCTCTTTGTTTACGCGCATGCGCGTATATGCTCTGTCCGTGCATGCAGTCAGGCCGCTCTTAGGCGCATGCTCCATTCAGTGACACTGCGCACTTGCGCGTGCCGGGAGCCTCTACCCATTCTGAAAGGATCGTGGCCTCGCCTTCCGTGGCTCCCCTCCGGGAACCACACAGGTGATCCACGTCGGAATCCAACCGCCGGAAAGCCCATATTCGGCGAGTCAGGCAATTACGTAGGCCTTCCTCGACATATAGGGGGGGGGGGGGGGGTCAGGCAACGGTTTAACACCACCCATTACGGGACAGTTCACGGTAATTATGATCACATGTTAACAATTTGCCTAAAACGGACACACTATATAGATCCTCCCCATCACAAACCATTCAGTACACATCGAGGAGAGGAGGAGGACGCACAGGTGGAGCAGCGGAGAACATCCCTAACTACAGTAAGAGTGTGTATGTGGGAGAGAATGTGATTCACTTCAGGTACCGGCTTTTGACACAGAAAGAACTATATGTTCATCTTCTTTTTTAAACTAAACACTTGGTACTCTTGTTCTTGTGTTTCTCATTTAATTTTCAGTTGAGCTTTGGACCAAAGGGATCCGCGATCCTTCACCCTCCTATGGGGCCTTGAGTTCCATCTATTAGGGTAAGCAATACTAATATGCATTATTGAGAGTGTGCAGATATTTCTTTTGCTGCACTTTTAGCCCATCATATTGAATGTAGTGTGCATGAAACAATATGTTTGTCGCTTTGTGTAATTGCTTCTCTATACAATGTCAAAATATCTCATTTCAGGCTTTAAATATCAAGGCCACCTTGCAGTGGAGCACATTCACCTTCACACCACACAGTGGATACCCTCCTACCACAGTTTGGTAAGGGTGGAGCCCCATTTTTTAGTACACATAGGTCCTGGTGAATGCCACGGACCCTTTTGGGTCACCTGGTAGAAACATGTCGACCTTCTGATATCGGTGGGGGGACAATTATATCCCCAACATACCGACCACATTTTTAGAATACCATACAGGTGCCAGCAATATTAAAGATAATGTGACGCCTGTAATGGATTTTTAACTCACTTTTTCTTTATTTGGGCCCCCACTTAGTTTAGAACAGCATCCCTGTCGTCAGGTGTATGCCCGCCCTCCATCAAACCAAGTTTTTCGTGTGCGAGGACTGGTCAATGATGAAGCATGAAAACAAGGTGGTGTGTGAGACCAGTCCTACATTTTTTGTGAGATGCCCACACTCATGAACGAAGGAACATTTATACTTGGCTCTTCTTTTCCGCTGGGAGCAGCTCCATTGTGTTTGAACAATCTATGAAAGATACCCTAATACTGGATAAGCGGCTTACCGAGATGTTTTGTAACAGTGCACTGTAAGCGAATGCATCATCTCGGAGGACTTATATCGATTTCGACAGTATCTAGCATTATTTATAACAAAGCTAAATAATATCATATTGGGGCTACAGAGTTGTCCTTTTTCAGCATTACAGATGTTAAACTGGCTTTACAGATGTTAAATTCGCTGTTTAGAAGGGTCAGATGCAGTTAGATGCACCTTTGCAGCCCACTCATTTCTCAGAGGTGGATTGCAGTTTGGGAGGGGCACCTTTATTCAGTTCCAAAGAAAGAGGGCTCAGAAAGTGACCAATCTTCTTGAGTTGAATCTTTTCACTTTGCAGTGTAAGCACAAGCCTTTCAGAGACTGGAGACACATGCAAGTATTATTGTGGGATCTGCTTATGAACAATAGAAGGTTATTGGACCTTTAATAAACTAGCACTGAGTACCTATGATACCCACAAGAACAATTTGCAAAAGATGAGGTAATTTAATCTCACAGCTCCTGACATTATCGATAACGGTCATACCAAGCATTTAATCCGGTCTTCTGTTCGACAAAAGTGACTGATTGGTTTACATTGTAATAAACAGAAAACCAACACTTTGAAGAAATTTCCGCAAATCAGTTAAATCACTTAAGCCTATACTTAAAGTTAATTGCCTAAAACAGAATGTTACAATTTGGTATGGGAATTGAAGAAAGATAACTGCAAGAAGAGCTGGACGGGAAAAAATGGGAAATTGTTAAAGATAGATTCCAGGCAAATTTGGGAAATTATTTATTTATTGCAATTTTATATGGGGTAAACAAGAACTCAAAGTAAGAAGCACAATATACAACTAATGTAGAACAGGAGAAAGACAATAATAATAAATGGTTGCCTATATTGATACATCCATAAGGTTACAATATTAGGTGCCATATTAGGAGGTTCTTCATATTCATCTGGATCAATAGTCGTTTTTGTGAGGTTGGTTTGTGTCAGTAACAAAGTCAAATGCTGCTGGAAGAGAAGGGCTTTAAACTTGCTCTTGAAGTTCCAGGGAGAGCGATTTGAACTAATTGCAGTTGGAATGTTGTTCCAGTTTCTGGGAGCCTTTACCAAAAGAGCTAGCGTCAGAATTCAAGGTTTTAGAATGAAAGAGTTTCAAGCTGAGGGAATTCTGTGCTTAGGAGAGAATGGAAGCCTCTGGAAATGACTAGTTTGTGTGCCCAGTAGTTAGTATTTCCTCCAGCCTTGTGAACTATGAAGGTCAGCATGAAAATGCTTGTTGCCTCAATGGGGAGCTATTTTAGAGTGATCGGAGTGGGGGCAATGTGGTCTCATCGTCAGGAGCTGCAGAGTAGTTGGGCCACTGGACTGTTCGCTCCCTTCCATGGAGTTAGATGAAGTTAGAGAGTTGCTATGTTTTGGAAAAAGAACAACGGTGGAGGATTCCCACCAGAACAGCACCTGGTCAAATATTCTCCCAAATTTAGTTTAGACCCACACTATAATACATGGGACAATATGTGTGCACACTTCAATAACACCCACCGTTACAATGTTGGTTCAAAACATGAACTGAGAATTATTTTAAACAAGGTCAAGGTGCACCACTTCAGAGTTTGCATGAACTGATAACTTAGATGAGGTTAACAGCAATAATCACATTAGTTGTTATTTTTGTTCTTTAAGAGTTCTTTAATTGAGTTCAGTTGTAAGTAACAAATCACACACAGGAGCTACAGCCGACGCGTTTCGTCCTCTTGGGACTTCTTCAGGGCGAAGTGAAAAATAGGATAGTGTCCTTATGTCTTCTCCCGTGACTATCAGGGTGCGTGGAAATATCTGTAACGATTTGTCATGCTCGATAGGGCATCCTGTTGAACAAAAACTTCTCTGTGGAGGAATCTCGTCTGTCCGAGCCGTTCTTATTATTCGGCAGTATATGTCTATTTGTAGTCTGTACTGCCCAAATTCTCATGGAAAGGTATTTCAATATTGTATTTGTAAGTATCATCAAGAATATGGATGTTGATCCAAAAAGAGCTGGAACCAGGGTAGTGGAAAATGTAGGTTTAGTCTGGCTATCTATTGTAGGCTTGTTGTAAGAAAAGGGGCCACTGCTACCTGACAGAGGAGGACGTTGTACTGCAGGTGGATATAGGAACCAGGGGATGCCTTAGCTCACTTTATTAAGAGTGCCTAAGCAGAAGGTTTAATACCCCTTTTCTTACAACAAGCCTACAATAGATAGCCAGACTAAACCTACATTTTCCACTACCCTGGTTCCAGCTCTTTTTGGATCAACATCCATATTCTTGATGATACTTACAAATACAATATTGAAATACCTTTCCATGAGAATTTGGGCAGTACAGACTACAAATAGACATATACTGCCGAATAATAAGAACGGCTCAGACAGACGAGATTCCTCCACAGAGAAGTTTTTGTTCAACAGAATGCCCTATCGAGCATGACAAATCGTTACAGATATTTCCACGCACCCTGATAGTCCCGGGAGAAGACATAAGGACACTATCCTATTTTTCACTTCGCCCTGAAGAAGTCCCAAGAGGACGAAACGCGTCGGCTGTAGCTCCTGTGTGTGATTTGTTACTTACAACTGAACTCAATTAAAGAACTCTTAAAGAACAAAAATAACAACTAATGTGATTATTGCTGTTAACCTCATCTAAGTTATCAGTTCATGCAAACTCTGAAGTGGTGCACCTTGACCTTGTTTAGAGAGTTGCAATCATCGAGTCTCGAGAGTACCACTGAATAAACCACTGTTTTCATTTCATCTACTGGGATAGGAGACTTTATATCTCTGAGGATTCTAATTTGATATTATTCTCCTTTCACTACTGCGTTAATGTGTACGTGGAGATTTAGGTTTCTGTCAAGAGTAAATTCAAAACATTTTGTGCTTTAGATCATGGATGTTTAACAACAAGGGGTGGTGATGGACGAGTTTCTGAATTAAGCAGAATACTCTCACCCAGTCAAGAGATCAGGGCTAGATCCAACACCGTTTTTTAGCTCACTGCACCATCCCAGTTCAGAACCTGGCTATATGCAAATTAGTCTGTTCCTGTCCCAGTGCATGATGGGAACAGGGCAAACCAAACTACCAAGCCAATTCTTACACTGGGAAGGAAACAGGCTTCCGGGGACCGGTTTCTGGCATTTCAGCCGTCGTCGGCCCGGCTTGCTTGAATCCTGATGGTGCAATGAGCAAGGGACTCACATCTGAGTATACCCTTCCACGCTTAGGGTGGACAAAATATTTAACAACAAGGGGTGGTGATGGACAGAGTTTCTGAATTAAGCAGAATGCTCTCACCCAGTCAAGAGATCAGGGCTAGATCCAACACCGTTTTTTAGCTCACTGCACCATCCCAGTTCAGAACCTGGCTATATGCAAATTAGTCTGTTCCTGTCCCAGTGCATGATGGGAACAGGGCAAACCAAACTACCAAGCCAATTCTTACACTGGGAAGGAAACAGGCTTCCGGGGACCGGTTTCTGGCATTTCAGCCGTCGTCGGCCCGGCTTGCTTGAATCCTGATGGTGCAATGAGCAAGGGACTCACATCTGAGTATACCCTTCCACGCTTAGGGTGGACAAAATATTTAACAACAAGGGGTGGTGATGGACAGAGTTTCTGAATTAAGCAGAATACTCTCACCCAGTCAAGAGATCAGGGCTAGATCCAACACCGTTTTTTAGCTCACTGCACCATCCCAGTTCAGAACCTGGCTATATGCAAATTAGTCTGTTCCTGTCCCAGTGCATGATGGGAACAGGGCAAACCAAACTACCAAGCCAATTCTTACACTGGGAAGGAAACAGGCTTCCGGGGACCGGTTTCTGGCATTTCAGCCGTCGTCGGCCCGGCTTGCTTGAATCCTGATGGTGCAATGAGCAAGGGACTCACATCTGAGTATACCCTTCCACGCTTAGGGTGGACAAAATATTTAACAACAAGGGGTGGTGATGGACAGAGTTTCTGAATTAAGCAGAATACTCTCACCCAGTCAAGATAAGGGCTAGATCCATCACCGTTTTTTAGCTCACTGCACCATCCCAGCTCAGAACCTGGCTACATGCAAATTAGTCTGTTCCTGTCCCAGTGCATGATGGGAACAGGGCAAACCAAACTACCAAGCCAATTCTTACACTGGGAAGGAAACAGGCTTCCGGGGACCCCCTTTTCCCTTCATTAGATCATGGATGGCTTGTAGTCAAGCAGGTCTGCTGCATCTCACAAGATGTGCACCAGTGTGGTGCAGTGCAGTGATGGAGAAGGAATAATTTTTTCTGGGGGTTTGAGATAACGGAAGGAACGACTGCCAAGACTGAAGGTTGTTAAGGGTTTATGCAATAAGGTACGGGTCTTTGCAAAATTGTTCATCATCTTGCACGTAAGGATGTTAGATACAATTGTAATCAAGTTCAGGTATTGATCTAGGTTAATGCTCTTGCGCCTAGAAGTGATTAATAGACTGGTCAAACAAATCATCATGGCTGCTTTGGCCGAATCACTCCTATGCAAGCCATGAGCTATGTAATGCCCACATGATGGCTACAACACTAAAGGGAAGGCCCTCTACCACACTGCTCCTGTGCAGGACTCAAGTCAATGTGCAGTATGTGTTGTCAGGACGTGGGCTGGATGTAGGACCTGATCAAACACCAGACCCAGCCATTTACAGTGAGTTCTACCCACATGCTGCTTAGGCACAGGGCCCGGCCTACGTCCTTAGCTCAACCATTGCTGCAAACAGCCAGAGGCGGAGTACAGTAGCGTATCTTTTATGTAAAATCAAATCAACGCTCTTCGCATTAAGCATTATCCTTCCTACACGGGTGTCAGTGATGTCATCAATGTAATTTGAGATGTCATCAGTGATGTCATCATGGTCAGTAGGGATGGCATCAGTGATGCCATGCATGACAATGAGCAGCACATGCCAGGCGTGAGTTACATTCTGGATGTCTTACAGTATATGGTGAATGTAACTATTTGCCTTTCAACTTTAGCATTACTAACTTCAGTTTTTCTTGGAATTTATATCTATAAACATACCCCAAAACAGTTAAATTTAGTTGGCACAACCTCTGGCCTTTTTCTAAGGGATGGAGGGGTTGTTGTGTTATTTCAGAACACTCTTTGCCCGTAAGTCCAGCAGAGTTCTTACTGTCCCGCCTTACACAACTGTGGAGTTATCTCCAGTCTCCCATAGCCTTGCACTAACACGGTGCTGGTGAAGGATACCCCAGATGATGAAGCGTGCCAGCTGGAGTGAGCGAGGGGATCCCCCCTTTAGATTGAAATCCATGTAAAGGAACATGTGACTTGGGCACAACAGACTATCTGCATAGGAAAAGGAAAGAAGCATAGGTCATTCGGAATGGTTTTCCTGACTACGTTTACAAAAGAACGACTGTATAGAGGTTTAGGTATGATACAGGAGATGGTGCTGCTGACAAGTTCTTTCTTTAACCCTTCCTCTATTGACTGAACTACTTGTTTGGGAGGGAGAGCCCACCTTGCGCTTTGGCTTTATTAGCATGTAAAATATAACATGTTATCCAGTACCTTGAATACGCAAGAATCAGTCAGTCAGATGCAAGCGGCCTTCAGTGACTGGAAAGATTACAAGGACTTTGTCCCATTACTGTAGGTCCATCAATCCTGGTGGTTCCAGGTTAAAGAATAGCAATTAAATGCCCTACAGCACAGCATTTCTAGATCTCATAGACAGCATTCACATAAGATAACTACCCGCCGCTCAGTTTATTGACGTAAACTGAATTTCAGGTGCACCTCAGAAGAACATGCTCCCTGGGACCTTCAATGTAAACTCCTTCTGAGGATTTAATTTCAAAAATCTTAAACAGAGTAAACTACTTCCTCGGGTACTTGCCAACCAATGTTGGTTAGGAATTGCCATGTGCCACCCTAATGAGTACTTCGAGGAGAACCAAGCAGGAGAAACAGGAAAACTGTCCTTCACACTCCAACTGGTGAGGGAGTTGTGGGAAGCAGGTTTTTATTGTAATCCTAGCCACGTAAGTAGAATGTCACCAAAGAAAGTAAAGGCCGTTTTTTTGCATGATTGTACCTGCTCATAGGTCAATGAATTTTTATTAAATTGTTAAAAACTTTTTTTTAAAGTTTATGTATTAATTGTATATGTTTTGTTTATTGTATGATTTCATCATATAGTCTGATAATTGTTCAGGTCTCTATATGATTTTTACTATGTCAATTAAAAGTATGCTTGTTTTATAAATTTATTTCTTGAATGTTCCTTTTACTATTGGGTCAGATTAATTGTTTGCCTACTGGTTAGACTGCCTAGGATTTTTTTCACAAACCATAGGTCAATGAATGACAGCATGAGAAGTAGTGTACAGCGTCTGATGCAGCGGTCTTTCAATGACAACAGCAGAAGCAGCTTGGGAGTCTACAGGCAGCATGAGTACATCCTTGTAATATCGTGATGCAGTCTAGTGGTTGGGGTGGAGCTAGGGGGAGGAACAGGAGGAGCTAAGGGGACGAGCTTAAGGCAGTTAGAGTAGGGACAGGGTCGACGCTGGATGTAATGAATAAAGCTCCTGTTAAACCACATCCTGTGTTTGTGATAATTAGTAGCGCAACGCTACGGCTGGCGACGAGGGTGGGATAGGGCACATCGTGCAACCAGTAGTGATCCTGTGACGCTGCATGACCCTGTCCTCGATGGCGCAGGTGAGAACATTGCCTTCGCGACCACCGCGACCAAAGAAAGCGACGCGGAGAAGATTGAGCCGCTAGGAACACTGCCTGCGTGTCCTGAAGCTCCATGGCTGCGTGGCGCTGCGAGTGTGTGCCTCGAAGAAAGCAGTTCGCGCTCCAAAAGACTTTGAAAGCTCACCCCCGAAGCGTGAGTCTTGCATACATGCCAACATTTCAGAAGAGCAAAGTGGGAGATATTTTTTAAAAAAAATCGGGAGAATGGGGACTTGAATCGGGTTATTGTCATGTGTGGGCTTGGGAAGTGAGCTGCTGCAGGATCAGACATTTCAAACGCAAATGCACGTTCTTTTTCTTACCTTTCCGAAGCATGGAGCGCAATGGCAGGCAGGGAAAGGGTGATGCAAGTTTTGAACACTACCTGGCCTGGCACGTTGCTGGCAGTGCATTCACCACCCCACCCCCGCCCGCCCCTGAAACAGGGCACACACACAGCCGCCCCACTTCACAGGTCCTTAAAAGACTATGCGCTTGTTAATGAGGCTTAATTGGTTTTTCACCCCTCCTAACCCCTGCATCGCCCCTCTGACATTTTCTGGAAGAATTAGCATACACAATACCAAGCCCTGTCAGCTGAAACCCCTGAGGAATCGGGTTTTTGCTTGTAGAAATCGGGAGGCGGGAGACTAGCCCTGCAATCGGTAGTCTCACGCCTGAATCGGGAGGGTTGGCATGTCTGGTCTTGGAAGGGACAGAGGACGTGACGTCGGGAGCCCACCCCGGTCGTACCTGTGCCATTCGCTGCTGTGGTGAAGGCAGTGACAACCTCTGCATCAAAAGAAGCCCCTGCACCTGGTGAGTGTGGAGAGTGGGGCCGAGTGAGTGAAGAGTGAAGAAACCCAAAATGTCGTGGGAAACAAGATTCTCATAGCGGCGGCCATCTTAAGGTCAGGCAGTGAGATACAGCCCCATCAAAAGCATAGAGCGGCCATTTTAAAGTCAGGCAGCCGAGCATTGAGCAACAAGCACATGCCGATGCAAGAAGCAGAGTAAGAAACAAGCCCAAGTCAAGGCAAAAACAAACAAGCACATGCAAATGCAAGCAGCAGAAGAAAACAAGCCCAAAGCAAATACAAACAAGCACATGCAAATGCAAGCAGCAGAATAAGAAAACAAGCCCAAGTCAGAGCAAATACAAACACGCAGCAGAATAAGAAAACAAGCCCAAGCCAAAGCAAATACAAACAAGCACATGCAAATGCAAGAAGCAGTCTAAGAAAACAAGCATTGATAAAGACAAGAAGAGAAATAGTACAACAAGCTTTGGCAAATGCGAGAGAACAAGCATTGATATATGTAAAGCAACAAGCATTGGTAAATGTATAAAAGACCAAACACTGGTAACTGTAAAGGAGCAAGCATTGGCAAAAGTAAACGAACAAGCATTGGCCAATACAGGGAGTGTGATGAAACAAGCCTAAGCAAATGCAAGAGACAAATAAAGAATGGTGAGCACAAACAAGCACTGATACAAGCAACGAAAGTGGAATGAACAAAAGTGACCGTTAGCAACAAGCAAAGGCAAGATTTACAGCGCAACAAGCAACGCTCGCTTGAAGTATAAGCAAACCCGAGCGAATGCAAGCCTCGACGTAAACAAGCATAGCCCACACAAATCTCGATTGCGACAAACACAAGCAAATGCAAATCCAGAACACCACAAGCACAAGCCAATACAAACCCGAGCATACCAAGCACGGACGAATACAAGTTCCGAAGTCAGCGAGCACAAGCAAGTGCAAATCCTGAATGCACCAAGCAAATGCAGATCCCAAACGTAACAAACACGAGCAAAAGGCAAGTACCAAAGTAAACTTTCAGCACCACGCGAAGATAAATGATCAACAGCAAGAGAAGCTAAGAAATCAAAGGATCCAGAAGCATGAGTAGATGAATATCAAGGAAGCCTTCTCTCATCAACGAAGCGATTGGATAACTGGCACTAGTCCAGAAGGAGACGCATGAACAAGATGTCAAATGTGCCATGCATCCTCGCGGAAGAGCCACTAATCACCTGCAGCTAGCATGCGACTCTAAAGGAAGGGAGCCACGAGTCACGCATAGTGTAGCTGAGTAGTGGCCATTTGGAACTCAAGAAATCCAAGTTTTCACTCACTGGCGCATACCGATATAGTTGTGAAGCTTACCAACCTCAAAGGAAACGACCAGACCAAGGATCTCGGCCGAAGAGAGTCAGCAAAGAAGACGGGAAGCAAAGTGAACAGTCCTGTGACCGTAGCGGGTCAGAATCTTCCTCCCTCATGGCGGGGGGAAAAGCAACACAACGGTCCAATCCCTGCATTGAAGTGCCGCCCCCAGTGACGCAGACGGACAGTCAGAGTTTGGGTCCTAAATGGAACCGGTGGCTGGAATCACTGGACGATTTTCTTGACGCAATCGGTGAACGAAGAGATGGAAAATGTCTGATACTACTCCTCCAGCTGGTAGGTCATGAGGGCCGACGCTTAGTCAGAACATTTCCTGAAGAGGAAACAGAGACCTATGAAAGACTCCAAGAGAAGCTACGTGCCCATTTCCACGCACAGGCAGACGTGGATCATGATCGCATCGCCTTCAACACAGCACGGCAGGAACCAGGAGAACCATTGCCAAAATTCATCAACCGGTTGAAAAGTCTGGTACAATGCTGCCATTTCAACACATTTACAAATGAGGAAGCAGTTCGGCTCATCGAAGGCTGTTCAAATTCTAAGACGAAGCGCAAAATCCTTCGAGGGCATTGGTCGCTAAAGGAAATCATCAGGAAGGCCGTAGTTGGAGTGGGGGTCAAAGCAAGCGACAGATCAAAGGAACTGCACACGAAAGCAAAACTCTAAGAAACCCGGAAAGAGACATCACTCATGTCCCGGAATAAAGCTCAAGAAACAAACAAAACCAGAAAGAGGGAGGGTGAAGGCAGACCAGAGATAAGACAGCGGGAGAGACAAAGTGACATGGAATATTCCGAGTCAACAATACAAAAGACAACCTCAAGGAGTTATTCACCCTCAAGGAGTCATTCAAAGTATGGCACAAATTATTCTTAAGAGGATGAAGCGTCAAGTGGGACAGATCGCACCCATGGACAAGATGGCAGCCTGCACAACAAACGGGTAAGAAAGACAAACTATAGAAGATTGGACTAATCATGTCAACACTGGAAATCGGCGCACAAACACCCCCGAGCATCCCACTGTTCACCAAATTCTGTAGATAAGTCCGCGGAAGCATCAAGCAGTGGGACACATCACCCCCATGGCACGGATGCCAGTGCACCAAACAAACGAGAAGAAGAAGCAAACCACATAAGCGGAGTGATTCACTCAGACACCGGAGAGGCGAAGACAAACGCACTCATGACACCCGAGACAACGAGGAAACGGAGAGGAGGCCATTATCATTATACGAGAGAGGCAGAGACGAAGTACCCTGGGATCTAACACAAGAAATAAACATGTGGTTATCAAACAACCTCTCCAGTGAGATGGCACCGAAGCTACTTTGAGAAAGGTACCTGGAGAAATATCCCAAAGAGAACTCAGACTCTAGGAGCAGCCCGTCACGGCCTACAAGTGTCAGAAATCTACCATTCAAGACACAACCAAAGGAACGTTCTCGAAGGAAATCAGCAAAAGACTCCTCCGATTCAGAAAGCATATCTGTTCGATCCCTCGGGTCGACCGAGTCATGGTTCCGACAACGTCCATGGCATCAATCACCCTAACACACCATCGAACCAAAGGACATTCTTCCCATCAAGAGCAACCTATCTCACACCCATGTCTCTGAATACCCAATCACCCCACAAGACTACCTGTCATGTCAGCTGCAGGTATGTCAAGACAAAGAATATACCGTCACCCCTGATGGGGTCAGCGAGGCTGACTCAAAGGACCTACCGAATAAAAACAGATATAAGGGACATTACACATCGGATAAGAAAGGACTATCCAGTCACTCCGCAAGGAAAACCTGACGTGTTGACAGAGACAAATTATCATCAGATGAGAGGGAAACATGCACATGCTCAGATAGTCAAAGGGTTCACCAGTTCCAAACGCGAGTGGGAGTGGGTGAGACAACCAGCGGCAGCAAATGAGTCCCCAAACCAAACTAGGATGATCTTTCCAAATGGTGCATCACCGTCTGGTATGCATGACGTTGAACAGGAGGACAGTGCTGCCCTCGACTGGACAAGACAAAAGGAAGTAAAATTATAGGCCGGTGCTCGGAAGAGAACTAGAACAACATCCTCTCATGAAGGAGATCAAGCGTCAATCGAACAAGAACCACAAAGGAAGACAGACTGCCGCCATCATGCTGAGCTCTTCACGGTCACCTCACAAGGGGCAATCCTGATCGCCCCGGAGACTGAAGATGAGTGGATAACCCAGAAGCCTATCGGAAACCGCCATGAATTTGGGAACAAGAAGATCCCACGAGACATTTCGCAATTTCAAAGATGCACTCCTGTAGTCACAGGAGACTTTTGTCAAGGCAAGAGAAAGCCACACCATGGAACTGGATATGTGTCTTCATAGCTTAAACGGGCGGCCTGCAGACCCGTGTGGTGGATTGAGGAACTATAGATATGGTGGACGCTAAATTTATTTTGTTAACAAGGGGGGAGATATAATATCATGATGCAGGCTAGTGGTTGGGGTGGAGCTAGGGGGAGGAACAGGAGGAGCTAAGGGGACGAGCTTAAGGCAGTTAGAGTAGGGACAGGGTCGATGCTGGATGTAATGAATAAAGCTCCAGTTAAACCACATCCTGTGTTTGATGATTGTAGCGTCACGCTACTAATTATCACAGTCTGCTGATGCGGTTAGAATATTCCACTCAGAACGGGGAACTAAAAAGGGTGATACAGAAAAATATTGGAATGTTGAGTAGAAGTTCTGTTCCAGACATTATCGACCCTACTACTTTCGTCAAAGGAGCACCCGCATTCCGGTGTTCTAATACAGCCTTCGAGCCCGCAGCAGATGTCTAGATCAGCAATTTAAAGGCCTGCTTCAATATTTGGGCCGAAGCTGAGAGCTCTCAGCAAAGCTCTCAACATTCCAATGTGCCAAGTGTTATTGCCTGCAAACTTGGACAATAATGCCTGTTAATTACCTGTGACCCTTATTATTGTGCTGAACCGCAGACAAGGGCCCTTAACGAGGGGAGGGAAATTAAGACACATTGATGCCATGTAGGTGCAGGCAATAAGGCTATTAGCACCTCTCCTGTAGGGCACAAGAAATGTGTACAGGTAAAACAACATGCTGAAGGGAAAACTGTTTTTCATTTCTGTACAGCCCTGGTTTCTATCCACGTCCTGCTATTATGAGAATAGCAAGTATCGCTTCCTAAATGTGGGATGCCAGCTTCACCCTTTGCCTGGCTGAAAGTACGTCCGCATAACCACAGAAGCACAGACACATGTTTGTTTACTTTTCTCTCTGTCTGAGGTTGACTGGGCTACAATTCCCAGTATACTGTGCAGCCAGATTGTAGCTGTTTGTAGGCAAAAGCTTCCTGTGGAGCATTGCAAAAATCTAACAGTGAGCCTAAAGCCCACCCACTGCTTACCATTGGCTGGCTTTATTGTAACTCGTTTGCTTGCTGCTTATATAAAGGTTTCCTTTCCGCCTCTTGTGTTTGTAACTCCCTTAGACCACAGCCTATCTACCACTATTTATTAGCTGACGTGTATCCTTCCAATGCTCACTTTTAGAGAACTCCCTTTTTCTTTTTCACTAAGTACTTTATGAGAGTGTATGTGCTTTCATGCCCTCTCTGTGCTGTTTACCCTCGCAAATATCCACATTCAGTTACTCCCACTTCACCTGCCCCCACCCTACTTCTGTTACTATCTTATTCCTTTCAGCCCAAAAAACAAATGTTTTCAATTAATTTTTTGTAGGGACCGGACAGTTGCAGGTTGCTCCAGGCTGATAGCATCCTAGCCCTTTTTGCTTCTCCATTGCCCCTGGTGTCCCCACCCGCTCCTCCATTGCTTTGCCACTACCCCCAACCCACTCCTCTGCAGCTACCCCATACCTCACGTCAGGATTTTTTTTTAACGAAATTTTGATGGAGGACCCAGCCGCTGATATTAGCGTTCATTCGCCTAAGAATATTATAGTGACTAAGCCTGGTGAATAAGTGTTTTCAGAGACAACAGTAGCTCTGATCTGAGCGAAAGAAACTATATCCATGCCCGCTTAGCAGGAGTTTGTTTTTTCCACATTTCAGCCTAGCCCAGTAGTTACGTGCCACGTTCGCTGAGGCCATGACCCTCTCTGCCCTCAACCCCAACTGGATATAGGTCTGTGTCTCCTCTGTGGTCCCCCAACATCTATTACCCACTGAACCAGACCTTTTCAGTGTTGACATTCACATTATGGGACAGCCACTTGGCATGCAAAGCCTATGTATACCATGAAAGTGCATCAATAACAAACTATAGTTTCTAACCATTAAAGGAACTACGAGAGATACACAAAGATGGTATTAGTATTATTTCTGAGCTCGTCAGGGGCAAGAGTACTAGGGAAAAATGATCACGTCCTCATAATGTTATCAAAAGGTACACTTGGTACCCTCTGTTGCTAACGAATCAGTTGTATAAATATGGGCAAAATGCAAACTAAGTTGAAAAACATGCACCTCTGTGTTTTCATTCGGGTAAAGCCTGAAGAGGAGGAGGAGCTAGAGCGTGGCTAGGTATACGAGCGGCTACAGCGCGGGAAGCGGACAATTGAATTGAATGTCGCGCGTTTCTGTCTGCCAGCGTCTGTTTTTAAAATCGCATCAGTCTTTTTGCTTTGTTTAAAAATTCCTGTGCATAGAATTTAAACTAAAACTTGAAATTACTCACTGCTAAGCCCTGACGTCCCTTGCCCGCACTCCATCCCCTAGGCCTTAGCCAATCGGCCGTAAGGAGGAGGAGCTAGAGGCGGGGCTAGGTATAAGAGCGGCTGCAGCGCGGGAAGCGGGCAATTAAATTAAATGTTGCCGCACGTTTCTCTGTCTGCCAGCATCTGTTCTTAAAATTGCATCAGTCTCTTTTTGCTTTGTTTTAAAATTCCTGTGCATGGAATTGAAATTAAAACTTTAAATTACTCACCGCTAAGCCCTGACGTCCCTTGCCCGCTCTCCATCCTCTAGGCATTAGCCAATGGGCTGTAAGGAGAAGGAGCTAGAGGCGGGCTAGGTATAAAATGCGCGTCATGTCGCGGGAGCGCAGCGGGCGCGCCAAAGGCACGCCAAAGGCAAGCCCGTCTGCGCCCATCCGCGGCCTTCCGGGCCCAGGAGCCACGGATCATGGTCAAAGTACCAACTACTTTCCAGGAAGCTAAGATCATTAGCGCAATCTTGCCCCCCTTTGGACCCAGATACCTACAATCGTATACTGGCTAATGGCATCCTTCAAACTCAGCCGGATCATGCCCTTCCTCCCATTCCCAGCCCTCACTCCCCCTCAAATATTAAACCCATAACAACGAGTCAAACCATCCTCCTCTTTCTTTACCTTAATACTCGCTCCTTGGTAAAGCATCAACTCGACATTTTCTTGCTGCTTACCTCGGACAAACCTGATGTCCTTCTAATTACCGAAATCTGGTTAACCGAGGATTCCTTGCCCGACATCCTAGCAGCACTCCCCTCCGACTACGACATCCGGTCGGCCAACCGGCTTCCAGGGAAGCGGGGTGGAGGTGTGACCGCCATAATCCACAAGGACCACAAATTTACCACCATGCCCTCCCTTGTCCTTCCGGAGGTCGGGAACATTGTTGTCAAACTTGATATGGAAACAGGGTCATTAGATAAGCTAGTGCTTATCTATCGACCCCCTCAGGCAAAGCCCACCTTCCCTATCTCCTTAAGTGAGCAAATGGCCACCCTAGTTCTAAATCTTGCCAAGGTCCTTCTCGTGGGAGATCTAAACTATTGGTTCAATGATGCCTCGGACGGGCCCCACGCTGCAGAACCTGCTGAGCTCCTCTCGAACTTGAAAACTTGAACCTGGCCCAGCACCTACACACCCCTAAACATGAAAAGGGACTCACTCTGGATCAAAATTTGGTCCCACAATCTCTCACTTTCAATCGATCTGTTCTAGCTACAGGCCTGTTGGATGCTACACACCAATCATCTGATGACCACAGTTAGTGTTGTTTTATACTAACCATCCTGCTGGAATGATGCCCTGTTGGTGAGGGAAAGCTTTGAGCATGTGGCTTGTGCAAACTTAAGTCATTATCACTTTCTTAGAGCACTGGACAATAATAATTTCATAAAGCACCCTCAAACTGGTGCCCATAATAAAGGGTATGTTTTGAACAAGGTCTGACTGCACGGGAAATCCCGAAAAAGTGTGAATGAATGATTCCAGAGGGGGTGGCAAGATGCTGAAATGATTTTAATTAAACTGGCCTTTAAATCATAAAAAACACATAAAAAGTATTGTACAACAGGAGCATCTCAGAACGTACTTCACCTTTGATCATGGATCAAAATATATTTGCAACCTGTCTAACTATGGTAACAATAAAATGATCAGGTCTGATTAGAACACATCCCACAATCAAACCATTAATACTTCTGTGGTGAGTGGGAGACTGTCTTCTGTGTCGTGTGGAGTTAAGTTATCAAACCCCTCTCTAAATGTAGTCACCAAGTTAAGTTTTATCCATTTTTTGTGCAAGATCTTTGAGAGGTGGAGGGAATTATGAATACCACTGATTATCTAAAGGATCCCTGTCACACTCACAGAAGACATTTGCTGAACATTGGTTCTTGGACCTCAAGGAGTGTTGAGGTATCCACCAATATGAAGTACAGCATATCCTTTGAAGATGCTGTAGAAAGGCGTGGCCGTGCAAATCCAGAAACATCTCTATACTCAGCACTTTGAAATCTGGGATTTAGCCTGGCAGAGGAGCAGAGATGACTCTTCCTAATATCCAAGCTAATATTTGGGATTGGATAGAGTTACGCAGCCATCTTCATATTGTTATATCTTTCAATGAAACGCTTGACCTGTCTGTCTTGTTGGTCAGGCTTATCGAAGTGGGAGAGGTGTCACAATGAGGAGTATTGTACCGCTTTCTTGACCAATCACTCTGCTTGAGTTGCACTAATCAGGGAAACAGGCAGACCAGATGGAACTAGTGGCCACCTCTGCCTCCCGCTCATTGGGTATTCCACTAGAATATCAATTAGAAATTGTGTAGGGTCACATATCAAGGTGTGCACATCGAGAACCAAATTTTGTGATGGTAAGTATATGTTTACTATACTCCGCTTCACATCTATGTACCCTGACAACACACAGGTGTGAAGTTCAGAATAGTGTGTCATCGTGCTTCAATGCACTTACCTTCTCAATATTTTTGCCACACCTCATTTTTCTAATCGATATTCTAACACACAAACGTTTTATGCAGTCGGTATATGACAATTTAACAAAATATACAAGGTGTTCTAAGGACCTTTACATGCAGTGCTGCTACACGATAGATTGTCAGTGGCCAGTACTACAGAAATACACTGAGATTCCCTTCTGCTTTGCATTGGAGTGAACTGCTAAGCTGTGCCTAGTGAGTCGGTGAATGATGGACAGCTCCTGAACCCTACTCTATGAATGTGGGTAAGGAAAAGCAGAATGAATGGACATAAGACATAAGACACTAGCCTTTTGGAGTATTACTATGCCCTAAAATGCATTCAAGCTTGGTAGAACTTTTGCTCAAGAGGCAGCTCAAGGCCAGATGGCTGTGCTGGTTCTTTATTGGCAAGTAGGTTTTGTCAGCTGATGCTCCGGATTATCAGCCTACCCCACTGGCCGGCAGAACAGGTCAACGGTGGAAGAGAATATTTGCGGGTCTCATGTCTAGATAGACTGGTTAGTGGCAGTCCCAAGGTCATTAGGTGTGCTCCAATACAAAACTTTTAATCAATGGGTGCTTAGTAAATACCATAGCTGCTCAGTCTTGATTCCAACTCCTACCCCATTCTTCCACGTTCGTTCAATCAATCAATCAATCAAGCAGTTGTAAAGCGCACTATTCACCCGTGAGGATCTCAAGGCGCTGAGGGGAGGGGGTGCTGCTACTGCTCGAAGAGCCAGGTCTTGAGGAGTCTCCTGAAGGTGAGCAGGTCTGGGGTCTGGTGGGTAGGGTGTTCCCTCTACTACTTGTCTCTTCATCTCACTGCATATTATTTTCATCCTGGTTTGTTCTTTTTCCACTTTTTAGGTTTTGCCTAGCCAATGCTTACGAAGTAAGCATTCGCTAGAAAAAAACTAATGAATATAGTATAGGGGTTGGAATCCGCCCCCGTCATCCATTGGTTAGCTCCATAAATGGAGGCTATCCATTGGAAGACTGGCCTGTCCGTCAATGCAGGACCAGATTTGGGGGCGTTCCCGAGAATTTTTGGCTTTTGGCTACGTAACGATACGTCAGCCAAAAGCCGGGAACGCCCCTGAATCTGGTCCGGCATTGCCGGCACCGGATTTTCGAGTATTTTGTCCGCTGGCAGGTGCCCGCTGTTGTGGTACCCCGAGCGAGTGCCCACCTCGCTTAATATTTAGATTTAAGGCCGGTGCCCACCCGGCATTGCTCCGTGTATTCACCGCCGCGGCCCCGAGTGAGAGGAGGAAGCAGCGCCCGCCTTCAAGCCCGGGCCGCGCTGGGATTGGCCCAGCCGGCCGAGCCCCCTTCCGCGTCATCGCAGGAGGAGGAGGAGAGAGCCGGAAGGAGGAAGAAGCCTGCATCGACCGTCCCGGGAAACTTCGCCGCCCGCCTGCCTGAGCTAGAGACGGGCCGCCGCGCTGCCCGCGGCGACCCGGAAGTGACTAGCCGGCGGGCCAATCCTAGCGGGGCCGGCCGGAAGTGCCCGGTCTGTCTGCCTATCTGTGTTTGCCGTCCCGCCTCCACGCCTGTCTCCCTGTCTATGTGTCAATGAGCCTGTCTGTCTGCCTGTGGCTGTCAGTCTGGCCACCCAGACATCTCTTGTCATGCCTCTCTGCCGGTCTGTCAGCGTATCTGTGTTTGTTTCTGTCTGTCTGCCTATCTGTATTTGCCCACCTGCCTCCATGCTTATCTCTCTGTGTATGTGTATTTCTATAAGCCTGTCCGTCTGCTTGTGGCCGTCAGTCTGCTCATCCATCCATCTCTCTTCGTGCCTGTCTGCGTATCTGTCTTTGTGCCTGTTTTCGTCCAACTGTCTTCATGCTTTGACAGCGTGCCTGTATGGGGTCGCCTGTCTGCCTTTCTTTGTGTCTGTCGGTCTGTCTTTCTCCCTCCTCCCGTATGTCATCATTGACTCCCCTTTGGGACGTGCTCGCACCGCTGTCCCTCCTCCCTCGGGCTCCTCCTGGCTGTCTCCTCTCTTGCACCGTCATCCCCTCACTCTCTTCCTCTCACTTTGCTTTCTTTCCTCGGTTTCTCGCGTGCGCCCCTGCGTGCCCCAGTCCTCGGCACCCTCATACCTGTCCGTGTCGCTCGTTGTGTGTTTCGAAGTTCGTGGGTGTACGTGTACCGCCCCCTCTTGTGCCCCCCCCCCCCCCATTTGATTCCTCCACGCGCGGCTGGCCTGTCGTGTCTTTGTTTTCCTGATTTCCCGCTCTCAGGGGCTTATTTACAAGCCTCTTGCGCTGCCCGTTCGTCACTTTTTCCCATATTAAAAGTGACGCACCGGCGGAGCGAGAGGCTTGTAAATAAGCCCCTCAGTGTCCGGGAGACCAATGCAAGCATCCACCCCTCTTCCAGTGCAGGCAAGGGCCCCCGTCCTTCCACTGCTGACCGCTCGGCACAGAGCCCCGTCCGAGCAGCATGGCTGTCCCCCGAGAACCGGCACCCCCCTTTTTCATAGCTGCCCGTTCGGCACACAGCACGCCCCTCCACACTTCCTCCCTTCCATCCATGGTCTGTCCCTCCCCAGCCAGAGCATGGCTCTCCCCTGAGCTCCAGCACCCCCTGTAGTGTAAGAATCCTTCCCTCCCAGCTCTCAGCGGGCACGCAAGGCAGGTCCCACCAGGGAGGGTGCCTGTCATGTACCTCTGCCTGTCCGACCTCGCTTTTCCCTGCTTTGAGGCGAGTCTTCCGCCTGCTGCGCCGCTGCCACTCCCTCTCACAACTCCGTCCTTATCATCACAGATGTTTTCAAGGCGCTATTTCATTCCGTCTCTTTCTCTAGATGTCTCATTCGTCTCCCCTTTCTTCTCCTATAGCTTGTCCCCTCCCTCCCTCACTCGTGGTCTCCCCTCTCTTGTCCATTCGCTCCTCCGCAGCGCTTTGAGACAAGCTCAGTGCAGTATAAAAGCCCTATACGGTGAATAAACAGGATATAGCATTGCATCAGATGGGATTGGTGTCAGTACAATGCGATGTATTACAACGCGTTCCGTTACAACGCGTTTTTTACATCGCAAATACCATTACAATGCATGCCATTACAACGCATAACGCATGGCATTACATAGCAGATACTTTTACAACGCATGGCATTACATCGTAAGTATAGGTAAGTATATCTTTTTTAAAAAAAATGTAATAAAGTTAATTAAATTAATTAAAAATAATAAAAATAATATAACATTTTTAAAACAGTAATTAATTTAATTATAGTAATTTAATTAATATTAAAATTGATATTAATGTAATATATTTAAAATAATATAATTAATGATATATAAAAAATTTATAAATAGAAAATAATATAATGTAATTATTAACAATAAATATAATTATAATTTAATTAAGTTATAAATAATACATAATATAATTATATTTAATAAAATTAAAAGAATTTAATTAATTAAACATTTTTAAATAATATAATTTAATTATAATCGTTTATTAATACAATTAAATTAATTGTAAATATAGTTATTATTTTAATTAAATTAAATAAAATTAATTTAATTAATTTAATTTATATAAAGTCGTAATACCCCTGTACCCCAAAACCCAAACCCAGCCCTAAAACCTAAAAACACCCCTGTACCCCAAAACCCAAACCCTGCCCTAAAACCTAAAAACACCCCTGTACCCCAAAACCCAAACCCTGCCCTAAAACCTAAAAACACCCCTGTACCCCAAAACCCAAACCCTGCCCTAAAACCTAAAAACACCCCTGTACCCCAAAACCCAAACCCTGCCCTAAAACCTAAAAACACCCCTGTACCCCAAAACCCAAACCCTGCCCTAAAACCTAAAAACACCCCTGTACCCCAAAACCCAAACCCTGGCCTAAAACCTAAAAACACCCCTGTACCCCAAAACCCAAACCCTGCCCTAAAACCTAAAAACACCCCTGTACCCCAAAACCCAAACCCTGCCCTAAAACCTAAAAACACCCCTGTACCCCAAAACCCAAACCCTGCCCTAAAACCTAAAAACACCCCTGTACCCCAAAACCCAAACCCTGCCCTAAAACCTAAAAACACCCCTGTACCCCAAAACCCAAACCCTGCCCTAAAACCTAAAAACACCCCTGTACCCCAAAACCCAAACCCAGCCCTAAAACCTAAAAACACCCCTGTACCCCAAAACCCAAACCCTGCCCTAAAACCTAAAAACACCCCTGTACCCCAAAACCCAAACACTGCCCTAAAACCTAAAAACACCCCTGTACCCCAAAACCCAAACACTGCCCTAAAACCTAAAAACACCCCTGTACCCCAAAACCCAAACACTGCCCTAAAACCTAAAAATACCCAAACACCCCAAAACATATACATCAGTACCCCAAAACATATACTCCTATACTCATACTTATTTTAAAAAATACTTAAATTAATATATTTAATTTATAATATTTAAAAACGAAATAAATATTTTTAAATAATTAATAATAATTAAATCAATTATAAAATATTAAATAAAAAAAAAAAAAAATTTAAATACTTACCAATACTTACGATGTAATGCCATGCGTTGTAATAGCATCTGCTATGTAATGCCATGCGTTGTAATGGCATGCATTGTAATGGTATTTGCGATGTAAAAATCGCGTTGTAACGGAACGCGTTGTAAAAGATGCGTTGTAGCGGTAACACACCATCAGAACATAATATATAGTGTATAACAATATAGCATATGTCTGAGTGTTCTCAACACGTCACTTCCTGTTAGCAGTGTCTCGGTCTTGTGTCAGACACTCACCCATAACGACCCGCAAACCCATTCCCGCAGTAGACCTCTGGGGGATGTTTGCTCATTTGCCACCATTGCTTTTCTGACGTCATTCTTCTATATTTCAGGGTGAATTTCTTTGTTTTGGATGAAAACAACGTAACACGAGCTCACACTGACTGGTCCGAACCCATAAGTACTCTAAACGGTAAGTTTTGCCGAGTAAACCCCTGAACTTGCACACCTGCTCTTTGTTTCGTTTGCTTGTGCTTCCAGCTGTGCTGAGGGCGTGCGTGTGGTTGTGAGTGTGTGAGGTGTGCGTGTGGTTGTGAGTGTGTATGAGGTGTGCGTGTGGTTGTGAGTGTGTATGAGGTGTGCCAGTGTGTGTGTAAGAGGCGTGCGTGTGGCTGTGAGTGTGTATGAGGTGTGCGTGTGGTTGTTAGTGTGTAAGAGGTGTGGTTGTGAGTGTGTAAGAGGCGTGAGTGTGTAAGGCGTGCGTGGGCCTCCAGAGTGCTGGTCTGTGAAGGGTGCGCGTGGGGCTGAGGGCGTGCGTGTGGTTGTTAGTGTGTGTTTCTTCCTTCTTATTCCCTCTTTTTTCACCATTCTATCCTCCCCATCCTTGTATTTCCTTGCTTTCATATTTTCCTATTTTTTAATTGTTCATATCCCTCCTTTTCTTCCTTAATTGCCTCCCTCTTTACAGTCACTCTAATACTTCACTCTTTCCATCCTTATCTCTTTACTCATCCACTTTGTTCTTTCTTTTATGTCCGACGTCATCCAGCAAACGTAGGTATTGGCTCTCATCTGGAGAATGTGCTAGCCTGGAAATCACCCGGGGGAAGGAAGAGGGGCGGCGGAGCAGCAGAACAAAACTTGTGATTTTGCTCATCTTCGCTTTTGCAGTAGGAAAGATGCTCTTTGCTTCAAACTGCCCCTTCCCTATTTCAGCTGAAAAAGAATATGAATCTAAAAAATGTGACCTTTTCTATTTAGATCACCTTACTTTCCTCGTTTTATCATGTCTATTAAGCCTTCTCCATCTCCAGAAAATCTTGCTTCATGTCAAACCTTTTCTTTGCCTCCTATTCCATTTGTAGGTCTGTGCAGTGCTCGGATGTCTCTCTTGAGGCCTGATTGCAAATATGTAAAAACTGAATAAATAAAATAATAAAAAGCAGTTGAGGCCAGAGAGGTTTAGGTAAAAGTCAGAAGTCTCTGGACCCAGGAGAAGCTCAAACCCGCGCAGAGAAACTGTAGAGGGTACTAAGATATCAGTATGTGGTGGGCTTCAGGACAAGGTAAAGCACCTTGAGGTTGACGCTTGTCTTACTTTAGTCTTGTGCAGAAACCACTGACGGACCCAGAGGTAGATTGAGTTTCCAGACGTGAAATATGTGTGCTCACTTGCTTGAGTGCCCAACGGTGCACGCAAGGCATCTAAGATCATGGAAGTTGGGGGGTTGTTGGGGGGAAGTTGGAAGCACTATAGTTCTCCACAGTCACCAGCTCAGCCATCCCAATGTACTCATGGGCGGCGTAGGTTTATGTTGGTCACATCATGTGTGAAATACTACCGTAGGACCGCGTGGGAATCAGTTTGACCATTTGCAAGGGACGTGACCCACTCTGCCAGCTTCTCAAAATGGAGGCATTAGTAAAAAAAATGTTAAGGACTTGTGATAAGCGTGCACCTGCTTTGAGAGTTGTGAAGGAGAGCTAATGAACTCACCCTGTACCATGGCGATTTAGACACATTATCCGTCCATGGCAGTAGAGGCATGTTCCCATCAGAAATATTTGTGCCCAAGATTGTTTTTTTGCTCAGAAAAAATGAGTTATATTTAGAGGGGTCGGAGTGGGACACAGTGGGTGGATGGATGCATGATGGATGTATGCATGATGCATGGATGTATGGGTGGATGCATGGATGGGTTGTTGGTTGGATGGGTTGGTGGATTGCATAAATTGTTGAGGGATTGGCTGTATATATGCATCTATCCATCCATCTATCCATACACCCATCCATACACCCATCCATGCATGCACCCATGCATGCATCCACCAACTCATCTATGCAAGCATTACAACAAGAGCCCGCAGCTCTCCTTCGTCTCTCCTCGCCCCCACTTCCCTGAGCCCGCAGCTCTCCTTCGTCTCTCCTCTCCCCCCTTCCCTGTGCCCTGTCCTGCTATTGTAAATGACAATGCCATTTATTTATGTTAAAAAAAACAAATAAAAAAAATGTCAAGAGCAATGCCAATAGCTCTAACTTTAACAAAGGCAAAACCATTGCATTGTAAATGCTTGTTTAATATTTGTCTTACTCCTTCTTTAGCTCTTTTCTGCCATGCTCGCTCTTAGGTGAAAGTCTGAATGATAAAACTAAGTCCCAGTCCCCAATAATTAGTGCCTGTCCCCATCACCTGCAGCCCCGGCACAAACTAAACTCTGTGAAGCCTCTCTCTGGTCAACTGCCTGGAGAACCAGATAGTTCTCCGCAACCACTAGAGAGCGATTATTTACAAAATGACCAGTATGTGGCTTCGATGTTCTCGATTAGATTTTATTGTAATCATTATTTTGGTAAAATTGAGAAATCGTAAAAAACAATATCGGCTTCTACATAAACGAGAAGTGAAGAGACCTCGCTGGTTACGCAGAGATCCCAAGAGTATATTTAGGTACGGCACTGCGAGGAGTCAGAGTGTGTCATGGATTAAATGAGTGTGTGTCAACACAACACACACGCGCCAAGTGTTCACCTCGAGCCGAGCGAGGCCGTCATTGTCCACCGCAGCACATTTCCTTTTTCCAATGACCAAACAAATGCCCCCTACATATTTGCCTATTTTGTGTCAATGCTTGATTTCTATTTAAATAAATGATCATGGCATCGGTCGTGGCGATATCGGCACCGATCACTGGGGTCGGGATACTAAATAAGGATCCCCCTTTACTAGGCTGTCTGTCTCCTGGACGACTTGTTATTTGGCCAACTACTAGTCAGGTTAGAAAAGTAAGGGGGTTGGGGGGCGTTAGCCAACGCCCGCCGTGTCTGCTAGATTGCGAGCATCGAGTTTAATTAATGACAATTCTTAGAGTCGATCAGCAGGGGGCAGTGGTTTTCTATCATCATCCGAAAACGTGAATTTAGCATTTTTTTTTAAACTGTGATTTCTCACTGTGATCATACTCGAAGCTCCTTCGCACATCGAGCTCTTAACTGTATTACTTGCAGCTTATAAAGGCTATAATAAGATTTCACTGCTACCAAATTTAAAGGTACCCAGTTTATCGACTATAAAAAACATAAAAAGGCGGAAATGCCCTTTGCAGAGATTAAAACCCGTCATCTGCAGGTCACACCAGATAGCAACAAGGATTGCTTAGCTCTGAGTCATTTGAAGTCAATCTTTTTATTCGGTTTTGGTCGTATGCAATGTAATGCAATTAACGAAAAGCACCGGTTACAATGCACCTCGTCTGTATTTACCTGCTGGTCACTGTTCTAGTTGTTCAGTCACCAGCCACTCCCCGAGGGCTGCCTTACACACCACCCCACACCCATCCAGCACAGGCATCACAGGACATTTGACCCGGACAATAAAAGGGGCCGGGCGCACATGCCCTGGGCCAGTTCTACCAATCACAATACTGTGTCTGTGTCGTCATTCCTATTGCAATGGCGCCTAGTGCGCCACATTACATTAGCTGAGCCCGTTTGTGCAGCCGCCTTGTTGGTGGTGGTTAAGGCAGAGAAAGCAGTACGTGCTGAGGCCAAATCCCTGCGAGTAGGCATAGGGAGATGACTTCCTACGGAGCATGGAAGAAGCCCATGGGTTGAAGGAGGTGATCGGGAGCCCACCCCGCTCTTGATGTGTCCCTGAACGTATGCGGGCACCCGACTGCAGAAGGAACTGCGTAATGAGGGCGAGAGGCCATAGCGAAGGTCTGCTGAGGCTCCACGTGGAGAGCAAGGGGGCCGGACTGCCAATACGCCGGCCGCACCCGGTGGTGAAGGAGGAGTAGGCCTGATCAGCCATGGGGCGGAAGATAAGCCCTAAGTGTAGGAAATGGGGCAGCGAAGAGAGCGGAGCAGCTGCCCACTCCTCCCCACCCCGCAAACAGGGGCGGCCTTAGGCATGTGCAAGCTGTGCACCTGCACAGGGCCACCAAACCCCAGGGGCCTCCACGCCAATATATATCCTTAATATAATAATCCTCTGAGGATGGATACATATTTGCGTGGCGGCCCCTGGCAGGGATTTGGCGGCCTCCGGCTCTGTTCCACTTCCTAACACCCTGACCCCCCCCCCTCCTGATCTCCGGGGGGGCTCCGCCCCACCCGGACCCCCTCTTTTGGGGCCCCCTACCTACGCTGTGGAAAATTAATACGGTTTGGTGAACATTATCTGCGCCATCTTGCCCTTTTCTCCGATGCCACACTTTTTATCGTACACCCCCCGCCATTTCAGCTGCCTTGATCAGAACCATCCTCTGCACACCCCTGACCCCCAGCACGGCTCTTCACCCTCACAAACACCCTCACGCACTGATCACTCCCGCTCCCACATGCCTTGCGCGTAAGCGGCAGCCATTTTAAGCACCATGGCCTCCCTGCCCTCGCTGATAGCCAGCGCGTCTCTCTCTCTCCTAACCTCGCAGGCATCCCCCGCACGGTGACAACCCCCTCCCGCTCTCACATGCTTTGGGTCATAAACCCCTCTTCAGCGCAGCTCTGCCTCGGAATCCCATCCTGTTCCCAGCGCGACACCTCCCTTCATCCCTTTCATGGTCCCAAGTCCTTTGATACAAACCCCCCTTTTCCTGTATGCCCGTTTGTCTCCCTTGTTCCCAGGCCGCCACCTGGCCCTGCGGATACTGTTTATCCCACCCCGTACAGTAGGAAACTTCCCCCTATCAAAGGACCCTCGAGTCGATCGAACACCCTTCACCCCATGAGATCCGATCAACTCCACACATTCCGTGAATCGGCGGAATGTCCAGCTGAGCGATAATCATCACCTGTTGTGACCGGGGTGGGGATTTCAACTGTAAACGTGTGGGAACGGGCTTGAAGCGGGGATTCCTAGGATACCTTTCCGTACATCAAAGTACTGACAAGTATATGTTTCATGTAATAAAGCAATAAACCTGCGTATAAGAGGCCAGGCCTCAGAGATGCGGTTAGAGCACCTCGTGACGATACTTGCTGTCCGAATTGATGTGTTCTCCTCCGGAGAGAATAAACCCTTGTTTCCTGCCTTTCGGTCTCCTGCGCCTGCTTCTTCATTGATTAATATTCTGTGGGTAATAGAGGCGACACCGCCGGGCAACACAAAAGGGTCTTTGGTCACTGGTTGTCTAGCCACCCTTTTACAATTGGCGTCCCAAGCGTGGGGCCCATCAGCGACTCGTAGATCCAGTGGGAGAGGTCCTGACGACAGAGTGAACGACTGCAACGATCGGGAGGTACCCTGTCCGATAGACCCTCGTCTGACAGCCGATCATCCGAACTTCACTGGTTCCGAACAGACCTCTCTCGAGTGATCTACGGTCCTGACTGGGAACCATCAGGAGTGCCGCGAGGATTACGAAGAAAAGAGGACGATCGGGCGCTGGATTCGGAAGACAAGAAACTGTCCATGCGGTCCGGGTAAGGTCGTGTAGACACGACGAATTAAGAAATTGTTTGATTGATTGTAAAAAAATACTAGTATTACTCTTTGTTAATTTATTTGGAGTTTCGCTGTCGGCAAATGGAGAAACAACCGGCTCTCCCTTTGCAAACAGTGAAGGATAGGTAACGCACCCGTCGTGCCTATCTTTCTCCCCCACTGATCAATTGCCCCTCCCCATTGATTAACTGTTACGGATTGTTTTCTGGAGATTCTCTGTCTGCAAACAGGAAAGAATAGGTTCCCTCTTTGCAGATAGTGAAAGGGTAGGTAACGCAGACCTTTGCGGGCCTACTTATTCTCCCCATTGACCATTTTATTGACCATTTTATTGACCAAACATTAACTGTCTGATATTGGCTCTTGAGGTATTCACTGTCTGCAAACAACGTAGAATAGAAATATTCTGTCTAGTCTTTGCACACAGTGATAAGATAGGTAGTGCTGACTATTGTCCCCATTGTGACCCGTCATGCCGGTCTTCTCCCCACTGATTGATAGCTGGTTCAGCCCGGACCGTTTATTAGAGGTGGACCATCTAGCTCTGCTGGAAGGCACCCCTAATAAAGAAATGTTCACAAAGTATGGATTAATTACCATAGCCTATAGTAAGCTATGGCACAAGTATACCAAAGCAAATCAAGAGAAACAGTGGCCACTGGTAGGATCCTTCGATCTTGACAAAATAGAGACGTTAGAAATAGCCCTTCGTAGTAGCAAGACAACGCCTATTATGCTCGACAGTCTCGGTATGTGGCGCAAAGAAGCAATGCAACAAAAGGAAAGAGATGAAGTCAGAGTAGGTAAAGAAACGCGACAGACGACCTTCCAAGCGTCTGATAGGCAAAAGGAAGGGGCAGCGACGACACAGTTCCAAAGATTAGGCACAAAAAGGGAACAGTGTAAAGGGACGTACCGACAGGACAAACCCGAGACACAACGACCCGAAAGTAACCCCCCGACACTACGCGCAGGGCGAACAGACTTAAGGCAAAACCAATGTGCTTTTTGTAAAAGACTCGGGCACTGGAAAGCCCAATGCCCGACTCTACGGAACATAGGTAAGAGCGGAGGGCCGACAGAAATAACAAGCCGGCAGAAAGGGAAAAGGCACGAGACAAAAACGAATCAGACTAACACGGACAGGATAGATAGGACTACGACGTTTGATTATGCCCGATGGCACAGATTTCGTCAGACCAATTTCAACGACATGTTGGAGTTCTGGGACTGATTACTCTCCCCCCACTCTGAAAAACAAAAGCAATTACAGGCCTGCATAGACAACCCCCCATGCAAGAAATCTGTGCTCGTGGATACCCCGCCCCCATTACCCAGGCATAAATACCTACCCCCACTGTAATGAGGTCTTCGTAGTAAAAGGATTCAAGGAAGCCAAGTCTCTGTTATATAATTTAAGATTTAATTACAATAAAGATAACACACGACCAATGATAAATAGAAAAAAAACTAGTAAAACATTCTTTAAAGTAAAACTGTACTAATAGGAACAATACAGAACATATTACGTCCACTCCGGAAGTTCCCAAAATGCAACAGGTCATCGGTCACGCCCATCCGGAAGGTGAAACACTCAGCACGTGTGGGGCGGGGTCCTGCCGACCGCCATAGACCAAAGAGGTCGCCGGCGAGAATATACAGGAGGCTCCACGGGCCCGGCACGTCCCATCCTCTTCTCCCATATGGTCTAGCGGTTGAGATTCCTGGTTTTCTCCGCTGCGGCCCGGGCCACGAGTAGGAAGGGGGCGGATGCTATGACCCCCTCCCTCGTATCTTCTGGTCCGGCCATCGCAAATTCCTCCGCTGAACTGGTGCAGGGTGGGCTGGGAGGAAGAGGCGACGCGGACGAGCCTCTTCCACCTCCACAGGTAGGAGGTTTCCCAGCCCCGGCCCGGCGCCGAAGTCCTCCAGCCGGGCAAACGGATATACCTGCGCAGCACAGAACATACAATGTCCGACGGACCTATTTGCGCAGCACAGAACATACAATGTCCGACGGACCTATTTCCGCAGCACAGAACATGCAATGTCCGACGGGCATACTTGCGCAGCACCGGACATGCAATGGTCCTCCAGAGTACTCGCCGAGTCAGGGGTGTAGGGTGGTCATCATGTGCACCCCTGATTCGAAGGAACGGCGTGGGATACACTGGGAAAGGGAGGCGGCGCGAATGAGCCTCCCTCACCTCCCCAGGTAGAAGCGCCACAGCTGCATCCTAGCGCCCCGAGCCAATGTCCTGCTCCAACGACACGGTGTTCCATTTTTTTTTTCCTCGCCCCAGAAAAGTCTCTTCCACTCTTGAAGACACGACGAAGGGCAGCTGCTGCAGGGTCTCAAAACGGCGTCTGGGCCCCCTGGAAAGCGGGTCTAGGCCGCTGGAGTAACTTTGTCCGGTATTGCAACTCGGGCGCATGCCCGCCTGGGCACGAGCCCCCACCTCCGACAACATCCCCACAGCTTTGAAGATTCTACCAGAGTCCCAGAAGCCCTCGGCATCCACAGGCTTCCGGTGGGGAACAACTGCCTTGATCACTAATGAAATGACCGCGACATAGCCACAAGATGGTGGTGCTCTTGTGTCAGCACCAGCTTCAGTTTGAATCATCCAAAAATATTGTGGGCTAACGGATTCGAGTAAGTTCCGGCTGAACCTCAACGTGACCCGGTAAGGAAGATTCTACCTCCCTCCCCTTTTGACTGACGGTCCACATTACCAGCCCCTCTGTTAGCACAGGTTTTTGAACTGCCGAAAGGGATTCTGGTGCAACCAACCCGACATCGCCCAAAATGGCGCCGGTATCAATAGGAACTTACAAACACCTCGTGGTGTTCCTTGGCTAACAAGACTTGATGTTCTGAGATATGTATGTGAACCTTTGTACACTTGACGAAAAAGGGAGGAGGGTTCACTTGGCGAACATTTGAAAGGAACCCGTTAAAATGTTGATTTCAATGTACGATTTATTATGATATTTATTGTAGCCGATACATAACGTAGCTTATGACACACGCCCACGGTATACATCTAGGAAATGTGATTACAATTAGTCTGACTGTGTTTCAATTTATGAAATAAATACCCTCTGATCCCTCAATTATTGATAGACGTTTTTAGTTCCTTGCAAATAACTAAGTAGACGTTTTTTCAATGTTTTTAAAATGCTGCAAAATAGCCCCCTACTGTATGTGCTTCAGCCATCGCCGTGTCCGGCCAAATACGATTGCACTCACATATTTACTTACTGAACGATTATGCAAATAAAGGTTTTCCAAGCTATGAACAGGTATCGCATACTTTTGTGAATGTGGGAATTGGCGGGAGGGCTATTTTGTGCGCAACCGTTTTGCTCTCTTTTTAAGGTTATTAGAAAATGGCTGTTCGGCCCCGGATTGATGATCGAATCTAAGGTATGATACGCTGCCTCCAAATATGCGACTAAGCTCAGGAACTAACGCATGAAGAAGGACCTCGACTTCTGAGAATGGGTAAAAGCGAAGCGGTATGAATGTTAGAATGTTATAAAGGTATGATGCTCGAAGGTACTAAGGGACAGGGTTGGCCGAAGAACTGATATGCCTTAGAACATCACAGCGTTGGGAGTGATTTAAGGATCCCGATAGCTGGATACATCTACAAACCAGATACCTCGCGCTAGGCGCCTCTGATTTCTTTTTAGCGTTTTCCCTACACACGATCTATAATGCCACCCTCGGACACCCCCTCCCCCACGAACAACCTATCACACTGCCCGCCCCCCTTGACTTCGGAAACCATGGCCTTGGGGATTATATCCCGAGGAGATAAGACGAGTATGTGGTAAGTAAAGAACTTTCGTACCCCTACCTTTGATATGCTCGAATGTTGTTCCCCCTCCCTTTCTTCCTTTTTCTCCCTCTACAGGTTACATTGGAATCACGACTAGGGTATAGTAAAGATCTGGAGCCACGCCATGTCCGATACACGAAGCGGACCTACGCTGCAAGATGGCACCTAAGAACACCCAACTCAATGCATGTCCTTATGTACCCGGCCTAATGCTCTACCGTCCCAAACTGCATGCTTTCTACATTCTAACACAGACCCGAAATGTCTCATGTTGGGTAATGCACTGAATAGCCTAAATAGTACACGGCCACTCTCCGTGTCACACGTGTACTATTTAGCCTATTATTGATCTCTCTCTCTCTCTCTCTCTCTCTCTCCTCCACACTTTCACTCTTCCTAGCGACTGGCACCTAATTGGCGAACCACTACCCCTGGTGCACCACCTGATTGGCTCCAAATACCACAAGTATTTGCACAAATTTGTCTTAAAAAATATACATTACATCGATACCACGTTACTACCTCTCCTTTTCTGCTACATACTGATGAAACCTAGATTGGCCGATAAGAAAGGGACAGGTAAGACGACTAAGGTTCCCTAATCTGACCCATTTTGAGGGAACTGCTTGTCAGTGGCATCCATGATAAAAATGTTTCTGGTAAACGCGACCTTCCCCGTCCCGAAGTTATCTCAATACCCAAACAGAAAAAGTGATCGAGACATCCCCGTTTTCCCAGAATGCCCCCCAGTTTTGTATCAGCTGCCCTGGACGAAAGTTTGAAAAATGTCCCTTGCCCCAGTTCGTTATATTCCTAGTTGTTTTCCGTTAGACCTCGCTCACCCCAAGGATGAGTTGAATAGTCATCGCAAGCCCCGAGTTTTTTTTTAAATAAAGTAGCCAGGTTGTAAGAAACTATGTAGAATTTAGAATAATGTTTGTGAAGTTAGAATTAAGTCAAAAAAATGAAAGAACTTGTTGCAAGAAAACCCTGCTGTAAGTAAACTGTTTAGTCGAAAGATAGGATGCATTGATATAATGAAAAATCGTTTAGCCTATGTTCATTCCTCAGAAAGATACCTATCAGACCATGGTGAATAGCACGTTGCACTTTTTCGTAAAATACAAAGCCCTGAAGGACGGCATAAGCTCCATAGGACTCGTACTAGGAAAGTGGGTCTCTGCCAGAAGAATTGACGTGACTGTGATAAAATGCAATAAATAAGTATCAGACTTCGTTCCACGACAATGAATGTAGTACCAACAGAACGCCAAAGACATAGTCACGAAGGAAAGCTGTAGGGAACCCAGCAAACCTATCACCGATTATTTATACGTTGGCTGCAATACCTCAATGTAACGGATGCTTACCCAGTTGCTTAGTGTTGGGAGAGAAATAGATTTATGTGATTACCTTCCTCTGCAAAATCTCTAAAGACTGTCTTCTCAAACTCATTTAAGGGTACCACTCTCGGAGGAGAAAGAGACCGGATGTGGGAGCACGCGGCCTGACTGCAGATCGTGGAACATCAGCGACACTGGCCAAGGCGAGACCGCAACAGTAAGGAGTCGCAGAACGAGGCACTGTTTCTGACAGACTGAAAGGAAAGGACTGACCTGAGGCCCCTGCTTTATGATCGACATGTGCCGAAAAGTACCCGCTCTCTGAACCTGGTTATGGACCCGCCTGTCTAAATTTTCCGTCCCCCTGGTCTGTTCCCGATCTGGCCCTGCTCCATCCCCTCCTCCTCCGACCTACCAGAAGGACTACTTGCACACCCCCCTCCCTCCACCTGAACTTTCAACATCCTCTAAATCCTACTGTGCCATCTAGAGAAGGGTATTTCCTGCGCCAAAAGGGAGGGAGCTCCGACTAAGTAGACTACGAACTGTGTTAAATCTCAGAACGATGACCTAAACACCACCGAGGGTCACCCCAAAGAGAAGCTAAACGAAGTCTGTGGTTCTGCCCGCTACCGAGCACCTTGAAGATGATGGAAGCAACAGGAAATACCCACTACAGAGACCCAAGGACAGACAGACTCCACAGCTCAAAGACAATTGCACTCTTCATCACAATCCTTTTTCTGTCTCCTCCTAATGACCATGCTCTGGGTTATGGAAGAAAATGCACCTGCTCCAAAACCGTAATGTACTTCTCCCACGAGGTCTGGCGAAACAAAACAAAGACACACTCTTGCCCGCAGACCTCCAACGGCCCAACCCACATGGACATTCCTACCAAAGAACGAATTGTAATGCAGGTGCTCAACAGTGCCAACAGAAGATGACAAAGAATGCTGAGAACTCACTAATGATGGTCCACGACCACAAGACACTGGAAACCCCGATTATTGTTTTTACTACGTCTCATTTCTCTCCCAACCGCCATTGAATTGACTATGCTCCAACCGAGTACAAAAAGAACTTACTTTCGTGGTAACCTATCAGCTCCTATTCCGAATGACTATAAGCATCTAAGATCTGTACCCAACGCTCTCACTACATAATTTTTGTCTGATATTGCATTACTATGACTTTCCTGCAACGAGCTTAACGATGAGCCCGCCCACTAAGATGAAAAGATTTTAAAAATGTGATGTTTATGTACAGTTCCTTCACCTGGGTTATCACTTCCTTACTTTTGACCACCACAGTAGACATAGATAGGAAATAGGCCAGCAAGATGTCTTAGAAATGTTAAAGGGAGGACTGTGGAAAATTAATACGGTTTGGTGAACATTATCTGCGCCATCTTGCCCTTTTCTCCGATGCCACACTTTTTATCGTACACCCCCGCCATTTCAGCTGCCTTGATCAGAACCATCCTCTGCACACCCCTGACCCCCAGCACGGCTCTTCACCCTCACAAACACCCTCACGCACTGATCACTCCCGCTCCCACATGCCTTGCGCGTAAGCGGCAGCCATTTTAAGCACCATGGCCTCCCTGCCCTCGCTGATAGCCAGCGCGTCTCTCTCTCTCCTAACCTCGCAGGCATCCCCCGCACGGTGACAACCCCCTCCCGCTCTCACATGCTTTGGGTCATAAACCCCTCTTCAGCGCAGCTCTGCCTCGGAATCCCATCCTGTTCCCAGCGCGACACCTCCCTTCATCCCTTTCATGGTCCCAAGTCCTTTGATACAAACCCCCCTTTTCCTGTATGCCCATTTGTCTCCCTTGTTCCCAGGCCGCCACCTGGCCCTGTGGATACTGTTTATCCCACCCCCGTACAGTAGGAAACTTCCCCCTATCAAAGGACCCTCGAGTCGATCGAACACCCTTCACCCCATGAGATCCGATCAACTCCACACATTCCGTGAATCGGCGGAATGTCCAGCTGCGCGATAATCATCACCTGTTGTGACCGGGGTGGGGATTTCAACTGTAAACGTGTGGGAACGGGCTTGAAGCGGGGATTCCTAGGATACCTTTCCGTACATCAAAGTACTGACAAGTATATGTTTCATGTAATAAAGCAATAAACCTGCGTATAAGAGGCCAGGCCTCAGAGATGCGGTTAGAGCACCTCGTGACGATACTTGCTGTCCGAATTGATGTGTTCTCCTCCGGAGAGAATAAACCCTTGTTTCCTGCCTTTCAGTCTCCAGCGCCTGCTTCTTCATTGATTAATATTCTGTGGGTAATAGAGGCGACACCGCCGGGCAACACAAAAGGGTCTTTGGTCACTGGTTGTCTAGCCACCCTTTTACACTCCCTGCCCAGGGCCACCAAGAGCCTAGAGCCGCCCCGCCGCAAAGATGAACACTGCCTGTAGTCTAGAACAGGGCCTGGCGTGGGGACCGTCAGTGAGAGGAGGTGGTGTCTGTAGGTGATCTCAGACCAGTGTGGGACCGAAGGCAAGGCACCAGAGTCTCTAGTAGTAGCTCTAGCCCCCGAACAGCCCCTGAGAGTTTGTTGCAGAGAAGCGGGAGCATTCAAAGACATAGTGAGCGGCTGGTGCTCGAACCAAAGAAGTAAGAGAAGCAAGGAGAGGGCACAAATACACTTTCCGAGACTTTGTTGAAGTCTGGTGTTTCACCCTGTACCCCCTGCGCCACCTACAAAGTAAAGACTCACTGGGCAATGGAAGGAAGTGCTGCGGCATGGTGGAAAGTTTTCTTGCAGTGTGGTCATTGACGGCTTTCCGCATTGGTGCCTTGCCCAAGAGGTAGGGGAGAGCGTGGTCGGTGGAACTCGGGGAATGAGTCCTGTGCGAGCCATCAAGGTGTCGAGTTGTGCCCAGGGGCCCAGCCAGTATGTTATAAGGACCGCACGCAGCCCCTGCAGAAAAGGTGACTGCCGCTAAAAATAAGAAAAAAAAAAAAAAGGAGCAGACACTCACCAGGAGCGCTACCAGCAGCCCAGGGAGTCTTGAGGAGGTGAAGTCTTTCTGCTGCACCAGCGCGGTGCGAGGCACCGTGCAGCTACAAGAGGAGAGTGGAGACTAGGCCTGGGTTGTAAATTCCATTCCGCTCGCAGAATTTGGGTAATTTCGCGTTACACAGAGCACTCGGAAGTGCCAAAAATTCTGCGATTTGCGGCTTTGCAGAATTTTTGGCTTGTTCACGCTTTCAAAATGCGCGTTTGTGAGATATTTCCCCCGAGCACGCAAACGGCGTTCACGAACAGGAAAAAAGCATCACAAACAGGCAGGAACAGTAATTCTGCGTGTTTGCGAAACTTTTGCGTACTCGCAGAGATTTTTTACTGTTTTGCGGAGCTTTGCGTAGCGCGACTAAGCAAATTCCGCCCACCCCAAGTTGAGACAGCGCAAGGCTTCGGAATCAGGAAACCAGTCTGGGCTCCTGATTGAAATAAGGAGGCACTGCCATCTAGTGGCCATCTAGCGCCACTGCACCAGCATAAAGGAAAGAAGTGGCAACAGTGGGACTAGGTGGTAGCAGGATGTGAATGGGCAGCCCTAACTGCAGTGTTTTCCCCTCTTCATAGGCAACTCTCACAGGGCACAGTGGAAAAGGAAACGCACAGCAGCACAAGGACAGTTACTGCATCTCAACGTGGTTGGGGTAAAAGTGTACCTGCCTAAACTGAACTAGCAGACCCCCAAGACTGTCATGTGAGGGGTGCATAAAAGTCTACATACTCAGTGAGTAAGCGCTAAAGGAACTTTATGCCTAAGGCTGCCAGGGGCTGTGAAGGAGATTTGCAGTGATGCCCAGTGGCCAATAGTGGTCACTGCAGCAGCAAGGACGTGGGAAGATTCACCACCAGGACACAAGGCAGCAAGTCCCTGAAGCACTGAGGAAAGTGCAAGGCATGCGCGCCCAGTGGCTAAAGGACACCACGGCAAAGAGGAAGGAGTATGCAAGTTGCCCAACGTAGGAGTGCCATCCTTTGAAGAAAGGAGAGCGCCAGGAGGTAAGTGCGCAGAGGATCATACCGGAGGCAATGACTGTAAGGGCAGAAGGCCGTCAGGGAGAAGGAGACCCACAAGAGCGAGAATAGAGGTCGGCCAAGAGGACCGGCCAGAGGTCGGCCAAGAGGACCGGCCAGAGGTCGGCCAAGAGGACCGGCCAGAGGTCGGCCAAGAGGACCGGCCAGAGGTCGGCCAAGAGGACCGGCCAAGAGGACCGGCCAAGAGGACCGGCCAAGAGGACCGGCCAAGAGGACCGGCCAAGAGGACCGGCCAAGAGGACCGGCCAAGAGGACCTGCCAGAGGTCAGCCAGGATGACCTGCCAGAGGTCGGCCAGGATGACCTGCCAGAGGTCGGAGAGGATGACCTGCCAGAGGTCGGAGAAGATGACCTGCCAGAGGTCGGAGAAGATGACCTGCCAGAGGGTCACAGAGAAGATGACCTGCCAGAGGGTCACAGAGAAGATGACCTGCCAGAGGGTCACAGAGAAGAGGACCTGCCAGAGGGTCACAGAGAAGAGGACCTGCCAGAGGGTCACAGAGAAGGTGACCTGCCAGAGGGTCACAGAGAAGAGGACCTGCCAGAGGGTCACAGAGAAGATGACCTGCCAGAGGGTCACAGAGAAGATGACCTGCCAGAGGGTCACAGAGAAGATGACCTGCCAGAGGGTCACAGAGAAGATGACCTGGCAAAAGGTACAGAGAAGAGGACCTGGCAGAAGGTCACAGAGAAGAGGACCTGGCAGAAGGTCACAGAGAAGAGGACCCGGCAGAAGGTCACAGAGAAGATGGCCTGTCAGAAGGTCACATAGACGATGGCCGAGAGGTCTGACAAGAGTGACCAGAAGTCAAGATAGAAAAGTATGAGAAGTAGTGAAAGTCAGAAGATTGCGATGACAGGTCTGGTCACTGAAAGAAGAGTATGCGTTGTCCTAGGGGTAGGACAGGGCCAGGGAGACCAATGTGAAGTGCACATCAAGCAGAAAGGCCTGGTCAGAGAAGAAGTGCAAGACCTGACGGGAGACCACGTCACAAAGTGAAAGAACCAGAAGGAGGAAATTGTGTGGCATGACTCCACTGTGAAGAAATTTCAAGAAGAAGAGAGGAGTGTGTGATCTGACAATTCGCACACCAGAAGGTAAAGGTGACGAGTGCAAGAACATCTGGCATGAAGCACTGTACCTGGAGAACATAAGTGGCACCTGGAAAACCTAGCTATCCATAAGTCTTCATAACGCTAAGCAGACCTGGTGACGGCAGAGGAGAGCCAGTTGGACCATTTGTGACACCCACCTTTGGGGTCGAATGGGAGACTGAATGGCAAGAGTGCTCGGATGTCCTGAAGAAGAGGATCTGAACACCCACACCAGACCATGGAGATCCAAGGGGCAAAGCCTCAGGTACGCCGGGGAGAGAGGGTCCCCCCACGAGAGAGAGGAGTCTACAGCCGCTCTTCAGCAGGACCCAGGAAGACGAAGATCTGGATTTAAGTGGCAGGTGGAATCCTATTCGGAAACAACTACTCTTCAGGTGGAGCTAAGAACTTGAAGGTGGGACTCATTGCGCTTCCTCCACGTACTTAGAGGGTGGCATTGGACTGACACGGCAAAGTACACCCAGTCCAGTGCCTGATAAAGAGGGCCTCCCGGACATCCTGTGAGAGGGGAACACCCGCAAGAGGGGCATCCTAGTGAGAGGGATGTTTGCAATTACTCCGCCATTCTGTAGAGAAGCAATGCTGTATTTGTGAGGATGCCACAACAACCAGGACAGATGGGTGATTCACCTTCACTCCACTTGCACCGTCACAGAGAATAGTACAGAAAGAGAGACTTTGGTGTCTACTTCCACATCTTTGAGCACAAGTAGGACCGGACCCGCAGGGCAAAGCTGAACTGTACCAAGCAGAACTGGTGATCCTAGCTGCAGTCGTACCATCGTTTTGTTTCTGCAAGCAGCTGAACAGACTCAGTGAAAGTTTATATTTATTGTTTTATTCTCTCCCACCAGTTGGACCTTGTTATTCCATTTTTGAATAAAGTTTTGGAGGGATGTAGTGACCTGCTGGTCACTGTTCTAGTTGTTATCCCGAGGGCTGGCTTACACACCCCACTTTGGATCCTACAAGGTCAGCACATGCCTCACCACGTTTAGCGAACAGTTGATGGTTTCTCTAGTTTGGATGGGAGCTAGTTCAAATGTACCTGCCTTGGGTGGTGGGAGTTGGGGGGTTCAAGGGGTAGATGGGGTTCTTATCGGGGTCAGGCATGCCGCACGGGGGCGGGGGTCAGAATGGGAAGACACTGAAGAAAGTGCTATGGGATCCACCGTAGGTATTGAATGTATGACCTGGAATGTCAGGGGAATGCATACTATGTCGCGTCGCCATAAGATACATGCTTACCTTGTGCGGAACGGGGCGCAGATTGCACTACTCCCGGAGAAGCACCTCACGAAACAAGAGGGGAGGCTCTACAGTACAGATGGCAGGTGGTCTGCACAGCTTATTCGGCCTTTGCCAAGGGCACTTTAATTTGGGTTCGTGCGGGGGTCCCATTCCAGAGTGCTAGACAACTGATTGACCCAGACGGGAGGTACATGATGGTTGCGGGGCGCCTTGACGGCAGGGACATTGTGTTGGGCAGCCTATAAGCAGCCTAACATAGATCAGGCTGCATTTTTTGCGTGTCTCGGGGAAACCGGCGACCCTGCTAACAGGGTCGGTATTACTGGGGGGGATTTCAATTGTACTGCGGATGCTGACCTGGACCGCTCACATCCCCCTCTAGCAGATGCCCCAGCGACCCGGCTAGTAGTGGTGAGACGAGCATGGCAGCACCAGTGGGGACTGACGGACACTTGGAGGGCATCACACCCAGGGGATAGGGACTACTCCTATTTCTCTTCTTAGCATGGCTTACATGTTCGCCTTGATTCCATACTTTGTTCGCCTGACGTCCACAGAGGGATCGCCCACAGTGAATACTTAGCTAGAACAATATCAGACCACAACCCACTGTTGATATCACTGAATTGGTTGCTGGGTCGCCCCACTATTCCAACTTGGCGGCTGCGGCTGGAAACATTGGAGGATCCAGTTTTCCAGAACACAATAGGCGCAGCGATCGAGGACTATTTTGTGGTCAACGATGGGTCAGCGACGAGCCCACTAACAGAATGGGATGTGTTAAAGGCGGTGATCAGAGGACGCTGCATTGGGGAAGTGGTGGGAGTGCAGAGGGTACTGTTACGGGAGGTCCAAGGGGCAGAGCATAACCGTAGGGATGTGGAGAAAGACCGGAACAACCTGACAAGCAGGAGGATCTCATTGAAGCTCACGAGGCTCTAGCGGTACACATAGAACAATTGAGATTCTTTGACTATAAGGCTAATACTGTCTCGGGCACATGCCAACTGAGACAAGTCTGGAGCACTACTGGCATGGCTGGCCAACCCAGCAATGAGGGGGGGGGGCGTCGATAATGGAGTTGAGGGACCCCGGTGGTGACGCAGTATATACTCAGTGTGCTATTAATGAGCAGTTCCTGCGGTACTACGCGGGGCCATACCAGAGTAAACTTGCCCCAGGACTCCCAGGTGACTGGGATTTCCTGATTGCTCTGGAACTCCCCAGGGTTGAGGAGGAAGAGGCGGAGGAACTAGGCAGGGATATAGAGGTGGGAGAGGTTCATAGCACCATCAAGCACATGGCTAGGAACAAGGCGCCGGGGACCGATGGGCTTCCTGTGGAATTCTACTCTGCATACATCGATGCACTGGCCCCGTACTTGGTAGCCCTGTACAATAGAGCGAGACAGAAAGGCGTCTCCCGGCCTCTACATGAGAGGCAATAATTGTCCCCCTTCTGAAGCCGGGTAAACCGGCCTGGGATCGGACTTCTTACAGGCCACTGGCCATGCTCAACTTGGATTACAAGATACTGAGCCGTGTGTTGGCTAGTAGATTGCTGACCTATATGCCGACCTTAAAACATGTAGAACAGGCCGGATTTATCCAGTCTCGGAACACAGCAATGAATGTTCGGAAACTCCTATGCATTTTAGGGGCAGATACTTATTGCAAGGAAGAGGCCTGTATTTTCACGGTCGACATAGAAAAGGCTTTTGACAGCCTGGAAGGGCTGTATCTTTTTAATGCCTTGAGGGCGTTCAGTTTGGGGGACCGATTTGTGGAGTGGACGGCCATATTGTGCAATAATTTCACCGCCAGGGTCACTGACATCTGCTAACTGTTCAGTGGGAAGGGGCATGAGACAGGGTGCCCGCTGCCCCCCTGTTATTTACCTTGGCAATGGAACAAATGGCTGTCCATGCCAGGACGTGTAGACATTATCAGGGGCTGCTAGTAGACCACCCTGTTGCAACATATAGTGCTTTATGCAGATCTGCTTTTGTTCTTAGCCAAATCGGGTGAAGCGCTTCGGGCACTAAAGATTTGTTAAACACGCTGGGGAGGATTGCGGGGCTCCGGGTCAATTGGATCAAGTCGTGTCTGTTCCCTGCCAGTCCTGGAAGAGCTGAAATGCATACTGTGG
Organism: Lissotriton vulgaris; assembly: GCF_964263255.1. Classification (NCBI taxonomy): domain Eukaryota; kingdom Metazoa; phylum Chordata; class Amphibia; order Caudata; family Salamandridae; genus Lissotriton; species Lissotriton vulgaris. The sequence continues at coordinate 370,020,603 of NC_141685.1, forward strand.
AGGGGCTTTCATGGGAGTTCAATTGCTTGCCATACCTGGGAACTCTGATCTATCATGACCCCGCGGATCTCCTGGAGGGTAATTTAGGGAGCGCGGTGCGCAGCGTTAAGAGCTGCTTTGAATTCTGGGGGGCACACCCGCTGTCTGTGGCAGGTAGGGTCGCACTTGTGAAGATGGTCACCTAACCCAGGCTTCTTTATCTCTTTGGGAAGCGCCCCATCTGGATCCCGAGTAAGATCTTTGGCCAACTCACCTCCTAGCTCACTGGGTTTCTATGGGGCAGCAGGAGGCACAGAGTAGCTTTTGTCACTATGTAGCGGCCCAAGGCAGAAGGGGTTTTTGCTCTGCTGGACCTGGAGGCCTACTATCACGCAGCGCAGTGGTTCACAAAATGGGCGGCACGACAAATCTGGGTTACATAGGATTTGGGTGGGCAGGACCCCAGTCTGACCCAGCTCTCTCGGGTGCTGCTGCGGATGCCAGTGAGTGATAGAACGATTTCCCCTGACTTACGAACTGTGAGACAATGTTGGAATCTCCTGGCTCGGAGGGATCTGGTACGGATCCCGTACGCACCAGAGATTCCGCTGCAGATATGTGAGGCACTACCTCATGGAGGTGACTGGAGCATACTGCGCCAATGGGAAGATGCAGGGGTCATCACTATAGGAGACTTGTTTAAAGAGGGTAACCTCCTCCCCTTCGGTTACCTGTCGGAGCACCACGATTTCCAACGAGGGGACTTTCTCTTCCATGCAGCACTGACGGCAGCCATTACAAAGCACTGGTGGGAGGGGTTGGTGGAACCTAAGACGTTCCCGGCCTGTCAGTAGGTGGTGATGGCAGCGGGGACTATCAAGGCAGTTACATGTCTCTATAGGCGGATCATACATGACTTGCGACAGCCATTGGTAGACTTGCACTGTAAATGGGAAGCAGACTTGGGGGAAGCCATGGGGAGAGATACTAGAACGGGTCTGGAAGGGCACCAGGAACGCGCACTTTCAGTTAATTCACTTCTATGTACTACACGGGCCTACCTTATACCTGGGAAAATCAACGAGTACTTTGGGGTATCGTCTACCTGTCCAAGATGTAACCTGGAGGGGGCAGGGCTCTTACATTTGTTTTGGGAGTGACCATGCGTGGGAGAATACTGGAGAGGGGTGACGACTGGACTGGCCACAGTGACTGAGAGAGAATTAGCATTGACGCCTGGTTGTTGTATGTTGCATTGGTTCCCACAGACTGCTAAGACAAAAGTTACTAGTAAATTTATCGACTTGGGGTTAGTATTGGCTAAGAGGGTGCTTACTACCCATTGGAAGTCAAAGAATACTCCCAACCTTCTGAGATGGAATAGGGAATTAGCGAAATGGGTGGAGAGTTAAAGCACCTGCAGGCTACGAATGGCTACGCACACAGGGAATGAAAGGTCAATGGAAATGACACATGCCTGGTTGGCATTGGTGGACCTGGTGGAGCTCCACGTGATTCACAGCATCACTGCTTCCAACAAACATTAGCGATTAGCATACTCGCATCGCCATACCGAACAAAGCAGAGTGATAGATTAAAGCATTCATAGCACGCAAACCTCCACCACGCCCAGAAACGAGCCTACTTGCATCGTCATAACTAACGAACTTCGGGGATTGGTGAAAGTAATCCTAACACGCCCATCAGCACTCACGACCACGCCCACGCCGGAAACGAGCTGCTTCCCGTGGCTTGGATTTAATCTCCTTCATCGGCCCCGCAGTCTATCGTCGGGGTCCAGTACGAGGGAGTCGCAGGTTCCAAGAGGGTGCCTGGCGTCGAGGGCGTGAGTGGGCTGACAATTCCAGCGGCGCTGTTGAGATAAGTAACCCTTGGGCAAATACCTGATAATTTGTTTCTTTCCTGCATTTAGGGTGTGCCAATTACGCCTCCACCCCCCTCCCGTCACCCATGGTGCAGATCGCAATCATTTTACAAGTGAGACAATTTTAAATTAACTGAAATTTACGATCGGATCCGTGACCTTTGGTCCATTGATCTGAAACCGGAGCAGTCGCTCCCCTGATTTTAACCTTTCTAGCTACTTGGCTCGATCTAGTTTCACTAGTAGCTCACAACACCCCCTAATTCTAGTAGTAGTTTCCAGAGGGTACAGAGGCCATAATGTATAGTTGCCATCCACTGTCCTACCACACTTTTGGAGCACCACATTTATATGTTTGTGAACAAGACCAGCGACTTAACTTTTTGTTTTGTCCTTTATGTATGTCTGTGTCTTTTTTTTTTTCGAGGTGCAGTAACCTGTTTTTGGTAAGCCTCCTAAACCAGGAGTAACAGAGACTGGGCATTTGCTCTCTCTTTGCACTTTCACACCCTTTTTTTCACTTTCACGCCCCTAGGTAAAGGTGAGCCTTAGAGTGCTCATACCGCCAGGGTTTAGCACAATTAAAAGTCCTGATGAATGCCTGGTAAACTAACACCGTTTCAGAGGCAGAAACATGTTGACTGATCTGATTAGTAAATGGAATTAACCATAAAATCAATCTTGGATTTAATTCCTGACACAAACTAATTTTTAACTGTGTCCTAGTGATCTATAAATAAAGTTTTTTGATACACTTGAGACACTTTTATCTTTATCCTCACTGAAAGCCTTTACACAATTAACCTGCTCCGCAGTAATTCTGGCGTCGCAGCACACTAAAGAGGCACTCGGCCTCTTTAGTGGGGCCCAATGATGAAGCATGTCACCGACCAGGTCAATGAGTGAGGGCTTTTTAAACTAACCTAAGTCAGGTCAGTTTCAACTAATTGCTCCTTTTTGTGGTTTACTCTTATTCCACTGACCCTCTTCTTTTGTTTGAGTACCTTGACCAGGGATTAAGAGTGCATCTGAAATCTCCCTCTCTCTCTCTTTTTGTTGTTACGGACCTGGTGGAGCACCCGCTTGAGGATGCAGAAGACGCGGTGGGGGAAGAGGGGCGTAGCACTGGGTGACTAAGTCCAGCGATTCCCTGTATACTTGGACATAGTATGGGGCCTGGAGGGCGCAGCTGCGGGCTACCTTTCACTCTCTCCATGATATTGACCCCTGAGGTCTGGGATGTGAGGGACATGGAACATGGTGGATGCACTAAGTGGCCACAAACTGATATTTTCTTCAGGGAGCAGCATGCCTGAGGGGGTTTGAGGGTGGTGGTCGTTTCCTGGGGAGTTTGGGAAGAGGGGAAGGGGGGAAACGGGGCGGTGGGTGGTGTAATAATGTGTCTTTAGAATTCAATTTCATTTGTATTGAATCCTCTTTACAGGTGGCATTCGCACGAGGAATGCCACTGGGATGTTCATTATGGGAGGCGCTCTGGGACAATCATACGCAACTAGACCCAGGGAGTTAAGGCGGTCCAGCGAGCAGACATACCTGTTGCCTAGCCGATGGGAGGTTCGACGCTGAGAAGGGATGGAGGACATTACCAAATGAATGGGAGGGGGACACCTGTACTGGACTTTAATTGCTAGATCATTTGTTATACCCTTTTGGCTGTTCTTCCTATGATATCACATTGAAAAATCAATAAAACTGTTAAAAAAAAATCATACATATAACTTAGGTGAAATCAAAAGTTTTTGGCTGAGGCCAGATCTAAAAATGGTGGCAAAACAGTTGCCCTAAAAATGCCATTTGTAAAGCGCACAGCTACCTCCAACAGAGGTGTCCCGGCGCTGTCCGTATACCGCTTAGGAACCCTTCCTGGTTTTTCCCTGTGGAATGTCCACTCCTGAGCACCCCCAAGGTGAAGCCAGACATCCCAGCGATGTTGGGGCCGTTGTGGAGATTAAGCAAGCTATTGCCCAGAGTTGCAGAGTGGGACCCATGATTAGAATAGGCACAGAGGCGAGAATTATCAGGTCCGAGGAAATTGAGCCCAAGACCCGCCGAGGCGGGTATTGTACCCTGGTCCCGGACCAGACCTCTGCATCAGGGTCTGCCGCTCTAACCATTTGAGCCACACTTCTACATATATTCTACATATATTACAGGCAGTTAACATATGGGATTAGGGATATACCCAGCATGCAATCCAATAAAGAAAGATTCTTCATGTTGCCCCTTCCAAGTGGATCGCCAGTCAGGTATTAGGACTAAGAATCATCAAATACACAGCCTAAACTTGGCATTAGTTATCCCTCAAAGATCAGAATAAGCTACATTGTGGAAATGCCCTAATTCACATCAGCTGGCCAGTTTCTCAAAATCCAAGCATTTCACCTTGCAATACATCCTTTTAATCCTGGATAATTCAGATCAATGCCTGCAAACATACTTATATTAGTCAATAAAAATCTGTCTTTTTTATTAAAATGCACATTTTTTATTTTTATCAAATTCATATTTGGTCAACAAATAACAGCTGATCCTTTCACTAAGCCTGCACATGTGGTACCATGACTGGCTCTAAAGCTCATGACCGTTTATCAGTATTGTCAAATGGCAGGATATCCCATCATATGGCGATTTACCCCGCCAGGGGTGTCCACAATTATGTCAAGGAATATTGCAATCTGTCGAGGAAGGGCTACTCTTATTCCAGGCTAGCCAGAGGTCTCCCGAAATGCTTATGATATATATGTAAAGGATGGGGCCACTTAAAAGCCAGACATAGCCAACATTTTGCCATAAATGCCCCCCATATCAAGGATGGCACTTATTGTCATGGAAACCAGTATGCTGCCATGACTGTCCACAATATGTCGGAGGATGTGCCACTACTATGTCAGGGACAGCAAGATACCTGTCAAGAATGCCCCAAATATGCAAGGAGTCCAGAATGCAGCAAAGAGTAAACACAAGAAGTCAAGGATGGGACACTATTATGCCAAGTGATCAACGTCTGCAGATTGGACATTTAGTTTCTGTACTGCTGGGTGATTGTTGACTGCTGAGTTTCGCACTTACCCACAGTATCTCTCTGAGAAGGCTGCAATCGCTTACCTTTGCTGCTAGTGAGAGTTTAGCACTGGTGTGGTTGTACATAGTCACTTTCCACAGACATAATAGGGCAGCCCTAGGGACATCAGAAGAAAACTAGCCCATCCCCAGCGGCTGAGGCCCAGTAGCCCCTGCTTGCCCCGTGAAGCCCTAGAAGGTGTAGCGACCTGTGCTGTGCTGCAGCTGTTCTTTGACTTCCTGAAGCTTGCACAGATGCTACTATGCCACACATGTGATCTTAGGCAAGGATCTTGCACAACAGCTATCGATGCTGCGCCTGTTCACTTTGCGATCGAGAGACTTGCACTGATGATGCTTGTGCTGTACTTGTCCTGTATGAAAGAAGCCTGCACTCCTTTTGCACATCCTGTACCTTTTCTGTAGCCGAAGGTAGCTTGCACTGGTGCGGTTCTTGTTGCACCTGCTGTGTGTGATGAAGGCTTGCTTTGCTGCTGTTGTTGTTTAATACATGCCACGTGGTTTGTATGTCTGCTACGGTCTCCATTGTATCTGCTTTGAGAACTATACTCCCTCTGACTTGGCTGCTGCGTCCCCTGTGAGGGTTTTTAGTATTAATCAGTCAATCAAATCAATCAATCAGCATTTGTTGAGCGCACTACTCACCTGTGAGGGTCTCAAGGCGCTGAGGGGGCCGGGGGGTAGGCGGGGGTGCAGCTACTGGTCGAACAGCCAGGTCTTGAGGAGTCTCCTGAAAGTCAGCAGGTCCTGGGTCTAACGCTGGTGGGCGGGGAAGGGTGTTCCAGGTCTTTGCGGCGATTTGGAAAAAGAATCTTCTGCCTGTGGTTGTTTGGCGGATGCATGGGACAGTGGAAAGGGCGAGGTAGGCGGAACGAAGCTGGTGGTTCGGGGTGTAGAAGGACAGTCGTTCATTGCGGTATGCTGGTCCAACGTTGTGGAGTGCTTTGTGAGCGTGGGTGAGCAGTTTGAAGGTGATCCTCTTGTTGACCGGGAGCCAGTGCAGATCTCTAAGGTAGGTGGTGATGTGGCTGTGGCGAGGGAGTCCGAGGATGAGGCGTGCGGAGGGGTTTTGTATGCCTTGAGTCTCTTCTGAAGTGTAAATGCCAGCCTTTGTAAAGCGCACAGCTACTTCCTATGGAGGTGTCCCGGTGCTGGGGGCCGTCGGGAAGATTAAGCAATCTATTGCCCAGAGTCACATGGTGCTGGGCTAACCTGCCGCCAGAGCCGGGGATCGAACCCTGAACCCTGTGGTCCGGAGTCAGGCAGCCTGGCCGCTGTGCCACACCTCTTCCACCGCTGCGCCACACCTCTTCCAGTGTAGCTGCGGTTCCTGCGTAGAGGGAGTTGCCGTAGTCCAGCCTGCTGCTGACGAGTGTTTGGGTAACAGTTCTCCTTGTTTCGGTGGGGATCCATCTGTAAATCTTGCGGAGGGTGTTGAAGCAGGAGAAGGAGACAGTGTTGACTTGCTGGGTCATAGAGAGCGTTGAGTCCAAGATGAATCCCTGCTTGCGTGCGTGGTTAGTGGGTGCCGGGGCAGCTGTCAGCGTGGTCGGCCACGAGAAGTCGTCCCATATGGAGGGGGTGGAGCCGAGAATGAGGACCTCCGTCTTGTCCGAGTTCAGTTTCATGCGACTGGTCTTCATCCAATCTACGACGGCCTTCATTCCCTCGTGGAGGTTAGATTTGGCGGTGTTCAGGTTCTTGGTGAGGGAGAGGATCAGCTGGGTGTCGTCGGCGTACGAGACGATGTGGAGGTGGTGTGCTCTGACGATGTTGTCGAGCGGTGTCATGTAGATGTTGAAGAGTGTCGGGCTGAGGGATGATACTTGGGGTACGCCACAGGTGATCGTGGTGGCTTCGAATCGGTACAGGGGGAGGCGGACTCTCTGGGTTCTGCCAGTGAGGAAGGAGGTGATCCAGTCCAGGGTTTTGCCTCGGATCCGTGCGTCGTGGAGGCGTGTGCGCAGGGTGTGGTGACAGACTGTGTCGAATGAATGGGGTAAATAGAGTACTATTTTGAAACTCTCCGTTTGTCAAAAGTCTTCCTACCCCTGTCAGTGGGGTATCCGGCAGCTCCCTGGAGTGGTGTATGCACCGCCTGATGTTATGATTTATGCTTCTGGCCCAGAGTGTTTTAGAATATACTATTTGACAGATCTGTTCAAGGCATCCCTTGGAGGAGAGCGTCCAAACTATTCACAGATGTTTTTAATCCCAACTAGTTTTGGTCTGGTCTGCCCCTATTCAGAGGGTCACAGGGCTGACAAGGGCTACTGGGCCACACCCAGTGAAAGTGGTCGGTCACTGGTGTTCTGGGTCTCGTCCTAGGCTGGCGCTGTGAACTGGGCCAAGTACAAACCTTTCCACACTTCACTCTGAGGGTAGCGGGGCGAGCAGTCATAGGTTTCTCAGGGAGGTACTGTGAGGTTTTGGAGCTAAGCTCTCAACAATCAACCAACAGACAGAGTAACTTCAATGTGCAGCCCAGTGCTGATATTTTAAACCAAAAAAGCACTTTTGATCACCCAGCAGTACTAAAGACTACACAATAATGTTATGTTGCTGATTTAAGGGGTTTTGATATAGTGTACATTCACCAATGGTTCCTTGGCGCGCAGTATGTAAATCTGTGTGTGAATAAGGAAGAGTGGATAACAGGCTAGAAAAGAGCAGATTCTGCAAATATAGGCTTGTTGGAAAGCCATGTTTTCAAGTACTTTTTTGGACTTGAATGAAGGAAGAACATTCCACAATGATGATGTTTGCACAGAGAAGCTACGCCCTCCTGTTCTTTCTTTACCATACATAGCTATTAGGAGGTAATTAGTTGATATGAGTGTAGGGCATGAGCGGGTTTATATCGAGTGATACGCTTAACCACAAATTAAGGTGCCATTTCATGTAGTGTCCTGAGGGTTAGAAAGCATGCCTTGAACTGAATTATCTGCTTGACTGGCAAATGGTGAAGCATTTTCAACAAAGTTGTCATGTGGTCTGTTTGAAAATTAAGCATGCTGCCACATTTTGCACCGCTTGTAATCTGTATATATACTTACGATGAATCCCAAATACGAAGATTCTACGTAATCTAATCTTGATCCAATAAGTGCTAATATTACCATTTTTAAAGTTTCCAGAGAGAGACACGACACTGTCTCCTTACTTCTTAATCACTCTGAGCAGAAAGATACATTTTGAAATCACAGAGTCAATCTGAGGTTTCTTTGAGAGGTTGCTGTCCATTATCACACTCAGACTTATTGAATCTTTGGGAGTGGGTAGGAAACTCATTGCCATGGAATGGTGGATCCAAAGTTCAAATCCATTGTTTATCATTACAATCTCTTTTTTTTGGTTTAACTTCAAATGTTTATTTCCCATCCACCCCAAATGAAACACATTGTGTTTCGAGGATCTTGTGAGGAAGTTTTATCATCCAAACACAGGAGGATCTGCGAGTCCTATGCGTAGGTGTGTCGTTTGCAAACTCTCGCCGCTAGTTCCTGTACTAAAGGTCTGACCGACACATTAAATAAAAGAGGGGAAAAAGAGGAGCCTTGTGAGAATCAGTATTTTATAGGCAAGCTTTCTGCTGAAAAGGTGAGTGTTGTATGGCTTGTGCGCAGTACACAAAAAATGTTTACACTCAGTTTAAATGGAGACCAAAAGGGTCTGCTGCCTCAAGACGTTCCATCAAAATATCATGATCTACCAGGTGGAAGGTTACGGACTAGTCCAAGAACACAAGTGTTCACACCACTCCCTTGTCAATATCTTTCCTTAAATCCTCCATGACCGAAGTTGGACAGTTCCATATTGTGGGCCGGATAGTTGGAGACTTGAAGATGACTACATATGCTATTTGCTGCATGCTATTCTAAAAGTTTGGCACCATTCGATTATAACTCACTAAGAATTGCACCAAACCGTGCAGCCAGATTCTTTATATAGTTGCCTACTTGCTGGCACACTCCAATTTACCATACAAAGCAGTGCTTTAGGGTGCAATCGTTCCTTTAGATGCTACAGCTGGTCCCCTTGAACATCCTTCCTGGATGACTCTACCCCTGCTGGTCCCACCATTTTAGCAGAAGAGTAAAAGCATGAATCAGACCCAGGTGCAGGCCTTAGTTTCCCACATGCAAATGTGCATTCAGTTCAAAATTGTTCTCGCTCTTGTGGATCAGTGAGTAGGTGCTTGTCTGTTCCTTGCTCCTTTTGAGCCTTACTGGTGGTTCTTCTGCACTCTATTGGCCAGGGGCTACCGTGAACGAGGATAATCCAAGGCTGCCACGTAGGCCTTGTGTTGGCCACCTGGCTCAGTCCTGTGATGCAGTGGTTCTGGCATAGGTTCAGTGCCATTCACAGTGGTGGCCTTGGATAGTGGAGAAGTTGTGGGGCCTGCCCGGGCCGAAGTCACTGGGTGTGGTCCTGACTGAGCTGATGCGAAGATTATGGCAGACAGAGCTCTGCCCAGCTTATGACAGCTGCAGCCACGATCGGAACAAAGGAAGATCTTGGCAAAGACCGGGCCAAAGGCAGTTTCAACACACAAGGCAGTTTCAATCCACAACTGGGCAAAATGATGTTCATGGCAGATGCGGCCTGAACAGTCAAGGAGCACAGCATTTTGCAAAGCTTCCCATCAGTGATGAAGGACCAGGAAGACCTTCTACAATTTAGTGCACTTCAAGCTCAATCTCAGCTAGCTAACACTCTCTAGATGTCCCTTAGTCCACAAGGACATGCTGGTCCTCTCTCCTCCTGGTCTCACTCTCTTACTGCAAGGAAAAACGAGCTCCCTCCCACTTTCAGTAAACAGGGTTTCAGGTATTTGGGCAGCCGGTCTAACTCAGTGGTCCAGTGTTTAGCAAAATTAACTATCTGAACGAATATATTGCATCTCTCTGTAAAAATATATTCTAATCCATTGATATATATATATATGTTTTCAATCGTTTTTATGGTTAATTGAATGAACATTAGTAACAAGGTTAAAGTGGGCATACCCACCTGAACTCACTCTATTAGTTTACCTGCCGGAGTGTCATTGAGCTATATCCCTCCACGGGTCAGCCCAGTAAATCCAACGCAGGCAGTTTGTCTACATTGTAGCCATGGATTGGCGAAATAGCTATAAGGACCTTATCTCAAATATCACCCATCCGTCGGTGGGATGACAGAAGATGAAGCAGAGGGCTCTCTTCACCACATCATTTCCGGCAAGCGTTGGAATTCACCTGATATCGTGGGGCCTTGAAGTGTAAGATGCCAGTGAACAAAGATTCGTAAAATCACTCTTTACCCCTGGCATGTTGAGTGAAATTATTGGGTCGATTGAATATTTTGTCAGTGGCCTTTATCTATTTAGATGCGGAGATCTTTTTCCGGCTGTATCTGAAAAGGGAGCTTCAACATGATTATTGGGGAGTTGAGAAGTGTGTAAATTGGAAAGACTTAGTGCTTATTAGACAATAGGTGCTGAAAGAATTTTAAAAAATGCTTTGACTCATTAGTGTCCCTTTCCTTGACGCTACTCAATGCTGAATTGTGAGGTAATGGGATTGTGGTAAGGCTCATTCTAAGTGCTACAGAGTCCAAGATCCCCTGTGCAGCCCTAGTGACTGGAGAGACAAAGAGCAGTCAATGACATGAGCTCATAGGGAGCCAGCGCACCCCAATCATTGTCCTGGTATCCAAGGGCCTTATTTAGATCGCAGCAGATGGAATACTCTGTCACAAGCGTGACAGATATCCCATCCGCCATATTACAATCTCCATAGGATATAATGGGATCGGAATACAGCAGGTGGGATATCCGTCATGTTTGTGACAGAGCATTCCCCTCTGCCAAGATCTAAATCAGGCCCATGGTTCTGGTTCATAAAGCACTGCGGCTTATTGGTTTCCCCTTTCAACCACTCAGTCATTTATCTTAATTGGAAGGGTTGGTAGTAGCACAGTAATTGAGGTACTCCCAACCACTAAACTTCGTGCAGAAGGGTGTTGCACTTTCCAACTTCCAACCAGCAGCAGGCCCGCAGGTTAAATCATATTCATTTGGAAGCTGCTGCCCAGTATTCCTCAAGTGCATGGATGCGTGCTGGGAGTGACTGCATGGGTTCAAGGAGGGAAGTGAATATGTGGTCTGTGAAGGCAGTCCACTTACATTTATTTTGGCAGGAGGAAATGCCCCTGACCCAAGGATGGTCTCTACTTTTCTATGGAAGGGGCTCCAAGAAGAGATCGAAGAGGAGGAGGGATACAGGGCAAGTGAGATGAAGACTGGCTGTTGACCTTGGCCTTCACTTGTGTGATACAATACAGGGCCACAATCCAACTGAGGAATCTGGTGCCGAGACCATGTCACTTCAGCACATCTGACAGCATTCCCCAGTCCACCCCATCAAAGGCTTTTTCAGCATTAAGGGACAGGAAAGCAGCTTCCCGTCTCTCATTCCTAGGAATGTCTACAAGACATAAGACCTTGGTGTTTTTTCTTGCTCTTCTGTGAAGTATGAAGTCTCCTTGGTTCGAATGGATCATATTTGGCATCGATTTGTCAAAATGATTTGGCTAAAACTTTAGAAAAAAATCTTAATATCCAAGTTAAGCAGCGAAATTGGGTGATAACATGGGCATAGCTTTGGGTTCTTCCTAGTTTGGCAAGCAGAGTGTAAGGCTACCCTCAACCAACCCAAATGAGGCTCTTTATCTGTATTTAAGTGATTAAAAAGTGTGGTAAATATAGCAGGAGTTTGGGCGCAGAGCACTTCTTGAAAAGCACAATTAAACCATTAGGGCCTGGCACATCAGAAAGTTTTACTTGCCCAATGGCTGCTAGAACCTAGGCTACAATGATAGGCTCTTCTATATTTATTATATTTGAATACATCAAGAGTCGACTCCCTGTAAAGTTCCTGTTAATTTCTATTCAGTTTCCCCAAGAATTCCATGTTTGAGAATCTTAAAGCGTGGGGAGATGGGTACCTGCTTAGGGGCCTCTCTGATGCTTTTGATATAGGTTCCACAAAAGTTTCAAGTAAGTCTGAATGAGCTGTGGTCGCAAGCACTCCTTAAGAAATGTAAGATATAGGCACCTTGGTTTTAGAAGCCTGTCTTACTCTCCCCAATACCTGAAGGAACATTCAAATACAGTTTATAATTTAGTGCATGCCCAGGTGATGGCCTGTAAATTGCTTCCCTGGGAATTTTATATGATTCCATACGGTTCCCAGTTTGATTTGCGCTGGAAGACCGGGAAATCCCTAATAATGGGTCAGATTTCATATAAGCCAACACGGTAGGATTCTTGTAAGAGCTGCTAAAGCTAATTAGGGCAACCTAATAGGTAGTAACAAGACAGCAGAAATTGCAGAGCTGGAAATGACTATCTTTTGTGTAGGTGCCTTGACTATTTTGCTGGCTGTAGAAGAACTCTGTGCACTTTACCCCGCAACCCAGCAGCAAAGTGCTTGTGTTTCCCCTTTCACCATGATGAAATGTGCATTTTTCTGGTTGCAATATTTAACTGCTCAATAAGGTTCTAGTATACGTACCAAGGTGTACCCATGGCCTGTAAGTTAAATGTCAAAAGTGGACTGCAGCACAGACTGTTCCAGCCAATACAGTAACAATGTAAGCTTGACTGCTGGTCTGACTCTAAAATGTTTATTTGCAAATTCGACCCGTCAAAAGTACCTCTTTTGTCATTCCTAAACCTGTTCTTAAAATATTTATGTCACTTCTAAGTAGGCCTTACAGCCCACAAAGGCGTGGTAAAAGTAGTACATGTAAAGCTTAATGGTAAACATGTTCTTACAGTGACAATGCCTTCAAACCTTTTTTCACTGTAGTAGGTTTGGCTGTTTTATAGGAAACCACTGGGATGCAATATAATATTAAACATACTAATCCCCAATCTCGGGAATGGAACAAGCTAAAACAATAATTAAACAACTATTTTAAAAAAGTTTTTAAAATTACAATTCAATGGTGCGGTTGAATGTATTCTAAATATTACAGAAAGAGAACTTTGCACAAAAAAAAAAGACCTTTGCACTGACTGATGCCCCTTTAAAGGTAAATTTGCATGTTGTTTTCCCACTTCGGCCAGCCATTAACTAGCAATTAAGTAGACGTCAATGTGGCGTGAACTGGCTTCCAGAAACAAAACAATAGGCCAACATAAATGGGCAGAGATGACCCCTCTAGACCTGCTAGAATATGCAAAGTAGGATAGGGAGGATCATTTTTACATTGAAATGTTTTGTCCTTATAGCTCACATCCTTCTTGACAAGTCTACTGGGGCTTTTCATATGACACTTGTGGCGCTCTTCAAAGGGGCCTCCTTGGTCACAAACAAATGTTAGCCGACACCTGGGCAGGACACTGTCGAGAGCGGGAAGTGTAGCATCTACCCACAGCCTGACCCAGTCAGAGCTGGAGGACTAATAAGCCAAGAAAACCCTGAAGCTACAACGTGCCATCCTGACCATGGAGGTTCAGAGTCCAGTAAAGATAGTGGTAGTGCCTATAGAAGGTAAAAGGGTTCACATACCCAAAGACCTGGTACCTAGCTGGTCGCTACCCTCACATGTCCTGATAAAGACCCCATGGGAATTCACTTTGATGGACGTCGAAACGTTTACACATACACATGCTTACTGAAACCAATGCATGCTGTAGTTCTCAACCCTGTACTTTAATTTTGAGTCTCTGTTTCTCAAAAGTAACTATTATTCTGTTCACATTCTCTGTTCCCCGTTTCAAACACCAGCACACGTTTCTTCACTTGTCACAAGACCCTATCACAGCGCCGTTCTGAGGAGCACCTACTGGTTTGCATTTGTATGACAACCAAACCAATAATTATATAGCTATTTATTCCGTGAACAAAATATCTTACAGTTTTCTTGTCAATGTAGGATAGGCTTAAAGTTCTTTTTTTTGTTTTTATAGTGTACCCAGGTTCCCACGAACTTTCTCAGAAGGAGAGAACAAAAGAAAAGGCACTTTACATTGGACAAAGGAAGAAAGGCCATGATCGAGCAGGGAAGAGGTTATGCTGCCTCCCATTCTTCACTTATTGGATTTCAGCTGCTCGTCGGTAGATGTATTTAAGATTTCCTGCCTCCTGGGGGAAATTGTATACACACAGCTTCTTATTAAAAACCGGCTCGAGAGATCCCATGGATTAGACTATTTATAGGAGGGCACAACAGCAGCCATGAGACCCCCGCTTCGCCGGACATGGAAGACTGTGCAGTGGACAGAGGGTGTGAGATAACTCTGGAAACAGAAAGCGTTATAAATGTTTTCAGAGAGGAGAGGCAATGAAAAAGGAGAAGAGTTGGAAAGTTTGGTCACGAGCAATTACCTGTGTTTAATACACCAAAGGTGCCACAATGCAAAGTCACAGTTGCTAAGCAGACCCATGTCACATGTTACTGCTTCAGCCAGTTCTGGCCTTTTACCCATCAGCACTTTGGATTCGGAGACTTGCAAGCGTGACTTTCCCATGCTAAACATTGATCTACAAACATAGCACGCAGGAAATAAAACTCCACTTGCTAGTAAACTACAGCTGTCCAAAGGTGACCCACATGATACAAAACAAGCTTGCAGCTATGGAAGACAGAGGAGATCTGGTGATCTACACATTCTTCCAAAAGCACTATTTGTATGTTTCGCAGTAAATGTGTCAGAAGTGCTACATTTGTACTGGCGATTTTAATCGGGGGATAGCAGCAGCCAGTTTTAGATGCTGAGGCTTTTCTTCATCATCAGACTTTGACCTAGAGCGAGAGACAACAAGCACTGGCATAGCCAGCAGGTCTAGCATTGACCACCAGCATTTTGACGTTGTCAGTGCTTATTTGTTTTGCCATGATGTTTGCCACAGGGCACTCGTCAACTGAAAAAAAAACTATTGGATAATAGTGAAAATATTTTTGGTCTCAAAAAGCATACATTGCCATAGTAATTCCTGGCACTTAAGTAAACTGCTTTGCCAGTGGATGTGCACCTTGTGAAAGGGTAACGTGCCATTAGTGAAGTTAGCTAATGACTAAAGGTTCATACCATTGCTCCATGTCGTATGCTGTAGTGCGCAGAAGAAAAATGTGAATGTCACAATAAAAGACCAATAAATCAAGAGACCTGGCTTTAAAAGTTCCTACAAGTATATTATATATAATTTTAGTAAAATCAAATGGTCGTGGCTAATACCCGCCTTAAAAAAGGAGAAAGAAGGAGGAAGAGATGGATAGGAAAATATTGATAGCGGAGAAATCGGGAATTAAAAAAAAAAAGAATCCACAAGAGTGAGAGAAAGAGACAGGAGGGGGGATAAGGGGTGAGAGAAAGAGGCATAATATAGAATAAAGACTAAACAGCCTTGTATTCGTCAACTTGCAATTTAGTAGCGCGTAAGAAAAACTCTGATCCTCTGTACACTTTTAGTTTGTAACAAATTAAGCACTGGGTGCCAGACATACTGGTAATAAGTGTTTGCTTGCAGAAGCGCACTCAGTTTTGATTTATATATATTTAACTCCCATATCTTGTCAAGTTTTGTTATTACACATATACATATGATTGTATAGTTATTGGTCCCATGTCAAGGATGTGAACTCCAGCCATGCCAGGTTTTGTGATCAACTGCACTATACCCATAAACAATCGTAATGCAGATCGCTTTAAAGTTTTTTTTTTAATCAAAATTCTCTTATCTTTACTATGCTTCTTTCTAATAGAGCTAGGAGTGCAACACCTGAACGTTATCATGGGACTACTTGAGAATTGTTGATCACATTTCACTCTCACATCTTTTTAGGTCGAAGCCTATCAGACAGCAGAGCCGTCTGTTTGCTTACGACATCTTGGGGACATTTGGACAGTTTCCCTGGTGATGCATTCCACCCATTACTTACCTTTGTGGTTTGTAACTCACATGTGCTTGATTTTTGTGTGCTGGCTTTGTTTTGGGCTGTCCAGCTTGAGTTCGTCCCGTCCTTTGTCCATAACCTATTTACTGTATTCTTCCACCAGTACTGAATTTCTGTAAACAATCCTTTAAATGTTGTTCTTATCTGGTCACATTTGCTGTGCATTCAAAGACAGAGGTCAAATGCCCGATTTCATCATCCAAAGAGTTTGGGTTTTATTTATCTTTTTCAGACTTCAAAGTGAGAGGATTTATATGACAATCCTGATGTCACATAAGGCAGAAATACTTTAGGATGTTATTTTTTCTAGCTGGCTACATAGGGTGCACTGTATGGTGTTGTTTTTCTAGCACAATACAAAATTCAAATGTCTGTATATGAACTGTGCAAATATTTAAAGAATATGGAGAGCTCAAATAAAGCAGACTTTTTGGTAATTCCGAAGTGTGGTGGAAACAAATATTTTATTATGACAAAAACAAATAAATACACCAGGTGATGACATTTCCGCACATTATCATGTGTGCTGTATACGTTTATCTGTAAAACTGTCTATCTGTGCAAATGTACTGTTCATTTCAATTGAAAATGTGCTGTCTGTAATGGCAGTGCACTACCACACCATGTATACTCCACTTTACCCCACTCCACTTTACCCCACTCCACTTAACACCACTCAACGCTATGCCACTCCACAGTGCGTCACTGCAGTCTTCTCTGCACCACTCCCCGCCTCTCTACTCCATGCCAATGCGCTCTTAGGTACTTAGCCACAGCACTCTACGCCAATCCACTCTAAGCCACTCTAATCTGCTCTGCGACACTGCACTCCTCAACACTGCACTCTACTCTAAAACAATCTACTCTACGCCACTCTATTCAAGTCTACTCCACAGCAATCTACTCTGCGCCACTCCACTCTACCCAAAACCAATACACTACACCACTGCCCTCTATGCCAATATACTCTGCACCACTTCACTGTATTACTGTATAGTCTAATCTAGTCTGCAAACTACTCTACACCTCTGCTCTCTACACTGCCACTATATTCTACTCCGCAACACTCTACTGTACGCCAGTGCACTCCACTCTACCCCATTGCACTCTATGTCACCTTACTTTGCACCATTCTACACCAATGCACTCTATGCCGCTCTACTCTGCAACACTGCACTCTCTGCCACTGAACTCTATTCTGCGCCACTCTACTCTACAGTACTCTACACCAATGCACTCTATGCCACCATTCCCTACTCAACTCTACTTGAATCCTCTCTATACCAATCTAATCTACTGTGCACAATTGCACTCTACGCCTCCCTGCTCTACTCTACACCACTCTACTCTATGCCAGTGCACTCTATTATTCTCCACTGCACTCTGTCTCTGCACCACTATGCCAGTGCACTCTATGCCACTGCACTCTGACACTCTACTCTGCAAGATTGCACTCTCCGCCACTTAACACAACGCCACTCTATGCCACTACACTCTCCCCTTATGCTGCACCACCCACCACTCTACATCAATGCACTCTGTGCCACTAAACTCTATGCCACTCTACACTACTCTAATCTAGTTGGCAAACTACTCTACACCTCTGCACTGCACCAGTTCCACTCTATCCCACTTCACTCTACTCTGAACCAGTCCACTCTACACCACTGCATTCTAAGCTACTGCATTCCACCTGTGCCACTCCACTTCACACCACTGCAATCTACTCTGCACCACATCACTGCACTCTACATCACTTTACTCAAAGCCAATGCACTCTACTCGGCACCACTGTACTTTATGCCACTTCACTATAGTCCACTCTGCGACACTAATCTAGTATAGTCCACTCTATGACCCATACTCCATTAAACTCTACTCTGATACTACTACACTCTATCTTGTGACACACTGCACTACTACACTTCTCTATGCCACTCCACTCTACACCACTTGACTCTACAACACTCTACTCCGCTCTATGCCACTCCACTCCAAAACAATCTACTCTGCAAGTCACACACATTCTACGCAACACCCTCTACACCACTCCACTCTGCTCTATACCACTCCACAACACTCTAATTGATACTCTATGCCACTCAGCGCTACTTCACTCTACGTACTTCTACACTGTGACACTCTACTCCCGCCTCAACACTCCACGCCACTAATATCTCTACTCTACTCGACGACTCTCTAAACCGCTCCACTCCATTCTCCTTTACCCCATTAACTTTTAGCCATGCTGAACAGCAACCACGCTGGTGTATGACATGGTTAAAAAGGTATTGGCAAAGCCAATAGCTCTTGCATAGGCTAGACCTCTTAACATTAGAACAAGCAGTGGCAAGTCATCACACAGGACCTAACAGGTTCAGCCACCCAATTGCCTGTGATTTTTGTTGTTTACATTTTGCTTGTTTTTGGTTTGGTTACTCGCATGCTAATGATCAAAACACACTTGTTGACAAACCAATATTGGAGGATTTCTTTAGCATGCCATAGTACATACAGGGAGCCTCCTCCCCCACGTGTTCATATTTTGTTTACAAAATGTGGCTTTAGTCTTGTCTCCCACTTAAAATTTATAGTGCTATGCAAACAGATGATGGACAGAATGCTGAATAAATCATACATTTATCCCCAGTCAAGAGATCTGGGTTAAATCCATTGTTCTTTTGCTCACCATGCAACCCCAGTTTAGACCCAGCCATATGCAAATCAGTCTTGACCCTGTGCCTCATGGGAACAGTGCAGTTCGGGCTGGACTGTTCCCACAAGGAACAGGGTCAAGACTGATCTGCATATGGCTCGGTCCAAACTGGGGTGGTGTGGTGAGCAAAATAATGATGGCTTTAACCCAGATCCTCGTGGCTGGGGGTGCATTGTCAGCATTCCGTCCATCAATGTTTTCTTTTGCACTTCTGATTTTTTTGCCATAGATGTTTCAATGACGGACATTTTTGTGAAGTTACCGATGCCTATTTGGTTAGGCAATGTATGAAAAGTACAGTTGTACAGAGCATCCCCACAACTAGTTGTACGAATTCCCAAACAAAATCAGCAGCCTTCTATTTGAACATACATCGCCTTTTGTCTGTGGGGCATTTGAAAAGCAGTTCATGCTAAATAAAATCGTCCATGTGGAAGAGCATTGCGTTCTAATACCTACAACATTTCCACACTTCAAACAGGGGCGCAGCTATCAGTAGTAGTGCAGCAGCTGCAGTGGCACCGGGGCCCAGAGGCCTATTAACCCCTGATTAATGTTGTATTTTACTGCCTGACCAACAGTGAGAAGGCGTTTTCACTACTTGCACTGAGGCTCAAACAACACTTCATGGATTTTGCACATATTCAATGCGGATTTTAACTCCACGGCCGCCTTCGGGCTGTATTAAACACTAGTGCCTTTCAAACATAAAACGAGTAGGCAGTGCGCCCATTTAATACAACACACAGCTGCCAGTAGGTTGTCTTAATCAGATTAGTTCGTTTCTGGCTATTTTTCCCTTTTTTCCTAGTGACGCTTTGTTGAGGAGAAAAACATCTCCGCTCCAATCGACATGTGAATTTAATTTAACACATAGCACGTGGTTTGCTTTCTTGTGCTGGTATAAATACATAAAACAAAACAGTTTTAAAAAAAATAACAATATTTCACTTTCACATCATGTACAACCAACTACCCTAAACATAACAGAAATATCACAAGACTTGCATGGCGTAACGATGGTAATGAATATGCTTCCTCATGTAAAGTCACCGAAACAAACAGCATGACGAGGTTTACTCTGGACATTATTTTTATAAATCTAAAATCATTTGAGAAAGTCCATATTAACAAATTTTTAATGAAACAGGCTTTTACACGATATTTCATTGGCTGAGATGGCCCACATACCCCTGGTTTAAATGTGCAATACTCTTCGTCGGCATATGCATTTAATTACCAGTTTTCTACTGGGCACAAGTTGTTTTTATTTTTGAGCATTTAACATTCCACCCTGACAGTATGATACATGCACGAATTGGACCTAGAATTAGAAAGAAGCCGGTGTCTGACCTGGTGTCGCGGGTCCTGGCGTTCACTCTCCAGAATGATATGAAATCCATGAGGGGCGGCGCGCGCTGCTGTGCTGCACGAGCCCGGTGCGCCGGGGCCTCCCCGTGAACCCTCCTCCCCGGGGTCAGTTGCAGGTTGGTCCCCGCTCCAGCAGCTTGCTGCTTCTCTCCGGCACGCGCCGGGGGTGGCGGGAAGCGGCGCCTCCCGTGAATCCCTCCTCCCCGGGGTCAGCTGCGGGCGCCGGGCGTGAGTGAGTTTGGTCCCCGCTTCAGCAGCGTGCTGCCTCCGTACACCTGCGCTGCTGCAGTGAAGGGAGAGCTGCGCCGGAGGGTGGGTGGGTCCGGGGGACAGACAGGAACAGGGCTGACAGCCACAGACGTCAAGTGGGACAAGGGGATAGGACTGGGGCTCGAACGACAGCGTCCAGTCCCGCCGGCACCGCCCCCTTTTCTTTCCTCATCTCGGGACACGCGCCTGTTTTCGCTTCCTCTTCTCCAAACGCAGAATTCGGCTGTTAAACTCCAACTCTGTCTGGGAACACACGGGGAAGACATCACGTGACAATAACAGGGGATGGGGGTACCTACCGAGTGGGCTTGGTGCGCACAACCTTCTAGTTCATTGATGGAACAGACAGTGCCAGGGTTTTCCGGTTTCCACCCTTCTCAGAGAAAAAATGTTGCTGGGAAAAATTTGGCTACAGACAGCCCTGGACACATAACAACTAGATGTCTGTATTTGTCTGCGCAATGCATATTTAGGACTAGTTTGGAAATGGCCGCTTGGTCTTTCACTAAAGTGTCCTTTTGAAGGGCTGTGTTCAGGAGGCATGGTTTTGGGCAGAGGTGGAAAAGCGGGCAGGGGAAACTCGCTGCGCTCACTGGAAGTCACTGGCTCACCAAATAAGGGTCAACTTGTGCCAGGGAATGGATCGTAAGAGGGGAGACAACAAGTGCCCGCTGGCCGGAGAGTCCACGCAGGGCCCTCGCCCTCCTGTAGGATTGGCGTGACTCCCAGACTCAGTCGTTGCATAGGACCTCTGAACGGGAGGCCAGAGAAATGTAATTATCTGGTGGTAACCCCAGACGAGGGATGGCACAGGCAAAGAGAGAATGGGGAGCAATACTGGAGTGGAAATACACTATACCACAAGCGATACTTACCACCCTACAGACTGCAGACACAATATAACTGGAGAATATCAATAACAAAATCTTTATTGGCCGTAACTAGAGTGGAGGTGGAAGAAAATCTCACGCGTAAGCAGGACATGGGTTATTCGCCCGTGTATCCCACCACCCACCCCCTACGTAGTTGAATTTGGGCTGTTGCACTGTTCCGTGCGCGAAAAAAAAATCAAAGCCAGACGCGCAGTTGTTTTGAGAAGTGAGTTGCAGGTCCATGAATTTAACTTGATGCTTACCAGAACTTTAAGTGTTATAAAAAAAAAAACTGTGAGGTCTCTCAAAGGGGCGTGGCCGATGTAATATAGGGCGTGGCTTAGAAACACCTAAGCGAAAAACCTGTGCTTAGCACAGTGTGCCCTCCGCCTGGCGTTTTACTGCTTCTGTAGTCGCATCCACATATATAATACAACAACTAACAAGCCCGGACTATTGGCTTTGTCAATGGTCGTTAGTTGCATAACATAACTAAGCGACAACTATGGCTTCGTTGCATATAATTTTGAAAATGCGTCAGCTCTGAAATGATGAGACTGTGAATGAAAAATAACGAGCTTCTTTGAAGTGACATCAAAGGCAGTGAAGGGCGGTACCCCTGCGGAGTTATGATTTATTTTTCTTATCCTGAGGGTGAGGACACAAATGGAGAGACCGATAGGGACCCATCTCAGCACCCGCTTTTTAGAACTTCCAGCGCCGGGCACCGGCAGGACCCGGCCCCCTTAAAGCCCTGACTGCATCTAGGTGGATGATCAGACTGGAGCCCAGCAAGGACGCGTATGTGCCTGCTCGCGGGCTCCTCCGGGCACTCTAACTGGCAGGTGCCACACAGGTGCGGGCAGGTGCCACACAGAAGCTCCCCTGAAGGGATAGCTGCTTTGAAAAGCCCAGTCAGAAGCTGGCTGGTGTAATTAACGTAATGTAATTACCATTGAGGCGGTGCCGCAGCGCACGAGACCTCCCAGTTCTGTGCTTGAAAAGAGAAAGCTGCAGCTGGGATTATGGCAGCAGCCCGCGAATCCAGGACAGCCAGTGCAGTGCAACAGCCGACAGCACTCCCAGACAGTGCTCCGAGTGAGCAAAACCGCAAACCCACACAGGTTGATATATGATAAACATTCAGCGTGACTGGAAGGGGGGAATTACGCAGTAGCGCCCACCATGTAGTGAAGGGACTTGACACCATTGGGATGTTTTGTTTGAGGCATTAACTTTATTAGCTAATTGAAATTGTTACATTCAAATATCTGAGCTATCACTTAGCTAGAATTTGGTGTGGGGTACTAAACAAGGATGGCGTTGCCCCTACTCCTATTAGTATTGTGAAATGCAGGATTTGGGCATCAAAATTGGAGAATTGTCTACTTTTGTACCACGTTCGGCAGATGATACATTTGTGTTTTGACCGAACCGGAATGATTGGTCCTGAAGTTGCTTCTGTTTATAGTAGAGTTTGGACAAGTGACAGGCCTTAAAACGAACCCCTCAATCTCGTTTGTTCCCATAAAATGCACTGTCCCGAGAAGGTAAGGCTGAATTGCCAGATTTGGGCACACTATGCCAGCCTTATGCTCTGAAGTATTTGGGAATCCCAGCTTCACATACTGATCATAAAGGCAGGTCATTGATTATGGGTCGAGTGATGCAGGGTATTCGTGGATCTATAGATTGCCGGTCCAGTCCACCACTATCTTTGATGGGATGTGCTGCCTTGGTGAAAATGGCGATAGGCTTTTGTTGTTTATATACATTTCAGAGTACAATGTGCCTTTTGCTGTGAACGCCATTGGTCAAGCGGGATCGCAATTTATCCATCCTCCTGTGGGTCAGATTACGACGTACGATAAAGTTGTCTACCTTAAATTGGGGTGGGTAGCATCAAATTAAACAAGTTTATTATCATATAGCGGCCCAATTACAATATCTGCCTCTGCATACAGCGGGCGTGTTCGCTGTTATCTGGATGCTGTTGGAGTGTTGAATTCATCACTGCATTGGGAGGGTACTGGGACTCACTTCTGGTTTCTCAGATTTGGTACGGAAGGGGTCAAAACATTCCAAAACATACTCCCGGTTCACTTGAGACAGATGTGTGGGTTCTCCAGCGCTTTCTTCCCCAGAAAACTGGGAAACCAACCTCGCATAGCCAGAGGGACACTGCTGTGCAATGGGCGACCTGTATGAAGAGTGGCTTCTCACATCTGGTGAAACCAAGACTAGATCTGGAGTTTTGTCGGTCAATTCCTGAGACATGCTCAAGTAGCTGGGGCTGCATCATGGACCTGGAAGGGAACCCAATCGCAAGATTGTACCAGCTGTGAGACAGAGGCAGAGCCATCACTGCACTCCATCGGGCCCTCTGGAGAGACTGCTCAGAGCTCAAAGTGTGAATACAAGCTAACTGGCCGGGCAATCCGTAGGTCGATATCTCATGCAGAGTGGCAGAAGATACCATGTAATATTAAGGTAGACACGAGCAAGGATATGCTTTGATATACACATTATAAACTTCTTTACAGACTTTATCTTACTTCATTTATAGCTAACAAAATACACTAGAGTCGTTCAAACTGGCAGCTGAGAATGCTGATTTTTTTCTGCACATTATTTGAACCTGCCCTGTAGCTGGGGGTGCACTGAGACATGGTTGTGTCCCAGTTGTATGATGCACTTAACATTGCGTGTTAGGCTCTACTCGACTCAAAAAGGGGGGAAATGGGATGTGGAAGTGAAGCAATACCATTAGAATTGGTAGAGAGAGGGATTACCATGCACTAGTTGCAAGAGGGTGGAGCAGCTTTGGAAAATGGTAGCGCAACATGAAGGAACTGCGAATGGCGAGAATGAGAAAGGATGAAAAAGTGCATGAGGATTTGAGAGAGATTTGTAGGAGGTTGGTGGAGGACTTCGGAGGTATGCCTTCCGCTCCAATGTGATTTCGAAAAATTATATATTGTGCCCGCACCCGCTCAAATATGATTTTATTCATTTCTAGGATGGCGCATAGATATGTATATGTTTATGATGTAAAACGTATAAGCCTGGTCTACTGGTGCACCTTTGGCTTGTTGGTTTGAAATTAAAACTAAAAATCACTCAGCTGCAGCTTGTTTAGAACTTAGTTGTGGTGTTTGCAGGAGGAGTAAGTCGCAATGAAAACGGAGCAAAACCTTACATGGGTGATAATTACAAGGTCCTTCTACAAAAAAAATAAGCAACTCGTTTTGAATTATTTAAATATGTGAACAGCAAGAGGATTTTTTTCTCCTTTTTCTCTATTTGCCCTTTCACAGTATGGGTTCGTGTTTGGCGTACACATCTGGATGAGGAGGAGACACGTTTCATGATGACATTGAAGCCAGTTTCCTTGAGCTGATTTGTGGACAGGCAGCCTTGGGCCTCAGATCATAGGAAATCCTGAGGCGAATAAGCACCGAATGTTCAGCCTTGTCGAAGATATATCACCACAACATGGCGGCCAGGCCTTGACTTGCATCCATGTTATCCTTGGCCATTCAGAATAGCAATTGTGTGCTTTCTGTTTATATGGGCATTTTTGATTTGCTCTTCAGAGATAAATATTTGTTGAAAATGAAGAGACTTCCTCGTGAATGAACAGCATTAGATAGGGATTGTGCTGGATGCTGTTTACGTGGATTTTGGTGTTTTGAAGAATATTATGCAGTCAATTGGACTGAGCGTGGCACATCACCAGTTTCCTCTGGACGCTTTAATGTAGTGAAATGCAGCATTTACAGCTCTCAATATTTTGCCCTGCAGCATTATGCAGGCCAGCATTGGGTAGCATAACCACAACAAAACCATTAAAAATAAACAAAATGAAAACACCTGATCTAAAAAAAAAAAAACAGTACAACACAAAAAAGTAACAAAAACACCAAAATAATACCATACATCGATGCTGAACACAAACACAACACAGCGCAACACAATTAGATAATTGTGCTATTGCGCAGAAGTTTTTTGTTGTCTAGCTGATATGTTAGATTTAAATTTTATTGTTGTGTTATTGAGTTTTTATTGTTTTGTGCTGGGCAGTTAATAGTGTGCTGGTGTTTTGTTGAGACATATTTGTTTGTGTGTCATAGTGCGTTGGTGTTGTGGCCGGTTATGTTATGTAGTGCTTTTTTATAGTCCTGTTGGGCTAAAATAGTTATTTTGGTATGTTATGTTATCCGGGATTTGTATAGTGTGCAACTGCTACGACAGTGGAATGCTAACTGCTCACTGAGTTTAGAGAAAGGTGGGGATGTAGTACGGCCTATGTGGAAATAGCTGGGTGAGGTGTGTGATGACCTAACACATGGCCTGATTGTGTAAACCTGATGCTGCTATTATACATGCAGTGCTTTTTAAAGGCATGGGAGAGAAAATAGGGCATACTTCATGTTGTGTTGGTCCCTTCCAGTTAAGGTAGTGGGGCCACCTCGAGGGAGTGGTTTAATGCCACAACAGATTTGTCTACAGGGTATCAATAGCAGAGAGTGCAGAAAGGGACATGGACACCCACAAATAGCCCAGTAAAGGGTCTCTGGGTCCATCCAGATGTGCAAGAATCACAACCCAAGGAGTCTCACCAACACCTCAGAAAAGGGTCTGAGGTCCACCTTTCAGCAGATGGTGGCAAAATGTATTTGCGCCCTGGAAAGCAAGGTAGGGTACTCTACGGAGCTGGGCCTTTGTTTTGAGCTGTTGTGATGCCTGGTTATGTTTTGTTACACTGAGGTTTTGCGCCAAACCATGTTATTTATCTAATATTTCTCAGTGAATATTGGTTTGATTTGTTGCATAGTTTCACAACAGAACTGCTGTTGATGCTGACTTTATTATTTGCAAAAAGACCTCACTATATTAACAAATTAGATGGTTACGGCACTTGTGGCTGAGATGTCTGTGTATCCAGCAGGCATCATGGTAGAATATTCAGGCGGGTAGTTTCGGGGAGGGGGCGGTAGGGGAGTTACCTCCATCATAATTCATTTTCTAGTAAATAGGTGGGTACAGGTGCCTTCAGTTGGGTATGGTGAAGTGTCTATCAGATTTCACAAGGAATGTTAACATACACACAGACACAAACGCATGTTCTCCCTCATTTAAAAGTCTTTAAAAATGTTGATTATACAATACACTTTTCTCTCACTTAGCCCCCTTTCCACTAGACCTACAGCCCATCTCATAAGCCCTGCTTGTCATATAATGTATTGTACCATGAAATGAAATGTCAGGAGGTGTCCCCTCAGGCCTTTATTTATTTTTGTGTCCACTAGATTTTTATGGTGTTGGTCTGGGGGTTAGGTGCTCTTTTACCTTCATAATCTTTCACCTCAGTCTTAGGTGCCTTTCCTGTCAGGGATTCACTGAGAGTCACAAAATGGTGGCCACCAACTGTCCCCCAACTGCCATATCCTAGACTGTCCCATAGGTTATCATTTAGGCCTTCCAGAACTTTCTGGACCCTACTGGACCCTGTGTGGATTGGCTATATAAGGGCAGAGGTCAGGAAGCCATTTTGTGCAGTACCGGGAGTTGGAGGAGAGAGGCAGTGGTGTGAGGAGGAGGACGCACTGGAAGCAGTTAGTTTGTCTGAGTGATAGACAACCACTTCAGGAAGACGTTCCCCCTCTGGCCCCTGACCAAACCCTCCCATTAGCCTTCATCTTCTGTGGAAATCGGTCAGGCTGTGGCGATTGACCCCTTGAGCCCTTGGCCCCTCTTTCCCCCATTGTCCTAGCTACTAACTGGGAACTTGCTCCCTACATACCCCTTGTAGACTCAACCTACCGGCGTTTTGGTGGAAGCAGACTGGAGCGAGGTGACGCCCTGCGCCTCTAAGAAGCTGCAGTAGTGAGGCGAGTGACAGCGGAGTTATTGCGGAACTGAGCGCAGGAAGAAGTGGCCGTTGGACTCTGCGCAGGTCCAATAGTGCGGCAGTGTGAGGAGAGAGAGTCGGCGAAAGGGCGGACTCAGCGCAGGCTCAGTAACGGTGTCAGTGCAGGCGAGCGAGCAAGTGAGGCGGCGCCTAGCGGGAACTTTAATCACCCACGCCTGCACTGCCTCGCATCCTGGCAGAGAGTAGCGCGTCCTGCCCGGGTGACGGAAACCCCGATTGCCTCAGCCCAGACGCAGCCCCCTGCTAGCCCAGGCGCATAAGGGCCTGTATCGTGAGCGGAGCAGCTGCGGAGGCGGAGAGCTGGGGGGGGAACCGAGTCAGCGTCACCCTCCGCTTCATGACCAAGTAAGGTGGAGGAATAAGGGAGGAGAACAGATTGACTGGGGAAATCAATCGAGAAGCTGAGGAGGAGTTCTCTTAAGCCCCTAAAACGGAACTGACTGTCGGAACCCTTCCCCATTACTCGCTAGTTACCTGGGGATCTCTGTGTTGGGCTCAGGAAGGGCCCGGGAGAGCCGTGGATAAGCCTTCTGTTAGCAGGCTCAGAGGGAGGTGTTTATGTGAGTCTCCACAGTGCTGGGGCAGTGTCCTGCGATAGTGGGAATTATAAACTTGAATGCTGGAGTAAGCTGTGGGATTCTTTTTCAGAGGGGGAGGGGAAGAAGAATCTATGACTCCAATCAGGGTTTACCTTGGAATAAATGTTACCAGAGCTGTTCATGAGGAAGTTGAAAACTGACATCCTGGGATTATTCCCCGATTGTGAGTAAGGGGTCAAACAGTGAGTGTAAAAGAAAGCTCCCCAAGTCCTATGACCTTGTTATGCTCAAAGTAGTAGGCTGAAGTTGGTAAACTACTAGTGTAATTGTTCTTTGATATATCCAGGGAACCTCAGCGTGGGTGGTCACTGTATAAAGTGCCATTTGAGTCTGTTGAGAAAGTGTTGCCTAAAGATAACTCAATGTTGAAGGAGTAAACACTGTGAACTGGGTTCTTCTAAGGTTATTGGATTTATGGAAGAAAAACTGATAAAAACTGCACATTGTATCTAAATGTAAACTACTGGGAGAGAAGTCAACAAAGAATATTTTTATAAAACACCTCATATTTTTACACAAACATTGGTGTAGTGTCATTTTTGAGTGATATTGCATTGAATTACTGCTGGGTGGTTTGCAACCTTTACACATGTGCCTCTGTTGATATTGCCTTACCCTAGGCCAGGCTACCCTAGGTGACCTGACAACATTAGGTTCCAACACCACCAAGCTACGCCCCTGATAATACGAGGCGAGCCCCACTAACTAATGTAGAGATCCGTGTGTAATGCTGTGGTTTAAATCATCTTAACATCCTTTAAAGGGTTTATTTCCCTGCTGCAGATCACTGCGTGAAAAGTGTAGCTCACAGAATTGAGTATTTGGGCCAACGTGTTTGCTGCAAGGACCTTTACTCAATTTGCAGATCACAGGTTGCAACCCTAATAAAATCGATCACTGCGTTATAAATCGGCTCCAAACATCACCAAATATGTAGTTTGAAAGGGAACCCTTTAAATCTTTGCAGGTTTTCAAGCAGTCTTGTGCTCTTCTAGATTAACACCAAATAAAAAGGGCAAAAAAAATCATTTTGCATTGTATACTCTGTGTAGTTACACACATTCTTACATCATTTCAATACTGTTCTTAGAGCATGCATTGAATAGATGCTGTTTTTCTTGGTTATCTTAAGCACATGACACCAGCAGATCTTGGTGGCTTTTCTCGTTGCTCACAATTTCTTCACTTGTCCTCGGTTTGGCAACAGCACGTTCATTTCTGGCAGAGCAGGGTACAGCCGCCTTTTCCCCCGATAGGGCGAAGGCAAAGCTGTGGCTGTCTCCAGCTAGGCTTCCTTCGACACTTGCCCCCATCCAGGTCAAAAGTCACAAAACCAATGGAGATTTACAAAGCGTTAGTGCAGAGAAAATCTAAGATTTTATTAGAGACAACGAGGGGAGTAAAATATGCAGATCTGGAGTGAAAGAGGGAAGATTGGGTTGGAGCAGATCAGCCTACCTGCAAGCAGCTGCTTCCCACATGAATGTGTGCGGTTATTCCGGAGCCGGGAAGGTGGGCGTGAGGCAGTCCCCAGGATAACAGTTTTGCCCATGTACTCCAGGGGTCATAATGTCTCCAGTGATCCCCTTGAACCACAACCATCAATGAACACAATGATTTCAAAGGCTTTAGTCCCCATTATCAATGGGAAATCAACAAAACATGTGAAAATATTTTTTTCTTCCAAATTTAAGCTTTCTTTAATGTAATGTAGAAACATATTGAAAAATGCACTAAAATGTAAATCACATACATATCGCGACCAACCATTTTTCTAAGAGTGCCATTCAAGTTGGTTCATAACGTTGACTAGCTGTCTTCATGTATATTTACCCGTCTAAGCGACCAAACGTTTCTGCCAAAAATTATGGTTTCAGTTCCAGGGTTGATCTATCAAAGTTACTAGGGTTAACATTTGATGATTACTGCTCCAGTGTAGTGGACATACTAGCTTTGGCTTTAAAGGTTTAATAACATTATTGGGAAGCAATAGTCTGTCATTTAGGTGCCAGAGTTTCACTCTAAATGGGGCAACAGTATGTTATAAAGGGGGTTTAGCGTTCACAATGCCGCTATGAGTTGTTCATTTTTAGGACTTGTAAGTTGAAAATATTGTTGTTCTCGAAATGTCAATAAATTTACCAGAATTTTCAGAAGTCTTCCATAGGTTTACTGATGGCACATCTTAAGTAAACAGTGATTATTACAAATACATTAGTTTCGATCATATTTTTGGAATGTGATAATTTTTATAAACGAAGTCCACGGCCAATTTGAGGCAGAATGTTGAAAGTGCAATAAAATATATTTTTGATTTCAAACTAAAATGCAAACCAGGCGCCTGCTGGAAAAAAAGTATGTAGAGAAAGGTGAACATTTTTTTGCTAACAAGTGTTCCGGGGAGTAAGAGTCAAAAGAAGCAAATGACTTATTAATTATCCAGTCCTGGTAAATTGCTGAGTTATAGAAGAATCTCCTGGAATCACAAGTGTTACAGGTTGCTAAAAGACTTGATTTATGTAAACCATGAGCTGGCATTAAAGACAGCAAATCACTACACAGGTCACTTTCTTTGAAAGCTCCATGAAAAGTTCACAATCTTATATCTGTGCGAGAGATCCATCAAACTCTAGGGAATGTGTGGATAGAGAAGCAGTGCCTTCAACTAAACAACTATGGTTCGGTTGGGGATCACACTTAAATTGAAAGATGTATTCAATACAAAAATAATACAATATATCCAATGAAGGATATATGAGGAAACAAACACTGACCACAATAGTAATAAAGGTAAATCTTTTAGTATTAACCTTGTAGTGAATCAATTCACAATTCCTTGAGTAGCTGTCTAAAACAAACACAACATATGGACTGGATATACATTGGATGAGTGAATCGTGACTGGTGACAAAGTGCTGTAAAATATTAAACAAAGTGGCAAAATAATGATACATATAGACGAAACATTACATGAGTGTCCACTTGGATACATTATTTCTTTGCTTCATTGAGACTCTGTGTGGACGGATACATAAACAGAACGTCGACATTTCGACCCTAGGTAAATGCGCTGATTTGTGTGCATCTATGGCGGTTCTTCATCAGGACTAAAGGTAGGTAGGACAGCCTTATTAGAGGTGAGTATTTCTTCCAACAGGTCCTTCATCGTGGGGGTGGAGAGTGTCAGCCGACAAACTCCATGGTCATGTATGGCGCAAGAATTTCTTGTTTCTTTTTATGCAATCTTCAACACCAGCCCGTGGGAAGATCGTGAGAAGTGGTGCCGCCGCCTTGGCGATCACTGGTGCACCACATCGACACGCACAGACTGATTGAGACGTCCTCGCTGCTGCACCAGTGATCGCCACGGCGAGTGCTCCCCTACTGTAAATTGATGTATTGATTAGTGGCTCCATGATTGGATGTTTGGTTTACTTGTCAGACCCTAGTACAGTGCACCAAGTGTGCCCAGGGCGTGTAAATCCAAATGCTGCTACGGGGCTTGCAGCACTGGTTGTGTCACCCACAAAAGCAGCCTTGCAATATGTGTCTAAGTTCTATCATTGCAGAGCCTGCTTGCAGACTGGACAAGTGCACCCACTTGCCAGTCCCTAAACCTTCCCTTCATATTAGTTACCTCTATGGTAGGCCCATGGGCAGGGTGAATTGTAAGTACAAGGTAGGACAAGCCCTGATGTGTGTGGCGTGTCCGAATAGTGAATTACAGCCATATTCGTTTTTCACTATTGCAAGGCTACCTGTTCCCCATAGGCCAGAATGGGCTGCTAGATTATTACATGTTTATAATCCTAGCAGACTCAGAGAACATGGTAGAAATTAGAGTTTAGTATGCCTGGACTCAGAATAATAAAATACATCTTTTAGTGAAGTTCATTTTAATATTCTGTGTTTGTAAATACCAGTTTTAGAAAGTAGGTATTTGCTTGCCTAACAATTTAAGCCTGCCTCTGCTAGGTTGTGTATTCCTTTGTCTGGGTTTGTGAGTGACCAGGCTGGGGGATTCCAGGTGACAGGCTGGGGGATTCCAGGTGACAGGCTGGGGGATTCCAGGCGACAGGCTGGGGCAGCCTGGTGGTGAATAGAGGGATCTGCATCTAGATGGGAGGGAGGAGTTCCACCTGGGACCTGAATAGGGCTGGGCTTTCCCTCTACAATGCCGGCTCCACTGCCTGTGGTGCGTCTGATGTCTCTGCCCTGCACACTGAAAGAAGAGAAGGAAGACCGTCAACAAAGTGCTCCAAGACTGTACTTGCCTTCCACAATGCTGGCTCCACCTCCTGTGGGGCGTCTATGGGCCTGCCCTCCGCTGTAAAGGAAAGGAGAAGTCTGGTAAACAGAGAGCTTCAGAACTGGTTTGGACTAGGCACCGGCCCCTCTCCCCTCAGAGAACAAAGGATTTTGGGGTAGAAGTATTGGGACCCTGATCTCAAGAAATTAGATCACTTCTGGACTTACAAGGCGAAACCTCTGCTGAGGAGAAGGAACCTGAAGAAATTGAGGAGAGCCTATTCCCAAGCTGAAGTGCTGCTTGGGGGATTGGTCTGCAGTGGTTGCCTGACTGCCAAAGAGAGGAGAAAGAACTTTGTGGACTTTTCTTTCAAATTGTGCAAAGATCTCCAAGGGCTTGGAAGAGAGCTTGCCCCCTGACCGAAGTCCCAGGACCAGTGGACTTCATCAGCCTTTGTGAATGGCTGCTGCAAACAAGTGGCTACAGAGGCAGGGAGCTGGTACCGACTCTCACGACAGGCCCGGTGTCCTGTAGGCACCGCACCAAGCAACATTTGCCTCGAACAACGCAAGCTCTGCGCTCACCGACTCCATCAACGAGCCATAGCCTACACTGCGACTGGAATGACACCACGACGTGCAAGCCTCTCTACACCAAATCGAACTGGTCTGACCGACGCGGTCACTGCTGCTGAGTCCTGTGACCGCACTGGAGTTGGGCACCGCCTCGCACGCTTTGCAACGCACGGCCCGACTCACAGCGCTATCCGGACTGATCGACGCCAGCTCTCGAACTCCGGCTCGTTTGCCGCACCGCAAGCTGCAAGCACCGCATCGAAGCACCGCCTCGCCCTGTAACGCAAGCCTTGGATTCACCAACTCTCTTAACGGGCCTCTGCCTGCACCGCATCGAGGGACAACATGTCCTGCAACGCTTCCTTCCTGCACCGCGATGATCACCGGAACCGGCTCACACATCCGTGCCGGCCGCCCCAAGTAAAAGGTACTTTGACTGAGTCTGTCGACCATTTGAGTTGGCCCATACCAACGTAGTCTGCTGGATTTACTAGACTCTGTTATTTTTAACAACGCTGTAGCCCGTCCAGGCTACCGACTCGCACAGAACTTCGATTTAAGCCTTTTTAACAAGAACTCTTGAAAGCTAATAGTACTGTGGATTCTTTTTGTTGTTTATTGGTCTTGTGATAACTATATAAAGTACAACTTATTTTTGATGTAAAACCTGTGTGGTCACCATTTGTAGTGTTGTCACTGGGTTACTGTATGTGGTTATAAATGCTTAACTTACACCGCCTCTGAAATGAGCCTTGACTGCTTGCGCCAAGCTACCTAGAGAGTGAGCAGGTGTGATTTTGGGAGTGTAATCCCCCTTACTCTGACTAGAGGAGATGGTCCCTATTTGTCACCAGTACCTACCTGTGCCAACTAGAGACCCCAAATTCTAGCATTGGAAGTCAAGCGGAAGGGATTCTGAATTTGCATTTGTGACTCATGTACAGGGATTGGTGAACACTACTTAGTGAGTGCAGACCATAATGCAGCAACGTACTTCTGATACTTGTTTTGGTCAGAGATCTCCATTTTTTTTCATGCCTGGTTCAGTCAGAATGGAAAAGGCAGCCTCCCTTGCATCTGTTGATTGTGATTGGGAGGAAGAGAAACTAGAAAGCTACACTAACAGCCAGCTCAAGAGCTTCTGCAGAACGTTTAAATTTCCACGGCAGGAATCTCCAAAAAGGAGCAATACCACAATGCGCTGAGGGCCTGGATGGAAGCAAGGAATGCCCCTGGAGATTTAGTGAACTATGTGGATGCAGAGGAGCAGCTTGGTGGGCCACTGGGTCCTGAGAGGAGGGGTGCGCCCTTCCCAGTGGGTAGCAGTGTTTCTGCACGAGGTCTGTCCCCAGAAGAGTTGGCAGACAGGAACGAAAACTGGATGCATGAAATGGAGATGGCCAAGCTCAAATTGAATGGGCAACTGGAGCTAGAAACAAGAAAATTACTCTAGAGGAAAAGAGATTGCAATTGGAGCATGACAAAGTTTTGAGGGAATTGGATCTGAAAGCCAGGAGCCTAGAGATTACTCCCTCTGGAAGCAGGACGCAGTCAGCACCTGGGGAAGGTAGAGTATACATCCCCAAATATGTGGTAAATGTGTTTTTAAGAATGAGGATACTGGGCAGTGGTTCAGAGCTGGAGGTAGCCATGTCTTCCCACCGGGTCCCTGAGAGAGATTGGGGAGCGAGATTGTGGGGAAGGTTCCTTAGTGAGGGGTGGGACACACTTTTGGACTTGCCTTCAGAAGTCCATAACTCCTATAGTCACATGAACGAGGTACTCATGACTAGGTATGGATTGACCCCTGAACTCTATAGTTAGGGGTTCAGGAAGTGCAAGAAGATAGAAAGCAGTACCTGGGTAGAGTATGTCACTTTCTTTTGCAGAGCATTGGATGGTTTGGTGAAGGGCAGCAAAGTTACTGATTTACAAGGTCTCTTGGATTTAATTGCATGAGAGCACTTGTATGAAAAAAAATTTCCAGAGCTGCACCACCACCTGATTGATAGCAAGCTGACTAACCCTAGGAAGCTTGCTGGGGAGGCGGTCCGCTGGGTCAGTACCAGGGTCCACAAGGGTTACGTGGGAGACTCAGCCATAGGTGGGCAGGGTCCCCAGCAGAAGAGTGGGGGGGAAAGGGTAAACAGGGAGTTCCGCAGAGGGCCCCAAAGTAATTCCCAAGGGAAGGGTTCCTAGCCTACCCCTGAGAGAAATCCAGTGGTCCCAACAGGTAATCATGTTCCACAGGGACCCCCGAGATGTTACAAATGTGGGGACCTGGGTAATAAGGCGAATGATACCAGGTGCCGCCTGTTTGGTAAACCAGCACCCACTGGTGCTCCTCACCGGCAGATGGCTAGTGTAGCCTTGTTGACTGATTGTTAGGGAACGATTTGGAGAGCTCACCTTGGGAGAAGGTGGAGAAGAGTACTCACCTGAGAATGGGGGGTCTGCCTGACTGAGCGTGCGTGACCACCCGGTCAATGGCAGCCAGTAGGGCTAGGGCTGGAGCCTGAGAGGGAGGCCCAGGAACCTGCCTTAGAGAGAAGAGGCAGGGGGTGCGGTAAACCGGCCCCCGAAATTCCCATGGCCCAGGAGGATGTAGACCCTGAGGGGGATTCCCTGGAGTCTACCGGGGAACAGGTAGTTAAACTGGGGGACCTGCCTGAGCTGACCCATTGGCAGCAAGAAGGAGGCCCCTCCAGGGAAGAATTCTGATTGGAGCAGAGAGAATGCCCTTCTCATGAAGGCTTGCGGCAACCGGCTGCAAGCCAGGCAGCAGGTGATCAATCTGGGTCACATTGGATCCACTGGGAGAATGGTCTCCTGTATAGTGAGCCTAAGGTTGCTGAGCCTGGGCCAGCCCGTGTGCTGGTGGTACCCCAGCCCTTCAGAGCCTTCCTACTGGGGCTGGCTCATGATGTGCCATTGGCAGGACATTTGGGGCAAGACAAGACCTTTGAGAGGCTTGTCACTCACTTTCATTGGCCCCAAATGCGCAAGAGTTCAAACACTCATTGCAGGGCCTGTCAGACTTCCCAGGCAAGTGGAAAGAGTGGGAAGAAGCAGAAGGCTCCTCTCCAGCCATTCCCTGTAGTCAGTACCCCCTTTGAGCGGGTGGGGATTGACATTGTGGGGCCACTGGACCCCAAGACAGCCATGGGCAACAGGTTCATCCTGGTCTTGGTGGACCATGCCACCCGGTACCCAGAAGCCATACCTCTGAGGACGTGACAGCCCCTGTGGTGGGAAGAGCACTGATGGGAATTTTCTCTCAAGTAGGATTCCCTCAAGAGGTTGTGTCTGACCGGGGCACCAACTTCATTTCTAAGTACATGAAGTCCCCGTGGCAGGAGTGTGGGGTAACTTACAAGTTCACCACTCCTTACCACCCCCAAGGAAATGGGTTGGTTGAAAGGTTCAACCGAACCCTGAAGGGCATGATTATGGGTCTTGGGAAACCCATGAGGCATAAGTGGGACGTCCTCTTACCATGCCCGTTTGCATACCGGGAGGTGCCACAGAAATCTCTAGGGTTCAGTCCCTTTGAGCTTCTCTATGGACACCCGGTCAGAGGACATCCGAGTCTGGTCAAGGAAGGCTGGGAGCAATCTCCCAGGAAACCTCCCCAGGATGTATATAGCTACATGCTGGCCGCCAGGAACCAGACTAGGCCCTTCGGGCAAATCGGTGAGGCGAATCTGGAATCCAGCCAGGAGGAGATGAAGTGGTGGTACGACCAGAATGCCACTGTGGTAGAGCTTCAACCTGGTCAGAAAGTGTGGGTCATGGCCCCAGTGGAGTCCTGTGCGCTCCAAGATAAGTGGACCGGACCATTTGAGGTTGTGGAGCGCAAGAGTACAGTTTTTTTTTTCAAAACTCTTTTTATTGAAAGATCACAATATCAATGCAGCCCTCTGAGCCCGAAAGGCACTGCAAGCAGATCATTCCAACAACATTTACGATCCGTAAATTATACAGCTATATGCCCCGGCTCTTAACAGCCCACCTCCCAACCCCCTCCCCCCCCCCCCCCAACTCCCACCCCATCCCGTCCCCAACCCCCCACCCTGCTCAGTGTTGCCATGTCCCCTTGCAAAACAGCAATGAAAAGAAAAAAAATGTATTGTGTACTATATCACCCCCTGGCCACATCTTGCCGACCCTTCATCATCTCTAGACAGTGGCGGCGGCTCCAGCCATATCCCCCGGTAGTCTGCCCACCTTTTCCATATTTTTTAATGTTTCTTAGGGCACCCTCTGGCCTCATAGACAGGGCGTTCCAATCCCATACAAAAGTCAAGGCCCTGTTTCCATACTGTCAATCTAGGCGCTCAAGGGTCTTTCCAGGCTTGTGCTATGTCCCGTTTTGCAGGAGTGAGGCCCAGCAACAGCAGATGTCTCTTGTAGATATTGCCCCCCACTCCCTCAAGGACATGAAGGAGCTCTAGTTTGGGGGTGCGCGGGAGCTCTCAGCCCAGCACCTCTGACAGGCAGTCCCATACATTGCTCCACCACTGCACCAACCCATCACAGCTCCACACCGTGTGTAAGAACGTGCCAACCGCTCGTCCGCACCTCATTCAATCGGGGACACAATCAATCCTGCTTTCCACAGTCGTTCCCTGGTGTAATAGGCCCTGTGTAAATATTTAAATTGAATAAAGCGCAGGCGCAACGCAATAGCCGCTCCCCTGGGGGCCTCAAGCGCCTCCCGCCAATCCTCTTCTTCCAAATCACACACGTCCAGACCTCCCGCAGATGTTGTAGGGACGATGAACAGTGTACCACAAGGGTCTGATAAATACGGGAGATCTTCTTGTCCTCCAGTTCCCCCATGAACACTGGCCCAGGTTTGAGGTTCCAATGGAATCCCACCCCCTGAAGTCTTGCAAGGACGCCAACGCTGGGAGACGGCCATTGCCCCATAGCTGAGTTTCCTCAGTAAGTTTGCCCCACCACCCCATTCTGCGGAGAGCCTGGAGCCAGACCCGAAAGACTACTTGCGTGGCATTGGGCAATCCTCTCTTCAGCCGCACCGAGTACAGTAGAGTGTGGATCGTGTGCAGCTCCATCAAGTAACGTTCCAGGGCGTAGGCCGGGTCGCCTCTGTCCCCGTATCACCATTCATTGAGGACGAGGAGGTGGGACACCTGATAATATGATAGAATATCCGACATGGCCAATCCCCCACAGTAGGTAGACAAAAAGCAGGTATGAAGAGCCACGCAAACAGCCCCCCCACCCCCCACAAGAACTGGCCCAAAGCTGAGTTCACTTGCTGGAACCAATGCGGCGAAATCGGGAATGGGTGATTCTGTAACTGGTATAGGAGTCTCGGGAGGGCAACCATTTTAAAGATTGCCGACCTGCCATACAGATTGAGGGGCATACGGGCCCAGGACTTCATTTCGGACTGTACCCGGTCCCACACCGGCACCATGTTCCATTCCCAGGAAACAGCGGGCGAATCGGTCAGAAACACCCCTAGATATTTAAGGCCTCCAACAGCTATCTGCAACTGTAGTCGATCTCCCAGCTTCCAGATAGTGGATTTCTGTTGGTTTAAAAACCGTCCTGACACTTCCCCGAAGATTCTCATAACTTCTAGGACTCTAGGCCCCGACCTGTTCACATCCATGAGGAAGAACAGGACGTCGTCCGCATAGAGGGAGATTCTATCCAATGGCCCCGCCTCCCTCTCTATGCCACATATTTGAGCGTCCATTCTGACCCACGCCGCCAACGGCTCCATGGCAAGCGCGAAGAGGTAAGGCAAGAGGGCCCCTCCCAATGGGGAAGGCCACTGACGCAGTGCCTGCTACCCTCACCGAGGCCGTCAGGTTCGTGTATAGGAGCTTCACATACGACAGGAAGCGCGGTCCAAGGTTGAGCCGCGAGAGTAGGGCGAACAGGTAGGTCCAGCTGAGGGAGTCGAAAGCTCTATTCACGTCCGCCAAGAGCAGCGCAGCCTGGGCTACGGCGCCACAGAACATAGGACAGGCGTCGATGCACCAGGATGTCTACCCCCCGGGAACCTCGCACAAACCCAGCGTGGAAGACCTGGTCATACCCATACCGACTCAAGCTAAGCACTTTGGTGCCCATCAGGTGTGTCTCTTGCAACAACAGAACGTCCGCTCCCTCCCATTTCCGTAAGCGCAGCACCGCCCCTCTCTTGATTTTGTACAGCAAGCCACGAACATTCCAACTCACCACACGCATGCAGGCCATAGACATCCTAGATTCCGAATCCTCAACCGCCATCGAGCTGTAACACATATTGTGGCCTAGGGATGGGCTCAGCAGGTAAGTACACACTTGGGTAGACAATGGCATCAACACTGTGCATAACAATTGACCCCCTCACCCCTCCCCCACTCCCAGACCCAACCTTCCAAACCCACCCCCCTCCCCGTACCTCTCCAACATGTAATCACCTGTCGCGGCCGGACCCAGGTCTGATCCCCAACGGGAGACCAGAGGCACGTCCTCCAATCATACTCCTTGTGGCAACCCATAAGAACCAAACTGTCACCCCCTCCAATTGGGGCAAAGTCCCAGCCCAGCATATGAGGGCACCTGAGCATCTATATAGAATATCCGCAGGGTATTACGATCCGTGTCACAGCTCCATCAAGGGGCATCCATATGTTGTTCCTGAGTGAAGCCTTCTTGTCGGGCAGTTGAGCTGGCACGCGAGCCCCTATTAGAGCGCAACCCCCTGCGACGGCGGCTCTGGCTCCGGAGGCCTCCGCGTGCAACGCTACTGGTGGAGGAGTCCGATTCCCCCTCTCTTGCAGTGTTTACGCGGATCTTCACTGTTTCGTCTGTCCACTGGAAAACTGCTTCAGGGGTGTCGAAGAACAGGGTGCGGGACTGAAAGACAACCCGCAGTCGTGCCGGGTAGAGCAGGGCATATTGGAGCTGGAGGCCCCGGAGTCGGGCCTTGGCCGCTTGAAACAGCTGCCTCTGTTGTTGCACCATCTTTGTGTAGTCCGGAAAGATAAGGATGGTTGAATTCTCATAGGAGAGTGTTCCCTGGAGCCGCGCTTGCCTCAGGATGACGTCCCGGTCTGAGTAATTTAAGAATTTTGCTATGATTGGACTCGGGCGCTCCACTACCGGAGGCTTCGGCACCAGCGCCTGATGGGCCCTCTCAACCGCGAGACAGTGCATTTGCCGGAATCCAGTCTTCGGACCACTTAGCGAGGAAAGTTTCAGCCTTGTCCCCCTCGCAACCCTCTGGAAATCCCACAAAGCTCAGGTTATTCCTTTGAGCGCGTCCTTCCGCATCCTCCACTCTCAACGCCAGCCCTCTCTGGATCTTTTCGAGGGCCGCAACCTTCTTTTTAAGGACCGTGACATAATTCTCCACCTCCGAAATTCGGGTCTCCCCCCCCAGTGATCCGCTCAACAGCGTTACGCAAGTCTTGCCTCAGCAGGATAACATCTGCTCCCACCGCACCTATTTTAGCGTCTAACATGTCCCGTGACTGTGTGATTGCAGAGAGCCCACCGACCCCGTGAATTTGTCCATGGGCCCCTGCTTGCCCTGGCCCCCTCCAGCTCCGCCTCGTGTCATGGCCCCTCGAAGCACCACTCAGATTAAGGACCCCACCGTCTGATAAATGTCCCGCCTCTCAAGTTGGGCTTAGTGGATAGGCCGCCAGCCAGAGCAAGGCAAGGGAGCGCCAGATATCTCCAATTGTAGGGGCCACACACCCAGCCGCCAGTACTCCCTCCACGTCGTATCAATGCTGCAAGTCGGCAGGCCCAAACAGTCCACTCGTGGGTACTGCGGTTCACTGCGTCACTCCAGTCTCCCCATCTGCGTCCGCAAGCACCACCAGGGACCACCTATTCCGCCCACCGGGGCTCGGTGTAGCCCCCGAGTAAGCTCCCAACAGTACAGCAGCCACGCAGCTCACCTCACTGCCCTCCAGGGCCCGTCTGTCCCAGCAATGGGGATGTCATGCAGTACCCGGAGGCCTGGTCCCTCAGTTCCGGGTCTGTAGGGCGAAACAGCAGCCCTCACCACACCTGCGTCACGTCTCCAGCCACTACAGCCCTCGTCCGGCCCATCTGCCGCATACACGTGGGTCCGGGGACTCGAAGTTGCGGCAGTTCCCGACCTCTGTCTCCTCTGGCACCCCCACACAGGGCCCCGGGCCGGCCACAGCCACGGCAGGTCGTGGTGCGAGCGCCCCATGGGGTCGACAGTCACCCGGGCGCGTCAGCAGAAAGCTGGCGCCAAAGCGCCGACCGAGGCACCCAGGCCGGGAAGCACCAAAATCCAGGCCCCGGTGGTGAAGGCCCCGCCGGAGCCTCCGGGAGCAGCCGCACCACCTCCGGATATCGCCCACATCCAGGCCGCCTCGCTCTCTCACTCTCCAGAGATCGCTGCTCGGCCCCAGCAGGGGCGGGCGCCGTACCTCGCGTGCCTGCGGCGCAACGGGAATGGTCTAGTCGGGCACCTTCAAAATCTAGGTCCCGGCTGCAGTAGGCCCCGCTGGAGCCTGTGAGACCCGCTGCGCTGCCCGCCTCGAACACCGCCCACCGGGCGTCCACAGAATCAAGACTGCTACCGATCGTAGCGCAATGTCTCCGCTGCCGGTTGCTGCCGCTGGAGACCGCCACTGATGCCCAGGGCCAGGATAATCGATGAGGATTTCGTCAGGCTGGCCGGAGCGCAAGCTCTATACGGCCACCATGTTCGCTGGCTTAGCCACGCCCCGCAAGAGTACAGTTACCTACTTGGTGGACATGCGGTCTCCCAGGAACCCCTTGAGGGTCCTGCATGTCAACCGCCTTAAGCCCCACTTAGAGAGGTCTGAAGTGGGCATGCTCTTGGCGACAGATGCAGGAATGGAAGAAAAGACTGAGCCTCTTCCTGACCTCCTGTCAGCCTCAGAGCAAGAGGGGTCAGTGGATAGTGTTAACCTCTCGTCCACCCTGACCCCTAAGCAACAGAATGACTGCTGCTAGTTGCTGGGACAGTTTTCTGATCTGTTCTCCCTGGTTCCTAGTATCACAGATTGGTGCGTCTATGATGTGGATACAGGAGACAGCTTACCTGTGAGGCACAAGTCTTACAGGGTAACTGACGGGGTAAGGGCTTGCATCAAAGAGGAGGTCTCAAAGATGCTTGCACTAGGGGTGATGGAGTCCTCCAGCAGTCCTTGGGCCAGCCCAGTGGTTTTGGTCCCAAAGGCTGCAGCGCCGGGTGCCACACCCGAACTCCGGTTCTGTGTGGGCTACCGAGGGCTCAATTCAGTCACGAAGACCGAAGCGCACCCCATCCCCAGAGCTGATGAGCTCATTGATCGGTTAGGGGCTGCACAGTACCTCAGCACGTTTGACTTGACGTCTGGGTATTGGCAGATCGCCTTGACTGACTGGGCAAAGGAGAAGTTAGCTTTCTCCACAAAAGATGGGCATTTCCAGTTCTGTGTTACGCCCTTTGGGATGAAGAATGCCTCTGCCACCTTTCAGAGGTTGGTCAACCAGGTGCTGGTTGGACTGGATGAGTTCAGTGCCGCCTCCCTGGATGACATTGCAGTGTTCAGTGTCACTTGGGAGGAACATCTGCACCACCTCTAGGAAGTGTTGTTGGCACTGCGGAAGGCAGGCCTCACGATCAAGGCAAGTAAGTGCCAGATTGGGCAGGGTTCTGTGGTGTACTTGGGACACCAAGTTGGGAGCGGCCAGGTGGCGCCCCTACAACCCAAGATTGAAACCATCCTGGCTTAGGAACCCCCCAAAACCCAGACAGAGGTGAGGGCCTTTTTAGGACTCACAAGGTACTACAGGAGGTTTGTCAAGCGGTATGGCAACATGGTTGCACCCTTAACAGAGCTGACTTCCAAGAAGCAGCCCAGGAAATTGATTTGGACTGACACCTGTCAGAAAGCTTTTGAGGCACTGAAAGCTGCCATGTGCACAGCGCCTGTGCTCCTGGCACCCAACTTCTCCAAATAGTTCATCGTTCAAACAGACGCTCAGAGCATGGTGTGGGGGCTGTTTTGTCACGGATGAATGAAGAGGGCCTAGATCAACCTGTCACCTTCATCAGCAGGAGGTTACTTCCACGGGAACAGAGTGCTATTGAGCATGAGGCATTTGCTGAGGTCTGGGCACTGAAGAAGCTGAGCCCATACCTGTTCAGGACTCACTTCAGGGTTCAGACAGACCACAGGCCCCTCAGATGGTTAATGCAGATGAGGGGTGAGAATCCAAAGCTGTTGAGGTGGTCATTTTCCCTATAGGGTATGGACTTTACGGTGGAGCACCGCCCTGGCACAGAACAAGCCAACACTGATCGTCTGTCCAGTTTTTTCTGCCTTAATGATGAGAACTCCTAGGAGGTAGGGTAGTTCTCCCCACATTTCCGCTGGAGGGGACACCTGTTAGACCTGGAACCATTGACGTGGGTCTCCCTTCCATTTTTTCTGTTGCCTCATGTGTTTTTGCTGGTGTTAGATGCTTTGGCACTGTGCCACTGCTGTCCAGTGCCCAGTGCAAGTGTTCCCTACTGTAAATTGATTTATTGATTAGTGGCTCCATGATTGGATGTTTGGTTTACTTGTCAGACCCTAGTATAGTGCACTGAGTGTGCCCAGGGCGTGTAAATCCAAATGTTGCTAGTGGGCTTGTAGCACTGGTTGTGCCACCCACAGAAGCGGCCTTGAAAAACGTGTCTAAGGTCTGCCATTGCAGAGCCTGTGTGCAGTCTGTTACTGTCATGCTGACTGGGGAAGTGCACCCACTTGTCAGTCCCTAAACCTTCCCTTGACTTCATGATTAGTCACCCCTATAGTAGGCCCACCGACAGGGTGCACAAGGTAGGACAAGCCCTGATGTGTGTGGCGTGTCCTAATAGTGAATTACAAACATTTTCGTTTTTCACTATTGCAAGGCTACCTGTTCCCCATAGTATGCCTGGACTCAGAATAATAAAATACATCTTTCAGTGAAGTTTATTTTAATATTCTGTGTTTGCAAAATACCACTTTAGACTTTTCCCGCGAAGATTCCCGCCTCCTGACGGCTGCGACGGACTGCTGCCCTTGCCTAACCATTTAAGCCTGCCTCTGCTAGGTTGTGTATTCCTTTGTCTGGGTTTGTGAGTGACAGGGCTGGGAGATTCCAGGCGACAGGCTCGGGCAGCCCAGTGGTGAACAGAGGGA
Source organism: Lissotriton vulgaris (assembly GCF_964263255.1). Lineage (NCBI taxonomy): Eukaryota > Metazoa > Chordata > Amphibia > Caudata > Salamandridae > Lissotriton > Lissotriton vulgaris. The sequence continues at coordinate 370,064,298 of NC_141685.1, forward strand.
TCTGCATCTAGATGGGAGGGAGGAGTTGCACCTGGGACCTGAATAGGGCTGGGCCTTCCCTCTACAATGCCGGCTCCACCCCCTGTGGTGCGTCTGATGTCTCTGCCCTGCACACTGAAAGAAGAGAAGGAAGACCGTCAACAAAGTGCTCCAGGACTATACTTGCCTTCCACAATGCTGGCTCCACCTCCTGTGGGGCGTCTGATGGGCCTGCCCTGCGCTGTGAAAGGAAAGGAGAAGTATGGTAAACAGAGTGCTTCAGAACTGGTTTGGACTAGGCACAGGCCCCTCTCTCCTCAGAGAATAAAGGATTTTGGGGTAGAAGTATTGGGACCCTGATCCCAAGACATTAGATCACTTCTGGACTTACAAGACAAAACCTCTGCTGAGGAGAAGGAACCTGAAGAAACTGAGGAGACTATTCCCAAGCTGAAGTGCTGCTTGTGGTATTGGCTTGCAGTGGTTGCCTGACTGCCAAAGAGAGGAGAAAGAACTTTGTGGACTTTTCTTTCAACTTGTGCAAAGATCTCCAAGGGTTTGGAAGAGAGCTTGCCCCCTGACCGAAGTACCAGGACCAGTGGACTTCACCAGCCTTTGTGAATTGCTGCTAGCAACAAGTGGCTACAGAGGAAGGGAGCTGTGAACGACTCACGACCGATACGGTGTCCTGTAGGCCCCGCACCAAGCAACGTTTTTTTTTTTCCCGCCTCGATCAACTCAAGCTCTGCGCTCACTGACTCCGTCAACGAGCCATAGCCTGCAAGGTGACTAGAAGGACACCGCGATGTGCAACGCCTCGCTACACCGAATTGAACTGGTCTGACCAACGCCGTCACTGCTGCTGACTTAGAGTTCTGTGACCGCACCGGAGTTGTGCACCGTCTTGCACGCTTTGCAACACACCGTCCGACTCGCACCGCTGTCCGGACTGATAGATGCCAGCTCGTTCGCGGCACTGCATCGAAGCACCGTCTCGCCCTGTAACGCAAGCCTTGGATTCACCGACTTTGTCAACGGGCCCCTGCCTGCACTGCATCGAGGGACAACTTGTCCTGCAACGCTTCCTTTCTGCACCGCGTCAATCACCGGAACCAGCTCGCACATCGGTGGCGGCCGCCCCAAGTAAAAGGTACTGTGACTGAGTCTGTCGACCATTTGAGTGGGCCCATAACGACGCGGTCTGCTGGATTTACTAGACTTATTTTTAACAATGCTGTAGCCCGTCCGGGCTACAGACTGGCACAGAACTTTGGTTTAAGCCTTTTTAACAAGAACTCTTGAAAGCTAATAGTACTGTGGATTCTTTTTGTCGTTTACTGGTATTGTGATAACTCTATATAAAGTACAACTTATTTTTGATATAAAACCTGTGTGGTGTCCATTTGTAGTGTTGTCACTGGGTTACTGTATGTGGTCATAAATGCTTAACTAACACCGCCTCTGAAATAAGCCTAGACTGCTTGCGCCACGCTACCTAGAGGGTGAGCAGGGGTTATTTTAGGAGTGTAATCCCCCTTACTCTGACTAGAGGAGAGGATCCCTATTTGTCACAAGTACCTACCTGTGCCAACTAGAGACCCCCAATTCTAACACAGTCCAGTATTATTTTACGTTAGGTAAGCTCAAAACTTCAAATATGTAGTTAAAACTTAGAGACCAACTTCAAAAAAGCAACCCTATTGCAACATGTGGATGTTTGCAATCTTATCAGGAATTTTAAATGCCTGGCCGGTCCTTCCACAGCGGAAACTAGGAGACTATGATGTAATACGATTGTGGGCAACCCAAGATACCATACATACTGCATGTAAAAGAGTCCGACATTGAATTGTATGTCTGCTTTACTGTTCGTGTTTAGGGTATACTAGTAAGGAGGTAATTTCTGAGGATGAGTGACCGTAGCTCTTCCATTTGAAAGAGCCAACCAGAAACCCAGATGGCAAGACATTTTCTGGGCTTAAACACGCAACCAATAATTTTAAGTGGGCCATATTAGACCAGAGTTTTGAACAGACAGAGACCATTAAGCGTAAGGTGGGGGCTGTCTGGGTCATCTTGGAAAAAGGTTTAGTGTTTTGTATACAACTATCAGGGTCTTCTTGGTGGAAAGTTAGGTTTTTCATATATAACTATTAAAGTCTTCTTAGGGGAACACTAGGTGTTTCACATACAACTTTTCTGGGTGCAAGCATACAATGTATCACAAGATGAAGACCGTTATAAGAATGGTGATAGCCAACAGGATAGTAGTACATTTGGGCTCTGTTGGATGTATGCGTGGTGCTCAGTCCAATATGTTCCACTGGAAGTTTGAGGGAGTTGTTTCTCAGCCTGTTAGTACTGCTGGGAGTAAGTGACAGACGGCCATTAGGTATACGTGGCTGTATTGGTTGTGACACTAGTTCAATTTGCCATGTTAGGTATTGAAGTGTGCCTGGAAGCAATTCAGACACATATTGTGCTGCTTATCAGTGATGGCTAATATCAAGTTCTGGGGTTTACTGAATGAAGATAAAAAAAAATTATGATAGCAGCATTGATTTTCTGAGGAATTGCACTAGCTTGATATGTTAAACAGTGCATTTACTTTTTATCTAAATTGGAAAATACACACATTCCGGTCTGCAGTTAATGTTTCATTAATTAGAGTTGTGCTAATTGATTACATCATATCAAACCTGGTTTTATTTATCCCATGCGTCTTACACAGTTACCATCAAATCAGTGTTGTGTTGCACAGATAGTTCAGCTCTATTCCAATGTATAGTCTACAGATTGGCGCCTTTTGCATTTCTGGGCATCCTACAACAGGGAAGTCTAAGAAGAGTATATGGGCCACTAAAAGTATGGCGGCTCCTGCAAACATTTAAACTGCAGTCACTCACTGTTAGATGTAGAGTAGTCTACACTTTCTGTAAGATAAGTCAACAGGTGGTTCTAAGTCTTTGAAGGGTCAGTGCAGATGACATTTATGCAGAGTCCATAGCAGTTTATAGGGTAACAGCTTGAGCCAGAGATGAGAGTAGTGCTACTTGAGAGTTTTTCCCCTGGGTGGTGTACAAGGAACTTGGCTGAATTACACCTTTCCTAGAATAAACATTTTTTTTAGTTCAAACAGTTGCTGTTTACTTCGGTATGCAGAGATTTGTGAAGGCCATCCAGAAGTTGAGTAAAGAGAAAACAGAGGGATAGCCAGATTCTAGGAACATATTTATGGAAGAGAAAATAAATGTAGAGAGAAACTGAGTTATCAGGGACACCTAAAATCTTGGCAAAGGTGTAATGGTCTAATCAAGAATGCGAATTTAAAAAAAATGCAATTTCTTTAAAACACGTGGGCAACAAGTGTAGAGAACGTCTAAAACTGCATGATAAAGCAGTACAAGTTTTGAGGAAAGGGAGGGTAAAACAGGGGGCTCAGTAAGTTCTAAACAAAGTATAATTTGTATAGAAGTGGCTTTACTGTTATCAACCTGCCCATATGTAAACTAATGGCAGTATGAACAAGAAGGTTCTTAGTGCGCGTTATTCAGCATGATTCTAAGCACTCCCAAACAGTACAGAAAAAAAAATTAAGCTTGGGACGAAAATATTTGCCTGTTGCGTCAAAAATAATCAAGAAGGGATGCTGAGATTAAAGTGGACGTCTTGAGGTCTTTCAGTTCACAAATGCCATCTAGATCACATTTCTCAAACCATCATGGGAGGTGGGACCACCGAATAAGTAGACTCTGGTTGTGGTTTTAGGTGCCAAGAGGTCGACATGATAAATTGATACCTTTAAAAATGAGGGATTTCACTTTTCATAACAATGCTTTCATTCAACAACCTACTGCCCTCAGACATGGATGCAACTACTTTTGCAAAGGGGGTGTCCCTTGTTGTCACTGTCCTCCTGCCACAAGTGACTGCCACATGATCCCTTATAATAGAGGCTTGGGGGATCACAGATGACAGTATGTCCCCTTTGCAAATAAACCCTACAAAGGATTTTTTTTTTAAGTAAAAAAAAAAAAAAAAAACACACACAACCCTACATACACGATTCAAATCAACCATCAAGGGGTAACTGTTTTGCATTAGTCCTGAAAGGATTCCAGGTCAGCATTGCACTTGAACTACTGCACAGTGTATCAAGTAATGAACCCCGAGTATCGACTCAAACCAACTACAAACACAAAACAAAAAGATTGAAATGATCCTTTTAATATCCTTCTATGGTCTTACCATAAAGGTGAATCCAGGTACACGTGTTTCTCCACCACACAGAGTATGAATGTACATTTCATTCTTCTAATATAAATGGGCCCTTTGCAAATCATACTATACGGGGTAACAAATATGAGACACAATCTATTTCAAGGCCGTCTGTGTGCTTGGTTCTCATTGAAGACCCGTAGCAGCCACGATCACTGCTAGATTCCCAGAGAGGGAGAAATATCCAAAAGCACCAACTGGCTATCACCACTAAGCTTCTACACAAGAATGAAATTGATTGGTCAATATAGTATCCAACAGCACTTGCTACCAGCAAACCCCTTACAAAGAAATGTGCACCTGTCCAGCAATAGGTATGCCTACCCTCCTAGAAGGAAAGCAAACAACTCAATACAGCCATTAAAGGCCAAGACCTTCAAATACAACTCATCGAGGTAGAAAGAGTCAACCAACATCAAAACATTCACAATACCGGCAGCTCATCATCTGGTCTGAAATGCCAGCCTTGGGAAAGTTTGGAAAGTCCCCGCAGAACACCACAAATGCTGAAAAGCCACCAAAGGCGGACTGTTATATTTCTGGAGGTTGTAAAGTATACACTCCCCACTGAGATGTCCTCCGGTTGCTGAGATCAAATGTGGATTGTAAAATAGCCTAAGCTTAGGCTATTTACAAAGACTAGATTTGGCTTGCTGAAATAATTAAGATTTCAGCTTAAGTTTAAACAAAGTATGATTTTCAATTTTCTTCAGGCAGAATGGGCGGGTATTCCACGGTTTGCCAGCACAAACTGAAAAGGGACAAACCTCCCCATCTGACTCAGCCGCATTCCAGAATACATGCCACAGTCTGGTGGGATGATCTAAGCTACCATAAGAGTTGACACTTCTTGAAAAGATTACGATGAAGGTAGACTGAATTGGCACTGTGACAGGAATCCAATGCGCCGTTTTACGCACAACTGTGACATTAGCTTACCACTGCAAGCTCACAAAGATGCATTCTTAAGAAACTGTAATTTATCCACAAGGTAAGTGCTTACTCACAAGTATGCAAAGTTACAAAACATATAAGCGCAATGTGGCTCAGGCCGGTAAGATCCCTCAAAATTCCTTAGTTTTCCGTTTTCAGGGCAGGTATCTCGTTTGCCTCCCAACAAAGCAGGAAGATATCCGTTGGGCAAGTTATGCGGTGGGCTCCCTCCAGCATGGTCTGGTTTTGCTGGGATGATATTTTTAGGTGCTTTTTTCCACATCAAGCTGTCAATAATGAGGGCGTTTTCCCAAAGCTCCACCATTCTTCTGTGCAGAAGGTTTGCGTTTAATAAGAAGGATCAATGTTGTAAGAAACCGCATCAGATGGCAAGATATAAAAAAACAGTGGTGACAGTGCAACTCTACGGAAGACACCTCAGGCTAGCAGGATTGATCACAATAGATCTAACTACGTGTGTCCTGCCTGTCAGGAAGGATGGAAACTAAGCAAGGGCTGAATCTCTGGTGAGGAGGATAGTATGGCTAAAAATACTGAAGGCCGGAGGTTGATCAGGCAGGATAAAGGCTCCCATAAAAACTACATCTGCTATCAAAAAGAGATGACCTTTTATAGCTGAAGTGACCGCTTTGGAGAAAGAAGGTTAGCGAAAACCTCCTTGTTGCTTGTCCAATAAGTAATTAGGCTTAATGTGGGCTTGAACTTGAGCTCCCAATACTTGCTCCGGCAGTTTGGTCACGTATAGGAGGTTTGAATTTGGTCTATAGTTGGATAGATCTGCAAAGTTCACGGATGTGGCTGCTACTATAGTAGCTTCTTTCGGTAGAACGTAGCTAAGGCACATTTCAGTAATGATTTTAATAGATCCATGGTATTTTTATAGTGTGTACTTAGCCAGAAGGGCGATGGAGAGCTTTAAAACTAACCGAGCATACAAGTATAGTGACAGTTTACACTATGGATAATAAAAGAATCATTTTTAGATTTCTAAGTGCAATTGAAAATGGTTCGTTTTCAAAAATAGCAACAACATTTCAGGTGAGTGAGGCATTTGATTCTAAGTTCTTGGTATTTGATAGGAGAATCATTGTTTACATGTCTTTTGGCTTATCTCTAGATTTCTCTAGTGGGAGATCGGATTTGCTTCCAGTGTCTCTCACCTCTTGATGCGTCTAGTTTGTTTTTCAGTATCCAGGAACGCTAAAGTGTTTTCCTTTATTAGTGATGCAGGTCATTTTGAAGTCAATTCTGGTTTCCTGAGGGAGCCAGGGCAATTCTCGGAATTGGGGTTATATGGTCTAATGTTCAGATTATCTTAAATGAGGTGAACTGCACAATCAGAGCTGCTTTGGAAGGAGCCAAGAGTGGATTTAGAATCCTAAGAGTTAGACGTCTGGGTTTGAGAGCACCAAAGCCTGCACCACTGTTTTCTCGTAAGTACAGACCGTGTTATATTGAGGTTTTTAAGTACAGAGATCTGAGCTGAAACCATCTGAGATGAATGTTGATGGTGAATCTCAGTGATTTAGCAAATACAATCAGTTTGGGAATGGTGCCCAGTTGGGATAGTTGGAGAACCTAGTGCTTCATTCGAAAAAGTGTGTCTGGAGTACAAGATAAGGGATTCAGATTCAGTTTAAGGGAGAAAATACATCCAATTTCGTACCTTTTTCAGGTAGGTATTCGAGATTAAAAAATAAAATAGGGTTGAAAGAAAGGTAATATGGGCATCTATCAGCATACTGGTGTGTGTGGATTCCTTTTCATGGATCAAGTCAATACTTTAGAGACAGGAGAGAGAGAGGAAAAACATAGAACCCTTAGGTACTTCATACTTTAATACTCGGATGGGTGCTCTGAAAGAACTCAACGCTATCTATTATTATTTAGGAGGGAGAAAGGATACACACCAATTCAGATTTCTATATTCTGTGGGAATAAGGCAGAGAGAAGTGTCTTGTGGTCACAATCCAGACAGGAAGCTGCGCAGATAGTTTTTGTTGGGCGTGTGCTATGGTTTTTTCCCAGACTGTCTATTTAATCTTTTGCCTAGAGATGGAAGCTTGGAGACAGGCCTTAGATTCTGGAAGTCCAAAAAGTCTAGGTATGGCTACCTGAGCTCAGTGGAAACGTGTCCGTGCGGTTAGTACAGATGGCAATACAACCTTTTCTAAACATTAGTGGATCATCACGAAAATCTTGACTCTACTGCTTTTACTGGGAACATCTACACAAGTATGTTGTCAACCTAACAATCAGTGTTCACAGGTCAGGTGTAAAATAAAAAAAAGTAAATTATGAAACCACAGTCATTATATGTAAGCAATTCAATTAAAGTTACCAATTGTAAAAGAATTCAAAAGGATAATTGGTACCCCAAGGAGGGATTGTGATAACAGATGACTAAAAATAGCCAAATGAAAAACACTCAATATCAGGAATGATACTACCAGTACCGAGCTCCCGTCCCCCGAATTAATTGGCACAAATCTTGCACATACTCCGGTCATTCACCCCCTTTTTAGGTTTCCCCTACATGAGCATCTCCACAGCCAAAAACCTAAGTGACCACATCTTCATTCCTGCCATTTTCAAGGAGCAGTTCTGTTGCCTCCACCTGAGTAAAGGAGTACTTGAAAGAGTGGATACTCCTGATATTTCACCGCTAACAGGGGGAGTGGGGTGCAACGGTGGCGCATACTTTCAGCGCCCAAATCCTCTTGTTCAAAAAAAAAAAAAAAAAAGGATTGCTCCCTTATCCTCTTAATATTTTAGGGCTCAGTTCAGAGAGCCAACCCACACATCTGTATTTTGTTGGGCTTTTTCTATATCCCAACTGTCTCTCACAGTCCCTGAAGTCTTGACTCTAGAATAGCAGCCCTTAGTCCTGAAGTTCAGATACGCAGGTACTGATTGGTGGATGGTAGCAACTCTTTCCTCCAGATGAAAGGCATTCTTCCTTCACAACCATTTGCTCTCTGGCCATTACAATGTGACAGATTCTTGGGTTGAAGAAATTCTTCTTGGCTGAGATTGCAGTTCCACTCCAAACACCAAAGGCAAATCAAATGTGGGTTTGTCATAGACACCTGCCTATGACAGGCACCACCTGGTTTGAACCTGAAGGGCTTCTTGGTAGACATCCCTAGCACTTCGGTAACAATGAGACATAAGTTAGTTATATATTCCTTACCTTAGAATGTCCCCCAGCCGTCAGACTGGATCCGGAGAATTTTTTCTCAGCAGTACCCCGGCGTGTCAGTAGGAGGCGTCAGTCAACTCCACTTTTGTCGTCGTGGTTGCCGGGATGACGTTGCAGTGCCTACAGGCTGCTGTCTGATCTTACATGACTTTCAATGCCAGAAGCGCAGAGCCATGCAAGACTCTGACCACTGGTGCGCTATAAGTAAGGACTTGCAAGGGAGTCCCTAGCCCTAAAATTCAGTCCGCCGAGCGGGGAGGATACACAGGGGCGGTGCGTCCATTAGGGCGCTTGGGCGTTGCCCCACTCATTAATTTGAGGCACGAGTCGAGTTGAGTAACAAGCGTGCGTGCTGTTGCAGTTACTCTCGGTCTCACTCACATTTTTGCAAATTACAATCCCAGGCCGCCGGAGGCAGTCGGCTCAGAAGGGGGTGGGGGGCAGCACTGCAGGAGTTCAGTGCAAGGGCATCCACGAATCGATAATGTGTATCAGGTCAGTGTCGGAGGAGCGCACAGCAAGAGTGCGCATGTTCTGTTTAGGGTTTAAACATTTTGCGACCAGCCCTGAACATGCGCACACTAGGCTACTCATTAGAAGAGCGAGAGTTGTTTGTTCCATGCCGCTCTTCTAATGGCAGCATAGTGTGCATGTTCGGGGCTGGTCGCAAAATTTGTTAAGCCCTAAACATAACATGCGCACTACTACTCAAGCCAATCCTGGCATTGCTGCTGGAGCAGCGTCTGCATTGGCTGAGACGTAGGAGGTACTTGCCAGCCAGGAGCGATCGTGACTTCAAAGCCTCCTCGTTGAGCACACACTTCGTGTTGACTGCTACCACGGGTGACGGGAACCGGCTGAAGAACCTGCAGCAGCGGCTGGGGGGGCACCAGGGGGGACCCCTGGTCTGATTGGTAACGTTTTTTATTATTTTATTTTTATCCATCCGCCCCACTTCCCTCCCAAAGCGCAACCCACCTGCCGGTTTTGCCGGCCGCAACTGGAGATGTCATTTAATCACAATGGTCAGTGCTGCTTAAAACATACTGCAGTGGCTGCATCGAGCTACAGTGAGGCACCTTGCTTTGCTTTGTTTTGGTGAGACTTCTGCAGTTTTACAAGGATCATGATCGGGTCCTCCGATGAGTAACTTCTGCTGCAAGGCTTCAAGGCGCTCCACATTGGAGGTTTACGAACCCCAAGCTCTGAGTGAGCTGCCCCAGCTCACAAGGGGGACTGAAGGGGGACGAATGGGGTTATTATAAATACCATCTGATATTCCCTCAAAAAGACACTTCAGAGTATTCTGTAAAGACACTGTGCTATTATGTATGGCCTTTGCATCTTATTTTGAGTGGAATGTGTAAAGTAAGTGGTTATAGGTCGAAAACCCAGGCTCCAAAAGAAATGTAGACTCTACTGGAACAGTTTAAGTTCATTATTTTTACAGTGGAACTGGTAAATGCATCACAATCAAACGCTTGTCCCTGCATCTATAGCTAACACACGCCCCCTCACTCCACCTAAAAAATGAGAAATGTTATAATCAAGTGATCAAAACTAAAAGTTCTGCATCATTCTGCCCGCTTCAGGAAGGAAACAGCAGAGGGGTGTTGTATGAGAGACAGCCTGGTGGCGACCTGAGAGTGCACAAAAAGGGGCTACCGTGGCAGATGGTCGAGTGCAAACTAGAGAGGACATGCCAGACGGGCCTCCCAAAGGTGCTGGTCCAGTGGAGTCCTGGGAGGGCACAGCAGATGGGCATTTTAAGACTGATGGCATTGTATGGTTGAATGTTCAATTCAGACCCGAAATAACACCGTGGGCCATTTAGGATGTTGGTCCAGACCAGAGAGGGTACTCTAAGGACTAAAGGGGCATCTGTGGGTGAAGGTCCAGAGAATATCCGATGGGGAAACCAAGATGGGAATTCTAGAGATGGTAATGGTAGACCAGAGCAGAGGCACAACGGTGGCAGTTCTAGCTTTGAAGTGTGATATTTGAGCCTACTTTTTCCAAAACTATTGTGGAAGAGAAGCAAACAAACTTCCTAATGTCCTTTAGCCATGCTCACTGAGCTCGTTCCCTCAGTCAAACTTGCCGCTAACATTTATGCCTCACCACTTTGAAAAGTCACCAGCCACCACTGCAGATACATCATTAACGAAGGTAAGTAACTTGCTCATCTGAAAGAGACAGTTATAGATTCCTTACCTTAGAATAGATGCCCCAGCAATACGAACCCAAGGAGGGTCTGCAAAACAAGTTCATACCAGGAAGTCCTAGAGGACCAAACAGGCAAAATAGCCGCCCCGCCGGACTTGACTGTCCAGGTAATGTCTGGTGAACTTGTGCAAGGAGGCCCACATGGCTGCCTGACAGATGTGAAGAATGGAACTCCACGTGCAGTACAGTTGTGGGTGCCGTAGCTCTAGTGGAATAAGCCCGCTTTCCCACTGAAGGTTCCCTTTTCGCCAAAGCATAACAGATTTTTATACAAAGGACATCCCATCTAGAGATGCTACGCTTTTGAACAGCCCAACATTTCTTGGCACCTACATAGCCGATAAAGAGTTGATCATCCACCCGGAAGTCTTTTGTGTGGTCAAGGTAGAGGGACAGCACATGTTCGGGGTCCAAACAGTGGAGTCTCTACTCCTCCTTGGAAGGGGGCCGAGGCGAGAAAGAGGTGTGCAAAGTAATGGTTTTTCCAATGTGAAAAGGTGTAACCACTTTTGGAAGGAACAAGGGCCTCGTTAGAAGCACCACTTTGTCTGGATGCACAGAGAAGAAAGGGGGCTTGGAAAACAGAGCTTGAAGCTCACTCACCCTGCGAGCAGAAATTATGGCAACAAGGGAGGCAGTTTTTAATGTGAGGAGCCGGAGAGGACATTTATGAATGGGGCTCGAAGGGAACACACATGAACAAGTTTCAAGTCCCACTGGGGCATTATGAAAGGAGATGGAGGAAAGAGATGAGTAATGCCCTTAAAAAATCTACTTACAATGGGGGACTTGAACAAGGGTGGCTGATCAGGCAGCTGAAAGAAGGCAGAGATGTTATTTGTATTTGTAGCATGCGCAGATACTCCGAGGAGTGTCCCGGCGCAAACCCTGAGGAGTGAAGGAGAACTAATTAAATAAAGAGAAAAGTTTTTTTTTTTAATGGATGGGGTCCTGCTGCGGGGAACAAGAGGCAACGAATTCCATGCCAGAGCAGCCTTCAAGGCAAGAGAGCTGCCGCCCATCCTTCGCAGTGGGAAGCGGGGGACATGAGCCAGAAGTTGGGAAGCAGGGTTCAGTTGTTTCGAAGGAGTGTAGAAAGTAAAGCACTTTCACAAGTAAATAGGCCCTGAGGCATATAGGGCACGGTGTGCTATGACTAGAGATTTGAATTTAACTTGTTCTGCTACGAGCAGCCAGTGAAGTGCACGCAGATGTTGTCTCACACTGCTTCTGATAGGGATGTTAAAGAGAAGCCTGGCTGCCGCATTCTGGACTCCTTGTAGTTTAGTAAGCAGGCAGCCTGTGAGGCCAACGTATAGGGCATTGGCATAATGAATATGTGACAAAATAAGGGCTTGGGTGACCGTTTCTTTAGTGGCCCTAGCAAGAAGTGGAAGAAATTTCCTGAGGGTTTTGAGTAACCCGAAACAGTTCCCAGGTAGCTTCTTGATCCGAGTCGAAAACAAGAGATTCTTCTCAAACCAGATTTCCAGATTAGCGGGTTGCCCCGTTGAGACTGGCATAGATAAATCAGGCGGCCAGAGTGTTTCTCTAAACTGAGGGGGGAAGCTTCCATAAAGGAGGATTTCAGATTACTCCTCATTGCATTTAAGTTGGTCAGAGGCCAGCCAATGAAAAACTGTGGTCAGACAATTTTTTGCAGAGGTGGTGGAACACTAATTTTTTCCCCCACGTGAACAGGAGCTGGGTATCATCAGGATAAGCATTAATTTTGCCCCCCAAAACCTCCGCCAATTGAACCAAAGGAGTAACATAGATGTTTAAAAGTAGGGGGACTCAAAGAGGACCCCTGTGGGACCCCCGTGGACACAATCTGTGGTGACGAAGCAAACAGGGGAACCAAACTTGATGCCTGTATAGCGTGGATTTTATCCATAGAAAAGCTGGAGAGTTTTTCGCACCAGGCATTTGAGGATGGGAGCGAGAGAGCTCTCAACAATGGAGACATTTTCTCTGGCTAGATCAATGTGGGCCGACTAGTAGATGCTTTTTGCATGGGCAACGGCGGTATAATAGATTTTTTGTTTTTTTCTAAGCCTACTTTTGCCAAAGGGCAAACTTCCTTACACCAGTCTCGCTCTAATGTTTTACACTCCTGCTTTAATTCTTTCAAATCAGGTGAGAACCAGGCTTTGGAAGGAGATTCCCTGGAATGCCTATGGGGGGGAGCAAGGGATAGGAGATCCAATGTTTTTGAGATCCAGCTGGTAAAGCCAGCTAGCCCCCCTCCAGGTCATTAGTGGGATCGGGCCTGGAAGCCGCCAGGGCCTGGCTAAACGCAAGTGTGTCAATTTTGGCGAAGGCAGGGTCGCGATTGGTCTAGGCCGGGGAATGAATGCCTGCTGCCATCCAGGAAAAGTCGTCAGAAAATTGTCGGACCAAAGCACGGGGAGGGGGTCTTCGACCAGGATGGGACAGTTAGAACAAATGGGATCGAGAATATGACCCCTGAGATGCGTCAGAAGGTTCAATATGTTCAGGAAATCTTGAGTATCCCCAGCAACTACCTGGTCAAGGTGTATATTTAGATCCCCAAAGACAATATAGTGGGAGAAGCGTAGTGCCCGGTGAACAATAACATCCCTCAGGGCTTTAGGAAAAGCCCCTGCAGGCCCCGGGGGCCTAAAGATCAGGGAACCACCCAAGGAAAAATGTGCAGAAATTCAGATACTAAAATCCAAAGCTTCACATTCCCACATGAGACAGCCACAAGATAGCCTTTAGGAGTGCCCAGAGCAGAGACCTGCTGGGCTAAAGAAAGTATATACAAGAGGACCCCTGAAAGAGAGACAGAAAAGGGATCTACAGCCTTTGCTGTGCACCATGCACAAACTTGTTCCATCTACAGGCGGATACTGTTTTAGTGGAGGGATGCCTGGCTGCCAAGATGACATTACAGACTTCGGGTGGAAGGTCAAAAGTTGTCAACTGTCACCGCTCAATCTCCACGCCAGGAGGTGGAGGCTGGACAGGTTCAGGTGAAGAACCCTCCCCTGTTGCTGCGACAGAAGATCCTCCCGAAGGGGGCGTCTGAGTGGAGGATCGATGGCCATGCTCAGTAGCTCTGGGTACCAGACTCTTCATGCCCAGTCCGGGCCACAAGAATAACTTGTGCCCGGTCCCGCTTGATCTTCTTCAGCACTCCGAGTAGAAGTGGTACAGACGGAAAGGTGAACAGGAGGTCGCAGTTCCGCTCACGACAAAAAGCGTTGCAGAGCGAGTGCCGCCTTGGAAACTCCAACATGCAGAACTGCTGACATTGCGTGTTCTCTTCGATGGTGAAAAGATCTAACCAAGGCTCTCCGCCGCTGAAAGAGACCTTGCACCACTTTCGAGTGAAGACGCCATTCGTGATCTACCAGGCACCATCAGCTGAGCTTATCCGCCCTGGCGTTCAGAAAACCTCCCAGGTGTTGAACCACCAGGGTCATGCCCTGATATTCCAGCCATGTCCAGAGGCGAAAGGCCCGACATAAGGTCCACTACCCCACCCGCTTGTTGCAGTACCACATGGCGGTGGTGTTGTCCGTGAGCACCAACACTACCATCCCTTTGAGGGAGGGGGGGAATAAATGCTTTCGTGCCAGGCAGATCGCCCGGAGCTCCACCAGGTTGATATGGAGCCTGGACTCCACCGGAAACCAGGCATCTCTGGATAGCTCCGTATCTGTGCCAACTGGCGCCGAAAGAAAAGAACCGGCATGAGCACGCTGAGGTGGCACCTATATAGGCACCGCGCACGTCACTTCCGGCGCAAACGATGCAGACTCAGAGGCGAATTATGCTACCTACCACTGTGCTGGGGTACTGCTTGAAAATGTCCACATCAAGTCTGACGCCTGGAGAATATTTTAAGGAAAGAAATCTGCAGCTAGAAGTCTCTATCAGATATTACATATAAAGTGTTGATGTCGGTTTGTAGTTATTGGTCATCTCCTTCCCATTATTCATCTGCAGGGCACAGGAAATTTGAGATCCAAATAACTGCTTATGCACTATATTCTGGTCACGTCTCTAGCTTCACTTGCTAGAGCCCAAAGAATGTTCAGTCGTTTGTGCCTCACTGCATGAGATTCATCTATCCAACGTTCTGCAGAATTCAGCGGTTTAGCACTTACTTTCATCTCCATATGCTTTGGTTTAATAGCCCCTAACAAGAGCCAGGGGGCAAAATGCACCTTTAAGGTCGGGACTGGAGTCAATGATACTCCAAAAACTAAAGCAATACATAGTTCGTGTTATTTGATTTATTTGTGGTTTTCTACAGAACGGACATGTCCTAAAAGGTGTCAAAGTGATTTACATAAGACAGATCATAACAGAAGATGAATAGTAACTATATACACGAGTGGGGTGCAAAGGAAACACCATTCAAAACAGGTTGTAGAGCCAGTTACAGCCACGTAGTTTACATGTGCTCTTCCTGTCGACCACTAGGCATCAAAGGGGACATTAAGTAAAAATATTATAGTTAGAAAGGCTTCCTAAACTTCAAACATACGCTATGATATTTTAGTACAATGCAGAATCTGGATGTGCACCCAACTTGGCATCAGAGAGAGGAGGGGCTCCCACTTATATAAAGTATAGCATAAAAGGCACAGAATTGTTTTAGTGACTTCTGAATCCGCCCATTGAACTGCATTACAACTACAGTGTGTTCTAACAGGACACAGGATGTGGTTGTTTCTCAGTGGGGCATGAGTGACATTGATTCGAAATATGACCACAGCGAACAGAAGATTGTGCATCTCACACGTGTGCAAGTCGCTTCGGCTGTGAGGCTGGGAGCCATCCGACAGCTACAGCAGCGGCTGAAGCCGGTCAACATTCCGACGCGTCATATGACGGTGCGCCACTATCACGATACACTTTAGTGCGAGCGCTTCTTCCCTGGTATGTCTCGGTCTTACTTAACATCGCTCACTTCTGCCTCAGGAAAGACAGTGCGTGGTGCAGCAAATGGTTATCTGCAATATTTGTCATTGTGCACTCATTTTTGGACATAACACGACATTTGTCGCACGCAGGCTCGACATTCCTTCTCCGCTAGGTTAAGAATTTCACTGACATCAGGGGCTTGGAGTGGAGACAGGCTGCTGCACGGCACGGTCTGTCCACAGGAATGTATGATGTTACTAGTTTTTACTTCGCAAATGCCTTTAATTAGCAGTATTTTATAACGCATGCCATTACTTCGCAAATTCAATGAAAACCATTAAAGTGGCATTACTTAGCAGTACATTACTTCGCAGGTTTTTACTACGCATACATATTCTTTTTAACATTTTTCTCACTACCCTACACTACACATACACTACAACACTACCCTAAACCCTAAAACACTACCCCTACATCAACACTACCCTCCACACCCCCTACACTTCCCTAAACCCTAAAACACTACCCTACACTACACATACACTACAGCCCTACCCTAAAACACTGCCCCCTACACTACACATACACTACAACACTACTGTGAACCCTAAAACACTACCCCTACATCAACACTACCCTCCACACCCCCTAAACTTCCCTAAACCATAAAACACTACCCTACACTACACATACACTACAGCCCTACCCTAAAACACTGCCCCCTACACTACACATACACTACAACACTACCGTAAACCCTAAAACACTACCCCTATACTATACATACACTACAACACTACCCTAAACACTAAAACAATACCCCTACACTACCCTAAACTACTACCTCCTACACTACACATATACTACAACACTATCCAAAACCCTAAAACACTACCCCCTACACTAAAACACTACCCTAAACCCTAAAACACTACCCCCTACACTACACATACATTACAACACTATCCTAAACCCTAAAACACTACCCCCTACACTACACATACACTACAACACTAGCCTAAACCCTAAAACACTACCCTACACTACACATACACTACAATACTACCCTAAACCCTAAAACACTACCCCCTACACAACACTACCCTAAACCACTTCCCCCTACACTACACATACACTACAACACTATCCTAAACCCTAAAACACTACCCCCTACACCACACATACACTACAACACTACCCTAAACCCTAAAACACTACCCTACACTACAACACTACCCTAAACCCTAAAATACTACCCTCTACACTACCCTAAACCCTAAAACACTACCCCCTACACTACAACACTACTCTAAACCCTAAAACACTACCCCTACACTACACATACACACTACCCCCTACACTACAACACTACCCTAAACCCTAAAACACTACCCCCTACACTACACATACATTACAACACTATCCTAAACCCTAAAACACTACCCCCTACACTACACATACATTACAACAATATCCTAAACCCTAAAACACTACCCCCTACACTACACATACATTACAACACTATCCTAAACCCTAAAACACTACCCCTACACTACACATACATTACAACACTAGCCTAAACCCTAAAACACTACCCTACACTACACATACACTACAATACTACCCTAAACCCTAATACACTACCCCTACACAACACTACCCTAAACCACTACCCCCGACACTACACATACACTACAACACTATCCTAAACCCTAAAACACTACCCCCTACACTACAACACTACCCTAAACCCTAAAACAGTACCCTACACTACAACACTACCCTAAACCCTAAAATACTACCCTCTACACTACAACACTACCCTAAACCCTAAAACACTACCCCTACACTACACATACACAACACTACCCTAAACCCTAAAACACTACCCCTACACTACAACACTACCCTAAACCCTAAAACACTACCCTACACTACACATACAACACTACCCTAAACCCTAAAACACTACCCCCTACACTACACATACACTACCATAAACCCTAAAACACTACCCCCTACACTACACATACACTACAACATTAACCTAAACCCTAAAACACTACCCCTTACACTACACATACACTACAACACGACCCTAACGACACTGCCCCACTTACCTCTCTCTCCTCGTGGTCCCTCTCTTCACCTTCAACCATTGATCCACTCCTCTCCTGCTTCATGGTGCACGTCGTGGTGGATAGTCTGCAAATAATTTAATTTTCGAAGTAACGGCATATGCGAAGTAACGGCATGCTAAGTAGAAGCATGCGTAGTAATGGACTATGCGAAGTAAAAGTTGCTAAGTAAAAGAATAGCAAAGTAAAAGTTTCTAAGTAATGGTTGTTTCACATCCAGGGAGCCTTCTAACTCCTCTTGGCATTGCAATAGGGCCTTTTTTTTTTTTTTTACAAACCCCCGTGTTTCAGGTACTAGAAAAGGTTTGAAAATCTTGCAGTAAGGTTTCGTAATGAGCTAAGGACACTGCAAACCCAGAGAAGATGTTTAAAGCAGCAGTCGTGGGCAGCCATGTTCAAACGTCAAAGCGAGAGTTGCGGACAGCAGTTCAGTAGGGAAGGTCGCCATCTCAACACCCAGACCGACACAAGGCCAGTGCTGAAGAGCAGTGACAACTCAAAAGGCAAAATAGCCCTGGATTTTTTTTCTTTAATTATTAGCCCCAAAATGCATAGAGCAAAAATACATAGCGATCAAGGCTGATGCCCTCAAGTTGAATTAGGGGGGATTGCACGGTCCTAGAGGAATTGGCAAAAACCAGGTAGCTGCCGACCAGAAAGATGCCCTATACTCCAGCCGCCTCCAGAGATGCAAAGCCTGCTGGCATAGGATCGAGGACCCCACTCCACCCTGTTTGTTGCAATACTACATTGCAGCTGTTTTGGCAATGAAAACCTGCACAACACAAGCCTCCCCGGATCTATGGTAGAAAGGCATATATATGTTTTTAAATTGGAAGGGGGAAGCAACAGGGGAATACGTTGAAGCAATATAGGGGGTGAGGGGATAAAGAAATGTAAAGGGGCATGGGAGCGAGCAACATGGAGCGCAAAATGAGAAAGCAAACGGGCAAGAGAGCCCAATTTGGATCTGGGGAAAAGCACATGGGCAAAGAAGCGATGAGGGGATATAGCACACAAGGGCGAGCATACAAAATAAATACATTTGTATATTTATATAGCTTGGCTTATCACCTGTGACTGTATCCAGGCGCTGTCCATGGGCATAGGGGGATTAAGTGATTTGCCCAGAATCATAGGATGTTGAGCAGAGACTCGAAACCAGATCCCCAGCTCCCAAAACCCCTGCTCTGGGCACTGCACCACATCACAGAGAGGAAAAGAGTAACATGGGACGAGAGTGAGTAACATGGAGCGCAGAGAGGGGGGGAAAGAGGCACACTACATGAATAGCTGGAAAAAACATGCACTCTTGTGGAGTGCTCAAGACAAACTAAAAAAGTAGTTCAGTTCAGGCTCCAGGGGAGCGTTAGACACAAGATAGACAAGGAAAGCCAGCGAATCAGAAGCAGGCAAATTAGGGACAGTAAAGCCAACCAATGGTAAGCAACAGAGCGGACTGCAGGACCCTCTACGTTCTTGGAAAGTCCACGGTTTTGGTAAGCTCAAGCTAAAAACTATCATATAGGGTCAAATAAATGGAAAAACTTGCTGCACAGAGGTAAAGTACTCTATTGAAGGCTATTTGGTGAATTCATTGCTTCAGCGCTTTGTGTAATGTAACTCAACATCTCAAAGAGTATGCAGTCTGTAAGAATTATGTATTCAAAAGACTATGGATTGAGAATACTTAAAATGTGCCTATAAAGTTGTAAAGAAACAATATCAAGGTTTAAATACCGACTTGTAGGAATTTAGCCTGCAGAAAAGTATACAACTATATCAACAAGGTAAGCATATATGAGAAAGTGTAGATTTACCATTCTTAACTCTACAGTTACTAACCTTGAAAATATGGCGGTCATCAAGGTTAGTAGATGTGGAGTTAATAGTTATTGTACCCTGACCTATCCATACTTACCTAGACGGCATAGTGGCAGCCAATATTCATGTCGGTACTACAGACATACACTATGAAGCAATCTGGTTTCTTTCAGAAAAGATGCCCAAGTGGAATCCAGCAAGGCATTTTTCACTTTAGACCGGTCACAATGTGAATGTTTATTTATTTTTTTAATTGTCTGCTTGAGGCAAATGAACCGAGACAAAAATTGACAATTTCCATTTTATTTGTTACTTACATTTTATCTTCATAATTACAGGGTATAGTTAGATTATTTTAACATACAAATAAAGGCTATTAACAAAGCCTACACCACCAGAACAACTTTTAAAAAGCCAGTTAAAATTGTATTTAATTAATGGTGTTGATCACACACCAGTGGTTTATTTTTAATTCTTCAACAAAGGTTCTGAAGAATGTCAAAAGTCGGTGAAATGAAATAGAACATCATATGACTCAAAACTCTTATCGTTCAGCAGAGGTAAGCATGAATATAATATGTACACATTTTAATATATTGGTCCACCGTGTATACATTTTCAACACAAGTTAAGAATCTATAAAGTCCAGTAAAAGAGTCAAGGTTAGTATACACAGTACATTTACATTATGAATATAAGTTATTGATATGTAATAATACTTGATAAGAGGTTTCCCTTTACATTGAAAATCTTGTAAGCAGCTTTTTGTTTTCTTTCTGCTGTACAAAAAGAATGATCCTCTACCTCAGAACTACGTGAACAGATTCTGATGATCATCTTTTAGCAACTCCCCACATTAGTGGTATTCACATTTGTATCCTTTAGAACAGGAACAATATAGTCAAACAGATGCAAGTGCTTGCAGTTTGCCCCAGACTACACTAGCGAGGTCTTTCTAGGTTTGAAGAGTCAGGGCATTAAATCAAACTACAAGGGCGACTGATGGGTTTCATATTTTCTAACATTATGGGAAAATGAGATACTGACTAGAACACGTGTAAAATAATGGAGATTCAGCAAATGTGGTGTCAATATTGGACAATAAATTAATTTGGCTTATCAAACAGTAAACAATTAACTTTAAAATTATATCAATCACAGAATGATTTGAGTGGTTACAAAAAACCTCTATTCAGGGTGTATCTGATAGTTTAGGTCATTCTAAACTTTGCATAATCATAGATCAAATTCATTATCAGCATGTTTAATGCACTAGTTGTGCCTACTGCAAACCAGGTCAGCCTGTCAAGTGCCCAGGAAAGTTGTGCATTTCTCAGGGCAGATAGTTCCCAAGTAGCAAGGCAAGAAGAGGTTTATACAAACCACTGTTAAGATACACAAAGTAGTAGCGTATAAGGTATGTCAAAAAATAGTCCAAAATTACGCAAAAAACAGAATGAATGAACCAACCCGGCTGTCAAACGTTGTGAAAGACCTGTAAATAGCATTCCAGACAATTTTTCTTGTGGGCATCCGGCAAAAAGAGTACAAGACAAATTCCAAGTCGAATCCCAGAGCATCTATTCCATTTAAAGAGAGCATATAGATTTACATATATAAAATAAAGCACTGTACATTTCCAGGGTTAGTTTTTCACCTGGTAAATAAAGAGCAAAATATTTAAAAATAGTCGTTATGTAAAGCAAACCGGATTGTGTGTGGAGAATGTGAGAAAAAGATAGGCTCTTTATTCTACCTAAATTTTAAAATCATATTTACAAATATTAGAGGAAATAATCTATTACTTTCAATTTTGTGGATAGTGGGAAAAATCTCAAGTTAAACTGCTTTAGCTTTTTAAAACAGATAAGGACATATTCAGAACAATTTTCCATAAGAGGGTCCTTCACCATGAGTCAGGGTCACAGCTCACATTCTCTGCCAGATCACCCTAGAACATGAAATGAAGCTTAGAGAAAATATCCAATGCACATGGGTTTCCTCCAAATCGGGATGACACTAAAAGTAACAAATCCGTTATAGTCGTGTCCTTTTGAAACATTTTGTTCACAGGTAGCCTTCACAAGTAAGTAATATACTTTAAATATCTTGAACTTTCAATGATAGACACCCCACAATTGATGTAAGGAAAACAGCATTGTCCTAGTTCTTCATGCTTCTGACACCTCAGATTTACTGAGTGCTATTGCCAGCTCCAAGTCTTCCTGCTCCTGCTGAGTTAGCCTGGCAAGTCTCTCCTTCTCTTCTCTCTCACTTTCCCTCTTAGCCCATTCAATCATATCGTCTTCAGTTGGATACTGCAATTTGAAAAGAAACATTTCTTGGACTAAACACTGGGGAACATTGTTCATATTTCATACTTTGCATCTTACATGCTAAATATTTACAATATTAAATGCAATATTAAATCAATTTGCAAGATGGACTATTATGTTAAGCCTTACGGGCTACTTCTTGAAAGCAGAGAAAGATCTTGTCAACTGCCATAAAAAACAGCATGGTATGGTCCTCAATAATTAAAAAAGTAAACTCCTTTAGTGGTCTTACTGTTTTGCAAATACCACGTTCTTTAATTTTTACTGTCCACAACATCAAATGACCTGATGGATGCTGGGTGTTAGGAAAAAATAACATAACATGAATTACTTGTAGCAAAGAGAGACAAATCAAAATTTGAAATTAGTGATTTATTGAGATTAGCATTTGTGATTTTAACAATTCATATTTTTTAATTGAAAATCCGCAATTTTGCAATCTTAGGTCAGCCCTCCCATGCAAGTGATAAACTATTATTCCATGCTAGGAAATTGTCTAACCCACACAAAGGAATTGGAAGAATGAAGCAAAGATGCTGATACTCAAGTCCACAAGTGCTCTTCCACGCTTTTGATATTGTCCAAGAAGAGAAAATTCTAAAAAAGGCACTGAAGTAGATAAAATGCAGAGAAGTCCAATCTAGTTTAGGGTCGAGTATGCATTTCCCACAAAGAACCCAAATGGAACACCAGGACTTCAATACCTCAAACACGTCGCCTGAACAGCTCTGTCCCAATTCTCAATAATGTTCTACCTGAATTCCGGAATGGGGACCCATCAGTGGTGCCAGTCTAATCTGTGTTCATGAATCAAGGCTTCAGAGCTTTGCTGTATTTTATGGATTACACGTTCTCGATTGCAGGGAAGAAAAATTAAAGGTAGTAGATCAAAGGCATGAACTGCTGAGTGTGCGGTTTTGTTGCTGGACTGAGAAGATGGCTGTTTTTCCTAACAAAATGTCTGCGAGTTGAAGCAAAATGGTTGCAGAGGTAGGAATCTCCAGGGGAAAACATGTTCACAGGACTGCAGAGTTGAGTGGACCGGATGTAAATGTATCAATCTTCAAAGGTTCTTAATTGCGGGGTTGGTATATTAGTTAGCATCTTGACTTTTTATTAAGGGAAATGTTCAGAGTTGCAAAGTGGGTAAAAAAATGATGGTATGGAATGCAGTACATTTCATCACTTTGTTGTTTATTGCCATTGATGCCTTGCATGCGACAGACATGCCCAAGCGTGGATCCTGTGCCCATAGGAATTGAGCTACACCTCACTTCGAACCCTAAAAAAGCCCAAACTGGTATGGTTCCCCTCTGGAGAGAACCTGGAATGGCTTAACTGTTTTTACTAGAGCAGGACCAAGACTGATTGGCAAATGGCTTGTCTCTGTCTAGAGTGGCAAAGCAGTCAACATCAAAAAAGGATGGTACAGAATGTGGCCCGAGCGATCCCCAGCATTCAAAGTGGTTTTTCTTGAGAGTTTCTATGTAGCATTCAAATGCTGAGAATGTGAGAGAGGATGTGTTTGTATTCAAATTCAATGATGGGGGTCAGTGCCAGGTTGACAGAAAACAGAGTTTGAGGGTTCTGTTATCTGCTTTGGTTCCAAAGAGAATGACTCTAGATCCGAAAGGGTTCCCCGTAGAGCACATACTATTCTGCGTACAAGCAGTTCTGGATCGCCTATAGCTATATCACTGAATGTAAAACAAATCAAAGTAGCATTACCTTTTTAAACCAAAACAGGTTGAAGGAAACGTGGTTCTCATTAAGAGCAACATAATCTAGATATAGGAAAGACATTTTTCTTTAATGTGGATATGTCTTTTGAATTACATTTCTGAGTTCCATAGCCCACATTTGAATCTAAATTGTCTCATCACTACTAGGTGTCTACTAGGGGTTCTACTAATACTCAGTGACCAATTTCTCAAGGATGAAAGATAAAGTCAACATGACAGGATTAAAATCTTTGATGATGAAATTAAACGCATATCTGCAGCAAATCACAAGGACAACACTGTAGGTTTCACAATGTCTATTTTATTAAGCCTCAAAATGATTACCCATGTGTTTCAGACATAATCCTGGGATAAGTGCTCGGAGTTTTACAGAATAAAGGTACCCCTGTGGGAGTTTTAGTAATGGGGAACCCCTCTCTATGGCGTTCCTAAGTGGATATTTGTGTTCCATGCAGCAGATGTATCTTAAGCGGGGTGGGGGATGCCAGGAGAGCTTGCTGAGCTATGGGCAGAGGATGTACAAAAGAGAATATCTGGCACATGTACCTTGCACCACAAACAATATTGCAGAGTAAGGCAATTACTTTACCCTAGCAAGTATACAATACTGACAGTAGAGCATTAAAAAAGTATTTATTACTCTACCTACAGGAGGAAATTCGGATTGGGAAAAATGCACACACATTTACACACTTACCTTGTCTGGTAAATAGTACGGAGCTTGCACCAATAATCACAATCCGTGATCCCAAAGATCAAATGTTGAGGCCTGTTTGTGCTCTTGATGATGTGTGATTGTGGACTACTCACAGACTGCCGATGGAGATAAGAGGTCCTGGAAAGGCTAAGGTCCAGCCTTGCATTAAAATGGGCCATGTTTTGGGAATGTTAAGCCACTCGAAGGATGAAATTGCTGAGCAAGCAATCCTCTGCATGGGTGAGTAAAGCTTGCAGTGGCAGAAGAACGTCTTTATGCAATATGTTTAGCTATCTGTGCGATCGAAAAATAAAGGATGGGGCAGGACCTGTATTGCAGCAAAACGCTGCAACAGTGTCTGGGCTGACAGCATGGCTTGAAGTTATAAACCATGGATCAAAGTACATCAAACATTGTCTTTAGTACTTAAAATAACAATGAAGACCCAAAGTGGAAACACATCAATAACTGTCATTACAACAATTCAAAGTGGATCATGACACCATATCTGTATTCCAAAAGAGCAGACTGAATGTCTCTGGCATGGTCCCATCTCCCTGAATCATCCAAACAATGTTGGGAAAAGGTTGAATATGCTTACACTTTGTAAAAAAGCAGGTGGCGTTAGCAAACTGAATGATCCAGTAACCCCTGGTCACACCGTATCAAGTAGAACACAGCCATGTCCATGGTCTCCAATTTGGTGGGGTGTGCAGTGGTAGGCAAATTTAATGCGGAGTGAGATGAGCCTGCTCGTTCACAGATACCTTGCAGCAGTGGAGTAGTAGCAGCAGCATCGAAAGACAGCACCTAATGGCCGAGCGAGAACGCTCCAAGGTCTTGTCGACTGGATCCAATATGCCTTCCCCTCCTTCAGGGAGTGGAGGGAGGTCATAATCCCCTCCACTCCTTCAAAGAGGAGGAGAAGGAATCAAGCAGGAAATTGAATGCACCATCTGACCTAAAGAACCATTGATACCATATATAATTAAACAATACGTCTTATCGAGGACAACCATAGCTCAAGATAGCTAGAAGCAAGGGAATCCCATTCATAAGAGAAGCCCATTCATAAGAGAAGCCCATTCATAAGCCAGCACTTGAGGACTGTAGGGTCCCTCCCCTGCCCTTTGAGGGAAATCCAAGCTCAATGAAGCTCTTGACTCAATCAACGCAGCATGGCATTTGATGAGGGGATGGGGTGGATGTTGGATGTGCTCACAAGCCTCAAAGCCTTATCAGGAGATGAGGGAATTAACAGTGGTTACTGCGCCTAGCTATGTGAGGGCAGTAATCATAACACCCTCTGTTGGCAGACGACTCCTCTCCCACCCTCTCCAATTAATCAATATTTATCATAACACCTACCTGGTCTTTCTGAGGTCTATAGGGCATCCATATGGCCAAACAAAGTGTTGTCAATGGCAGACAACATACTGTGAATACCTCCAGCATGCCCTAGCAGCAGGTACTAGTGGATGTGTAGGGGAGGCAGATTTGTGTGACCGTAGTCCTTCCTAAGCTGGGCTTCTTCTTACCACTACACACGACCCGCATGTCATGTGCCTGGCCACATTAGGCCCTCATCATCAAGAGCATGGAGTTGTGTTTGCTGGGGCATGTGAAATGTCAGCTTGGGTGTAGATCATAACGCCATCGTCCCTCATCTGATGAAGAGGTCAAGAGCCTCTTACCGATCAGGCAGCAATGGCAGATGGGATGCAGGGGCAGTTGTGTTGAAAACCGGGCCACTTTGTTAGGCCTACATATGGAATGGAGGCTGTGACATCCATTACAGTTGTATCTATTCCTGTTAACCATAATTCAAAGTAAATTAAAAAAAACTTTGTTACTTTTTAAGCATGAACCCTGCAATTGTAATTATGTAATTATACATCAGTAAGCAACAAGGCATAGCCTAGATTAAACATTTTTTGCGGTAAAACAATGGAGTTGATTTAAGTAGACAGCTGAATATAGAAGAACATACCATAAACTGAACAAAGCACATGCAATTATCTAAACGTAATTCTAAAAGGAGAAGGCCAGCAAACAGAGGAATGCAATATTTAATTTATTTATTTATTTATTTAATTTATAGAGCACAATATCACCTCACAGGCATCCTGGCACTAGCAAACTCAAAGTAAAGAATAAGAATGTGCCGTAAGCAAACAGGCAACTATGTCAACGGAAACAGCCAGGTTTTTAATCTCCTTCTAAACGGAAGGAGGTCCCCGACTTGTCTAAGTTCCGACGGGAGTTTGTTCCAAAGTTTGGGAGCTGCCACACCAAAGGATCTACCACACGACCTGACTTTCCTGAACCTTGGTATCTTAACCAGTCTCGCCGAAGAGGAGGAGAGACTTCTAGCAGGAATATACCACTCAAACTTACTCAGCATGAGAGCAGGACCCATCCCATTGAGGGCTTTAAAAACAAGACAGAGAGACTTAAACTGAACTCTCTGTCTCAACGGGAGCCAATGCAGCTCTGCCAGGGCCGTGAAGGAAGAAGACCTTCTGAGCCACCCCAGGGCTAACTTCGCTGACTTAAACATCTGCATTCTGTCCAGAAGAAATTTCGGAGAGTCAAGCAGAAGGGCATTACAATAGTCTAGTTTGCTAAGAATAGTACTACGTGCCACTAACGCATCCGCATGAGGAGGCAGCAGAGGAAAGATTTTCCGCAATGATCTAATAATAGCAAAACAACAGGTCACCGTTTTCGTAACCTGAGCTTCTATAGTAAGTTTATTGTCAAACATAATGCCCAGATTACAGACCGTTTTAACTGGCCGAACAACGGTCGAGGTGTCAGTAGGCCAGAAGTTCCTGGGCTAGGCAGGAGGAACCCTGTCCGCTGAGCAGTAAATCACCTCGGTCTTACCCGCATTAAATAGATAGAGGGTAGCAATTGAATAGTCAAAGCTTTTAGGAGAAGTATATCTTGAAGAGGAAGGGATTGAAGTTCTTATGGAAAGTTAACCCGTGGCAATTGAATAGTCAAAGCTTTTAGGAGAAGTAAATCTTGAAGAGGAAGGGATTGAAGTTTTTATGGAAAGTTAACCCGTTGAGTGAAAGGAGGCAAAGACAGGGCAAATAGGACCAAAATACTGGAGTATTACAGATTCCGGACCTTTGTGGTTGCTTAATGTGAGGAAGGATTTTCACTTAAGGTGGAAAGGTCTTTGTCTTAAAGATTAAGAGCTTTGTGAATGCTCTAGTTAAAATGAAAGCAGTCGAGGTAGCATAGGATAAAATGAAAGTACATTTGCGTTATATTGTGTTTTATGTGCACTTCTGGCCTTACTTGTATGCCAGTCCTTGTACCAGGTTTCTTCTAGCAAATTGCTGTTGCTGTTTGACTTTGTATGTTTAGTTGAATTAATAACTAGCACGTCTGCAGATAATATGTTTGAGAGTCTTTTTTCACTGTTGTTTTTAAATAAATACTATCTTTGTGTTGTTCATTCAGGTCTGGCACCTAGAGACATTTTGGCTTCTGATGAGAGGGTTATAAACACAAAAAATATTGGGTTTAAGTCTTCGGTTGAATAATTGTTGTTTCCATATTTTTACCACAAAAATATTTTTAAGGGGGGAATCCCATAGTAGGTATGGGCTAAAAAAGCCAATACTCTTACCATAGAACATAACATGTGAATATACAGTGCACGCTTACACGTCTTGGATCTCTTGCACGGAAATAACAGATTTATTGCTACCCAGCTCAATGGGACTCATTTAATCCATAATAATGAAATGCTGAGTGGAACCTACTGGGACTGAAACCTGTGACCATGTGGCCAATCACACATTCCTGGAGTGGATTCACTAGTCCACTGAGCCACTGACTCGGATAGAGTCAACTAGAAGCTTCTCTCGAACTCAAATACACGTGGTGTTACAGAAGAGCTCAAAGACTAATTGCATGAAGGACACATCATTCAAGTCAATCAACAATTATTTAAAACAAACAAAATTAGTAATATGCATAAAAGATTTCTTGTCTTGTCTGCTATTGTTGTATTTATTTTCTTCAGGTGACCTTCCTTTAGCTAACCTGTGTTTAGTTGTCTCTGGGAGGTATCCCTACGACTTCATAAGGGCTAAAAGTAATACAGATAACACCACTGCTATATGATATTTTGACACAATATACATATAAAGGATTACAGTACATGCTCTTTTACAATTCAAAAGTTCTTGGAGCACCATCTCACTCAGGGCGTATCTGGTTATCATTATAATGTGGAAACCCATGCCGAAATGCTTTAGAAAGTTCCTACGACCATCATTTGTAACACACGGTGTGGGACACTATCGGAGAAGCATGCACAGAGTGACGGAACACTTATTGCTTCTAACCACAAGCACAGGAGTGCAACCTCTAGGACGAGTGTCAAGCGTAAGTTGCATAGGTGGATTATGCTTGTGTATTTCCTTATATCCCAAATGAAAAAGTGAAGGAAACTTCTCCATACTTGATAGAGAAATTTCAAAATTATTTATCACTCATTGAAAGAATTTTGTACCAGGTCTGTTGAAAGGATTCAGTAGTCAGACCTATATTCAGCAAATAAATCACAACAGAGGGAGGAGAAGCTTATCTCCTGCCTAGAATAAAACAGCATGGGAGGTCAATAAGTCCGCTTGTTCAGAGTGTGTCTAAATCCAATATATAGAGAATGACCACCAACTTTACATAACATAAAGAGCATAAGTATACATATGGCATGCTAACAAAGTAAACTAACCCTGGTTTTAAAGTGGGTACTCAGGCAATATAGACAAAGGTCAAATAGAGCATACCGGAAAAGTTCAAATGGGTATGGCGATAAACTTTAGAAAGTGACAAAATGTAAGTAATACGCTAAGCATATGAGTACGACAAATTCTTAAGTCACTAATAAGATAATGCGCAAACTTTAGCTAGGTCTAAGTGGGTCTCAAGAGGCTGGTCACATTAAAGCAGGTTGGGCATAAACCCGGTAGCGTATTGACCGGGATCCAAATCGCATATGAAATCAGCCACAATGTCTTAAATAGTACGTTCGCGAGTGTGCGTCTGAAACTGCTGCCCGCAAGGATGCCGGCTACAAGCAATACATGCCGATAAAGAGCAAGGAAGGACTAAATGCAACAGTGGTTGATTCTTGCGTAAAAAACAGGGTGCCATATTAAAATGGAGAGGGGCAGAATAGGAAGAAGCCTCTACTCCTAGTGTGGCCAACTATATAAGATTCAATTCAATTCAATTGCTATAAGTGCAATTGCAACAAATTGAGTAAAGAAGCATATGTGACCAAATATTAATACAGACCAGAAATACGGTCCGTAAATCGAGCAACGTAGTCAAATACTGCTATTGTTAGAGAATTATAGCCATAATACGTCCATATCAGATGTGGCTCAATTACTAGGACAAATATTTCTGTGATGCCCAGAAGGTAAAGGGTGTATAGGAAATAGGTCAGGTACCCTACCCAGCTTTAAAATGGGCAGCATCTTAGTTGTGTTATGCTAAGCAGAAGCATTCAATGTCTCTTGAGTAAGTCTAGATAGAAAAGACAAGTGCCGTACTCCAAAGAAAAGGTTTGAATAGGAAATCAAGTCAATCTGTAGGTGACTATCATATCAATGTCCCCCAGAGTTAGGAAAAAGGACCAAGTAGCTTTGAGGTATACAGGCCCTGAAAGCACTGTGTGATCAGGTATAAGAGACCAGAAGCCGGTGTGCAGAATCTCTAAGGTTGTTTTTAGATTGAAATGCCAGGTCCTAAGTCCTGCAAAGTTCACAAAGTTGTTGTCAATATGAAAAGTGCCATATAATGAGTCCTGGGTCAGGGCTTATAGTTGGCCTTGATCGGCAGATCAAGTCGTGCCGTACTAGTATGCCTACCAGGATTGTGGCTAAAAAATGCTATGAACATTAGCAATTCCTCTATCAAGGATAGAGATAAAAGTTTCCTTCACATTTACATTTGAGACATAAGGAAATACACAAGCATAATCTACGTATGTCACTTATGCTTGACACACGTCCTTAGAGGTTGCACTCAAGTGATTGTGGTTAGAAGCAATGAGTGTTCTGTAACTCTGTGCATGGTTCTCCGGTAGTGTTCCACATCATGTGTTACCAGATGATGGTCATAGGAACTTTCTAAAGCATTTTGGCATGGGTTTCCACGTTATAATGTTAACCAGGTTACGCCCCGAGTGTGATGGTGCTATAAGAAATTTTGAATTGTAAAAGAGCATGTTCTGTAATCCTTTATATGTATATTATGTCAGTATATCATATACCAATGGTGGTATCTGTATTACTTTTAGCCGTGACGAAATTGTAGGGATACCTCCCAGAGACAACAAAACATGTGTTGGTTAAGGGAAGGTTACCTGAAGAAAATAAATACATCAATAAATGTCAAGAAATGAAATCTCTTATGCTTGTTACTATTTTTATTATTAACTGATGATTGACTTGAATGGCGCGTGCTTCATACAATTAGTCGTCTCAATCTCAGGGTTGTACCAGGGGAGTACGGTGTATCTTCCAGTTATGGAATGCACCGCGGGTGAAAACCCTGTTCTGTAAAACACATATGTGATTACTATATGAGCGCTTGATACCTCACAAACACCCAGTTCTGTAACTGGTTATATAAGAGCTCATTCGAGCAAATCTTGTTGGTTATTTGCCCCAGCAAAGAAAACTGTTAAATCGACACAAGTCAGAGACTTGTAAATTACTACGCTTAGACAGAGGTGCTTATTCAGAATGATAATTTTAAACATGTAGATTTATTCATGTACAAATCTATTAGTGCAACTAGGAGTAACTTTACACTTTTTTGCTTTAAACATTTCAGAGTGCAATGATACTCCTAGGTGTAGACTTGCAAATCTTCATACCCTCTCCATACTCTCAATTTTTTTTACAAGTAGGCAGAGATCTTCCTATGGTAAAGTACAGTAAAATGTATTAATCTTTATTAAACTTAAAAAATAAATATTAAAACAATTCTCCTAAAATATTAATGAAGAACAATTGTATATTTTTTTAATCTAGAACTAATGAGCATGTTACCTACCTTCGGTAAGGCTCTTTCTGGTGGAAATTTAACTGCAGATTACTCACTGCTTTCACATGCTGTTGCAAGTAAGTGTCACCTCTGAATATCAACATCAGTTTCTTTCATGACACTACGCGCGCCCTCAAATGTGAAGCCATACCATAATCAGAGATATCAGTGTACAGGTGTCTAGTTTGGGACCTTTTTAGATGGGAAGAGAAATCGGCCACAGACTGGGGAGGTGGAGGCCGGTGAGAAATCTACAGTTAGATACAGTAACCCCGAGAAAGTGCGTTACAGAAGGTAATTTGCTCCTGTGATGGATATTCTAACTGCAGAATGCTCACCTTAAGAAAAGATACCAAAATTGTAGAATGTCTCAGACCAAAAAGACTTGCAGGACCAAACGGCCAAAATGCCATTCCAGTCGGACCCGGCTATCAATGCACTAGCTTTTCGATAAAGTATGCACTGATACCCAAGTGGAGGCCAGACAGTTGTCAGCTTGGAGTCCACTCACGTGATGAGCCGAAGTGAACACAACCAGCTACACAAACCTTGGAATCAGGAGACATAATTGCCAGCTATGCATTGGTTCAAATGGAGTGCACATGAGGAAGGTGAGGACCAAATTGAAGTACCACTGTGGCAGCACAAAGGACTTTTGGGGGAAGCGTGTCAAACCTTTAAAAAACCTCATCACAACAGGTGAGTTTTGAACAGGGACAGCTGGTCCGGCAAATGTAAAAAGGGCTAACAAATAACCTTTGATGTGCCCACAGCAAGTCCTTGCTGAGCCAATGTAAAAGAAACAACAAGACATCCAACAGTTTTGTCTGTGAAGTGTTTGTATTGTGGGTGCCACACCATGCCAGTAAATAGTCCTAGACTTTGTAGGACGACGCCTGGCACTAAGGATGACATTCACAACCTCGAGAAGAGGGTTCACACAAAGTCAACTGTCGCAGCACAACCCCATGCATGGAGTTGCATATTGGGCAGGTTTTGGTGCTGAGCCCCAGCCTGCTGCTGCAGCAAGAGATTCTCCCAAAGTGGTAGTCTGATTGAAGGACAGATGCTCACACTTTCCTTGCCCAATTCAGAGTCACTAGGATGAGTTGGACCTGATCATTCCTAATCATCAGAACTATGGGAAGGAGAGGCAGTGGTGGAAAGGCATGCAGGAGACCCGTGCTCCATTCTATCTAGAATGTTTCTAAGAGAAAGAGCCTTCTTGGAAAATACAGCATGCTACAATCTTTGACAGTGCACATTCTTGACGAAGGGAAACAGTTCTAGCCAGGATTCTCTGAATTTCTAGGAGACTTCCTGTGCTGTCTCAAGATGTAATAACCACTTGTGATCCGCCAGATGTTGACAGCCGAGTTAGTCCACCCTGTTGTTCAGCGACCCCACCAGATAGGACATGCCCTGTTGCTGCAGCCAAGTTGAGAGGCAAAGAGCCTCCCGACAGGAGCCAGGATCCCACTTCACCCTGCTTGCTATAGTACCTCATGGTGGTGGTGGTGGTGTCCTTGAGTACATGAACTAGCCTCCCATTAGTGGACAGTAGGAAGGCTTTCAGCAGCAGGTGAATGGCTCGTAACTCCAACAGTTCGATATAGAGTCAGGCCTCCACCGGTGACTAAAGGCCTCTGTACTCCACCTCTCCCAGATAACGTCCCCAACCTAGCAAGATACATCCATCTCCACGGATGGGGCAAGGTAAGTGGTCTGCTGCTGGTCAGCTGTGGTTGAGCATCCACTACTGCAGGTCTTTTGCAGTCTATTCTGAAACCTAGATGGAATCTGAGAGGTTCCCCTGGCACTGAGCCCACTGAGACCTGGCCCACCTAGACTTCAGGTTACTGTGCAGAGCCCACATATGCCACCTGGCATCGACAACTAGGAGGATACAGGACAATAAGCAGCCCGGAAGCATTGGAACCACTCTCATCAAGTGCCAGGCCTGGGGATGATACACCAGGATCACAGCCTAAATGTCGTTGACTAGCTGTGGTGGAAGGAAGGCCTGAAGTTGCACCATTTTCAGTATGGCTCCTATGAAAGGTGGCCTATGTGCAGGAGTCAGCCGTGACTTGAGTACGTGGATAGAGAACCCCAATGTCAAGAGGTTCGACCTCGTCTTGAGGTGATCTACGGCTGACTGTGGCGACCACACTTTAAACACCCAGTCACTGTGCTAGGGGAAAACTGGAATCCCCAACCTCCAAAGATGTGCAGCAACCACTGCCATCACTTTTGTGAAAACCCAATGAGCACTGGTGAGGCTGAAGGGAAGCACAGCAAACTGAATGTGAATCTATGAAAGTTACCAATACTGGAGAACTACAGTTAAAGGTAAGTAACTTGTTTTCTTACTCTAGTATTGGAACTTACATACGTTCACATGCTTGATTCAGAGTAGCTAACAGTAAGTAGCACAATTTATTGTGCCTGAAACGGACATAAGCCAGAAAGCAACTTGAAACTACATATTACATATGCTTCATCTTAAAATTCTTAGGTATCGCATAGCCTAGACATATTCTTTAATAATAACAAGAATGTCTATTCATCTTAAAATATGACAAGAAATAACCAGTTACCATAAAATGTGAACATGCAATGCATAAAGGAAGGCCAACAAATGCATCCAGTTTTTACAATATGCAGACGACATTGTGATTTTAAGTCAAACACCGATAGGTCTCCAAAGAATAATATCCAAATTAACGGACTATTTTGACGGTGAAGGTCTGGAATTAAACATCAAAAAAACGAAAGTGGTGAGATTGGCGGGCTCAAGTAGACCATCATTCAAATGGTACACAAAAGACAAACACATTGAGGAAATAACATCATACAAATACTTGGGGGTTACAATAAGCAAAAATATGTCCTTTTTACATCAAAAAACAAACATCGTTGCAAAAGCACAGTCACTGAGTTT
Source organism: Lissotriton vulgaris (assembly GCF_964263255.1). Lineage (NCBI taxonomy): Eukaryota > Metazoa > Chordata > Amphibia > Caudata > Salamandridae > Lissotriton > Lissotriton vulgaris. The sequence goes on from NC_141685.1 coordinate 370,098,606, forward strand.
CGCCTACAGCACACTTCAAAAGAAACTGCAATGCCCGTCACATGACCATCTTCTAAAAGTAATGGCAGCCCAAGTATTACTCTCTCTTTCCTATGGACTAGAAATATGGCACGGGAAAGAAAGTGACATTTTAAACACACTCCAGACAAAAATATATAAATCAGTATTTAACCTTTACAAAGGATCATCTCCAGCACAAATAAGATTGGAATTTGGCTTGCAAAATCAAATATATCAAAGGAAATCGGTCTTAGCGAAATGGTGCTGGAAACTCAGATCAGCAGAATTAGGATCACTAAATAACCTATGTTGGCTAGAAATCAAAAAATAATATGATCAACAGGAACCCAATTCTTGGGGTGGCGATTTGCGCACATCCTTAGAAACCCTCAAAATAGAAGAGATCTGTAACAGCCAACTGGAAGAAGCATCCTTTAAAAAGATTTGCAAACTAAATGCAAAAGCTCTATCGCTGATAGAAGACAAAAAGACTCTGGCCAAACGTCGACATGCATGGACTGTATTAAATTCATATAAACGATTAAAACCGCAACCTTACATCGTGGCACACTTTCGCCTATCCTTGAAAATGAAATTCATGGCTTTTAGACTGGGCGACCACTTTTCCAAAGACTTGATTCCGTCATGGAAAGATACACACCAAGGACCAAGATGTAGACTATGCGGGTACCATACGGAAACCTTGTGTCACCTACTGTGTACGTGCGAGTCAATTAAAGATGAGAGAAGAACTCTGTTGAAACCAATCCTAAATATGTTTCAGATCCGCACCTGCAGGCAAGCTGTTATCAGCTGGATGGGAGCTGGTTCGAACATTTTAATATGTCGTGGGGTAACATTTATGAAAATAGCAGAGGCTTTGTCTTTAAAAGCTGAAACAACTTAAAAATGGGCTCTGGAAAATGTTTTACATTTTAAAGAATCAGAAAATATATTTTAAGAAAATTAATTTTATCCTTTTTCTATTAAATTGTAATTTGTATATGTATACTTTATGGTTGTGATAAACCAAATAAAGTTAATTTTTGCCTGACTGGCATAAAAGAAGGAGTGATGGAAAAGAGGGCTCACGCCACTGGAAAAGGTTTCTCAGCACCGCTTGTCCCACTGCTACATCCTTATCCGCGGCTGCATCCAGGCAGTAATGTCTGGTGAAGGTGTGGGTACTCTTCCAGGTAGCCGCCCTGCAGATATCCTGGACAGGTACTCCAGCAAACAAAGCAGTGGAAGTAGACATTGCTTTCGTAGAATGAGCACAAACATGTGCATTTAACAGCTTCCCTGCCGCCTGATGACAATATTGAATTGCACTGGAAATCCATAGGGCAATTCCCCTTTTGGGTAGAGGATAACTCTTCCTGGGTGCACTAAAAGACACAGAACTACGATGACTTGCGGAAAGGTTTTGTTCTTTGCAAATCGAATTTGAGACAGCGCTCGACATCTAGCGTGCGGAGAGCTCTTTTCACTGCAGTAGTTGGTTGAGAAACCTTTTAAGAATTAGAGGCTCATTCAAATGTAAGTCTGATGGCACCTTGGGTATACATTTCGGATTAGTTCTGAGGACTAGACGGTCCTCCTTGAACTGCAAGAAAGGTTCCTGTATGGCGAGAGCCTGTAGTTACCCAACTCTTCTGGCTGAAGTGAGCGCTAGCAGAAGAGCTACCTTCCACGATAAAATGTTCAGATACGCTCTGTGAATGGGTTCGAAGGGTTGCTTCATTAGTTGAGATAATACAATATTTCGTTTTCAGAGGGGTGGTGAAGGCCTCACTGGAGGAAAGGTACAAAATAACCCCTTCATGAATTGTTTGATGATTCTCTGAGACCACAACAATGGTCCCGTGGAAGTTCTTCTGTAATGTGATATAGCAGCTAGATGCACTCCTATTGATTCATGAGCTAAACCAGATTTTGCCAAGAGCAGAATATATGGGATAATCTAATGAGCTGCCGATCTCAGAGGATGAATATTAAACTCCTGGCACCATATGCAGAACCTTTTCCATTTCATCCGGTATATCTTGTTAGTACTTTCTGCCCTGGTATTTGACAAGATAACCTTGCATTCAGATGAAATATTTAAATGTTGAAATTCACAGTGTTCAGGTGCCAAGACGCTAAACGTAGTGATTTCGGATCTGGATGAAGTACTTGTCCCTGGGACCTGGTCAAGAGTGTAGGTATTGGTTGAAGGCGAATTGGATGAGCCTCCGACAGAAGAAGCATCACCGTGAACCAGTGTTGTCTGGGCAACCATGGGGCTATCAGGATCATTCTGCACGGTTCCCTCTTGATCTTTGTAAGAATGCATGGCGGGCGGGGAATTGGAGGAAGAGCATAGGCAAAGATGCCTGAACATGCCATCAAAAACGCATTGCCCCAAGACCCCTGTTGGTGAAGTCAACTTGCGAAGAACCAGCAATTTTTGCTGTGGGCTGTCACAAAGAGATCCACTGTTGGTTTTCCCCACCTTAGGAAGATGTCCTTTAGAATTCCCGGATTTATCTCCCACTCGTGGTAGGTTGAAGGTTGATTTGAGCCTGCTCAGAGTGTCCGCCTAGGCATTCTGATCACCCGGAAGATGTTCCGCTTTCAGGGATGTTCCATTTTGAACTGCCCATTTCCATTTTTTCTGGGGTTCCTGAGACAGGGAGAGCGATCTCGTACCGCCCTGCTTGTTGAGATAATGCATTGCTGTTGTGTTGTCTGTCCTGATTAGTATAGCCGGGCCTTGTATTCTCGGCAGGTAAGCCAGCAATGGTAATCCCATTGCCCTGAGTTCCAGTAGATTGATGTGAAGTTGCTGTTCTTGTAACCTCCAACGACCATTGACCTGGAGGTCTTGAAGAAAAGCACCCCAACCTTCTAGGGATGCATCAGTAGTAATAACCAGCGGAGCTGGTTTGGTAAGGAAGGAAATGCCGACAGATATATATATTTCGTTGTTGGGTCCACCACACTACTGCTTGAACCATAGCTGGTGTGATTGCATCGTCAAAGGATCCCAGTACCTGAAGCCATTGTCGATCCAGTTGTTCCTGCAACGGACGCATCCCTAATCCGCAGAAAGGAACTAGAGGGATGCAAGAGGACATTGTTCCTAGTAGTGACTTGTAACGGCGTACTGAAGGACACTTTCTTTTTGCAAAGGCCTGGGATAGAGAGATTAACCTCTGTTGTCTCTCCATGGAAGGAAATGACTTGTTTACTGTGGTATCCAGAATCGCTCCCAAGAACGTGATGTTCATCGCAGGATGGAGGGATGACTTTTCTGTGTTCAGAGTCAGGCACAGCTCGGCTAACAATTCTACACGTCACTGTTGACAACTGAGCCAATGTTCGTGAAGGCGCTTTGATTAACCAGCTGTCCAGGGTAGGAAACACCTTGTGTCTTTGTTTCCTTAGAATAGCCGCCACTGGAGCCAGACATTTTGTGAAAATTCTTGGGGCGGATTGGAGGCCGAACGACAGTTCCTTAAACTGGTAATGGCCTCCGGCTGCAACAAACCGAACATACTGCCTGTGGAAAGGATGAATGGGAATGTGGAAATACGCATCCTGTAAGTCTAAGGTGGCCATATGATCCCCTGAGTTTAAGAGTAGCAGAATGTCTTGGAGGGAAACTATCCGGAAGGACTGCTTTTTGAGATAAGTATTTAGAGTTCTCAGATTCAGAATAGGACGCCAATGGCGAAAAAAAATTTGGACTAGGAAAAATCAGGAATAAAATCCCCTTCCTCTCTGGGAGATTGGCACTGGTTCTATTGCTCCCTTTCGGAGCATTGTTTGAATCTCCAAGCACATCGGAAGCAGATGTTGGACCTCTTGACGTATCGGAGGAGTACAAGGAGGAATTTGAAGGAACCATAAAGTATGTCCAAATTGTATTAGATTGAGGACCCATCGGTCCATAGTTATCTTTTGCCAATGATGATAGGAAATTCTTCCACCCAGGGGAACTTCTGGAGGGGAAGGGATAAATGTAGCCAGAGTCTGAAGGTTGTTATTATCTTCGCGAGGTGTCCTTTCCTTGATGACCGCCTCTTCCTCTAGGGGCAGATTTTCAGTAGCTCCCCACCTGTTGTTGACCATACTGTTGTCGGTGTGGCTGAGAAGATGTTGAGTAGGAAAGGTAACTGTTCTGTTGGTATTCCCCTCTAAATGATGCTTGGGCTTTCCCTATAGCTCCTCAAAAGGGCACCTTTCGGTACTGCAGTGCCCCCAGGGTCTTTGCGGTATCTGTATCCTTTTTGATCCATTGTAGCGCATCGTCAACCTGTTTTCGCCATCGAAGGGAAGATCCAAGATCTTATTCTGGACCTCTGGTCTTAAAGCTGTTGCTCTCAGCCATCCTTGACCGTGTAACACCGCCACCCCTGCAAGCGATCTGAAAGCCGTGGTTATTTTGACCATTGCTCAATCAATTACTTCATCCGAAGCCCTTTCTCCCTCCTGAATCAATCAATCAATTAATCAGAGTACTTGTAAAGCGCGCTACTTACCCGTGAGGGTTTCAAGGCGCTGAGGGGAGGGGGTGCAGCTACTGCTTGAAGAGCCAGGTCTTGAGGAGTCTTCTGAAGGCGAGTAAGTCTTGGGTCTGCCGTAGGTGGGTAGGGAGGGTGTTCCAGGTCTTGGCGGCGAGGTAGGAGAAGTATCTGCCGCCGGAGGTTGTTCGTTGGATGCAGGAACATCGGCGATGGCGAGGCTGGCGGAGCTGAGCTGGCGGGTGGGTGGGGGTGTAGAGGCTGAGTCTGCTGTTCAGGTAGGCTGGTCCGGCGTTTAGAGTGCTTTGTGTGCGTGGGTGAGGAGCTTGAAGGTGATCCTCTTGTCGACGGGGAGCCAGTGAAGGTCTCTCAGGTGGGGGGTGATGTGGCTGTGGACGCTGACGATCAGTCGGGCGGAGGAGTTTTGGATGCGTTGTTGTTGTCGTAGGTGTTTGGCTGGGATTCCTGCATAGAGTGCATTGCTGTAGTCCAGTCTGCTTCTGACGAGGGCCTGTGTCACCGTTCTTCTCGTTTTGGTCAGGATTCACTTGTAGATCCTGCGGAGCATGCGGAGGGTGTTGTAGCAGGAGGAAGAGACGGCGTTGACCTGTTCAGACATGGAGAGGGAGGAGTCGAGGATGAATCCTAGGTTGCGTGCATGGTCGGTGGGTGTCGGTGCTGTTCCCAGTGTGGTCGACCACCAGGAGTCGTCCCAGGTTGAGGGGGTGGGTCAGAGGATGAGTACCTCCGTCTTGTCAGAGTTCAACTTCAGACGGCTGTTCCTGATCCAGTCGGCGACGGCCTTCATTCCCTCGTGGAGGTTGGTTTTGGTGGTGTGCGGGTCCTTGGTGAGGGAGAGGATGAGCTGGGTGTCGTCAGCGAAGGAGATATTGAGATCGTGTTGGCGGGCCACTTGTGCGAGGGGGGCCATGTAGACGCTGAACAGCATCGGGCTGAGGGATGAGCCCTGGGGGACGCCGTAGAAGATGTCGGTGGCCTCGGATCGGAAGGGCGGGAGGAGGACGCTCTGGGTTCTGCCGGAGAGTAAGGACGTGGTCCAGTCAAGGGCCTTCTCTTGGATTCCGGCCTAGGAGGCGTGTCTTTAGAGTGTGATAGCAGACCGTGTCGAAGGCGGCTGACGGGTCCAGGAGGATGAGGGCTGATGTTTCGCCATTGTCTAGTTGGTGCCTGATGTCGTCTGTGGTGGCGATGAGGGCTGTCTCTGTGCTGTGGTTTCGTCTGAACCCGGACTGGGACGGGTCCAAGATGTTGTTGTCTTTCAGGTGGTGGGCCAGTTGCATGTTGACGATTTTCTCGATGACCTTCGACGGGAATGGGAGCAGGGAGATGGGCCGGAAGTTCTTGAGGTCCGCGTTGGGCTTCTTGAGGAGGGCGTCGATTTCGGCGTTGTAACAGGTGCGGGAGGAATCGGCAGGAGACGTGTCTTGGTTGCAGGTTGATTTATTTTAGATAACAAAAAGTCAGTGCAGGTTTTACGAGTAGTTGCTCTCCTAGGGGAACGGCTCCTATCCGTCTGCCTTCTCCTCCTGGGAACGACCTCTGCCTGCTGGATTCTGGTGGGACTCCTCCTGGGTCTCATCTCGATCTGCTCCGTGGTGCAGGGTCACGCTCAAGGTGGGGGGAAAAAGGTGAGGAGAGGAATCAGTCCGAGTGCACTAGTATACAGCGTAAAGGGGAGAGAGTGAGGAAGACACCACTCGTGATACAACGCGGCGTCAGGTGCTCGGGGGAACTGGGAGTTTAGTGAAGGGAAGGGAACACCGGGAAACAACCAATGGAAGGGGTCAAGTGACAGACTCGCCCTTACGTCCCACCCAGCCCGCTATACGGTCACGTACCTCGCGGAGCGACACCTCCTCCTGGCGTGCCGCTGGGCGGCTCGTGATGTCGTTGGCCTCCTGGCTCCAGTACCACCATCCTGACTCCCGTAGATGTTCCTTCGGTGTTTGTCTGCTCTTCCGATACTCCTCCAGCGGTTCCGTCCTTCTCCTGCACTTCTCCAAACACCTTCTCTCTTTCTCACCTCCAATCGCCTCCGGTGTACAAGCACACCTAATCCTTATCATCCTCGGCTTTTGACGGCACGTCTTGTTCCGCCCACTCTCCCAGCCTGGACCAGTTAAAGGGGCCGTACTCCTCTTCCTCCGCAGGAATACACCACGGTTCGCCGGACTGTCTCCATTCAGGCTGCTGTGGAGAAAAGAGGGGGGGGGGTCACGGGGTAAGTCCCCACGAGGGGTTGCACGGGTCCTCCTTCGCTGGGGCAGCGGGTCCCCCTGGTTACAGGCATGTTTCCAGTTTTCCGGGAATGTCGCTGTTTCGAAGGAGATGTTGATGACCCTCCGTAGTTGGGGTGCAATGGCAGCGTCTGCTTTGTTGAATACGTGGTGTGGGCACGGGTCCGACGGAGATCCTGAGTGGATGGAGTTCATGACCTTGCGTGTTTCGTCGTCGTTGACGGACCAGGAGGTCAGGCGGTTGGCGCTGGTGTGGTGGGGTCTGGCGTAGTCGGGGCGGTCATGGTGTTGAAGCGGTCATGGATGTCAGCGATCCTGCGGTGGAAGAAGATGGTCAGTGAGTTGCAAAGTTCTTGTGAGGGCGGTATGTCGTTGGAATTGGCGCTGGGGTTGGGGAGTTCCTTTACGATGCTGAAAAGCTCTTTGCTGTCGTGTTCGTTGTTATCCAGGTGGTCTTTGAAGGAGGATCTCTTGGCTAATCTGATGAGGTGGTGATGTCTGCAGGTGGCGTCCTTGTGGGCTGCATGGTTGTCCAGAGCGCGTTCGTGGAGCCATATCTTCTCCAGTTTCCGGCATGCGCGTTTGGAAGTCTGCAGCTCGTCGGTAAACAAGGTGGCTCTCTTGCTGGCCTGGTTGTTGGAGGGTTTCTTGAGTGGGGCGAGGGTGTTGGCGCAGTCGTCGATCCACTGTCTGAGGTTGCAGGCTGCGGTGTCTGGGTTGGTGGGGTCGATGGGTGAGTTTTAGGCAAGGATGGTGATCAGCTGGTCTTCGGTGACTTTGCTCCAGCAGTGGCGAGGTAGCTGTTGGGTGCGGTGATGCGTGATTGGTTTATTGAAGGTGAAATGGATTCAGCGGTGGTCGGTCCAGTGGAGTTTGGTGGTTGGGTCAAAGCTGACATGGGTGCCTGTAGAGAAGACAGGGTCCAGTGTGTGGCCAGCGGCGTGGGTGCGTTGACGAGTTGTCTGAGGAAGAGGTTGGCGAGGTTGGTGATCAGGGTGGCGGAGTTGGCGCCGTCATTGTTCTCGAGGTGGAAATTGAGGTCCCCAAGGAGGATGTAGTCTGTGGAGGCGAGTGCGTGGGTGCTGGCGAGGTCGGCAATTGAGTTGCTGAATTGAGCTCAGGGTCCGGGGGGTCTGTAGAAGAGTGTTCCTCTGAGGGTGGTGTTTGGGTCGTTGTGGATCCGGAAGTGCAGGTGTTCAGCGGTGTTGAGGGTGTCGTCTGCGTGGGTGGGGACCTTGAGGGTGGACTTGTGGACGATGGCTATTCCTCCTCAGATTCCTTTGGCGCGATCCCTACTAGTGATCTTGTAGCTGTCCGGGATGGCAATGGCGATGTCGGGAGCCGAGGAGTCATTCCACCAGGTCTCGGTCAGGAAGGCCATATCTGGGGCGGAGGTGTGGAGCAGATCCCAGAGCTGTGGCGTTCGCGCGGTCCAGGTGCGGACGGGCGCAGACAGGCTTGCCGCTGCGCGGTCTCCATAAGAGGGGGATAGGGAGGCAGGAGAAGCTAGGAGGCGGGAGCAGGGTGGCCAATAGGGAGCAGGCCGCTGGGAAGCAGAAGCGGGAAGGAGAAGGAAACGGCGGGAAAACAGGCGGGCGGCAGGGAGCAGGTACTAGGCAGCTGGCGCCCGTGTGGTGGCGTGGGGAGCGGGCAGGGTCAGAGGTCGCTCTGACTTCCTGCCTACTATCCTCAGGAATCAGATCTATATAAGGCGTCGGGTCACACCACATCTGCCTATCATATCTGCCCAGAATGGGAAGGGCATTTGCAGCTCTGACCAGAAGAGCGGACAGGGTAGAAAATCATTTTCCTAGATTATCGAAGCGTCTACCCTCTTTGTCAGGAGGCGTTGTAATAGGAACGGACAGATTTTTGGACTTCTGCTGAGCAGCCTGGGAAATGACAGAGTCCAGTTTGGGATGGCCCACTAGACAAGCTGGCGCGTCCCCTGGAGCTTTATATTTCTTCTCCAGTTTGGCGAGTACCGGTGTGGTCGTCGCCGATGTTCTTAAGGCCTTCCTCCCAAACATGGCTAATGATAGGGATAGCTCTAATTGATTTCCTGTATGGCGCCTTGAAATCCTATAAGAAACACTCTGTCTGGGTAGGTGACATCGGAAGTTCAAATCTCTTCACTGCTCTTTCCATCAAATTATGGATTCTGCCGATGCGCTCTGGCGGTGAATCAATTAGCACCCGAGAGGGAGGAGAAGGCAAAGGAATAAGTTAGTCATACCATTCCTTGTTAGGGTCAGTTATCTCTCCCTCCTCTTGGTCATCATCCATGGTGACTGGATTCTGTTGAGGCATTGGCTGAGGTGATCTGGAGCGTGGGTGCAGAGCAGCTAATGGCACCTCTTGAGATGCTGGAGTTGGTGGGAACCTCTTTCTGTAGTCCGCCAGCATAAACTGCAGGTCCATCAATAAGGAAGACGGCATGCCAACCATCTCTTCCTGGTAACCCAGACAATATTGTTGTTGTGGAGGGTATTGATACTCCCCGTATCCCTACTCAAAGTCATCCTCCTGACACTTCACATGTAATTGTGAAGGCTACTCGAATAGCCAAAAGGGGCTTCATTCTCCTCCTCCGAATCCTGCTCTTCCAGCAGGTGTGATGGTACAAGAGGTGTCATCTTGCTTGGTGAGGTGATTTCCGGTGTAATCCTCCTCTTCCTGGCCACTTCCAACTGCTCCGGTGTTTTCTTTTCCCCTCATCGACGGACTTGCCGCCAATACAGTCGTCGACGCAGCTGTCGACACCAACAGCGGTACCTTATCCATCGTCGTAGTTACCGTCCTAGACGATCCCGTCGGAGCAGTCGTCTTCGATAAAGTAGTAGTCTACGATACTGGAATAGAATCCGTCATCGATAATGACACCGTCGACGGACAGCCATCAGTCCCAGGCCGTGAAGGCTTTGTTGGGATTAACTTCACCTCAATGTTCGTCGTCGACGATGAAGTCGGATCGGTGACTATCCAGATTTCGCTGATTTTACCTCATGAGGAATTGAGGAAGGCTTCTTGAAAGATTGTCTGACCTGTGGGGGTGATTTAGACTGCTCAGAACCTGTTTTTTCTGTCGCCTTATCCCCCGAAGCTTGCCCCTTACTCTCTTTTTCTTTATGCGGAGGAGATTTTGAGAGACTGCACCCAGAAGACCCATGAGTGGTCTTTTTGAGGGCATTCTCAGGACGCTTTTCTGAGGAATGAGTATGAGGGGGTTTCTTTCTTTTCTGAGATCTCCTAGATTAAGACGAGGATGCCTCATCACTATCACTGGAGATAACCTCCTTTCTGGCCTTAAGCTTTTGAAGTATGTTAGGCCTGGTTGAGAACCAGGACACCAGCACGCACTACTCAATTTGCAATTTGCTCGTTAATGCATTTATTTCAAATTTCATCAATGAGTTAACTTAAATCAGCATAACATTTATATCCATGTTACATTTGTTTAAAGTGCATATAGATTAGTCAACATATACATAACTGTCATTTACTATACATTTATACATCACAGTGACAGTACATTTAATTCCACCCAATGCATTTCGGGGCGCGAGCCCCTTCGTCAGGGGTCTGTAAGTGAAAAAGAGAAAAGAAAAGAAAATGAAGGAATCGTGTTACTAGTGATGCACTATCATTACTAGGGGTTGGTAATCAAGTTGTTTGTTTCTTACCGCAATCTAGATGGAAGAGTTATGCCAGTTACATTTGTAAATGAAGATCGAAAAGATCTGTAGATGGGGGAAAACTGCGTGTAAATATAGTGATTTATTATGCGCAATATGATGCGTTCATGAGCACTGAATTGGGAGTTAATATTACCTGTGCACTTGGGTTGCAAGAGTCTGCGGAAATAACAAAGTATTGAGAGGCGGGGTTAGGTATGAGAAACACGGACTGTTTATATATCAACAACGTGGAGTTGAATTAGTCATGGGATTAATAGGAATAAATAGGTATATGAACAACCTCACCTTATAGGTGCTGACTTTAACATATGGAGCCTATGTGGAAATGAACAAAATAATGATCAAAGGTCGGCATATATACAAAGATGACAAAACACAGGAACTCCAAATGATGTCGGAGTTTACCTGTGAGTCCTAAGAGTGGCGCTTCAGACTCAGCGGGTGCTCAACAAAGTGAAGAGACCTGCCAAGAGAGATATGGAAAAATATCTTAAGATTCGGGCCAGCGTGCAAAACTGTTGGGATCGCATTGTAATTAGCGAACTAAACGCGAGGTTTTAAAACGAGTCTTACCGGAGTAAAGTGTTCAAGGATCCCGTCTCGGCGTCTTGACTAGTGTGCGCGTAAAAACGTCGCGGAGAAGCGAACTCTACGGAATAGATTATCTCAAATGCAATGTTACCATATGCAGAATGAATGCGTGTTCGGAAACTGCCGGCTAAGTGATAAAAAACGTATGACAATGAATTCCGTTAAATATCATATAAGACATTTGTGTTCGAATGCACTAGCGCACTGGCGCTTGCAAGGGACGCCATCTTGGAATGGTGTCTAAGACAATAACGTGATTTGTTTAGATACAAAATACTTTGTTAAAAAATTTGGAGGGGGTGGGGAATGATAATTTGGGCATTGTGGATATTGTATATCACTGAATAGAGAACAGAAATAGGGGGAACAAAAGAATATGGTGCAAATCTAGAGGTTCAAAATAGATAGTGCTCGCTATTTAGGCGCATCATTATCGTTTATATCTTGGTTAACAGTGAACTATTATTGATAAAAGGTTGTGTGCAACCAATATCTCCTGCCTATTTAAATTCTAAGACAAGGAATCATGTTTCATCTAGGTAGACTGTTTTCCTGTATGGAATGAAGAGGATGGTGTTGTAGGGACATTAAGGAAACCAAAGGAAGTGGTGACTGGTTAGTGGTTAAGGAAAGGGCCTTGTTGAGGGTGTGTGTTACTATACGTGATAGATCAATGTTCTGAAGTATTGCTTGAAAATGTGGAAGTTTGCGGTAGATAAAGTTGAGGTACCTATAAGAAACATAGTAGATCCAGTTTATCATTCAAACCCTTCGGGGTAAGGGTTTGTAGTCGTCGAATCCAGAAAGTTTCTCTTTGAATTAGCATTTTGGCATTGTCTAGGCCCAGTCTTTGAGGAACAGCTTCAATGATTTGAAATCTCAATTGGGCAATCGAATGCCCTGCTTCAATCCAATGTTTTGCAAGAGGTGAAGTCAAGTTTTTATTGCGGATGCGACTTTTGTGTTCTGTCAGCCTGAGTTTCAATTTTCGATCAGTTTTGCCGACATATAATAATCCGCAGGGGCATTTTATGGAGTAAACTACGTGCTCCGAGTTGCAATTTGTTGTGTGCCTTAACTGTATTTTTTCACCCGTATGCGGGTGTAGTAGAGTATCTCCTAGGATGACGTTGTTACAGTTTTTACAATTGTAGCACTTTTGGGTTCCCTTGTGAGTCTTTTTTGATGTAGTTTCGTCGGTGTTGGGTTTGTTTAGTAATTCTTTAAGGTTCTGCGACCTTTTATATGCGAACAATGGTTTGTCTTGGAAAAGTGTTTCAAAGTCTTTTTCAGCTGTTATGATTTCCCATCTTTTGCAGATTATCCTTTGAATGTCTTTTGATGCAGATGAGTACTTTGACACGAATACCATTCTTTTATTATTGGTTTTCATCTTCTTTTGTAACAAGTTTTGCCTTGGTGTGCTTTTCACTTTTTCAAGATGAGTCTCAAGCAATTTCTCTGGGTAACCCCTTTCTCGATATCTTTGTCTTTGCTGTTCCAAGCTTCTCGTGCAATCAGTTTCATTCGATGATATTCTTTTAATTCTCATAAACTGAGAGATTGGAAGGTTGTTTATGAGGTGAGTGGGATGAAAGCTCTCATAAAGTAGTGCTGTGTTTCTGTCTGTTTCTTTTTTGAATAATTTCGTTTGGATTGACCCATTTTGAAGTTCCACAAGAACGTCCAAGAACGGAAGTGCTGTATCACTGATGTTGTGAGTGAATTGTATACGTGGGTTGGCTAAGTTCAGACTTGCAATATTCTGTAGTAGTTCTGCAGTCGAGCGTCTCCATACGATGAATATGTCATCAATACTAGTCAAGACGCCGAGACGGGATCCTTGAACACTTTACTCCGGTAAGACTCGTTTTAAAACCTCGCGTTTAGTTCGCTAATTACAATGCGATCCCAACAGTTTTGCACGCTGGCCCGAATCTTAAGATATTTTTCCATATCTCTCTTGGCAGGTCTCTTCACTTTGTTGAGCACCCGCTGAGTCTGAAGCGCCACTCTTAGGACTCACAGGTAAACTCCGACATCATTTGGAGTTCCCGTGTTTTGTCATCTTTGTATATATGCCGACCTTTGATCATTATTTTGTTCATTTCCACATAGGCTCCATATGTTAAAGTCAGCACCTATAAGGTGAGGTTGTTCATATACCTATTTATTCCTATTAATCCCATGACTAATTCAACTCCACGTTGTTGATATATAAACAGTCCGTGTTTCTCATACCTAACCCCGCCTCTCAATACTTTGTTATTTCCGCAGACTCTTGCAACCCAAGTGCACAGGTAATATTAACTCCCAATTCAGTGCTCATGAACGCATCATATTGCGCATAATAAATCACTATATTTACACGCAGTTTTCCCCCATCTACAGATCTTTTCGATCTTCATTTACAAATGTAACTGGCATAACTCTTCCATCTAGATTGCGGTAAGAAACAAACAACTTGATTACCAACCCCTAGTAATGATAGTGCATCACTAGTAACACGATTCCTTCATTTTCTTTTCTTTTCTCTTTTTCACTTACAGACCCCTGACGAAGGGGCTCGCGCCCCGAAATGCATTGGGTGGAATTAAATGTACTGTCACTGTGATGTATAAATGTATAGTAAATGACAGTTATGTATATGTTGACTAATCTATATGCACTTTAAACAAATGTAACATGGATATAAATGTTATGCTGATTTAAGTTAACTCATTGATGAAATTTGAAATAAATGCATTAACGAGCAAATTGCAAATTGAGTAGTGCGTGCTGGTGTCCTGGTTCTCAACCCGGCCTAACATACTTCACACGTCATAGTTTGCAGGCTATAAACCAACACAGCACACATACCGAATTAACGCTCTGAAACTGAATCTAAAGAGTGCAGTTGCCCTTCAAAATTCATTTTTGTACTTCACTGCAACCATAGGGTACTAGCACCAAACAATAATAAAATGTCGTTCGAATCAATCGCGGCCATCACGGACAACAGGGCCAACACCAAGGTCTACACTGTTGAAGACGCCAACCAAATTTACAAACTTATAAAGGAATCCAAAACTTTTGATGCACAAGGAGGTACAATAACACAACAACTCAAGCAATTGGAATATCTAACCAGGCGTGAACTAAACCAACGTTTACACGCAACAACGCTCATTCAATATCATCGAGTTAAGCGTATACCCAGAGGACTTAGACTAGCTATAAGACCTATGCTATACAGATTGAACAACAACCCTAAGTTCATGGAGAAATGGTTTGAAATTCTCAACAAGTGCTCTCTTGATTTAATACTTTTACTAGTTGAAGAATTGGCAAAGACGATAGCAGACTTAGAAGAGGAAATACACAATCTTAAACGTGACTTATCTGAAAGAATAGAAGATGATGTATGGGGAAGGACACTAGAAGACATCAACACACGACTGGATAAGTATGGCAAAGAACTAGAAGAAGTCAAGCTACGCAAATTCAAACGCGACACCATCGACTATAAATTAAATGAGGCCTATACATGGGCAGAAGTGTACGCTAAACGACGATTCAATAGCAATATAAGACAACAACCAACCTCCTCTGATGAGAGCGTAGTCTCGGATAGCGAAGTAAATACAAGGAGGCAACCAATAAAAACCACACAAATACAAAGACCTACAGTGCAATCCTCTGATTCCAACAGTACCGCTACTGAACCACCACCGACTCCGTTTTTAGCAACGGATCCACCACCAAGCAAACCCCCAGAAATTCCCATCACAACAACTGGAGAAAAAAATCGAGAAGAGGAAAAGGAAAGAGAAAAACAACGGGAGAAAGACAGAGAGTTATTGAAGAAAACAGGATTGAGAAGCCAGACCAAGATCTCATAATAAACATTTCACACCATACTCTTTCCGACTTTGAAAAAAAGATACTGAACAAAGGCACATCATTTGTAACCACGTATCACACGAATGCCCTGGAAACAGAGGTAGCACTCTTTAAATTTATGAGAATTCTAAGGCTACAATACTTCTTCACAGTCCTAAATCCAACAACAGATGGCACAGAAACGGACAGACGATTCAAACCCAAGAGTAATTTCATGCCACCCATGTCGCACAAAACTCTCGACACATTTGAAACTCTAGTGAAAGCGGATATAAGTAACATTCAATTTAAAAGGAAAAACAGAAACCTCACTAGAGCGGAATATAGTGCTCTTCAAAGATTAGCCAATAATAAAGATTTGACATTTCAAAGAGCTGATAAAGGGGGTGCACTAGTTCTTATGGATTCCACCTTCTACATACAAAAAGGTGAAAACACGTACACGACACCAAAACGTATATCAATTTAGAACAAGATCCAACCACGACCATGTCCAAAAGTCTTGACAATATTCTGGATAAAGCGGAGGAACATAACTGGATTGATAACTCGACTAAACGCTACCTTCAACAACCTCATCCACGAAGACCCAAAATATACTTTCTCCCGAAAGTTCACAAAAATCTAGAAAACCCTCCCTTCAGGCCAATTGTGTCAGGCTGCTCTTCGATTTTTGAAAATCCAGGAATCTTCATAGACGCGCACATGCAACCATTCATGCAAAAATGGATCACCTATATAGAAGACACATCAGACTTCTTGAGGAGTTTAACAAACATACAAAAGGTTGACAATGAAGACTGGACACTGTGTTCCATTGACGTTACCTCGCTTTATACATCCATTCCCCACAAACAAGGCATAGAAGCGATGGAATGGGCATTATTGAGATCAGAAATTTCTGAAGAATTAAAATACCTCATATTGCAATTACTTGAGTTCTGCCTTTTGAACAATTACTTTGTTTGGAAAGAAAATTTCTACATTCAGCAAACGGGTACGGCTATGGGATTTCCAGGAGCCTGCGTCTACGCCAACATCTTTATGGCGAAATTTGAGCTAGACTACATATTGGAAGACCCTACATGGCAAGCGGGGATAGTCTACTATAAGCGCTATATTGATGACATATTCATCGTATGGAGACGCTCGACTGCAGAACTACTACAGAATATTGCAAGTCTGAACTTAGCCAACCCACGTATACAATTCACTCACAACATCAGTGATACAGCACTTCCGTTCTTGGACGTTCTTGTGGAACTTCAAAATGGGTCAATCCAAACGAAATTATTCAAAAAAGAAACAGACAGAAACACAGCACTACTTTATGAGAGCTTTCATCCCACTCACCTCATAAACAACCTTCCAATCTCTCAGTTTATGAGAATTAAAAGAATATCATCGAATGAAACTGATTGCACGAGAAGCTTGGAACAGCAAAGACAAAGATATCGAGAAAGGGGTTACCCAGAGAAATTGCTTGAGACTCATCTTGAAAAAGTGAAAAGCACACCAAGGCAAAACTTGTTACAAAAGAAGATGAAAACCAATAATAAAAGAATGGTATTCGTGTCAAAGTACTCATCTGCATCAAAAGACATTCAAAGGATAATCTGCAAAAGATGGGAAATCATAACAGCTGAAAAAGACTTTGAAACACTTTTCCAAGACAAACCATTGTTCGCATATAAAAGGTCGCAGAACCTTAAAGAATTACTAAACAAACCCAACACCGACGAAACTACATCAAAAAAGACTCACAAGGGAACCCAAAAGTGCTACAATTGTAAAAACTGTAACAACGTCATCCTAGGAGATACTCTACTACACCCGCATACGGGTGAAAAAATACAGTTAAGGCACACAACAAATTGCAACTCGGAGCACGTAGTTTACTCCATAAAATGCCCCTGCGGATTATTATATGTCGGCAAAACTGATCGAAAATTGAAACTCAGGCTGACAGAACACAAAAGTCGCATCCGCAATAAAAACTTGACTTCACCTCTTGCAAAACATTGGATTGAAGCAGGGCATTCGATTGCCCAATTGAGATTTCAAATCATTGAAGCTGTTCCTCAAAGACTGGGCCTAGACAATGCCAAAATGCTAATTCAAAGAGAAACTTTCTGGATTCGACGACTACAAACCCTTACCCCGAAGGGTTTGAATGATAAACTGGATCTACTATGTTTCTTATAGGTACCTCAACTTTATCTACCGCAAACTTCCACATTTTCAAGCAATACTTCAGAACATTGATCTATCACGTATAGTAACACACACCCTCAACAAGGCCCTTTCCTTAACCACTAACCAGTCACCACTTCCTTTGGTTTCCTTAATGTCCCTACAACACCATCCTCTTCATTCCATACAGGAAAACAGTCTACCTAGATGAAACATGATTCCTTGTCTTAGAATTTAAATAGGCAGGAGATATTGGTTGCACACAACCTTTTATCAATAATAGTTCACTGTTAACCAAGATATAAACGATAATGATGCGCCTAAATAGCGAGCACTATCTATTTTGAACCTCTAGATTTGCACCATATTCTTTTGTTCCCCCTATTTCTGTTCTCTATTCAGTGATATACAATATCCACAATGCCCAAATTATCATTCCCCACCCCCTCCAAATTTTTTAACAAAGTATTTTGTATCTAAACAAATCACGTTATTGTCTTAGACACCATTCCAAGATGGCGTCCCTTGCAAGCGCCAGTGCGCTAGTGCATTCGAACACAAATGTCTTATATGATATTTAACGGAATTCATTGTCATACGTTTTTTATCACTTAGCCGGCAGTTTCCGAACACGCATTCATTCTGCATATGGTAACATTGCATTTGAGATAATCTATTCCGTAGAGTTCGCTTCTCCGCGACATAGTCCGTTTTTCCTTTTCCTGAATAGTCCTACTTCCTATTAAAAGAAGGACTAATTGTTTTTACGCGCACACTAGTCAAGACGCCGAGACGGGATCCTTGAACACTTTACTCCGGTAAGACTCGTTTTAAAACCTCGCGTTTAGTTCGCTAATTACAATGCGATCCCAACAGTTTTGCACGCTGGCCCGAATCTTAAGATATTTTTCCATATCTCTCTTGGCAGGTCTCTTCACTTTGTTGAGCACCCGCTGAGTCTGAAGCGCCACTCTTAGGACTCACAGGTAAACTCCGACATCATTTGGAGTTCCCGTGTTTTGTCATCTTTGTATATATGCCGACCTTTGATCATTATTTTGTTCATTTCCACATAGGCTCCATATGTTAAAGTCAGCATCTATAAGGTGAGGTTGTTCATATACCTATTTATTCCTATTAATCCCATGACTAATTCAACTCCACGTTGTTGATATATAAACAGTCCGTGTTTCTCATACCTAACCCCGCCTCTCAATACTTTGTTATTTCCGCAGACTCTTGCAACCCAAGTGCACAGGTAATATTAACTCCCAATTCAGTGCTCATGAACGCATCATATTGCGCATAATAAATCACTATATTTACACGCAGTTTTCCCCCATCTACAGATCTTTTCGATCTTCATTTACAAATGTAACTGGCATAACTCTTCCATCTAGATTGCGGTAAGAAACATAAACAACTTGATTACCAACCCCTAGTAATGATAGTGCATCACTAGTAACACGATTCCTTCATTTTCTTTTCTTTTCTCTTTTTCATTTACAGACCCCTGACGAAGGGGCTCGCGCCCCGAAATGCATTGGGTGGAATTAAATGTACTGTCACTGTGATGTATAAATGTATAGTAAATGACAGTTATGTATATGTTGACTAATCTATATGCACTTTAAACAAATGTAACATGGATATAAATGTTATGCTGATTTAAGTTAACTCATTGATGAAATTTGAAATAAATGCATTAACGAGCAAATTGCAAATTGAGTAGTGCGTGCTGGTGTCCTGGTTCTCAACCAGGCCTAACATACTTCACACGTCATAGTTTGCAGGCTATAAACCAACACAGCACACATACCGAATTAACGCTCTGAAACTGAATCTAAAGAGTGCAGTTGCCCTTCAAAATTCATTCGTAAGCTTTTGAAGCCATATCAAAAGACGCCCTTCACGGTCTCTTAGGGTTTTACTCGAAAAGGTACAACATACCTTACAGTCTTTAGAATGATAGTCTGGATAAAGACAGTAAATGCAGTCAGAATGGGGGTTATCAGTGTAGAGCCTCTTCTTGGAAAAAGTGGCACAGGATTTAAACAAACCCTTTTTCTCCTTTCCAGACATTCTAAGGTAGAATGAATTAGTAGTCCGCAATGAAGATGATAATAGCAGCTGAACTTCACAGCAAAAAAGTATAAATCTTAAGTAGCAAGGAAATGTTTGAGCAGAGCTCAAAAGAGACTCCCAAGCACATCGTGATGTAGAAAATCTGAGGGGCTAAGGTTCTCTCAGGAGTGTTCTAGAGTGTGAGAGGTCCTTAATTGGTTCAGGGAAAAGTTTCGTCTATTTTACATAATGACTTATGGACTACAAAATGGAAATGAGCTTAGGGCTTTTTTTTAATCTATCTAAGCATTGCTTTTTTATATACCGGGGACGCCCATCTCGACGACGGGAATGATTAAAGCATGTGAATCTATGAAAGCTATCAATGAGTAACATCCATTTGCTGAATGTTTTAATTCGACTCTGTCTGGGGAAGTTGTATGAAGTTAAATGGGATTCACCCTGCTAGTGGAAGCCTGAATCACCAAAACTTCTGGCGTATGGTGCTGTTTTAAGAAATCAGGGTCACCTGGCATATGTCTGTGGCACCTGAAACCTACCTGCTGACCAGTGGCCAGGAACAAGGCTTATACTAGCTGCCCATTTGGGTGTCTGTCAGGGCTTCACTGAATGGTAATGGGGGCTCCGAGGTGGTCTGCCTGGGTTTCAAAACCTCAGTCAAGACATGTGTTGGCAGCTGTACATCCGATACCTACACTGCCCATCTCCTCATTACTGCAAAAGAAACACTGTCTTCTTTTGATAGTCCAGAGGGAGAACACAACCCAGTGTCAGGGGAAGTGTCCAAGCGACTACCATCCAGCAAGTCAATGTACAGGTCGCCATCATAGAGTTTAAATAATCCCTCTCATCCCCATTATCATCTCCAAAGGCCGGTTGACTCTGATAAGAGTCAGAATCAAAAAGATCTTGGAGAACTGGATTGCAGCTCCGTGGCAAAGGAAGGGGTTTGTGAGTCAGACTGAACTGGCACTGTGTGCATTGGTAGGGCATCAGGACACTACCTTGGTTGAATTTAGGATGGATTTGGCTCTAATTCGATAAGACTATGGGACTGAAGTAATTCTCTGGTGCCGGTGGCAGCAATGTCATGGGGACGGGCAAGGATTTTGGTGCCTGATTAAAGTCAGAGGAGGCACAGAACCCAACGTGGGTTCAGGAGGCACAGACGACACAGAGGAAGGTCCCACCGGCAGGAGCCTGACCCGAGGCCTCCGTGGAACCCTGGAGCCTGAAGTTATGCCAGAGGGAGCTGGAAGATTGCCAAAGATTCACAACATTGCCTCTCTATAGGCCTCAATCTATTGGGACACCACCACAGGACCCACAAACACTGGGTCAGTGGCAGAATGAGACCCTTGGCACGAATCCAGGAGAGACTGCAAGGCATCCCAAAATTCTCGCCATTTCTCAGACTGTGATTGGTAGGATTGGGACAAATCCTGCTTCCACTGACTGTGCTTCCGCTTACCTGAAGACTTGGAGCCCGACAAGGACCAGTGAGAGGAACAACCCCTACAGCGGGAAAAGTTCTGCACCCTCGACTTAGAGTACGAGTGGGACTTCAGAGGTTTCTTCTGGTATTCAGCAACACACAGCTTCACATTGTGGTACCGGATTACTTTCAGATTCATAAGAGCATATTCCATGCAGGACTTGGAGCAGTGGCTTGAACCCAGTCACAGAGGCACACATCGTGGGTATCCGTCAAGTATATGTTTGCAACAGTTCCTACAAGGCTTAAATCCTGTAGTTATAGCAGGAGACATAGAACCCCTACAGTGTGGGGAAAAAAAATCAACATTTTCAGTGAAAAAAAACCTCATCAACGGACAAGAAAGAAGATGAGTGAGCTCCAGATCAGAGTACCAAGGCATGGAAAGAAAGAAATCGATATTGATGCATAGAGGTGGCGCTTATATGAGGATCGATCGTCACCTCTGGGTCAGAACGAAGTAGACAGCGCAGCAGGACACCATCTACCTGCATTCGGGAGCAATGCTGTTTAAGTCCTCCACATTCAGCCCGGACATATTGGATGAAGAATCCGCAGTTATAAGTATCCATCAGAATAAACATAGAACATTAACTTAAATGTGCATTGAATAACTATTTTAAATATATTTATTTAATTTCAATAGCCATAAAGAATAAATCCTACTGACGTTAATATTTGTATTTAATATGTATTAAATTACTTATCTATATTCATTCTATTTATCTATTAATGTAAATAACCTTAAATGCTAATAATTTAAGAAGGGTGGCTTTTTTTTTTAGAATTTTATTAAACTATTATTGAATTCATAAATATATACACAACACATTTACTACTAAAAAGTAGGCCTATTTGTGTGAAGATCTCCGCCCGTCCGTTTGTGAGTTGCAATTTGTAGTATGTGAGTAACAATACTGTAGAACCACTTCACGTACCACAAAATGTAGTTTGTGAATAGGTATTAACTAAAATTAAGTTGCATTGGCAAAGCCAACAGAATTGACGTTCAGACAAGAGTGCTAATGAAATTTTTTTTAAAATGCCTTTCACACAGCAAAACAATTAACGTGTTTCTTTGTGTAACAATTGTGGAAGAGAAAAATCGAAATTAGTCCCTTGTGCTTTCCAGTGGAAGCAGAAAGATACACCCAAACAGCCAATGGAAAGAAAGTGAAAATAAAATGCTTCTCTGGAGTGATCCAAAATGTGATTGACATGTCTCAAACAAATGCCTGAAGGTTCTTCAGCCACAGAAGTCAATGGTTTAAGGACGGTGGATGAACCAAAGCCCCTTAGAGCATGTACAGAGGACACTATATATATGCAGTGAGTGGTACAAGTGCCATTACACACCAAACATAAAAAATCTAAAGTAATTTTTTGTTGACTACCTTCATTCTATGTTATTGCATCTTATTAGCCTGTATGTTAATGCACCATCTTAATAGCAGGATGGGAGACTGCTTTCACAGCAGTTATTTAGAGCTTTGGGTGCCCAGTACACTCTCCATGACGCACATAATATGCCTGTGCTGTAACGGAAAGTCCCTTGTATGATGATAGCTGTGCACCTCTGAGTGCCCCCACTGTGGTGACATCAGGATCCTTAGTAACAATTTTTGGTCCTGAGCAAACATTGGTCATACGTGTGCAGTAAGACCAGGGCATGTAACATGGACTGCTTAGATCGGGAGGAGCACCCACAGCGCTACCCTCAAGTGGTGGAAGGCTCTACCTCCATCAGGAGTTAAGTAGTACGAGCCCGAAGGTGCCAGCATACCGTCTTTTTAGTGATTAGTAAACTAAACAGGCCTCTTTTTATCTGTGTGATGGGATTGGTGTGTCATGGGCCTCTTTGGTAAAGTTCTGCTGCTGTGCAACTGCTTCGCTGCAGCCGGAATTCCCCCGCGGTGCTGGAGAATTCCACACATGCGCGGTTCGGACGACCCCGGGCAGTCGTCCGCACGCGCCCACCGCGACGTCAGATGGCCGGGGGCCGTCCGACGCATGGAAGTGGTCAAATCACCCTTTTCCTGCATTGGCTTGTGTTCAGCACGGAGATGTATGTGTGCCTGTAGGACGGTACAGTTCATTAATCACAAGTGTGTCTGGAAATGGATTATAAAAAGGGAAAACTTGAGACTCCCAAATTGTCAAACTGAAGCTGTATGTCAGTGTGGAGAAGCTCAGCAGGACTTCTGTCTACTGTGACCAGGACTGGGGACTAAGGGTCTCCCAGCATCCCATGCTGGGGGGACAGGACATCACCCACAGGAATCAAGCACACTTCCCTGGAACACCAGCTTCTGCTTGACAAGAGGCCAATTGGCCCCATGAGGCAATGGAGATTGCCTGGAGGGTGCAAGGTCCAATGTGGGTCCTTCTGAGAGGATCCTGGAAGCAAAGTGAGAGATTTTAGTCTGTTGAGAATAGTGTGCTGCTCAGGTTGTCTGCAGCTGTGTGCTGTGTGGCCCTAGATGGGACTGGACTGCTGCACCAGTTGGGATGATAGCCCGTGTCCGTTGTGGGTCCCCCCTGATGCTAGGAGGGGGCTGCTGTTGACAGGAAGGATCATCGAAATAGTGCCTCACAGCAACAAATGGAAGGGTCATTGCCCCTGGTAATGCTGGTACTGAAGACCAGGTGCGGGGACACATGGACTTTTGCTAAACGTTCTTGTAGAACTTCTAAGACTTGAACTCACTAGCAGTGCCTAACTTGGATGCGAATGGGGGAATAACCACTATCCATAGATGAGGAAGTGGGACAGGAGTGGATGCGGGTAACGTTAGCAGGTCTGCCATAAGACGACTGTGGATATTATTTATAGTGTAGTGTATCATATTTGGGTTAGTAGATAAATACTCCTTTTCCCATAAAATCAATTATTTGACTTGACAATCATCATCATCATCATCGATTGGGGTTGCTGGGCATACTGTGGTTTGTGAATCTGTGTTCGCTTACACCTACCTACTTGCCAAAAAGCCTAGGATTGCTCGACCCGTACAACCACAGAGTCAGGAGTGGACAGGGTAACTGGCCCAGTTACTCAGATACCATAGAAGACCGGACCCATGGGCATCTGGAGTAAAAAGGTATTAACCAACACGGTTGAGCCCCAGTAGCTTGTGTTTACCACCCCGTGGCCCTCTGGAAACATGTGCACCTACTTACCATCGGTTGGAATACACCCACGCAGTTAACTCTACAAAAAAAAAGTCTAGAGATATTTGTCTGATAAACGTAGCATGAAGGTGAGGGTGTCAGTAAAAGGTAAGGGCAGAAGGACTAGGAGTTGACTACAATGATGGTACTAACGTTAGCTGGTCTAAGGGACAGACCCACAGAAATAGATATCTTTTTCCAGGAGAATCCTGGTACTTTGTCTGCTTACCCATGTGGGAAGACAGAGCTTTGACCATCATGGAAGCTGCAATCATCACAACAAAGTGACCTGTGAAAAGATCTAGAGACAAAGATAGGGTTGTAATTAAGTGCCTAATCCTTGTTGTATATGGATTGGCTTCTCCTGGATCTCCTTGCCCTCTGCAAGAATAAGTAGCACAATGAGCAGTGCTGTTATTTCTGAGAAGAGGCGATTGAAAATGCTTTTAGTATCAAATGAATTTTATTGGCAGAACACAAGGCAGGACAAAACAGGACAATGTCGCCTACAACCCAGCGGGCAGGCTAACATCTGGTCAGATCATGACAGCAAGACAATGAGCTAGAGGCACAATCTGACTAATAATTAACACAGCATGTCGCCTACAACCCAGAGAGGGCCGGCCAAGTGTATAAAAAGGGGAGAGACGGCAAACCGCTAGTCAAAGTTCAGCGTGCTACGAAGCTTGTGAGCAGTAGTAAGCCAACAGCCTGTAACTGATAGTGACTGAATAGTGGTTCTGCTTTTAACAAAGGATAAAAGGAAGAAGTCAACACCTGTCCCATCCCCTCCTCCCTCCCCAGTGAGCAGGAACAAAGAAAAGTGGCGAATCCAGCCTGTAGGCACTGTGTGACGCGGGACTCCAATAGCCTATAGGGTTTTGAAAGTCCAACGGGAAGCAACCTTACTGGGCGGCAGCAGTATCCTCAAGAATCAATTTCAGGATTCGGAGATAACTAGGGCAGGTCAATTCCTGGAATTCAGTGGAGAGGATGGGCTATGAAGGGAGCCCAGATGTTGGCATAGTCTGCACCATTTCCCAAAGCAGCTATTGAAAGTTTCTCCATAACTAAAAGACACCAGAGTTGGTGCAGCCATTGCGTGTGCTCCGGGATCCTGTCTGATTTCCACCCTGCCAGTATCACCCGATGAGCAGCGTTCAGCGCAATCGCCATCTGTCTCCCTCTAGTAAAGCGCAGGGGGAAGGTCAGCGCATTGACTAGAACTAAGAGAGTGTAAGCCGGAAGCCTGGGAATGGTGGTTTTGAAAGCCTTATCAAAATCATCCAATATTCTCTCCCAATAACGCGTGAGCTTTGGGCAGTGCCATAACAGGTGGAGGAGGGTTCCAGGGCTACCACATCCCACCAGCAAAGGGCGTCACAATGAGAGTGCCACTTAGCTAGTCGGGCTGGGGTATGGTACCAATAGGACACAATTTTAAAAGCCGTTTTGGCATGACCCATGGAATGTGCTGTGTGGTGAGACCTGTAAAAGACATCTTCCCATTCGTTGTCGGACAGTGTATGTCCCAGTTCCGCCTCCCACCGTTTCTGCCCTGCAGTACGTACTTTCGGGACGTCCAGTGTGAGAAAGGAATATATTTCAGAAATGAGTCTCTGATCATTCTTTTTATCAATGAGCCATTTCTCGAACGGCCTCAACGGTGAAAGTGCCAATGGACGCATTGGGGCCCCGGAGATCCAGTGCATCATTTGAGAATGTAGAAAGAGATCAGCGCTGGGAAGACCCTGGAAGTAAAATAGATGCCCTAAGCGCTTGCAACCACCCTCCAACCAGCGTGCAGCGATTCTATTGTCCATCCCATGTGGGAAGGCAGGGTTTGAGAAAATAGGAGTCATTGTCAAGGGAAATGTAGACAAATTAGCACATAGAGACCCTATCACAGATAAGGAATGTGGGGCGAGTGCCTGGCGAGGAGTAGACTCCCCAGGCGCAAGCAGATCTCAGTAGCCTGGCACCCGCCACCGTCTGGTCCATGAAGACCCAGTATTTATCTGTCATACGACGATTCCATTCTAAGGGGTATCGTAAGAGTGAAGCTTGGAAGTAGCAGGTGATGTTAGGGAAGACGAGGCCGCCCTCCTTCTTGGGGCGTTGTAGCAGAGTCATTTGCAGCGGAGGCAACTTCGGACCCCACACAACATGCTCAATCGTGGTCTGAATATGGCGCAGCGAATGTGGCGTGTGCTCCAAGGGGAGTGTTTGCAAAAGATACAGGGCCCGCAGTAATACATTCATTTTAACAGCAGAAAACCTCCCAAACCAGGTCAAAGTCAGGCGCTGCCAGTGAGCCAAGTCTGCACGGATGCGTGATAAAAGGGTTGTGTAGTTCACATCCACTGTTTTAGCGAGACGTTTGTGGAGGATCAATCCAAAGTACGTAATACCCTCCGACACCCAGTCAAAGGCGAAGCAGGCCCGTAAAGCGTCGATCGTTGGTTGGGCTGCGGTAAGGTTAAGTACTTGAGACTTCTGCATATTCATTGTAAAGCTAGAGACCTAGCTGAAAATCCGTAGGTCATCCACAATAGCTGGCAGCGAGGTCAAGGGATGAGCCACAGAGAAAATGTCATCCGCGTAGAGGCTAATGAAATGGTGATCTAACTCGAACGGGATACCTTGCGCCATGGGGTTGTTCCAAAACCATTGGGCGAGGGGCTCCATATAAAGGGCGAAAAGCAAAGGGGAGAGGGGGCAACCCTACCTCATCCTCCACCCACTGCAAAGCGGTCCGAGAGCAAGCCATTGATCCTAACAGCGGCTGTTGGAGAACTATAGATGCTCTTAACCCACTGTCGAAACCTGGGCCCCAACCCAAAAAGCTCGAGAGTAGCTAATAGGTATTGGCAATGCACACGGTCGAAAGCCTTTCCGGCATCGACCGCTAGCAGTAGGGCTTCTTCTTTGGACCGTTGCACCTTATCAATTAAGTGGCAGTTAGGTTTGGTATTGTCCCCACATTGCAGCCCTGGAATGAAGCCAGATTGGTCTGGGTCAACCAAACCTGGCATTTGAGAGTTCCGCCTGTATGCCAGAATGCTAGAGAACAACTTTGCGTTGACATTCAGCAGGGAGATGGGACGGTAGGAACGACAAAGCTATGGGTCTTTCCCCTTTTCTGAGGATGACCGAAATATAAGCCTGTAACAGAGGCTGTACGGGACGCTGTATCAGCGAAGGAGTTAAACGAGTGAGTAGCGGGGCAAGTGCGACAACATTTTTTATTAAAAAGAGCTAAAGCCAACAGGGCCTGGAGACTTCAGGACCTTCAACTGGGCAATGGCAGAGATCACCTCCTCAATAAGAATAGGGGTCTTCAGGGCCTCAGCCTCGCCATCCAGAAGAGAAGTGACCACTGCACCCTGAAGATACTCATTGGGATCGGACAGCATGAAAGAGTCTGCAGTATAGAGAGTTTGGTAAAAAAAAGAGCGGAAGGCTGCCAGTATACCTGCATCGTCCGTAATCGCCAGTCTGCCCTCGCCCCGTATCACTTTGATAGCCCGCACCGCTTGCTATCTGCACAGGCAATAAGCCAGCATACGGCCTCCTTTATTAGAGCCCACATAGTATTTGTGCTTCAGTCGGACCACAGCATGTTCAGAACGATCGAAATCTAGACGCCGAAGCTGAAGTCGCTCTTTTTTTAATTGCCGCCAGATTCTAGGAGCATCAGTACGTTTGTGAATAGCTTCCAATTCTCTAACAGTTGCTTTGAGTTCAGCGCGCTTGGACTGTCTGATCTTGTTCTTGTAAGCCGCTTTGGCAATGAGGTCCCCTCTCGCAACCATTTTAAGTGCTTCCCACACCGAGGATAGCAGCGTAGAGCCCACATCGTTAGTCGCTAAGTAGTCGGTCAAGCAACGCCTGATGTCATCCACCACAGCCAGGGACTGGAGCAGTGAGTCTCGTAAGCGCCAGTGTGCGACGGGGAAGACTGCGCAGAGGGAAAGAACATGGTCAAAGAAATGTGAGTTTGATCAGAGAGGGAGCGGGCATCAATGGTGAAGTCTGACGCAAGCCCAAGCAGCTGGGGTAACAAGGAAGTGATCAAGGCGGGCATAGGTCTTATGGGCCACTGAGTAATATGAAATGTCCCGCTCCTCAGGGTGCAAGGAGCGCCAGGCGTCTATAATCCCTACGTCGCACAGCCAGTCGCCATCACCCACCGATAGAGCTCCTGCACCCCCGGTCCATGAGCCAGAACAGTCCAGCCCACTATCCATCACTAAGTTGAGGTCGCCTCCCACCACCACCATAGGATCGGGCGTGTGCAGCATGTCAGCGCAGACATCCAGTAGGAACCTCTCCGGTCAGTCATTTGGGGAGTAAATAGATGTTACAGTGAAAGGAGAAGGTCCTATACAGAAGCACAGCGTTTGCAGGCGCCCCTTGATCTCATTACGGGCCCCACGACTGAACCCCTGAAGCGTATGGAGAGCAGGATAGACACCCCATCCCGCTTACTATTCCCTGAGGACCAAAACTGCAAAGAAAAGTGACTATGGCGCATGCGGTGTGTGTCACTATGGAGCAAGTGGGTTTCCTGAAGAAGACAAACATCACCCCCAAAGTGCTCGAGCAGGGAAAGGACCGCCTTCCATTTAGCGGGGTTGTTAAGACCCCGTAAGTTGAAGCTAACTACCTCGATTTCTATCTGTAAAAGACGGATCAACTGAGGCGCCCTGGCGGGGTGGACCCACTCGATAAACCCTATTGATCTCCACCTCGGTCGTGTGCTCCGGGCCCAACACTTGACGGAAGAGTGCCTGGACAAATTCCCCATTGTCTCCTTCCACTGCCCCCTGTTTCACTCCCCGGATGAATATATTTTTGCGGTGGGAGCGGTTCTCTAGGTCCTCTGCCCGCCCCTGGAGCTCGATGTGTTGTTTCTTGAGTTGCAAGAATTCCTGCTGCATCATCTCCTTTTCTTAATCACGCTACTCCAGCGTCGCTACCCGGTCACTAATCTCCGAGACATTGCGTCGCACTTACAGGAGGTCCGCCGCCGATCCTGGAGTTCTTGAAGGTCCTCCCTGAGCGCCGAGAAGAGCAGCATCATAAAGGCCTTCGTAGCTGGCGTGTCCGCTCCATCCTGCTGCCCCTTAAAGGCCACCATGCCCGGGCCAGCCTGGCCCTGTGAGGCCTTGGACCGCAGCATGTCCTTCACGGAGCGTTCCTTCTTGCGTCGTGCACTCGCCATGCGGGCCTATTTGGCGTCTGCCTCTGGCCACTGGGCCTTTCCAGGTGAATCAACTGTCCCCCACACCACAGGGCTAGACACCCCACAGTCAGCGGGCAGGCCCAAAAGTTGGGGGTCGCACTGCTGGGCCGATGAATGTGGTGCTCGCGTGGCAAAGGGGCCCAGAATCCTTGCAGGGCGCCCACCCTAGTTGCGTACCTTGACCGCAGGAGCCCCCTGCAGGGAAAGCACACAGCCGTCTGATCCTTGTGTGGTGTGGACAAGTGTGTGCCCTCGCTGCAGCCATACCACCGCACAATGTCCCCGCAAGCCTTAACAAGCGCACCACTCCTCTTCGGGGTCTCGGTCTTACTGCCCTCAGCTTCTAGCTAGCAGGCAAGCCCAGCGGTGCTCCACAAGTCCGCCCCCAGGAGGCTGTGCGTACTGGAGGGGGGGGGGGGGGGTAGCTCCATCTCTCCCACCCCCGCTGCACACTCACCTGTACTTGCTGTATGCCCAGCAGGCCATATCTCTTGTGGCTCTGGGTGTACAGACGTATGCCTGGCAACGCAGACCGACTAGCTCCAGGACCTCCAAGCCGCTACCATGTATGTGCCCTCTGGGCCCATAGCCTGCCTCCGCTCCTCTGCACACACGCTTTCAGGACCCACACAAGGCAGCTCCAGAGCTGGGGATTATCCTGCTGCCGCCAGCCAGGTAGCTGCTAGGGGAGCACACCAACGTGGAGGTAAGAAGCGGCCCTTGCCGCAACGCTACAGTGTCCCACCATCTCAGCAGGGGCTCGGGCACCGCTCCTTGTCCGCTGCAGAACGCAGCAACCGGCGTGAACCTGCTGTGTGTGCGGCGGGGCCCTCTGGGAGAACACGGTGCCATCTTGCTGTGCCGCAGGTCCACAAGGTCAGAGTCTCTGCTCGCCGTCAAGGACATTTGCCAGATTGCCGCCCGGGCAGCAGCAGAATTTCGCTCTCGTCCCCAGCCCGTTAGAAGTGGAGGATGGGGTGCAATATCAAAGCTGTAGAGGGGCGATGCCGCATGGACCGGAATACACGTCCTATGTGGTTGCTATCTTGGACACGCCCTCCCTGAAAACACTTATTAATTAGAACTTTTGAAAAGAACAGGTCATACCAAACGGGCGATGGAATGCTTTACAAATGAGTAATGCAATGGTAAAGAGAATCAACAATTATTATGGGCCAGGAGAGAAGATGAGATCTGAAATATTGCAGCATTTGGACAAATACATATAAATATTGCTCACAAAAGAGAACTGATTCAGAGTGAGGTGCACAGAGGCAGGAACCTAGTAAACTAGTAACAAAGGATCTGTGGAAATGGCACTAGAATAAGATATTTCTTAAACATCCCGTATGAAAAGCATGTCCGAATCTTAGGGAGAACCATTTTCTCAAAAGGATTTTCTGTAAAATCTGCTTTTTCAAAAGTGAATGTTGCAGGAGGAGGGAGTCAGTGCTTCATTCCAGACCTCTAGAGATAGGAAACCTTTGTGGCAAGTAGTTTGGCTCCTTCGAGCTTTGTTCCTGAAAGACGCCTATTTGATCTTCTCCTGGCTCCACAGAGCAGTCACCAAATAGTGTAGAGGAAGAGGTTTGGTGAAAAGACTCAATTCCAGACCCCACACATGGCTGCAGGGAATGGGCTGACTTTAAAGGTACAAACTGTATCTTGGGTATCCCATGGAGTAAAGAGTTACCCTAGTCTAACCTAGATATTAAAAGGTAACTGCTATTAAAACAAGCATTGGAAATGCAATAGGTCTCGCATTAGAAAAGTTGGAGCTTTTGGTTTTGTAAATGACAAATATTTTATTTATTTGTTGGTTTTTAAAATAGCTAAATTGATAGCTTTGTCATTTACAACGCCAATAGTTATAACTTTTGCGAATGTGACACCTATAGCATTTGGAATGCAACATGTTTTGTATTTACGTGACTTATATGGCAGCTCTCGTCGTTATGCTACATCTCTAGAGAGCAGGAGAGTGCAGCAGGGGAGAGAAGCACAGCAATGCAATATGTCTCGTATTAGGAAAGTTTGAGCTATTGGTATTGTAAAGGACACATTTTTTATGTATGTGCTTGTTTTTAAAATAGCGAAATAATAGCTTTGTTATTTACAATGCCAATCGTTTTATCTTTCGCAAATGTGACACCTATTGTAACACAATATGTGTTGTGAGGGTGAGTGAGGGTGAGGTGTTGAGGGTGAGGGGTTGAGGGTGAGGCGTTGAGGGTGAGTGAGGGTGAGTGAGGGTGAGGGGGTGAGGGGTTGAGGGTGAGTGAGGGTGAGGGGGTGAGGGGTTGAGGGTGAGTGAGGGTGAGGGGTTGAGGGTGAGTGAGGGTGAGGGTGAGGTGTTGAGGGTGAGTGAGGGTGAGGTGTTGAGGGTGGGTGAGGTGTTGAGGGTGAGTGAGGGTGAGGGTGAGTGAGGGTGAGGGTGAGGTGTTGAGGGTGAGTGAGGGTGAGGGTGAGGCGTTGAGGGTGAGTGAGGGGTTGAGGGTGAAGTGTTGAGGGTGAGTGAGGGTGAGGGGTTGAGGGTGAGTGAGGGTGAGTGAGGGTGAGTGAGGGTGAGTGAGGGTGAGTGAGGGTGAGTGAGGGTGAGTGAGGGTGAGTGAGGGGGAGGGGTTGAGGGGGAGGGGTTGAGGGGGAGGGGTTGAGGGGGAGGGGTCGAGGGGGA
This sequence comes from Lissotriton vulgaris, assembly GCF_964263255.1. Taxonomy (NCBI): domain Eukaryota; kingdom Metazoa; phylum Chordata; class Amphibia; order Caudata; family Salamandridae; genus Lissotriton; species Lissotriton vulgaris. The sequence goes on from NC_141685.1 coordinate 370,130,409, forward strand.
GGGGTCGAGGGGGAGGGGTCGAGGGGGAGGGGTCGAGGGTGAGGGGTTGAGGGTGAGTGAGGGTGAGGGGTTGAGGGTGAGTGAGGGTGAGAGGTTGAGGGTGAGTGAGGGTGAGAGGTTGAGGGTGAGTGAGGGTGAGGGGTTGAGGGTGAGTGAGGGTGAGTGAGAGTGAGGGTGAGTGAGGGGTTGAGGGTGAGGGGTTGAGGGTGAGTGAGGGTGAGGGGTTGAGGGTGAGTGAGTGTGAGTGAGGGTGAGGGTGAGTGAGGGTGAGTGAGGGTGAGTGAGGGGTTGAGGGTGAGTGAGGGTGAGTGAGGGGTTGAGGGTGAGTGAGGGTGAGGGGTGGCCAACATCGCTATCCTCGTTAAACCAGTTGGCTCATCAGTCTTTGTCAACAGTGCGCCTTGTTGAGTAAGCAGGTCCAGTTGATTTATAGGAACAATACCAAGACTACAACTCCCAGAACCTACTGGGGCGTCAGATGAAAGCCTAGGACGAAAAACGTGACGTCCCACAGACATGCAGCGAAGGTGGCACGTTAGAGACAGTTAACCACGGAACATTCCTTGTTTCCACCTCATTAAGCATCCAGAAACCGCAGCTTATCCCGAGGGAGCATTCGACCTGCTGACTGGTGCAGCATTTGTGTGAGGACAGCTTTACGTTCACAGTCCATGGTGTGTACATGAAATGAGAGAGTGGGTGTTCCTGTCTACATTCCAATAGCGCGAATTTTACCGGAAGATGTCAGAGCGATCTACATCGACGCGACATGGCAGGCAGGGGAGGGGGCGGAGCGGGGGTGTGGGAGGAGTGCGGGAACAGACGGCGAGGGGAGGAGAGTAGGAGGAGGAGAGTGCAATCAAGAAGTGAGGGGGCGGGAGAGTAGGCAAGGCAGGCGGCTGGGGGCATGTGCACGCGCTTTTAAGCTCAATGCGCATGCGCATTGAGCTTAAAAGTCACGGGCACTGCAAGGAATCGCCACGATTCCTTGCAAGTTGGATAAAGAGTGGAAAAGCCCCCATAGTCTCGCTTGCTCGATGCGCATGCGCATCGACAGGCGAGACCTAAAAATGTGAAAGGAGTAGGTGATTTTTATTACAATTTAATAAACTGTATGAGCACTTGTTGCCTTCAAGCACAGATTATTATAAATCATTTCTGATTGATTGTATGGCTTACATTAAGTACAACTATATACCTTGAATTGCTTGTGGGTATTACCAAAGAGTATAGTTGACCGAAATAAAACAAAGATGTTTTTGCCTCAGTAGGCACCCTTCTGTTAATAAATTAGCCCATGCAGCGATGAGAAAAATGACCTGGTAGGGTGAGGTTTTGGGTGAATGGTCTTACATAAATCCCTGTGCTTTTGCAAAACATATGAAATTGGTTCTTTCCACTACAAAGTGCTTGAGTTAATTAAATATTTGAATGCACTTAAAGCCCATGAAGTCTTTACTATTCAAAAGTTTCACAGTGGTTAATGAATGATTGGTTAAAAACATAATTAAAAAGTTACGAAAGTTAGTTCAGTGATAATGTTATTTGTATTAAAAAAATCTGAGCAAGCCTATTCCAAGTCAAGAATTTTAAAACCTCTCTAGAAGTGCTTTAGGCTGAGGTATAACTGTTCGTGTTTGCAATGGTCTTTTCACAAAATATGTTTCATTTAAAAAGAAATTCAACTAATTTCTCTTCTGAATCAACCTTGACTAAGCAGAGCAAAGAATGGCCAAGTGAGGTTTGAAGTCAGTTTTAATGCAGAGTTTAAGGAATGAATTCAAAAGAGAAACACATTGTTTTCTAGTAGTCAATATGCTGATGTCATTCACAAACACGAGTACCAGAAAGGATCTCCAACATGGTAACAAAAGTTCAACATATGATAAGACACCTGCTGCTTTGAAAATAGCACAACCTGTCTGCAAGTCGGCAATCATTTTCCAAATTCATTTTATAAAAGCTGGGAAACAAAGGAGGTTCATGAGTGGCATTTAAAATAACAGCCTTGAATAGATTTTTACTTTAGCTTGGTGGTTGAGCAAACTCAACACAAAAAAGTTTGATCTTTTGATAACATCATATTGTAGCACTCTGGCAGTGACCTGTTCAAATGCATCCAGTGGTTAAAACTGGAACACAAACCAGGTGCAGGAGAGACACCTACATGGAACAGCATGTTGGTGGATTTTCATGAGAGCCCAGTGACATAGTTGAAAGCTGGGTTGTAGTTAGAAGGGCAACAAGCCTCTTAGATAGCACACCGAAGTCTGAAGATAGATCAAGTAAGATCATTGAGTAGACCCTGTAATCAATTCTGAAACAAGACTTCTTAGTCAAAACACTAACAGTAGTTAGGTGAGTAACAAGAACTGAAGCAGGATAAGAATAGATATATATTTTATTACATGCATTTAGTATCTATCAAAAAGTAGTCATTTACAAATGAATAAAAACATTGCAAACTAAAATAATGTACATGTTTATACACTTGATAAAAACATTAACAACAACCAAAGGCACACCTGAAATAACAGAGTATTCCTGAAAGTACAAGGATATACAGAGGAGTAGAGCACATCACCCCAGAAAAGTGTTGAGTTCCATCTTTTCCTGTTCTGCTAGCCAAAAATCATAGGCACCCTAACTGCAGGCAGCTACAGCGGTTTTGGCTTAAAAAGAGTTAAATGTAACATCCCTTTTCCCAAATACCGTTGTGTTCACTCAATGGCAACCATACCTCTTACCAATGGACAAGTATTAGTAATAGCTATGTTATCCAGAAGAACACAGAGCTGGAGTTAGATTGAGTCATAAGTAGAGACTTGAGTTTGTTTTAACGTTACTCAAAGAAGGAAAACATACCACGTAAATGGTGATCCCATAATCTGCAAACTATTTAAAGGGCAGATGTGAAATAAGGATGTTTTCCGCTGACGTCTTTTGCCTCATCCGTATGTTAGCTGGGTATTTACAAAAAACATCATGAATCACTTTACAATCAAAATGATCCACCTGCCTGAAAATTTATAGTGATAAATATGAAAGGTGAAATAAGCATTTTTTTCAGCTTTAGATCACTATCAGAATTTCTATTGCATGCAATCATATAATAACTTTTTAAATACTATTTCTCAAACAATAATCAGCAAATAAATTGCATCAATATGGCATCAACTAATATCATACTGTTGCATTCCAGGCAACAACATCTCAGTCATAAAATCTTTGGTTAGGCCATTTTTAACATGGGTTCCCAAGATCTTTTCTTCTGGTTATGAATTGGCTTATTATCTGTAATTTTCTAAACAGAGTGGTGACAGTACAATACATTCAAAGAGTACCTCCAACATGCAAGGCTTTTGATGACAGGGATGAGACAGAGGGCATATAACATTAAACAAAATCACATTTTCTTTGCACCTTATTTGTTCTTAGAATGTAGCAGTATTAGATCCATGGGTTCAGCCTAGCTCTATCAGCAGCAGTAGACACCTTTTGTTCTTTTCCATCTTCTCTTACATGTAAAGTTGTTCCAAACTGGACTTCTATAAATGCTACTTACAAATCCTCTTTGATATGCTCCCTTTGTGTCTTCAGCAGTTCAAACTGTACTAATGTATATTTCACCCTTCATGCATAGGTCCAAGAGCCAGTCCATTCCTATTCGGTTATCCCTGCATGGTTGATGGTAGAGACCTGAAATGCTAACTGGGAGGAGCTAGGTGGGAGCAAAGGAAGGTAGGCCACATTAGCCAATGAAGGGGAGTTGGAAGCATGGGACTGACTTAACATACACAGGCTCCGTCTAACTCAGAGACGTGGCATTTTGTTATTGGATACCTGGCACCTGACCTCTGCACAAAAATTGAATGGCCATCATATTAGATGTGGAAAAATGACCAGCCACATATAACAGATTTGAATCGCTTCAGATAGCCTTTATCATAGGACTCAAAATAAACAAAGACAGATGTTCTACTTAAGTTTCCGAAAAATCTTAGAAGTTCAAAAGAAAAACCCATGCAGCACCTGGTCTATCTGAACAATTACATTCTCTTTTAAGTGGTGCAGTTGCAGTAAAGGGAGATACATATATAGGATATACCAGTTTCTAGGATTCATGGTGTGCCATTTCAATATTTTAATCTTCATACCCTCACTATCAAGAATCTAACATCATTCATCAACTTACTTTGGCTTGATTGTCTTGGAAAAAGGAACTCTGAATGGACTTGTTAAGATTTGAATTAAACAATGTCAATATCTGGTACTTCCCACTCATGTCTCTGATCTGTGGCCTCAAACATAGGCCCTAATTCTTATTCAGACCAAACTTCCTTAACAAATTCCATTAACATCAGGTATTTTTTATAGGGCATATTATTTGTACCCTATTCCAAGTTTGACCACAGAATAGGGACTATTGTGCTTAACTGCTAAAGTTTTCCTTCAATCTCAGGCGTGCAAATTCAATATGTGCACCGTTCGCCTTTTCAGGAACTGTACCGGGTTTTATCGGCCAAATTTCTTTGGGCATAAAATCCTGTGTGGCAAATTCTGCCCTAGTTGAAATCCTGATTCAAGCGCAAATAGAAGTTTGAGCACAAATTGGGATCTGTGGCTAAATCAGTTTCTAAATTAGGTAGAATGGTCTCTAAAGATTAGTTCCTTCTTGCTCTTACGTAAAATTGAACAAAAAACAAACGAAAGAGTACCACTGATCGGATCTCCAGCATCAAAAGTAATTAGTCACATTGAGTATGTTAGTTATTTTCATAAATTGGCAGATTGCTTTTAAAATCTGCATTATTACGTTTACAGTAGTGTCAGAAGTTACAGAATAAATGTTCTGTGATAAAATAGGATTTATTAGCTAAAAATGAACATACACAAACACTTAAAAGCAAATAAATAGCTTTTTAGTAAGGCAAAAAAAGGCACAAATCTCATTTAGCATTCTATATTACAATCAATTTATTATTAATCTCTTGTGCTGATGGAAATTAGCAGTACATCATTCAAGGCCAGGGCAACATCAAAAAAACATTTTCTATGCTGTTGTTGAAACAGTAAAGATTTAGAACACAGGGTTTTTCAAAGTGGTAAATTGGAACAAGGCATGGGTAAATGAAACCTGGTGTCCTCAGGGACATAAGCTGCCAATTGTATCATTTACTTTAAAAGAGTTGTAAAATAATAAAACTAATATATCTATGCATAACATACTTTTAAAGTCAATAAAATTGTATGCCAAATTCTGATAACTTTAAGAACAATGGATACATAAGTAAAATCAAAGCCTTTACGCATAACACAATCTAAAAATGTGTATTAAAAACATTTTAAAACATTTTCTTTTGGTACCTTTGATCATGTACATGGAGCACATCCCTCTCTCTACAGCCCTTTATAGTGAGAGGGCACAGTCCTCTCACTAAAAAGTGCTGACAGTTGATAAAGGCTTTGCTCTGTTGACAACGTTTTGTTACGAAGAGCAATGAGGTGTAAAGGCTGGGGAAGTTTAGCAATTGATTCCCATTACCAGGTTCAGTTGAAATTGTATAATTATAATATATGTTACACTAGGGATGCATACCTGCTTCAGGGAATAGCGAAACTGGTGTGCAAACTTTTGAGTTGGACAAGAATAAATTTGAGATTGACAAGAATCAAAGTAAACAGTTGTTCACAATGCAGAAGTACATTCTGGCAAAAATCATCCAAAGTGGACGGATACAGTGCACATGTTTAATTTACAAACATTACATGAAATACAAAGTATTTTCCAGTTAACAAAAGTATTTGTTCTCCTCTTTCCATGTATTTATGTTTTCCAAAGGTGAGGTGTACTTACGGCACTGAAGTTGGCAAAATTTCCTTCATCACCAGCCTCCTTATTGGGAGCACTGGGGGCGAACGGGTCAGAAAAAGGTTCTGCTTCTGGTCCTTTGTGAGTACTGCTTTTTAAACTGAAAGACTGAAATGGATCACTCCGCTTTAACGAATTGGATTCCTGCTTCTTGATCGAAGACCTTTTTCCTAAAGGTGGAGACAATTCAATTAATGGAAGCATGGTAAGAAAAGTTATACTTTTTTATCACATGCGTCCAGATTCGAGCGTAAACTAGTCACCTAGTAGAGACTATCTAGCCGCAGATTCCTTACCTTACAACTATCCCCAGGTGTACGATCGGATCGATAGGTGGATTCATCAGTGAGACGCAATGCCTATATAGGCACCATTCCAGCGCGCTAAAGTCCGTTACTTTTCACTACTTTCCACACCAGAAGCACAGACAAAGTACACTTACCGCTGGTATGGAATACCAGGGCCCTGAAAGGGGAACACCCATGTCTCTAGAAATCTGTTCACTGAGTGGGGACGATGGGTGGGTCGGGAAGGAATCTGCAGATAGAGTGGCTACCAAGCAAGGCGTTAGTGAAGGTAACTTGCACATCTGATAGAGACTTCTAGCCACATATTCCTTACCTTAGAATAGATACCCAAGTAATACCTCCCTGGAGGTCAATCTCTGGACCAATTTCATACATGGACCAGACTGTCCATGCAGTAGGGCTTGGTAAATTTGTGCAGGGAAGCCCACGTTGCTGCCTGGCAGATGTGCAGGACCGGCACTCCAAGTCCTAGGGCAGTGGTTGCAGCTTTAGCTCTGGTGGAATGAGTACGCAAACTCTCAGCGGGTTGCTTCTTAGCAAATGTGTAGCAGATTATGATACAGAGCACGATCCATCGCAAGGGGATTCTCTTCTGTATGGCCCATCCTTTCTTTGATTCGCGATGCCCCACGAAGAGTTGGCCGCCCACCCCGAACTCTTGTGTACAGTCAGGGTAGATGGCAACGCTCTTCTTGGGTTTAGTTGGTGAACTCGCTCCTCTTCCTTGGAGGGATGTTGCAGAGTGTAAAAAGTAGTCGGGAGTGATGGATAGGCCTATGTGAAAGGAAGTGACCACTTTCAGTAGAAATGAAGCTTTCGTACAAAGTAACAGTTTGTCTGGGTAGATGTTCAGATAAAGAGGCTTCGATGACGACGCTTGAAGTGCACTGACCCTCCGGGAAGATGTTCTAGCCACAGGAAAGGCTGTCTTGATGGTAAGGAGACTGAGTGGACAATTGTGCAGGGGCTCAAAGGGAGCGCACATAAGAAAAGTGAGGACAAGATGGAGGTCCAACTGGGCCATAATAAAGGGAGAAGGTGTGAATAAATGTTGTAGACCTTCCAGTAAACTTATTTACAAAAGGGGATTTGAAGAGGGGTGGCTGGTCGGGCAACAGCAGAAAAACTGTGATAATCCTTTAGAGTGCACAGAGCAGAGAGCCTGCTGGTTAAGAGAAAGGATCAAAAGGAGAACACAAGAAAGGAGGGCAGAAAGGGGATCAATTTGTTTTTTCGAGCACCATGCCACAATTTTCGCCCAACGGCAGGCGTATACTGGCTTGGTGGATAAGAAAACAAGTTACTTACCTGTAACTTTGGTTCCCCAGTATTGGTAACTTTCATAGATTCCCATGCTTTGTATCATTCCCCGTCGTCGGAATGGGAGCCTCGGTAGTATCACAACCATAGAAACAAAAGAGAAAAAAATAGGCCTAGGTCTCATCTTCTTTTGTATCCTATCACCCTCTTTGTATAAAAGAGACCAAACTTTTGTCAGGACCAATAAGAGCAGCCTCACCCCCTAGAACCTTCCAGAGAGAGCTCAGAGCCTCAGATTTTCGTAGCCGTTGTGCAAACCGCCACTATCTCTGTCAAAAAACTGAGCTTTCCCAGGGGAGGAGGGTGGGCGCATGGGAATCTATGAAAGTTACCAATACTGGGGATCCAAAGTTACAGGTAACTAACTTGTTTTCTTGCCCCAGTATTGGAACTTTCATAGATTCCCATGCTTTGTATCAGAGTAGTTAGCAGTAATAACCAAGACACATTTTGTAGATGCATGGCATCACATAACCATAAGGCATATCAACTTATAGCATATTAAAAAAGAAACAAAATGTGCTCACCAGGATGGAGGGCTTGTAGGGAAAGCTCACCTCTCAATGGAAAAGATTCCGCAGAACTGCTTGACCAACAGCCGCGTCGTCTCGTCCTGCAGACTCCAGGCAGTAGTGCTTCGTGAAGGTATGTGTACTGCTCCATGTTGCTGCCCTGCATATGTCCTTAATGGCGACTCCAGAGAAAAGAGCCACTGACTATGCCACAGACCTTGTGGAATGTGCACGGACTTTTCTGTCTAAAGGCTTGCCCGCCTCCTGATGGCAGAATTGAATCGCACTGGAGATCCAGCGGGAAATGCCAAAGGAAACCCCTTCCGTGGTGCGCTGTAGGACACAAACAATTGGGATGATTTCCGAAAGGGTCGTGTGCGCTCTAAGTAGAATTTTAAGGATCTTTGAACGTCCAAAGAATGTAATGTGCGTTTCGCAGGCGTTGAAGGGCGCGGAAAGAAAGACTTTAAAATCAAAGGTTCATTCAAGTGGAACTCAGACGGCACCTTTGGAATAAATTTCGGATTGGTGCGAAGGAAAAGCACATCCTTTTTGAACTGCAGGAATGGATGCACTATGGAGAGGGCTTGAAGCTCACTCACTCTTCTCGCTGATGTTAGAGCTAAGAGGAGGGCAAGTTTCCAAGACAGGAATTTCAAGTCCGCCTTGTGCACCGGCTCAAACAGAGCTTTCATGAGTTGAGCCAGGACAAGATTGATTTGCCAAACTGGTGGAGGAGGGCGAACAGGAAGATACATTCGAAACAAGCCTTTTAAGAATTGTTTAAAAATCCTAGAGGACCATAAGGAAGGGCCTGAAGAACTGCGCCTAAACCTCGATATGGCTGCAAGATGTACCTTAACAGATGAATGCGCCAACCCAGACTTTGCCAATGATAGTATATATGGCAAAAGTTGATGAGGCAGAGATTTGTAAGGATGGAGATGTTGTCTCTGACACCCCAGGCAGAACCTCTTCCATTTAGCCTTGTAAGTTTTATTAGTGCTCGGTGATCGAGCTTGGGACAAAACGTTTCTACATTCATGGGAGAGATTCAGATGACGGAACTCTGTGTTCAGGAGCCACGCTGTCAAGTGTAGTGATTTCGGATCTGGATGATAAACTTGTCCTTGATTCCTCGACAATAGGGAAGGAATTGGTTGTAAGCGAATCGGATGAGTTTGGCAGAGTAGAAGGAGTTCTGTGTACCAAAATTGCCGGGGCCAAGCTGGTGCAATGAGAATCCTCTTGCATGGTTCCGCTTTCATTTTCCTGAGTATTTGAGGAATGAGGGGAATTGGCGGAAAAGCGTACAAGAATGCGCTGTACCAGGCCATCGAAAGGGCATTCCCCAGAGACCCCAGATGGTGAACTTTGCTAGCGTAAAACCGGCATTTGGTGTTCACCGGAGAGGCAAAAAGGTCGATGGTTGGTGTCCCCCAGACCGAAAACACATTCTCCAGAATGGACTGATTCAACTCCCATTCGTGATTCACCTCTGTCTGGCGACTTAGGGCATCCGCCTTGACATTGAGAGAGCCTGCCAGATGTTCCGCTCTCAAGCTGATGTTGTGTAGAATCGCGTAATCCCAAATCCTCTGAGCTTCTTTGGACAGAGTTTGCGATCTCGTTCCTCCTTGCTTGTTGACGTAGTGCATGGCCGTCGTATTGTCCGTCCGGACCAGCACTGTATGATTTCGGACTCTGGGAAGGAAAGCCTGCAAAGCCAAATGAATGGCCGCTAGCTCCAAAAAATGTATATGGCACTGACGCTGTTCTGGACTCCAGTGCCCGCTGACTTGAAGCTCTCGGAGCACCGCTCCCCAGCCTTCGAAAGAGGCATCCGTTGTCATGATCAGAGGGGATGGTGAAACTCTGAACGTCAGACCCTGTGCGATATTGTCCTGCACTAGCCACCATTCGCATGTCTTTCTCATCTTTGGTGTCACCAACACCTTGTCGTTGAATGATCCCTCTGCCTCGCACCATTGTTTGTCTAGCTCCTCCTGTAGAGGGCGCATCCGCAGCCTGCAATGAGGTATTAATGGTATGCAGGATGACATCGACCCGAGCAGGGACTTGTATTGTCTGACTGAAAGGCATTTCTTGTGGAACAGTTGGCGAGCCGATATGATCAACTTCTGTTGACGTTCTTCTGAAGGACGAGCCGTGCATTGTGTCGTGTCTAAAATGGCCCCAAGGAACCTTGTGGACCTGGAGGGCTGTAGAACTGACTTGTGTTTGTTCAATTGAAGGCCCAGGTGACTGAACAACTGAATGCAAGTCGCAACAGCTTGAGAGGTGTCCTTGAAAGATGGAGCCTTGACGAGCCAGTCGTCCAAATACGGGAAAACCTCCAGGGATTGTTTTCGTAGAAAAGCTGCTACTGGTGCCAACACTTTGGTGAATACTCGAGGTGCAGACCGAAGGCCAAACGGAAGCACCTTGAATTGGAAATGGCTCTTTCCCACTGTGAATCGCAGATATTGTCTGTGAGTTGGGTGTATTGGAATGTGGAAATACGCATCTTCTAAATCCAGAGACGCCAAATAGTCACCTGGGTTCAAAAGAGGAAGAATTTCTTGGAGAGTGACCATCCTGAAAGAGAGTTTGATGAGATAAGTGTTGAGCTCTCGTAGGTCTAGTATGGGGCGCCAAGTCTCTGCCGTCTTCCGAACCAGGAAGAACCTGGAATAAAAACCTCTGCCCCTCTGAGAGAGAGGTACCGGCTCTATTGCCCCCTTGAGGAACAATTGGTGGGCTTCGAGGGTGGCGCCCGGAGCTCTCGTTGGGAGAAGGTCTTGGAACTCCAACGTATGGCCACTCTGAACAATATTCAGGACCCACTGGTCCGATGTTATACACTTCCAGCTGGTCAGGAAAAATGATATCCTACCCCCCACTGATGTGACTGGGAGGGGAGGAACAGTAGGTAGAGCCAGGAGGCCGCTATTGTCTCTTGGTGTTGTCGCGTCCCTGACTGTTCTGACGCCCTCGCGGAGGTTGGCGAGAGTAAGACGCTGATTGTCCCAGCCGTTGATTTGAATACTGAGTCTTATAAGATTGCGAAGACTGAGAGGAATAGCTCTGTTGAGTGTTGCCTCTGTATGAAGAGAAACCTCTGCCACGAGCGCCTTTAAATGGGACCTTACGGTAGTTGAGTGATCTTAAAGACTTCGCCAGGTCTGTATCCTTTTTTATATTCTGCAGGGCATAGTCAACATGCTTACCAAAGAGCATCTCTCCATCAAATGGGAGGTCCAGGATCTTATTCTGGACCTCCGGACGAAACCAGGTGGCTCTCAACCAACCTTGGCGACGAAGCACAGCTGACCCTGCAATGCTCAAAAAGCTCTGGACGCTATGTCCATAGCGCAGTCGATAACTTCAGAGGATGATTTTTCTCCCGCCATCAGAACTCTTTGCCTCTTCCTTCGCGGAGTCTGGCAGTTGTTCCACGAACAGCTCCATGTCACACCACATCGGGCGATCGTATCTGCCTAGAATGGCGAGAGCATTTGCTGCACGAACTAGTAAGCTGGCCATGGAAGAAAACCTCTTCCCCACATTATCCAGGAGCCTACCGTCCTTGTCCGGAGGCGTAGTCAAAGGTGTTGATGGGTTCTTAGACTGACTTTGAGCAGCCTGTGATATCACCGAATCAGGCTTTGGCTGCCCAAGAAGAGAAGCTGGACTGCCATCTGGAGCATTATACTTCTTTTCCAACCTGGGGAGAACCGGAATGACAGTGGCTGGATTTCGCATTATTTTCATACCTTCCTCCCACACATGCTCAATAATAGGAATGGACTTGACCGATCTTCTGTACTGATCCTTAAAGTCATAAAGGAAACATTCAGACTCTTCCTTCGAAATTGGTAGTCCAAACCTCTTTGCAGCTCTCTCCATGAGGTTATGGAACCCCCCTATATCAACCGGAGGGGAAATAGAAGTATCCCGACCAGTGTCGTCTAGATCTTGCAACCCACTGTCTCCTTGATCGAAGTCTGGGTCCTGCAATGGATCAGTCAAGGGATCCACCTGTACCTCATCATCCGAAGAGGTATCCTGCTGAATAGGAGTGGAGGGTCCAGGATCCGGTGTCCGAGAAAGGACCCAAGGAATGACCATTAGTGGAGTGAGAGACAACACTTGTGACGGAGGAAGTTGGACCACTGGCTGCACTTGCGGCAACGCATGAGGTGGAGGTTGCGTACACTGCATTGACTGTTCCAAAGGAAACCTGTTCCTATATTCCTGCAGCATCAACTGCAGGTCAGAAATTAAAGAGGCGGGCATGGCCACCATGTCCTGCCCTAAACCAGGTGGACGTAGTCCCTGTGGAACATATTGATGCACCCGTTGGTCACATTGCTCATAGTATTCCCCCGTGTCAGTCTCCTGTTGTTTTACATTTAAGTCTGAGATACTGTAGGCATCCCCAAAATGGCCTTCATTTTCCTCATCCTCCTCCGAATCGTCATCCAAAAGCAATGACGGTAGATCTGTAGAAACTCTTCGAGGAGACGTCATCTCGGGTGTAATTTTCATTCTCTGCAGAGGAAATAGCAGTTTTTACCCGTCGATGGCCTCGTCGACGGAGCCGTCGTCGACGGTGCGGTGGTCGCAGACGGTACTGTCGACGGAATAGTCGACGGAATAGTCGCCGGAATAGTCGCCGGAATAGTCGACGGCACAGAAGAGCTCGTCGACGAAGTCTTGGTCGTCGTCGACGGGACGATCGTCGACGGTCTCGTAGACGAACTCGTCGTCATCACCATCATTGTCGTCGTCTAAGTCGTTGTCGACGTAGTCGTCGTCGAAGATGCCGTAGACAGCTGTTTTCCGGAGACCACCATCGTCGATGTTGAAGATGTTATCGTTGCCGAACCAGGAACGTCAACGAAGTCGTCGACACTGAAACCGCTACCGACTGAGCCAAGGAAGCAGAGGGAATTTTTCCAGAAGTAATCGTCGTCGAAGTACCTGATGTCTTTGTCGTCGACGGACGCTGTTTTTTCTCAGGCACAGTCCCTGGAGTGCCTGTAGAGTGTTTGTCACCAGTCCTTTCCTTTTTGGACGGAGGAGAAGTAATAGAAACCTCCTTTTTGTCCTTAGAGGCTGTAACCAATCCAGCAGCCTGTCCCTGCCTCTCCTTTTCACTTCCGTGACCGGTCAGAGATCTTATGAGGGGCCTTAGAAGGGGGCTCAGCTGAAGAAGAACCAGGAGGAGACCTACCCTTCTTGGATCTGTGAGAGGAAGCCAGAGATGTCAAATCCTCTTCCTCCGATGAGAGAACCTCAGTCCGAGTCTTCACTTTTTGAAGCCAGGCCAAAAGCCGTCACTCTCTGTCACGAAGTGTCTTAGTAGCGAAGGTTCTACATATTTTTCAGTCTGTGGCCTTGTGATCAGGGTATAAGCAATAGATACAGCTTTCATGCTTATCCTCCACAAAAAGACGCTTTTTCCACAAGACGCACAGGACCTGAATAAGGCCTTCTTCTCCTTCTCAGACATGTCCTGAATGAAGTAGAAAACTTAAAGAAATAACAGTTAGAATGAGAAAAACTGAGCAGAGCTCAGTGGAGACTCCCTAGAACAATGTGCGGTAGAAAAATCTGAGGCTCTGAGCTCTCTCAGGAAGGTACTAGGGGGTGAGGCTGCTCTGATTGGTCCTGACAAAAGTTTGGTCTCTTTTATACAAAGAGGGTGATAGGATACAAAAGAAGATGAGGCCTAGGCCTATTTTTTTCTCTTTTGTGTCTATAGTTGTGATACTACCGAGGCTCCCATTCCGACGACGGGGAATGATACAAAGCATGGGAATCTATGAAAGTTCCAATACTGGGGCAAACGCACTGCTGCAAATATAATGTTACAGACTTCAGGAGGACGGTCGAAAGCTGTCAACTGTTGCCGCTCAATCTCCACGTAAGAAGGCAGAGCGTCGACAGGTTCTGGTGGAAAACCCTCCTCTACTGCTATGACTGAAGACCCTCGTGAAGAGGCAGCCTGATCAGAGGACAGATGGCCATACTCAACAGCTCAGTATACCAGACTCTCAGTGCCCAGTTCGTAGCCACAAGGATGATTTGGGCCCACTCGTTCCTGATTTTCCTGAGAACTCTGGGTAGGAGTGGTACAGAGGAAAGGTGTAGAAGAGGCCAGCGCTTCACTCAAGACAAAAAGCTTTTCTGAATGAGAGCAGCCTTGCAAACTGCAGCATGCAGCATGCAGTACTACAGCCGTAGCACGGAGAACAGATCTGGGCTCTTTCCACTGCTGAAAGAGACCTTGCACCACCTCTGCATGGAGGCGCCATTCATGATCCGCTAGGCGCATTCAGCTGAGTTTGTCCACTCAGGCGTTCACAGAGCCCACCAGATGTTGAACCACAAGGGAAATGCCTGGACCTTCCCGCCATCTCCAAAGACCCAGGGCCTCTTGATAAAGGGTTAACAACCCCACCCCTACCTGTTTATTGCAGTGCCACATGGCAGTGGTGTCATGTTCTAATCTAGGACCCCGATCAATACTGTGACCTTCTGCCCCTATACGGCTATAATCCATTCATACCCCTATGATGGCATAAACGATCAAGAGCGATATTTCAGAAACTCGTCTCTGGCCTAACACGATCAGAGCCACCTTTCAGAATCTCTTCCTCTGCAGCTCATTAGAGCAGATGACACAGCAGAAGCCACTATCTAAGATTCCTAGATTACACTCCGAGTTCTTCAACAAGATAAAACTCAGCAACCTGGGAAAGCCCCGCTTGCTATGTTTTGATTAGTAATAGAACTCTAATGAGCACTGAGAGACGATCACTTCCTAGTGACATCTTTATTGACGTCTTATGTCCAAAAACTTACGTCAAAGAAGGCACCTTTCAGGTATAAATATTAGCAACGTTGCCTTAAGCAAACGCTGCCTCAACGACATCGATGATAGCGATGGTGTGGTGAATACAGGAGCAGAACAGCTGTCCCCTGCAGAGCCCAGCAGATGCAAGCTGCCCACCGACGCTGCCCCTCCTCCTCCTTGACGCGCTGAGAGAGACGCTGTCTTTTCTCATGCCGAGAAAATCCAGCTCTGGCGTTTCCAGCCTACTCTTGCGAGTGACTGGGATATCGAACCCTGAAAGGAGATACAAGACCTCCAACATTCTATTCCAGAGGTATGGTGTTGACTAAACCCTTAGAGAGAATTCTTGAAGCAAACCTTGGCAAAACCAACTTAACTAAAACTGCTAGTTACTTACTCCCTTCCAAGTATTAGGCTTAGGTCAGGTACACTGGGGTAGGCATAGTTAGAAGCACCAGTTGAGTACGTTAGTCAAATGTATATATGAATGTATATATTTTATTCATTTTAACCATTGTATGGCTAAGAAACCATATCAATGCTTTTACAGTACTATTTCGCAATCCTCATTTTACTGTACGCACTTTTTATAATAACTAGTCTTGCAATTGTGGCAATTCATTTCTCTTGCATGAGAAGAAAGACTGTTCAATAAATAATACCTTTTTATTGAAAACGTCAGTCTCTCTATTTCTCTGCATCTTGGTGAAAGTAATCTGCACAACTGACTGAGTAAAATAACTGTCTATTGTTTCACACGACTCTAGAGATTGACTCGTATTCTAAGGGGCAAAGTTGTCATGTTTATGCGGTTGTTGGAAAACTGAATCCCTTCTTTTCTGTACCAGGGAAGCTGATCACTTCCTATTCAGCCAAAAAAGTTTCCAGTGACCTCTGAGCTAGTTGGTAACAAACCCAATTAAGTTTAGCATAGTCAGTAGAGACCTGGAAGACCGCACTTCTACTTCTACCTGTATTAGCCTTCACTTGATGGGAGGGTAGAAAGGTTTTCAATGCCAGCCGGATTGCCCAGAGCTCCAAAAGATAGACATGGAAGCCGGATTCCGCTGAATATCGGAGACATTGGATTTTCACCTCTCCCAGATAGCCACCCCCCATCCCAGGAGTGATGCATCCGTCACTACTGTCAGATCTGGCTGAGGAAGGGAGAGGAGTCTGACGCTGACCCAATTGTGGTTCGTTAATCACCAGTGCAGATCTTTCAGTTTCCTTTGAGATCTGGACAATGTCAGAGATTCCCTTGTTGCTGTGCCCACTGGAACTTCTGGTTCCACTGAATAGTCCACATATGCTAACAGGCATGTTTCATCAGCAGGATGAGGCCAAGAAGCTTCAAAGTCAGTCTCACTAAAATCCAGGATAGAGGTTGAAACATAGCTGATATCCTTGACTCGCCATTTGGGAGGATAGACCCACGAATGCACAGTGTCCAGAACAGCTCCAATGAAAGGGAGTACCTGAAAGGGAGTCAGGTGGGACTGGTACGTTGATAGGGAACACCCGCGAATGCAGGAGGACCGCCGTAGTCCTGAGGTGGGAGACGACAGCCTGGGACAAGCCCGCCTTCAATAACGAGTCGTTAAGATCGGGAAAGACTGGCACCCCGGATCACTGCAGACGAGTTGCAACCACCACCATCACCTTGGAGAATACGAGCGGAATACTGGTAAGGCCAAAGGGGAGCAGAGCAAACTGAAAGTGCTTGTGACCTACGGTGAACCGCAGGTAACATCTGTAGGTGGGCAGGACAGGGATGTGGGAACGTGTCCTACAAGCCCAACGCTACCATCCAGTCTCCTGGGTCCAGGGCAAACAGTACCTGAGCTAGAGTGAGCATTCTGAACTTTTCCCTCTTGAGGTAGAAATTGAGAGAGCAGGCCAAGGATAATGTGAAGGCCTCCGTCCTTTTTGGGCACCAGAAAGTAGCAAGAATAGTAACCACGACCCACTTCTGGTGTCAGCACTAAAAAGAGAAGTCACTTCCTTGCGGAGAAGGGATAGGTGGTCCACATTCAGATGTCGTAAGTAGGTGGCATGGAGGGAGGGGAAGTCTAGCAGGGTAGGGAGTAGCCTCTTTGGACGATCTGCAAAACCCACTGGTCTGATGTTATAGACCCCCAGTGGGAGAGGTGATAGCAGATCCTGCCACTGTGAGAAAGTGCTATCTTTCTTGCATGGTATGCCCCCACTTTTTGCTGAATTGCTGATGCGCTTTGACTGAGTGTGCCCTAGGCTCCTGCCAATCAGGTGCCTAGGGCCTGTGTTCCTTCCCTAAAACTGTGTTGAAACTAAAACCCAATTGACATCTCTGGCCACATGTCAGCCCCTGGTAAATGGTACCCTAGGTACCCAGGGCATTGTGACCAGAGAAGACCCCTAAGGGCTGCAGCACTTATTGTGCCACCCTTAGGCGCTGTGCACCCTGACACAGACACACACTGCCTTTGAAGGCTGAGTGTCTTGGTGCAGAACTAAACAAACAATCGACATGGCACACATCCCAGTGTGCCATGCCCACAAACACACTACACTGGCATCCATCAGACACCCCTCTAGCTGGGTGCACTATGCCAGTGGTGTGGGCACAGGTGCATGAGCCCTGTGCCCCTACAGTACCCAGGACCATTCCAGGGCACTGTAAGTGCAGTGCTGCCATTAAGAGTATATGGTGCTGGGAGGTTGTCATCACGAACGCCACAGCACCATGATGGCTTCACTGAAGACTGAGAAGTTTGATATCAAACTTTTCAGCACATAAACCCGCACTGATGCCAGTGTGGGATTTAATGTAAAGTGCACAACAGAGGGCATCTTAGAGATGCCCCCTGAAACCTAACCAACTCCCAGGGTCCTGACTGCGTGGCTACAGAGGCTGCCACCACCAGACATGTTTCTGGACCCCTGGGTGGAGAGCCTGCTGCTCTCAGGGGCCTGAAACAATGCACATCCTGGGATGAGATGCCAAGCCTCCTCCCCCAGGATGGGCAGGGGAAGCTTCAAAGGCATGCCGCCTTTGTGAGCTTCTCCAGACCACTTGCTGTACTCAGCAACTGGCCCGATGGGTTCTGACCCCCACTCTGGCGAGAAGAATGGCGGGAAACCCTGAGTGAGGGAAGGGGGTGTGCCAGCCTATGCCAACTCCAACACTCAGGTGGGAGAAGCGAGGTGAAGCACAACTCCGGGCTCCGGCCATCTTGAAGATGGGGAGCCCTGCACAATCAGAGATTGGCTCCTGCCCCTCTCCCACAGGAGAGGAGCAGGCTAGGGGGTGTACTCACCCCAGGACAGGGACCCATTGGTCCCTGCCCTTGCCCTACCTGTAACACCCCTAAATTTAGTATTTAGGGGTACCCTGAACCTTCCTTCCTCAGATCCCGATGTGAAAATAAGAACAACAAGAAAAAAGAAGACCTGCCGTACAGCTGCTAACAAGAGGACGACACCAACTGACTTGGCCCCAGAACCCTACAGACCTGTTGATCCTTGAACCTGCTCCTGCTAAATCCCAGCATCTCCTGGGGACAGCAACCTCGAAAACCCCAGAGGATCTTCCTGCCTTGAACCTCTAAAAAGACTGGGACTCCCAAGAGCAGTTGTTCTGCTCAAACAGCAACACCCCTGGTGCCAGCCAGGAACAGCGAATCCAGCCCACTCTGCACCCGCCGAGCCCGGCCTTTGCCTGAGTGAACAAAAACCACGAGGACGTCCCCCCGGCGACTGTGACCCGAAGTCCAGTGCCCAAAGACCCTCCTCGACGAACCAGACGACGCCTGCAGCCTCAGAACCAGGGACCCCTCCAACCGCGTCCAGCAGTAAGATTTCCAGACACCAAAAGACAACCCTGCACCCGGCGCCCTGCGCCCCCCTGTGCCTTTCTTTGGGGTACCTACCTCTTCTCCAAGATCCCAACTTACCTCTGGAAGTGGTGGTCGCACCTGAAGAATCTCAGTCCCCGTCTGCAGCCTTTGTTCACTTTTTAACTCTCCTATTGATTAACATTGAGCGCCTGACGGCTCAAAAGCACCCTTCACCCAGCAGCCCGAGTGCCACTGGAAGTGCAGCAACTACACTACTTTACTTCCCCACTTGCCCTGCGTAAGTGACCAGGAGCTCAGCTCCCACAGCCGCGTGGCCTGCTTGCTGGCAGCCACCAACCAAAAGCCCCCTACCCTATACAGGATTGCATTGGGCCTACTCTCTCTGCACCCGGCTGCCCCTGTGCCGCTGAGGTACAACTGTACCTTTCCGACCCTGGGAGTCTATGCCCAGAACCTTAACTTTACCAGTCAAGTACTTACCTAAAAGCAGATAACTCATTTTCCTTCTATAGGTTAACATTGACTGGTTTCACTTGGAAATCTTTTTAAGTGTGGATTTTTGAAACTTTAAAATATTCATTTAAAATCAGCCGAATAACGAATTCAGATTTACTCACCTGTATCAGGAGAGAAGCCAGTGCTGTACCTTTCAGTCCAGCACTGAACCGAAAAAGTAATTAGAACTGTACTTACCAGTAACTTGAATTTCCTCCCATAGGATAACATTACTTAGTTTTCACTGAAAAGTTTTTGTCAACTTTGAAAATACAATTATATTCTTTAAAATTCGCTTTTATTTATCCGTTTACACCATATGCCCCGGGACTGAATCTAGGATCCAGTCCAGTGGTTAGAAAAGTAATCTATAAAGTAATCAATTGCATTTAACTAGAAAAACCCATTGAGCTCAATGTTATATTGTGTTTGAAATGGTGTTGCCTATTGCAACCACTGTAGCTATTGTACTTACAAAGTCTATTGCCTATTTGCAAAGTATTTATCTAAAGTCATTCATTTCGAGAAACGTATATTTTGATACCTTGTTGGTTTTAAAATAAAATAGTTATATCTTTTGATACAAAACAATTGGTCTAGAGTTCAGTTCTTGAGTGTGTGAGACCATTTGCTGACTGAGTGTGTACAACAAATGCTTTACACTGTTCTCTGATACTGCCTTACTGCTCGACCAAGTTACCACTTTAGAGAGTAACTAATAGTTTACCTGTCAGTGTAGTTTTGCAGCTTGAAGATCTTTCTGGATTCACTATGCTGTGCATTATTCCGCGGTCTAGTGGTTGGGTCCGCAATCGTAGTCTTTTCTTTCTTTCCTTTTTTTTTCATAGCCCGGGTGGGCGTCGACGTCCCACCTTCTGGTGTACTTCCTGTGACGTCGGCACGCTTCCTGCGGAAGCTCCCACCTTTGGGCGCCATCTTCGGGTTCTTTTTTTTCCCGGTTTTTTCCTTTTTTTTTGAATCCTTGGCAATGTTTTCAAGTTCTTCCTTAAGGAAATGATTTTACACTTTGCCTCTTCAAGTGTCTGTTTGCATAATAAACCTTGTATTTCCACCTTCTTCTCCTGCCTCATCTTTCTGGCAGAGGTGGGTGAGTTCACTAGTGAATCCAGAAAGATCTTCAAGCTGCAAACCTACACCGACCGGTAAGAAACTATTCGTTTTGCAGCGTGAATCTTTGTGGATTCACTATGCTGTGCATAGATTTTGTGGTGGTTTGTTAAGTTTGTGGCAGCTGGGTGGAAGATGGGCATTGGTGGTTGAATATGTGTTGAAGCACTTTGTCCTACATGCACTTCCTTGTTCATTTGTATATCCACGCAGTAGTGCTTAGTGAACGTGTGCACTGAAGCCCATGTTGCCGCCAGGCATATGTCCTGAATGGGTGTGTTAGCCAGGAAGGCTATTGTTGCTCCTTTCTTTCTGGTAGAATGGGCTTGCGACCCCTCTGATAGTTCTTGCCCTGCCTGCTTGTGACAGAATTGTATCATTCGAGCGATCCATCGTGCGATGGTGTCCTTTGTTACTGGTCTACCCAGGAAACTGGTTGCGAAGGACACAAAGAACTGCTTTGTTTTCCTGTGCTCCTTCGTTCTTTCTATGTAATGCATCACTGCCCGTCTAGCGTGTGCAGTGCCCTCTCTGCGCTTGTGGATGGTTTCTGAAAGAAGCTCGGTATTTGTATTGTTTGGTTCATGTGGAACCTTGACACCACCTTTGGCTTAAGTGTGGGTCCGTTCTCATTACCACCCTGTCATTGTGTATTTAGATGTAGGGTTCTTGCAGCGTTAGAGCTTGCAGCTCGCTTCCCCTACGCAGCGAGGTGATTGCAACCAGAAAGGCTGTCTTCATTGTTAGCATTTGCAGTGAGGCCTTGTGGATGGGTTCAAACAGCGCTTTCATAAGTTCTGTTAGAACTAAATTAAGGTTCCATGCCGGCGGCGGCATCCTTTTTGGTGGTGTGATATTTTTTGCCCCTTCCAGGAATCTCTTTACAACTTGTGATTTAAAGAAGCTCTTTCCTGTCTCTCCTCTTGTGTAGGCTACTATCGCTGCTAGGTTAACCCTCAGCGAGATGAGCTTAGTCTTGCTTTCAGCAGGTGTGTGAGGTATATCTTAGTACCGTTGATTCCTTTGTCATCTTTTTGTGCAGTTTTTTCCTGCTGCACCATTGTGTGAACCTTTTCGATTTTGCCACATAGCATTTACATGTGGTAGGTATCCTTGCCTCTCGTAGCACCCGCAGGGTGCTCTCAGGAAGTCTTAGATGTTTAAACTCTATGTCCTCAGGAGCCATGCCGCTAAGTTGAGGCTTTCCGGCTCTGGGTGCAGAACTTCTCCGTTTTGCATGGAGAGTAAGTCTTCTTTTACTGAACTTGTGGTGTGGTCCCTGTGCTATTATCATTATTTGTGAGTACCAGGTCTGCCTTGCCCACTGTGGTGCCACCAGGATCAGTGTCATGTTGCTGGTCCTGCACTTGTTGAGTACCCTGGGTATCGGGGAAAAGCGTAGGCAAATGTTTTCGACCAGCTTATCCATCGGGATTTCCCCTGGGATCGTACCCCTAGTTACCTGGATGCGAAGTTTTGGCATTTTGCATTCTGGTGTGTTGCAGATAGGTCTATCGTCGGTGTTCCCCACCTCCTGAATAGCCTTTGCGTTTCCTGCGAGTTGAGTTCCCACTCGTGGGATGCTGATGTCTGTCTGCTGAGCCTGTCTGCTGAGCCTGTCCGCTTCCACATTGTCCTTCCCTGGTAGGTGTATGGCTAGCAGGTCTATTTTGAGCGGGATGGCCCATCTCCATATCTCCTGTGCTAGGTGTGATAGTGGGGCTGATTGTGTTCCTCCCTGCTTTTTGATGTAGAACATCGTTGTGTTGTCTGTTTGTCTCAACACTCTCTGGTTGTAAAGTCTTTTCTGGAAGGCCTTCAGGGTGTGGAACACAGTCTTCAACTCCAGGTAGTTGATGTGTCTGACCGCATCTGCTGGAGTCCACAGACCCCTCACCCTGAGCTTGCTCATATGTGCTCCCCATCCAATCTGGGATGCGTCTGTGGTGACGGTCATCGTTTGGGTTGGTGGTTTTAAAGGCTTCCCCTTAGTGATATTCTTCTTATTCCACCATGTTATCTCCTCCTGCACTGCGTGCGTTACA
This sequence comes from Lissotriton vulgaris, assembly GCF_964263255.1. NCBI lineage: Eukaryota > Metazoa > Chordata > Amphibia > Caudata > Salamandridae > Lissotriton > Lissotriton vulgaris. Next base: position 370,152,793 of record NC_141685.1, read on the forward strand.
ACCACTAGATCTTCCCAACTCCCTGTAGCTTGTGACCATTGTTGTTGCAGCCATTCCTGGAATGGTCTCATGTGTAGCCGTATATTGGAGACTAGGTGTATGCAGGACTCCATCATCCCCATGATCTTGCTCGCTGTCCTCACTATCAGAGCTCGCCCCTTCTGGTACTGACGTGTCTCCTTCAGCAGGGCCAGTGTTCTCTTGTCGCTGGGGAACACTTTGCTCTGTATGGTGTTGATCTGTGACCCCAGGAAGATCATCACCTGCTCTGGTTCCATTGAGGATTTTCTCCAGTGTATGGAGAATCCTAGATCCATTAGCGTTTTTGTGACCCGCTGTGCGTGCTCTTTGCATGTCTTGTGGGAACTTGCTTTTATGAGCCAGTCGTCGAGGTAAGGGTATACATGAATCCCTTGCCTCCGCAGGTACGCCGCCACGGCTGCGAGGCATTTGGTGAAGACCCTTGGTGCGGATTTTAGTCCAAAAGCCAGGGCTGTGAACTGGTAGTGTTCTTTGTTGATGGTAAATCTTAGTAGATGCTTGTGTTGCTTGTTCATGGGAATGTACAGGTAGGCATCTTTGAGGTCTATGGTGGACATGAAGTCTCCGTCCCTTATCTGAGGAATGACCTCCTGTAGGGACGTCATTTAGAATTTTTGTGTCTTTATGTACTTGTTCAGGAACCTTAGGTCCAGGATGGATCTTAGCGTTAAGTCCACCTTTGGTACCAGGAAACAGTTTGAGTACACTCCCTTGTTCCTTTCTCTGAATAGGACAAGTTCGATGGCCTCCTTTTGGAGGAGTTCTTGTGCTTCTTCTAGGAGTAGCGCTCGCTCTTTCCCTGAGTGCGCCCTTCTTTTTGGTTTTCTGTTCGGCGGTCTCTTTTCCAACTCTATGCAGGATCCGAACTGTATGATGTTTAGTATCCATTTGTCTGTAGTTATTTTCTTCCACTTCTGGAAGAAATGTTTTAGCCTGCCTCCTACTGGTGTTACATGTTAGTTGACTTTTGGCTTGTGTAACCCTCTCTTTTTGGTCTTGTAGTGCACCACCATTGGATGAGCTGTGTGGGTGGGCACGCTTCGCGTGGCGGAGTCACTTTGAGGTGGGTTGTTGAGCCCCCTCTTCTCGTCTGTCCACGTCCATTCGCCCTCCCGCGAAAGGACTGGCCCGAGGCTGGTACTGCCAATTTTGTTTTTGCTGTCCCTGCTGGGCTTTACTGTCGCCCTGGTGGGTTTGCTGGAATGTCTGGTGTGACGTTCCAGGCTTGTTTCCCCCTCTTCCGTTCGGTCTCCGTGTCGGGATACCCCTTCTCATCCCTCTGAATTGCAAGGCCCCCATGAACCTTGCTGTTTCGTTTTCTTTCTTGAGCTGGGTGAGTTTTTCATCCACCGGTGCCCCAAACAATGTTTCTCCATTGAAGAGAATGTTGTTTTGTACTTCTGGCTTCAAGCCTGAGATCCTGAGCCAGGCATTCCTTCTCTCTGTGACTCCTATCATCACCAGCCTGCTGGATGTGTCAGCCCCATCCAAGGCTGTTTTCAGGCTAGCATTTGCAATGTTCTTTCCTTCCTCCACCAGGTGTGAAGCTCTTTGCTTATATTGCTCGGGGAGGTGCTTGAGCAGCTGTCCGACATCGTCCCAGTGTTGGTACTGGTGCCTGTTCAGTAGGGCATTTGAGTTCACCATGCACCAGTGTACCGCTGCGTTCCTCTCTACCTTTCTCCCAGTTAGGTCCATCCTCCTGCTTTCTTTGTCTGGTGGTGGGCCTGATGTTGTTGGGACGTTTTCCCTCCTCCTGGCTGTTGCCGCCATAAAGGAGTCCGCTGTGACGGATCCCCAGATGTAGGGAGGGTCCTTAGAGGGGTGCTTATACTTCTTCTCCGTCCTAGGCGTGACTGACCTGCAAGTCACTGGGTCTTTGAACGCCTCCCTCCCTTGGCCCATGACACTGAAGCATGGGGAGGAACTGGCTCCTTGTTTGAGTGGGGAGCAGGGTTTCCAGGAGGAAGTCAGCCTTTGGTTTTTCCTCATCAAGCTTAGACTCCAAAAGCTGTTGCTGCGTTTCTGAATACCATGTTATAGGCCCCAATGTCAGCCGGCGGCGAAGGCCTCGAAGGATACGCCTCCATGGGCTCTTCCGGGTTTTCAGATTCGAGGTCCTGCCACTCCAGGTCCTGTGTCATCGAGGATGCCGAGCCGAAGCTCGTTCCGTTGTCATAGTCTCCCTCTTCCTCGTAGTAGAGGCCCTCTTCCTCTGGTTGTTCCTGGGGTTCGGGTGTTTTCGGCGGCTCTTTGGCGTCAAACTCCTCTTCCCCCTCTATTTCGTCGACGGTCGTCAGCGGCTTAGACGGGATTGTGAATCTTTTCATTTTCTCGTCGAACTCCCTCTTCCTTTGCAGGATGTTCTCCATTTCGGCTTCGAGCCTTCTCTTCTTTCTCTCCAGCTCGGCAACATGCTCGGCGTCGAGCGTTTCGGCCGATCTCTTCGACGATCATCTGAATATCTCCATTCAATTCAAAGACAGCAGTGTGCACTGTGAAATGGGTCACTGGCGATATGGGGTATCATTTCTAACCACGTCCCACACCGAACGCCATGTCTGTCATACAGCCGTTGGTCGAAAATTCTCACTTGGTTTTCCAAATTTTCGACCAATGGCTGTATGACAGACATGGCGTTCGGTGTGGGACGTGGTTAGAAATTATATCCCATATCGCCAGTGACACATATCACAGTGCACACTGCTGTCTTTGAATTGAATGAAGATATTCAGAGGATTATGAACTCATGAAAGGTACTTTCACGATTACTGTTGTAATTCAATCTATCGTGGCCACACAGCGTTCTACAATCTGAAGTGTTGGAGATTTCTAATTTTCCAGCGTGTAAGATTGCTGTCGAAGTATAAACTAAAACGCCACAAGACTAGCGTACTTTGAGCATTCGCCCTGAGGAAGACCAACTTGGGCGAAACGTGCTGGCTGTGTGTCCGATCATCTTGTACAAAGAATATGTCCAAGGATGAAATAAAAGTGGATTGTGTACAATACTGAAGGACTTTTACTCATTTTGTGAAAGAGTGTACAAACACTCTTCCTTTTTTGTTGCCTCTCTATTCTCTTATTGCTTATTTGTTTATGGTCTTTGGGTGGTGGACCTAAGAGGTGGGCGGCATCTGTTAAAATTATTCATATTGACATTGGCGTATAGAAAGGGTTGTACAACCAATTATTCCTTACCGCCTTGCCGCTGTTCTTTTTGACTAGAGTTCACACCTGGGTGTCAACCATAGCGATATGTGCATCAAAAGGATAACCACAGGCTCCAGGTCCCACTCTTTATGATTCCCTTATCAGCCCCATCTCCTTCCGGAGTTATGTTCAGGCCCTTTCCTTGTGATCTCTCACTGAATCAGAGCACCCTTCGAATTGTACCGGGGGAGTCTCTCTCGCCCTTCTCCAGTGTGTCCCACCCAGCTGACAGGAGTGCAGTAATACACAAATCTGTCTGGGGGGATTCCTCTATCACCGCATGTCCTCACCAAGTAGGCCTGTGCTTCCCAGAATGAAACAAGTGTCCTCCACGTAATGTACAATTACAGGCACACTTGCACTCAGGGTATGTACACAGCACAAACACCATCCATCACGGTCAACTCAGCACACACATTCACTATGTACACGGTGCTCAGTACTGTGGCCTTTCTGTCTTGCGCCATTGTGTGCCACCTGCAGATAACCAAACTGCCAGCACACACATCATGCGAATGCCTCACCACACTACACACTTCACGTATTGTACTTCACACATGTACACATACACCAAGTGCATGCATTCATCATGCATGCACTGCACAGCACTACATCTCTCATGTAATGTATTACTCGCAGGTACACATACACCCAGAACATGCACTCTCCATGCATGTACTGCACAGCACTGCTCTATTCCTGTACAGTACCCTTCCCAGGCACTTACACAAATAGAGCAGTCACCACCCCTGCACTGTGCAGAGTTTTACATCTAACTGATGTAGGACAAGGGTGAGTTAAGCACACAGCAAAGGAACTTTTAAAAATGCTACTGAGTTGCTAGGCCTCACTCCAGTGACAAGCTAAAAGGACCTACTCACTTCCACTGATTACTACAGTATACTGCCACCACTGCGCTCGAACAGCTTTACTCCTGGTGAATGCAGTAGCCTGCCACCACCATTAGGGAAGTGCTTTGGATGCCACTCCTGGTTCAAGAGCAGAATCTGAGAGACATGCCTACGTCATGGCGAACACGCATGATCTGCGTTTGCCTGGGACAACAACAAAAATCAGCATTAGGGATCCGGAACAGGTGTACAGTTTGGGCAGGGGCGCACATCCATTACCATGCAGAGGACTTTTCCATCCCAACACCTTACCTCCAGGTATAAAGATTATGTTTACTGCAAAGTGCTTTTTCTTCATTTCCCAACACAGATGTGTGTGAAGCTTTTGTGATCAGAGTGCTCCCACTCTTCAGGAGTCTTGGGAAACCAACTGAAGAGAATTGCCAAGATTCATATGTAGGGACTATATGTGAGCAAGGTACCAATAACAGATGAAATATGTACCCAAGCCATCCATATGCTGTAATAGCTTGAACTTTGGCTATGCCTCTCTAGAGGCAAAACACATCAGGGCACAAGGGCGGTCTTCAACAATACAAAGTTGACGAAGAAAGTGAATTTATATAAATATGCCTTTTCAAACTACTTTGGTAACGGCCTCAATGTGGTGGATGTTCTCAAGTGTTAACTTTAATCTTTATCATGAAATCTTCTCAGGAGTCATTACAAAGGAGCAGGGACCCATAGAGAAAGAAGGTTGCAGCTAAGGATGCTACGGTCTGCTCCACAGACAAAATGTCCATGTCAGTCACTCATGGACCACTGGAAGGGGGCGGGGGGGATGAAGGTCACTTGATGTATCACTCTTAAACATCAGCTACTTTATTATGTCCATCACAGCAGGTATGTATATTGTGTCTGGTGTGTTTTCGTGCTAAAAAAACACATCCTAGCAGGATACAATGGCATTCACTCTAGGTGTCTGTTTTTATCTCATGGTTACAGGTTAGAAACTTGCTTGGTCCGCTCAGTTTTTAATCCTTCTGAGGTGGATAAAATCACTATCATCGAATCGGGTAAGAATGAGCATCTGTTATACAACAACTAGAAACCCCCTCAGGTGAATATGCACTTTGTTATGGTCATGATTTGCTGTACACCAGACCTAGAAGTAGCATCTCTTCTTGCTAAATGCCTTGTTGAACATTTATCGGAGGTAGATTAAAATCAAATTACACTAGTCTTTCACTAAAGAAAACACCCACCATCCAGGTTTGCGTGGGAGTCTGACAAAACAGTGACACATGAATTCACTAGTATTCCATTCTTTAACAGTAAATTTTTTTGAACCTGTACCAAATTAGAAACAATATTTCCATAGAGAAACATTCAAACAATTCAGTGTAATTGAAATCCTATGAAAAAATACAAATCAAGAAACCATAAATTGGCAACATATTTCAGACCAGCTGTTGTACCTGGGGGTGGAGGACATGGTCTTGTTGGTGTTCCAACCTTTGGTGGCAAGGCAGGAGGAATATCTTCGGTTTTCAAAGGTTCCTCCTCAAATAAGTTGTTATTGCTGATTGAATCACTTAGGACACCATCTGCAGGTATGTTAAAATTAGCTGTATCGACTGTGTTGGTCTGCAAGTTCGAAGAAAGTAGCAAAATTCAACATAGCAATGAGATGTATATATTACTTACAAGGCTATCTCATACAGTTTCCCAAGGGCAGAAGAACAAGTTATTTATCATGAATAATATTTCAAATCAAATATTTAAATGGGCATATATTTGGGACTTAATAATCAATTCGACAAATGTTCCTACAATTGCTATATGATTTGCACCTTTTTACTGCAATCAACATGCAAATGTATAACTTCCTGCAGATTTCTCATCTCTAAGTATCTTCAAACAGAAGACTGGATCATGAATTATTTTCCTTTCACAGGGCTCCCTAACCCAAGGTAGCGCCGCAGCGGTACCAACCACAGAATCAATAGATAGAATGCATGGAGGTAATAATTTGGGTACAAAAATGTGCCATGAGCAGGGGTGACATCAATGTCACCTTATTTTTCCCCCCTTCACAGAGGCGGCGAATAAATAAGAGCTAAAATTGAAAATGTAAGCCAATATCAGAAAAAAACCCAGAGTATGCATAAAAAAAATGATTCCGGGGTTAGTAACTTGCTCTTCTAATTGGTACACCTTCTTGGAGTCTTGTTGATAGCTTCTGCAACAACCTTATAAAAGGAGGGTCAGAGATGAAATGTGTGTCCATTTATTCAGTGGCGACTCCTCCACTAAGGTGGAGTGTCACCTCACTGCTCTCAAAGCAGTTCAAAATGGAAAAATGAAATATTGCAATGTTATAATTTAATTTTTCTGTACTGGCTCAGGTGCGGCTGGGCTGACCAGAGCAGGGGAAGGAGTGGTGGGCACTTTCTAAGCATGCATGACAGTTTGGCTGGCCGGCTTGGGCCGGCCAAACAATAATGCGCGCTTAGCATGTTCTCCACCTGGCTGTATTGCACAGCCTGGGTGGAGAACATGCACAGGCTCCCACTACCTGTCTGATTGCTGAACCACTGAGAACTGCCCATTCACAACGCTGCTGTCATGCGGATGACAGCAGCGTTGCGATTGGCTAGGGGAGTCTGGGTGCTTCCTGCTTTGTCGTAAGGACCGAGGAGCAACGGCAGCAGTACACAGGTAGCAGCCACCACTGAACTTATTACCTTAATAAGAGTTGAAGTACTGCATAACCAAATGCAGTGTGATTCCTCTCATTCAAATTGAAACTGCAATGCTAAGTGAGTGTAGTAATGATAGTTAAAGGTAGCTTTACAAATCTTGGAGACTGGCACTCTTTGCAGGGGTGTCCAGAAAGGTAGCTCTCCAGCCTCTTGCAGAGAGAGACCAGATCCCCTCGGGAGGTTCTCTTCTTGCTAGATTCTAATGCACATTCATGTACAGAACAGCCCACTGATAAAAATCACCAAAGCTCCTCCCTTTTACTTTTTTTGTACAAGGATCTCATCAGTAAATATGCGGTCTTTCATTCTTTTTCTCGATATTGAAACTGAATTCACTCTTGGGATTGGATGTATGAGAGGGTTCCTCCAACCACAAACAATGTGCAAATTTATTAAATAAGGACATGGCTATCATTTGAGTAAGATGGGATTTAAAGACAAACTTCAGTAAGAAAAGGAAAGCCGAACACTTAATAGTGTTTTAATGAATAGCCTCGAGGTATGAAACCCAAGCCTCATTTACAAGAGGAATAACGCCCATCAACAGCAGGGCTTACACACACCCAGTACTTCATCATAGGAATTGTCACTGAATACAACAACTCATCCCCTCCCCTGTTTAGGTACCAGGATGGTTGTCCATGTCAAGTCAACATGTTTCATCAACAATAATTAAAGCAATTGAAAAAAGAAAGCCTGTTGGGATACTGCAGTTGTGGTCTACTTTAAAGGCACATTGTTTTATATCGTGAAAAATACTTTTAGGCATCCACTTTTGAACTTGTGGCGTTTTTCATTTCCCAATGTTAGCTTTTAAATAAAAATAATTTTAATTGTTGCCAATGTAGGCTGCCATTATGGAGAAACACCCTCCAGGGGAAGTGTCAACTCCACTTGCATGCTGAATGTCCACATACAGGCCTACATGTTAATTCTCTGAAGGAAACAAATGAAGCTCACCGTCTTCATACATTTTGCAAGTCAAGACTAAAACTCCAAGAACTTCAGAATTAGGGACGAAAATCATTATCTAAAAAATATCTGCAATCTTTGCTTCCTGGCTGCCTTCAGCATCATGTTTATGAATATTGTAGGTGATCTCACAGGAGGAGTTGCGTAGGCTCTGTAGTAGGATTACATCTGGCTCTCTTACAGATCCGCTTAAGCCTGAACAATTTCTGAAATCCTTGCCTCTACTCATTCACCATTATGTCAGCTGATTAACATGTCCCTATTTAGGGCTGGTGTGCAGAGGGCTTGGAAACACACCAGGGTGATCCCTTTACTAAAAAAACCTTCATTGGATCCCGTCAAACCAGAGAACTTTCGCCCTATCTCTCTCTTGCCATGGGTGTCCAAGATCACTGAAGCCTTTATTAATTTCATCTTGATAGGATTTCTGGATTATAACATCATGCTTGATGCTTCTCAGAATGGTTTTTGTTCAGACCATATCACAGAGTATGCTCTCCTAGCTGTGACTGAACATCTGTGGGCAGCCTTAGATGCCTGACGCACCTTAGCGCTGATTTTATTAGATCTCAGCACCGCTTTCGATATAGTATCGCACCAGATTCTGCTACAACGATTATATGAGGCTGGAATTTAGGGCTTAGTCCTGAGATGGTTCCGTTCCTTCTTGGCGGAGTGGTCTTTGTAGGTGGTGGCGCCCCGTTTGCCCTCTCAGATACACACTGTGAAACAAGGATTCCCCAAGGCTCGGCTTTGAGCCAACATTATTCCATCTATACATCCAACCCTTGGCAGCTGCGGCCAGGAGCAGAGGGTTAATGGCAGTATCTTATGCCCATGATACCCAGCTGGTAGTGGTACTCTCCAACAACTCCACGCAGGACGCTCTTAAGTTCCGGAGCGATCACGCAGCTGTCGCAGAGTGGTTGTCTGCTGTCACCAGCTCAACGCCTGCAAATCTGAGATGTTGCTGGTGGGGAAAGATCCTGAGCTGTGGAGGGAGCGTTGGAGGCCACTGTCTTTGGGATGTGCACCCACCCCCAAAAAGGTGGTAACAAATCTGGGTGTATGGGTAGACTCGGCCCTCTGTTTTCTGGTCCACACTAAAAAAAAATCTTGGGCACCTGTTTTCGTCTCCTGCGTGGGCTAAAACCGCTGTTACAGTTTATTTGGGCCCTTCCACCCACCAGGTGATCATCCAGGCTACCATTAGCCTGGATGGTTGCGTCTTGGTGCTTATTTGTTTTGCATCTTGATTTGCGTTTTACACTTGAATTTTGATGATTATGCTCAAAATCTTATGATTCAACTGAATTGTTTATAGTGTATTGCTTAGAACATTAGGGAATGCTCTTTATTTTTGTAGCAGACCTAGTACTTCACCAACTGGTGTATTGCCCCTCCAGATTGTGTGGGGTACCTAGTTTGAATGTAATCTGTTTGATTGTGATATGTTTGAAGAGTTATGAGTCATGGTATGCATGAGGTTTTATTCCACTTTTGTGTCCTGATTTTCATTGTTGTCATACAATATCGTTTTGAACTGCAGCATCAATCTATAAATTGTGTACAATCAAAATATTTCAGAATAAACAGCTATTTATTAGCACATACAAGTATTGAACTGTGGTCTTTACATTGGTTATCAACTTTTGTTTTGAAATGGAGTATCAGTATTGGCATTTCTCTTCTGTTGTTTAGTATATCAGGCTCAGCCTGACTGATTAGAGCCAGCCCCAATTGGTACTAGTATTCTGTAAGTAAGCAGACACAGCAGCCAAATGTAATTGAATGTAAGTATAGGCCAAGCCTGACTGTTGAAGATGTAGGAGGTAATCGACAATATATTGTACCGACGGTGTGAGTGGATTGATATGCTCTGGTGGGCAAAAGTGTACAAAAAGCTCCCAACTGTCAGCATAGCAGTCCCTGTTAGTAGGCTTGCATGCTCAGCGAAGAATGGATATACATTCTTCAGATAGTCTGAGATAACAAAACTCTATGACCTCAAAAGCCAAACCACAAGATTGAGCTGCTGAAGAGTGGTGTGCAGGAGAGTTCTGTGGTTTTGCATTAGGTCCTGCCTGTTGGGAAGCTTCCCTTGAAGAAATAGAGAAAGCTCCAGCAGAGTGGAGTAACAAGACTGGCACAAACATGTTGGGCTACTAGAATGAGGGCAAGAGATGTCTGCCTCAGATTTTGAACTAAGAATGGTAGGAGCGGGAGAGGCAGAAAAGCGTAGGCAAATATCCCTGACAAACTCATCCATAGTGCACTGCCCATGGACTGCAGGCGTGGTAACCTGGTGGCGAAGTTTGGGCAATTTACGTTTTCAGCAGTGGCAAACAGGTCTATATGAGGAAACACCCAGAAGTAAATGAGTAGAGCCTGGAGTTCCCACTCGTGGTCTGGTTGATGCGTCCTGCTGAGCAGTTAGCCAGGTCGTTGTTGAGGCCGGGAATGTACTGTATGCACATTGTGATTTATCTCCCACCTCCAGATGCTCTGGGCTAGAGCAGACAGCTGGGGCGAGTGTCTCCCCCCTCCCCTTGCTTTTGCAGATAAAACATGGCTGCGGTCTTGTCCTTGAAGACTAAAACAACCTTGTTGGGAAAGAAATACTTGACGAGCGAACTGAGTAGCTAGGAGTTCCAGGTGGTTGATGTGGAGGGCATGGTGTACAAGTGCACACCTGTCCTGGGACTGTGTGATGTTGTAACTGTGCTCCGTATCAAGAGAGGGAGGCGTTTGTGGTGATCTCTTATGAAAATAAGTCTAGAAAGTGCCGTCCCTGCAACAGGTTGTTTGTGGCTCCAAATCAACACTAGATCTTCCCATAGAGACCACGGTGCTGCTAGGCACTGCTGCAAGGGATGCATGTGCTACTTTGAATGAGAAACTATTGTAATGGAGGACGCCATCAAGCCTAACAGATGCATTACTGTTATGACTGTTACCTGACGATCCGGCTGAAAAAGAGGTAGCAGTTTTTGGAAAGCTTTGGCCAGGCTTGGATATGGCTTTCCCACCCTTTAGTCTAGGGTAGGCCCACGGAAAGGCTGTATGTGGAGGGGCTCAAGCTGAGGTTTGGCTACATTTAGCATGAAACGCAGCTTGTGAAGGTGGTCTATGGCTGTTGGCATGTGTGCCAGACATTGCCGCTATGTGGCACTCTTGATCAGTCATCGAGGAATGGAAAGGAAATATGTGGATGCCTCCCTCTGAGGTGAGCGTCTACCATAGACAGACATTTGGTGAAGACTGTCAGGGCTGTCGAAACCCCAAAAAGCAGCACCATCAACTGAACGTTGACCACTCACCACAAACCGCAGGAATCTTCGATGGGCAGGGTGGATGAGAATATGAAAGCAGGCATCCTTTAAGTCGAGGGCAGTCATGAAGTCGCCTTACCACCCTGGAGGGATGACATCTTGAAGTGTAACCATGTAGAAATGTTCCATCAGGATGTACTTGTTAAGTGGCCTGAGATTGATGTGTTTTATCTAGGAACCCGATCAATATTGTGACCTTATGCCCCTATACGGCTATAATCAATAAATATCCCTATAATGGAATAATAATCAGAGCCATATTTCAGTAACTCGCCTCTGCAGTCCATGATACAGCAGATGCCACTTCCTTAGATTCCTAGAGAGCACACCGAGTTCTTTCGACATACCAAACCCCCAGCAACCTGGGAAAGCCCCGCTTGCTTTGTTTTGATTAGTAAAAGAACTCGTGCGAGCACTGTAAGAACGACCAGTTCTTAGTGACATCTTTATTGACGTCTTATGTCCAAAAACTTACGTCAAACTCGGCACCTTTCAGGTATAAATATACCAATGTTGCCTTAAGCAAACACACGGTGGTGGTGAATACTGGAGCAGAACAGCTGTCCCCTTGCAGAGAGCCCAGCAGATGCGAGAAGCCCACGGACGCTGCCCCTCTTTGACGCGCTGAGAAAGACACTGTCTTTTCTCCTGCCGAGAAAATCCAGCTCCGGCGTTTCCAGCCTACCCTTGCGGGTGACTGGGATATCGGGTCCTGAGAGGGAGATACCAGACCTCCTACATTCTATTTCAGAGGTACGGTGCTGACTAAACCCTTAGAGAGAATTCTTGAATCAAACTCTTGGCAAAACCAACTTAACTTAAACTGCTACTTACTTACTCCCTCCCACGTATTAGGCTTAGGTCAGGTACACTGGGGTAGGCGTAGTTAGAAGCACCAGTTGAGGTCGTTAGCCAATGTATATATGAATGTATATATTTTATTCATTTTAACTATCTTATGGCTAAGAAACCATATCAATGCTTTTACAGTATTATTTCGTAATACTCCTTTTACTGTACGCACTTTTCATAATAACAAGTCTTGCAATTGTGGCAATTCATTTCTCTTGCATGAGAAAGAAGACTGCTCAATAAATAATATCTTTTATTGAAAACGCCCGTCTCTCTATTCTCTGCACCCTGGTGAAACTAAGAACGCACGTCTGACTGAGTGAAATAGCTGTCTATTGTTTCACACGACTCTAGAGATGGATTCTTATTCTGGGGAGCAAAGTGGTCATATTTATGCGGTTGTCGGAAGCTGAATCCCTTCTTGTCTGAGCCAGGGAAGCTGATCACTTCCGATTCAGTCAAGAAAGTTTCCAGTGACCTCTGAGCTAGCAGGCGCAAACCTTAATTAAGTCTAACATAGTCAGTAGAGACCTAGAAGACCTCAGTCCTACGTCTACACTGCTGTTTATGTTATTCCAATGCGCAGGGCCTATAGGGAAAATAGGAACTACACTACAAGAATCGAGGATAGGCATGGGGGTGCCAACTTTGTTGGGAATGAGAAAGTACAGGGAGTATACCCCTCTGTTGCAATGTAGTGGCAGCACAGCTCTATGGCCCATTTGGCAATTAGTGCATGCATCTTTTCTTGAAGTAGGTGCTGGTGTTCTCTGGACAGCTTGTGTGTGCGTGGGGGATGTTGAGAGGTGTTTGAGTGAGTTCTAAACAGCACACCTCCACCATGAGGTTTAGAACCCAGAGTTCGGAGGTAATTGCCTCCCAGTGAGGCAGAAAGCCCTGCAACTTGCCCACAACAGGTGTAGGATGGTCAGGGGTGAAGGAGAGTCACTATTTTGAGGTGATGGCTCCTTTGGGAGCTGCATCTTTGTCTCTACCCTTGCCCCCGTGCCCTCCTCTGTAGTAACCCCATGAAGAGGTCTGCTGCTGTTTTCTGGTGTATGTGGTGGAAGACTGGCGTGCCAACTGTTTTGGCCGCACCAGAGTATGGTGGTCAGCGAAAGGACCCAAGGGCAGCGGGAGTCTGTATGGCACCCATGGCTTTAGCTGCATCAGTGTCCTTTTTGATATGTTCAAGCATCTCGTCAACATGAGGGCTGAAAGATGCTTACCATAGAAGGGCATATTAAGATGGTGTTGCTGTACTTGCGGTTTGAGACTCGAAGCCATGCATGGAGGTGGCAAAGACGACCAGAACTTATGCCATGGGCAACTAGTCTGTGGCATATAGGGCAATGCAGATGTTAGTGTTGGAGATTCTTTTCCACTGTGCAACAAACTCATGCCCCCACTTGCAGTATTGTCCTGGGAGATGTTGGATTTGGTCCTAATAGGCGCGATCATACCGGGACAGCAAGTCCAAGGAGTTGGCGATGTGCAATTGTGTTGCAGATTGCGCTGCCACAAGCTTGCAAGCAACATCTATTTTCTTGCTTTTATAGTCTGGAGAGAGTGGTTCCCCAGTGGCTTGGGAATTGGCTCTCTTCCTGACCTATGGGACCACCCGGGAATCAGGAGACTAATCCGCCCAACATATTAAGCAAAGATGTCACAATGCCAATTGACCTGATTTGGGCACGTATGCTGAGACAGTCTCCCCCTCAATTTCCCCTTCACCATCACCACTCGTCCCTCTCTGTTTGTTTGTATACCCTCTGGTTGGAATGTTGTGGTATTGTGGGACATTGGTACTACACCTTTTTGAATCGTAACTGCGGCGGATCGATATATAAGGGAATAGCTTTTAAATGTGTTTCCTGGAGTGCCACTACACGAATGTGTGGTCTACCAAATACTTTCAAACTTTGTGACGCTTGAGAGGGGAGTTCAGGGCCTTCACGTTCAATGATGCTACAATAAGAATCGTATCTTGTGGTTCTCTCCCCCCTTTAGACTCGACACACCCAAGTTAATCGCCCCCTCTCCTTATTCTACGTCCTTCAGGTCGATCACTCCTGCCCCATCTCCTGTTCTCCTTCTATTGTGGAGTTGTTCAAATATTTATATTTATATTGTGGAGTTGTTGTAAGAGCTGTCTGCTTCCCCTGGTTCTCCACCCCCTCCTTATGTGTTAACCCTCCCCTCAAATCGTTAGAGCATGTAACAGAACTGAACCTGGGCTGTGGGGCCCGGGAGCCCCCAGCAGTGACGTTTCTCAAGCATAAGGGCATGCTGGCTGGAGCCTTGGCCCATGCCCGCCGCCATAGCGGTCTTTGAAAGGAAATAGAATGTAGCATATATTTTTGATATCTTTATGTAATTCTGTGGTCCCTTGTATAATGTGAAGTCCGTGGGGGTCAAGGCGTCCAGTCCCTCCCCACCCCGCCTGTTGACTAAGCTTCTCGGCCCTTTCCTTAGAGTGCTAGGACTGCATATCTATGAGGTTTCCATCCTCTCCTTCTCAGAGTGACTGTGGACACTCTGCGCCTTCTTCCCGTACTATGTTTTTGATTGTCGGCCCTTGGTTATTTTACAGCATTGAGAGGGTTTATTGCCCTCTGTCTCTTTCCCTTTCAAGGATGCATGAAGGAGCTCTTCCTCAGGGATTGGTTATCCCAGGATCTCCAGCTCTTCCCTCAACTCATTGATGTGCTGTGCCTTGTTATTAAGTTCAAAGGCCAGCACCAATGGAAACGTCCAACGATATTTGATGTTGTCTGACTGCAACTTTTCCATGAGGGGTCTGAAGTGGTGTCTTCATTGCAGGGTGGACTGTGCCAGGTCCTTAAACAGCGCACAGGAGAAGCATTGGAAGGATATAGAGTATTTTTTCCTGGCCACTTGCAAAATGGCTTTCTTGACTTTGAATGAGTGGACTTTGACCAGGATGTCGCGCTTGCGTCTTTTCTCTCCGGTCGTTGGGTATCCCATGCGGTGGACCCTGTCTATTTTGATTTTAAATTGGCGAGCCCCTAAAATCTTTGCGAAGAACCCCACTATGAAGGGCTCCAGATCTGGCACTTCTGCACCCTGCTCCAGGTCTCGGATTCTGACACTGTTTCTTCTTAACCTGTTTTCCTGACGCGCTCTCCAAGAGGGTACCGCCATCTTGGGTGAATACCAGGGCAGCACTCTAGTTGTTCGCCGACCCCTGCACACTGTACTTAAATCGCGCCCAATCTCGCGCGCCCAGTTTCTGTGTACTTGCAATCCCCTGAGGTGTGAGCCGGGGGTTCTAGGCTGCTGTTTACGCTTTTAAAACTGTGTTTAGTTATAATTTTAGTATTTTATAATTTGGACCCTCCATTCAGTGGATTCTACTTTTTTAATCATACCGCTCTTGTTGCACTGCATTTCTTCAGCCCCACTAGGAGGAAGCGCCGCTGACGCGCTCTCCGAGAGGGTACCGCCATCTTGGGTGAATACCAGGGCAGCGCTCTAGTTGTTAGTCGATCCCCTACCCCCCTCCATTACTATAAGATGAACGTTTGGCCCCGACGGCGCAGTAAAGTCCTTCACTCACCCGAAAACCTTTAGCCGATAATTCCTCCATCTGCAGCCTTTTGCAATCAAATTGCAGACTTTTTTGAGGAGAAGATTGTGCTCATCCAGAGGGATTTTCCAACCGCCTCACCTCTCTCCACCTGAAGTCATCTGGGGTGGGGAGGGGACAAGTCATACACCCTGAGTGCCTTTCAACCGGCTTCTCTTTCACAGACCAGAGAAGTCATCCTGGCCTGTAAATCCGGAGCTCCCTCAGACTCGTGCCCTCCTCTAATACTCCATCAGCTCATTGATGTAGTTAATCCCACCATCAACGCGATTGTCAATGCTTCATTATGCTCAGGGGTAGTCCCTCCGGAGTGGAAAAAGGCGACTGTTAAGTCTTTAATGAAAAAACTCAATAAATCCACCACCGACTTGTCCAATCTCCGCCCAATATCTCTGCTCTCAGTTTTGGGTAAAATAACTGAGCAGATGGTCCATCTAGAGTTAAAAAATTTCATTGACAGTCACAATATTCTTCACCCCCAACAGTCAGGCTTCCGACCTAGGCACTCGACCGAAACCGCCCTCATTGAACTCACTGATTCCATCAAATTCATACAAGATGAGGGTAGAAATGCTGTCTTAATCCTGTTGGACTACTAATAGGTTGAGTGCGTTACTAGGAATGTAAACGCATCCCTGTGGTTGGGCACACTGTGGTGGTTCGTTGCAAAAATACAACAGACTCCGGTGTGTTTCAAAAAAATCAAATCTTTTTACTTTCAAAGATTCATTTTTTCGTTGTTTTTTTTGTAAGTGTTCGTAATATCCAAAAGAGTACTTCTTTTTAGTACAGGGATTAAACAAAAAGGTGCTCCAATGCATTTCGGACCACAAGGTCCTTTTTCTAGGAGCGCTGTAAGGAACAGAATTAAGCGCCTATCAGTAAATGTTTACAAAACATGATATAAACAAGAAAACATAATTGGCAAGTGTTCACGGTGAAGTTATATTTTGTGAAGTGCACTGGAATTAAAATGCTCGTGAAGGGTAACAGCGCAGCGGAGTGGGTCAATACGTGCAACTCATCATTTGAAAAGTCGGGTGAAAGGTGATCATGCGAGGAGGTGTTCGGGGGTTAAAACAACCAGGTGTTGGGTGTTCGAAGCATCAGAAAGAAGGTAATCATGCGGGGAAGTGTACAGAAATTAACGGGTGTTGCGTAGTGGTCAAAAAGTGGGTTTACATAAAGAATCACACGTGCGCATTAAAAAAAGTCATGTGTTTGAAACAAGCAGCTTGTCGAGGACGAGACTTACGTAAATGTCATTAATCCCGTTGGACACGTTCTAAATAAAAATAAAGCAAAGGATGTAAACGCGTATCTTGCTGTAATGTAAACAGCCTCGGATATAATTGAGATAGTGATTCATACTTACTGGAAAGTGTGGGCGCATCTAGACGTGTGGGGAATCTCATGATGTGGAGAGTGCTCAGTGAAGCGTACGAACTCCGCAGAGTTAAAGCGTAGTTCGAAGTGAGGGACACGTGGTGGGATGATTAAAGATTAAAGAGGGACTAGGGGCACCTAGTGTGAAAACCGGTCGGCCATCTTGGAGAAGGGTAGAGAAAGGTGTGTTGGGATGAATAACAAAGGGTAATGCGAACTGTCATGCACTACAAGCAGAAAAGACAAAATATTACAATGTGTGCCATACGTATCAAAAGATACTACAGGTAACAACTTAGTTCTAAACGGTCATTCCGACCATGCGGCTTCTATTTATTTTTCTATTTAGGGGGTTTTGTAGAGCGCTTGGTGACGCACAGCGGCGTGTCCCCGCGCTAATAAGCTAATGTGTACCAGACTGATAAATGCAGAAAATTACTGTGAAAATAGAGCAGTCTTCAGCTTGGCTCTGAACAGTGTTTCTGAGGGTTCTAGTCGCAGTGCCATTGGTAGCTTGTTCCATCTGGATGCTGCAAGGAGCCTAAAAGATCTTCCACCCATCCGGGCTCTGGACACCCTGGGAATTGACAGGAGTCCTGAACCGGAAGATCTCAGAGAGCGAGATGGCTCATAGGGTGTCAGCAATCCTTTCAAAGGGAGCGGAGCTCTCCCGTTGATGATCCGGTGGCACGTGCACAGGGCTTTGAATTCCACCCTGCTGCGAATCGGGAGCCAGTGCAGGGACCGGAGGGCTGCTGCGGAGCCCGCTCTTCTAGATAGTCTAAGCACTAGTCTAGCAGCGGCATTCTGGAGAACCTGGAGACGGCTCAGGTTCTTTTCCAAGGTTCCCAAGTAGAGAAGATTGCCGTAATCCATCTTTGACGTGACTAGTGCATGCACCAGAGTTTGGCGGGCTCTGATAGGTAAGAATTTTAATACCTTCCTGAGACTTTTAAGGGTCCCAAAACATGATCCAACCACCTGATTGATCTGAGGACCGAAGGCAAGGTCAGAATCAAACCAAATGCCCAGGTTCTTTGCTTTCTGGCAAGGGGCAGGTAGTGGGCCCAAGCACGGTGGCCACCACGCCGACGTCCACGCTGATTGGCCTCCCCCCACTACCAGTACCTCGGTCTTGCCTCCGTTGAGTTTGAGGCAATTGGCGGACATCCAGGCCGCGAGATCTTGCATGCAAGCTCTGAAGATGTCCGCCGAGGGACGGGGGGTACGTGATAGGGAGATGACCAACTGCGTGTCGTCGGCATATGATACCATTTGGAGGCCATAG
The DNA here is from genome assembly GCF_964263255.1 of Lissotriton vulgaris. NCBI lineage: Eukaryota > Metazoa > Chordata > Amphibia > Caudata > Salamandridae > Lissotriton > Lissotriton vulgaris. The sequence goes on from NC_141685.1 coordinate 370,171,104, forward strand.
CTCTCTACCAAGGTAGCAATCGGGGCGACATAAAGATTAAAAAGAGTAGGGCTCAGAGACGAGCCCTGCGGCACCCCCTGATCCAGAGAGATGCGCTCAGAGTAATGGTCACCCTGCCTCACTTGGAAACCACGGCCTGTAAGAAATGAATAAATCCACTTCAATGCTGCCCCTCTCACCCCGCCTTTGCTCAGACACTGTAGCAAGATGGAATGTGCTACAGTGTCGAACGCAGCGCTGAGGTCCAGGAGGATTAAGGCCATGGTTTGTCCCTCATCAGCACCTTGCCTGAGGGTTTCGGTAGCCCTAAGAAGGGCAGACTCCGTAGAGTGACGCGGCCGAAACCCGAATTGCGTAGGGTGAAGGAGGTTACTTTCTTCCACAAATTTCATTAGCTGCTTATTTGCCACTTTCTCCGCGATCTTAGAAAAATAAGGCAGCAAGGAGATGGGACGAAGATTCTCTAGCTTCTCGGCGCTAATGTTGGGCTTCTTACGTAAGGGGAGCACCACAGCCTGTTTCCAGTCCTCTGGTATGGAACTGGATGAAAAGGAGATGTCTAGCAGATGTCTGATATAGGGTTCTAATGTTTCCAGACTGTCTCCCAGCCTCTTTGGAGAGGCGGGATCCCGAGGAGAGCCAGATTTAACAGATCTGCAAATCCCAACTAAATCCACCGGTGGAGGGGTGGTAAAATTAAGTAGTAGATTGTGATCGGCTTCATCACTCAATAAGTCTGCTGACATTTCCGCTGCAGGAGGTATAAGGGGAAAAGCGGAGTAAATCTTGGAGACTTTATCTCCGAAGTAGTTCGCAATGCGATTACATGCTGCTACTGAGTGGTCATCCTCTAAGGTAGAGGTTTTAGGGGTAGCCAGGGTTTTATATATGCTGAACAGTTCCCTGGACGAGTTCTCTGCCTCGTGGATTCTGTCAGCATAGTATGTGGCCTTCTCTATCCGTATCTTGTTGTGATAGGCACGTCTCTTAACGAGATAGGCCTCTTTCATCCGGTCGTCGTATGCCACTCTCCACTGCCTTTCTGCACGTTTACAGTCCCTTTTGGCACAGCGCAGCACCTCGCCAAACCAGGGGGCCGTTCTTTGTCTCTGTGCCCCTTTGGTTGAACGTCCCAGCGGGGCTGTGCAGTCCAAAGCAGCAGTAATACGGTCGTTAAGCAACCTATTCGCTGTATTCACATCATTGCCTCCTGGAGGACCTTCTGCCGTGAGGGCCGTATTAAAGTTTTGTAGGGAAAATCTTGCCCACCTACGCCGAGGATAATTAAGAGGGGTGGGGGCGCTGGCTTTATATTTGGGCAGGAAGATGGCAAATGGGACCAAAAAATGGTCTGTCCAAGGCAGGGGCACTGGAGGAGCAACTGAAACATCCTCCCAGTTTGCAAATATAGGATCAAGCAGATGCCCGCGATTATGTGTAGGAAGCAGCCCCTTTAGTTCCAGCTGTAGGGTGTGAAGTTCATCCCGGAACTCCACCGCTCCTTTATCTGCTGGGTCGTCAAGATGTGTGTTCAGGTCTCCTAACAATAGAAACTTATCCCTCCTGATCGCTGATTCAGTCACACACTCTAAAAGATTCCCTTTGAATCTGGACATAGGTCCTTCATGGCCTGAAGTCTATAAATCCAAGAGGTCTCTCTCTGTAGGAGTGTCTTGTTAATGTCTCTTCCTTCCACTTTAGATACAGTTTCAAGTACAAGGAATTTGAGTTGTGCGACGTTATGGTTTGCTTCAGTGAAGTGAATGGCTACATTGGACTTGACGTTCTTAGTTCTAATGTTTGATTTGTGTTCATTCACACGAATCTTGATTTTCCTGGTGGTTTTTCCAACATATATCATGCCACATGGGCATTTCAAAAGATAGATAAGGTTTGACGAATCACAAGTTGCATCAACGTTGAGTTTTATTTCAAATCCTCTCATAGGATGGTTGATCGTGTTTCCTTTAATGATGTTATTGCAATTATGGAAAGGGGCGACCACTCGGTCCCCCCGAACGTATGGTGGAGTACCCCGATCCCCCCGGGAAGCCATCTTGGGCGGGAGGCGAGTCTCGGCTGGTATGCCCGCAGCGGTGTAGCCGGGGCGCGCTTTTTCCCGCCCTAGAGTGGGTTGTCCTAGACACTGAAGCCGCCAACCACGCCCCCGGAGGCGGGCGGAGGCGGGTTTACGCCCGCCCGAAGAAGGATAAAAGGAGCAACAAGCCAAGGAAGCATCCTCTTGTTCCTGTGCTCTGAAGCTGCACCTCCCTGCTGCACGTGAGCTCGAGACGGAACGAAGAGCCAATTTTGAGCGTTGTAATTTTGTCCTTGTTCTTTCAGATATCTTCGTTGGAGAATGCCGAGCAAGAAGGTCGGAAAGCGGGTCGGTACCGATCAGATGCTCCGCATGCTCGTAAAGGATATGGCCGAGATGAAGAAGCAGATGGCGGCAATGAACGGGGCAGGAGGCCCGAAGCGCATCGTCGGGCCAGCATTGCCGGGTGTAGTCCCCAGCGGTAGAGGCAAGAGGTCCAAGAGGGGGGCATCTGGGGGAGAGGCCCCGGTCCCCGATACACCGATTGAGGAGCCAATCTCGGTTCCGAAGGAGGGACAACCGATCCCCGTCGTAGTCACCCCTGTGAACGAGGGGGATATGTCCCCCGAGTTGGCTGCACAACTGGCAGCGTGGTTGGGGAAAGATAGTGAGGGCACCACGGCAGATGACGCCAGGGCAGTAATGAGGCAACTGCGAGAATCTAGAGAGGCTGCGAAGGCATCATCTTCTGTTCCCCCACAGGCTCCGGTGGGTGAAACCGCAGCGGGCATGAGTTCGGCAGCGACTACAGCTTCTAATTCAGGTAAGCGGCTACTGCCGATTGCGGGGGAGGGGTCTATACCCTCACGGAGAGAGAAAGTGGCCCAGCATATTCCAATTGAAGTCAAGGAAAAGATTTGGGCTGATAAGTATGTAAACATGTTTTCTTTGCTTACCGATCACTACGAGATCGAGCATGTGAAGGGTCAAAAAGAGTTTCTGCATCCGAGTGTTTGGCGCGCAAAGATGGCCGCCTTTAAGGTCGAGGAGAACATAGGTACCTGGGGCAGAGCGTTTGGCATATTCACTTCAATTATGGGGGAACGAAGGCCTCAGTTGTTGGCTGAGTTGCCCATATATCAGACACGTATCATGGAGTATTCTCAATCATATGAGGGCAATCAGTGGTTTTGCTATGATAATGTTTTTCGGAAGGCCAAGGAGCACGACCCAGCTTTGACCTGGGATTGTTACGACTCCATTTCTTGGCAAAAAATGGAGAATTCAGGCATGTTAAAGACACCATTGTCTGGGGGTAGCGGGGGTGAGTTTTCCCGCCATTCGTCTGGGACGCCCTTTCGGACGGGGGCAGGTAACGAGCATCACTCGAAGCAGAGTGGCAACGCAGGTAAAAAGGGGATCTGTTGGAATTTTGATAGGAGAAAATGTACAAGGCCCCAGGGGTCATGCAAGTTTAGGCACAAGTGTGGGGGGTGTGGACAGTCCTCGCATCCTGAGACCATGTGCAGAGCCAAAACGGGTGATAACGGTGGTAGGGGAAGCGCCAAACAGGTCTGAAATAGTCCGAGGGGCGCCTTTACCTACCCCGGTTGATACCATGGCAATGATTCCTTGGCTCAATGAATACCCGGATCATGTCTCCGCTGGGGTGTTGCGAGACAGGTTTTCGTATGGTTTCCGCATTCCAGTGGGGAATTTTCAGGGTAAGGCACGTTGTAAGAACCAACTGTCGGTCCTGCAAAATACGGCGGTGGTACAGGTAAAGATTGGGAAAGAGGTGACTCGAAGGCGGGTTGCCGGACCATTCGATATACCACCAGTTGCTAACTTTGTTTGTTCCCCCTTAGGAGTGGTCCCAAAGAAGGACCCGGGTGAGTTTAGACTAATACATAATTTGTCAGCCCCACGAGGTCTTTCCGTGAATGATGCGATAGACCCGGAAGTGTGTTCGGTGCGGTACGCATCTTTCGATGAGGCCGTCGGCATGTTGAATCGCCTGGGGCCCGGAGCGCTGATGGCAAAATCAGACATCGAGTCAGCATTCCGGTTGCTCCCGGTACACCCAGACGATCAGCGTCTCCTTGGTTTTATGTTTCAGGGTCGCTATTACATGGATAAATGTATGCCAATGGGATGCTCCATATCTTGTGCTTATTTTGAAAAATTCAGTTGTTTTCTGCAATGGGTATTCATGAGAAAGACGGGTTTTCAGCATGTTATGCATTATCTTGATGATTTTCTGTTCCTGGGGCCAGCCGGGGATCCAGAATGTGCACAGGCTTTAAAAGAATTTTGTGTCCTGATGAGTCATTTTGGTGTGCCATTGGCACCAGGTAAGACTGTGGGGCCATCAACTTCGCTCTCGCTCGAGTTTCTTGGAATAGAGCTCGATTCAGAAGAAGGCTGCTTTCGGCTACCCAAGGAAAAGGTGGGGAAATTCAGGGCCTCCCTTGAAACATGTATTCGGGAGACTAAGGTGAACTTGCATCAATTGCAGCAAACTGTGGGTCAGTTGAATTTTGCCCTTAGAGTAATGCCAATGGCCCGCCCCTTTTCCCGCTCGATTGCACAAGCCATGGTCGGTCTTAAAGAGGGACACCACCGCACGAGGCTCTCGGCAGAGATTCGACAGGACATGCGCATTTGGTTGGCATTCCTGGCGGATTTCAATGGTCGAATTGTCTGGAACAAGCCGGCGGTGTCCTCCGAGGAGCTGGGGCTGTGGACAGATTCGGCGGAGAGTATAGGTTTTGGCGCCATATTCGGTAATCAATGGTCGGCTCAAAAATGGCCGTCATGGTGGCACGAGTGCGGGCTGACGAGTAACATTGCTTTTCTTGAACTTTTCCCTATTTTGGTGGCCCTGAAAACATGGCCCGAGGGGTTCCGGGATCACTCGGTGGTGTTCTGGTCTGATAACATGACCGTGGTTGAGTGTATCAATAGTCAGGCAGCACGATGCAAATGGATTCTGAGATTGCTCAAAGAAATTGTGTTATTGTGTATGCAATTGAATGTGCTCTTTAGGGCAAGACATGTGCCGGGGGTACTGAACCAAGCGGCTGATGCGCTTTCTCGTTTCCGTATGCAAGCCTTCTGGGGTTTTCTGCCCACAGCGGACCCGGTGGCGGCACCCTTTCCCGAAGCTCTCTGGTCTCTCGGTGCCCCGAACTACAAAACCTGGTGGGAGAGAGTTTAGCACCCAGGACAAGGAAGGCATATGAAGGGGCGTTCCGTTCCTATTGGTCCTTTTTGGGTGCTGCTAGGGGGGAGCTTTGGGGCCAGGAAGAGTTTGTTGTAAAATATTTGCTGTCTTTACATCAGGCAGGCAAATCAGTAGCTACGGCCCAGAGGCATCGGGCCGCCATTTCCTTTATGTCAAGGGCTCATGGGATCCAGGACCCGACAGCGTCTTTCGTTGTGCAGAAAGCGCTACGTGGGTGGCAACGCCTTGAGGGTCGCAGAGTAGATGAGAGGCACCCGATAGGTCTGGATAGGTTGGCCCTGTTATTATCCGTACTCCCTGCGACATGTTCATTCCAGTATGAAACAGTGTTATTCCGGGCCGCTTTCGCGTTAGCATTCCATGGGGCGATGCGGGTAAGCGAACTGGTGGCGAAGAACAAGCGGGATACGGTGGGAGGACTGTGCCGAGAGCACATTCAGGTTAAGGGGGAGACGATGATTGTCTCGTTTGTCAGGTCCAAGGCCGATCAGGGTGCGATTGGGGATTGCGTAGTCATACATCGGATTCCCGGATCTCCCATGTGCCCTGTTGTTTGCGTAGAGGAATATTTAGCGCAGAGGGCGGCATCATGGGGGGGGACCTTGTTGAGACACGCTGATGCCACCCCACTGACGAGGTTTCAGTTCCAGCGGGTGCTTACAATGGCAATTTCGGCCGCGGGCTTGAACCCCGGCGAGTTTGGGACCCATTCCTTTCGGATAGGGGCTGCTACTGAGGCTACAGCCGGGGGTCTGAGTGTGGAAAAAGTGAAACGATTGGGGCGTTGGTCCTCGAATTGTTACAAAAGGTATGTGCGGTTGCACATGTTGTGAAGCTGCTATCAAGTACTCACGCTTCTTGTTTTTGTTTGGTTTACAGTTTCGCAAGCTTACGAGGCGGGGCGGACTGTGCAGTCGACCCGACACCTGGGAACCAGCGGTCAAACATCACCGGCTGCGGAAAAAGTGGTGTGGGTCGTGGGCCACTCATACGTGAGGCGTGCCGCGGACGTATTCAAAGCAGGTGACATGATTCACATGGCTGGGGAATACGGGTACAGGGTGACCTTCTACGGAAGGGGCGGGCTCTGTATTGACCATTTTCAATCCTTTTTCGAGGGTTTGTTAGGGCGGACAAGGTCACCGCCATCTGTAATCATAGTCCATCTTGGGGGCAACGATTTGGTGACCACTGGTAGACGACTTCTTCTCGAGGCGATACTTTCCACAGTAAGTTGGTTGGCGAGAAGGGTTCCAGGGTGCACAATTGCATGGTCCCATATGATTCCACGTAAGGTGTGGCGGGGGGCGAATTCGGTGTCTGCTATAAATCATTCGGTAAAGAAAGTCAATAACAAATTGAGTAGATTGTTTCGTTCAAATGCATTGCATTCTATTTCTCATGGTTGTATCAAGGGGGACAGTATGTATTTGGAGGATGGGGTACATTTGTCCCGGGTGGGGAATGTGTTACTCATAGGAGACCTCATAGCTTGGTTAAAGAGTTTACAGCATGACCTTTAGGCAGGAGTTTTGTGGGGGGTCCGGATAGCCGGTCAACTATCCGGCCTGTGGCGGTAAGGTCATGATCTGTGAGCAGTAATTGGAAGATCCCTATGGTGGGGGCGTCACCCATTACGGATGGGAGCGCCCGGGGGGAGGTGGCCATTGGCCCCTCAACGGGGAGGCGGTCCCTTCTAAGGATGGGACGCCGAAAGTAAAGGGAAGGCGGTCAAGGCCCCTCCCTGGATAGGAGGGGCTACGGGCCCCTCCTGGGAATTTCCCGGGGCCAGGACATCTGCGACGGCAGATGTGGTAAGTTGTGTGGGGTGGGGAGGGGGGTTTACGCTACCTTCTAGACACCTCACACGAGTCCTCGGACGACCATAAGATGGCGTCGAGTTCATTGGGGCCCCCGTCAAGTCAAGGGAAATTGGTATGTGCACATGAGGTACAGCCCTCTGTGCGGTCGCCCCTCGCAAGTGAGGGGGTAATTCTGGTTTAGGGATCTGACACCGGTTACGACCTTGCCGTTGGCCCTTAACGTTAGGATGTACAATTTCAAGTTAAAATGTATTTGTAGGATGTTAGTTTCGGCTAGGAGAACCTTTGTATTAGAAATATGTTAAGGTTAGCCAAAACATCGTAATGTGGAAATGAAATTGTACATAATATGAAACTGTTATTTTAATGTTTTGATTTTGTTTCATAATTTTAATAAATACGGCCGGGAGGGTCACTCCCTCCCGCCTTCCAAAAGTTCAGAACTGTTTCCGGTTTCCCATCCTTGGGGATTGTGTTGAGAGGGGGTGGCGGGTATCTCAGCCATATGGAAAGGGGCGACCACTCGGTCCCCCCGAACGTATGGTGGAGTACCCCGATCCCCCCGGGAAGCCATCTTGGGCGGGAGGCGAGTCTCGGCTGGTATGCCCGCAGCGGTGTAGCCGGGGCGCGCTTTTTCCCGCCCTAGAGTGGGTTGTCCTAGACACTGAAGCTGCCAACCACGCCCCCGGAGGCGGGCAGGGGCGGGTTTACGCCCGCCCGAAGAAGGATAAAAGGAGCAACAAGCCAAGGAAGCATCCTCTTGTTCCTGTGCTCTGAAGCTGCACCTCCCCGCTGCACGTGAGCTCGAGACGGAACGAAGAGCCAATTTTGACCCACCCACCAGCCCCTGGAGACAGCAAGTGGTTTTGAAATAAAGTTTTGATGTGGTAACTCTATTTTTTACAGGTTGTGATTAAAGTGTGGTTTCAGTATGCAATAAAGTGAATGATTCCTTACAATATGTTTTTCGAATAAAGTATTTTGCACCAGTGTTGATCAATGATGTTTCAATAGTCATACTTAAAGCGGTTATTGTTTTGTTTTTAATTTAGTATTGCTAGTTAATGTCGTATTTATTTTGGTCGGGCGGTAAGGTCATGATCGGTGAGCAGTAATTGGAAGATCCCTATGGTGGGGGCGTCACCCATTACGGATGGGAGCGCCCGGGGGGAGGTGGCCATTGGCCCCTCAACGGGGAGGCGGTCCCGTCTAAGGATGGGACGCCGAAAGGAAAGGGAAGGCGGTCAAGGCCCCTCCCTGGATAGGAGGGGCTACGGGCCCCTCCTGGGAATTTCCCGGGGCCAGGACATCTGCGACGGCAGACGTGGTAAGTTGTGTGGGGTGGGGAGGGGGGTTTACGCTACCTTCTAGACACCTCACACGAGTCCTCGGACGACCATAAGATGGCGTCGAGTTCATTGGGGCCCCCGTCAAGTCAAGGGAAATTGGTATGTGCACATGAGGTACAGCCCTCTGTGCGGTCGCCCCTCGCAAGTGAGGGGGTAATTCTGGTTTAGGGATCTGACACCGGTTACGACCTTGCCGTTGGCCCTTAACGTTAGGATGTACAATTTCAAGTTAAAATGTATTTGTAGGATGTTAGTTTCGGCTAGGAGAACCTTTGTATTAGAAATATGTTAAGGTTAGCCAAAACATCGTAATGTGGAGATGAAATTGTACATAATATGAAACTGTTATTTTAATGTTTTGATTTTGTTTCATAATTTTAATAAATACGGCCGGGAGGGTCACTCCCTCCCGCCTTCCAAAAGTTCAGAACTGTTTCCGGTTTCCCATCCTTGGGGATTGTGTTGAGAGGGGGTGGCGGGTATCTCAGCCATATTGCAATGATGACATGGACGTGTGCCAGTGTGTCTTTGGGGTTCTGTGGTGGGTCTGGATAAGATCTCTTTGAGGTTCGCTGTGCGGGTATAAGCAAAGATAGGAGTGTCCTTGAATAGGTCGCCAAAGTCTGGTTCCGAAGATAAAATGCGCCAGTGTTTCATGATGAGTATTTGGAAACAAGTACCATTCTTTTATTGTCTTTTTTGACTGAGCCTTTAAGGGCTTCTGATCGAGGAATAGTGGACACTCTCTGAATGACTTCATTGACTGTTTCCTTGGGGTACCCTCTATTCAGAAATCTTTTCACCATAGTTTGCATTTGGACGGTGCTGTTTACTGGGTCGGATACTATTCGTTTAATTCTCAGCATTTGGCTGTATGGTAAATGTCTTTTTAGTGAATTTTGATGAAAGCTGCTGTGATGCAAGGTGTTATTGCGATCTGTGGTTTTTCGAAAGAGATCAGTCTGTAGACCATCTTTTGTCAATTTTATGAGGACATCTAGAAAGGTGATTTCCTGATTGTTGATGTTCCAAGTGAGTTCAATCCGGTTATCTTTAGAGTTTAAGTCAGTTAGAGCCTTTTCTAAGTTTTCTTTGGAATCTTTCCAGACGAAAAAAAGATCATCAATGTATCTGGTGTAGAGTTTAAGGTTGTCAGTCCAGTTCTTATTGGTCTATATGTGTTTAGACTCAAATTCACCCATATATATGTTCGCATAGGTCGGTGCTGCGCAATTGCCCATAGCCATGCCGGACATCTGTAGATACCATTGATGATCATGGGTGAAATAACTATGGTAGAGGGTGAAAATCATTAGTTCCAGAATGAATATTTGGAGAGGATCCGCAATGTCACTGTTTAGAAGGGCTTTCTCTACTGCCTCAATCCCGCCGTCGTGGGGGGATGGAGGTGTAGAGGCTCTTGACATCTGCCGTGCATAGGAATATTTGCTCGTCGTCATTAATTATGATTTGAGAAAGTTTATTGATGAAATCTGTAGTATCCTTGGTGTAGCTTTCCAAATTGGTGACTACTGGTTGTAAATATCGGTCGATGAATTTACCGATTGGTTCGTGTAATGACCCTCTTGTTGAAACGATTGGTCGGAAGGGTGGATTCCTGAGATTTTTGTGTATCTTAGGTAACATGGTGATAGTTGGGCTTTTGGGATGCTCCACTGTCAGGAACCTTTTGGTTCTCTCATCGATGATTTCATTATCGAAAGCTTTAGAGATCAGATCAACCTGTTGGACCTCACGGCAGCATTCGACACCATCTCTCATATAATCCTGATCGATAGGTTGAGAGACATAGGTATAACAGATGTTGCCCTGGCCTGCATAGTGTCCTTTCTGACTAATAGATCCCTCTAGTTATCTAACGAAAAAAAGGTCTTATCCGCGGTCCCTCAGGGCTCCATCCTAAGCCCATTGTTATTTAATGTCTATATGGTCCCCCTTGTTGCATTGATAGAGTCACACGGAATACTTGTAACATCATACGCCGACGACACCCAACTTGTGGTTTCTATGGATAAAAACTCCAAGAATGCGGAACAAAATTTTAAGATCTGCTTGACGGAAGTCTTCCGTTGGATGGACAATAACCACTTAAAATGCAACACTAGCAAAACAGAAATCCTACCTCTGGGTAAAGATGTTAATTTCTGCCCCAAGGACTGGTGGCCCGAGGATTCACCGGCTCCACCCCATTCAGTGGAAACGGCAAGAAATCTAGGAGTCCTATTTGACTCTGCTCTTTCTTTCGACCAGCATGTAAGAAATACGGCGGGAAGCTGTTTTAGTTTCATCAAGTCATTGAAGAAGGGGCGTGGCTAGGGCGCCGATGGTGGAGGCGGCGTGAGCGGCTAGCTCCGGGCCTGATCCCACCAATTATCCTGAAAACCAACCCGTGCTGCAGCTGAAACCACGGACACGAGTGTCGGAACGACCGAGGAACATACCGGCCAGCTGCGGTGCTCTTTACAGATCCCGAAGTGCCCCGGCTGCGGATAAGTCCGCCGATAGAGCCAAAAGGAGGTGCGGCAAAATGGCGGCAGTGATCGGCAGCTGAGGCTGAGACGCGGTGGGGTGATAGTCGGACCTAGAGGAGGAAAATCAGCCGCATCACCCGGGACACCTAGCATGGCGCTCGGCGGGCGGAATGATCGGAGAGCCCCACAGTGATAGAAGTGCGAGGTGCAGGTTCCCAGGTGAACTGAAGGAGCGGGACCATCCGGCAGCAATCAAGAACTTTGCCTGCGGGACGGTGTGGAGGTTCCCTTGCTGTGCGCCCTCTGTGGAGCTGCGGTGCAAGGGCAGGCGATTTGTGATTGCCGTTGCACCGGCTGGGAGACCCTGCGGCCCAGCCGGTGGGACTTGAACGGAGAGACCAACGGGTGCCCTGCGACTCGGACCTGGGGGGCTGCGGCTGGTGACTGGATGGTTCTAAGGCCTTGGTGAGTGCAGCGACGCGGGTATGGGACCGGCGCAGCGAAGATGGGGACAGGCCTGTAGATTTTCAGGGCTGGGGAATGGGAGCACGAGACCAGTGAAGCACCGCGGTGGAAGACTTAATAACACGGCCCCCCAAAGAACTGAGGCTAGAGAAGCACCTACTTGGCAATAGCGAGAAGGGTGAGGAGTACCAGAGACGCCGTGTCCATCTGCTTTGCCACTCTCAAATGGCTCCAAAAAATCCTGTGGATGCTTCCGATCAACACCCAAAGGACAGTGGTCCCGGCTTTGATAACATCACGCCTGGACTACGGGAATGTCCTGTACCTTGGCGCTGATCTGACTACGCTGAGAAAACTTCAGGTAGCTCAAAATGCGGCCGCAAGACTGCTACGTAATGTTCCCAGGAGAGCATCAGCACTCCCCGCCCTTCGCGATTTGCACTGGCTACAAATTAAAAATAGAATTAAGTTTAAGGCCTTGTGTTATATTTTCAAGATTAAACAAGGCTCTGCCCCCAAATACCTACAAAATCTTATTCATGCCTATACTCCTAGCCGTACCCTTAGATCTGCAGGTAAGGGAGACTTTGTCGGTCCTAGATTTTGGCTGGTGAAGATGGGCAGCCGCTCCTTTTCGCATCTGGCCCCAAAAACGTGGAACACCTTGCCTGTGAGTCTGAAGTTGGAAACCAACCTTGTTAAGTTCCGTAAGGGACTAAAAACTTGGCTTTTTCAGCAATAGGTTTTCTTTTCAAGTAAGCACTGTTTTCCTGGAACAGCCGTACCTCCTCTAAGTCTTGTAACTTTTTCTTCTTCAATCTTTCCCTTGGCGCCGGGAAACCCATTGCGGGTAGCTGTGCGCCTTACAAGTTTAAATAAATAAAATAAACGTGAGAATTCGGCCAGCGGCTGCTTTAGATGCCGCGGATCCCACTGGGCCATGAGACTTTTACTGACCCTCTGCCCTACACTAGAGTTCTGTGAGAAGGGCTATTAGGGAGGTAAGACCAGCCACGATCTAGCGGCTGCACTGCTGACAGCGAGCGGAGAGGTGGCTGGGGTCCTGGGAAGCAGCGCGTGGTGTGATGAGGACCTGGCATGCTGGGGGTACTCTTGCTCGTGCCTATGGCTGATAGGGGGCATCCGGCAAGTGCTCGGAGCTGTGGATACGTCTTCTGGAGTGCAGTGGCCTTCTACGGGGAAGGGGCAGGTGCTTTACGACCCAGAGGGGTACCCCTTGTTCCCACGGTGACCCGCGTTGTTATTGGCAGCGGTGTAGTTGAGCGAGAGATTCCTCGTTTGCGGTGTAGTGATACACCTTATCAATCAAGATGAAACCTAAAGGCAAAACGGAAGGGGCTGCGGAACAGGACGGCGCCAGAGGTGGCGGTGAAGACACAGAGGGCACGCCATCTGAAAAGAGGCTAACTGAGCGCCTTGATAAAATCCTGGAAGCCATTGCGGCAATGAAGGACTCCCTGCACCAGGACATAACACAAGTGGCAAATGGGTTGGGGCTCCTGAGGGCGGAGCACTACAAACTGGTGGACAGGGTTAAGGAAACCGAATCTGTCATACAAGACTTGAAGCCGGCGGTGGTAACGGTAGAAAGTAAACTGGAGGACGCGCTGCAACGCCTGGCGACTCTGGAGAGAAGGGCAGAGGATTCCGAAAGTCGCAATCGGCGTAACAACGTACAGGTGGTGGGCCTGCCCGAGGAAATAGAGGGAACAGACATGATAATATATCTGGAGAGCTGGTTTAAAACACGGGTTGCTCCGGAGGGCCTATCCTCTTTCTTCACGCTGGAGAGGGGGCACAGGGTTCCGGCCAAGCCGCCCCTGCTGGGCCGCCCTCCTCGACCTATGGTGGCCAGGGTCCTTCATTATAAGGATAGGGATCTGCTGAATCAGAATGCACGCTCCAATGGTCCCTTTAAGGTAGAGAACAGCACTGTCACAATCTTTCCGGATTATACCCAAGACATACAAAGACACAGGGCCTCGTACTTGGCTATCAAAAAAGAGCTTAGAGACGAGGGGATCCGGTATTCGTTACTATTCCCTGCGAAGTTGAGGGTGATAGTGGATGGTTCCACACAGTTTTTCCTGGCGCCTGATGATGCTTGTACCTGGCTCGAATCCTATAGAGCAGGCACGGATCGAAGGGGCAAAGGAAACGGCGAACAGCCCAAACCGCTGCGGATGCGTCAATCGCAACGTCTCCGCAAGAAAGATAGGGCCCGGAAAGCTTCACAGCTCGCACAATTAGCGGCGGATAAACAAGGTGCTCTGATGGCTACGGCAGCAATCACTGGATCACAGACAGAGAACTCAACTAGGGGTACAGACTCTGAAGAAGACAAAAGGCAATCAGGTCCCGAGTTCTCGGACACAGATAGCACCAGGGGCCCGGAGGTAACGCCCAGAACTGCCGACGATCTGTGAATCTCACCGAACCTAGTGAGGGCGGATGCTGGAGGACTGGATCGAGGACCGCTGGAACACTTGGTGACAATTGCGAACGTTATGGCTGCACCTTATTAATGTGGGGATTGAAGGGCCGGGGGCTGGGGCGAGGGCTGCCACCTGTCGGGCCTACACCACCTTCCCATAGCCCTTAAGGCGTCCTGTAGTGGCGACTGCAGGATAGGATTGTGTGATTTGTTGCAGAAGTTTGGATGGGGACTGATAATGTGTTATTGGGTCCTGTTCTGGGTGGGAGGGAACGGGGTGTTATTCAAAGAGTTGTGGGTTTAAGGTTCAAGAGTCCTGGTGTGGGCTGGAGATGTTGGGAGGAGGAGAGGCCACGGTGCTCTTACAATGGGGACATTACCTGAACTGAAATGTATAACATGGAACGTACGTGGATTGCATACTATGTCCAGGCGCCACAAGGTACATGCATATTTGGTGAGACGTGGAATTCAAATAGCGCTACTCCAAGAGACCCATCTTACCAAATAGGAATGTACTGCGTTGCAGAAGCGATGGCGGGCCAGGTGTTTGGCACAACCTACTCAGCATTTGCAAGAGGGGTCATGATTTGGGTGAGGGCGGGGATTCCTTTTCAGGTTACGGATACTGTCATGGACCCGGAGGGTAGATATGTGGCGGTTGGAGGGAGACTGTATGGAAGGGAAGTGGTGCTCTGTAGTATCTATGCCCCGAACACAGATCAACCCCGGTTCTTAGATAAAATCTCGGGCACTTTGGCACATTTTCTAGCTAGTCATGTGATAATGGGAGGAGATTTTAATTTGATTACTGATGTAACATTAGACAGGTCACACCCGCCACTGGTCGATTCCCTGGTCCGTAGAATAGCGAAGCAGAGAACGAGTTGGCAGGACAAGTGGGGGCTAACCGACATATGGAGGGGGCACCATCCCGGAGATAGGGACTATTCTTTCTTTTCCGCGCTCCACGAGCTACATGTCAGAATTGATACGATCCTCTGTAGTCACGCGTTAGCTTCCCTGTCGACGCGCTCTGAGTACTTGACCAGGACTATCTCCGATCACAATCCTCAGGTGGTGGCCTTTCAATGGCAGCGAGCAAGAACTGCAATACCCACATGGCGATTGCGTCCGGACACCCTGGAAGATCAGGTCTTTGGCTCGAGAATTCGGGATGGTATTTAAAGCTACTTCACAGTGAATGAGGGAACAGCAACTACCGGGGGAATAAAATGGGACGCCTTTAAAATAGTGGTGAGAGGATTATGCATTAGCAAACATTCGGGTGAGAGAAAGGTGGTATTAGCCGATGTAGCGAAGGCAGAGGAGGCACTGAGGGAGGTAGAGAAGCGAAGACCAGAGCAGAGGGAATTGCAGGAACAGCTTTTAGCGGCTAAAGAACTTGTGGCGACAGACGGAGAGATTGTGGAGCTTTGACTATAGACAATATATGGTAAAGGTCCACGCTGAGGGGGACAAGGTGGGAACGCTTCTAGCAAAATTAGCGACCCCGATATCAGGGGGTGCCCGATTTTAAATATGCGAACGGAATCGGGAGACATAGTATATTCCCAGACTGCGATCCTCTCGCGCTTCTTGAGCTATTGCACGACACTGTATCGTAGTCACCTGGAGGCGGAGGAGCAGGACATAGAGGATTACCTAGCGGGGACTCAGCTTCCTCAGTTAGATGAGGAAGATGCTAAGATCCTAGGGCAGGAGATTCAACTGGCCGAGGTCAGGGGAGCAATCAAGCAGATGGCTAAGAATAAGACCCCAGGAGTGGATGGGCTCCCTATAGAATTTTATGTAAAATACGTGGATATCCTAGCGCCCCGCTTAGTAGAGGTGAATAATGAAGCGGCGGAGCAGGGACACCTGCCACAGTCCATGAGAGAAGCGCTGGTAGTCCCCTTATTGAAACCCGGAAGGGAGAGTAGTGATGTGACCTCTTACAGGCCGCTGTCAATGTTGACAGTAGACTATAAAATGTTGAGCCGAATATTGCCCAGGAGGCTGCTTCCCCACATGACTGCTCTAATCCATACGGACCAAGCGGGGTTTATTCCAACTAGGATTACCTCGGTTAATATCCGCTGCCTCATACGTGTGTTGGAGAGTGACCTAGATGCGGACATGCTACCGGCTGTACTGTCGGTGGACATAGAGAAGGCGTTTGATAGCCTGGAAAGGGAGTACCTTGACAAGGTGCTGGAGAAGTTCGGCTTAGGGGAGTAGTTTAGGAGATGGACGTAGGTCTTGTACTCCTTGGCGACAGCCAGGGTGAGACTGGGTACTGTCATATCCTCGGGGTATCCGGTGCAAAGAGGTACAAGGCAGGGATGTTCGCTCTCACCCCTGCTGTTCACACTGGCGATTGAACCCATGCTAGGACGGGGAGGACATATAATGGCCTTATATGTGGAGGGATCCCGCACCACATTTCCTTGTATGCGGATGACCTGCTGCTGTTCTTAGAGGACGCGACAGTGGCACTACAGGGGGTGGTGAGCCTGCTATCGGATTTTGGGGTGCTTTCGGGCCTCAGAGTTAACTGGAATAAAACGTGCGTTTTCCCTCTGAGGGCGGACATGCAACATCCGCCGTTGCCAGCTGGTCTGCTATGGGAGCGATCATGCTTCACGTATCTGGGAGTTAGGATATATCATGGTGCGGACAACATGCTGGAGGGGAATGTGGGACGTTGTATAAGGGCCTTGAGAGGCTGTATAGCGTTTTGGGCTATCCTACCCCTTTCAGTGGTGGGGAGAGTGGTGCTGCTGAAAATGGTGGCTTTGCCTCTCTTACTCTACTACTTCCGTACACTACCACTGTGGATACCCCCAAGGTTCTTTCGAGAATTACGTAGGCTTACCATTGATTTTATATGGGGACACGGGAGGAGACGAGTGGCACTGGATACGTTGCTAAGATTGAAATTAGACAGGGGACTGGTTGTTCCTAACTTCGAACTTTATTATTTGGCAGCGCAGTTGCAGGTTCTTACACAGAATGTTGCAAGCTAATTCAGGGGCCCGGACCAGACCCATGGAGTAGGAATACAGAGGCGCGTTCTTTCTTATATCGTCATGCAACAAAAGCTTGAGTTACAGGATTTAACCTTAGAGGAAAAAACCCTGAGGTTGTGCTGGAATAAAAGCCAGCGGAGAGCAGGTGTAGCACACCCATACGCGCCTGAAATCCCTCTGGGCATGTTAACGGCCTTACCAAATGGGGGTGATTGGTCCCCGCTACTGGAGTGGGAAGAACTGGGGCTTCATGTGATAGGGGACCTCTATGCTGAGGGTGAATTGTTGCCCTTTCGGGCAGTGGAGGACCAATTTGGCCTTCCTGATGGGAGCTTCCTTTTGCATATGGCTGTCACGACGGCGATAAAGAAGCATTGGAAGTCCGGGCAAACGGAGCCAAAGACCACGATGGCCTGCCAGTACGTGGTGATGGCAGCGGGCACTTTTAAGGCGGTCACTTGCCTACATTCTCGAATGTTGCATGAAGGATTGGAACCACTTACAGCTCTCAAGCAGAAGTGGGAGGAGAGTGTGGGGAAGCCCATCCCGGACTTGACGTGGGGTCATATCTTGAGGACGACGTGGAAGGGGTGCAGGAATGCTCGCTTTCAGCAAGTGCACTTTTTTGTGCTGCACAGAGCTTACCTTACCCCAGGGAAGATAAAGAAATATTTCCAGGTACGGGATGCAGCATGCCCTAGGTGTTTGATGCCTGATGTAGAACTGGAACACATGTTGTGGAACTGTCCTAAACTGGGGCTCTATTGGTCCGAGGTGGGGGAGCTACTAAACATGATTACTGACAGGCAGGTGGTCTACGACATGGCATCTTGTTTGTTGCTTTGGTTTCCTCACACAAAGAGGACTAAGATCACTAGTAAATTTATTGACCTAGGTCTTATGTTAGCCCAGAGGGAGATAACCTGGCACTGGAAATCGAAGGCGGGCCCGTCTAGTAGAAGATGGGAGAATGAAATGTGTAAATGGGCATGTAGCGAAGGTACTATCAGATTTAGGCAGGCAGCCCGCACAGCTAATGAGAAGAGAGATGGCGAGAGCATGGGAAGACCTAGCACGAACGTTCAAAAACAGTTTAGCGAATGAAGAGGACTAAAGCGGGAGAGGTGTTGGAAGGAAGTTCCATGGAATATACAGAACAATAAATAAGGCTCCTACAGGTCTCTTCCTTTAGCAAATCGGCACATATGAGCTAGGCCCACACCAGTTGAGGTTCAGGGGAGGAGGGGGGGGGGGGTTGTGGGAGGGCAGGGAGTCCTACTATTGATGAAAGGGGAATCTGACCTTCAAGGGCTGCGTGAGTTGATGTTTGAGATGTGTAATTGATCTTCTTTTCCCCAAATAGGATGAGGAAAAGTGAATTGAGCTCCCAAAGGGCGATTACTCCAGAGGACGAGATGGTTAGCGAGGGGAAATCAAGCAGTAATAGTTGATGTTAGAATTTCCTGTTTGAGCTTAAGGACAGGTTGTTTGGTGAGACTAGGGGATCGGGCAATAAAGAAAAAAGCAGATGCTAGATCTTCTGGCCGAGCAGAGGTCGTTGCTTCCTTTTGCTATTACCAAGTTTGAGCACTCTCTAGCTAGCGCCGCCCAGCCTTCGGGATGTGGGCTCATCGGCTGTGTGATGATTGCTTAACGGTTTATAGATGGCATTTGTGAGTGGCGGGGATGTCGGAACAAACAACTGTATGTTTTCTAAATCTGCAATAAAAACACAGTTTAAAAAAAAAAAAATAAAGTCATTGAAGAAGTTTTTTGACTTCCTGCCTACCGACTCTAGAAAGTCAGTGGCGGTTGCTCTGATACTATCGCGATTAGACTACTGTAATGGCCTTATGCCCGGAGTGAAAAAAGCTACGCTAAAAAAACTACAGAGTGTGCAAAACGCAGCAGCTAGACTGGTACTTAAACTACCAAGAAGATCGTCCGCTGCGGCTGCACTCCAGACCTTGCATTGGCTACCTCTACACAAGATGATCCTATATAAGATCTTGCTGACCTTTCAGAGCTCTTAACACAGGCCCGAGGTATCTTGTGAGACGTTTTGCACGCTATGATCCTTCGCGTTGCCTGAGGTCGTCTGATGGTAATTCAATCAACATCTCCTGGTTCAAGTATAAAACCAAGGGAGGTAAGACCCTCACTGTGCTGGCTTCTAAAGCATGGAATGCCATGCCTAAGAGCCTCAGACTCCTTGTCCAGGAGAGCGCCTTCAGGAAACATCTAAAAACCTGGATTTACAGTTTGTCAGAAGGTTTTGTAATGGCTGCCATTTAGGTTTCTATCACCGCAAATAGGGCCACCTGCAATTGCCTGTGTAGGTCTTGCACTATCGTGGGTGTCAGATACTCGCTTATCGAGATCTTGTGTTTGTCCCTCTACCACCAATACTCTTGCTCCAATAGAAACTACGTTTTGTTGGAGAGAGGTCATGTGTTCCATCAGATCAGCTTTGCGTTGTTCCATGGAGACCTTCATATCCATCCTAAGCACTGTGCGCAGTTCGGCCTTCAATTCACTCAGGGAGGCCATCAGATCGTCTTTGGTGAGCGTCATCTCTAAATCGGCATCACTCTGGTCTTGAGCTTGCTTCTTAGTGGGAGTAAAAAAACTAGTCTTTGACTGCCTCTATGCCACCTAAAAAAAATTCAAGCAATCAACTCCTCTCATACAGGGGCTCAGCGCTCTCCTTGCCCCGTTAGATGCTCCTTCTCCTTTCTGCAGTGCTGTGCTTTTCCCCAGAGTGGGAGTAACCTTGTCAGCTTCTCAATGGATTAACTGGTTTCTGTTGGACAAGTTTTCCCCAGCCAAGTTGTAGCAATGGTCGCGATCTTAGGGTCAGGTAGAATTCATTACATGGACCTCATGCCGCTGTAAGTAGTCTGGCCCCTGGATTTTCATCTCCTGGCTTCGAGAAGTCTCACTATCAGCGCGGGTGACCCGTTGTCTTATTTAGATCAAATTCCTCACTTCCACGTTTGCTGCAGTGTGGCCGCCATTTTAAGGTCAGGTGCGATATGGGGCAGTTCTCCAGCCTCCAGCCCCCAACGTCCCAGCTCTTTTTTGTGGCAAATGTGTCCCGCCGTCCTCCAAGCCCCCGCGTGGTCCGATGCGACTCCGTGATGCCTGGGTCTCCACAGCATGCTCTGGCGCTTTGTTTGGCATGTGACTCTACTGAGAACACGAAGGTTTTTTAATATGGGAATGTTAAACATACACTAAAAAAAATGTCCAACTGTAACACAAACAATGTGATACACTGCATTCAATGTCCATACAAACTACTGTACACTGGACAGACGACTCCGAAGATAAAAACCATGATATCGCAACACAGGAGTCGGATTCGCTGCAAGATCATCACAGCACCTTTGGTGGAATTTTTTGGGGAAAAAGGACATTCTGAATTGGATTTGTCTTGACAAGTTGTTGACATCTTACGTCCAAACTGCAGAATTGGCAGTCAACAACAGACTCAACAGACTAGAGTGCAAATGGATTTTTAACTGTCGCACAATTGAACATGGTCTAAACACAATGAATGAATGGAACACTATCGTTTAATCCTAGCTTTACTTCCAGAGCTCAGGCTTCTACTAGTCTGTATTTCTTTTTAAAGAAAACTTCACCACTATGACTGCTTTGTACCACCTGCAGTAATCTTGCACTCTAGCTGGAGCTTCTGTAAATATGTATGTATTGACTTTGTAATGATTTTTGACTATAATTGTTTGCCTTTAACTATTGTGTCCTACTGCTACCCTTATGGGCTGAATCTGTTCCCTTCCTATACCTTTCAATTGGCACAGCTTTGTGTAATTAGCCGACTCAATGTAGTTGCTTTGACAAATGCGCGCTTAGCTCCGTAAATTAGACCCAAGTGGGGCCAATTGACACACCCCCTTTCCACTTCGGCCGCGGGCATACCGCGTCTTGTTTTTAAATTGCACCTAGAGCTCCCCATCTGCCCCGGCCCAAATTGATCAGTGTACCAAGGAGCGGCTGCACATCATGCGAGCGCGGACCCTTTAACGAGGTTTCACTACTAGTAGGTCTGATGGCACCTTTTGATTGTAAAGAAGGCTTCTTAGTCCCTCCTTGTAGCCGCCTTGTCACCTTTTTGGCCACATACACCGGGATTTGATCTTTTACCGGCGGTGTGACACTCTTCCCTTTACTTCTTCCTACTCACTTTTTTTTTTGCATTCGGCTTTGGCAAAGTCAGCTGCGTGTTTACTTTCGCATCTCGCTGTCACTTTAAGTGAAAGCACGATGCGAAAATAAACACGTGGCTGCCTTTGAGGTACCGCGCTTGTTTTTAAGTTGTGTGTGCCTGTGTTGAGACTCCGCTCCATGTGCGATGGAGACAGGGTGGTGGGGGAGGCAGAGAGCACAAGCCGAGATCTTGCCGAGACAATCGCAGGAACTGCAGAGCATGCAGCGGCACGGGCGACCATGCCGTCGGATCTGAAAGGTACGTGGGGTTTCTATCCAAATACACCCCTCGGGGGATTCCGCTATTTGTTGTGAGTCAGTCTATCTATGGAGCGAGGATGGGGTTCTCGAACAGTCAACATGCGGTTCCTCTTTGATCGAGCATTAAAATTCTCTGTGTATTGCGCAACCCTGCCAAATTACCAGCGTTCCGACCTCATAGGAATGAATGTGGCCTTTGTTTTAAGTGTAATTAATAGCTTTAATTTGGTAATAACGTTCGACATTTTGAGTAAAATCGTGTAGCTAATTTACATAAAGCATAACTAAAGTGTATGGCATTCTCCGATGAGAAGCAAAATGCTTCAGAGACCCCAGGGTGGGGGTGAACGAGGATCACACAATATGTATGAGGCTACCTGCATCGTAATTGGGGTAGCTATTGCTTTACACAGTGATTATGTTCCGATTTTCCTGCAGAAGGTTTTGGTCTTGGCCTCCTGTATGTATCACTGCATCAAAATGGCTTTTCTTCTGTTTATGTAACGTCTACCCTCTAGGTAATTAAAAAAGTTAATAGAATGGGGACAGCGTCATTTAGTGCATGCATGGTGACACATGCAATCACAGATGTGCCCCTACTGAATGACTCTGCTGCGTGCCATCATGACCTGTATGCGTTCATGTTGGTGGAGTGTCATTTTGTATTTTTTATTTCTTTTGGTGACTTTTGCTTTTCCTTTTATGATTTTTGCCGATGCTTCACAGTATTGGCTGTGTCATTGTACAGCCAGACAAGGGATTTATCACCTCCATTAGTTTTAATAAAACTTTCTGAACGGTGTAGTGCCTAGTGAAGTTAAATAAAACTGAGAAAAAAAGTATTGTAACCAACCTAGTAAATAGTGCATTTGATCCGTGAAAGCAGACGTTCAAAACGTGGGTAATGGAAACACAACTCAATAAGCATAGATATGACGAAATTTATCTGATGTAACTGCCACACCAACTGGCCCATTCTTGAGACAAAAATACTTTGCATACTTTTTTCGGGCTCCTGATTTTCAGTCTCTGTGAGTGGTGTGTTGCATTGGGAAATATGTCAATTCCTGTGTCTGAACCAAAATATCCTCTATTTTCACCGTTCTTGTATTGAGAAGTGTAATAAATAATAACATATTTTGCATGTCTTGCTGCTTCGCGCACTGCACATATCAGTACATTTGATTGTTTAGCTCAGCAGCACTCATTTTTATTAACCTAGTAAGGATGAGCGGCTGAAGTGGCCCGACAGAGTTCAGGATGTAATCTTCAGTTGCCAAAATATTTCTGTAGCAG
This sequence comes from Lissotriton vulgaris, assembly GCF_964263255.1. Lineage (NCBI taxonomy): Eukaryota > Metazoa > Chordata > Amphibia > Caudata > Salamandridae > Lissotriton > Lissotriton vulgaris. Next base: position 370,193,795 of record NC_141685.1, read on the forward strand.
GTGCACACGCATACACACTGAGGTATCAACTAGGTTATGAAGGAAAGAGTGAAATAGAAACGGTTGATGAGGAGTGCTTTTTATTTCAGTAAATTGTGTTCTTATTACTGGGTGATTGCAGAGGACGGAAGTAAGCTGTTTAAAACGAGAAGGGGGTAGCTCGGTACATTCAAAGTTGGATTGGTGGCTAAATGTGATGTTCTTGGAGTCACGAGTTCGATTCCATCCTTCTGTGGTTTTGTCGTTGAGTGGCATCAGTTAGGCAGTAGTACCATCTGCTATTTACAGTGCTTAGAAACTGCAACATTATTACATTATTATTATTACATTATTACTGTCCCGCAGTCTGCTAAACTAGTGTAGGTTTCTCGGCTTCTCGCTGCTGATCTCCCGGCTCTATCAGTTTCCACCTTGTTTGATCTTGGGCACCCAGCCCCAGGCCTTCACTGTGAGTGGTAGAGTTTAACCTGGACAGCCTCTGGCAGGGCAAGGGGATTGCTTTGTGTTACATCCTGTTAAAGAATTCCAGAAGACTTGGATAGGTTACAGATGATAAGTTTATTCTTCTTAGATGGTTAGATAGGTTTTTCCAGTATATATGTAATCAAAGCCCCACCAGGAGCATCCTCTCTGCTGCTCAGCCCAGGATCCAACTGACAGTCCACTCACAGCATCCCAAACATTCCAATGACATCACATTCACACTAACATTCTATAATCATTGGCTGAACAGCAGAGGCAGAGAAACAGGGAAGATGTAAGGCAGAAGCCTTAGATATAACACTTTACACATAATGCGTGACTGGTTGATCAGAGGACGACGGACCGCATGACAATGGAGAACGACGGCGGATATGTTAGGATGAGCACATTCCATCTGTACTTTCGATCAGGTCGCCTCATTGTGGCGAGATGAGATACAAAAACAACACACTGCTGCATGCAGCTCGGTCAGGAATAGTTCAGAAAAATTTCTGTTCTGACATTGCCTTAAAAAACAAACTAAAAAGAATTGCTTAGACTCCAGAATGAACACAGATAACGTTAAATCGTTCTAGTCTGGACATCATCTGCCCAGATTGCACCTCATTTCCCCAGATATAAAGTGATCTTTTATTGGGCTGAATTTAGGAAGCTAAAGAAAACAAGCATTGGAAATGCAATAGGTCTCGTCTTTAATTAAGCTACAGCCATTTACTTTGCTATACAATACCATTAGCAAAGCAATTGGCTTTAACTTAATCAAAGGCGAGACCTATTGCATTTTCAATGCTAATTCAGTAAGTGTTAATGCTTATGGCTTGCGCAGTTCATTAACAACCCACCTTTGAATTTAGCCCTCACCACTGCTTTTCTTTGCAATTTCCTTTCACGGAAGACTTTACACAATTGTTTGCCTCTTGGCCGGAGCGTCTATTTAATTACACGTGAAATAGCTTCGAGCACCTTCCAGGTTCAAGTGAGTGCACCTACCAATTTACGGCTTTTAAATTAAATCTTAATCTGTAATTATTCTTCAACTACGGTTTTCCTCTTCAGTCACCTGTCCCCTGTCCCCTGCTGTGCGTTCACATGTTACTCTGAGCGTTCATCACAGTTCTATTCCAATTAACAACAATTTAGGATATTACGCCAGCCTCAGCCAGTTGTCCCAGTAAGTTTTATGAATTGTGTGGTACAATTCCTTTTCTGCCTGTTATTCCACCTATTCTCCTCTATATTCCTAAACTTGAGACGTGTATTAAAAACAACCAGACTGTGAGATGGTACCTTAATAGATGTTTTGTGTGACAAATGTGCTTTGCACTAATTAAATCAGTAGTTGCAACTTACGAATGCATGACTGAGTGAGAGAGTGTCACATACTAGGTTCATCCACATTTAATGCATTCTCATTAGCTCTGGTTTTTTGCACTGGGAGCACATTAGCATCACTCATTACAATGTATATAACATGGAGCCAGGGACCATACATTAATTTAAAATAATCCTGTTTTATATAGATTTCTCTTGCTCTCAAAACGTTCTGTCCTGATGATCTCTATTCAGTGAGATCGTAACGCTGTTGACCCCCTACAACAAGAGATTCCCTGTATTGTTAAAAATTGTCATTTGGGTTTCTCTACCTTTTGATGTCAATGCGATGTATATTTTAAGTCGCCTTCACTCACCACATCACGCTTGCTATCACTTTTTGTGAGCACTTGAACTATAATTGAACTCTTATTGCTCCCTCTGGTATTAATTACCTAATAAGCCTACTTGATTATAAGCATATTGATTAATACACTTTTGTTGCAATTTTCATGTCAATGCTGTGGTCTAAACATGGCTCCAGCCACCCCCTTGCTTCATCGCTTGCTACTCACTCGGACAATACTTCCAGGCATAGGCTGTTAACACTGGTGCTGTTCAAAAAGAATTTCCGTCAGTGCTCCTCAGTCAGACATGGCGGGTATGCTGCAGTTAGAAGTTTCAGGGGCTGAATATCTGGCGGTGTAAGTCAGGCTACCATTATATAACAGCAATATGTTGTGCCACTTTTGCAGTACAGGCAGGGTACAGTTTATGCTTTGTCTTAGATATGCAGATATGTAGTGTATATCAGGCTGGATGCTAGCTCGAGAGCACGAAACTTGTGTCTTCACTGCATCGCGATTGGTCAAGCCAGCCCGATACACACTACTGCCGATAATCTGCCACCTAGTCCATCACCTTTTTGACTTCACAGTAGATATAAAGCATATTTGTACACCTTTACTTTCATTTAATTTGGTATCCTTCAAAATTGCTTCACAATATTTTGCAACTGAAGGAGCACCGCACTGGATCTCTCAGTGACTATGTGATCTTTATAACTCACAAATTACTGGAAATAAGCTCAGGCAACTTACCATTATCAATGTGAACCACTACCTTCTTTCAAAAAGTGATTTTGTACTCCTCATGAAACCATTGCAATTGACAAATATATACCTATTTAACACACTTTGTTTGTGCAATTCATCAGCGTTGCTTAGGACAACACTAAATAAGCAAAATTAAAAGTATTTTAGACTAATGTCATGACCATTAATCAATTTGGTTTACCTTGGACAAAGTGCCAAAATCAGCAAAGCCGCTTCCAAATGATTCATTCCCAAAGAAAGATGCAAATGGATCATCAGCTGCTGCAAAAGTTAAACAGACATTGGAACCACAGGGAAACTAGTTCAGAATTCAGTGTTAGAAAGGAAAAAATATACACAAATAGTTGTGGTGAAAGTAACTTTTGCAGGATGAATTAAATATGCTAGATCTAAAACAAATTACTTACATGTATAATGTGGTTCTCCAGTATTGGCATCTTTCATACAGTCACATGTTCGAATCATCCTAGTCGTCGAGGTGGGAGTCTCTCAGTATTATAATGAAAGGCAACATTGAGGCAAGCATAGCATTAAGGAAATGTGGGAAGCCAGATAGGTACCCTATTCACATCATTATAAAATAACCAACCTTCAGACAATCATAGCAGAGCACAGTCAACACCTCTCCTCTCAAGCGCAACTAAACCTCAGATTTCATACTCAATCAGTACTTTTTAAGTGGGACTGCTCACCCGTGAGGGTTTCAAGGCGCTGGAACAGGGGGTGGGAGGGGGTGCAGGTCCGACTGGGCAATTGGGTCAGCGACTGGGATAGCCAGAAGTGAAGAGACAAGGTGTTTCCGGTTTTGGCAGCAAGGTAAGAAAAGGATCTTCCTCTGATCATGGTCTGGCGGATTCGAGGGACCGTAGCTAGGGCCAGTTGGGCCGAGCAGGGGTGTCTGGTGGTTATGTGGAATGAGGGGCGGTGGTTCAGGTATGCTGGTCCGGCATCGGACTCGGGAGTGTATGATAAAATATATATATAGGCACGTATAAGTGAGCCTGTATCAGAGAGGAGGGTGGGTCGCATGTGAATCTATGAAAGATGCTAATACTGGAGAACCACAGTATAAAGATAAGTAGAATTTTTTCTCCAGTACTGGATCTTTTTATAGATTTGCATCCTGGAATCAGAAAGTAAGCAGTAACCACATTTCGAATATTCATGCAAGTATCTTAAACCTGTTCCCATGGCACGCAAGATTACACCAGAAAGTCACGGAGCACCGAACGGCCAAAGAAGCCGTCTCTCCGGACCCGACTGTCAAGGCAGTAGTGCTTGGTAAATGTGTGCAGCGAGGCCCACGTAGCTGAATGACAAATGTCCTGCAAGGGAAAGCCACGTCCCAAGGCAGTAGTGGCTGCAGTAGGCCTGGTCAAATGGGCACACAGTCCCACAGGAGGCTCCTTTTTGGCCAAAGAGTAACATGCTTTGATGCACAGAACGACCCACCGGGAGATGGTCCGTTTGTGCACGGCCCGACCTTTCTTGGCACCCACGTAGCCAACAAAGAGCTGATCATCCACCCAGAACTGCTGTGTATGCTGCAGATAGAATGCGAGCGCACGTTTTGAGTCCAGACTGTGGAGCCTCTCCTCTTCCCTGGAAGGATACAGAGGCAGAAAGAAGGTGGGCAAAGTGATGGTCTGCCCGAATTTGGATGGTGTAACAACCTTTGGCAAGAAAGAAGGACTGGTCCTTAGAACCACCTTGTCCAGATGAACAGAAAGGAAAGGAGGTTTGGAAGAAAGAGCCTGGAGCTCACTCACTCTTCTGGCAGAGGTGGTAGCTACTAGGAAAGCCGTATTGAGAGTAAGAAGACATAAGGGACAGTTATGAAGGGGCTCAAAGGGAGCGCACATCAGAAAAGTCAAGACAAGATTCAAGTCCCACTGGCGCATTATGAAGGGTACGGGTGGAAACAAATGAGTTATGTCTTTAAGAAAATGGTTAACAACCGGGTACTTAAAAAGAGAAGGCTGATCTGGAAGCTGTAGAAAGGCGGAGATGGCCGAAAGATAACCTTTGATAGTGCCCAGAGCAGAGCCCTGCTGGGCCAAAGAGAGAAGGAACAGAAGAACCTCAGAAGGAGGGGCAGAAAGGGGATCCACAGCCTTTGCTGTGCACCATGCCACAAACTTGTTCCATCTGCAGGCGTATACCATTTTGGTGGAGGGACGCCTGGCTGCCAGAATGACATCACAGACTTCGGGAGGGAGATCGAAAGGTGCCAACTGTCGCCGCTCAATCTACACGCATGGAGGTGGAGGCTCGGGTGGAGGACTGTCCCCTGCTGCTGCGACAGAAGATCCTTCCAAAGAGGCAGACTGATCGGGGGAGCGATGCTCATACTGAGTAGCTCTGGATACCATACTCTACAATCCCAGTCCGCAGCCACAAGAATGACTTGGGCCCGGTCGCGCCTGATCTTCTTCAGCACTCTGTGCAGAAGTGGTATGGGCGGAAAGGCGTACAACAGACCGCAACTCCACTCGCAACGAAAAGCGCCTCAGAGCAAGTGCCACCTTGGAAATTCCAAAGCGCAGACCTGACAACATTGCGCGTTCCCTTCGGTGGCGAATAGATCTAACCAAGGCTCTCCCCACTGCAGAAAGAGACTGTGTGCCACGTCCGAGTTCAGACGCTATTCGTGATCCATCATGCACCGGCGGCTGAGTTCGCCCGCCCTGGCGTTCAGAGAACCTGCCAGGTGTTGAACCACCAAGGTAATGCCTTGACGTCCCAGCCATGTCCAGAGGCGCAGAGCCTCCTGACACAGGGTCCAAGTGCAAGTCGGATAGCCCGGAGCTCGAGAAGGTGGATATGGAGCCGGGACTTCGCCGGAGACCAGAGGCCTCTGATCTCCGCCTCTCTCAAGTGGCCTCGCCATCCCAGAAGGGAGGCATCCGTTACCACTGTGTGCTCCAGTTGGCGAAGGGAGAGGGATCTGCCACTGACCCAATCACGATTTGTGAGCCACCACTGCACCTGCCGTGCAGCGCCCTCCGAGATCTGAACATAATCGGACAGATTGCTCTGATGCTGCGCCCACTGGAACTTCAGGTCCCACTGCAGAGCTCTCATATGCCATCTGGCATGTGTCACAAGCAGGATGCAGGAGGCCTTCAGGCCCAGAAGCCGAAGGGTCCTCCTGACCGAAACCCAGGATAGAGGCTGAAAGATCGGAATCATAGCCTGAATATCCTGGACTCGCTGCTCAGGAGGATAAACCCAAAACAGCGTTGAATCCAGAACCGCCCCGATGAAGGGGAGCTTCAGAGAGGGACTCAGGTGCAACTTCGGCACGTTGATGGAGACCCCAACAAATGCAGGAGGTCAGCCGTAGTCTGGAGGTTGTTGACAAATGCCTGGGGCGAGCCCGCCTTCAAAAGCTAGTCGTCAAAGTAAGGGAAGACCGACACCCCTGACGTGCACAGATGAGCTGCGACCACCGCCATCACCTTCGTGAACACCCGAGGGGCACTGGTAAGGCAGAAGGGGAGCACAGCAAACTGAAAATGCTCCCATCCTACCGTGAACCGCATGTAGCGCTGGTGGGCCGGCAGGACAGGGATGTGAAAATAAGCACCCTGCAAGTCCAACGCTACCATTCAGTCTCCAGGATCCAGGCTGCCAGTACCTGAGCCAGAGTCAGCATCTTGAACTTCTACTTCCGGAGAAAGCAATTGACATCCCGGAGGTCGAAGATGGGGGGCAGGCCCCCTTGTCCTTCTTGGGGACCAGGAAGTAGTGGGAATAACAACCACTCCCTACTTCCTGACCGGGGACACACTCAATGGCCCCCTTGGCCAGGAGGGCCGTGACTTTCTGACGAAGAGTCAAATGATCCCCAGACATGCGGTGGTACCGAGGTGGCATGGCTGGAGGGGGGACAAAAAGAGGAGCGAGTAGCCGTGGCAGATTATCTGCAGCACCCACTTGTATGACGTATTGTCGTGCCAGTGGTGGAGCTGGTGGCGGACCCTGCCACCCACCGGTGTTTGGTGCTCTCTGAAGCACAGATTTGGAAGGTTTGGAGGCAGAAGCAGCGGGGGTGGAGGTGGACTGACCCGCACGCTGGTTTCCAGACCCACCCCTGTGGAAACCACAGCCGCGCTGAGTCTGGTTCTGCACATGCTTGTTGGAGGAGCGTGCTTGGGCGCCCCTGCCCTGGCCACGAAAGGAACGAAACCCAGGAGTGGCAGGGTTCTTTGTAGAAAGATCCAAGGACTTGGCCGTGGCCCGAGAGTCTTTAAAGAGTTTCAAGGCATTGTCGGCCTTATCACCAAAGAGGCAGGAGCCGTCAAAGGGCATATCCATGAGCGAGCCCTGGATGTTGGACGAGAACCCAGTCGAACGCAACCAGGAGTGGCACCGCAACGCCACAGTCGTGGAAATTGCCCTGCCCAAGGAATCAGCGGTGTCCCAACCGCACCTGATGGCAAATTTAGCCGCATCCTTACCTTCAGCAATCGATTGTGAAAGGACAGCCTGGACCTCCTCAGAACACTGAGGCAAGACCTGAGCAACGGAATACCACACTGCGTGGGAGTAACGGCTCAACAAGCAGGCGGTGTTAACCGACCGCAGCCCTAAGCTGGCCGAGAAGAACAACCGCTTGGCAAATTGTTCCAGCTTTTTAGAGTCCTTATCCGGCAGAGCCGTGGGGAAGGCAATCTGGGACGTCGAGGCCTGAATGACCAGGCTCTCAGGCGTAGGGGGAGTTGTCAGGAAGACGGGATCACCAGGCGATGACGCCTGGCGACGTTTTTATCCACCGGTGCCCCCATGGCCAGCCGCCATCATGTGCCCAAGAGGACTTCGGTAAGGGCCTCATTGAAAGGGAGCAGCGGATCAGACGATGCAGACGCCGTCCGGAGTACCTCTGTAAGGACGTTGGTCTTGAGGGCCACTGTAGGGAGGTAAAGATTGAGAGCCGACGGAGCACCACAGTGTAGGAAGCACCCTCCTTAATAATAGGCAGAGGAGAGGCAAACCCGGGGTCAGAAGAAACAGAGTTCACCTGCGTCCTCCAGGTTGTCCACCCAATCCTGCTCGGAGTCACGTTGCCAGGCAAGGAGGTCCTCGGACCAGTCACAATCGTTGTCCGCCTCTGGCGTAGAGGGGGCCGGTCGTGGTGCTGGAAACAGCGCGGGCCAGGGCCGCATCCCAATTCTAAATCCCAGGCCGGAACAAAATGGTCCGGGGCAGGGGTGGAATGAACGGCACCTAGTGTGGTGCCGGGAGTGGAGCCAAGGGTGGCGCCGGGGTCGGAAGCGCTGCACTTCGGGGCGCCTGGGCCAGAGCTAGAGGCGCAGGATCCTGTGGCACCGGTGGCGGGGTCGCCGGGCCAACAGGATCTGGACACGGGACCGCGGGGCACTAAGGCGCACGGGCGGGAGCTCGGGGCCTAAAAAGGCGGTCCATAGCAGCAAGAAACTATTGCATCTGTTCTGGAGTCGCCCACGGACCCGGGTACAGCGGGTAGGCCGCGGGACTCCCCGGCTCCAGAGGAACCGCAGGGGCGGAGCCCCTGTTCCTCTCGTCTGCCTCCGGGGAGCGACGGGGGTACGTCGGAGATCGAACACGCTTCTTCGACTTCTTTTTATGGCGTTGCTTACCGGAATCTGAAGGCAAAGTCTTGGAGCCTGAGGAGCGACGGCTCCGGTCCCGCGAGCGGTCTCGGCCCCTAGACCCAGAGCAGCGGTGAGAGGAATGCCGGACCTCCAGCAACTTCCAGCACCGCTCCCGCAAGGCCTTTGGGGCTATGGCTCGACAGCCCCGGAAATCATGATTGCTCTCCAGGCAGTAGCGGCACACATTGTGTGGGTCCGCCACCGACATGTTACAGCGGCATGACCCACAAGACTTAAAGCCAGGCATCACTACGTGCACCAGGAGAAAAAAGGGGAGACAAAAAGTCTCAAAAGAGTAGTCAAAAAGTGACTGAGGTACGTTCTCAATCCAGATCTGCGCTTTCTGGAGCGGACAAAGAAAGAACGGACGTCAGCGCGCATGGGTGGCGCGTAAGTACCCTCTGTGCCGACATCTCGGCGCGGACGTCAGTGTCGGACGCGGAGCCGCAGGAGGCGCTGGGGTACTGCTAAGCAAAACTTTCCGGATGCAGTCTGACGCCTGGGGATATTCTAAGGTAAGGAATCTATCACTAACGGGTCTCTTTCAGATCTTCTCTTATTTTATCGAATCAATATTGTTCTTGAAAATATTCTACATCCCTTAAATGAGCAGGAGGTGGCCCAGTAAACACGTAGATTTCTCCATATATTGATCCTTATCGTCCTCATCATCTTGACACTTTAAAAAATATATATATGTATATTTATTGAGTTTAACAAAAAACCAAAGACCAACAAAATAGGAGGGGACGGAAACCGGAGGACCTACAGAAATGTCAATTTGAAAGCATCTGAATCATCAATAATACAAAATACATTATGTTCAATAAAGGATATGCTCACATATACAGAGAAAAATCAGACTGTACTAGTTACAATGAAGATGAAAATAGAGCGAAATGAAGAGGGATCCAGAGATACAGATTATGGAGAAAGGTATTCCACAGTAATGTTATTACATCATAAAGAGAAGGTCACCATTAGACACACTGGAAGGGTGCATGGGGTACAAGTGTAGCAATAAGCGTTTGTGCTTGTGTGTGCATATGTAACCCAAGAGAGCTCAAATGAAGTACAACGCAATCACTCCCTCACCTCATGATGAAGCAATGATTTTATTTTTTGTGGAGTTTTATATAGCGCAAACTAGACCTGAAGCTATCGGAGAGCTTTACAAGAGCAGCAGTTACGTTACACATTCATTTTTTAAGCACAGGGAGATTAAATGATTTGCTCAGAATCACAGAATGTTGAGCATCCTTGCCGAGACTCGAACCAGGTTTTCCAGGTCCGAGGTCGACCACCCTAGCCGTTAAGCCACATACTCTACCAATGAAGATCATCTTGACACGATGTGTAGCTGAGTTGGGCTATGAGCTACTCCAAATGGTCCCTTGTCAATCAACTCCTCAGAGTCTCGTAAGAGCCTAGGTGGAAAAAGGGACACTTTACCTTGTTAAGTGTCTTCCAGCAAAATTGGTACCAGAATGCCCATTTCTGAAATAGAAGTAGCTTTTGGAAGTATTTTTGATGGATCGGTCATCAATGTCATCTGCAGTGATTTTGTCATTACCGGCCTGTAGACAGTCTGGCCATCAACACTGTCACTGTGGACATAGTAGTCAACGAGGTAATCAATGTAGTAATAGCCGTCGTTGCTGTTGTCAACGTATAGCTCGGTACGATTGCAGGTGTAGTAATCAACAACAGTAATTTAATTTTCAAGTTGTCCTTATAATTTATCTTCACAGATGGTGTTGAAGGTTCTGAATGAGTCTTGTGGTGACTAGACTCTTTGGGCTTATGTTGCTCTAGACTTTCCAAAGATGAGAAATGAGTTCTGGGCGATGACACTTGAGAATGGCGGTTAAACCCCTGCATATCTTTTGTGACACTTTTTAGACTTCTTTAAAGCTTCTCACCTGATGAAGGAATGTCCTTAGCCTTCGACTACTGGGGCAATAGTAGATGCCAAGGTTCCCCCGTTTCTGAGGGTCCTGGTAGAGAAAGTGCAACAAATCTTGCACTCCTTGGGTTTATGGTCTGGATGTATGCAGTAGATACACTTCTTGTGGGGATCTTTCAACTATGGCTTTATTTCCCCACAGGATCCACGAGGTCTGAAAAGGTTTTTTTAGCAATTGGCTGACGTTGTTCTTATCAGATAATACTCACCCAGAGATGAAAAAAGATTATCTAAAAAGTAGTAAAGATCAAATACCGGCAAAAGCTAGGCAATAATATCTTTCTTGAGGGAAAAAACTGAGCAGAGCCCAGGGAGATGCCCTTTACATGCGACTGTGTTAAGAAATATGAGATTTGGTGGCCCTTGAGGGGAGAGGTGTTGGCTGAGCTCTGCTCTGTTCGGCTGAAGTTTGGTTCTTTTCTAATGAGGTGGATAGGCTACCAATTTGACTTATTCAAATTTCTTAAGTATAAGTTTAGCTTTCTATTGCTTTTTATTATAATTCTGTGAGACTCCCACCACGACAACTGGGATGATTCAAGCATGTGAATCTGTGAAAGAGCCAATACTGGAGAAGCTACTGTATTTAAAAATGAAATGGTCAGATTAATTCCAAAACGATCCTACTAAACAGAAAACTTCTATCGGATAGATTTTACTAAGTTTAATAAAGTGTGTTCCACTTTTAGGATACTACACCAATTTACAAGTTTAAGACATCCTAGTAACTTTACATAATTACACCAGTAAACTCCTTCATGCTGTTTAGTTATCAGGCTGTGTGGGTTATTTTAATAGATACACCAATAACAATAGTGAAGAAACATTTCTCAATGTGATTTAAAAAAAGAAATACACACCAAATTTAGACTAGTTTGGAAATTGAATTGTTGAACAGTTCTTATAAAGAAAATGTGCTCTCTTCTCCTTTAAGAGGGAGAGGTATAGGGCGGAGAGCAAGACAAACAAAGATGGAGGGAAAGAGGCATAAAGCGAGAGAGAATGCTGGCTCTGCTAACCTCAGTATTTCTAACGTTTAAATGATAAACTGAACCAAGAAGCAGAATATTACCAAAACTGTTAGACACTGAAAGGTGGAGATGAGCAACACCCAAATGAGTAATCCATACAACCCCCAAATGACTGATCCATACAACCCCCTACACATAGAGGTAACCCTAAATTGCAGTGTTTTAAAGACATCTTTAGTAGTGGGACCGGCCCCTTTTCAACAGTGTAGAGAACATTTGCAAATGCTCATTACAATCTCCCTTATTAATCAAACCGCCAAGTAGAGAATGACAAATCATAACTCAAGATGGCCATCGCAGTCCTAAACACTATACTGCAGTAGAGTAAAACAAGCATTTACAATGCAACGGTCTCGCCTTTGCAAAAGTTAGAGCTATTGGCATTGTAATGACAAAATTGTTATTTAAGTGTTGGTTTTGCAAACAGATAAATAAATGGCAGTGTCATTCACAATGCCAATAGCTTAATCTCTCGCAAATGCGAGACCTATTGCATTTACAGAGCCACACACACACAAAGAGCCCCACACACACACAGACACAAAGAGCCCCACACACACACAGACACAAAGAGCCCCACACACACACAGAGCCACACACACACACACAGACACAGAGCCACACACACACAGAGACACAGAGCCACACACACACAAAGACACAGAGACACAGACACAGAGCCACACACACACAGACACAGAGCCACACAGACAGAGCCACACACACACAGAGCCACACACACACACACACACAGAGCCACACACACACACACACAGAGCCACACACACACACACACAGAGCCGCACACACACAGAGCCACACACACACACAGAGCCACACACACACACAGAGCCACACACACACAGTCACACACACACACAGTCTCACACACACACACAGAGCTACACACACACACAGAGCTACACACACACACAGAGCTACACACACACACACAGAGCTACACACACACAGAGCTACACACACACAGAGCTACACACACACAGAGCTACGCACACACAGAGCCACAAACGCACACACAGAGCTACAAACGCACAGAGCCACAAACGCACACACAGAGCTACAAACGCACAGAGCCACAAACGCACACACAGAGCCACACACACAGAGCCACACACGCACACACAGAGCCACACACGCACACACAGAGCCACACACACACACAGAGCCACACACACAGAGCCACACACGCACACACAGAGCCACACACACACACAGAGCCACACACACAGAGCCACACACACAGAGCCACACACACACACAGAGCCACACACACACACACAGAGCCACACACAGAGCCACACACACACACAGAGCCACACACAGAGCCACACAGAGCCACACAGACAGAGCCACACACACACACACAGAGCCACACACACACACACAGAGCCACACACAGAGCCACACACACACACAGAGCCACACACACACACAGAGCCACACACACACACACAGAGCCACACACACACACAGAGCCACACACACACACAGAGCCACACACACACACAGAGCCACACACACACAGAGCCACACACACACAGAGCCACACACACACACACAGAGCCACACACACACACAGAGCCACACACACACACAGAGCCACACACACACACACACACACACACACACAGAGCCACACACACACAGAGCCACACACACACACACACACACACAGAGCCACACACACACACAGAGCCACACACACACACACAGAGCCACACACACACACATAGAGCCACACACACACACAGAGCCACACAACACACAGAGCCACACACACACACACACACAGCCACACACACACACAGAGCCACACACACACACACACACACAGAGCCACACACACACACACAGAGCCACACACACACACACAGAGCCACACACACACACAGAGCCACACACACACACAGAGCCACACACACACACAGAGCCACACACACACACAGAGCCACACACACACACAGAGCCACACACACACACAGAGCCACACACACAGAGCCACACACACACATAGCCACACACACAGAGCCACACACACACAGAGCCACACACACACAGAGCCACACACACACACAGAGCCACACACACACACAGAGCCACACACACACAGAGCCACACACACACAGAGCCACACACACACAGAGAGCCACACACACAGAGCCACACACACACACAGAGCTACACACACACACAGAGCTACACACACACAGAGCCACACACACACAGAGCCACACACACACAGAGCCACACACACACAGAGCCACACAGAGCCACACACACACAGATGGCACAGGGTGAGCAGGAAACAAGATGTGATGTAGAAAATGAAAGTGGTGAGGGGGCGGGGAGAGACAGCACCAAATGTGACTTGAACAGCATTTGAGCTTATAAATTACTCCATCTGGCAACATTTAAAGTGCAGAAAAGCTGGCAAAGTGTGGACCGGAGGGAGCAAAAATACCACCTTGCTTTACACTCAACTGAAGCTGAGCATGTCAGGTTTCTACTGCACATTCGAAAACTCAAGCATACTCCATTCACGACATCCAGTCATGTGTGCGTGGAGGGCACACATTTACAGAACATACATAACTTGTAGAGAAAAAGACAAAGACATTTGTTCTGAAATACCTGCATTAGAAAACATGCACATAAGACGCTGTGATAACTATGCAAACTTTTGTTTGTGAACAGTGCCCCCTCCCACCCCACATGTAGACCGTGTGCAATGATGCAGGGGCAGACAGCAAATGCGACAGCTGCGTGCTAAGCTGGCTCTTTCAGGCTCACGCACATACGCGTAATATTCAGAATGCTGGGTTTTAACTAGGAGCGGCTATACAGCGCTCAGTGACATGAGGTGCAAGAGCATCCCTGGCGAAACACGCACGCTGGCTCACGCATCACGACGCCCACTCGAGGTTCAGGGTGTTGAATTTAGGAAGCAGTGATCTAGGGCGCAGACAGTATAAGCGTGAAGCATCTGGCTAATGGTATTGCTTTTTGAACACTGACCCGCGCACATATCAGCGGTCGGGATATGGGGTTTTTAAAATGCAGTAACAGAGGGCACAGAGTGAGTGTCTGCGGTCCCCCCTCTCACCTAGTCTTCACCCATACTCCCAGGATGACAGCTGGGGGTGCTAAAACTTGTCTTCGGGGCTCTCCAGCTTCCACCTCTGCAGGTACATGGACCAACCCTGCCCCTCCTTGGAGAAGCCCTGATAGAGCAGCATGCACGTTTGGGGCTACACACACCCACAGAGCTACACACACACACACACACACACACACACAGACCCACACAGACCCACACAGATACACACACACACAGACCCACACACACAGACCCACACACAGACCCACACACAGACCCACACAGATACACACACACAGACCCACACACACACAGAGCCACACCCACACACAGAGCCACACCCACACACAGAGCCACACAAACACACAGAGCCACACACAAACACATAGAGCCACACACAAACACAGAGCCACAAACACACAGAGCCACACACACACACAGAGCCACAAACACACACAGAGCCACAAACACACACAGAGCCACACACACACACAGAGCCACACACACACACAGAGCCACACACACACACAGAGCCACACACACACAGAGCCCCACACACACAGAGCCCCACACACACAGAGCCACACACACACAGAGCCACACACACACAGAGCCACACACACACAGAGCCACACACACAGAGCCCCACACACAGAGCCACACACACACACACACTCTCCGCATGGGAGAGGGTGCCCCTGCTGGCTCTGCCCAGCTCGGGGGGCGCCCACTCTTCCTCCCGCTTCTCCTCTTCCTCGTTGCTTGGCGCGTGGATCAGGGGCAGCTTGTTGGTGACCAGGGGCAGCTTGTTGGTGACCACGGGCAGGTTGGTGACCACCCGCCTCCTCCGGATGGGAAGCGGCTGGCGCAACTGCTGCTCGTACTTGGCCTTCCATGACACCCGGGTGAAAGCCTCTGTCTCGATCAGCTCCTTCCAGCTGTTCTGGTTCCTGGTGGTCAGCAGGCCCCTCATGTTTAGGGGCTTCGAATCGGACTCTGGTGGGTGGAAACAGCCCCGGCGTGCAAAGGAGGGCTGTGTACAAACCCAGAGCCTTGGTCTCCAGGGAGACGGCCCTCTGCTGGGGGCAGGACTCGCTACCGGACTCCCCGGGGAGCAGAGGCAGGGCCACCGGACAGGTAACTAGATACAAAAGACCGTCAGCGATTGACAAAGCAACCGGAAGCGAGCAGAGGACAGCAGGGTGTCATGACACCCATACAAGAGCCAAGATGCTCATTGCAGAAAGACGGGTCAGTGACATTCATGTTCTTCCAGCCACGCCGCTCTGCTTTGATGGAAGGGGCAGGCTTTGCTCCACGAGCTCGCCATTTGTCACTAAGCCCCATCCTTTGCAGACTGGGGGGCTTGTTTTTCTTCCTCCCCTCTTCACCATTGGCTGGAATGTAAACAACAGGCGTGATTTTGACTTGTTGTTTACATTCCAGCCAATGGAAAGAGGAGAGAAAGAAACGAAAAAAACACGCCCCCCAATTCGAAAAGGACGGGGCTTACAGCGAGAGAATGACGACACAGACCTCTTCTCCAATGGCTGGCCGCCTTTTAGGCCAACCAATGGAGAAGAGGGGCGGGGTTTACCCTCGCTACTCAGTCATTAATTCTCGCCAGCGAGACTGCGGAGCCTACGCTAGCCGAGACCTAAAAAGGGAGCAGAGAGCAGTAAATAGTCAGAAGCAAAAGAAAAAGATGTGCAGGATCAGTTATTTTAAAAATACACGATTCACATATTAACACCCTTAAGCTGAAATGAAAGACAACACACTTGCTCACAAAATGAGAGTAGCTACATGGGGAATACAAATAAAAATTAAGCCCAGCAGCACATAACAGGATACGCACATATTGTGTGGTGTCTAAAATGGCAATGTATCAGCTAAGCCTAAATGGTGCAGCACATGCTCTACAAGTTCACCCACAACTAGACAGCTGAGCAGATAAAACAAACGCAGACCTTAAAATGACTTTTGGTTTTTAAATTGGCCTGCATATTACAGATTTCAGAAAGAAAATACTTACTAGACCAAATAAAAATGTGAAGGAATTACTTCTCATATATTTTTAGGTCGAGGACTCCGTCGCACTGCTGTAAGCAGTGTGGGCGGAGCCCGAAGATTTAATGTTTCTTAAAGGGGGCTTGGAACCCACCCCTCATCTCCATTGGCTGGCCTAGTAAATGTTGGCCAGCCATTGGAGGAGAGGGGCATCACTCGGTCCAAGCCCCGTCTTTTTCGGATTTGGGGGCGTTTTTTAAGGTTCTTTCTTGTTTTCTTTCTTTCCTCTTCCCATTGGCTGGAATTTTACCTTCCAGTCAATGGCAAGAGGAGAGTACGAAAACGAGGCCCCAGAATCACAAAAAGACACTGGTTTCGCCGAGGCATTTCTGCTTCGCCTCGGAGAAACATGATGTTCATTTGCCCCTTGCGCTGTGTCCTCTCTACCTGGGCCACAATGTGTGCGGTTTGTCCCCTCTCCTACGAAAGCCGGAGAGACTTTCCCTTCAAGTATTGTTTGTTTTATGTGCCTCGTTGCTGCCGTTAGGACTCTTTCTGCTTGTCCCGGCACTGGAGCACCCACCCTCTCTGCTCCTCTGATGCTGCAGCCCAGCCCGTGGCCCCGCCGCGTGCAGTGGTCCCTAGCCCCCATTTATGCCTGACCGCGGAAAGGTGTCCCCTGCACAGACCGAGCCACGGTGCGGCAGCCACAGTGTTTTTTTGGACGCTGCACCAGATCAATCCCAGGGCCGGTAAATGGATATTATAACAGCGGGGGGCGGGGGAGAGTGCAAACTAGGAAAGAAAACTTGCAGTGGGCTGCCTTTGAGCCGAGCGAGCCTGCCTGCTGTGACAGGGCAATTATTAATGGGGAACATTTTCAGCATATGGTAATTGCAGCTAAATATACTTACTACACGAGTGCTGCAAACACTCCTGTGTAATGTTAATCGTCTTGCATTGTCGGAGTTTGGCAACCATTTTGGGCGGCACAGAAATCCAAGGAAAAGTAAAAGAATGTCTCTAACAATCTATCCAACAACCACTCCAAATGGAAGAAGCTTCCAGGAAAGTGAATGCATGTCGTTTCATTTTTTTTGCATACTTCCTCATGCCACATCACTGACAGGGGCATGATATGCCGTCAGGAAAGGCACTGTAGGCTGTTGGCATTAGTCAAGATCTGTTGTTGTTCTCATCGAGGTCCCCTCATGCCAACTGTGCGACTGGCTACCCTAGTGCATTCTGGTAATTGCAGTCTCGCTGAAGGAGAACAGGCAATCATTCCCCCCACTGTTCCCAGGTGGCGAGTGTATTTAGGGTATAACATGCCTGCGCTGACTAATGTAGGACTGAATTGCTGAGTCATTCCCTCTCACGCGTCGTTGGCAGTGACAAATCCGCACGGTGTCTAATGATCAGGGGGCGAAGCTCGTGCAAAACTGTTTGAAGTCAGGTGAAAATATAAAATTACTTTGAGCAGACAGTAACGGCCCTTATCATGATGGAACACGATACAATGTTCTTCTGTGCACACACAGCTGGACGCGAACTCTCAACTCGGGCCAACTGCAATAAACAATCTCTAGAGATTAATTTTGACTATTTCTTCAAAAGGGGAGACCATTACATTTAGGAAGCATTTTAACTCGCAAGCAGGGCAGAAACGTTTTAATTCACTACAATGGTGAAATAGTTGCTAATGGGGAACATTTTCAGCATATGGTAATTGCAGCTAAATATACTTATTTCGCGAGTGCTGCAAACACTCCTGTGTAATGTTAATCGTTGTCTTGCATTGTCTGAGTTTGGCAACCATTTTGGCCGGCACAGAAATCGTAGGAAAAGTCAAAAGAATGTCTAACAATCTATCCAACAACCACTCCAAATGGAAGAAGCTTCCAGGAAAGTGAATGCGTGCGGTTTCATTTTTTTTTATTACATACTTTATTGATTTTACAGTGTGGGCATGAAAATGATGGATGCATAGGCGGAGCTAGAACTATTTAATACTTAGAAAATTCTATGTTCAAATTAGATTAATTCAAGATCTAGGCATTTAGCTATGCAAGACATCAATATTATAACGTCTACATGCAATTGAGGATTTATCTGAGGTTAATTGTCATTCAATGACCGTATGTAAACATTAAAATTCAAAAAATAACATTCCTAAGGAACCCACCCCACCCCCTGTCTTATCTGGCTCACCTCATTATCCTTTAGCTTATTCCGAGCTCGGTGGGTGGCCGGACATGGCTGTTTATCAGGGAAAGGTGGACTCGTGTTTTATTTGCATTGTGGAAAAGGGGGCTCGATTGCCTTAAGGGCTTCAAGCATCTATGGAGATCTGGCTTTTCCATAGGCCCCTATATTCTTCTCTTCTAATGGTTGCACTTTCTGCATTGCACCATCAGACTGCCTACATGTGCCATGAGTGTAAAGTTATGTTATATTATGTTATGTTAGCCGGATTTGTAGAGTGCGCAGCTGCCCCAGCAAAGGGGCGTCCCGGCGCTATAATAGACAAAAAGCCGGGCACAAGCAGTACCAAAGACACAACCATAACAACTCTAGGAATCCTGAGGAAAAAGGAAGGTTTTTACGGCCTTCCTAAAGACCAGAAGTTCGTCAATAGCGCGGATATGGACAGGAAGAGAGTTCCATAGCCTGGCAGCAAGCATTCTGAAAGAACGGCCACCGGCCCTAGCCCTCTTGAAGCGCGAGACTGTGACCAGATGGAGTCCTGAAGATCTTAGAGACCGCGGGGGTACATACGGCAAGATAAAATGCTCCAGGATCTGAGGAGAGGAGTGCTTCAGAATTTTAAACGAAAGGCAAAGCGACTTAAACTTAATCCTCTGAGCAACAGGGAGCCAATGGAGTTTATAGAATTTTTTTTGGCCGAACAGAATCTCGGCAAGCCTACCAGAGCCCTGGCGGCAGCGTTTTGAACTCGTTGAAGTCTGGAAAGTTCGGCCTGATTAGCTCCCAGCAGAAGGGAACTCGCGTAGTCCAACCTGGACAAAATCGTAGCTTGTACAATAAGCTGTCTGGTTGGAGCATCAAAGAATTTAAAAATGGATCTGAGCCGACGAAGAGTCCCGAAGCACATGGCAGCGGTTTTCTTAGTGTGAGAGACAAAACTAAGTTTAGAATCCAACCAGATCCCTAGGTTTTTAACCTCGGTGGCAGGGATAGGGGTTGGGCCGAGCTCAGATGGCCACCAATGATCACCCCAGAGATGACTCTGCCTGCCAACAATGAGCACCTCGGTTTTTTTGGCGTTCAATTGCAGGCAATTATCAGTCATCCAATGGGCCACTGAGCTGATTCCATCACGGAACTTAGCCGCCTCAAGGTCGGAGGCCCCACTTTCTGCAACCGCCAGCTGCGCGTCGTCAGCGTAGGACACCATAGTCAGGTTCCAACGCTTGGCGACAGCAGCCAGCGGCTGCACATAGAGATTGAAAAGTGTGGGGCTAAGAGCCGACCCCTGCGGAACACCCTGTGCAATAGTATAGGGTTTAGATTGGAAGGGAGGAGTGGCAACCCTGAATGTGCGACCAGATAAGAACGATCAGAACCATTCGAGTGCCACGTTGTCGGTGCCTGCCTCACCCAAACGCTGTAATAAAACAGCGTGGGAGACAATGTCGAACGTGGCACTGAGGTCAAGAAGCACCAGTGCCGCCGTTTGACCAGAATCAACCAAAGTTCGCAGGTGATCGACCATTGAGAGCAGCGCAGTCTCAGTGCTGTGGCCAGGTCGAAAGCCCTTCTGTGAAGGGTCTAAGATATTGGCAGAATGGAGATGGTTGGATAGGATGGCATTGACGTGGGCCTCGGTCAGTTTTGCCACCCACGGAAGAAGGGATATGGGACGATAGTTCTCCAATTTTGATGGGTCCAGGGCAGGTTTTTTTTTTAAATGGGCATCACCTGGGCTTGTTCCCAGCTACCAGGGACAGAGCCTGACGTCAGGGATAAATTAATAAGGTCGCATAAAGGAGGGAAACAGAGTGAAGCAGATTCTCTGAATTGGGTAGGTCGTAGAGGATCCATTGGTGAACCTGATTGGACTTTCACCGCAATTTTATTAAATTCCTCCATCGAGATCTCTGGGAGAGAGCACAAAAACATGGTTGTCTTCGGGCCAGATTCCAGCTTCTCCGAAGATGGAGATGAGCCAGGAAAAGAACGGTAAATGGCCTCCACCTTTTCCACAAAAAAGGCGGCCAGGCCCTCACAATGCGCGGCAGAGCAGATTGGGGGGAGGGCCGACTTCCACCTCATAGTGATGGAGCGCTTCGGTATATGTAGGGCCAAATCAGCAAACCGGAGCTGTACTTTCTGTGACTTGGGGCGTAGGTAAAGGCCTGCGTTTTGTTTCATAACAAATAAATTGATGGCAGGAGTTCCCAATATTTTGATAATCTTGAAAATAACTTCATCATTTAGCACCCACTAAAGTTCTTCCACATGGTGATAGCTGAACTAGGTTTCCTTTGCGTGCTACAGATCTGTGAGATGGACTGCCCTGAGGCTGCTATGCCAAAATGTCATATGGCCTCATTGGAAGGGCTTGAGGTCAGTTTCTCTCTTGAAGAATGTTGAGGTAATGCATTGAAGTTTGCATTGTGTATGGTGTGCAGAAAAGTGGATTTGGAAGCAACTGTTAGCACAGAAGACATTAGGGTCAGGCCGAGCGTCCTAAGTTACATCATAATGGTATGACACCTCAGCTAAAGGTTTAGAGTTTTCCACTGTAGGCTCCCAATCCCCACTTTGACACATCTGTTACAATGGCCTAAGAGCGTTCTGAAAGGGGACGTCTTGGAGCAACATGTTTGTCTTGGAGCAACATGTTCTTCTTGCATCATCACACTACAAAGTGAACATATGGTTTGTTCATCAAGATTTGTTTGTCCCAATTCCTCGACATCTGAAGATGCACAAAACCATAGATCCTTGAACAGAAAAGATGTGTCCTACTGTTCACAGAGTTTCCCCAGGAACTGACACTTGCTCTGAATTTATGACAGTCTCTCATCTAAAGGAAACACTTTTGAGATCTGTGTTTCTTGCATTACCATCTGAGCACTGAACGACAAACTGGTTTGGAGGACAGATTTGTTTTCACTGATCTACAAATCTGCATCTTGAAGCAGGCCGACAGCCATCCATAGACCCTGTAGTATGCTATGATCTGCGATGGTCTTGAGAAACCAGTCCACCATTAGCATGCACCCAGACAATGTTTAGGGGTTAATATGCAAGTCAAAGGGGCCGCTTTGTGCAGGTGAAGATTTTCTATGTGCAAGAATTCTTCTAAGCAAACTGGAAACGTTTGACAAATAAAAAATAATCTTTCCCAAGAAACATTAAGTACATTGAACGGAGGCCAGCCATTGGAGGAGAGGGGCATCACTCCCTTCAAGCCCCTTCTTTTCCAGTTTCGGGGGCATGTTTTTTAGGTTCTTTCTATCTGTGACGTCTTCTGTCACCAAACCTAAAAAACACGCCCCCAGTCTGAAAAGGACGGGGCTTATGTGCCTCTCTCGAAGGCGCCTATCGGCAGCTGGCCCTGTGAAAGCGCGTCCATCCTTTGAACTCTGGAGCTCGCCCTGTGACAGATGTCCTGTAAGGCTCCACGGAGGTGTTTCCCTTTTGTGATACGCGATACCCGATACTGTTCAGCATGTCAATTCAATTATCTTTAGTCGATTCACACAAAGTGTATCATAAAAGATTACATAAGGTTAACATTTCTTTAAAAACATGGGCAAACTTGTAAAATTTGTTAGCATCAAAAGGGACAAAAACGTATGTGGCTCTGTGTGTGTGTGTGTGTGTGTGCGGCTCTGTGTGTGTGCGTGTGGCTCTGTGTGTGTGTGTGGCTCTGTGTGTGTGTGGCTCTGTGTGTGTGTGGCTCTGTGTGTGTGTGTGGCTCTGTGTGTGTGCGTGGCTCTGTGTGTGTGTGGCTCGGTGTGTGTGTGGCTCGGTGTGTGTGTGGCTCGGTGTGTGTGTGGCTCGGTGTGTGTGTGGCTCGGTGTGTGTGTGGCTCGGTGTGTGTGTGGCTCGGTGTGTGTGTTGCTCGGTGTGTGTGTGGCTCGGTGTGTGTGTGGCTCGGTGTGTGTGGCTCTGTGTGTGTGTGGCTCTGGGTGTGTGTGTGGCTCTGGGTGTGTGTGTGGCTCTGGGTGTGTGTGTGGCTCTGTGTGTGTGTGGCTCTGTGTGTGTGTGGCTCTGTGTGTGTGTGGCTCTGTGTGTGTGTGGCTCTGTGTGTGTGTGGCTCTGTGTGTGTGTGGCTCTGTGTGTGTGTGGCTCTGTGTGTGTGTGGCTCTGTGTGTGTGTGGCTCTGTGTGTGTGTGGCTCTGTGTGTGTTTGGCTGTGTGTGTGGCTGTGTGTGTGGCTCTGTGTGTGTGTGTGGCTCTGTGTGTGTGTGTGGCTCTGTGTGTGTGTGTGGCTCTGTGTGTGTGTGTGGCTCTGTGTGTGTGTGTGGCTCTGTGTGTGTGTGTGGCTCTGTGTCTGTGTGTGGCTCTGTGTGTGTGTGGCTCTGTGTGTGTGTGGCTCTGTGTGTGTGTGGCTCTGTGTGTGTGTGGCTGTGTGTGTGTGTGGCTCTGTGTGTATGTGTGTGTGTGGCTCTGTGTGTGTGGCTCTGTGTGTGTGTGTGGCTCTGTGTGTGTGTGTGGCTCTGTGTGTGTGTGTGGCTCCTCTGTGTGTGTGGCTCTGTGGGTATGTGTGGCTCTGTGGGTATGTGTGGCTCTGTGGGTGTGTGTGGCTCTGTGGGTGTGTGAGGCTCTTTGGGTGTGTGTGGCTGTGTGTGTGTGGCTGTGTGTGTGGCTCTGTGTGTGTGGCTCTGTGTGTGTGGCTCTGTGTGTGTGGCTCTGTGTGTGTGGCTCTGTGTGTGTGGCTCTGTGTGTGTGGCTCTGTGTGTGTGGCTCTGTGTGTGGGTCTCTGTGGCTCTGTGGGTCTGTGGGTATGTGTGGGTGTGTGGCTCTGTGGCTCTGTGGGTATGTGTGGGTGTGTGGCTCTGTGGGTGTGTGAGGCTCTTTGGGTGTGTGTGGCTGTGTGTGTGTGGCTGTGTGTGTGTGGCTCTGTGTGTGTGGCTGTGTGTGTGTGGCTGTGTGTGTGTGGCTCGGTGTGTGTGGCTCGGTGTGTGTGGCTCGGTGTGTGTGGCTCTGTGTGTGTGGCTCTGTGTGTGTGGCTCTGTGTGTGTGGCTCTGTGTGTGTGGCTCTGTGTGTGTGGCTCTGTGTGTGTGGCTCTGTGTGTGTGGCTCTGTGTGTGTGGCTCTGTGTGTGTGGCTCTGTGTGTGTGTGTGTGGCTTTGTGTGTGTGTGTGTGGCTGTGTGTGTGTGTGGCTCTGTGCGTAAGTGGCTCTGTGCGTAAGTGGCTCTGTGTGTAAGTGGCTCTGTGTGTAAGTGGCTCTGTGTGTAAGTGGCTCTGTGTGTAAGTGGCTCTGTGTGGATAGCTTTTTTTGTAGGTGGCTCTGTGTGTGGGTGGCTCTGTCTGTGTGAGGGTGGCTCTGTGTAAGTGGCTCTGTGTAGGTGGCTCTGTGTGTGGGTGGGTGGGTGTAAATGTAATAGGGCATGCAGATGCGAGCGATTAAGCTATTGGCATTGTAAATGACAATGCTATTTATTTATGATTTAAAAAAAAAATGTCATGAGCAATGCCAATAGCTCTACCTTTAATAATGCCAAGACCATTGCATTGTAAATGCTTGTTCATTTTAGAAACTGAGAATCCATTAGTTGCCTCACAAAGAAACATGGTGGATACACTCCTATTTGAGAACAAGCCCTTCATGCTTACCTTGTATGCCCGCTATTGAACAGTGCTCCCTTCCTTTATGGCTAGGAATGAATTATGAAAATACAGTAGATACAAAGAACATGACAAAACAGAACACTACAACTGCAAAAACAGAGTCATAACTCCACATTAAATCCACAGGTACATGAGGTCTTCATGTGCATTTAAGGTTGTAAACATGCAAGACCCGGTACAAAGGTTCAGTTTCTGGAAACTCAAAATGTTGTCATTTGAAATGTACCTTGCTTCTTAATTCGAATAACCTAAAAAAATAATAACTTTTAATCATGCCTACCAAGTAAGAGCTCCACTAACTGGTAAAATAATATACAAAAATAATAACAAAACAAATATAAAAAGGAACGGATTTGTTTTAAGCAGTAGCGAAGGTTTGGGGTGAGATAGCTTGGCTGTGTGCCAGTCCCTTTACACTTGGACAAGCACCCATACTGGTGTTTTGGGAGCCTGTGTTTGCCTACCTACTTGCACAGCAGTTGAAAAGCTTTGGTGTAAGTGCATGAACACACAAATTGACATCATACCTGTTTCGTTCGCGGCAGCAACAACAGTTCCTCCTGGGGCAAAGGGGTCATTGATCTTCATCTTTTCTTTCTATGAAATAAGTAGCAATGCATATGTGAACAAAAACTAATCATAAAATAGTTGTGAATCAATTATAGGTATTATTATTAGCAGATCGAAAGTGTTGCACAACTGGTAATACTTAAATATATTAAGTACAGGTATCATGCTATACATAAGTGATGAACAAAATGCTCTCTGTTGCCATGTTGTACCTCTGTCTGTTTCATATGAAAATTAACTGTAAGAAGTTGAGTTGAAAACTCACCCCTTTACAGAACACTACATCACAATGCATTAACTGTCCACACCCCAGCTACCTCTCCCGTCACGTGTTGACTATATGCTGGTCTTTGATGCAGCTCTGTTGACTTTTGGCTAGGTTTGCGCCACAGGAATACGATATACATATAAAACATTTGTTTTAAAAACAGATTCCAAAATAAAGACTATTAATATGTTGACATGCTTTAATTATATCCCTGCAAAGACTTCCAGTAATTTCTTTTTAAATCCCAGACAAATTCACTTCCCATATAGTCTAGGACTAGTTTAATTTATTATTGCAACTTTAGTTCTGGCTTATTTGGGGATAAAAGATCAGGCAAGTTAATGTTATTGCAAAATAACTTTTTTACATGCTACCAAACCGTGTCACCATAAATAAATAACAAACTGGTGTAGTGAATTCAGTTTAATCATTTTTACGTCTTTAGTGATAGCGGGACAGAAGACTAGTCATTCCTAAAGTCACAACACACACACCAAATGAGACAAGCACTGGCATTGCCAATAGGTCTCGCATTAGGAGAGTTTGAGTATTGGTCTTATAAATGACAAATATTTTATTTATATGTTGGTTTTGAAAATAGTGACATTAATAGCTTTATCATTTACAATGCCAACAGTTATAACTTTTGCAAATGTGACACCTATAGCATTTGTAATGCAATGTGCTGTATTTACGTGACTTACATGTATTGATATTACAAATAACAATGGCTTTTAATTTTTTTAATAATACTTAAATAAAAGTTATCATAATTTATAATGGCAATAGCTTAAACTTTTGTAAATAACTTCTGAAGATTATGTAAGTGTATTTTATTGTGACGAAAATCCAAGAACAGAAGTGAAATATTAACATCTGTTCATGACATTTGTAATAAAGCTTGAAACATTGAGAGAACATATTTGAACCAGTTGTTGTTGAATGGTGGCGCCGAGTGATGCTGTGGTGGCGATAGATGGACAGAGTGAGGGCGATAGATGGACAGTGAGGGCGATAGCTGAACAGAGTGAGCTGCACATTGTAAAGGTACGGCCCAGTAAGTGTAGTTGTGTAGTGCAGGGATGGGAAAGGGAGACTTGGAGGTGTGTTTGTGGAGAGACAAGTGCATACCTCACTTACGTGAGTTTGTAAGTAAAGGACAAGGTTTAAATAAGCATAGTTTGTATTACGGAACAGGCTGAAAGGGCTTGAAGGATGAAGTGTCATTGGTACAGAGCAGAATACCATGAATGCTGAAAGTAAACTCCAGGAAGGCAGGCAGCCTCTGATGGATGAGACAATGTAAGTAGAGTCAGTGGTGGCAAAAGGGGTGAAAGGACATGAAGGGGAGCTGTGGAGCTTTAATGTGGAACAGAAAGAAGGGCACACGAGGGGGGGGGGGGTTAGAGAACAAATAGTGAGCTTATGGTTGTTTACAAGTAGCAGGACGCAAAAAAACACAACTTGTGCGGATTGTGATGAAAGCCCACGGGAGAGAAACTACTGTCCCTGGAGCCACTGCACCTGCTGCACTAACAGAAGTTACAATCCTAGAAAATGCTGGGGTAAAGGCTAGGAAAGGGCAATGTAGAAAATAAAGGAATAATCTGGGATGAATGGGTTTGTGTAGGTACGACACTGAACGGCACCTGCAACACAAATGGAAGAGACTGTCTAGTAAGTGCAGTGTAGGGGATGAAGGATAGTGTTAGTGGTGGCTGTGAATTGAAGGATGATGACAGGTAGTCTAGGTGTAACTACAGCACTGGTAGCATACATAACAACGGAGCCAAGTACACAATCTGTGGAAGTGCGTAGTGGAGTGGACAGTGTACGATGCCTTCAGTGCCAGGAAGAACAGGCTCCTTGGTTCCTGATTAAAATTTAAAATGAAGCAATAGTCTGTGTTTAATATGTCCCCGATTCCTCAGTTTCCCCATGCCACTGCACATGCTGCATGAATAAAGTGTTCCTCTGGAAGTGTGGGTGTAAAGGATATGGATAGAAGATGGAGGGGCATGCGGGTGCTCTTAAATGAGTAATAGTGGGGAGTAGTTCTTGCTACAGAAGCACATGTATGTGTAGTTTGTAGGTTAAAATCCAAGCAGGCACAACATATTTTAACAATCAGGGACAATTGCCATGAGCCTGAGTGACGCCAGACAAGTAAGGGGCAGGAGGTGAGCCTGTGAAAGGCAAGAGGTGCCGTGGGGCTGTCTCGAGTAGTGAAGAGAGCCTAACGTCAGCGAATTCAAGAGAAATGCTGCACGAGTACAAAAGAAACAGTAAAGAATTTCGGATTTTTTTCTTGAGATTAATGTTTTTGTTGAAACTCTTCAGAATTTAGCAAAGTAGATGAATTAATCAGAAGGGTTAGTTGTCATTGCTCATTTTAAAGTTGTTCATGTGTTTAATGCAGATCATGGCATCTAACCTCATAGCAGTTCGTGTTTCATTTAGAATTGTGCAGGGACACGTCTGTCTGAAAGGTGTTTATTTTTCAAACACTTCATTGCATGACTCAGACTGGTTTCATCATATCCCACATCAAATCTCTTTCCAGTGTATTTCTTTTTGACAGATACAGCCCGATGAAAGCCGCTAAAGCACGTCTGCAGGGCGGGCCTGGTGTTAACCACACGCAATCACTAAATATTGCAGAGACTTGCTGAAAATGTACCAAACGTTTTGCCCTCACCGGAAACCCCTCTGCAAGCAAGAAGTACAGACGGCTGTTCGCAGCAGTGTCGCGCACGAGATGAAGCGCATAGAAGCCTCAAGTGTCCTGTGAGGGAAAGACAGCACCTCCAGGAGTTATCAGGGTTCAGACAATTTAATGTTCAGAGAGCTCAAGAATGGCGGCGGTCTTCGGTCGCATTCATTTATTGGAAGGTATGGTTACACTGTTAAATGTAGGAGTGTACACTACTACAAATATGAAAGGTTGATGTAGCGAGCTCTGAGCGATTAAAAACAGTAACAGCAGCAAAGCCAGAACATACATTTGCTTATTAGCATTGGCAGCAATAAGAGCCAACGATACTAAAGACACATGTAAGGACGGATATAAGCAAGTCCCTTATCAAAAAGAGAAGAACGAAAATGAGGCCGGAAGGAAATATCAAACAAAAGATGACATAACAATGAGCTGCAGAAAAGAAGAGAAGATTAGAATACCTGCCATCTTCAAATCCTCATCACAGTAACAGGGTAACTACTACATCATTGCTTCCACTGCAAAGAGATCAACAACTCACAAATCCTTTCGCGCACTGCTTGACGTCAATGACCAGCACAAACACGTTCATATATAAAATGATCTGATTGATGTCTGCGTACGTCACAGGATATTGTGGGAGGGAGGAGAGCACATCCTTAAAGGGAGCGTTCATATATAAATTGATCCGATTGATGTCTGCGTACGTCACGGGATATTGTGGGAGGGGAGGGGTGTGGGCATGCATCAATTGTTACCAGGTCTGATGTTTGGCGGGGAGAGTGCCATAAAATGCCAAAACGAACGGGTGACTATGGTAAAAGGCAAACCAAGCCAATCGAAGTACTGGAAGTTTCCTAGCGAGTCCCATAAAAGGAAACTATTATGTATGCAACGACAGATGAAAAAAAACATTTGAAAGAGTCACTTTATGCAGCAGTGGGAACTGGCCAAGTAAAATCCAACAGTAAACACATCCACTGAAAGGCTTCAGATACAAAATAAATAAGAGCGGCCGGGAAACTGAAAGTACGGCCGGCCACCGGCCAGCCATGAATAATTTGTGGAGGAGAAGCCGCACATCACACGCTGGGAGAAGCCCTTTGATGTGCTGTGCGGCCGTGAAAAAATGCAATTAGGAGGGAGGGAGGGAGGCTGATGCGCGTGCTTGTTTGGTCACGTGATTCACGTGAACTCAAAGAAAACCGCACGAAGAAACCCTTGGTTTCACGAGCATTTTGAGCACTTGAATTCTCGCTCCGCTCAATGCGCATGCGCATTGATAGGTCGCGAGACCTAAAAAACAGTGCACCACCTGCACCCTTCCCAAAATTCCACTGATCATGTAAGAAAAGAATACAAGAGAATAAGTATGTCTGAGCTGGATGTCGCAGCAGTTTATTACTCTATGCACACAAATTATTCTGCTGCTTCTACATATACTACTGATTTAGCATCAAAATCATTTACTTACCTCAAAACGAGTTTTTTAAAAATGTAAATAACCCATAAAAAAATGTGTGCTGTCAAATGGATTTTCAGAAAGTTGAAAAAGAAGATGCATTTCTTCAAGTCTTCACCTCCTATTTGGAGCTACCTCTAGGGTCTGCAGACGATGGGGACACAAAACAAAAGGTCGACAGTAGGGAGGCCCTATCTCATACTGCATCATTCAAAAAGAGCGACAGAAAACAATACCACACTTTTCCAAGTAAAAGGAGGGACATGATATGCGGTTTGTGAAATTTTCTGGCTGTGGAAGATCAACCCCCACAGGGTGGCGAGTCTACTGAATGGGAAAAGCTTATATGGAAGAGCTCAGAAAGGGACAACAGGCAACAACACTCAAAGCACTGATCGTGTTGTCCTGGGAGAAAGTGGCACCAAGTACAAAAGGTGAGAAGAGCACTATTGAAGTGGGTCAATGGCTCCATTGACCAGAAGACAGAGAAACAGACACCACTGCAAAACAAGTGAGTTTGTATTTACCTTTGCTTGTTCATATGTATCAAACAAAAGAATGGACTTGCCTGAAGACTTTTATTAATGAGGAACCTGTGTAATACATTACTTGTTTGAAAAAATTATTCTTGTTGATTTAATGTTTAATGTGCATTGTTTTTATTTAATAAATGAACAAAGAAATGCATAGTATTAGTCTAGCAGAGATAAAGAGTGGATTGTGGTTAGACGATTTCTAAGGAGTACCACTTTGCAAGAGAGCTGGGCAGTCTAATGGTGAAGAAAAACCCCTAGGATCCCGACAAATCAAGCAATCTGGATGTACAAAATGTGTTAAGAGTTACTGGATTCTTATCTAGCAACTGGCTAGGGGAAATGAACGAGCATTTACAATGCAACGGTCTCGCCTTTGAAAAAGTTAGAACTATTGGCATTGTAAATGACAACATTTTTATTTGTGTTGGTTTTAAAAATAGATAAATAAATGGCACTGTCATTTACAATGCCAATAGCTTAATCTCTCGCAAATGCCACACACAAACACACAGACCCACATAGAATCCCATACAAATACATACCTACAGAGCCACACGCAAAGCCACACACACACACACACACAGAGCCACACACTTCCAGTAGTCGGTGGGCAGCGTGGAGCAGACCAGCACCCAGCCCGACAGAGCCAGCAGGAAGGCCACGATCTCCCCCGCCATGCTGGCCATGGTCACCGGCAAGGGTCACAGGGCACAGGTGTCAGAGCTGAGGGCACGGGTGAGGGCACAGGGCACAGGGGTAAGAGCTGAGGGCACACACCCATAAAAGCACACACAACCATAAAAAACCTCAACACCAATACTCTGCATGGGCATCACACCCAGTAGAGTATGCACGTTCCATGCAAACAGGAGTACACACACTCTATGGAAAGAGAAAATAGGCATTCGACGTGATGGAGTATGGACCTGCCACGCAAAGTGCACCAAGGCATTCAACCCAGTGGAGTATGTAACCTCCAGCAAACAGGCATTCAACCCAGTGGAGTATGTACCTTCCAGCAAACAGGCATTCAATGCAGTGGAGTAATCACTATCCATGCAAACAGCATATGGGCATTAAAACCAGTGGAGTACTCACCCACCAAGCTAACCGCGTATGGAACTTCAACCCAGTGGAGTATGCACACTCCAAGCAAATAGGCATTCAGTGCAGTGGAGTATTTACCCGACACGCAAACAGCACACAAGCATTCAACCCAGTGGACTACACACACACCCCACGCAAACAGCACATGGAATTTCAACCCTGTGGCTTACGCATCCTCCACACAAACAGGACGTCTGCATCAGAATACCCTGGGGCCCGCCCTCCCATCCATGTGGCCGACAAACAAAAGTATGCAAAAGGATGACATTTGGTCACAAACATCACACACCAAAGTGCACTCAACACCTCACACACTTTCTTCCCACGGACCCACACACTCATACACGACACAGTAACACATTGCAAGTAACTCGGCACTCACATTGCTAGTGAAGTACGTGTTAAATGACGCAGAAAATGAAACTGACATTTGCATTAAACGCCCATAAATGCCAAAGCCATGTAAAGCAGAATGAATTAATTAAATACATCCATGCATGTGCACAAACATTGGTACACTTTGGCAATGGAGATCATTCAGCATCAAACTATACTTTAACTTACACTGATACTTTTTAACTACCTGATAAATCAGTATTAAAAAGTGCATAAACACCTCATAAACATAGCATATTAACCAGAACTGACATCTGGTGGGATGCGCTTAAAGGCTTCACTAACCTCTGCAAACCAGCGATATTGTCTAAAGTCAGGAAGTTTTTCAAATAAAAGATAAAAACATTCAGAACAGAGCTTGGCTTGCAAGTGATGACGCGAACAGCTCAGTCCTACTTCAGTTTTGATAGCCTGGATATTGCATCTTTTATTTCGCGGACATCCGGCTGCGGGACTATCGGTTCAGAATGCTTATTGTAAGATGAAAAGAGAATCGACATCTGCTTGCACTGAGTAAGCACGCACAGTGGAACACATATTTTAACACACTTCCAATTGCTCATTCTGCAACAACATTACTCAATGATGGTTGTCTTTTCCAATAGGCCTCGAGAAACAAAGTGAAAGCAATCTCCTTTGGACGCAGCCTCTTACACTGAAAACAAGCCGAGGTGCCGTGACAGCGGGAGGGGCGGGAGCGGGCACACGGACAGCGGGAGGGGGGCAGGAACGGGCACACAGACAGTGGGAGGGGGGCGGGAACTGGCACACGCTGGTTCAAGACGGCACGACCACCGCCCACCGTCGCAATGACGTTCACAAAGGGCGGAGAGCGAAAAAAATCACCAAAACGCCCACGAATCTGCTCGGGCAATGACTGACGCATCTCTGTTCCAATGGCCAGCCTCCATTTATGGAGCTAGCCAATGGAACAGAGAGGCGGGTTAAAGCCCCATACTGATTCTCAAAAGATTTCGCCTGCGCGAACACTGCTGCATAGTGCTACGCCAGGCGAAACCTAAAAAGGAACCACCTTGGCAGCATCAGCTCTAGAAGGGATTACACTATAATAATAGGTCCTTATAGCATCCCATAAGAATTTTTTTTAAGGCTGATGCCATCAACTTGAGAAAATGATAATGGCGTAAGATAAAATGAAGGTGGCTGCAACGACTATTAAAAGGACTGAAAACACCACCGAAAGCACACTTTGTGACGAAAGTTTATATAACTGTTATAATCCTGATCCTTTGTTGCGTGTAAATGCTTGCACCTCTATTTAAGTGGTGGCATTATTTTATATGATTTAAAGGGGCCCTTCGTTGAAAAGTAAAAAGTTTGTCCTCTTACCCAATCTAACATCATAAACAATCACCAACAAGGATTCTGGGATATCCCATTGTTTGATGAGGTCTTTTTCAAATTATTTTGACTTCACATACCAGATTGCTCTTTAAGAGTAGGCAAACAGTAATCAAATACATTTTAATGGACATACAAATGTATTTAATCAGTTCGAAAGGAAGTGATATACTTACTGAAGAAATGGTACTGTTTGGTATCTGTATACTGAAAGGGTCAGTTGCCACAGTAATAAATGGATCAGCTGTGGTTTCCTTGAAAAAACTGTCACCCCCAAAAGGGTCTGAACCCTTAAATGGGTCACCTCCAAAGGGATCTTAGAAGATAAAACAAATGAATTAATACAATTAAATCTGATTTCCTGCCGATACAGTTTGGTGTATAATAATTAAACATAATGGGATGAAGCTTCAAGAAGACAAAACGTTTGTAGTACATCACATGTATAAGGAGTTTCTAAAACTATATGCTTTAGTATTGTTTACAATAAACAGACATTTTTATTAATGAAGGATCCTTCTGCATTTGATTTGTGCTACCATTTCAAAATGTATATGGAAAAACATAAATCAATGTACAAACTGGCTTGGTTGTTAGTGTTTCTTTTGTTTAACTGCATGTTTACTCAAAGCAGATTAAATGCCATACCTAGAATTTCCTGTTTTCAATGTTCATTTTTTGTGGATTTACGGGACGTTTTCTCAGCGTTTTCCAAACTTTTTGAAAAAAGATTTTATCAGTGCTTATTTAACTGCCCAACAGCCAAAACAGACCAAAATTAATATGTTACCCTGTAAGATTCCGTTTGTGGCATGTACTGCTGTAGATTCACATGCTCTACATACTCCTGCCATCTAGTGTTCGGCTCAGGCATCTGCAACTTATTTTTCTTTGAATAAGTCATTGAAGTCATAAGGTATAGTGCCTTCTCCTATGGTTGGTATTCCGCACGGGCATCGGCTCCACTGTTTAGATTGTTTTCGACAGAGCAAATGAGGATGAAGAACGAGCATAGGATAGGAAGGTTCGATGACCATGCAAAAGGAAGAAAGGGAACCTGCTTTTACAGCAACGAAAGGCTTTTGTGCAGGCGCATGTAAATCCACGGCACTGAAAGCCACAAACAGATGCTTACGGTGTAAGTAACATATTCCATTCGTGGCATGTGTGGTGGAAGATGCACAGGCTGTAGTAGTACCCCCGTAAACAGTGCCTAGCCCGAGGATGTTGCATAGAACTCAAAAAGAGTTACTAGAACAGCTGGCCCCAGCTTCGCTTCTTGATGTGCCTAAGATATCAACACAGTAGTCTTTTGGTGAATGTATGTGGAGTGGACCATGTAGCTGCCTTACATATAACAAGGGTGGGACACTGTTCCAAGAGTAGGGTGTAAAATTATCACCCTCTCATCAAAAGGGGAGAGTAGGAGTAAGAAGAAGAGTTGTAGAGAAAAGGAGAAAAAGAGAGGCAGATGTGCATCCCCAATTTCAAGGAACTAGTCCCGAAAGGGAGGGTCTTGCCTCTTTTGTTAGCCCTCACACTTCCCGAAGGGAGTCCTGTTTCATCACTGGGCTTATGCTCCTCGTCGGGCCGGCACTGCAATGCCTGGCGGGACACCTTTTGAAAGGGTCACTTTCACGGAGATCTTTTTAAGAGAAAAGCCGACATGTGAGTGCGGGTGTGCGGGCTAGAACCTGGAGTAGAGAGTGAGGTACGTGCTGTGAAAATATGTAAAAATGTTAAAATACCTAAGGGTATCCACTGGGAAATTTTAATAGCGTGGTACCCTTGGTAAGGTAAAAAAATCCACACGGGTTAGTGGGTACTATGGGGCTTAATGTGCCCAAGTAACTGCTAAAAGGTCGATATGTTTCACGCCTTGTGTGTCCACTACTGGATCAGTGGTGTTTCTTCAGGACCTGGAGTGAGGTGAGATGGTGCACGGGAGTGGCAAGGTTTCAAAGAGAGTGGTAACCCACTTAAATAGTTGGTACTGGAGGATCAACCATGGCTGTGAAATGCTGTTGTGGTAAAATCTCGAAACGTAGATTGTCCTTAACTAAGAAGTACCTAGAGAGAGGATGACTAAAAGAGAGAGAAAGGAAATATGGAGAGAGGGGAGATAGCTACTATCTAAATAGCGTGTTAATCAATGTGAACACGTTTGAAAGATAGTAAATGCACAAGGCACAGGTATACACTCCATATGACCAATAATAAAGACCTAAAAATGACCACAGCAATGTTACTGAAGAGTTTAAGATTATGAAACCCCCACGGTGAATGATATGTTCAGCTGGCAGACCCAAGGGAAAGCGTGGGGCGGGGGCCAGCCGACAGATAAAGTCAAGTGCATCTGTCCCCGCCCAGTGTAAGCCGGGATAAGCTCTGCTGCTGACGGGACACCATCATGACCTTGAGGTGAAGTGATAACTACCACAGGGGTGTCAGCAGCGGGATGGAGGGCATCCCGTGGTGTGAAATGGGACACCTGCGGGAGTGTGCAACCCCCGTCTACATAACAACTGCAATTGCCACACATAATGAGGACATTCCGACCTATACGAGTGATACACACATACAGCCGGCAATGTTAAAGTGCTTACCCTGAATGCAGGGGAATACTGTCTCTCGGCTAGTCCTAGCTTATTACGGCACCCTAGTATCTAGAGGCGGTGAAAGGAAAAAATGGGAGACAACATCGCGGGTGGAGTTCGATAAGAGGTACACCGGCGGGAATTCCCAAAGCTGAGAATCACACCTTAAAAGCGGGATCCACCGAAGTGGGGCATCCTACTTACGGTTGCGTTGGGTGCACAATCAGTTGCACCTACCCTGCATCAGCGGCTGCCTGTACGTGTGGGCTCTGTGACTTGGCTGCTATTTCTATGCTGGGTGCCATACAATCGAGGCGGGTCCTACTCCCTGTCGCAATTACGTGCAGTGTGTGTTCGCAAGAGAAGGCGCTCAGTGCACATGCTTGTAGATCAGTGTTCTCGCATGTGAGTGCGCATTGCAACGATGACGGTATTATGTGATATGCGCAGGCGCGGCGAGCGGTCTGTATGTTAACAGCATACTACAAAGTACCTCATAATGCATATGCTGCCTATGTGTGACAATGCCGCTATGTATGTCATCGTCCTTGGTAGTCAACGCAGATTCAAACTTACTGTATAAAACTACAAACTAAATAAAAAATCAAGGACAGCTTACTACAGGTCAGTCAAGCAAGTATTGTGAGGAGGGCAGACCGGGAGGTCTCCTGTGTGGTGAGAGATCCATGGGTTGTGGTGAACTCCAAAGTGCCTTCTTGTGCCCATGCTATTAATGTTAGACACCATTCAGAAGTGTTAAAGCCAATACAAATGTATTGTTAATGACCAGCCATCTCGTAACACCCTGTGCGGTACCTGCCAAGTAAGGGGCACCCTTGTTGCATCTCCAGGCTCAGGGGTAGAGCGGGAAGCCTTGATGTTGGTGAAAACACGAGAATCGACCCATATGCCGGTGATGGAAACCAAACATAGGAGGTTGTAAAGGGGGTGGGGGTAGACCTGGTTTGTCTTGGTTGCTTCCCTTTCCTGGACCTTTAGGAGGAACTGATAACGTACGTTTAGCTTTGTGGTAGCAAATTTGTATGCATTTGACAATCCATCTAGCTATCCCAGATTTTGATATGGGATTACCCTTGTGTGGTGGTGAGAAAGAAACAAAAAGTTGTTTGGTCTTATGAAACGGTTGTGTTCTCTCAATGTAGTATAGCAACGCTCTTTTGACATTAGGGTATGAAGAGCTCTTTCTGCTTCTGTTTGCGGCTGTGAGAAATAAGACTGGCAGTTCCACAGATTGATTGAGGTGGAAGGGAGAAATGACCTTGGGTAAGAATTTTGGATTAGTACGGAGAACGACCGTATTGTGATGCATTTGCAAGAAAGGTTAGTGCTTGTAGTTCACTTACTCTCAGTAGAGAAGTAATAGCTACTAGGAACGCAACCTTCCTTGTTAAAAATTATAGTTCACATTTATGTAAAGGTTCGAAAGGAGGTCCCATTAGCTGTGTGAGAACAATGTTCAAATTCCACACTGGTGATGGTGGTACTCTGGGAGGAATTATTCTCTTAAGGCCTTCCATAAAGGCTTTAATAGCAGGCACTCTGAACAGAGATAGATGCTGTCTGTTTTGAAGATATGCTGCTATGGCGTCAAGATGTAGTCTAATAGACGTGTAGGCTAAGTTACATCTTTGGAGTTGCAGTAAGTATCCTATGATGTGTTGAATAGACACATCTAGGGGATTAATATTGTTGTTGTGAAAATATATTACAAAACGTTTCCATTTAGCTGCATAGCAA
This sequence comes from Lissotriton vulgaris, assembly GCF_964263255.1. NCBI lineage: Eukaryota > Metazoa > Chordata > Amphibia > Caudata > Salamandridae > Lissotriton > Lissotriton vulgaris. The sequence goes on from NC_141685.1 coordinate 370,231,067, forward strand.
GCTCTAGTGGTTGGACATCTAGCTTCTTTTATAACATTCATGCAGTCTGGAGGAAGGTTAAGATATCCAAATTCTAGGATTTCAGGAGCCAGATCGCAAGGTTGAGCAGAGCTGGGTCCGGGTACCTGATCTCTCCACGGTTCTGTGTTAAAAGGCGTGGAGTCTGGTATAGTTTCTGGTGCGGCACTACAGACAGTTGAAGCAGTGTCGTGTACCACGGCTGTCTGGCCCACATTGGAGCAACTAGGATGAGGGTCAGAGAATGCTGCTGTAGTTTGCGTACTACAAGTGGCATAAGTGGTAGAGGTGGAGAAGCGTATACAAATTTGTTTGACCAGTTGAGCCATAGAGCATTGCCTTTGGACAGTGGGTGTGGATATCTGGTGGCGAAGCTTGGGCATTTGGCGTTTTCGTGGGTGGCAAAGAGGTCTTTCTGAGGTTGTCCCCACATCTGAAAGAATGGTTGAAGAACTTGCGGATGAAGTTACCACTCGGGGATCTGTTGTGTCTGACGACTTAACAGGTCTGCTATGGTATTTTGTACTCCTGGAACATGCTGGGCTAAGAGGAAGATGTTTTGAGGTATAGCCCACCGACATATGTTTTGTGCTAGCTGAGAGAGTTGCAGGGAGTATGTTCCACCCTGTTTCTGTATGGAATACATGGCTGTCATGTTGTCCGTGCGGACTAACACAGCTTTGTTTGATACTTGCTGTTGGAAAGTTTTTAGTACTAGGAATATAGCTAGTAACTCCAGATGATTGATGTGGAGTAACTTTTGTTGCGGAGTCCACCTGCCTTGCATGTTGTGTAGCAGTAGGTGGGCCCCCCAGCCGGAGAGCGATGCGTCCGCTGTCACGCTTATTTGATGAACTGGCTCTAGGAAAAGTGGTCCCTTGGAACGGTTTTTGGTGGTCCATCACTGCAGAGAGCGATGAGTCTGACCGTCTACCAACACTAGGTCTGTTAATTGACCTTGAGCCTGGTTCCATTGACGTAATAGGCACTCTTGTAGAGAACGTATTTGAAGACTTGTATGGGGCACTATGAAAATGCAAGAGGCCATCATCCCTATGAGCTGCATGAACACTAGTGCTGGAAGGGAGTGTTGTGGCTGAAACTTTGAGAGAAGAGATTGCATGCTGGCTATCCTTACTGGAGTGGGATAAGCTAGCGCTGTTGAGGTGTTTATTGTGGCACCAAGGTACTGTTGTACTTTGGATGGTTGCAGATGAGACTTGGTGTGGTTTATTGTGAACCCCAAGTTGTGGAGCAGTTTGATTGTGGCATGAGTGTGCTCTACACACTGGTTGAATGAACTGCCTTTTATGAGCCAGTCGTCGAGGTACGGGAAGATGTGGATGTGCTGTCTTCGTAAATGTGCTGCCACTACGGCTAGGCACTTGGTGAATACTCTTGGTGCTGTAGTGACTTCGAATGGGAGTACTTTGAATTGATAGTGCTGCCCGTCTATTACAAATCTGAGATACTTCCTGTGAGCTTTGTGAATGGGAATGTGGAAGTATGCATCCTTGAGATCTAGAGTAGCAAGGAAGTCGTTTCGTAATAGGAGACGAAGGACTTGTTGGAGTGTGACCATGTGAAATGGTCTGACTGAATCTATATTTTTAGCGGTCTGAGGTCCAGAATAGGCCTTAGAAAGCCGTCCTTCTTTGGGATAAGAAAGTATAGGGAGTAAACCCCCTTGTTTTGTTGGTGCAGAGGAACTGGTTCTATTGCACTTTTTTCTAGCAGAGATATTACTTCTTGCTTTAACAGTGATAGATGTTCTTGTGACATTGGGCGCTGTTTGGGTGGTATGTTTGGGGGGTAGATGTTAGTTCTAGACAGTAACCTGATTGAATAATTTGTCGCGCCCACCTGTCTGATGTGATGTTGGTCCAGGCAGGAAGAAATTGTAGCAGGTTTCCCCCCACAGGAGTGGAATGTTGGTGGGGGGGGGGGGAAAAGGGGAGGAAAGTCATTGGGTAGGGGTGGAGGCAGAGCAGGAGTTGTTGGTTTTTCCTCTGCCTTTGCTGTCGTTACCCCTGTAACCCCCTCTTTGGTAGCCCTTAGTGAATGTGGATTGGCTAGGGGTCTTGTAGGAAGTGGAGGGACTTTCGGAGGAGTAGCCTCTTGTGTTGCCTCGATATGATGAGCGACGAAAAGAACGCCTGGGAGCTTGCAGCTGCAAGGATCCCATAGATGTTGCCGTGTAGGTGTCTTTTTTTCCTTTTCTCTAAAGACACATCGACATTAGGGCCAAATAAATGTGACTCATCAAATGGCTGATTGAGGATGGAATTTTGTACCGCAGGTTTAAAACATGAAATACGTAGCCACGCATGTCTGCGCAAAAGGGTGATGGTATTGATTGCCCTTGAGGCAGTATCTGCAGCATCTAGGGCACGACGAATAGAAGTATTAGTAATATTTTTACCTTCTTTTATGAGTTAATTGGCCCTATTTTTATATTTGTCTGGTAGATGCTGCATTATGGACTCCAGTTCATCATAATGTGCCCTGTCATATCTTGCCAACAACGCTTGGCTATTGGCAATGCGCCAAATTTTAGCTGCCTGTGACGCGGTTTGTTTACCGGAGGCGTCAAGGAGCTTAGATTCCTTGTCTGGCGGTGAGGCCTCAACTGATGTTTGTGAATTGGCACGTTTACGTGCTTTAGAAACTACCAAGGAATCTAGGGGTGCTGGGCCTCTAATGTAAACTGGATCAGTAGGGGCAGCTTTGTACTTTTTTTCAATGCGGGGGTTGAGGACTCGAGATGTGACAGGATCTTTGAAGACCTCTGTTGCATGCTTAATGATCCCCTTAAGCATTGGTAGAATGGCAGTGGACCGTTGTGTGTTATCAAATGTGTCCAATAAGAAATCTCCCTCCACAGTGTCAGTGTGTAAATCGACCCCATGGTACTGGGCAGCCCTCTGGACTAGTAGGTTTAAACCTATAGTGTCCTCTGGGGGGGAAGGCCTGGAGGGATATACATAGTCTTAAGGGACGTAAGGCACATCAGGGGTGTTATAATCTTCCCATGGATTAGGTGACTGAGGGAGACTATTGTTCCCTTCAGGCTCATAAGCACCCCCCACCTGTGTCATCAGAGTCTGTATCTACATCATCATCTGAATGAGGGGATGGTGTAGGAGAATGATGTGGTGGAGGAGGTGGACGAGTGTGGGGAGGTGGAGAAGGGACCCTTAATGGAGAGGTTGCAATGTCTCTTCTTTGGAGGAGGAGGAGGAGGTGCAGGGTCCTCTAATGGTCTCTTCTTAGAGCTAAGAGACAGTGGTCCAGTCTTAGGATCCTTTACAAGAGTCTTTTGAGTAGGGTCTGGTAGGAAAGGCTCCTCTGTGGAAGGTGTCGGTACCGGAGGTTTTTTCGGCACCGATTCGGTAGCTGGTCTAGTTTTTGGCTTAGAACTGTGACCCTTGTCTTTAACTGGAACATGTTTTTTCGGTTCCGTGGGTTTTTTCGGTTCCGAAGCATGGGAGTCGGGACCTTTAGGTAGATTTTTACTCGGCTCCGAGTGCGGTTTTGAAGTCGATGAGCCAGTGCCAGTCTTCGGCGCCGAGTGCTTGGGTGTTAAAGCAGCGGTCTTCGTGGATGAGGAAGATGGCTTCTTTTTCGGTGTCGGATCGACACCGGGAAGAGGCTGACACGAGCCTAAGCCGCCTGAAGGCTTAATAGTCTTCTTTCTCGAGCCAGAGAGCAGGGCGTGGGAAGCAGTCTTGTGGTGTGCACCCGGGCCCGAAGGGGAGGGTGTGACCGAAGCCTTTTTGGAGGGTGTCGAGGAAGGGTCGGGCCGACGTTCTTACTTACGACCCCCGTTGAGCTGGAGTGATGTCCTCTACATCTGAGTCTTCGGCATCGGAGGAGCTGGCGCTTACATCGGCTCGCTCCTGTTCTGGCACGTTGACGCCCTCTTGAAAGATGTCGTCCGGGATCAATGCTGACGAGTGAGCCATTGTTCTTTGAGCTCGTCAGTCACGAATTGGCTTCTTGGAGCGGAAGGAGGCACAAGCGGAACAGTCTTTGGCCTCGTGCTCCGGTGAGAGGCAAAGGTTGCACACCTCATGTAGATCGTTGTGTGGGAACTTCAATCTGCATCGAGGACACCTCTTGAATGGCGTCCTTTCCATGAGCCAGAAAGTAAGGCCTAGGTAGGCCCAAAGACCTTTGTCGACAACCGGAATCGAAGACTTCGAAGTTGTGAAGAGTCGCGACGATGGGGACCGCGATCGGAACAATACAGTCGAACTGGGTGAGGATTGCACGTCGAAGGAAAATCGGTTACAAACTGGAGCGCTGGAGACACATCCAAGCTCGTGGCGGAAAAAAGCAATCTAAGGATGGAGCCGATGTCCATGCACAGAATGGTCCATAGGAGGAGTCACCTATCTTGTGACTTCCAAAGAACTTTTCAGACAAAAACAAACTGCAAACATCCGAGCCCAACACTAGGTGGAGATCTATGCACAGTGTGTAATCTGCAGCTCATATGCCTCGAACCTGTGTTTATCTTATTTTCTGCCCGTGCAACCTTAGGTACATCGCCATGACATGTATAGGCGAACACAGGAGTACCAGTAGATGCGGCATTTAGGGTAAGCACTTTAACATTGCCGGCTGTATGTGTGCATCACTCGTATAGGTCGGAATGTCCTCATCATGTGTGGCAATTGCAGTTGTTATGCAGACGGGGGTTGCACGCTCCTGCAGGTGTCCCATTTCACACCACGGGAAGCCCTCACCATGCTACTGTCACCCCGTGGTAGTTATCACTTCACCTCAAGGTCATGATGGTGTCCCGGCGGCAGCAGCGCTTATCCCGGCTTACACTGGGTGGGGACAGAGGCAATTAACTTTATCTGTCGATGGGCCCCCACCCCTCGCTTTGCCTTGGGACTTGGGGCTGCCAGCTGAACATATTCACCGTGGGGGTTCTTAATCCTAATCTCTTCAGTAACAATGCTGTGGTAATTTTTAGGTCTTTATTATTAGTCATATGTAGTGAACACCCATGCCTTGTGCATTTACTAGCTTTCAAAAGTGTTCAAATTGATTAACACGCTATTTAGATAGTACCTATCTCCCCTCTCTCCACATATCCTTTCTCTCTCTTTTTGTCATCCTCTCTCTAGGTACTTCTTAGTTAAGGACAATCTAAGTTTCGAGATTTTACCACGACAGCATTTCACAGCCATGTTGTTGATCCTCCAGTACCAACTATTTTAGTGGGTTACCACTCTGTGGAACCCCACCACTCACCTGCACCACCTCACCTCACTCCAGGTCCAGAAGAAACACCACTGATCCAGTAGTGGATACACAAGGCGTGAAACGTGTACCTTTTAGCAGTTACTTGGGCACATTAAGCCCCATGGTAACCCACTAACCCGTGTGTTTTTTTTACCTTACCAAGGGTAACACGCTATTAAAATTTCCCAGTGGATACCTTTAGGTATTTTAAAATTTTTACATATTTTCACAGCACGTACCACTCTCTCTACTCCAGGTTCTAGACCGCATACCCGCACTCACCTGTCGGCTTTTCTTTTAAAAAGATCTCCATGAAAGTGACCCTTTCAATAGGTGTCCCGTCGGGCATTGCAGTGCCGGCCCAACCAGGAGCATAAGCCCAGTGATGAAACATGACTCCCTTCGGGAAGCGTGAGGGCTAACAAAAGAGGCAAGACCCTACCCTCCTCTTCGGGACTAGTTTCTTGAGATTGGGGATGCACATCTGCCTCTCTCTTTTTCTCCTTTTCTCTACAACTCTTCTTACTCCTGCTCTCCCCTTTTGATCAGAGGGGGATAATTTACACCCTACTCTTGGAACAGTGTCCCATCCTTGTTATACTTTGGAAGCAGGGACACTGGACCATACCAGGCTCCTGCCCCCCCCCCCCCCCCCACCCCCCACCCCCCCCACCCCTCCTCCTCCTCTTCTTTTTTGTCCTAGCTGCCTAACATATGTCAGCTATGGAAATATTGACCATGAAAGCCCTGACATTTCCCTTTTTGCGAGTGGGGTGGGGTCTTACTTTTAGTTTTAGTGTAGCACGTTTTGATACATTTGACAATCCACGGAGCTAGGTCCACTTTGGACTGAGCATGTCTATTATGTGGTTTGGTGAAAGCAACAAAGACTTGCTGAGTTTTACGAAAGGGCCTGATCCTATCAACGTAGTACATGAGGACATGCTTGACCTCCAAGGTATAAAGGGCCATATAGCATCGCTCAGTCCCGCCACCTCACATGTTCTGCCAAATCCAGTAACAAGAGGCCTTCGGGAATACGCGCGCTATATAAATTGACAAATCAAATCAAATCTGCCACAGAGCCTGGCTGTGGGGGAAAAAAACGGAAGCTCAATTGTCTGATTAGGATGGCAAGAGAATTTGGGCTGGACCTCAGGACAATCCTGTCAGTATGCAAGTGGAAGAAAGGCTCTTCTGGGGTAAGAGATTGCAGTTCACTAATGCGCCTTAAAGACAGGATAGCAACAAGGAAGGCAACCATCCAAGCCAAGAACTGTAATGGACACGAGTTATAATGTTCAAAAGGAGGGCTTATGCGCCTGGTAAGGACAATATTAATGTTCCAGACAGGGGAGAAGGGTACCCTGGGTGGAAAAACATGTTTATTCTTTCCATGCATGCCCCAATGACCGAGTTCCTAAAAAATGTAGAGTGCTCTCTGTTTTGCAAGTACGCTGCAACTGCAGTTAGATGATAACGAATGGAAGAGTAAACTAAGCTTGATTTCTGATAAATAAGGTAGTAAACTATAAACAGGACTGTAGGTTCGAGTGAGCCTATGTGGTTTGGAAGGCACAGTGGACAAACCTTTCCCACGTAGCCCACAACAGTCTTATGTGGTGAGGCTACGTGCCTCTAAGAATAGACATGCATTCTTGAGGTAGCTTAAGCGAACTGAACACTAGGACCACAGCAGCCAGATCGCCAGATTGAGTTGGTTGGGAGGCTGGATTTCCCCATGGTTCTTTGTGAAAAGGCCCAGTGTGTTGGGAAGCTGCTTGTGAGTAACTACCGAGATCTCTCGGAGGGCTGTGAACTCGGGTTGTCTGGCCCACATGGGAGCCAAATGGATGAGAGTGAGGGATGTTTACCAGTGCTTCTGAACCAGGTATGGAAAGAGTTGGAGGAGGAAAAGCTTAGGCAAATATCCCTGACCAGTTCATCCACAGAGCATTCCCCATGAACTGAGGCTGAAGTAACCTGAAATTGAAGCTTCAGCATTTTGTACTGTGAGTGGTGGCAAAGAAGTCGAGAAGTCGAGTTCGGGAAACCCTTAATGACCGAAGTACAGGGGGTAGGACTTGTGGTTGGAGTTGCCACACGTGGACTTGCTGCTACATCTTGCTAAGCAGATCTGCAAAATAGCTGTCCACCCCTGGGAAGTACTCGGCTAGGAGGCGAATCTTATGATGAAGTGCCCAACACCAAATACTAATTGCAATTTAAAAATGACTCTCGGACCATGAATTGGTTTATCTTATAGACTAAGCAAGTCCAAGCTTTTTACCTATGTATCTGTTCAATAGATGAACCGTGGTTATCTCAGTTCTATTCTAACCAGTAAGTCCGCATGGAAACATCTTTCAACATATTCAAAATAATTCATTTAGATTTTATATTTCATCAGTACGTATCTACTTCATACTTTTGTTTTTCTTATTTTTTTTGTTCACAAAAACATGTTTTCTCAATGACACTGTTCTTTACAAATTGATAACTAGTTGTGGGACATTAAAACTCTGTGTACAGAGCATAATTGAGAAAAAATGAAAAAACAACCTTTACAGACATTACATAAACAAACTTCTTGTGAATCTCAACAGTCCTACCACTTTGATGTCATGTAACAGGATATTATAACATATTTATCCTCGGTACTTATACATTAATTAAAAAAACAGTATCAATGAGAAACCATGTTTGTGTGAACAAAAAAATAACAAAAAACAAAAAGTATGAGGTAAATACGTACTGATGAAATATAAAATCTTCTGCATGAATTATTTTGAATATGTTGAAAAATGTTTGCAAGCTGACTCAGTGGTTAGAATAGAACGTGTATAACCACAGTTCATCTACTGAACAGATGTTTAGGTAAAAAGCTTAGACCTGCCTACTAAATAAAATTAACCAATTCATGGTCCCAGAGGCATTTTTCCATTGCAACGTCTAACTGATTCCAGCCTCTCGTGTTCTAAACAGAATCACTCCCCTTTCTATGGAACACAACACCAAACGCTCTGCACCAGTGGTGACATTTGCAAAGACTGTTTATTACAGTCTCACTCACAGACTCTCTCACTTGTGTTCTCTCACACATTCTCTCTGGACTCTGCCTGGCTTACAGGACTATTGGTGGATAAAGAAAATAAGGAGTTATTTCCACATTTTTCGAAAAAAACAAATCCCTGGACCCAGTTTGATGGGACATGGGGAGTCCTTCACCTAATTCTTATTAAATATTATGACATTGTAGGGGATGTCAACTCTGCCACCAGTGTAGTACCTTGTAGAACTTTAAATATTTTGGATTTCAGCATATTTATCAGCATCCCTACATTCTTAAATAGCTGACACTAAGTGGTGCTGCTATTATTGTGTGGTGACTGATATCTGCCCAGTATCCCACTGCAAGCGCCACACTTTAAACTAACTAACTTTTCAACCGACAAAACATTGTATTCCATGACTTGAAACCTTGTTGCTAATAGCGAAAGTACGGGCTCAAAAAATCTAGCAGTGAGACCACAAGGTGAAAAAGCCAAGATTAGCTTAACTTATCACATATGACAATGGGACTCCTTGCACCTATTTATTTTTGTTGTTACACTGCATTTTGTCGTGCTTTCACCAGAATCTCATTCCCAAGGTGACAGCACATTATCATGGGTACCTGTCATTACACATTGCACTGAATGTTTAAACCGGGTGTGTTTAGCAGTTGACCTGCTATCAATACGGACTTCTGAGCAAAAGGCCTAATGTATCGGAATGGTTTACCCACTGTCTCGAACGAAAAATGTGATGGTACATATTGCCTAACATTCCACAGAGTCAGCCATTTCACCAATCATTAGACACTGCTAAAAGATCAAATATGATGCGAATACTACCAAATTCTCTGCAGCTTACTAAATAATTAGATTAGGCCAGAAAACATGCATCTAAACCATGCACCTTTAATCCAAGCACAGTACAAAACGGGAAGAAACGAAAGAAACTACATTTTATTAACATCCGTAAACAACAAAATGCAAGCAGCCTAATCTGTGATCAGTTTTTCCAGCTGCAGCCTTGTATAACAAGCTCACATTGCATTGGCCACATCATCAAGAAATAAATGACAAATTCCCCCTCGCTTTATTTTCTTTGATTAACATTTTAATTTGTGGAAATACGCATGTTAATCAATGTTTATATATTAACATAGAAAAGGGCCATTTCCCTTTGAGTGGGGTTTATCAGTAATTATAGATTTATACCTAAAAGAGGACGAAAAGGCCTTCAATACAGTACATTAGCCCTTCAATTGCAGATACTCACACAAAAGAACTTCGGGCCTAAATTTCTTACACTGATTAGTGCAAGAGTCCAAGTTAACAGGACACTCTCCTAATCATTCCCCATCCAAAGAGGGACCATGTCACCCCTACTTTTCGCTCCAGTCATTGAGGCTCTTGCCTGCTGGATTAGAGAGGACGTCCAGGTCTAAGGCTTCACCGGGTCCTGAAATCAGGAGGAGAGGGTTGCTCTTTATGCAGGCAATATGCCTCTCTTTAAGCAATCCTACCAGATGACATTGCCGTGCCTCATCGGCATGTTTGACATGTACAGAGATGCAGCAGAGCTCCAGGTTGATTAGCAAAAACACAATAGATTCACCTGAGAGGTGTGCTCCCACTGACACTAGACTGTGGATTACATATGGTTCATTCAAATACTGTAGGATTCATATTGCCCCAATCGTTTCACACACCTGATGAGACCTCAATTATTGGACCTCTCTCGTCTGAATCTCCAAGGCAAGATAGCCCTTTATAGGATGCCTGCTCTCTCCAGATTTCTATACATCCTACAACATCATCCATTTGGGTTCCCATCCACCTTCTTCCCTGTGGTCCAGTTCATGTCAACCAGGTTTTACTGGGCGGCCAAACCATCCGCATCTCCAATGACAAATGTACCAAATCTCAATATGAATGGAGTTTGGGGCACCTGACCTTGGTCTCTACTACTCGTCGGTGCACCTCATTCCTATCAACAACTGGCTATTTGGAGATCGTCAAAACTTCTCCTGGCGCCTGGAACTCCACGTACTAGAACAGTGGGGCACAGCAATCTCCTTAATGGGCACCGCTCACCAGCCACCCTACATTAGATATCTAGACTCCCCTTCCTGAGCTGGAGTGCGGCACATACTCGTATTAATCGTCTGGGGAAAGCGACTGGTCAGACCTCCCACCCCACCCCTCACAGGAATGAATGTTGCTGCACCATGTGGCACAGCTGGAGCGTTTTAGGGGCGGGGACCAAGCAGGGATCTCGACACTGGGGGAACTTTGGACAATGACGACATAGTCTCCTTTGCCCATCTTAAAAAGGGGTTTCACTTGCACAACTCGCAATTCTTTACATACCTACAGGTTCACCATGCCCTAGAAACATATTAGCTAATGCACTTTGAGGTCTTGGAATTAAACACCCAGGAACTAAAACATAAGTTTTGTTTCCAGGGATGCCATGGTATCTCTAGACTGTACAGATCCCTCCTACTCAACGTGCCACACCATTTGCTTAAACTTAAAGCTGACTGCTTAGCAGATTTAGGGGCACTGAAGACGACGATTGACGAGAGGTCGGGATGGCCACTCACGTCTTGGCCATCCCCTCCAACTTACACCTGATTAAATTTTCTTCCACCTAATATACTACAGCACAGATAGGCAGTGGAGGATGGGGCGTGCAAGATCAGCATGCTGTACAGGAGGAGGTGATCCCGAGGATTTTCTACCACATAATCTGGACCATGTCCTCTCATCAAGCCCTACTGGTCCTCTATCCATGCTCAGGTTGAACAAGTGTTAAATTTCACAGCTGCGCTGTACCCTAAAGTGGCACACCTTGGGATAATGGACAACTTGCCTGCTATTAGACATCCCAGGAAATGTGCAAGCCTGGGATACTTAATAGTGAAACTAGGTATAGCTCAGCACTGGTGGTCCTTGGACCCCCCCCCCCCACCATGTCCACCTGGCGAAGGGGTATGCACTTCTGTGTCAAAGTGGAACAAGCAATATATAAATGGAGAGGAAGTGGCAAAAAAAGTTTAAAATCTGGGGTGCAAGGATCTCACCCTCCTAGTAAACCATGCTCTAGTACAATAACTTTTATGCTAGAAATATACTGTTTTATACAGGATTCAGTTGGGGCTAACAGTGTGGAGATTTTTGGCAAGTATATGTTTGTAACATTGCATTGTTCTTGCATGTAAAAATTAAAAAAACAGTTAAGAAAACTAAAAGAGGAAAGCCCAACTGTACCTTTCCAGATGCAACTGCTCAATTATATAGCATCCTTTATGAAGTATTTTAGGCCACGGAAGTGTAAATTGAGGTGCGTTTGAAGCACATGAAAGATTGTGGGTGTGGGCTATCAGCAATTGGAATGTTTTCCACATGTGGGTTACCACCTTGTCAGAGGACAAGAGCTGTGACGATGTACATCAACTTGTGACTTAAGATGAAGAACAGCAACACGTAGACTGCATAGTTTTACACTGCAGATGGATACGGACATCATTTTTCCAACAAGTCTGCATTCTACATGGTCTTGATCACTGGCATTAAGAAAAGTGTCAATAGAGGAAAAGGGAGGGGTGGTCAGCACTGGCCTCCCTTTACCCGCTTCAGTCTGTATTCAGTTTGTTCATTCAAAGGAAAACTCTTTCCACAAGGTCCATCATGGGGAGGAGGCGGGAGTAGTTCAATGGTGCGGGGGTAGTTCGATGAATAAAGTAGGAAACAGACAAGCTGAAGAACCAACTTTATACAGAGGAATTCAAGGCCCTTAGGGGATGGGCAGTGTTTCTGTTAATGCAGCACAGGTTTATCTTACAATTGCACAATGGGTTACTTTAACCACTTGCGTGCGTCGGACACGCGGGAGCCGTCCGACGCTACAGTGCTCATGTGCATCGAATGGAACCCGCGCGTCAGACCACAAGGCCCTGGACATTCCTCTGGTGTGGGCACCAGAGGGATTTCCTTTGTACCTAAACAATCTCGGGAGCTGTGGAAGAGCTTCCCCAGCCCCTGAGGCTGTTTTGATTGTTTCAGTGAAATGACGATCAGCCTGCACGACGGGCTGATGTGATTTCACTGAAACCGAAACTGAAATGAGCCGATCGACTTGTTTCAGTTTCACTGCCTACGTGCTCATAGAGCAATCTCAGGCCCGAGCATGTAGGCAGACCGGAGATGTATCACTGGAAAGGGGAGAATTTCCCCTTTACAATGAAACCCATCCCTGCTTGGGGATGCCCCCCACCCCCTACGGGAGGGAGGAGATACAGCTCACTAGTAAGCCAGGGATTATTTATTTAATAATTCAGGGGTGGGGGCTGCCCAGAAAGGGCATGCTAGTTCCCCCAACTCCCCCGCCCCCCAACCCCACAATAAATGCCAGTCTTTCAGCCACCCCCCAGGAGGCAAATGGGGGCAATAGCCCCTGATCTGCCAGGGCGGGGGGGGGGGGGGGGGGGGGGGGGCAGGAAGCCCAGTGGGCACCAGGGATTATGTTTTGTTTATACATAGGAGTGAAGGCTGCTCAGACTGGGCATTTAATTGCCCCCACCACCCAAAATAATTTTCACAGTTTTTCTGCCTCCCCTCTCCCTCCAGAAGGCAGATGGGGGCAAGAGATTACGTTTTTTATTATACGTAGGGGTGGGGGCTGCTCAGAATGGGCATGCCAATGCCCCCATCCACCAAAACAATAAATAAAGGACTTTAAGTTCGAGAAACTGCATGTTTGTTTTGTCAGCAACACTCACAACAGAGCTGAGAAACTGAGTGCCAGGTTTCTTTTGTGGAGAGGAAATTCAATATGGCTCTAGATTCTGAGGTTTGGTTCTCTGCCTCTTCTTTGTGCAGTAGAGGTATATCCAGGTTCGGGTGGGAGTCTCTTTTAAAGGTTAACGTTGTTTGAAGAGGGGCACTGTACCTGCAGGATTCATCCAAGTGGATTATTTTGGTTTCTTGACATCACAAAACTGTTGATACTTTCAAAAGTACGGAGTCTCTGAAAAGTCCTTAATGCAATTGTCCTAATTAGATAAGATGCCATAGTCTTTGCCATTTAACTATTATACATCAATTTGTGACCAATATGTTTTACACAACATTCATTTTTTTAACATCATGAGATGAAGCAGAATGTTAACCGTCTCAAACCTATTCACAGTGAAGCATCTCCCACAAAATGGTCTTCCTGCACTTTAAATGTTTGACGGGTTTACTGAATTTTTTTTAAAAATACTACTGACAGCGACAGCATGCAAAAAATAAATGTAGTTAAAAAATCATGACTCAACCCATTGCCCACCTCTGAAAGGCCCCAAAGATAAAGTGCTGAAAGTAGACCACGCTCACTATAAAGCGATCTATGCTTACTGAGCAGACAGGGTTCCGCCATGTCCCACCACCAATTAAACAAATTCATTAAGACACTCACCAATTTTTCCAAAAGGGTCATCTTTAAAAGGATCATCTGAAGAAATAAAATTCATAATGTGAAACTAGAATCTAACCATAATTAACTGCTACATATTCGAAGTGAAATATAAGTATGTTGTGCTTTAAAGTTTGATTCCATAGGCAACACTGACATTTTCATCTGTAAATTTTAATTGTAACCAGTCCAGTGAATGTGTTCAAGAAATGGGACAATAATAAACAACTTCACCTGTTCAGTTGGAATTCTAAGGAATCACACAACTCCCAATGCCTTGCTTTTTTTTACAGCATTATGGTCTCTAGTTCAGTTCACTCACTCATCGAAATCCGTGGAATGACATTTGGGACTATACATTAATAGCCATGTAGCTCATTTGCACTTTAAGTATCTTGTTTGTTATATAATTATTGCACACCATGTTCTATCATAAGGAGCACAGGCTCAAGAGAATTTCATTAGTGGTGCTTCATAGTAATCTGGAGAGGGAAAAGGTCACGGATCCCCTCACATTATATTCATACATTTGCCGGATACTTGGCTCTGAAGGCTTATTACTGTGCTACACAACCACACCCAAATAGCATGAGAGAGGCAGAAGATTTTTTTTCAAAATTAACAGAAGACCTAAAAAGTGAATAAAGAATCCACCCGGCTCCAGCTACAGACACAAACATCGGGGGCAACGCGTTTCTGTATACTGAGCATGACACTGACTTTGGAATACATGGGGACAGGTACAGAATCAATGCAGGAGGGCAACTGGCTTTGTCATGGCTTCTTAGCCAGCTTTGGCCCACATGGCTAAAATCTGGAACTCTAAAAAAGTTGGACTCTGCACATATGATTTGCACACCACTTCCGGTCAAATTTGCCTAATGCTATTGCAAGGTTATTCTGGGCTACTTTGATTTATTCCACGTTTCTTTGATGATGTTGCTTTGCCCTTTCAACTACTTGCTGGACTTCTTGATATTGCAGGAAACAAATGGTAGCCATTTCCTACTTTCGTCCTAAATATGTCTTTTAAAACGCAAAGTATGGGGGCGTGGCCAAGATGGCAACCGGGATGGACATCAGTTTGTGAGGCTCCCGACCTAGTCTCCCGTCCTGACCACTCACTAGCCCTTAATCCCCCAGAATAACCCACAGAACGAGAGTGAGTGCTGTTCGGGACTCCTGGCGTCGCCCAGCTGCCTCCAGTGGCGGGCGGAGACCCGAAAGCGGCCCAAAGCGGAATCCCGCCCCGGCGGAATCAAGACCCGCCATTTGCCGGGCGGAACGAGCGGCCGCTGTCGGAGAGTGGCTGTGGTTCCCCGACAGCGGGGGATACGGGACACCAGGAGACGACTGCCCAGGTGAGGCGGACGGGCGGCAGCGAGGGACCCGGCCGCCTGGGGCGCATCCGGCGCTGAGGAGGGAGATCGCAAGTGAACGGGTGTTCACCAGACTGACGCGAAAATAGAGCCCCTGGCTTTGGGGCCTAGTGCCGGGCCCATACACGGACGGCGGCTCTCACCCCCGCAACATCCAACCAGCCCGGTGTGTGAAGCGTCTGGGACAGCAACACGAGCCACGGCGGAGACTGGTGCCGGGGGCCCGGTGAGTGTGCACAGAAAGGAGCAGGGAGTCGTAGTGGATGGCGCGACTCGAGTCCCCGGCCTGTGGGCCTGAAGGTGAAGCCCAGGGACACGAGGAGGTGCACCGTGCACCGAGAGCAGGCTGTAATAAGCATCCGGGACAGCGGAGGTGAGGGTGCTAGTGCCCGGTGCCCAGAGGACAGCGGCTGAAGCCCAGCGAGCGCGCCCACGGATAGGGCGGGAGAAAATAGCTGGCAGCGGGGAGCGAAGGCGCAGAGCACCTGGCTAGCAGGGACTGCGCCGGGGCCCAGGAGTGAACGGCGGAAAACACCCATAGCAACGCAGCCGGTCCCGGAGACATTTGAGGTGCCATCCGGAGGAGCGAGAAGGAGCGGGCAGTGCCCTGAGCCCTGAGGGAGATTGACTGAAGAGGCCCGTGGTTGAGAAAGCGGGCACTGGGCCGGGACGCCTACGAGAGGGGCGCGGGGAGTGGCCTGCGCACATCATTGACTCCGGGCCCGGAGGCACGGGCCCTGGTCTCTCTGGGGCGGAGGCCGACCTGAGGCTCACTGCGGACAGTGCACACCGGCATCATGGCAACAGGGCAGCGCAGGACGGGGCGCATGATATCGGATGTGTTAGGGAAGAGCGCCCTTAATGGAGAAAAAAGCCCTACACCTTCGGTGGCGCCAAAGACCAGCACGGGACAAGATGACGAGGGTGCCCCATCACCAAATCCTTTCTAGAGACCCTTTTCAATACTCTGCGAGAAGACTTCCAGACACTGAAACAGGATATGGCCGGGGAGTTCAGAGAGTTGCGCAGAGACGTGGATGGGCTGGGAGAGTGGGTGGCCGCGGTGGAGGAGGCCGACCAGTGCAGAAGCGAGGAGGTAGAGCAGTTGTAG
The DNA here is from genome assembly GCF_964263255.1 of Lissotriton vulgaris. Lineage (NCBI taxonomy): Eukaryota > Metazoa > Chordata > Amphibia > Caudata > Salamandridae > Lissotriton > Lissotriton vulgaris. Next base: position 370,247,345 of record NC_141685.1, read on the forward strand.
CAGGAGGTGGTGCTCCTCAAGGAACAGCAGATAGACCTACAGGCGCACGCAGTGGACCTTGAAAATCGATCCCGGAGAAACAACATAAGTGTCCGGGGCGTACCACTCAAAATGGAGGGGACAGATGTTACTCTATTTCTGCAGGGCCTATTCAGGGACATTCTGGGGGCAGGAGAAGATTTCGACATACGAATCAACAGGGCGCACAGAGTGGGCCCGGCGCGCCGAGCATCTGCTCTCTCCCGGACATGTTTGCGTTCCTTCCGGACTTTCCTTTGAAGGAACGTATACTGCAGGAGGCGCGTAAGCAGTAACCCCTCCGTTACCAAGACCACCCTGTGGCACTGTTCCAAGATCTTTCAGCCGTCACTCTTCAGAAGAGGAAAGCCTTTAAACCAGCCTCTACCTTCCTGCGGGGAAAAGGTATTCCCTACACGTGGGGCCATCCCTTTCGGATAATCTTCAAATGGAACGGGGCTCTGCAACAGCTCCGATCCCTGTGAGACACATGCGCCTTAGTAGGAATAACTCCAGACGAGGACTTCAAGTTAGACGATCCCTCGGAGCGACCCTCGCCCAAGTCTTCGCCGCAGACCTCTAACAATGGTTGGCAACGAGTAGTGCGACGGAACGGACCCAAGAGGTCCCTGAAACCAGACCCACAACTGATGGCGCAGGAACAGGCAGCAGCCATCCAGGAGGTATCCAAAGACACAGCGACATCCGAATAGCCGAGAGGACTACGCACAATGCCCTGGCGCTTCAGAATCGGCTGAAATGTGTACAGGGATTCATCTGCTACAGGATCAGCAGGTCAGAGGGGACAGGGGGGGGCGACGGGATCGCCGTTGCCACACACTCCTCCACGTGAAGACTCTGTGGGCCTGAACTGTGCTCGGACAGGCCCAGGACTATGATGAAGTTGGGGTTCCAGTTGAGGTTGAGGGAGGCGGGGGGCAGAGGGCTGGGCTGGGGTTGTGGGTTGTGGGTTGGGGGGGGGGGAGGGGGATGGGAGCCGGGGGACGGGGGGGTCCTTCTTGTCCACCGATTCTTGATTTTCCCTTTGCTTTCCCACGCCCTGCGCAGAGACAAGCAGACTCTACTACTCACTTATGGCGCCACTTAGACCGAACATCCTCTCTCTTAACGTGAGGGGACTGAATAACCCCATCAAACACCGGGCGGTACTTTCCCTCCTGGAGCACTCCACAGCAGACATATGCCTCCTACAGGAGACACATTTGCTACCTAAAGATCACCACCGGCTTAAGTCCCGGGCCTTCCCCCTGCAGTTTTTTTCGTCCACACCTAAGAAGGTGGTTGGGGTGGAAATTCTGGGGTCCAGGTCCTTTAGAGGTCAAGTTCTGCAGAGGGAGGCAGAGATCAAGGGCAGGTTGCTGATACATCACTTTCTGATAGCTGGGCGGACACTTTTAGTGGGCTCCATTTACGCACCTAACGAGGGTCAGGGAAAATTCCTAAATACTGCCTTAGAGACAGCCACAGCAAACACTCAACCACACCTGCTCCTGGGGGGCGACCTCAATCTAGTATTCCATAACACAGCGGATCGTTCATGCCAACGCTCTGGGCAGTTGGGAGCTCTCTCCACAGAAGGCCACGCTCATCTCTCGGACCTTGGCCTGGTCGACTGATGGAGACACCTCCACCCACACTCCACGGCATACACCTACTACTCGGCGGCCCATAAATCATATGCTAGGCTTGACTATTTCCTTTGCTCCGCACAGCTGGTGGCCCGAGTGCAAGATGCTGATATCTTCCCGACCTCCCTGTCTGATCACTCCCCGGTGATGGCCACCTTCCTCCTCCCGGACGTGCCTGCTCCGCCCAGACACTTGCGTCTGCGGGACGCCTTGCTCCAAAGCTCTACAGTGGTGGAGAGGATAAAGGTCGCGATCACCCAATTCTTAACGCACAATGCCAACACTGATACTACTAAGGCCACGCAATGGGCTGCACTTAAAGCAGTTTTACGGGGTGAGTTCATCTCTATCGCCACAACTAACAGGGAGCGCGCCCAGCAAAGAGCCGAAATTTCCCAACGGGTAGCGGAGTTTGAGCAGATGCACCAACGAACTGGGGCAGCCCGTGCATGGCGCCAGCTTTGTGCGGAGAGGAAGATGCTGGCGGCGCTAGACCAAGATGTGGCAGAATATGCGGCTCTCCGCCTCAGACATGCCTACTATAGTGGAGGCGACCGCTGTGGGAAGCTTTTGGCGAGCAGACAGAGAGCAACGCCAAAGGCAGGGCGTTAAAGCCATACAGACCGATCAGGGAGACCTTGCTGTCGACAGAGCTGAGATAGCCGCGGCCTTTGGGGAATTTTATAAAATCCTATACGCAGCTGACTCGCTCGACCTCCAGAATGGTCGTGCATACCTGGGAGACACGAACCTCCCGTCCTTAAAAGAGGCGCAAGCGGAGTTCCTAGACCGGCCCATTGGCCTGGAGGAAGTGATTTCGGCGATATCCCGCCTCAAGCCGGGGAAATCACCGGGCACAGATGGCTACTCAGCGGCCTTTTATAAAACGTTCTGCCACCAGGTTGCCCCGCTATGGCGGGATCTCTTTAACACCTTCAGCCAACCCGGTGCCATTCCAGAGGACCTTCTGGAGGCAGCGATAACGGTTATACCCAAGCCTGGTCGTGATCCCACACGCTGTAGTTCCTATAGGCCGATATCCCTCTTAAACCTGGACCTCAAGCTCTACACGGGCATTCTCGCGGGTAGGTTGGCACCATATATGCAGCAGCTGGTGGAGCCAGACCAGGCTGGTTTCATCCCTCAACGGCAGACCAGCGATAATACCAAGCGAGTTCTCCACCTCATCGGACGAGGCCAGACTGCATGCTGCTTACCATCGATGCCGAGAAGGCATTCAATAGGGTGCACTGGCCCTATCTGGATCTGGTGCTTCAACACTTTGGGCTGGGTGAGACCCTCCGCAATCGCATACTGAACTGCTATTGCAGACCCAACGCTACGGTACGTGCCAATGGACACACTTCCCCACGCTTCCCAATCGGCAGGGGCACTAGGCAAGGGTGCCCTCTCTCCCCTATCATTTTTACCTGGTATATGGAGCCTCTAGCGCAACGGGTCAGGCAGCACTCCCTCATCAAGGGCATTCCCTCTGGCGGCGATGTGCATAAAATCAGCCTGTGCGCGGACGATATCCTTCTCTCCCTTTAAGAGCCGATACAGTCGCTCCGAGCACTTTTCATCGAACTCCACGCTTTTGCAATGGCCTCGGGGTTTAAGATCAATGTGGAGAAATCGGAAGCTTTGAACATCTCCCTGTCGCCAGAGACTATTCGAGGTCCAAGGTGAGTTCGACATGCAATGGTCAAAGACTACTATCTCCTATTTGGGAGTTCTACTGGCCCCAACCGTCCAGGCCACCGCAGAGGCAAACTACGCCAGGCTCAGTTCACGTCTTAGCGACGAACTCCGGAGGTGGAAACACCATTCGCTCTCCTGGCTGGGGCGAATAGCAGCCACTTAGATAACTCTGCTGCCACAAATCCTCTACGTGTTCCAGACTCTCCCTCTACGGCCCCCTGCGGGCTGGCTCCAACGGACACAGTCTGACCTGGCGCGCTTTATCTGGAACGGTCGCTGTCCGCGCTTCAAGCATGCGATTGCAATTCTTCCGCCTGCCCATGGTGGGGTTGGAGTGCCTGACTTGGCTTTATATTATCAGGCGACACAACTCCGCACTTTGGTGGAGTGGTTCCAGCCGGAATCGGGCAAGCATTGGCTCTTTCAAGACCAAGCGGGGATATCGTCCCCCCAATCTATATGCATCGCAGATCACAAGCACTGTCCTGGAGGTATGGGATCGGGTGGCGGTCCGGCACGAGCTCACCTCATTTCCCTCCCCGATGACCCCGCTCTTCGATAATCCCGATTTCTCCCTGGGACTAGACCCCAGGGAATTTGTAGCCTGGAGACGTTCGCCCTGCAGGGACTTGGGACATATGTTTGACTTAAACGGTATCCTCTCCTTTCAACGAGTGAAGGAGGATTACGGTATACCGGAGGCTGATCGCCTACCCTATCTACAGGTCCGACATTGGGCTCTGTAGCCGGACGTCAGGCAGGGCGCGCAACGTTTCCTCACCCCGTATGAAAAGTGGCTGCTTACCCGTACCTCTGATAAGAAGCTGATTTCCGACCTGTATCAGCAGCTCCTCATCACAAACATATACACACAACGCGGGAAGAAACTGGTGGGAGCGGGACCTGGGGAGAACACTTACACACAAAGAATAGGGCGGCATATACCATAGGGCCAGACACTCGGCTTACCACATGGGCCTTACCGAAACCCTGACCAAGGTGGCCACTTATTGGTACCACACACCTGAACGCCTACATCAATGGGATTCCCGGATTAGTGACCACAGCTGGAGCGGGTGCGGGGGGCTTGGCACCTTGGAGCACTTACTATGGAGCTGTGAACGGTTGCAACCCTACTAGAGTTCGATTTTAGACGACAGACTCACATTTAGATACTCAGCTCCCTAGATTCCCTGCTTACATTCTGTTAGGACTCCCCAATGCTCTGATGTACCCCTTGAAGTCTAGGAGAGGAAGGCTTATAGCGATTGCGGTAGGGGCAGCTATGCAAAACATCCTGCAACATTGGAGGACCACACAACCACCCCCGCATACGGGTTGGCTGCACCGGCTTTGGATGGTTTTGGGGACGGAGAAGCTGTCCTTAGCAAAGGCGGGAAGGGGAGAGGAATTTGCAGATTTGTGGCGACCATTCCTCACTTTGCTTACGGGGGAGTTTAGGGAATTGAGCTGCACTCGTTACTTGCGCTTACTGCGCCTCGCAGACACTCCGATCAAGGAGCCGAAAGCTCCAACGCGCAGGTGCAAGACACAGGATCCTTGACCAGCCTACTGCCTTCCTCTGGTGGCGTGGTGATTCCCATTTCCCTTGTTTTGTGGAGAGGGGGAGGGGAGGGGGTGGGGTGGGACGGGTCGGGCAATATTTCCCCTTGGCAATGACCCCGCATATCTGGCGTTGCCAGTAGTCTCTATGCCGCACACCCTTGATTGGGTCAAACAGGAAGAGCAGGACATTATTTCATCTGATGGGGAAATGTGGTCTGTATGTTTTCCTGTTTTGAAATCCAATAAAAGATTTAAACCATAAAACGCAAAGTATTTACTATCTAGGTGTAGTGCGTGTTGAGTTAGACACTTCTGTACAAATCAATCTAATAAACATGTGAACAAACTTTTCGAAATGTTGCTCTTAGATCATTTTTGTCACTTTAGAACTTGAGTGAAGATAGGCGAGACAGTTCAGAATTCCTGAACTAATCACAAATACTTTTTAAAACGTGCACTCATGTATGAAGCTTCTAAACATATCCGTGAACAGCCTCCTCCTACATGAAATTACTGGCGGCTGGTCTATAGTTCCATTCACTCACTGTGTTGATACTCTGTAGCTTTGTTCACTATCCGTGGCATAGCTACATCCCTCACCTCTATCATAAATACCTTGCAAGCAGCAGTCTGCCTCCTTTCCCAGCACTGAACGGCGAACTCACCTAAGATGCACTGCCCAGACATTCCACAGACTCCAACAAACATCACTGCTTAGAAATTATCTCCCAGGCCTTCATTGAAATTCCTAACCTTTAGTTCACTCGTTTATGCGACAGTCACTATAACTATCTTCTTCTTTAACTTGTTATTGGTGCTTTTGGTAAGGTGAGCTCAATGGTTCATAATAAAACAATAAACCAAAACATAACCTTAAAGTGTAACTTTTCATTGGATACATAGATGTAGTTGGGACATAAGCAGGAGTAAATCAATTGGTCACACTGGATGCTTGATTGTTCAGGTCTACTGTAAATGAAATGAAAACACGAACTGCCTCCAAAGCTTTATAGATGTCAATTACTAGATTAGTCAAAAAAGAAAAAGGAAATCAACTTACTGTCAACAAAAGGATCAGATCTGAAGAAGTCCATGCTTTGTTCTGTAACAACTGTAGGCACTGAAACTGTTTTTTCATCTGCCACATTATCCATAACGGAAACCTATGAAACACAATTGCAGTATTTTTAAAGCATAGTTCCAATAACCATTTTAATTTACAGAGCTGTAATCACCTTTTCTGTAATTCAGTTCAGTTAAAGCAAATCACCAATAATCATTTTAATTTCCATAGCTTAAAATTACTGTTTAGGCAATTGAAACAGCTGTGCGTTTTGGTGAGTAAGCACTGAACTCACTGGTGTGTATATATGAAAAACTATCAACAGTAATATCTAATCTTAAAAAACATCAGAGAAATAAAGTAACAAAATGCTTAAAAGAAGTTGCTCTGGATACAAGCATTTAATTCATGAGCAACATGTTTTACCTACATCATCAATTTCATTTAACATTGGCAGAGCGTTGAATAGATTATTAAAGTGCAACGCCTTGAATATTTGAGGATTCAGAGGCCCTCATGTCCCGAGTGGGATAGCCTAAACGAGAAATCAATGGATGCATAGAGTTTGGAAGCACTTCATGAATGGAATAGATACAAGATATCTACAGATGATGCAGTCCTTGATTATGGATCAACACTTTTCTGTGACTGAATAGGTCCTGCAGGGTAGATTACTCAGCTTGAGTGTTTTGGAGGCTCCATAGTCTGACTCGTCTGCAGAGTGGACTTTGAACTGGTAATTTGGCAAATGTGCCTCCCTGGTGCGCTTGGAATCTCTGGAGGTGACCATGTAGCATGTTGCCAAGTCAGTCAATTTGTGGCTGTTAAGAGTAGGGACATTGAGGGAGGTACGTTTCCTGCCAGATAGTACAGCAATTACTGAACAACAAGATTCTACCCATCGATTCGCCTATTCAAGTGCACAAGGTCTGCCCATTCAAAGGTGAAAACTAGATGCAGAGTTGAAAGGTGCTGTGAAAGCAGTACTGAGCAGATGTAGGACGATACAATGAGGGCCATTTCAACACGGTCTGTTGGATCGTGGTTTTCACAACGCAAGTCATTACATCGACTTGCGCTGGAGGGGCGCTGGATTTAGGAATAGTGTGAATTACTATTCCAACTCCAGTCTACATACAGTAGGGAAGGTGTTGGAAACAGTAATTTACACTATTCCCAATTCAACAGCGTCCTCCAGTGCAAGTCGGTGTAACGACTTGCGTAGTGAAAACCATGACGTAATAGTACCATTTTGAAATGGATGCCTGGTAAACTATGTCTCCCGTACTAAGCGGGGCAAACGAGGAGGCAATACTGAGGGCACCTGGCAATAATTTCCCCAGTTTACAAAGCACAAATTGCATTAGATAAAGAAGGTCTTTCTAGCACTTAATGCTAAAGAGTCCTTGTGGCACCTGGACAGTATTATCTTTACCATAGTGGATGCAATCAAGGTGCCACCAGATGTGTTCAGCACAGAGCTTAATCTGGCCGATAGAGTCCATGGAGATGAGTATTTTGCATGGTGTTTTGTTTGCTGGCCATGAGACAGTACTCCAATTTTGGTCAGGAAAAACAGACATGAAGTGCGATTCTGGGATATTTTTCTATTTTATTGTTCAGAATATATTGCTCTGGTTTTTCTCCTCCAAAAGGTTATTTTTCTCTCCTTCCCACCGCCCTTCTTCTAGTAAGGAAGTGACCCTTACCATACACTGCACTCAGAGATGTTATTTTTCCTAATGGGCGTTCATAATATAGTCTGGCTCTTTTTTTGTTGAACCTCATTGATTTCTTCTTTTTTCTTCCAATGAATATTACATAATCATAAAATGCTATTCTCTTTTTTCAGAAATCTCAGCATGCAATACTTGGACTACTGCATTTACATTACTACGAAATCTACAAACTAATAGTATACATAAATGATCTGAAATATTTTTATTTGATTAGATGAATTTATGTAAATGACAAATAAACTGGTGATCCAAAATATTTGTGATTTCAAACTTGGTGCATAGATATGAACCTGAGCTTTCACTCAAAGCCAAGCTACTCAAATACATCCGGGACGCCAAATTCACCCTAAAGGAACAAACTGTCCAGACAGACTAATACCAGCTCTCTCTACTAAAGAAACTACAATTGTTTTTCCTAGAAAGTGCCTTCAGTACTGTGTTGTACAGTGCTTTGCTCCTTCCTTGGGCTAGCACTCTAGATCTCTCCTTGTGTTCTGGGTTCTGGAGTCCTCCTTCGCCTTGTTGGCAGTTGGAGCTCTGGTTGGACGGGGAGCTGACCTACTAATCTCTGTGCTGCATTAAAGCTTTCATACAGCTTACCTGTTCCTGTGGTCTGCATCATATTTACATCATTTGGCGACTTGGGCTGGCGAGATGTCCGACCATCGCTTCCTTCTGAATGCTGCAGCCTAAGATGACTTTGCAGAGAAGTAGCGTATCAACTCCCTCAAGAATCCATGTGTGATACACAGCGTGAATGCGGAGTATCACCTCCGTCTTCTCAGTGACTGCGACATCGTGGGAGATAGTTTGTGGACTTTCTTGCCGATTTATTGTTCGTGGCGCAGTGGGTGACGTCATCTCTACCAACGTCTGGAGCAACGCGTCTCCTAGCAACAGACCGTAGGCAGCTACATCACCAGCCTACGTCTTCGAACAACGCAAGCAGCAACGTCACCGGAGCAAACTTTCTTTGTCCGGTGAGTCGCCTAGCAACGCTATGTCACTGAGCGCATTTCCTATGCGCGTAGATTCACGTTGTGGTTGACACGGAACGTCTGACGTGTGACGTACACTCACGACGCCGTCGGCCATTTTGGCAGCATTGTTGTTACCTTGGTTACACGCCAGGGAACATAAGAGCTTCGCGCACACGTTTGGAAGCAGAAAAGCGTCGCTCCAGCGACAGTGTCACTGAAACACAAGCAGCAGCGTCACTGAAACGCATAAGCAGTGTTTTTGAAATAACGTGTCACTGAAACACATAAACAGCGTTTTTGTAATAACGCGCACAACGCTCCTGAAACGTACTTTTGTGTAGAATCTCGCTTTGGGCATTGTTGGAAACGCTCGTGATGGAGCATTAAGCATCAGCTCTTCGCCACAGATCTTCACCTGTAATAACAGTAAGCGTTTGTCTTCAACTCCTTCTACTCTACTGTTTGGTGTACTTATTTCTCATTAAACTGTTGGTAACTATTAAAAGACATGGCTCAATCGATCAATGTTGCTCTCCCTCCTCAATTTTTGTCAGAGCCAGGCAATCCCCCTATAGCATGGGAGGACTGGATAGTCATGTTCCATAACTATATTGAAGCTCTGGATGGAGAAGATTATTCACCTAAACGCAAAAAAGCACTGTTAATGACCACATTGGGTAAAGAGGGACAGCGCTTGTTCAGATACTTACCACAAGTACTACCTGCAGGATCACAAGCTGATTTTGACGAGTTTAAAGAGGCCGTAACAAGATTAGAAACTCGCTTTGGTAAAGAGGAAAATCTCATCCTTCAGAGATATAAATTTTATAAAAACAAACAATTGGCTGAAGAGAGCATTGATGAGTTTGTAGCAAGACTACGCGAGTTATCTATCAAATGTAACTTTGGCCAGATGGCAGACGAATTAATTAGAGACCAATTAGTTGTCCAAGCCAACAATAGAAAAGTGCAAGAACGTTTGTGGGCGGCTAAGAAACCAACGTTGAAAGATGCCATAGAACTTGCCAAAGTCGTGGAAGAAAGCGAAAAGTGTATGAGAGAACTGCAAAAAAGTGGCTTGGAAACCAAAGTGGCTGAAATCTCTCATAAGAGTACTTTTAGTGAAAATAGTGACGATGAATCTGCCGCCATTGCAATCGTTAGAAAGAAAGGCTATATTCTTCAGAAAAAGAATGTACAACAGACATCTTTTAGCAAGAATAACCAAAAAATGTGTTCGAGATGTGGTAGTTTTTCTCATCCCTCGGATGGGAAATTTTGTTTTGCAAACAACAAAGAGTGTCTACGGTGTGGTAAAACGGGACACTTTGCTAAAGTGTGTAGGAATAAGAATAACTCAAAAGTTACAGTTGTTAATGAATGTGATGATTTGAGACGTGATGTTAACAAAATCTTAGTCCTGACTGACACTGTGTGCGCGTGTGATAACCAGAGAGGTAATCCTTTTAAAGATGATTTTGTTATTGATGGGAAAATTGTTACACTCATGGTTGATACCGGTTCAAAGTGGACCATAATTCCCACTTCTTTGATGAAGAATGTGTGGGGAGAAAGAGCTTTGAAGACGTGCGACATTTTCCCGTCTGGTTACCAGGGTGAGAGGATTAACATGCTAGGTTTCTTTGAAGCTGAAATTGTTTTCAAAGGCAGACCAGCCTATGGGAAAATATACATATCAGCAGATGGACCTGCAATCCTAGGCCGTCACCACCAATATGATCTGCACATTGTAGTTGATCCCAGGTCTGATAACCCTGTTTCCATTGTTGAGACCTCGTCCTTGGAGGATATTTTGGCCAGATTTAAAAATGTGTTTAGGGACCAGTTGGGTGAGCTTATCGGCTACTCTCATCGCATAATTCTTAAGGAGGGCAGTTCACCTGTGCAACACAAAGTAAGAAGAGTGCCCTTTGCTTTACGAGATGAAGTTAAGGCTACCCTTGAGGAAATGCTCCAAGGAGGTATCATTAAACCCATCGAGGCATCTCCTTGGATGTCGCCTGTCGTGATCTCGCAGAAACCGGACAACAAGATCAGGTTCTGTGTGGATCTTTGTTCTCTTAATAAGTGTGTTGTAGCCGACGTGTTTCCCCTCCCAAACATCGGTGAATTGGTGTCAACCCTTAGAGGGGCAAGGTTCTTTAGTAAGTTGGACCTTAAACACGCCTACCACCAAATTTGTCTTGATGATAACTCAAAGCACTTAACTGCATTTATCACCAGTGAAGGCACATTCCAATTCACTAGACTACCTTTTGGGCTAGTCTCAGCTGCTAGCGTATTCCAGAGACTTGTCTCTGAGGTCTTTAAGGGTCTTGATAAGGTGCTGTATTTTCAAGACGATATCTTGATTTATGGTAGTTCTCTACAGGAACACAACAAAATCTTACAAGATGTGTTACTTAGAGTAGATGAGGCTGGTTTAACTTTAAGAAAAGAGAAGTGTGCCTTCCTATTGAAAGAGATAGAATATTTAGGATTTTGTTTGTCAGAAGAAGGCATTAAACCCAAAAAGAACTTAATTGAAGCCATTGAGCTAGCACCCTCCCCAGTTGATAAGGATCAACTTCGGTCCTTTATGGGCTTGATCGAGTTCTACTCGAAATTTGTAAGGGATTTTTCTTCCAAGACGGCTTCCCTAAGATCCTTACTTAAAAAAGGTGTCAAGTTTTGTTGGACCACTGAACATGAATCCTGTTTTAAATTGATCAAAAGGGAACTCAAATCTGCAAATGTCCTCACCCCTTTTGACACTACTCGGTCCTCCATCCTGATGGTGGACGCAAGTGCCATTGGCCTAGGTGCAGTTCTCTTACAGAGACATGGTAGCGTTGAAAAGACAATTGCATTCGCGTCTAGGCCTTTGTCCACCTCTGAGTCAAACTACTCGGTAATAGAGCGTGAGGCTCTTGCCGCAGTCTGGGGAACAAGTTACTTTCGAACCTACTTGTGGGGTTACAAGTTTGTTTTACGTACCGACCACAAACCCCTTGTAAACGTTCTAGCTCCTGGTGGGGCTGGTAAGGGTTCCCCAAGGTTGGCGAGACTGGCTTCTCGTTTGCAGGACTTTCAGTGCGAGATTGAATTTATTCATGGGTGGAAGAACATCCAAGCTGATTGTCTGTCTAGGCTCCCTATTCCTTCCACTGATTGTAGTCCTGGAGTCAAGTCCGATGATCTTGCAGTTGCTGTTATGGAGGATGTCTTGTTGGTAGGTGGTGGTACATTTTCCCGTGATGAATGGTCCAAGGGCATGGAGGAGGATCTGACTTTGAAGGCCGTTATCAGTCTTATTTCTAATGGTACTAGGAGGGAAAGTACTGTTAGTCCTTCCGTCAGACCCTTCCTGAAAATTTTGGATGAACTTTCTTTAGAGGGAAAAGATGTTCTGATGCGAGGTGATCGTTTTGTTCCCCCTGATCTGTTAAGAAGGAGAATTCTTGACTTGGCCCATGAGGGACACTTGGGTCAAAGCCTCACGCAACGCCGTGTCAAACAGAACTTTTGGTGGCCCTCTATTGATAACGACGCAGTAGATTGCGTTTTGAAGTGTAGTTTTTGTAGGGAGGGCGAGAAGCGCCTCAAAATTTTGGGCTCTCAGTCCACACACAAGATTGTCTTTGAGAATACTCCCTGGCATAGTGTCTGCATAGACTTCATAGGCCCCATGAGTGAGCTTCCTACTGATCACCGTTTTGCAATCGTTCTTATTGACTGTTTTTCAAAATGGTTGTGTGTACAATTTGTAAAAGGAGATCACTACTGATGCTACCATTAAGTTTTTGAAGGGCATTTTTATCAACGAAGGGTATCCTTCTGTCCTCATTTCAGACAATGGGACTCAACTCACGTCCTCGAAAATGACTTCTTTTGTTAATGGTTGTGGTATCAGGCATCAGAAGACTAGTCTTTACAACCCACAGGGCAATGGCCTTTGTGAAAGGGTGAATCGCCTCGTTAAGGGCGTGATTCAGATGTTTGTAGAGTCTGGCTGTTTTTCTGATGAGCGTGTCCAAGAACTGGTCTGGGCTTATCGCTCCACACCCCATAGGACTGGTGAAAAGTCTCCTTTTGAGCTAATGCGTGGTCGCACACCAGTAGGTAAATTGACCCCTGCTTGGCTGAAGGGTTCTGGCAACGATATTCCCTTAATTCATGACGGCGCCTCCTTGCCCATCTCCGTGGGTGATCTGGTTAAGGTTAAGCCGGGCAGACTTGCTAAGGGTCTTAGCAAGTTTAGAGGCCCCTACAGAGTCAGAAAGGTTTTTCCCCACTTCATTGTATTGGCCAATGGTGAGAGTTGGAATTACCGGAGGGTAGCCCTCTACCAGAAACGTAAAGATTCTTCTTCTGATGACCTGTTTCCTACCAAGGTGGATGGCTGTAATGGTTATTTACTGTCCTCTGGTGGTCCTTCTTCTCCCATCCCCTTGCCAGCTGGACGGGGGGAGGTGGGTGGTGGCGATGCCTCCACTTCTTTGTGTACTTATCATAGTAGTTCTGTGGTTGATTCCGGTCCTACCTCTCTTGTTCCTTCTTCTGTACCTCGTACTCCTGCTCCTTCTTCCTCTTCCTTAGCTGATGTCTGCTTGAGGAGCTCTCGCTCCCGTCGCCCACCCATGTATTTGAATGACTATGTGCATTAGTGTTTCTTTCCTTTTTGTTCCTGTGTTTTCTTTCCTTGCAAGGAGGGGAGATATGTTGTACAGTGCTTTGCTCCTTCCTTGGGCTAGCACTCTAGATCTCTCCTTGTGTTCTGGGTTCTGGAGTCCTCCTTCGCCTTGTTGGCAGTTGGAGCTCTGGTTGGACGGGGAGCTGACCTACTAATCTCTGTGCTGCATTAAAGCTTTCATACAGCTTACCTGTTCCTGTGGTCTGCATCTTATTTACATCATACTGCTGTTCAAGAGCTTGTACTCTTGCATCTGAATGGTGGCAACATCCTGCTCCACTGCTTTATAAACTGCAAACAGCCCCCCTTAAATGGCAGCTTACACGAGGCCGACTTAGATGAAGGGGTGCAAGAGCAAATAAACAAGTGAACACGCCATCTCCACCTACACACCCAGGATCTGTAATGGCATCCCTGTATCCGTCAGGCCCATCTCAACTCAGCTACAATTTAAAAAAGAGCTGAAGACATGCCCTTTAAAGAACATAACACAGCCAAGTAACAGTCCACTCCCAATCTCAGAAACCCAGCTACCCCTCAAATCACTTGCTGAGTGTAACTTTGCCCAGGACCATGTACAAGCAATCTGCTGCCGTTCTATAAGCATTTGCCCTGTACAAATAAGGTCATATACAATAGGTCATGTATAGCAAATTCCCTTTGGTAATATTAGTAAACCATCCAAGCTCTGCTACTTATCAACTTACTTTTAACTTAACACTAGTAGCGGATAACTAATGTTTTCACTCTTCTTGACCTCTATGAGCTCAAATTTAATACAGGTCACTAAATCAGTCCTAATTTGAATTTTAGCTTAGCTCACATATAGCCACAACTATACAAGTTGTCAAGTTGTGAACACAGGATGCAAATACAGCTGACTGAGAACACAATGCTTCGCAAATGGAATCCTTCAGGTGAGTCTACTCTGAAGTGGAATTACTCCTGCAGCTTCTGCCAGTGACCAGATCTGCCATCAACGGCGAAAGCTATATAACAGTGTTTCCATTGGGAGCCGATTTTTAGTGGGTTGTGAAAGACCAAGCAATAAATAAATAAACCTATATATTCCGTATCTATCTTGTCAAATGTGCTGCACATCAAAGACAGAGATCAAATGCCAGGCCATGTACTCAGCCAAATTGCTGCTTATCTTCTCTTAACGTGGGGTTTGCGGTTTACACTCCTCTCACTTTGCAGTCAGTGATTTCTGTGCAATATAGTTTTATCAGTAAAAACTGTATCTCTACGCAAGTTGAGAGGACATTTCAATGTAAAATGTGATGTCTGCAAATTGCAGTGTGCTGCCACACAATGAATGAGAGCATTACAGCTAGATGGTTACACAACGTTGTCATTCTAAAAAGTGGGCTGTGGTTCCAAATAGTTTGGGGAGCACTGCTATGAACTATCAGTATACTCTTAGGAAAAGTTTGCTTGTGCCTGTTGGCCTTTCGTCGACTGATTGGTCTTAGACTTGGAAATTACTTTATTTTCCTATATATTTATTCTCTGTGGTAACACTTCCCAGAATACAGTTTACATATTTTCATTGAATCTTATGGAAAGTCTGCCTCCATAGAGGTTTTCATATAGTTTGCCATCCCTAAGGATCAGAT
Source organism: Lissotriton vulgaris (assembly GCF_964263255.1). Lineage (NCBI taxonomy): Eukaryota > Metazoa > Chordata > Amphibia > Caudata > Salamandridae > Lissotriton > Lissotriton vulgaris. The sequence continues at coordinate 370,262,373 of NC_141685.1, forward strand.
CCTCTGCCATTTTCAAGTTCTCTCATTAAGAACAGCAATAATTCAATGGATAAGGGTGTTAGGTGCAACATACTCTTTGATTAATTGGCATTAAGTTCCCAGATGTCCTGCAGAATCTTGGATAGTTGCATAACTCTAGGACAGAGGACTGCTCCCATATTTGGCAGCGAACAGTGGATACTCTTGCATTCCACTGAGTATTTTTTATTTACTCCAGGTGTAAACCAAGATCTATTGTTACACATACATCTTTTAAGGAGAACATTCCTTAATTTACCCCTACTGTCGCGGAGTTCCACCTATTAAAAGCAATGTGAGGTATCCTCCACTCTGAGAGGATATTCATGAAGAAAGAACATTAGTTACTTACCTGTAAACTGTGGTTCTCCAGTATTGGTGTCTTTCATAGATTTACATGCTTGAATATTCCCCGTCGTCGAAGTGGGAGTCCCACGGTACATAAAATAGTAGTAAAATATATATATATATATATATATATATATATATATATATATATATATATATATATATATATATATATAGAGAGAGAGAGAGAGAGAGCGAGAGAGAGAAAATTATATATATATAAATATACATAAAAGTAAGAACTATAAAATAAATATATATATATATATATATATGGAATATGCTACTTACCAGTATGCATCTGTTCTTGGCATAGAGGGCTGCAGAGTGGTACATTATGAATAGATCGCCATCTGGTGTTGGGCTCGGATGATTGCACTTTGTTTTTCTCTTGGAGAGTCTTTTGTATGTTGGTGACTCCTCCCTTAGTTGGTAGTGCGCATGGGCATCGGCTCCATCCTTAGATTGTTTTGCCATAGTAGGGTTAGATGGAGTAGTATAGTAGAATACAGATAAGAGTGCCCATGTAAGTGTATCTAAATAAGATAATGTTGGAACAGACACAGGTTTCCGGGGAGGCTGGGAGGGCATGTACCACTCTGCAGCCCTCTATGCCAAGAACAGATGCATACTGGTAAGTAGCATATTCCGTTCGAGGCATATGGGCTGCAGATGGTACATTATGAATAGACTATACAGCAGTTCTCTCCCTAGCGGTGGTCGCCCGTGTCTGTTGCAACTGTCTGAAACAATGTTTTTAATACTGCTTGTCCCACTCTAGCTTGTTGTGTTGCGTGCACATCAACACAATAGTGTTTTGTGAAAGTGTGCGGTGTAACCCAGGTAGCCGCTTTGCATATGTCATCTAGTGGAATGTTTCCCAGAAATGCCATAGATGCTCCTAGTTTACGTGTAGAGTGAGCTCTAGGAGGAACAGTTAATGTTCTCTTTGCCTTTAAGTAGCATATTTGAATGCATTTTACAATCCATCTGGCAATGCCCGCTTTGGAGATGGGATTGCCTTTATGTGTAGGAGAAAACGCAACAAATAGCTGTTTTGTCTTTCTGAAAGTTTGTGTTCTCTCTATATAGTACAATATGGCCCTCCTAACATCCAGTGTATGTAGGGCTCTTTCCGCTACTGTTTGTGGTTTTGGAAAGAAAACCGGTAATTCCACTGACTGATTGATGTGGAATGCTGAGATAACCTTTGGTAAGAATTTTGGGTTTGTTCTAAGAACCACTTTATTTTGGTGTAGCTGCATAAATGGTTCTTGAATTGTAAAAGCCTGCAGTTCACTTACTCTTCTAAGTGACGTGATAGCTATGAGGAAGGCCACCTTCCATGTGAGGAATTGTATTTCACACCTATGCATAGGTTCAAAGGGTGGCCCCATTAGTCTGGTAAGCACTATGTTGAGATTCCAGACTGGGGAAGGTGGTCTTCTTGGTGGAATGACTCTTTTGAGTCCTTCCATGAAAGCTTTAATTGCTGGAACTTTAAACAGTGACAGGTGTTGCCTGTTTTGTAGGTACGCCGCTATGGCTGCTAGATGAACCCTAATAGAGGTATATGCTAGATTACATTGCTGTAAGTGTAATAAATAGCAAATGATTTGTTTAGTGGATGCGTCCAGAGGGCTGATGTGCTTACTGTTACAGTGTATAGCAAACCTCTTCCATTTTGCTGCATAGCATGCTCTGGTGGTAGGACGTCTTGCCTGTTTAATGATTTCCATGCATTCTGGTGGTAAATCTAAATACCCAAACTCTATGACCTCAGGAGCCAGATCGCTAGGTTCAGTTGTTTGGGATCTGGGTGCATTATTTCTCCATGGTTCTGTGTAAGATGCATGGGTAATAACCTTAGCTTTTGATGTGGTACTTGTGAGAGTTGTAGCAGCGTGGTGAACCACGGCTGTCTTGCCCACGTGGGTGCCACTAGTATCATTGTCATTGAGTGTTGCTGCAGTTTCCTCACCAGTAATGGAATTAGTGGTAGAGGAGGGAACGCGTAAGCAAATTTGTTGGACCAATTTATCCACAGTGCATTGCCCTGGGACCTTTGGTGTGGGTACCTGGATGCGAATTGTTTGCATTTTGCGTTCTGATGATTTGCAAACAGATCTATCTCTGGTTGCCCCCATTTTTGGAAGAATGGCTGTAGTATTTGGTCGTGCAGTTCCCATTCGTGAACTTGTTCTGACTGTCTGCTTAGGATGTCTGCTATTTGATTTTGAATTCCTGGTAGGTGTTCCGCTAACAGGTAGATTTTTTGAGGAATGGCCCATCTCCATATGTCCTGTGCTAGTTTGGACAGTTGGAGAGAGTGTGTCCCCCCCTGTTTTTGAATATAATACATTGCAGTCATGTTGTCTGTTCTGATCAGGACTGCCTTGTTTGTTATTTGCATTTGGAAAGCTTTTAGTGCTAGAAATATTGCTAATAGTTCCAGGTAGTTGATGTGCAGTTTCTTTTGCTGCGCACTCCACTTCCCCTGTACTGTGTATTTGTCCATATGCGCTCCCCATCCGGAGAGCGATGCGTCCGCTGTTATTATTACTTGTGGAATTGGCTCTAGGAACGACCGTCCTTTGGAAATGTTTTCTGTGTTCCACCACTTCAGAGAGCGATACGTCCGGTCGTTTACCAACACCAGATCTGTAATCTGACCTTGAGCCTGATTCCACTGTGTCGCTAGACACTCTTGTAGTGGGCGCATTTGTAGTCTGGCATGTGGTATTAGCAGTATGCAAGAGGACATCATGCCTAATAGTTGCATAAACACTCGTGCTGGTAGTGAGTGTTGTGGTTGAAATCTTTGTATTAACCCGACCATTGTCTGTACTCTGATTGGGTTGGGGTATGCTATTGCCTTTTCTGTGTCTACTGTAGCCCCCAGGTATTGCTGGATCTGGTTTGGTTGCAGGTGTGATTTTTTGTAGTTCACCGTAAACCCTAGGTGGTGCAGCAGTTGAATTGTCTTCTGTGTGTTGTGAAGACATTCCTCCTTTGATTTGGCCTTTTTTAGCCAATCGTCCAAGTATGGGAAGACATGTATTTGTTGTCTTCTTAGGTGTGCTGCCACCACAGCTAGGCATTTTGTGAAAACTCTCGGTGCTGTTGTGACACCGAACGGAAGGACCTTGAACTGGTAGTGTTGTCCTTCTAACACAAACCTTAGGTATTTTCTGTGGGCTTTGTGAATTGGGATATGAAAGTAAGCGTCTTTTAGATCCAGTGTAGAAAGAAAGTCCCCTTTCTTCAGTAAAGGAAGTACTTGTTGGAGCGTGACCATGTGGAAGTGCTCCGAATTTATGTAAGCATTGAGAGGTCTGAGGTCTAATATTGGTCGTAGGGACCCGTCCTTTTTGGGGATCAGGAAGTATAGAGAGTATACTCCTGTTCCTTGTTGATCCTTTGGGACCTTCTCTATTGCATGCTTTTGTAGAAGTGCTAGCACTTCTTCTCTTAACAATGTCAGATGATCCTGACTCATTGGACGCTGTTTGGGGGGGATGTTTGGTGGTGTAGCTGTGAGTTCTAGGCAATAACCATGTTGGATAATTTGTCTCACCCACTTGTCTGACGTGATGTTTTCCCAGACAGGTAGGAACTGTGATAGACGTCCCCCGACCGGTGTTATGTGGTCTGGGGGGAGATCTATGAAGTCACTGTTTTGGTGTTGAGGCGTTGCGGTTGTTATTATTTCCGCGGCCTCTACCCTTATTGTTGTTACCTCTGTAATTACCTCTTGAATTACCTCTGGGTGATGTTGGTGTGAAAGATGTGGATTGCTGATTTGTTCCTGTGTTTTTTGAGCCCCCTCTATAGGTGGATCTACGAAAGGAACCTCTGTGCGTTGGCTGTTGCAATGCTCCCATTGACTTAGCCGTTTCCGTATCTTTCTTCATCTTTTCTAATGTCTCGTCTGTACTTGAACCAAACAATGTCTTCTGATCAAATGGTCTGTTTAGTAGGGCTGTTTGAACTTCTTGTTTGAATCCTGAGATTCTAAGCCACGCGTGCCTTCTTAGCATGACACTAGTGTTAATAGACCTTGCTGCAGTGTCTGCTGCGTCTAATGCACACTTAATGGAAGTATTGGTTATTATTTTACCTTCCTGTATTAATTGGTCTGCCTTCTTCTGATGCTCTTTTGGAAGATGTGTGAGTTTTTCTAATTCATCATAATGTGCCCTGTCGTAACGTGCGAGTAGTGCTTGTGTATTAGCTATACGCCAGCTATTCGCTGCCTGTGATGCTACTCTTTTGCCTGATGCATCTATTAACTTGGACTCTTTATCTGGTGGCGGAGCCTCTCCTGTAGATAATGAGTTTGCTCTTTTACGAGCGTTTGAGACCACCAGCGAGTCTAGAGGTACATGCCCTCTAATAAATATTGGGTCCTTTGGAGCCGCTTTGTATTTCTTATCGATTCTTGGGTTTAACACCCTGGCTCTCACTGGGTTTTCGAATATTTCTTCTGTGTGAGTGAGAAGACCCTTTAGCATAGGAAGAGTACCTGATGTTCTCTGTGCACTAGGTAGAGTCTCTAACAAGAAATCCTCTATCTGAGGTTCTGTGTGCATATCTAGTTTGTGATATTTTGCTGCCCTATTAATGAGCTGCACAAAACCTGTGTTATCATCAGGTGGTGAAGGTTTTGAGGGGTATAGCTCTGGGTCGTTGTCCTCATTTGACCCTACATCGTAATTTTCCCATGGATCTTCCTCATCTTGGATAGATTCGTCATCCCCTTGAGGTTCTCCCTCCCCTATATCACTGTCTACATCTGATTGAGGTGTAGCTGGTCTTGGTGTGGAGGGTGTAGGAATATGTGGCCTATTGTGAGGAATAGGAGAAGAGGAGAAGCAGGAGGAGTTATGTTCGTCCCCATTGTTCTCTTTTTTGAAGGAAGAGGTTTATCTTCTGACTGTTCACTCTTTCTCTTCTTCGTGACCACTTTCCCAGTCTGTGGGTCAATAAACAAGATCTTTTGTTTGGGATCTGTTTGTTGCTCTTGAATCGGTACCGAGGGTCCTGGTTCCGAGAGCTGTTTTTGTTTTCGATCTTCAGATCTTTCTGTTTTCGACACCGAATGTCTGCTCGATTCCGACTTTTTGGGTATCGAGTGTCTTTTGGGCGATACATCATATTTCTTTTTCGACATGGAATGTTTCGATACCGAGCTCTCCTTCGTATGCAGCCTCGGTGTCGAAGTCGATGACGCCCTTTTCTCGGATCCGACGTGGTGGGATTCCGAGTGTTTCGGTTTCAGTTTCGGTTTCGTTGCCGGGCCCGAAGGCGGGGCGTCGGAAACTTTTTTCAGCGGTTTGACCGGGCCCGAGGGCGGGGTCGTTACCGCACGGGGTCGGTGGACTGTTCCCATGAGGCACAGGGTCAGACTGATTTGCATATGGCCATGTCAGAACTGGGGTGGTGTGGAGTGCAAAAAAACGATGGATTTAGGCCCAGATCTCTGTACTGGGGTGAATGTATGACATTGTTCTGCATTCTGTCCATCAACTGTGGTTTTTGCATTTGTCACCCCGAGTGGGATGGGTATGCTCAGACGTGAGTCCCATGCACTCCACACCACTGGATTCAAGCAAGCCGGGCTGAAGACGGCTGGATTGCCAGAAACCGGTCCTCGGAAGCTTGTTTCCGGCATGGCTTGGCAGTTCGGGCTGGACTGTTCCCATGAGGCACAGGGTCAGACTGATTTGCATATGGCCATGTCTGAACTGGGGTGGTGTGGAGTGCAAAAAAAACGATGGATTTAGGCCCAGATGTCTGTACTGGGGTGAATGTATGACATTGTTCTGCATTCTGTCCAACTGTGGTTTTTGCATTTGTCACCCCGAGTGGGATGGGTATGCTCAGACGTGAGTCCCATGCACTCCACACCACTGGATTCAAGCAAGCCGAGCTGAAGACGGCTGGAATGCCAGAAACCGGTCCTCGGAAGCTTGTTTCCGGTCCAGGGAAGGCATGGCTTGGCAGTTCGGGCTGGACTGTTCCCATGAGGCACAGGGTCAGACTGATTTGCATATGGCCACGTCTTAACTGGGGTGGTGTGGAGTGCAAAAAAACGATGGATTTAGGCCCAGATCTCTGTACTGGGGTGAATGTATGACATTGTTCTGCATTCTGTCCATCAACTGTGGTTTTTGCATATATCAAAAAGCTAGGCAGGCGGAGGCGAACGTCCGGACGAGAGGAGCAGCAAGGAGACGAGGACTGAGCTGCCCTGTTCAGGTAATGAGGTCTCATCGTTAAATCAGTAGGGTCTGAGACTCGGACACTTTCTTTCGTATGGACCCCACAGTTGATCTAATACCACCTTAAAAACTAAGTAGTACGCAGGGGTAATGATCAGGCACTCTGCACTAAGGCCGCTTGACACAGTTTCAGCACCCACACGACAGCCGAAAAAAGGACTATTTGTACTGATGGCTAGTGGAATGCTTCGAAAATTAGGCAGGCAATAATGCACTGTCCAGCGGCCACTTAACTATAGCCATAAAAGTGCTGGAGACATGGCAGATATATGAACTGCCTTAGGTTAATGGGCAGACAGGGTGTTACTCTATGCTAGAATTGCTTCACCATAGAATGTGGGGGGTGGGATGACTCCCTGATGAAATTGCCAGTTGAGACTGCACTACTGAAAGTTACGAGGTTTCGCGATCTCTGGATCAGTGCAAAAGAACTGAAGACACTTACATATGCAGCACTATGTACACGTTTGTTGATTGTGACAGAGCGCCCGTCCACATCCACAATGTGGGTGATGATCTGCGCACCTAGTGGACCCCCTAAATGGGTGTTCCCCACCACCAGTTTGTTCTACTGTTTATTTGAATCAGGGATATGGCTTTCGAAGGTTTGGGTTGCTGAGGTGGGAGGGTGGGGATCTTTGGGAATGTTATTTATAGATCACTGAACCTGAGATGCATTGCAAACTCCAGTTCACATAGGAATTGTGACGTAGTTGATTTCCTTGTGCTAGATACTCTTGACAACTCACAGGATGTTCAAGCTATGGGGTTTCAAGATGATGCGATATAAACATGTAACTTTCTGATGTGGTGAAAGCAGCACAGCTAAACCTAATCACCTGGAACGTCAGGGGTCTGAATGACCCCAAAAAAATCCACCAAATATTCACATACTTTACTAGACTCCAGGTAGACATTGCATTTTTTCAAGAGACACATTGCTTCTGCCGCGCCGGCCACACTAGGTAAGAGATGGGCTGAGGCAGTCTACACCTCAAATTATTCCTCATATGCACGTGGTGTTAGTAGTCTTATACGCGAGGGGGTTAACTTTAAGGTCTCAAAGGTGCTAAAGGACACAGAGGGCAGATATGTTATAGTAATTGGCCTTCTTCGGAATCAAAATGTAGCACTAATAAACACTTATGGTACAAACACGGACGACCCGGGGTTTTACACAAAACTATGGCACGCTATCTCTGAAATCCACGTAGGGAACCGAATATGGGGGGGGGGTTGGGGGGGGGGGGGGGGGCGGGATGACGACTTTAAATATTGCACTGGGAGATGGACTAGACCGCTCCCCAAATACTGCGCAACCACACAAAAGGGCACTAGCAGAGCTGCAGGATGCTATCACTGATCTACGACTAACCGACCTTTGGAGAACACGTTATCCGGGCCAATTAGAAGCCACACACAACTGCAGCGCACAACAGCTGGTCGAGAATTATCTATTGGCTGGGGTCAAGCGAGGTCTCGCTATGGACTTCCTCCATTAAGCACTTACCACGCACTGTCTGACCATAGCCCGGTGTTACTCTCCTTGCAACTGCCAGAATACACCCCCCCCTTCACCTGGAGGTTCAATGCCACGGCACTTCTGGACTCTGCATACACTGACACCATTCACACAGCAATAGTGGAATATTTCGAACTTAATGCTCCCACTACGGAGGATCAGGGGCTACTTTGGGACGCATTTAAGGCGACAATAAGAGGTAAATGCATTAGTACCACAGCGGGAATCCTTAAAGACATCAGACGGCAATTGAATATTCGGGAAGCTAAATTGAGTGAATTGGAGCAACGGTATGCACAAACAAGGGACTCCACCATATTGGGGGATATAAAAACGACCCTATCAGAGCACCAGGAGTATGCCGCTGATTAACTTAACTATGTTTCGAAGCGTGGGATAGCGAGGGCATATGGAGAGGGAGGCAGACCAGGGAGGGCCCTAGCTCAAAAGATATGCTCCGGACTTGCCCCACAACACATTCACACAATAAAAGATTTGGTAGGCACGGTTAGATATGACATGAAGGGAATATTGCACAAATTCCGAATGGCATATGGCCAACTGTACGAATCCTGCCTAAACGTGTCAACAGCCGATATGCTGGACTGTATGGCGGACGTGGAAATAGCATGGTTATCAGATGCACATAGAGCATACCTGTCCCGCCCCATCACGGTTGAAGAAATCACCGACACCATTAAAGCCCTCCCTAACGGCAAAGCACCAGGCCCAGACGGCTTTATGGGCGAATTTTATAAGGCATTCGCAGACATATTAGCACCACACTTAGTAGGAATGTACGGAGAGGCCCATGAAAAGCAGACACTCCCAGCTTCTCTACCAGAAGCGATGCTTGTTGCTCTGCTGAAACCGGGGAAGGATCAAGAGTACTGCGATTCATACAGGCCATTATCACTTTATCAATGTCGACACCAAGATCATTGCGAGTGTCCTCCCGGCACGGCTCAAGCCTCTGGTGCCGTTGCTGATTAGACCGGATCAATCTGGCTTCATACCAGACAGATCCACGACGCACAATACACAAACGCTTTTTGCATTATCTCATTACCTAAAACCTGAGACCAGGGCAGCGACGGTCTTATTAAATGCCGCCAAGGCCTTCGACACGATTGAATGGGCATATCTACACGCAGTTCTTCAGCGTATGGGCTTTCCAATAACGTTTATGCAATGGATAAAAATGCTATACACTGACCTCACGGCCCGCATAAAAGTAAATGGCTATGTCTCGGACCCGATCAGGATAGACCGAGGAACCAGGCAGGGATGCCCCTTGTCCCCAATGTTATTTGCACTGGTACTAGAGCCACTTGCATGCAAAATTAGTTAACATAATCATTATTCTGCTCTCCAATTCCCTACACGACCCCTACACATATCCCTCGATGCGGATGACATGGTACTGTATGTAAAAGACCCGGACCAAAATCTTAACCCCCTGCTGCGTGAGTACATAAAATTCGAACAGCACTCAGGCCTGCAAATTAACTGGTCAAAATCACAAATAATAGCGCTGACAGACAGCACTGCCCCATTTGCACTGGATTACCCGCTAGAATGGCAAGAAGAACCCACGTGCTATTTGGGCATCTGGTACCACAGAGACCCTGAACTGGTCATCCGAAAAAATTATAGGAGGGTCATATCAGATTTAGAGGAAAAATAAATCGCTGGAACAAGTTACCACTCTCATTAGCGCATAGAGCTGCCATAGTAAAAATGGTGCTGCTGCCCAAATTTATTTATCTATTCAATAACATTCCTATTAGACCGCCGACGGAAGTCTTCCGCAATATAAACAAGCTGGTACTCCGTCTCATCTGGGCGGGTAAACAAGCTAGACTGGAATTGCAAACGCTAACATTGCAGGGAGGGTTTAAGGTACCAGATTTTTTCCTTTACTATCTATGTGCACAAGCACAATTTGGACATTACTGGTATCACGAAGTGGCTTTCATGTCGCATGTGGCAGTTGAAAGAGGTGACGCTCAACCTATTCCCCTATCGGCCATACTACCACACAAAAGACCACCATTACACTCTTGTGATATAAACACCATCGACGCAACGAACATGGCCTAGTATCTGATGGGCAAGAAAGCTGCCATTCTACCGTTGGCACATCACCCAGAGCTTTCGGTCATGCAAGAGGAAGTGGGCATGGGACTACTACAACAAGCCGGGATAGATACAATGGGCGATCTATATGAGGAGGGCCAATTTAAATCGCTGGAGAAGTTGAGTTATATTAGTAACCCTGCACTGCTATTTAGTTTTACATACTACAGGCTGCAAAGGGCAATGAAAGGGCTGTAGACAACATACCCTGCAGAACCCCCACAAATGACCTCATTGCAATTCATAATAACGGCACCTACGGCAGCTCACATGGTATCTAGGCTATACACTAGACTACAGGAGGATATAGCAGGGAACACTGAGAAAATGAGACAAAAATGGAATGATATCATGACTGAACAGATAACCACAGATGAATGGTTATGACATGTATGCTAACTAACATGCTAACTCCGAATGGTAATCTGCGAATAATCCATTATAAATATCTGCACCAAATTTATTACACACCACAAAGACTTTATAAATATGGTCTATGTACGGACTCTGGATGCAAAAGGTGTAAAGTAGAAGGGGCAGATTTCATCCATCTTGCCTGGCACTGCCCAAAAATTGCGAACTACTGGGTCCAGGTGACGGAGGCATTGAGTGTTATGTTAGAGACATCCATTGACTGTACTATACGAGTCTGCTTGCTAGGCCTTGTCCCTCAAATCAGAGCGAGAAAACGAAAGTTCTGTGTGATAGCACTGTTGATGGCAAAGCTGAGAACCCCCCTCCACTGGAATAGCTCGAGGTGTCCAACGCTGCGACACTGGTTGGAAGATCTACCCAACTGCAAGGACACACTGGCGACCTATGAAGAAGTGCTCCCAGCTAGTTCAAGATCCAAAGACTATTGGTTTTATTTAATTGAGTATCTACAAACGAGACCGTTGGAAGGCCCTGAGTAAATGGTTATAAACGGCAGCGCCCAGCTGTACAAGGGCACATAGTTTTCATATGAGGGACAGGACGGAGAATGCTGTGGTGCAGCGATCAATGTTTATGTTTTTTGTTGTTTTTTAGGTTTACTACAACAGAAAATTAGTTCCACCAAATTGCTTTATCACTTATATTCTTCACAAGTGTGATATAACTGCTATAGACACCTTAAACTTGCTGCCGGACCCCGGGGTTGCCGGACAAAAGGCTGTGTTAATCTGTTCAGGATTTACTAGTTCTAACTTAACTGCTGAACATGCCGCCGGCCCCAGGATTGTAGGCGTAAGGCTGTGTAACTTGTGTAAGACCAAATAAAGATAGTTGAACTACAAAAAAAAAACAGTGTCCTTGGAGAATTGGAAAAATGGAGGTTGGATCGTAAATGTTTGGATATCACTTACTCGCCTTGATGATGTCAGTGCGAGTAGAAGAGCAACCTTCCACATGAGAAATGTCAAATCTGCTGAATGGATTGGCTCAAAAGGAGGTAATAGGAGTTGAGATAAAACCAGGTTTAAGCGCCATGGAGGCAGAGGACGACGAATTGGTGGATACAGTCGAAAAAGACCTTTAAAAAACTGTTGAATGATCCGGGAGGAATACAGAGATGTGGTGCCATCATGACGAAAGCGGGAAATCGCTGCCAAAAAGACTTTAAGAGTGGAATGAGAAAGTCCTGATTTTGCTAAGGATAAGAAATAAGGCAGGATTTGCTCCGGCTTAGCGTGTATTGGATCAAGAGCTTCTTTGTGGCACCAGACACAAAACCGTTTCCATTTCAGTTGATCTGTTTTAATGGTGGAGGGAGCGTGTGCATGAGTCAGCATCACCCTGCACTCCGGAACAATATTTAGACTTGCAAATTCATGGTATTTAGGTTCCAGGCGTGTAGTTGAAGATATGCCGGATCCGGATGGCAAATGCGGCCTTGGTTCATGGTAAGCAGGTGAGGCAGAGAATGAAGTGGTATTCGGTCGCACATGGAGAAAAGAAGGAGGTCAGAGAACCACGGGCGACGTGGCCACCTGGGCGCAATCAGAATGAGATGGTTGAAGCTTCACCCTGTGCAGCAGACGCGGGATGAGAGGGAGCGGGGGGAAAAGCGTACACAAATTCGCTCGACCAGTTGATCGAAAACACATTCCCGCTTGACCCTCTGTGGGGATGCCGACTTGCAAAGCATAGGCATTTGCGACTGGTTTAAGTCGCAAAAGATCCAGCTGTGGTTGGCCCCACTGGCGAAATATGTATTCTAGAATGGGTTGGTGGAGTTCCCATTCATGGTTGTCTGCCAGAAATCTGCTGATACAGTCTGCGAGGGTGTTGGAGAGCCCGGCACGTGGACTGCTGTCAGGTGAACATGATGTTGGATTGCCCAAGTCCAGATTTCTTGCGCCTGTTTGGAAAGCAAGAGAGATCTCGTACCTCCCTGCTTGCTGAGGTAGTGCGTGGTGTTGTCTGTCCGCACCAGCAGTGATTGGCCCTGAATCAGTATCCGGAAGGACTTCAGGGCAAGGAAGATGGCCAAGAGTTCTAGACTATTTATATGCCATCTGCGTTGAGCTGTCGTCCATTTGCCCTTGACTGACATGCCGTCTAGGTGTGCTCCCCAACCCTCTAAGGAAGCATACATTGTGAGGGTGAGTGAAGGAGGTGTTTCTTGGAAAGGCCGCCCGCGGCGAAATTAGGAAGGTGAGCCCACCATTCCAAAGCTGTTTGAATGCGGGGGGTCAGGTAGAGCTTGTCGTTGAACGACCCCGAAACCTGTCTCCATTGTTTGTCCATTTCCTCCTGTATGACTCATGTGAAGTCTGCAGTGTGGGATTAGATGTATGCAAGAGGAGGCCATACCCAGAAAAGACTTCAGGATCCGGACAAACTGACTTTTTTGGTTTGAGAAAAGTGATCATTCTGAGTATGCGATGTTGTCGCTCCTGGGACACGAACACCTGTGCCAGACGAAAATCGATTACGGCTCCTAAAAAGATTCTCTGTTGTGATGGGGGAAGATGAGACTTCTCCTGATTCACGGAAAGGCCTAAGGCGTGAAATAGTGACAGGTTTGGGTATGCTGTCTTGCTTTTTGACATGCTTTTATTAGGCAATCGTCTAGATAGGGGTAGAATTGAATGCCTTGCAGGCGCAGGAAAGCCACGACGGGAGCCATGATCTTCGTGAAGACTCTCGGCGCTGATCGAAGGCCGAAAGGCAACACCTTTAACTGGAAGTGTTTCGATCCGACAGTGAAGAGGAGATATTTCCTGTGTTTGTGATGTATTGGCACATGGAAATATGCATTGGAGGTCGATAGTGGAGAGGAACTCTCCGGGATTGAGGTATTGCAAAATTTCCAGGAGGGTAAACATTCAGAAAGTTTGTGATTTGATGAATTTGTTGAGGGCTCGTAAGTCCAGAATGGGGCGCCATTCTCCCGATTACTTCTTGTTTAAAAAGAAGCAGGAATAAAAGCCCCTTCCCTGTTGTGCTTGAGGGACCACTTCAACAGCCCCTTTTTGTATCATGATCTTGACTTGAGCCAACAGATCTTTTAAATGAGGTGGTGGGGGAGTAGAAGGTCGACGGCTGGGTGGAAATTTTGTAAACTCGAGAACATGTCCTTTCAAGAGGACATCAAGGACCCAACGATCCGAGGTAATACGAGACCAGTTGGAGTCGTTTTGGGAGATTCGACCTCCAATTTTCAGAGTCGGAGAACACTTGTCGGGGAAGTCACTGTTTTTTGGAGGTGTTTCCCCCTCTGTAAGTATTTTTCCTCCGATAGGGTCTTGAATCGGACTGGCGAGTCTGAGATGGATAGCTGTACCTTTGTTTGTTGTCGCTATAGGAGCGATACTGGGAGAAGCCACGAAAATTGGAAGAGGTACCCCTGCCACGTACTCCTCGAAAAGGCAGTTTCCTGTACTGGAGGCTTCCTAAGGCACGAGCAGTATCTGTGTCCTTTTTAATGGATTCAAGAGCGTCGTCAACATGCTTGCCGAAAAGTGAGTCCCCAGCATATGGCAAGTCCAGAATTCTCGCATGCACCTCTGGCCGAAAAGCTGTTGATTTGAGCCAGCCCTGGTGTCGTAAAACGGCAGCTCCAGCTAGTTGTCTGAATCCTGTTGACAAGATGTCAACAGCACAATCCATAATCTCTGCAGAGATTTTTTACCCCTCCTGGACTATCGTCTGGGCCTCGATGCGGACGGAATCCGGGAGCTGGTAAATCAAAGCTGCAATTTCAAACCACATTTGGCGGTCATATCTCCCCAGGATGGCCAGGGAGTTAGCCGCTCTGACTGTTGTGGTAGCCATGGTGGTAAACTTCTTGCCGATAGAATCTAATCAGCGTCCCTCTTGGTCTGGAGGAGAGGTTAGAGGAGTGGCTGGATTCCTCGAACGTTTCTGGGCAGCCTGAGTTACAACGGAGTCCGCCTTGGGGTGAGAGACAAGGCATACTGGAGAGTCTGAAGGCGCCTTGTACTTTTTGTCCAGACGTGGTAATACAGCTGGGATGGAGTTTGGTCGTGCCATAAGTTTAAGTCCTTCCTGCAAAATAAAATCAATGATTGGGATGGTATGAGTCTGTTTAAGAGGCTGATCTTTGAAATCGTAGAGGAAGCAATCCGTTTGTTGCATATCTAAAGTTAAATGGAAGCGCTTGGCAGCACGCACCATTAAGTTATGAAAACTTCCAATGTCCACCGGCGGAGAAGGCAAAGGCGATGTTGGTGGGGTAGATGGCGTTTGAGCTCTATAATCATCCCAATCCACGAGGACGTCATCTTGATCAGTGTGATGATGGATGTAGGAGAGTAGGGTCTGCAATCCTATGCTCACCCCAGATTTCTGCTTTTTGCTTCACTGGTTTACGACTTTCCCTGGCTGTGGGCCTGCTAATCAGACCCACAGCCTAGCTGTTCTCTCTCTAAATTGACATACATGTACTTTAGGTGCATTTACCAATTGGTATTGGGTCACTCTTGTAAGTCCTTGTACAGTGTACCAGAGGTACCCAGGGCATAAGTGCACCCAAGGCCTACCAGGGGCTGCAGCATGTATTATGCCACCCCTGGCTGGCCATCCAAACTGACACAACTGGCAGGTAACACAGCTGGGGCAAGGTGGTGTAATCACCCTTTGCTGTAGATATAGTATACCTATATCTAACCCAAAATGGACACATCTATTCCTATAAGTCACTCCTATGGCAGGCCTTATCAATCCTGAAGGCAGAGTGCTTGGAATTATGTGAGATGGTGCTCTAGCATGAGCTGAGCCTGTCTGTAGCTTTCGGAACCAAGTCCTTATAGCTGTTCCATGATAACGCTATACCATATACTCTTAAGTGCATTATAATCCTCCGGGTTATTGCTAACTTTGGCATAGCATTATCAAAACATGTCGAGTAAGGTGTCATGCGAATTGGAATACTACCCCCTCGCCAGTTCTGGCGACTGGTGTAGCAATCCACCCTTTTAGTGGGACACGACATGTATGTAACTGTGAACCACGGTTAAAGTTAACCCGAGCCTCAGCATCACAAAATGGATGCTGCTGCCACAGACACAAGTCTGAACTCCTGCTGCTGGGAGTCCTTCCAGCAACGGAGGCCAGGACAAAGGATTTTCTGCCTGGGGAGGTGCTAGCACCACTTCAGACAGGACTTTGTGTATCCCGATAGGCAGGGCTGAAAGGAATGAGATATACCTGGGGCACACAAGGTGTCCCTGTGAATACCCCCATTCAAACCAGTTGCTCGGGCACTCAAGCCCCAGCTCTGGCGCGAAACCGGACAAAGGATAGGGGGTGTAATCATCCCCCTTCCTGGTCCCACCCATCGGAGGGACCTAGTCACAGTACAGCCCCCTTTAGCAGAATAAAGGTAGGAGCTGGTCCCATTCCAAATTAGATTATCCTGAATTGAAACTACAAAGAAGAAACTCTGGACTTCGACGTTCTGCTCCACAGAAGATTGAAGAAAATCTCCCTTGTGGCCAAGGAGTGACCACCCTGCACAAGCAGGCACCATCAAGCGTCCTAGCAGTTCACTTTGTCGCCCATCCTGGTGGAACCAGACTTCAGAGCCCGATGAGACCTGGACTTCCAGACCTCTCCGACCTCAACTCACATCTGCAGCACAGCTGAGATCCGTGGGTGCGACGAGACACGTGGGACCGGCCATCTAGGAGAAACTGCACTTTGCTTCCAGCACGACTTCTGAGGCATCCTCGAGTAAGTGCTTTGGGGATTGAGAAGCCCCAGCCCCGAGCAGCTCCTGCACCGAAGACCAGCCCTCCAGCATCCACGAGATCTGCGTGGGGCCCTTTTGCTTGATTGCTGCTCGCGCGTTGTCTGGTCACTTGCCGGCTGGCTAGTGGCCTCCTAGACGGCAATCCTTGAAATCTACACCGCTGGTCTGGTTGCTCCAGACTGGCCCTTGCTTCCTTCCAAAAGAGAAACACCCCGGACACTCCTAGTCTGCACCAGACGTCATCTTCACTCACCGCGTGGGTTGCCTTGGCCAAGGCCTGTTGACTCCGACTCCGGAACAGACACCGCCGACAGCGAGAGCCTGTGTGGGACAGCTCGTGCCTCCATCCTGGTCGAAGACACCTCCTGGCCTAAGTGGCTGCAGAGTCAAGCGTCCACTCTTCACCTGATCGCGACAACATCATCTGGTTCCTTCCTGGTTCCACTCCGGTCACTGGCTAGTGACTGTGAACATTGTCCCCTCTGCTTTCAGGTCTCCATTTTCCTTGATCCACCCTTGGATCACTCCGGACATCTTCCTCCTGGTTGCCTGCAGCACTTTTCTCCAAGGCTCCATTGACTTAGACGCGGAAACCCGACACACTTTCACACCTATGCACCCGCAGCCCGTGGGGGAGGTAACGAGAGCATTTCGGTGCTCATAGGTAGATTGACTCTTAGTGTCCAGGTATCCTGTAGTTTCAGTCTCAATCAGTCGGAACTGTCTTTACTTACCTTTTTAGTAATTTGTTTGTGCCCATTGACTTTGCATTGGAACCCGCGTGTGTGTTCTAACACTGCACACGCGTCCCGTGGGCCTCCTGCTCCTTACCCAAGGTTAGGGTAGTGTAGTCCCAGCAAGGGAGAGGTGTGGCGCCGCGGCCAGGGCAACTGACGCTGGAATCTGGGGATCATGGTTCGATCCCCGGCGGCAGGTTAGCCCAGCACCATGTGACTCTGGGCAATAGCTTGCTTAATCTTCCCGACGGCCCCCAGCGCCTAGAGACCCTTACGGGTGATTGTGCGCTTTACAAATGTGGATTATTATTATTATTATTATTCTACAGCCTCTGGGCATCTTCATTTCTTCTATCGTTCTACTTATACCATTTACTTAGTATATGGTTTGTCGTGCCCCTAGGGCACCATTGTAATTTATGCGACTTACTGTATTTTTCTTAAGAGTTTTGTTATGTGCTTATCCCTCTGATCTCAAAGAGTTCAGAGGTGTTTGTTAGTAATAAATATATTGTTTATTTTCATAACATCCTGTGTGGTGTCCTTTCATCTGGTATTCAAGGGGTTATATGTGGTAAAACAGCTGGCTTCACTTGCCAAAAGAGTTTAGCCTTAGACTGCTGTGTCCATGCTACCATTAGGATAGCTGGTCTATAAGGTTAACTTACAACCAATCACCATAAGGGTTGTTTGGACTGATACAAGGTGATCACTAGAAATAGTGAGCATCATTTATCAGGCCAACTTCTCACAATGGACATCCGCGTCTTCATCAGTATCTGGCTGCGGATGGGCTGGCGACTGCGGTATTGGCGCTATTACAGGTGTTGGTGCCGCAGGTTGAGGAGTTGGTGAGGTAGGCGCAGATGGAGGGAACCTGCGATTGTAATTGTCTAACATGTTCTGCAAGTTGCTCACCAAAGAAGATGGAATTTGCGTCATACGTTGTTCATGTGGTGCTTCAAAGCGAGCATCCTGAACAGGAAAGAGCAGCTCCTTCTTCCTCATACTCCTCATCTTCTTCCTGGCACTTTATGTTAAGTTCAGATGGACTGTTAGCGGGACTAAGTACTTCATTAACATAGGAACCGTCATCAGAATAGTCTTCTGCAGACTCAAATAATTTAGTTGGCAGAGTTTCAGTCATCGGACTCAATGGAACAGGTCGTTTCACCACAGAAGCTGTAACCACCGTGAAAGTAGTTGCTGTAGCGAGTGAATGTTGCGCCGTCGACGGTCCCGTTGACGAGATGGCAACAGATGGCAATGGAGTCATCAACAGAGGTAATATCTTCTCCTTAGTCGACGTAGATTTCCGTGCCATCCACGGAGTCGTCGACGAAGATGAAGTCGTCGACACATGAGGAACCGTCGATATAGACGCACCGTCAACGAGGATCTTGCCGTCAACATAATCGTCGACTAGGATGCAGCAGTCGACAAGGGTGCTGCCGCCGACGAGGTCTTGGCCGTCGACGAAGTCTTGGCCGTCGACGAGGTCTTGGCCGTCGACGAGGTCTTGGCCGTCGACGAGGTCTTGGCCGTCGACGAGGTCTTGGCCGTCGACGAGGTCTTGGCCGTCGACGAGGTCTTGGCCGTCGACGAGGTCTTGGCCGTCGACGAGGTCTTGGCCGTCGACGAGGTCTTGGCCGTCGACGAGGTCTTGGCCGTCGTCGACGTCTTGGCAGTCGTCGACGAAGAGGAGGCCGTCGACGAAGGACGTGTCGACGGGGTCTTCGACGATGAATGCTTCAGCCCAGGCATGGACGAGACTGGTTTAACGGCCGTCGGCAAAATCTTTAAAATAGATGAAATAGGCCTCACCTCTGGAAGCGTCGACGACTAGGTAGATGTCGTCGTGGTAGTCTTCGTAGACATAGAACATGTCGTCAACGTTTGCACAGCGTCGACGGATCTCGTCGTCGACGGACGCGTCGACGGTCCCGTCGACGAGCTGGCGCCCGATTTAGATGACGAGGGCACAGCTTGGGATTGTGACGCCAGAGAACCAGGTCCCGTAGGCGTGGAAGCTTGCAAATCCCGTGGGGAGACAGATTTAGAAGCGTCAACAAGCTTCTTTCTCTTCAGAAAAGGAGATGGCATCTCAGTCTCTGACCCACGCTTGAGAGAGGCTTTAGACAGGAAAGAAGACACGCTTTCTACGTCAGAAACTGCACCTTCGGAAGTCTTCAACTTCTGTAGCCACAGAAGGAGACGGGCCTCTCTATCCTTCAGTGTCTTTGAGAAAAAGGTCCTACAGAACTTGCAGTTCTTAACTTCATGGTCCGGATAAAGACCGTAAATACACTTACTGTGAGGATCTTCATGAAACAGGCGAAGCTTTCCACAGGATGAACAAGGTCTAAACAAGGGTTTTTTAGTTGTAGACATCTTCAGAGTTGAAGTAAGCAAAAGAGTTGAAGAAACTGAGCAGAGCTCAGGGAGACTCCCTTCACACGACGTGCGGTAGAAAATCTGAGGACTTGAGCTTCTGAGGAGAAGGTTGTAGAGGGTGCTGTTGCCTGATTGGCTGGAATGTGGACCATTATAATTACTGTGATATGTTACTAAAGTTATTTCTCCCTTCATGGCTTCTATGGGCCTATTTTCAGTTCTATGGTACTTTTAACTTTATGTTATATTTATATACATTTTATATGTCTTACATTTATGTACATGTATATTTATATATATAACTTTATATATATATATATATATATATATATATATATATATATATATATATATATATATATATATATATCCACCACTCCAATTCCGTACCATGGGACAATGTCCTAACGGATAAAAGAGCACTCGCGGGGAACAGTTTGGATTATTTATTCAAGAACCAAACGGAAACTGCTTAACAGACGCGTATCGGTAGTAAACCTTGCCCCCCCCCAAAAAAAAAAAAAAACATGGAAAAAGGTTTACTACCGAAACGCGTCTGGATTATTTATTCAAGAACCAAACAGACACTGCTTAACAGACGCGTTTCGGTAGTAAACCTTTTTCCATGTTTGTTCTTGAATAAATAATCCAAACTGTTCCCCGCAAGTGCTCTTTTATCTGTTAGGACATTGTCCCATGGTACGGAATTGGAGCGGTGAATTTGACGAGTGGGTGCACCCTCACTCTTTGGAGCACCCGCCTGCGAGTGCGACGTCCTGGTGTTTGACAGTAGCGGAGAATATATATACATATATATATATATATATATATATATATATATATTTTTTACCATACCAATCTTCTGATTAAAGAAGGCGCTGACTCCGTGAGTTTTAGTTCAAACGTTTTTATTCCTCAGTTCAGTTTCTGCTCAGACGCGTTTCGACGGACTCCTGCCGCCTTGTTCACCAACAAACGCATACTGACATTTACACTTATATATACAAAAAGCAAAAAAGCACATTGTCACTGATTGGGTAGTCTCAGTTGATGCTAATAGCGGTTGCTATGGTTGCGTGGTTACACCCTTAGTGATGACGCTGCTTGACATATGACTTGCACATTTAAAGCCAACATGAAGAAGTCTTTCTACTGTTGCTGTTAAATAACACATAACAGAAGATAGCAGCATTTTTACACAACACACTACGTGCTTCCATTATATTTGTGGATTAATTGTGCATACTATTATTATGATAACGAACATTCTCAACACCTCACTGAACCCCTCTATGTGTGTTAAGTGTATGTCCGGCCCCTATGTCAGCGAATCCCCTGTGTTGCCACATACACGGTAAACAGGTCTGCTCATATAAGCCTGCTGATTGGACTAGCGCTGTAACCTCTAAATGTCAGATCCTCTGGTCCGCTCTGTGGGGTTGACTGTGCCTGTGTTCATCCTGACTTGGTAAGTTCTCTAGTTTTGTATGTGTGCCCTGGCGGCCCTTAACCCCAATGTAGTCTAGCATATGTTCGTTTAAATAAGCGCTCCTGCCGATTCCCGGAATTGTTAGTGGGGGCCTGTCTGTGTTAATTAATAAAAATGGAAGTGCTGTTTACTGAAGGCCGGGGATCAATTGGTGTTTGTCGAGGTGTGTGATGTTCAAAAGCACTGGTGTGTGTTTAATTCATTACAGTGATGTTACTGTGCACAGTTTATTTACAGTGAAATTGCATGCATTTGTTCACGGGTACTTGGGAAAGGGGGCAGACTGGACGCTGTGATGTATTGGTTTAGATATGGACACTCAGGGCCTCATCCGCATTCAAACCTGAAGGGATCTTTGAGTTCAATAGGATTATGTATCTAGACTCCAGGCGGCGTAACGCAAGTTTACGGTTTCCACCTCTTGGGTTCTTGGGGATGCTGTCTATAACATAGTATGTTAGACCATCCGCCTTGCCCTCATGTGACTCATGAATGTGTCGTGCAACTGGGTATGCCTGGTCCACGTTAGTAATCGCCCTTAGGTGTTGCAGGATTCTCACATGTACGGGGTGGATAGTAGATCCCACATACCGTTTGCCACACTGGCACGTAAGTACGTACACAGCAAACTCGGTTTTGCATGTGAAGTGTTCTCTTATGGAGTATTTCTTCCTCCTGAATGGTAATTCAACCTCAGTGGTATTGATGCCATGAACACAGGCCTTGCATTTCATGCACTTTTTAAACCCCTTTTGGGACTGCAGCCAATTTTTCTTTTTCTTCAAAACCGGTGCATTAACCACCAGGGCATTGCGCATGGATTTGGCTTTCCTGAAAGATATCAGTGGACTCTCGCCTACTTCCCTCCCTATAGTAGGGTCATTATGAATCAATGGCCAGTGCCTTTTTAAGATTCTACGGAGGTTCGAGTGGTACCGGTTGTAGCCTGTTATTAGTCTAGGGGGTTGCCGGGCCTGGCTGTGCGTGACTGCTTCATCCCCCACTGGGAATATGAGATCTTTTCTATTCTTGGTTTTGCACTTCACTTCTGCTTTTCTGCAGATTTCTGGGGAGTACCCTCTTTTTTGGAGTCGTGTGAATAAATCAGTTTTGGCTTTGGCAAGACCCTCAGTTGTACTGCAATTACGCGTCATCCTGAGGCATTCTGCATAAGGTATAGATTGCTTGAGAGAGGTGGGGTGGAAGCTATGGGCATGGAGAATCCCATTACCCGCAGTTGGTTTCCGGAACGTACGTGTTTGAATTTTATCTTTTTCCACAAACAGTTCTATGTCTAGAAATTGTATGCTCTCTGTGCTCGTGTTACAGGTAAACTTCAAATTTAAAACATTCTCATTCAGTTCTTCAGTGAATTTTACAGCACTTTCCACATTACCTTCCCACAAAATGAATATGTCGTCAATGAATCTGTTGTACACAACCACATTATTTTCCATGATGTCTCTGTATTGTACCCATAGTATCTGCTCCTCCCACCAGCCCATGTGTAGATTCGCGTAGCTGGGGGAGAAGCAGGTACCCATCGCCGAACCTTGCAACTGTTTGTAAAACAACCTGTCAAACATGAATGTGTTGTTTGTAAGACACCATTCTGTCATAGCCAGAAGCATTTGAGTGTGTTCAAACAGACTTATAGGTCTTTTCCCCAGAAAATGTTTGATGGCGTTGAGGCCATCCTTGTGTCTGATGCTTGTATATAAAGCTTGGACATCCAAAGTCATGAACACATATTCCTTCTTCCAGTTGACATCATATATTACTACTATTTTATGTACCGTGGGACTCACACTTCAACGACGGAATATTCAAGCATGTGAATCTATGAAAGACACCCCTAATACTGGAGAAACATGGATCCATACAATTTGAGTAAAGAAATGGAATTCCCCAGGAGTTAATGTCCACCCAGTAATACTATAATATAGTAAAACAAAGCCCACTTAGCAGTCAAGCGAACTTCTAAGTTTTAGGTTTGATAAGCCACCCAAAAGTGCATTTGCTCGTTCAAAACAGAGTAAAACCTCAATACCTTAGTGACTGACTTATTTTCTTTAACAAAATTTATGCAACTAAAATCCAAGCAGTTACGGACTCTGAGATTGCCTTTCACTCGTTCTTATCTAAACACATGAAATAAGTGGAGAATTAATCCGAAAGACAATCAGTTTGATGTAAACATTTAAGCATTGTTTGGCTCCCAACATACAAAGCTTCCTTGTCCGGATGCTGCAGTGAGGAATGCATCAGGTGTTGGGTACTGAAGAAGGCAGTCCTTGCCGAAATGCATTTGCCGCCACCGCAACTGCTGTCTGAACAATAAAGTCTACCTTACCTGTTTTCCCTCCGGGTCCTGCTTCGTTCTTTTTGGGAGGAAGTTTACTGCCACATTTCATGTGCTTGCCAGTGGCACATTACAGGAACCCCCGCCGCGCAATGGGTCTGGATCTTGCTGGCATCGCTTCACACGTTCCAGGGATGGAACATCCAGTATCCGCCTCTGCTTCAGGGGGCCCCGAGCAGTTGAGGAATCTCACCTCTGTTTGGGCACTATGCTCCCCGCATTCTTGTCCCTGCTACACGGACCCGCTGATTCTAGGGGCTGCGGCGGAGTGAGGGGACCAGAGGGCGGACTTGTTGTTTGGAGGGTGGCTGTTGCCGTCATTTCGCCCTGCTCACAGGTGCCGCCGTGGACATTCCATTCCACACTTTCCCCAGAACACCGGCCCAGGGCGCTCTCATCATTTGGCATCCTGGGAGTTGAAGTCCTGGATTTACCAACGAACTTCTACAGGTGCGCAGCATTGACTGAGGGGAGGGGTGGACCTACGCCTGTCATCTTGAGGCAGCAGGAGCTAACTAACAGCACAAGACTTGCATCAGGTGTTGGGCACTGAAGAAGGCAGTCCTTGCCGAAATGCATTTGCCGCCACCACAACTGCTGTCTGAACAATAAAGTCTCCCTTACCTGTTCCCCTCCGGGTCCTGCTTCGTGTGTGTATGTGTGTATTATATATATATATATATATATATATATATATATATATATATATATATATATATATATATATATATATATATATATCCATCACTACCAGTTCCCAAAAGTGAAGGGACCACCAGGAAGATTCTTGAGAAAACACTGGTTTATTAACAGCATGCTCGTGGCAAGGAACAGGTAACCATTCCGCAAAGTTTTGGCAGCCAGACGCGTTTCGGGAGGAACCAGCTCCCTTCTTTTGTGGCTAGAAAGTGCTAATCAAGTGAACCTGCTGGTTAAGTTGTTTGCTGCCCACCACGCCCTTGGGTGGGGACGCGACCGCTCCTGCGGCATTGTGGGTGTTGAAGTTTTATGCTATATATATATATATATATATATATATATATATATATATATAACTATATATAAGATTTAGGTTTGATAAGCCACCCAAAAGTGCATTTGCTCGTTCAGAACAGAGTAAAGCCTCAATACCTTAGTGACTGACTCATTTTTTTTAACAAAATGTATGCAACTAAAATCCAAGCAGTTACGGACTCTGAGATTGCCTTGAATGAATGAAATAACATTTATAATGCCCAACTAAAACTCGAAGGCATCAAGGCGCCTAACAAAAACAAATCAAAAAAGGCAGAACACAACTACAAGTATGACTTCGCGAAAAGCCGAGTTTTCAGAGCCTTTCTAAATGACTGCATGGTGGGAAGGGACTTAAGTTCCACCGGAAGAATATTCCACCACTTAGGTGCCAGAGGGAGAAGGCTTTGCCACCCCATTTAGCTCTACGGGTGCGGAACA
The DNA here is from genome assembly GCF_964263255.1 of Lissotriton vulgaris. NCBI lineage: Eukaryota > Metazoa > Chordata > Amphibia > Caudata > Salamandridae > Lissotriton > Lissotriton vulgaris. The sequence continues at coordinate 370,287,320 of NC_141685.1, forward strand.
GAAATTTGTTGGCAGAGAGCAAGTTCCCAGAGGGGCTATAGGGAGACAGGATGGATCCGATCCCAGTAGAACTGCCTCTGGCCAGGGCCCCGTAGGTCATGCACATAGTTTTAAAGAGGATCCGATCTTCGATGGGGAGCCAGTGTAGCGATTTTCTGGCGGAGGTGGCCGAGGCAGATCTGGGCAGATCTAATACAAATGTGGCCGCCGCGTTCTGGACCATTTGCAAGCGCTGCAGCAGACCCTTGTTTATTCCCGCATACAGCGCATTGCAATAGTCCAGACGGGAGCCAATGAGTGCAACCACAACTTGTTTTCTCGCCTGCTGAGAGAGATAGTGTCTAATCTTCCTCAGTACATAGATTAGGCCCCAGCAGGTTGAAACTGTTCTATTGACCTGTTGACGCATGCTGAGGGTAGGATCAATCAGGACTCCTAGGTTTTTAGCCAATGTAGCAGGGACAGGACGAGCTCCCAGTGAGTCCGGCCACCAGTTCGCCGACCATATCTCTTCTTTTCCTCCGAACACCATGACCTCCGTCTTCTCCCCATTTAATTTCAATGAATTGTGGATCATCCATTGAGCGACTGCCTCCATGCAAGATCTAAAATTGGAGGCAGCCGAGCTGGCCGGCTGGGAGAGAGAGACGAGGATCTGGGTGTCGTCGGCGTAGGAGACTACCTCCATCCCGAAAGATCTAATCAGTCTGGCAAGAGGGGTCACATAGATGTTAAAAAGGGTCGGACTTAATGCCGACTCCTGAGGGACCCCACAATGCACAGACAGGGATGGAGATTGAAAATCCCCCAGCTTCACCCTCTGCTCTCTCTGGTCGAGAAAAGAGGTCAGCAAACACAGGGCAGACCCCTCAACCCCAATCTCCCTCAGGCGTGATGTTAAGACAGAGGGAGAAAGGGTGTCGAAGGCAGGCGTGAGGTCTAGCAGGATCAGGAGGGTGGTCTGGCCCCCATCAGCTCGTGTGCGGACATTATCCAGCACTATGGTGAGGGCCGACTCGGTGCTATGTTCTCTCCTGAAGCCATGCTGCGAGTAATCCAGCTGACCAGAGCTTTCCACGAAGCCCGTGAGATGCTTATTCAGATGGATTTCCAGCATCTTCGCAGGAGCAGGGAGCAGTGAAATAGGGCGGAAGTTCTTTAATACCCAAGGGTCGAGAGATGGTTTCTTGAGCAACGGCTTTACCACTGCCCTCTTCCATTGCTGAGGAAAGATGCCGTCCCTCATAGCCCTGTTCATGATCTCAACAAGAGGGGGCAGGAGAGATTCCCTGCACTGCTTGAGGATCTTAAGCGGACAGGCATCTAATGGGGAGCTAGACCTAGTTTTATTCAGGAGGTTCTCTAATTCCTGAAGAGAGAGAGGAGGAAAGGAGGCCAGGCGCCCAAAGGAGGAGTTCTCAGCAGGAACTGGTGCGGAAACAGAGGAGACAGAGGGCTCAGTAGTTAGAGTCCTCTGCAGCTCTAAAGCTGAGTAAATATCAGCGATCTTAGTCTGAAAGAAAAGAGATATGTTGTTACAGAGTTGCTGAGAGGCAATAACAGGGTCCGGGATCTGCAGGGATGTCAGAGAGTCAACAATCTTGAAGAGCTCTTCCAGGGAGGAAAGTGAAATGGTGAGAGCCGTGAAATATTCCCGTTTCACCCTTATTACCTCCACCTTGTAGCCCCTCAATAAGATCTTATGTGCCTCTTTGTCCCTTAGATCCCAGCTGGTATGCCAGAGACGCTCCTGTCTCCTGACTCCCTGTCTAAGGAGTCTTAGGTGCTCAGAGAACCACGGAGCCGACGTTTTTTTCCTCGCCGAATAACGCGACCGGGCAGGGGCCAGTTCGTCAAATGCCATAGTAACGGCCTTTTCACTCGTTCTTATCTAAACACATGAAATAAGTGGAGAATTGATCCGAAAGACAATCGGTTTGATGTAAACATTTAAGGATTGTTTGGCTCCCAACATACAAAGCTTCCTTGTCCGGATGCTGCAGTGAGGAATATGAAAACAAACTGGAAAGGATCCTGCCACCATAGTGGGACAGGATAACGTTTGTCCCCAGAACCACAATGGTCTTCTGAAAGACTAATGTTACTTAGCCAGTAAGCATCTGTTCTTGGCATGTAGAGCTGTAGATTCACATGCATTGCATACTCATGGCATCTAGCGTTGGGTCTGGATGCTTGCAAGCTGTTTTTGTTCAAAGAAGTCTTTCCAGTCACGATGTAGGTGATAATGCGCATTGGCATCAACTCCATTGTTAGATTGTTTTCCCGCAGAGGGTGAGAATGGAGTTAGTATTTGTAGAATAGAGATGTCTATGCATATGAATGTGAATTAAGAACTACAACAACTAGAGGAGACCGGGGAGGTGGGTGGACGAATGTGAATCTACAGCTCTACATGCCAAGAGCAGATGCTTACTGGGTAAGTAACATTATCCTTTGAGGCATGTGAGCTGTAGATCACAAGCTTTGCATAGACTAAATCGCAATAAACTCCCAAAGTGGTGGCTAACCTGTAGTAGTTGTAGTTTGAAACAGTGTTTTAAGTAAAGCTTGGTCTACATTTGCCTGGTGTCTTGCTAACGCATCTACACAATAGTGTTTGGTAAATCTGTGCGATATAGAACATGTTGCTCCCTTACAAATACCAGCTATGGGAATATTTCCCAAGAATGCCATAGTTGCCCCTATTTTGAGAGTAGAATGCGCTCTAGGGGGTACTAACAAAGTTCTCTTCGCTTTAACATAACATGTTTGGAAACATTTTACAATCCATCTTGCAATACCGGACTTAGATATAGGATTACCCTTGTGAGGTGGAGAAAAAGCAACAAGTAGTAGTTTTGTTTTCCTAAATTCTTTGTTTCTTTCTATGTAATCAAGTATAGCACGTCTAACATCAAGTGTGTGTGTAGAGCTCGTTCTGCTACAGAATCAGGTTGAGGAAAATACACAGGTAACTCAACTGATTGATTGATATGAAAAGAAGAAATTACTTTAGGGAGAAATTTAGGATTGGTAAAAAGAACCACTATCTTTGTGAAGTTGAAAGAAAGGCTCATGTATAGTTAAAGTCTGAAGTTCACCAACTCTCCTTATTGAGGTTATCGCTATGAGGAAAGCAACTTTACATGATTGGAATTGTAACTGACATTTGTGCATTGATTCAAAAGGTGGACCAATAGCCTTATAAGGACTATGTTCAAGTTACACTCTGGAGCAGGGGAATTCTTGGGGGTATCACACTTTTAAATCCTTCCATGAAGGCTTTAATCACTGGTACTCTGAATAGAGATAAGTGTTGTGTATTTTGCAAGTATGCAGCTACCGCTGCTAGATGTACCTGAATGGTTGTGTAAGTTAATCCACATTGCTGTAAATTCAACAGATAACACATGTTGTTCTGTACAGAAGCATCAAGTGGGTTGATGTGGTTACAATAGACCATAAACATTTCCATTTTGCTGCATAACATGCTCTAGTAGTAAGCTTTCTAGCCTCTTTGAGAATATTAAAACAGTCTGTGGGTAGTTGTAAATAACCATACTCTGGAGCCAAAAAGCTAGATTGAATTCTGTGGGATTTTGATGTCTGATTTCCATGGCTCTGAGTGAGAAGACAGGGTGTGAGATGTAGCTTTTGATGTGGAACCACCGAGAGTTCTAACAAGGGGGTGTACCAAGGTTGACGAGACGATGTGGGGGCTACTAAGATCAGTGTGAGGGACGTTTGTCTGAGCTTCCGAACCAGTAATGGAATGACTGGGAGAGGCAGAAAAGCGTAAGCAAATATCACGGACCAATTCATCCATAGAGCATTCCCTTTGGATGCTCGGTGTTGGAACCTGGATGCGAAGTTCAGGCATTTTGCATTGTGTACTGTGGCAAACAGAACTATCTGTAAAAATCCGCATTTTTGAAAGTAGGGAAGAAGAACTGGAGGATAAAGTTCCCACTTGTGTACTTGCTGCCTGTGTCTGCTGAGCAGGTCTGCAATCTGATTGTCTACTCATGGAAGGTGTTCTGTTAGGAGATAGATTTTGTGGTGAATCGCCCAATTTCAAATGCTTTGTGCAAGGCGCAACAGCTGGAGAGAGTGTGTCCCTCTCTGTTTTTGTAGGTAGTACATTGCTGTCAAGCTGTCTGTGCGAACTAAGACAGTCTTGCCTACAAATTCGGTGAGAAAAGCTTTGAGTGCTAGGAACACTGCTAGAAGTTCCAGGCAGTTGATGTGGAAATCTTTGTGATTTACTGCCCATAGCCCGTGAACTGTGTAATGTTGAAGATGGGCTAGAGCTTTCAGAGTGTTGAGGGTAGCTCCCAGATAAGATTGCACTTGTGCCGGACACAGGTGAGATTTTTGTGAATTTATTGTGAAACCCAACTGATGAAATAGGTGTACTGTGGTCTGAGTGTTTTGTATATAGTTCTGGTAAACGCCTGCTTTGATAAGCCAGCCGTCCAGGTAAGGGAAGGCATATATACATTTTCTTCTGAGATAAGAGACTACTAATGCAAGACATTTGGTGAACACTCTGGGGGCTGTGGTGACACCAAATGGACGTACCTTGAACTGCTAATGTTTGCCTGTTATCACAAACCATATTTGCAATGAGCGGGATGAATTGGAATATGAAAGTAGGTGGTTTTTAGATCTAGAGTAGACATACAGTCGTCCTGCTGCAAGAGGGGAAGTACTTGTTGAAGAGTGACCATGTGAAAGTGCTCTGATAATATGTTCTTGTTTAACTCTCAGATCTAGAATAGGTCTCATAGAGCCGGCCCTTTTGGCAATCCGAAAGTAAAGGGAATAAACCCCTGACCATTAGTACTGGAGTGGGACTGGTTCTATAGCCCCTTTGAGTAATAAAGATTGCACTTCCTGTTGAAGCAAGTGCTGGTGGTCTGGTGACATTTTGTGAGATCGAGGAGGAATGTTTGGAGAATTGTTGATAAGCTCCAAGAAATAACCATGTTGGATAATTCCAAGGACCCATTTGTTGGTTGTTATTGATTTCCAAATGGGGAGAAAGTCTTGAAGTCTTGCTCTGACAGGTGTGGAATACTCGGAGGAAAGTGTTGGGAAGTCACTGTTTACTTGAGGACAGGGGAAGTGCGAGGTGTGGTGTTTTTACCTCTGCCCCTGATACTATTCCCCTATAACCTCCTCTGAAAAATCCTCTTGTAAAAAGATTGGGAATTGCCTTTGTAGGAGGAAGTGTTCTGGTCAGTGCCAGTGGACTTGGACCCATCCCTATAAAAAGAGCGCCAAAAGGAACCTCTATTTGAGGGAGATTGAAGCACTCCCACTGATTTTGCTACATCAGTGTCCTTTTTCTTTTTTTCGAGAGCTAGATCTACTTCAGGGCTACAAAATAGGTTGTTTATCAAAAGTTATATTCAGGATGGATCGTTGGACTTCAGGTTTGAATCCTGATATCCGTATCCATACAGGTCATTGTAGTAAGATACTAGTATTTCCCTCTGTGGCTGCGTTATCAGCTGCATCTACAGCAAATCTGATAGAGGCATAAGAAATTCGTTTGCTTTCTTGGAATAAATCCTGAGCCTTTGCCTTATGTTCCTCTGGGAGAAACTGAAGTAGTTGTTCCATTTAGTCCTAGTGGGCTCTATTGTACCTTGCTAGTAAGCCCTGCATTTAGCATACGCCATTGATTAGCTGCTTGCGCAGCTACACGTTTGCCGGAAGCATCGATGAGCTTTGATACTTTATCTGGGGGAGGGGCATCCTCAGATGCTTGAGAGTTTGCTCTCTTTCTAGCATTTGATACCATTAAAGAGTCAAGTGGTAACTGACCCTTAATAAAAATAGGATCTGTGGGGAAGATTTATATTTTTTGTCTACTCTAGGAGTAAAGTTTCTGGCATGGACAGGATCTTTAAAAATATCTGTGTGCCTTAACATACCCTTGAGCATAGGCAGTGTCGGACTGCATTTATGTGACCCTAGAGTGTCAAAGAGAAAATCTTTCTCTAAACACATTTTATGTAGCTTTACCCCATTGTATTCTGCTGCTTTAGCAATAAGCTGTTGGTATGACAGATTGTCATCAGGTGGAGATGGCCTGGCAGGATAAAGATCTGGGTCTGTATCCTGTGGAGGATCAGTTGTGTAGTCCATTCTAGGACGTAATTTTGCATCCTAGTCAGGGTCATCTGCGCCAAATGGAGGTGAAGGAGACTGACAAGGTGGAATATGTAATGGATCAAACTGTGGTGGAGAGGGATGAGGAGGAGATTGAAGTGTATAGAAAGGACTAGCGCCTACACTTTTTTTCATCAAAGGAATTTTGCATGGGCTCTCAAAGCTTGTGCTTAGATGGCAGTTTAGCATGGATATACCCTGTGTAATGGTGAATACACCGTTTTTTCTGTTACGGATCCAATTTAGGTGGTACAGTGTCTATGTTTGAATTAGGTTGTGTTTTAGGCAAGTCTTTGCTTTTCGGCACCAAAGCTTTCGGAGCAGAGCCAAAATGTCCTTTCGGTGTTGAGGGTTATGACTCCGAGCGTTGTTTCTTGGGTTTGGTGTCAAAGGTGTCGGTTCGGAACCCATCTTGGATTTAGAGCTCAAAGGTTTTGGCTCGGATGTGAGCTTTGGCCGACTTGGTCCCAGCCCGGAAGGGTTTTCAGAGTGTTTGGGTGCAGAACCATGAGGCGGAGCGCAAGAAACCTCTTCTCAGTGCAGACTTTGAGGCGGAGGTGGTGCCTAAGCCTTAGATTTTTTAGGGACGGTGGGAGGGAGAAGGTATTTTCGGTACTCATGTCCCCTTGTCACTGCGGCACATCATTGTCCTCTAGGTCGATCTGTAAGTCGGATCCGGAGTCAGACGCAGCTGAAGCCAGCTCTTCCTCTGCCGTTGATATCTCTTCTTGTTCGGAATCATTGCCTAAGAGGTTCTGTGTGACATCCAACCGCTGCATCTCTCGACCTAGCGCCCGAAGATCAGAGTTTTCTTTGATCTGAAGGATCGGCATGCGTCGCAGTCTTGCTCTTTGTGCTTGGGGGACAAGCACATATTACACACCGGAGTCCTTATGTGGATATTTTGCGTGGTACAGGGGACAGAATGTATATGGAGTCTGTTCCATCGACGAGGAGCTGAACGGATGCGGATGGGCCAGAAGGCTGCCCGCATATCTTCCAGTCGAAATGTCGAGGTCTTGAAATTCGAATCAAACCGTGAAAAGAGAAAGCACGTTCGAAAAGAATACCGTTGAGGTAGAGAGAAGTACGCATTGAGTTGGAACACGAGGATCGATTCCGAAGCAGAGAGCAGCAATACAAGTCGGTGTCCGATGGCGGAAAAAAACAATCTAACAATGGAGTCTATGCCCATGCACACGATCACCGAAAGAAGGAGTCTCCTACCTCGTGACTGGAAAGACTTTTTCAAACAAAAACAACTTGCAAACTTCAGGACCAAACACTAGATGGCAGGAATATGCAAATCATGTGATCCACAGCTCAAATGCCTCGAACAGGTAATTTTTAATTATTTCCGATTAGAAAGCCTGGACCATGGTAACTCTACAAGCTGAAAGGACGGCCTCCAAAAATGAAGTCAAAATAGTATAGTGGAAAAGGACCACATATCAAAATGGAAATCAAATCACACTCCTCTATTTGCCTAGTTAATGCTGACTCATCAAGTTACCCGTACAATAACGGTCAACGTCTTGCCTAAAAACTATAGGCAGTGATGTCTAGGGCGAGGTGTAGGCAGTTGTGTGCCAAGAAACCTAACTGGGACAGAGTTACCATCATAGTTACACACACAGACGACGGGAGAGAGGGTGTTTGCAAGCCAACAGATGCCGAGAGGGAAGGCTGGGGCAAGGAAGAACAGACGACTAGAGGGAAGGCTGGGGCAAGGAAGAACAGACGACTAGAGGGAAGAATGGGGCGAGGCAGAACAGACAATTGGGTGGGGGCCAGGCAGAACAGACAACAATTGGGGCGAGGCAGCATGGGCGATGGGAGGGTAGGAGCAAGGCAGCACGGACGAAGGGAGGGTGGGGGCGAGGCAGCACGGAAGACGGGAGGGTGGGGGCGAGGCAGCACGGACAAAGGGAGGGTGGGTGGGTGGGGGTAGGGCAGCACGGACAAAGGGAGGGTGGGTGGGTGGGGGTAGGGCAGCACGGACAAAGGGAGGGAGGGTGGGTGGGTGGGGGTAGGGCAGCACGGACAAAGGGAGGGTGGGTGGGTGGGGGTAGGGCAGCACGGACAAAGGGAGGGTGGGTGGGTGGGTGGTGGGGGTAGGGCAGCACGGACAAAGGGAGGGTGGGTGGGTGGGTGGGGGTAGGGCAGCACGGACAAAGGGAGGGTGGGTGGGGGTAGGGCAGCACGGACAAAGGGAGGGTGGGTGGGTGGGTGGGGGTAGGGCAGCACGGACAAAGGGAGGGTGGGTGGGTGGGTGGGGGTAGGGCAGCACGGACAAAGGGAGGGTGGGTGGGGGTAGGGCAGCACGGACAAAGGGAGGGTGGGTGGGTGGGGGTAGGGCAGCACGGACAAAGGGAGGGTGGGTGGGTGGGGGTAGGGCAGCACGGACAAAGGGAGGGTGGGTGGGTGGGGGTAGGGCAGCACAGACAAAGGGAGGGTGGGTGGGTGGGGGTAGGGCAGCACGGACAAAGGGAGGGTGGGTGGGTGGGGGTAGGGCAGCACGGACAAAGGTAGGGTGGGTGGGTGGGGGTAGGGCAGCACAGACAAAGGGAGGGTGGGTGGGGGTAGGGCAGCACGGACAAAGGGAGGGTGGGTGGGGGTAGGGCAGCACGGACAAAGGGAGGGTGGGTGGGGGTAGGGCAGCACGGACAAAGGGAGGGTGGGTGGGGGTAGGGCAGCACGGACAAAGGGAGGGTGGGTGGGGGTAGGGCAGCACGGACAAAGGGAGGGTGGGTGGGGGTAGGGCAGCACGGACAAAGGGAGGGTGGGTGGGGGTAGGGCAGCACGGACAAAGGGAGGGTGGGTGGGGGTAGGGCAGCACGGACAAAGGGAGGGTGGGTGGGGGTAGGGCAGCACGGACAAAGGGAGGGTGGGTGGGTGGGGCTAGGGCAGCACGGACAAAGGGAGGGTGGGTGGGTGGGGCTAGGGCAGCACGGACAAAAGGAGGGTGGGTGGGTGGGGCTAGGGCAGCACGGACAAAAGGAGGGTGGGTGGGTGGGGCTAGGGCAGCACGGACAAAAGGAGGGTGGGTGGGTGGGGCTAGGGCAGCACGGACAAAAGGAGGGTGGGTGGGGCTAGGGCTGCACGGACAATAGGAGGGTGGGTGGGTGGGGCTAGGGCAGCACGGACAAAAGGAGGGTGGGTGGGTGGGGCTAGGGCAGCACGGACAATAGGAGGGTGGGTGGGTGGGGCTAGGGCAGCACGGACAATAGGAGGGTGGGTGGGTGGGGCTAGGGCAGCACGGACAAAAGGAGGGTGGGGCTAGGGCAGCACGGACAAAAGGAGGGTGAGGGTAGGGAAGCACGGACAAAAGGATGTAGGGCAGCACGGACAAAAGGAGGGTGGGTGGGGGTAGGGCAGCACGGACAAAAGGAGGGTGGGTGGGGGTAGGGCAGCTCGGACAAAAGGAGGGTGGGTGGGGGTAGGGCAGCACAGACAAAAGGAGGGTGGGTGGGGGTAGGGCAGCACGGACAAAAGGAGGGTGGGTGGGGGTGGGGCAGCACGGACAAAAGGAGGGTGGGTGGGTGGGTGTGGGGCAGCACGGACAAAGGGAGGGTGGGTGGGTGTAGGGCAGCACGGACAAAGGGAGGGTGGGTGGGTGTAGGGCAGCACAGACAAAGGGAGGGTGGGTGGGTGTAGGGCAGCACGGACAAAGGGAGGGTGGGTGGGGGTAGGGCAGCACGGACAAAGGGAGGGTGGGTGGGGGTAGGGCAGCACGGACAAAGGGAGGGTGGGTGGGGGTAGGGCAGCACGGACAAAGGGAGGGTGGGTGGGGGTAGGGCAGCACGGACAAAGGGTGGGTGGGTGGGGGTAGGGCAGCACGGACAAAGGGTGGGTGGGTGGGGGTAGGGCAGCACGGACAAAGGGTGGGTGGGTGGGGGTAGGGCAGCACGGACAAAGGGTGGGTGGGTGGGGGTAGGGCAGCACGGACAAAGGGTGGGTGGGTGGGGGTAGGGCAGCACAGTCAAAGGGAGGGTGGGTGGGGGTAGGGCAGCACAGACAAAGGGAGGGTGGGTGGGGGTAGGGCAGCACAGACAAAGGGAGGGTGGGTGGGGGTAGGGCAGCACAGACAAAGGGAGGGTGGGTGGGGGTAGGGCAGCACAGACAAAGGGAGGGTGGGTGGGGGTAGGGCAGCACAGACAAAGGGAGGGTGGGTGGGGGTAGGGCAGCACAGACAAAGGGAGGGTGGGTGGGGGTAGGGCAGCACAGACAAAGGGAGGGTGGGTGGGGGTAGGGCAGCACAGACAAAGGGAGGGTGGGTGGGGGTAGGGCAGCACAGACAAAGGGAGGGTGGGTGGGGGTAGGGCAGCACAGACAAAGGGAGGGTGGGTGGGTGGGGGTAGGGCAGCACAGACAAAGGGAGGGTGGGTGGGTGGGGGTAGGGCAGCACAGACAAAGGGAGGGTGGGTGGGGGTAGGGCAGCACAGACAAAGGGAGGGTGGGTGGGGGTAGGGCAGCACAGACAAAGGGAGGGTGGGTGGGGGTAGGGCAGCACAGACAAAGGGAGGGTGGGTGGGGGTAGGGCAGCACAGACAAAGGGAGGGTGGGTGGGGGTAGGGCAGCACAGACAAAGGGAGGGTGGGTGGGGGTAGGGCAGCACAGACAAAGGGAGGGTGGGTGGGGGTAGGGCAGCACGGACAAAGGGAGGGTGGGTGGGGGTGGGGCAGCACGGACAAAGGGTGGGTGGGTGGGGGTGGGGCAGCACGGACAAAGGGAGGGTGGGTGGGTGGGGGTGGGGCAGCACGGACAAAGGGAGGGTGGGTGGGTGGGGGTGGGGCAGCACGGACAAAGGGAGGGTGGGTGGGTGGGGGTGGGGCAGCACGGACAAAAGGAGGGTGGGTGGGTGGGGGTGGGGCAGCACGGACAAAAGGAGGGTGGGTGGGTGGGGGTGGGGCAGCACGGACAAAAGGAGGGTGGGTGGGTGGGGGTGGGGCAGCACGGACAAAAGGAGGGTGGGTGGGTGGGGGTGGGGCAGCACGGACAAAAGGAGGGTGGGTGGGTGGGGGTGGGGCAGCACGGACAAAAGGAGGGTGGGTGGGTGGGGGTGGGGCAGCACGGACAAAAGGAGGGTGGGTGGGTGGGGGTGGGGCAGCACGGACAAAAGGAGGGTGGGTGGGTGGGGGTGGGGCAGCACGGACAAAAGGAGGGTGGGTGGGTGGGGGTGGGGCAGCACGGACAAAAGGAGGGTGGGTGGGTGGGGGTGGGGCAGCACGGACAAAAGGAGGGTGGGTGGGTGGGGGTGGGGCAGCACGGACAAAAGGAGGGTGGGTGGGTGGGGGTGGGGCAGCACGGACAAAAGGAGGGTGGGTGGGTGGGGGTGGGGCAGCACGGACAAAAGGAGGGTGGGTGGGTGGGGGTGGGGCAGCACGGACAAAAGGAGGGTGGGTGGGTGGGGGTGGGGCAGCACGGACAAAAGGAGGGTGGGTGGGTGGGGGTGGGGCAGCACGGACAAAAGGAGGGTGGGTGGGTGGGGGTGGGGCAGCACGGACAAAAGGAGGGTGGGTGGGTGGGGGTGGGGCAGCACGGACAAAAGGAGGGTGGGTGGGTGGGGGTGGGGCAGCACGGACAAAAGGAGGGTGGGTGGGTGGGGGTGGGGCAGCACGGACAAAAGGAGGGTGGGTGGGTGGGGGTGGGGCAGCACGGACAAAAGGAGGGTGGGTGGGTGGGGGTGGGGCAGCACGGACAAAAGGAGGGTGGGTGGGTGGGGGTGGGGCAGCACGGACAAAAGGAGGGTGGGTGGGTGGGGGTGGGGCAGCACGGACAAAAGGAGGGTGGGTGGGTGGGGGTGGGGCAGCACGGACAAAAGGAGGGTGGGTGGGTGGGGGTGGGGCAGCACGGACAAAAGGAGGGTGGGTGGGTGGGGGTGGGGCAGCACGGACAAAAGGAGGGTGGGTGGGTGGGGGTGGGGCAGCACGGACAAAAGGAGGGTGGGTGGGTGGGGGTGGGGCAGCACGGACAAAAGGAGGGTGGGTGGGTGGGGGTGGGGCAGCACGGACAAAAGGAGGGTGGGTGGGTGGGGCAGCACGGACAAAAGGAGGGTGGGTGGGTGGGGCAGCACGGACAAAAGGAGGGTGGGTGGGTGGGGTGGGCAGCACGGACAAAAGGAGGGTGGGTGGGTGGGGGTGGGCAGCACGGACAAAAGGAGGGTGGGTGGGTGGGGGTGGGGCAGCACGGACAAAAGGAGGGTGGGTGGGTGGGGGTGGGGCAGCACGGACAAAAGGAGGGTGGGTGGGTGGGGGTGGGGCAGCACGGACAAAAGGAGGGTGGGTGGGTGGGGGTGGGGCAGCACGGACAAAAGGAGGGTGGGTGGGTGGGGGTGGGGCAGCACGGACAAAAGGAGGGTGGGTGGGTGGGGGTGGGGCAGCACGGACAAAAGGAGGGTGGGTGGGTGGGGGTGGGGCAGCACGGACAAAAGGAGGGTGGGTGGGTGGGGGTAGGGCAGCACGGACAAAAGGAGGGTGGGTGGGTGGGGGTAGGGCAGCACGGACAAAAGGAGGGTGGGTGGGTGGGGGTAGGGCAGCACGGACAAAAGGAGGGTGGGTGGGTGGGGGTAGGGCAGCACGGACAAAAGGAGGGTGGGTGGGTGGGTGGGGGTAGGGCAGCACGGACAAAAGGAGGGTGGGTGGGTGGGGGTAGGGCAGCACGGACAAAAGGAGGGTGGGTGGGTGGGGGTAGGGCAGCACGGACAAAAGGAGGGTGGGTGGGTGGGGGTAGGGCAGCACGGACAAAAGGAGGGTGGGTGGGTGGGGGTAGGGCAGCACGGACAAAAGGAGGGTGGGTGGGTGGGGGTAGGGCAGCACGGACAAAAGGAGGGTGGGTGGGTGGGGGTAGGGCAGCACGGACAAAAGGAGGGTGGGTGGGTGGGGGTAGGGCAGCACGGACAAAAGGAGGGTGGGTGGGTGGGGGTAGGGCAGCACGGACAAAAGGAGGGTGGGTGGGTGGGGGTAGGGCAGCACGGACAAAAGGAGGGTGGGTGGGTGGGGGTAGGGCAGCACGGACAAAAGGAGGGTGGGTGGGGGTAGGGCAGCACGGACAAAAGGAGGGTGGGTGGGTGGGGGTAGGGCAGCACGGACAAAAGGAGGGTGGGTGGGGGTAGGGCAGCACGGACAAAAGGAGGGTGGGTGGGGGTAGGGCAGCACGGACAAAAGGAGGGTGGGTGGGTGGGGGTAGGGCAGCACGGACAAAAGGAGGGTGGGTGGGTGGGGGTAGGGCAGCACGGACAAAAGGAGGGTGGGTGGGTGGGGGTAGGGCAGCACGGACAAAAGGAGGGTGGGTGGGTGGGGGTAGGGCAGCACGGACAAAAGGAGGGTGGGTGGGTGGGGGTAGGGCAGCACGGACAAAAGGAGGGTGGGGGTAGGGCAGCACGGACAAAGGGAGTGTGGGTGGGGGTAGGGCAGCACGGACAAAGGGAGGGTGGGTAGGGCAGCACGGACAAAGGGAGGGTGGGTAGGGGTAGGGCAGCTCGGACAAAGGGAGGGTGGGTAGGGGTAGGGCAGCACGGACAAAGGGTAGGTGGGGTAAGCAGCACGGACAAAGGTAGGGTGGGTGGGTGCGAGGCAGCACGGATTAAGGTCGGGTGGGTGCGAGGCAGCACGGATTAAGGTCGGGTGGGTGTGAGGCAGCACGGACGAAGGGAGGGTGGGTGCGAGGCAGCACGGACGAAGGGAGGGTGGGTGCGAGGCAGCACGGACGAAGGGAGGGTGGGTGCGAGGCAGCACGGACGAAGGGAGGGTGGGGGTGAGGTAGCACTGACGACGACGGGTGGTTGGAAGGGTTGAGGCAGCACAGATGACGACGGCAGGGTGGGTGGATGGGGTGAGGTAGCACGGACGACGAAGGGGTTCGGGCAGCATGGACGACGACGGGAAGGTGGGTGATTGGGGGCTGTGCCATCACAGATGACGGGAGGGAGTGAGGCAGCATGGCCGACAGGAGAGTGGGTGAATGGGGCAAGGCAGCATGCACGACAACAGGGCGAGGCAGCATGGACGACGGTTGGGGTGAGGCAGCACGGACAAAAGGAGGGTGGGTGGATGGGGGCTGAGGCAACACGAACGATGTTGGGGGTGAGGCAGCACAGACGACGATGGGAGGATGAGTGGTCGGGGCAAGGCAGCATGGATGACAGGGGCGAGGCAGCACAGACGACAGGAGGGTGGGTGGATGTGGCGAGACAGCACGGACAATGGGAGGGGATGCACCATGGCCACCAACCAGGAAAGCAGTATTGGGAGAGGACACTGGTAGAGTGCTAAAATACACAGGAAAGGTAAAGTCTACAAAAATAACCTTTTGAAGGACATTTAATGCATCCATTGTCCATGGTGGGGTACAAATACTAGAAAAGGAAGGAAGCCCACAGCACCTAATTAATAAGAAGGAAGCAAACGAGATGGATGATAAATCTAACCAATGGTAAGCAATGGGCTGCCTCCAAGCCCACTGATAGATAACAAAAGGTCTTTAAGAGACCAAGTATGGGCTGTCTAGGCAAGAACTAAATAGAAGCTACGCGGTATGTGTTTTGTGGCCAAAACCTGAAAGTCTGGAAGAGTGAGTTGACAATGGTAAAGTATCTTCGGAATAACAGTTACAGTTCTGTCCTTATTGTTTTGCATTCTTAACTTATGCTATATTGAAAATGGGACTTGGCGAGACCAATAACCAAGGGCGTCTAGGCACTAGTCTCAGAGAGACAGACTGCATAAAGAGGAAGAAATAGGATTACTGGTTAAACAACCAAGTTTTGATCCTTTCCTAAAGGCTAATAGATCGTTGTTTTTTTCAACTCCCGAGGAAGAGAGTTCCATAAGTCTGATTGTGCCCACAATAAAACCTCTATCACCCCAGCTTGCTTTCTTGTTTTTCGGCACGCACAATAAGATTGTATTCTGATACAGACCTAAGAGGGCTGGAAGGGATATATCATTGGAAACTATTCTTCAGATATTCAGGAGCAATGCTGTGGAGTGAATGAAAAGCAATACAAAAGGCTTTAAAATCAATACGCTTCCTGACTGGAAGCAAATGTAATTGGGCGCAGAAGAGGCAGATATGCGTTTTGGAATGCCTAGTAGCAAGCGTGCAGCTGCATTTAGAACGATCTGGATCTTCGTCAAACATTTCTTTCTAATGTTGACAAATGAGTCATTGCAGTAGTCCACCTTAAAAAGTACCAGAGCTGGGGTCACCAGCCTCAGCAATTCAGAATGAGCAAGGGACGTGAAGAAAGCATCGTCCTTTCTAACCAAATCTTGCATCACTGCTGACAAACGTTTCAAGAGAATAAAGTACACAGAATACACGTAGGGCAGTCCAGGTATCTATCTGGGCGTCTTACGACTCTGAATAGCAAATGGTTGCTCTGAATTTTGATCTGTCATTGCCCTTTCAAAAGTGACACAGGCCTTTTTCAAATCATCTAAAATAGAACTTTTTCCTATTATATAACACAAAGAAGCCCCACCCACAATGCAGCTAATTCTGGGAGCTACGGATACTGTGTGGACAGTAGACAAATTCTTGTTCTCAATCATGGCAGCAAGCATCAACCTTATCAAGCCAAACTCAAATAATTTATCGTTTTAAAGTATATTCTCCAGCAGACAAACTGCTTTAGATTTACATATCTAGAAAATCTCCAGTAGTTACTGAGAGAATCATGATTATTTCACAACAAATGTTAGTTTTTTTGCCTACATTGCGATCCAGTCGGACCAAGTACATATATTTTGTGCCACATGATAAAACGTATACTTTATTCCCAACAAGGAGACCAGAAAAAAACAAAGAAAACAAACGCATGCACAGTAAACCCCCGGCACACCCTCCACCCTGCCCGAAGCAGCTTCTAAAGGCTTAAACAATTGTGATCTTTGTATTCTCAGCAACCTGACGAACATCCTGACAATAATGTCTAATTTCGTCATCCAATTGTAGCTCAGAAGTGTGCACAGGCTCTAGAAACAACCCGGTAATCTGCCCACCTCTGCCAGATCTTAGGATGTTTGTGGGGACAACCCATCACATGAAATACCACAACCTCAAATCCCATGCAAAAGTCCATCCCCCATTTCCAAGCCCTAAGATGCGGCAGTTCAGCATCCTTCCATTGTCGTGCAATGTCTCTTTTGGCCAGAGTGAGGCCGAGGAATACGTGATACTTATACCTGTTGCCGCCTATGCCCTCAGTACTATGCAAAATGAGCACTTTTAGGGCAAACGGGATGTCCCATGCAAGTACTTCAGCCAAGCAAACAGGCCACAACCATACAACCCCACACTGTGTGCAAAAATGAACTCTCCTCAGTCTATTATTTTATTTTTTAACTGGGCTCTCTATTCACATCACTTGAGATATGCACTTAATAAAAAACCCACAACTTTTAAGGCTGTGGTGTTTTTTTAATTAAATATCCAGGGAGAATCTCCTAATTGTTCGAGTGAGCCAGTCAACATAGCATCCTAACATTAGATCTCGAATGTATTTTGTACAAAGACCTCCCCTCCCCTCTGGACGATGGGCCACCAAAGCCTGCTTATGAAATTGTGTTAAAATTTGTACTAGGATTGTCCTTAAGAGCATTCCACATCAGAGGGAGTTTAACAAAATAACTGTCTCCACTAAAGAATTTGGATGCAGGCCGGGTTATTACCAATGGCTGGGATTAACTCAAGCATTCTACCCATCACTTTTTTTTTTAATACTTCAATGCAAAACCTATGGGGGGCAAACAAGACTGTATATGGAAATGCAAGATGGACACTACGCTGCAGACTGGGACCTCGAGTTGGCTAACACATACAATCTAATCAGCCTTTCTCAGGTGAGAAACGAATGGGCTGCAAGTTCCTTAGTGCACAAAGTTGAAACTTATGGCACAGCCCCCCCCCCCCCCCCTCCCCGAAAACCATATTAGCCAGCTGAACTTAAATAACAGCTCCTAAAGAAAACTTCATAACTCATTTAGTTTAGACAAGCCTAAAGCTGACAATCGCTATGGGACACTGAATCACAGACCATGGCTACTTTGCCCCACTCATTAAGGTTCACTAACACAAACTCATTTTGATGGAAGAATAAAAGCACTAGGTGTGACAACATGAAACTGCTGAACCTTTTGATTTAGTGAATTCCCAAAATAATGTTGATGGAAGGAATATGCTACTTACCAGTATGTATCTGTTCTTGGCATAGAGGGCTGCAGAGTGGTACATTATGAATAGATCGCCATCTGGTGTTGGGCTCGGATGATTGCACTTTGTTTTTCTCTTGGAGAGTCTTTTGTCTCTTGGTGACTCCTCCCTTGGTTGGTAGTGCGCATGGGCATCGGCTCCATCCTTAGATTGTTTTGCCATAGTAGGGTTAGATGGAGTAGTATAGTAGAATACAGATAAGAGTGCCCATGTAAGTGTATCTAAATAAGATAGTGTTGGAACAGACACAGGTTTCCGGGGAGGCTGGGAGGGCATGTACCACTCTGCAGCCCTCTATGCCAAGAACAGATGCATACTGGTAAGTAGCATATTCCGTTCGAGGCATATGGGCTGCAGATGGTACATTATGAATAGACTATATAGCAGTTCTCTCCCTAGCGGTGGTCACCCGTGTCTGTTGCAACTGTCTGAAACAATGTTTTTAATACTGCTTGTCCCACTCTAGCTTGTTGTGTTGTGTGCACATCTACACAATAGTGTTTTGTGAAGGTGTGCGGTGTAACCCAGGTAGCCGCTTTGCATATGTCATCTAGTGGAATGTTTCCCAGAAATGCCATAGATGCTCCTAGTTTACGTGTAGAGTGAGCTCTAGGAGGAACAGTTAATGTTCTCTTTGCCTTTAAGTAGCATATTTGAATGCATTTTACAATCCATCTGGCAATGCCCGCTTTGGAGATGGGATTGCCTTTATGTGTGGGAGAAAACGCAACAAATAGCTGTTTTGTCTTTCTGAAAGTTTGTGTTCTTTCTATGTAGTACAATATGGCCCTTCTAACATCCAGTGTATGTAGGGCTCTTTCAGCTACTGTTTGTGGTTTTGGAAAGAAAACCGGTAATTCCACTGACTGATTGATGTGGAATGCTGAAATAACCTTCGGTAGGAATTTTGGGTTTGTTCTAAGAACCACTTTATTTTGGTGTAGCTGCATAAATGGTTCTTGAATCGTAAAAGCCTGCAGTTCACTTACTCTTCTAAGTGACGTGATAGCTATGAGGAAGGCTACCTTCCATGTGAGGAATTGTATTTCACACCTATGCATAGGTTCAAAGGGTGGCCCCATTAGTCTGGTAAGCACTATGTTGAGATTCCAGACTGGGGAAGGTGGTCTTCTTGGTGGAATGACTCTTTTGAGTCCTTCCATGAAAGCTTTAATTGCTGGTACTTTGAACAATGACAGATGTTGTCTGTTTTGTAGGTATGCTGCTATGGCTGCTAGATGAACTCTGATAGAGGTATATGCTAGGTTACATTGCTGTAAGTGTAACAAATAGCAAATGATTTGTTTAGTAGATGCGTCCAGAGGGTTGATGTGCTTACTGTTACAGTGTATAGCAAACCTCTTCCATTTTGCTGCATAGCATGCTCTGGTGGTAGGACGTCTTGCTTGTGATTTCCATGCATTCTGGTGGTAAATCTAAATACCCAAACTCTATGACTTCAGGAGCCAGATCGCTAGGTTCAGTTGTTTGGGATCTGGGTGCATTATTTCTCCATGGTTCTGTGTAAGATGCATGGGTAATAACCTTAGCTTTTGATGTGGTACTTGTGAGAGTTGTAGCAGCGTGGTGAACCACGGCTGTCTTGCCCACGTGGGTGCCACTAGTATCATTGTCATTGAATGTTGCTGCAGTTTCCGAACCAGTAATGGAATTAGTGGTAGAGGAGGGAACGCGTACGCAAATCTGTTGGACCAATTTATCCACAGTGCATTGCCCTGGGACCTTTGGTGTGGGTACCTGGATGCGAATTCTTTGCATTTTGCGTTCTGATGATTGGCAAACAGATCTATCTCTGGTTGCCCCCATTTTTGGAAGAATGGCTGTAGTATTTGGTCGTGCAGCTCCCATTCGTGCACTTGTTCTGACTGTCTGCTTAGGATGTCTGCTATTTGGTTTTGAACTCCTGGTAGGTGTTCCGCTAACAGGTAGATCTTTTGAGGAATGGCCCATCTCCATATGTCCTGTGCTAGTCTGGACAGTTGGAGAGAGTGTGTCCCCCCCTGTTTTTGAATACAATACATTGCAGTCATGTTGTCTGTTCTGATCAGGACTGCTTTGCCTATTATTTGCATTTGGAAGGCTTTTAGTGCTAGAAATATTGCTAATAGTTCTAGGTAGTTGATGTGCAGTTTCTTTTGCTGCACACTCCACTTCCCCTGTACTGTGTATTTGTCCATATGCGCTCCCCATCCGGAGAGCGATGCGTCCGCTGTTATTATTACTTGTGGAATTGGCTCTAGAAACGACCGTCCCTTGGAAATGTTTTCTGTGTTCCACCACTTCAGAGAGCGATGCGTCCGGTCGTCCACCAACACCAGGTCTGTAATCTGCCCTTGAGCCTGATTCCACTGTGTCGCTAGACACTCCTGTAGTGGACGCATTTGAAGTCTGGCATGTGGTATTAGCAGTATGCATGAGGACATCATGCCTAATAGTTGCATAAACACTCGTGCTGGTAGTGAGTGTTGTGGTTGAAATCTTTGTATTAACCCGACCATTGTTTGTATCCTGACTGGGTTGGGGTATGCTATTGCCTTTTCTGTGTCCACTGTAGCCCCCAGGTATTGCTGAATCTGGTTTGGTTGCAGGTGCGATTTTTTGTAGTTCACTGTGAACCCTAGGTGGTGCAGCAATTGAATTGTCTTCTGTGTGTTGTGAAGACATTCTTCTTTTGACTTGGCCTTTATTAGCCAATCGTCCAAGTAGGGGAAGACATGTATTTGTTGTCTTCTTAGGTGTGCTGCCACCACAGCTAGACATTTTGTGAAAACTCTTGGTGCTGTTGTGACACCGAACGGAAGGACTTTGAACTGATAGTGTTGTCCTTCCAACACAAACCTTAGGTATTTTCTGTGGGCTTTGTGAATTGGGATATGAAAGTAAGCGTCTTTTAGATCCAGTGTAGAAAGAAAGTCCCCTTTCTTCAGTAAAGGGAGTACTTGTTGGAGCGTGACCATGTGGAAATGCTCCGAATTTATGTAAGCATTGAGAGGTCTGAGGTCTAATATGGGTCTTAGGGACCCGTCCTTTTTGGGGATCAGGAAGTATAGAGAGTATACTCCTGTTCCTTGTTGATCTTTTGGGACCTTCTCTATTGCATGCTTTTGTAGAAGTGCTAGAACTTCTTCTCTTAACAATGTCAGATGATCTTGACTCATTGGACGCTGTTTGGGGGGGATGTTTGGTGGGGTAGCTGTGAGTTCTAGGCAATAACCATGTTGGATAATTTGTCTCACCCACTTGTCTGATGTGATGTTTTCCCAGACAGGTAGGAACTGTGATAGACGTCCCCCGACCGGTGTTATGTGGTCTGGGGGGAGTTCTATGAAGTCACTGTGTTGGTGTTGAGGCGTTGCGGTTGTTATTATTTCCGCGGCCTCTACCCTTGTTGTTGTTACCTCTGTAACTGCCTCTTGAATTACCTCTGGGTGATGTTGGTGTGAAAGAGGTGGATTGCTGATTTGTTCCTGTATTCTTTGAGCCCCCTCTATAGGTGGATCTACGAAAGGAACCTCTGTGTGTTGGCTGTTGCAATGCTCCCATTGACTTAGCCGTTTCTGTATCTTTCTTCATTTTTTCTAAGGTCTCGTCTGTGCTTGAACCAAACAGTGTCTTCTGATCAAAAGGTTTGTTCAGTAGGGCTGTTTGTACTTCTTGTTTGAATCCTGAGATTCTAAGCCATGCGTGCCTTCTTAGCATGACACTGGTGTTAATAGATCTTGCTGCAGTGTCTGCTGCGTCTAATGCACACTTAATGGAAGTATTGGTTATTATTTTACCTTCCTGTATTAATTGATCTGCCTTTTTCTGATGTTCTTTTGGGAGATGTGTGATAAGTTTCTCTAACTCATCATAATGTGCCCTGTCATAACGTGCGAGTAGTGCTTGTGTATTGGCTATACGCCAGCTATTCGCTGCCTGTGATGCTACTCTTTTGCCTCATGCATCTATTAGCTTTGACTCTTTATCTGGTGGAGGAGCCTCTCCTGTAGATAATGAGTTTGCTCTTTTACGAGCGTTTGAGACCACCAGCGAGTCTAGAGGTACATGCCCTTTAATAAATATTGGGTCCTTTGGAGCCGCTTTATATTTTTTATCAATTCTTGGGTTTAACACCCTGGCTCTCACTGGGTTTTTGAATATTTCCTCTGTGTGACTAAGAAGACCCTTCAACAACATAGGAAGAGTACCTGATGTTCTCTGTGCATTAGGTAGAGTCTCTAACAAGAAATCCTCTATTTGAGGTTCTGTATGTATATCTACTTTATGGTATTTCGCTGCCCTATTAATGAGCTGCACAAAACCTGTGTTATCATCAGGTGGTGAAGGCTTTGAGGGATATAGCTCTGGGTCGTTGTCTTCATCTGACCCTACATCATAATTTTCCCATGGATCCTCCTCATCTGGGATAGTTTCGTCATCCCCTTGAGGTTCTCTCTCCCCCAGATCACTGTCTACATCTGACTGAGGTGTAGCTGGTCTTGGTGTGGAAGGTGTAGTAATATTTGGTCTATTGTGAGGAATAGGAGAAGAGGGTGTTAGTCTAGGACGAGGAGAAGCAGGAGGAGTTATATTCGTCCCCATTGTTCTCTTTTTTGAAGGAAGAGGTTTATCTTCTGACTGTTCACTCTTTCTCTTCTTTGTGACCACTTTCCCAGTTTGTGGATCAATAAACAAGATCTTTTGTTTGGGATCTGTCTGTTGCTCCTGAATCGGTACCGAGGGTCCTGGTTCCGAGAGGTGCTTTTGTTTTCTATCGTCAGATTTTGTTGTTTTCGAAACCGAATGTTTGCTCGATTCCGACTTTCTTGGTATCGAGTGTCTCTTGGGCGATAAGTCATATTTATGTTTCGACATGGAATGTTTCGATCCCGAGCTGTCCTTTGTATGTAGCCTCGGTGCCGAAGTCGATGTCGCCCTTTTCTCGGATCCGACATGGTGGGAGTCCGAGTGTTTCGGTTTCAGTTTCGGTTTCGTTGCCGGGCCCGAAGGCGGGGCGTCGGAAACTTTTTTCAGCGGTTTGACCGGGCCCGAGGGCGGGGTCGTTACCGCACGGGGTCGGTTTTTCGGTAAGGGGACGTCGTCACTCACGGTTTGTAGCTCGATGAGTTCTTCAGCCTCCGACTGGTCCCCTTCCGACCCCGACTGGTCCTCTTCTTCCTCGATTTGTTCGTCTCCGAACAGCTCCGGGATCGCTTCTGCCTGCATTCTGGAAACCTCGTGTCTTCGAGCTCGACGATTTCTAATCGTTAGCTTGGAGGAGAATGCTGCGCAGGCTTCGCAGTCCCCGGATTCGTGTTCAGGCGATAGACAGAGGTTGCACACCTCGTGTAGGTCCTTGTGTGGGAACTTAGCACCACACGTTGGACATTTTTTGAATGGAGTCCTTTCCATGGACTCCGGGCTTGACTGCGTCGAGAAAGGCCTCCTTTTCTTCGACGTAGTTCCAAGTTTTTCTCTTCTATTTTGAATTTGTAACGCGTCGGAATGGAAATGAACGCGTTCGAATAACAATACCGTCGAATTGGAAAGGGAATACGCGCCGAAAATCACTTTCTTGCGAAGTTGATCTGGAGCGTCTCGATCTTCATCCGAACCCGATGGCGCAAAAAAACAATCTAAGGATGGAGCCGATGCCCATGCGCACTACCAACCAAGGGAGGAGTCACCAAGAGACAAAAGACTCTCCAAGAGAAAAACAAAGTGCAATCATCCGAGCCCAACACCAGATGGCGATCTATTCATAATGTACCATCTGCAGCCCATATGCCTCGAACAAATAGATACTTTGCATAAAAATGGCCAGGCCCATTATCAAATTCTAGATATGGTAGGAAATAAGTCAGGCAAAAATTTGAGAAGAAAAACAAAGGGAAGTTTGGTTACTACAAAATAGGAGTTTGAACAGTCTGTCTTTTATGTCGAATACAAATTAAATATAATGCAGGGAAATAAAATCAGACCAAGGAACAGAAAGGCATCCCAGGGGGAAGAGATTAGGAGGATAGGAACATAGAGGAGCATTGAAAAGTTCCAGTTTTTAGGCATTAGGGAGGAAATGGGTAACAAATTAGACAGAAGTGGATCAAAGAAAATAGAATAATGACGATTTTGGATTTGTTTAAAAAAAGAAGATGATGAGGGTGATAGAAGAGAATGGAAGATGAATGCCCCCCTCCCCTCCCTGAAAAAGGTAGACGAAAGGGGCTGGGGGTAACATGCATTTGTTTTTAATTTGAGATTTTTGAATAGCTCGGACGCCATTAGAGAATTTTACTAACTTAACAACTAATCATTGAACGTGTTCTTTATGTGCAACAGTAAATACATTATAATGAGGAGGTTGGGGATAGGGTGGAGGTATCTTTTTTTAACAGGAAGAAACAGAAGAGAGGGTGTCTTAGAGAGGGTGCCCCCTTGCAAAATGCAAAAAGGATCTATGCATTCCAAACAAGAAAACTGATGTAAGGACATTTAAGGAGATGAAAGGTTTTAACAACAATTCATTACAAAAAAGTCTTGATTCGTAGAACCAGATTCAGCAGATCAGGTTGCCACAATTCCGTGCCTTCTAGAGTATAAGCATTTGCCTCACTCTTCAATCACAATCTTGCGTCTGTGACCCACTGACACACACACAAATACAAAAAGATGATCAGACAATAGCTACAAAGGAAAAGGAGACACTAAACCAACTATTTTGCCTACATAGCCAAAAGAACCTCTTCAACAGATGATGGATGGATTAACCCAAATAAAGCTTTTCACAAAAACTGATGGCAAGGCTCACTTGAGCCCTGGAATAGATGCCAACTGGCCTCCACCTGTTACATATGCTCCACCCATCCCACACATACAGAGTAGTAAGCCTTTTTATCTCTCTTTGCCTTCTCCAAGGCTAAATGACTAAGAGGAAGAAAAGGTTAATTATCAGTCATCCTGGTTCTGTGTCGTAGGAATCTTCATTCAAGTCAAACTCTTGAAAAATTCCCTGCAGGGCACAAGGACCCGGAACATCTTTTTGTTTAGATTACTTTCATGGAAACAACATCATAGAGTATCTATCTACTCAAATCAGTGAAATGGCTTAATTTTTTCCTGAAGGTTCAAAAGAACTCTCCAGATTAACATCATCGAATTGCATTGCAGCACTGAAATGCAGAGAAAACACCTTTCAGCAGAGAATATGAAGGTAAAAATGCAGGCTGATAGGCTTACATTGAAAACAGAGAGCAAAAAGGGGGCTTGTCCCTTGAAGAACCTAGGAGGCACTCATTCCTATAATGCATTGCACCAGAAGCTGCCTCCCAGAGCCAGTTCTTTCTTACAGCACTGAACAGAGCATAATGATACATTGCTCTACAATATTAAAGAAGCAGTGGGGGCAGGAGGGTTGTTTATGACTTTAATGAAGATTGCAACGACGCAGAACCAGGACTACAGGTATGTTAACTTTTCTTCTGCATCGCCTTTAAAGTCAATAATGCTTTCACAGAGTAGCAAGCCGAGTAGTCCAATATAGTGGCTGCTGAATTATATACACATAATTATGGTATACAAATACCTAAGAAGCTAAAATCTTTATTTAACAAGATTCCTCATAGTTTCCTGCACCAACTTGTTATCTGTTTGGGTGTTAAAATCTAGACAATAGTGCTAGTAAATGTATGTATAGATTTCCATGCTGTAGCTCTACCAATTTCTGAAATAGAACAGCTCTAATAAATGATGTGGTACTTGCTCTCCCTCTTGTAGAGTACCTTTGACTTTGAAGTTGCTTGTTTGAAAGTTGGTGGCATAATTAAATAGAAGTCACTATCCATCTTGCAATGGATTGTACAGGGGTGGCCAGCCTTTTCTAATATGGCATAATTGACAATCAAATGGTTTGTTTTTCTAATACCTTTGGTTTTTTCCAGAAAGTGTCTCTTCTGATGTTGATGGATTACGGAAAACGTTAATGTCTGATTGATAGTCTGAACAATGTGGAAATCAGATACGAACATGGGTAAGATTGAAGGGTGTGTTCCTAAAAGAACCCAATTGGAATTGAAGCTAGAAAGCGTTTCTACTGCTAACGAAGATTGTAACTTGCAGACTCTTCTACCTCAGGTGACCGCTATTGCAAAAGCAGATTTTTAAAGGGGATGCCAGTAAGTTTGCCCCAAAGCACAGGCTCTAAAGGAGAGCAGGAGGCTGAGCTCCCATGGTTTAAATGGCCTTCACAGGTGGATAAACCTCACTTCCTTCCAGAAAATCTTTAATTATTTGAATCTTAAAGAGACTTGCTGTGGCGACTTTCTCAATGTCACTATGCTGGCCATCTAGGCCTTTGTTGAAGAATTGAATTTTTTTACTGTGCTTGTTAGCGCCGTGAGGTAGTAGTACTATTACTTGGCATATAATAAGACTGACGTTCAGTGTGGCAACATAAGCAGAATCTTTTTCATTTTAGAGTATAGCAAAATCTCATTGATGGACATTTAGCTTCTTTAAGTATCTCCATGGATTGCTGAGGAAGGTTTAGATATTCGTGCTGCATGACTTCAGGAGCCAAATAGCCAAATTCAAGGACTGTAGGCACAGGTGTTATTGCTCAGAAGATCTGATTTTCAAGGTTTTTTTATGTGATGCACAACTGACAGATCTAGAAGGTCAGAGTAATACTACTGTGTTGGCCAATTTGATGCTAGTAGAATCATTTTTATTTTGAAATTGCATAGCTTCACAGTCACTGATGGTATGAGAGGAATGTGAGGAAAGGCACAGACAAATGGTATCGACCAACTGAAAAAAAGGACATTGCTCACTGATTTACATTCTAGTGCCCTGGATGCAAAGTCTCAGCTATGCAGTTTTTTTTTGCTTTGGCAAATAGGACTACTGTTGGGAATCTCCATTCTCCAAAGAGGTTTCATACAACTTTGGCATGAAGAACCTACGTGTAGCTTTCCTTGTGATATTGCCGGAGAAAATCTGACTCCGGCTTCTGTGTTCCCGGGATGTGTATTGCTGTCAGACTGGTTCCTGTGGCCAAGGTCTAATCACATCATTCGTGCTCGAAGAGACAACTGTCTTCATCTTGTTCCCACTTGTTTTTTGTGCATTACATGGTGGGGGTGTTGTCTGTTTGAATCATGTTTTTTGATTACTGAGATAGCAAAAAAGCTTTGAGGGCAAGATGAACCATCTTCAGTTCAAATAGAAGTATATGCAATGTTTTATTACTGGCTCTTAAAAGCTCAGCTCAAGACTTCGATACCATGGTGCATCTGCTAATAGGTCTAGGTCTGAATATTAACATGGAAAAGTCAATCCAAATGCCGGTGCACATACTTGGGAGCAACAACACACACAAAAAGAGACAATGCGTCTTTTTAGAGAGTTTCTTCAATTCTAAGGAAAGGTTTAGATTTATAGAAAACCACCAATCATACAGCTCGACAAGTTGTCTCTCCTATGATCCATGGCATCCTGCATATACATAGTCCCAAATGCAAGACTAGATTAGACCACCTTCAACAGTGTCTCAAAGATTAGTGGTCATAGGAGAAACAATATTGTGAGGGCCTATAGTCCTTAAGACCCAGGCTATACAATTAGTAGCATGGTGAGTCAACAATCAGAATCTCAAAAAGGAGTGTTCTTCCAAAAATAAAATTCCAAAACGGATCATAGTGACAATCTCTCACTATCAGAATGGGGAGTCTGTCTCAATCACCTAACTATCCGGGCCTTTGGGCAGCCAAGGAATACACATATGGGTAAACAAATGTTTGCTTTCCTGTTCTGGTGGTGCCTTTTCTATAGTTTATTTGGCTAATAGAAGCTGAAAGTCCACTTGCAGTGCAGGACGTTGGTGATTTGACATTTCTTTAGGTGAAACAGGTGGCGGAATTACCTTTAGGTGAATCGAGGATCCTTGTCTTCATAGGATATTCAATAACCATTTGTCTTTGAATATAGACTTCCACAGTTCCAGGTGGGACATGAATCCTCCCTACAGCAGTGGGTTACTAATGGGAAGAGGGTGTTGCAACATCACTGGCGATTACCAGAAGAATTCCATCCCCTGGAGTTTGAGGTCCTTGGTGGAGTCTATTTTTGTTTTTGGTATTTCCATTGCTACAGAGGTTTCTGGCCCGGATTTTGTTGATGTTGCACCTGGTGGGGCTATCTCAGATATTGAACCCTGTGATGGAAAAAACAAGAGCTCTTTGGGCCAATACTGTATGATGAACTTTTGTTCCTCTAGCTCAGCTGCCTTTAGGGGTTCTGCTTTATTTTTCATACAAAGCAGCTCTTCTTCCGTATGTTGCCCGAAAAGAACTGTTCCTGAAAAGAGCAGATTGCCTTTTTTGAGCTGCCTATCAGACTTCAGAGATGACAGTCTCAGCCATTAAGTTCTTATCAGAGAGATTCCATGGCAGCATTCTGTAGCAGCAAGCTCAGAGGAGTCAACCGCAGCACTAATGACTTGATTTGAGACCAGGCAACCTTAGTCTAACACCCTTAAAAATCATGTTGCCAGTGTTTCTATAAATCTGTCACAAAGGATTTCATGCCATCCCAGATCTCTCGGTGATACCTCAAGAGCAGTGCTGTTGTGTTGGTGTTCTTTAAAATAATTGATGCTGTACCACACACCTTTTGCTTTTTCAGGCAGATCAACTGATTCTTGAGGTAATGCATGTTTTCGTCTCACTATTGGTACTATATCCAAGACCAGCTAAGGATCTACCTTGAAGAATTCCGTTCTTGAGGTGGCTGTATTTTTTCTGCCGGTGTGGTGTTACAGCCTTCAGAGTGGCCAGAGTCATACGGTTTTCTTCCACTGTATCTAAGACTAGGAACCAGAGGTAACAAATATTTAGGAGCTGCAGTTTGTTAAAGAGTCTCCAGTATTATGGTTGATGTGTGTCCATGGGGCAATATTTAGATTTGCTGCCTCTCTCGCCAATACCTCATGGACGGGGAGGATGTCATCCACTGGCAAAACTCTAGATTGAGAACATGCTGGAAATGTGGGAGTGTATTATATATGGGATAAGTCACAGTCAGAACAAGAAGAGCAATACTGGGTATACAACCTGCATCCTCTATTATAAAGAGACCTCTGAGGGGGAACTTGAAAAGGAATTGAAGCAAGGGTGCAGGGTCCAGAGATGATGCTGGCTTTGAACAGCCAAATGGAGTGGAACTTGTTTATTCTCTTATCCTTTTTAGGAAAGGTTTTTTTCTTTCTGCAAAGGAGAGGATATTGAAGCTTGAGAAAATATAGACTGAATAGAGTGGACAGTTGAAGGTAATACAGACAATTCTTTAAACATCTTACACATAGAAGTAGTCACTTTCTACTTCAACATCAATGGCGATCATAGTCTCCGACATCGTTCTTGTGAGGACTGACATTGATCTGTAATTCCTCGACAGCGATGAGTATCTCTTTGATGGTGACCTTGAATCGCCCAACATTGATGACAGGTCATGTTCTGAGAGTCAAAGTGTTGTTGCAAAGCCACCCTTTGAAGGCAAGCAGGTCGGAGCAGAGACTGACAACATCTGATTACTATGTTGTTCTCTGGTGGCATTGGGAATGGTGATGTGTTTTTCTGCCACTTGATCTTCTCTCCCTTGACCTCCCTCTATTGTGGTCTTTTTCATTAGGTGGTAAGGAAATCAAGGCTGCCTGAGAAGCTGCTCTTTCTAGCCTCTTTTTCTTATTCTCCTCTTTTGCCCTCAAATCTTCCAACACACCTCTTAGTATGAAGCCCTCTCTGTCTTTAAAGGATTTTTTTACATCTACTTGCAGATGTCACATTCAATCAAAGTATGTGATGTTGGAAGACAAACCATACATACCTTGGGGGCATGAATCATTGATTTCTTTCAACCACGTAAGGGGCACTTAGAGAAAAGGAATGGTATTCAGACAGAAAAAAAAGAAATCATACGCCCAGAAATAATGTTAAACTCAACAGCAGATTATCACGCCGGTAAAATCTTTTCAGAAAAAAGGAAGATAATGGAGATAAAATAAACTCAGTAGGGGTTCTGAGACTCTTCTTTCAGGGAATGGAAAAAAACAACTGGCTCTGGGAGGCAACTGCCAGTGCAAGGCACTTTAGGCAGGGGTGCCTCCTAGGTTCTTAAAGGGACAGGCTTTTTTTTACTCTGTTTTCAATGTAAGTCTATCAGGCTGCATTCTTAGCTCCATGTTCTCTGCTATATTGGGTATTTACTGCATTGGACTGCTGCAAATGTCATTCTAAGATGTTAAACTAGAGAATTATTTAGAACATTCAGGAAGAAACAAGGCTGTTAGGCATCCATTTCACATATCTGAACATGGTCTCTTGGATAATGACATTTGATAATGCTGTTTCGATAGAAGGCAACTATAGAAAATGGTGATTTAGATCCATGAATGGATTAGGGAGTTATTCACATGTTTATGACTATCAATGAAAATCCTACGATGAAGAACTAAGCTTTTAAAAAGAACGTTAAACTAATCACGCTTAGCGAACATATTTGTATATCAGCCAATAAATACTGTGACAGGACTAGAATGCTTTTAGAAAGAATCAGAAGATGGTCCAGGTTTAAAGAGAATGTGCTGGCCATGTACAGTTCTAGAAGTTTCCCATGCTGGAAAACCAGTAAAAAATACATTTAATTTGCACCATTAGAAAGCGTCAATTTACCTCATCAGCAATTAATACATTATGGTTTTCTTCTTTATCGTCTGTCTCATTCACCATTTCTTTGGATACTTCAGGGCTGCTTCTTACCTAAACAAAAGAATATATGTTATGAATCCACAACATGAATAGAAAAAGTGATTGTATTTTTTTCATTGTATTTTTTTCAAAGTAGTTTACATAAATGGGCTCTAGTTTAGATGAGGATCTAGAACAGTTTGAAAAGCAAGGACAATGGTTGAGGAATGAAGACATACTATTTGCTATTATTTGCAATACGTGTTATCTGATTAGTAGCAGTGTGTGCCTGAAATATCTTCATTTGTATGATAAAAATACCTTCTGAAACCTTCAATCATGATGTCTACGCTGTTACTCACCTCCTCTTCGGACCCATATTGACAATTATTTACTACAGTCTCAAAACTCACTCAATCACATCTCACCATTTCCACAATCCATGCTGTGATGAATCATCAACCTACTGCCCAAGACAGTTTCTTTCTGCTACTAGAACATCAGTCATCTGCAACAAAATGTTTTTAATAATTAACACTTCAGCTTTCATTCACGCCACTCCCAAACATTTCAACTACTAACAGAAAACAAGATCCAGTCAAACAGCTCCCCAAAAAATGTATCCCTCCAACAATGACCACAAACTTCACTCCAGCACAACCCAATAAGCTGGTATGTTGCGATCACAACAAAGCACTTTTTAATAACCCATCAAGACATTGCTCCTTCCACCTTTTTAACCTGTTGCCATCTACCTTGAGTTTGTCACCCCAAGAGATAACTTCCTATACGGTCCTCCTACAGAAAAATGAATGTGGTCCTTAGAATCCCTGTCCCACCCCAAAAATCACATTTCACATGTTTACGGACTTCTTCCTCTGCTTCACGAGTTATTTTGAGTTCAATCTCACCGTATTCCTCTTATATGTACGTACCCTAACAAAAACACATTAGCTACATGTTCAATACATTTGTAAAGTTGCTTTACCATTTTCTACAGTATTCCCAACATGAGCAGATTGTCTGCAAATTGCATGATAGGAGACGTTTATGAGATTAAAGATGGGGTTAGCACAGTCAAAGTTAATATATACAATTCCTCAAAAAATTATGGCATTGTTGATAACGTATCAACACTGTTATTTACGGGTGATACCCAGGATATTGACAAACTCAAGTATATCGAGCATACTTGTACAAATATATACAAGAACACATGCTTAGATGAGACGCCAGGTGTACCATCTGGAAATAGGCGTAGTAGATCTAATTACTGTCTACCTAGGATTAAACTACTATTGTGGAATGTAGCTGGATTGAGTTCTCAGCTGACTGATTCAGAATGGGTGAGATACATAGAAGAACATGATATCTGTCTATTCCAAGAAACTAGGGCCACAGAGAAAGTATTTATAGATGGTTTTACTTCTTAGTGTAAATGCAAAACCAGCTGAGCAATTTGGGAGAGCTACTGGGGGCCTTATGATTTTAATTAGGAATGGATGTATCCGCACATTTACGCATAAACATAAATAGATTGCTCTGATTTAATGAGGATTATAGATTTTGTATGGCTATTTTTAACCTTTAAGTCAGATATGACAATTCACCTACATTACTTCTTCTGGAAGAAACTATGGATACTGTTCTAGTAAACACAAAAATTGTAGTAGCAGGTGATTTTAATAGTTCATTTGAACCTTCCATTTATCAAAATGAGATCACAAGAAAGGAAGATTAAATATGGGATATTCCACCTTTATTAGGACAACCGAAGAAAAATCTTTCTAATCTTGCATTACAATTAGCAGAGGCCTTGGAGCATGTAAAGGGTTGTACTGTCTCTGATCCCAATAAAATACCTACTTTTAAGAGAGGAGAATGTATTAGTGTTATAGATTAAGTTCTTGCTGATGTGAGATTATGGCCACTTTTGACTGATATGGAAGTGGTATCGTGATTTGATAGTGATCATAACTCTTAGAGGGGACTCTGGTGGGAGATTCTCCGAGACAGTAAAACAATATTTGTACAACTATAGTTCCAGCTCTTCTTGTAACCAACAATCGTCCCTATGTTTCTTGTCTGAATGGAATGTTTAATCAAAAAGAATACACACAGATTTATGGACTTTTTGCAAAGTACTTGGAGAATTATGTGGAGCTTAATGAAAATAAAATCCCTATTTTAAAGAGCTGCAAAGTTTTTTTTATAAGGATATGTCTAATGTGAAATGTAATCCTGTTAAGGATGAAAAGTGATTTGACCAAGCACGTAAACTACCAAAGACTTCAATAATAATGGCTGTCAGAGGGTGATCTGATTAAGATCAGTAAAGCAAGATCCATCTATAGAGTACTTTTGATCAGGGCAAAAAGAAAATGGGATGAGAAGCTATGGCAAGACTTGCTGGATGGCAGTAAAATTAATGATGTTCGAGTATTCTGGCGCCTTTTGGCTCAAACTAAGTCAGAGAAGTTTAAGTCACATCATTATAACATCTTGCCTGACAAATGGGTGGCACACTTCTCTACTCTTTATGCCTCTGGGATGCCAATGATTTTAGGTTTAATAATAATCCTAATGTTTTTACAACTTTGGATCTTACAGCCCCCATTGCATTTAGCCTTGATGACACAAATAGAGCTATTGACTCCCTAAAACCTGCTAAGGCCTCCATCTCAGACAAAACCCCCAGGGATTTGTACAAATCAGAGCCCCTAATCTGGTCAGTTTATTTAAATCTATTATAAAATGCAGCTGGGGTTAAGGTGCTGGATTCCTGGCTTGAGGCTGAAATTGTAACAATTCATAAAAAGGGCGACGCAAGTGATCCTTCACACTATAGGCCGATCAGCCTTATTGACAATGCCCAAACAATTTTTGCAAAACAAATCCTAGAGAAACTCCTTGACTGGGCTGATGTAAGCAAAATTTTGCCTCCCCTTCTGGTTGGTTTTAGAGCTAAGGTTAGCACAATTGATCATATTTTTAGGTTTACAATTTTATTTTGGAAATATGTTTTGATACAAAACCCAAATGTGAGACGACGTCCCGGCAACCCCAACCTGAACACCGCCCTTCCCCGAACCTACCTCCTTCGCTACCCCCGGGACTGTATCCCCGACCTCATAACGCCACCATAAGGACCAGACTCGAAACGCCAACAAGAGCCCAGAGAGTCACGCCCTTCTTTTCCCCGCAGGGACCAACTAGAACACCGGGTCAGACGGACTCAAATCTCGCGGACCCCGGAAGCTCCGCCCCTGTGGCAGCGACAGCACAGGATAAAAGAGAGGACCAGGAAGTGAAAGCCGTCGGAGATTTGTGGCAGGAACCTCGGACTGGTGGTCGTGAAGGAGAAGAAGCTGGAGACGGAGAGCAGACGGGCGAAGCAGACGTGTGGACCGAAGAGTGGTGGAGTCCACAGGAGGTGGCTGTAGAGCGGCCGTAACTCAACAGGAGAGTTACGGCGGACCACGTGAGTGCCTTTAACCTTACTATTGTCTGCTCACTAGGAGTCCCCTGTAAAGTCCCTGTACAATATTCCCCTTCTCTTTAGAATCACGTCCCCTGCACTGTATTATAGTTGTATAGCACCGCACTGCGTGCCCCGCCATTTCCTTCACGTCCCGACCGAACACCCTTTCTTCTTACCGCCCCGTGTTCCTTCCTCCCGATACCTTCCTTCCCTCACTGTCTCTTTTCCGTCCCTTCCCCAACACGTCCCGGGTGACGGTGAGCGTTGCAGAGATCCTAAGACTAGGATAGGACTAACGGTCCCTTGTTTTCTCTTTTGCTCCCTGCCCTCCGTGGATCCTCCACGTCACCGGAGCCGCCGTTGGAACCCCCGAAGACAGCGAGTTGCAACGAAGACCCGGAGTGGATCCCGTACCCTGAAGTCTTCCTTGTTTTCCTTGTGTCCTACCTCTGTGACTATCTGCAATAAACAACCACTATAGCACACTATATACGGCCTCCTCGCCTGCTTTTACGGCCCGCTGCACACCCTCCCTCACATCTGGTGTCAGAAGTGGGATCGGCCGGAAGCATGGAGGCCGTTGTTAGAAAGATGGCGGAATCGCAGGAACAGTTCGGTAAACTGATGGAGCAGTTCCTAAAGACCGCCGAAGACGACAGGGGCCAGCTTCACGACGCCCTGAAGGGTCAAGGGACCGTCCACGAACAAACCATGGAGAAGTTAACAACGGCCCTGGGTCAGCAGAGACCCCTAGCCTCCCTCCCTTCTGTGGTACTGCAGAAGTGCGTCCCGGGGGAAGACCCGGACTACTTCTTCACGAACTTCGAACGACTTGCCCAAGCAGCCAATTGGCGAGTGGACCGTTGGGGTCAATATCTGGGTCTCCTTCTCACAGGCGATCCGCAAGCAGCCTACCAGCAGGCCAACATACAGGGCACCACACCGTATGCGGATATCAAGCGGTGCATATTGGAACGTCTTGGGATTGACGATGACACCTATAGATTAAAGCTACGACAGGCAAAAGAGAGGCCACAAGAGAATCCAAGGGCCCTCTCATTTCGGATTAGGGATCTTGCAAACAGATGGCTCCGGCCAGAGACCTCCACAAAGGATGACATTCTAGAGAAGATCTATTTGGAACAGTTCCTGAACTCTCTACATCCGGCCACCCAGCGTTGGGTGAGGCAACATTCCAGACTCACCCTGGAAACCGCCATTGAGATAGCCTCAGCATTTAGTCGAGCACAGGAACTCCAGCGGGGCAAGGAGGAACATCCGCACCGAGCCCCGAACGCCGGACAGTCACGGCCTCTCAGGCCCCTTCCACAACGGAGACCGGAACCGACCCCCCTGTTTCCCTCACCGGTCGTATTCCATCCCCCTAATCCTGGACCCCAGTGCTATGCCTGTGGTGGGTTCGGTCACATCGCCCGGATGTGCCCGCAGAAGGAAGAACCAATGGAGGTCAGCCTTGTAAGGAACTATCTGTGCAACCCTCCAGGGACCACGCCACCAGCCTTCCACTGTCCGGTCTCTATCGACGGCCAACGACTAATGGCCCTTGCCGACAGCGGCTGTCGTCAGAGCGTCCTGAGGCCTCAAGACCTGGCACATCCAGTCAGTCCTACGGGGATGGATGCCATACAGTGTGTCCATGGGGACACCAAACAGTACCCCACTACCCAGGTGCGTGTCCAGCATCGGCACGACCCCGGAACTTCCCTCCCCATTGGTCTTGTGCCCGCTCTCCCCGAACAAGCCATTCTAGGGAGCGACTATCCGGGACTGCCTATGCTTCTCCAGGACACATCGGACTCCCTGACACAGTGGTGGAAGGACGCTCCGTACCAAGGACAGAACCACCCAGTGACGGTTCCTAAACCCCACAAAACCAAAAGCCAGAAGAGAAAAGAGAAGAAAGAATACGTCAGCGCTTACCCCACATTTACTGATGACCACCCGTGGCAGACCGACAGGGAGTTCAGAGCTGCCCAACAGGAGGATCCCCTTCTTCAGGAAGCATGGGGAAGGGCCCTCGATCACGAAGACCCCTTGCAAGTAGGTCCCTACTTCTTTAAGAGAAACGGGTTGCTGTACAGAAAAGGGGGCCCCCAACAGAACGCACAGTTACTTATCCCAGGTCCCTTCCAGGACAAAGTCCTCTTTCTGGCCCACAGCCACCTTCTGGGGGGTCATTTTGGGGACGAGAAAACTAGTCAAACGGTCTTGGAGAAGTTTTATTGGCCCGGGGTGTATCAAAGGATCAAAACCTATTGTCGTGAATGCATTGTATGCCAGAAAAACAGCCGACATAGACCTCCCCGAGTGCCTTTGCAACCCCTCCCTCTCATAGACGTCCCCTTTAGCCGAATAGGGATGGACATCATAGGACCACTCTTGCCCTCCCATAGCGGGTGTCGCTATGCCCTGGTCATAGTGGACTATGCCACTCGCTTTCCGGAGGCCATACCCCTGCGACAACCCACTACCCAAACGATAGCCAAAGCCCTGATCTCCCTGTTTTCCCGGGTAGGGTTTCCCCGGGAAATCCTGACCGATCAGGGCACGCCTTTTGTTTCTGCCTTGATGAAGCGAGTATGCGCTGAACTTGGGATAAAACAAATCAGAACTTCTGCCTATCATCCGCAGACGGACGGATTGGTGGAGCGCTACAACGCCACCCTAAAGCAGACCCTAAAAAAACTCTTGGGCCTAGAAGCCAAAAGGTGGGAGGACATGCTACCATTGGCCCTCTTTGCCATCCGCTGCAAAACCCAGAGCAGCACGGGCTACTCTCCGTATGAGTTACTGTACGGGCGTCCCCCTTGCACCCTGCTAGACATGGCACAGGAGGCCTGGGAAGCCGAGCCGGATCGAACACGTCCGCTCCCGGAATACCTCGAGAATCTGAAAACACACCTCTCCATGATCCGGGACATAGTGAGACAGAATCTGGGGAACGCTCAAGACAGCCAAAAGAAGCAGTATGACAAGGGCACCAGGTCCCGCGTCTTTGCTGTCAACGACTTGGTACTCCTCATGATGCCCTCGTCTGACCAAAAACTTCTTGGACAGTGGCAAGGGCCTTATACCATCCTCCGACAGGTGACCCCGGTTACCTATGAGGTAGAGATAGACCCTATACGTGGAACCTCCCAGATATACCACGTAAACTTGCTAAAAAAATGGGAAGGACCCCGTCCCGTTCTACACGGAAACCCCGATCACCTTCCTTTCTCTTTTGACTCCTGTTTAGATCCAGAACTGACCCCCGTACAAACCCAGGAGTTACGAGAATTCCTGGCACCCCGGAAAGGGGTCTTCTCCTCCTCTCCTGGTCGAACCAACATCACCGAGCATGCAATAGAAACGGTACCAGGAAAAGTAGTCCGCTTAAGGCCCTACAGACTTCCCGAGGCCCGCCGAGCGGTCATACGACAGGAGATAGCGGACATGCAGAAGATGGGAATCATAGAGCCCTCTGTTAGCGACTGGAATTCTCCTATCGTCCTTGTGCCAAAACCAGATGGATCAGTCCGTTTTTGCATAGACTTTAGGGAGGTCAACAAGGTCTCTACCTTCGACAGCTACCCCTTGCCCCGGGTGGATGAAATGATTGAGAGGATAGGAAAGGCAAAGTACATATCGACCCTGGATCTATGCAAAGGGTATTGGCAAATACCCCTCAGGGAACAAGACAAAAAGAAGACCGCCTTTTCTACCCCTGAGGGGTTGTACCAGTTTTTAGTCATGCCCTTTGGTCTACATGCGCCCCAGCCACCTTTCAGCGTGCTATGAACCACGTCTTGAGACCCCACTCACAGTACGCCGGCACCTATTTAGATGATATCATCATCTTCAGCGACAGCTGGCCCCAACACTTGAAACATCTGTTTGACGTGGTCTCCTCCCTAGGATCCTTTGGGTTCGCCATTAACCCCGCCAAAACAACCCTGGCGGCGAAGACAGTTAAATACCTGGGGTACCTTCTGGGAGACGGCTTGATAAGACCCCAAGAAAGCAAAACTGTTGCTATTCGATCCCTTCCCTTCCCCCAAACAAAAAAAGATCTTCGAGCCTTCCTAGGACTTCTCGGGGATTATCGACGGTTTGTGCCGAATTTTTCCTAGAGAGCAGCAGCCCTGACGGATCTGCTAAAAAAATCAAACCGATCCGAAGAGAAGCTACGGAACCCCTCTCCCGAAGCCTGGCATGCCTTCACGGACTTAAAGCAAGCCTTGACCTCGAGTCCTGTCTTGGTCCCCCCCCCCCCCCGACTACTCCCTACCCTTTATCCTACAAACGGATGCATCCGATCAGGGGTTAGGGGCGGTGCTGTCCCAGAAAGATCCCCTGGGTAATGAAAGGCCTATCCTTTACGTCAGCCGCAAGCTGTTTCCTCGTGAAAAACATTACGCCGTGGTGGAAAAGGAAGCCCTAGCCATCAAATGGGCGGTGGACCATCTCCGCTATTATCTGGAGGGCAGAGAATTTGTCCTCTACACGGATCACGCCCCTCTGGAGTGGATGGCCCGGAACAAAGGTCAGAACGACCGAGTCCTCCGATGGTTTCTCTCCTTACAGCCCTTCTGCTTCAAAACCAAACATTGGAAGAGATCCGAACAGGGCAACGCGGATTTCCTTTCGAGATACCCTTCATCTCCCTCCCCTACAAGAAGGACAGCTAGGGAAAGGGGATGTGAGACGACGTCCCGGCAACCCCAACCTGAACACCGCCCTTCCCCGAACCTACCTCCTTTGCTACCCCCGGGACTGTATCCCCGACCTCATAACACCACCATAAGGACCAGACTCGAAACGCCAACAAGAGCCCAGAGAGTCACGCCCTTCTTTTCCCCGCAGGGACCAACCAGAACACCGGGTCAGACGGACTCAAATCTCGCGGACCCCAGAAGCTCCGCCCCTGTGGCAGCGACAGCACAGGATAAAAGAGAGGACCAGAAAGTGAAAGCCGTCGGAGATTTGTGGCAGGAACCACGGACTGGTGGTCGTGAAGGAGAAGAAGCTGGAGACGGAGAGCAGACGGGCGAAGCAGACGTGTGGACCGAAGAGTGGTGGAGTCCACAGGAGGTGGCTGTAGAGCGGCCGTAACTCAACGGGAGAGTTACGGCGGACCGCGTGAGTGCCTTTAACCTTACTATTGTCTGCTCACTAGGAGTCCCCTGTAAAGTCCCTGTACAATATTCCCCTTCTCTTTAGAATCAGGTCCCCTGCACTGTATTATAGTTGTATAGCACCGCACTGCGTGATCCGCCATTTCCTTCACGTCCCGACTGAACACCCTTTCTTCTTACCGCCCCGTGTTCCTTCCTCCCGATACCTTCCTTCCCTCACTGTCTCTTTTCCGTCCCTTCCCCAACACGTCCCGGGTGACGGTGAGCGTTGCAGAGATCCTAAGACTTGGATAGGACTAACGGTCCCTTGTTTTCTCTTTTGCTCCCTGCCCTCCGTGGATCCTCCACGTCACCGGAGCCGCCGTTGGAACCCCCGAAGACAGCGAGTTGCAACGAAGACCCGGAGTGGATCCCGTACCCTGAAGTCTTCCTTGTTTTCCTTGTGTCCTACCTCTGTGACTATCTGCAATAAACAACCACTATAGCACACTATATACGGCCTCCTCGCCTGCTTTTACTGCCCGCTGCACACCCTCCCTCACACCAAAACTTTATGTGGCTTTTATTGAGTTAAGAGCCGCGTTTGATCTCATCCCCCAGTTTGTATGAAAATGGGGGTCCCAGGCAAACTTGTACATCTAATTAACAAACTAAATGGTCACATTCGTTGGGGTCCAAATGGAGAACTAACGAACTGCATTCCCATCGAGTGAAGAATACGTCAGGGCTGCGTCCTTGCACACACTTTGTTCTCTTTATATATTGATGTTGTAGAAATGTTGGAGCAATGCAATATACCAATTCTTTTTGCTGATGACGCCCTTCTGATTTCTAAGACACCCAATGAGACTCCAAATCTTAATTGTTAAGTTTTGAATTGTCTGCAATGCCAGGGGTTTTGAGCGAAACGTGAATAAAACGAAGTACATGGTGTTTGAGAAAACTAAAAGAAGAGCCCAATTGTCCGTGTAGGTAGTGAGGTTCTTGATAGAGTACAAAACTTTGATTACCTGGGCGTTAGACCTATGGATAACTATAGGTGGACAAGTCAAATGAACAAGAGAAAGACTACTCAGTTTTTAGATTTTAAGTCTTTCCCCGCCTTTGAGAACATTTTAGATTCAATATCTTCGCCAATAGCTAGAAGTCTGTATATACATTTTTGCCATGGATCTCTCCCTTTGCGATTTTTTTCTTGTAAAATGCACTACAAGCAAGACTATTACTTGTCCAGCATGTGTGCTGAATGGCAAAGACGAGATAGATGTAATGTTTTTTTTTGTCTCGAATATTGTAATCTACATCTTAAATGGATTGTGCCCATTTGCCATGATATGCGAACCCATAGACACTTCTAAGGTTTTAGGATTTTAAAAACTGATACAACCCCAAAAATAGTATTTGCACTTAGTACATTTTTGCAAGAAGCATGGTGCAAGAGAACAAACATTTTAAAGCCTACTGCTTAAAGGTGTGCTAACTAAACAAGCATTTTAACTATCTTGTCTTTTACACATGATTATTGGTTGCACTATGCACGGCCACTTTTTGGACTTATTGCACTGCCGTTTATACTGCTCCTGTGGGAATGTTGTTTTATGAAATAGAATGACATTGTTTGATGTACTCCCATTTGTTAGGTCTTGCCTGAGCCAACGCAAGCGCTGTCCGGAGAGACATTTAGTATACAGGTTTTCAAAGTGTTGCCACAGCCGGCCTAGCGCTTGCATTCATGCGAGCGTGCATGCGCGCAGCCGCCATCTGCCTCCCTTCCAGCAAAAACTGCTGCGCACGCACCACTTGCGTGATTAGCACAGAGCGCAACCTATCACTTTCGCTTTCACTGCCGCACGGCCAATGCTTATTTTCTCAAAGCTACCCGACTAAAGCTCCCACACAAGCCTTGGTCAGTGGCTCCCTCCTTTTAAACAGTAGAACAACCCCCCAACCCCCCCCCGCCTCCCCCTCCAGGCACTTCTGCACCAGATTTTCCCCTGGCCCTAGCCTAGGCACTGTGACTCCCCTGGACGCTGCGACAAAGATACAGTCGGGGGAGGGAGAATTACTGACCGCAAACAAATCAAGTCCACTGACGCCGCTCGGGTTGTCACTTTCCGTCATGTGCTATCTCCTGAAAACAATCCCTGGGGTGGCTCAGCATACCCGGTATTCTTCCATACATTGCCCCTGGCCTGGAGCACCCGGTGCACGTTTCCAACCCGGAATAAGATCCAGCCATGGAGCATGACTTGAGCTCTCACACGGCAGCTCCAAATGAGGCAACATTGACTTGTTGGCTACATTTCACTTGCAGTTACCTCGAACAAAAAGATTGGCGAGATTTTTTCACTTTTGCCCTCAGATCAGGCAGCACTATTTGTGCATTTTTTGTTGAACAACTGACTTTTGGTGCTCAAATTGTTAAATCATGGCTGTGATAACTGTTTAAGCACGCCGTTAATATGTGCAGGTTTGGTGTTGCATACGCGTCCATTCGCCCTATGAAATGATGCAGCAAGAGGCTGTGTAATTAAACCTTTTACATGGTATTCCCCCTTAAACATTCATTCACCAGGGTGGTGCACGCGCCTAGCTTCCAGCCAGAGGGACAGGTGGTGACCTCACTGTCTTTGTACATGGTCTGTGGGGTCCGTGTCAGCTGCTTTCCTTAGAAACGATGCTTTAGAGGCTGCTGTGTGGAGCCGAGCAGAGATGTGTTAACACAAAATCCACACCGCTGCACTTTACGGAGATCACGAGTCACCTGGACCAGCACTAGGGGTCACTAACCGCTGGGGTCACTGACAGGAAACAGGGCTCAACACTACCTCGCCCTCTCTAAAAGAAGTGCTTCAAAGCAGTCCCACTGCTCTGAGTGTTCAGCCGCAGCGCCACTTGTGCACAGTGCACTTGTGGTATTCTCTAGTGGCAGAGACCCACGCACACCCCTTCCCCAGACACACAGACACAACGGAACGATATTTACTCCCGCAGTGTCTGATTGAATGTGTTGTGTCCGTATTTTGCTTTGGTTTCGCACACACATCAGGTGGCCTTTGCGAAAATATTGAGATTCTGTGTGCGTGTCTGTGTTACTAACTCCCAAGCTTGACTCTAGAGTTTACATTGAAAACTATCTCCTTGCTAATTTGGGGATCCCGAGCACGAGACCATCTCTGTAGCTCCTTGGCTAAGAATTTACCCAGTGTAGGCTTTGCAGCACTATTGGTCACTGGACATAAGATGGACGTTTCAAGCGGTCTAATTTGATGTACCGTTACTCTTGGGAGGTTAAGGGAGTGTGAACTGCTATGGTAGCACTGCAAACTCGTTTATTACGGCTGCCCCCTTAAAGCCAAAAATACCGCTCGTTAAAAATAACCAAGGTCAATGTGCGCCAATGTATGCTTTTACGCAGAGGGGGCGGGCCGTTCGCAAAATACATTTGGAAAACCCCTGCTATCAGCTACTCGAGTAAGCCATCTCTGCCTTAGTTGATGCTGTGTCAGGGTGTGGGCCCTGAATGTAGTCGCCGAATGGCTATTACATTATAAACATTTTTTGCTGCGTGAAAGCCAAATTGTAGCGTGATCTACATACTACACAAAAAAGGTGTTATTTTGGCCGACTTGTTTTCCTCTAAATTGTAATACCTTGGTATCATTAATGTAATACATTATCCTCGTTACTTTCGCACCTGAGGTTCAGTACTTTTAGGTATTTCGAAAAAACTGAGTAAAAGCACAGCACTAATTTGCTCTAAATTGTTTACTTTAAACAATAAGACAGAATATTTGAGTGTTAGAGGGCTTTTTAAAAACGCATGACGGCGAGTTTGTCCAAACCCCTGGCTGCTTTCCAGGACTTTAAATTTAGACAGTCTGCATTAAACAACAGAAAGCACAGAGTACTCTTTCTGTGGCATTCGCAAGCTTAATAATAACAAGCATTGGCATAGCCAATAGGTCTCGCCTTTGGGACCTTATAAGTGTTTAGCCATGCAACAGTTGATGTTGTTGCA
Organism: Lissotriton vulgaris; assembly: GCF_964263255.1. Classification (NCBI taxonomy): domain Eukaryota; kingdom Metazoa; phylum Chordata; class Amphibia; order Caudata; family Salamandridae; genus Lissotriton; species Lissotriton vulgaris. Next base: position 370,330,097 of record NC_141685.1, read on the forward strand.
CCAAGGATATTGTGCTGCATAACTAAATACTTATAAGGTCCCCAAAGAGATACCTATTGGCTATGCCAATGCTTGTTTTTACTATAGAATATGAGATAATTTCAGTTATTTTATACATTCTTTTAAAACATGAGACGAAACATAAGAGGATTGTTATATACTTTTATGGAATAGGTTTTAGTGCTGTTGTATCTTGGTTATGTACACTTTGATGGCTATCTATAATCGAACCAAGTATTATTAGTACTATCCCAAAACATACACTCATTCATTAGCAGCAATACCGCTTTAGATGTTTGAAGGGATGAAAGAAAAAAGGAGGCAGTGTTTCTGTGAGAAGTTGGCCTAATATGTAGTGCTCACTATTCTAGTGATCACTGTGTATCATTTTAAACAACCCTTATTGATGATTGGTTGTAAGTCAACCTTATAGACCAGCTATCCTAGTAGCATGGACAAGAGCAGTCTTTAGGCTAAACTCTAGAGGGCGTGTTAAGCCAGCTGTTATACCATCACATATACCCCTTGAACACCAAGTGAAAGGACACCACACAAGTTGTTATGAAAATAAAAGGATATTTATTTATAACAAGTCTACCCTGATCTCTTTATGAGTCAGGGAGCTAAGCACACAACAAAACTCTTAAGAAAATACTTTAAGTTGCACAATTTACACAAATGCCCGAGGGGCACGAAAAACCATATACTACAAAAGTGGAATGCGAAATACTAGCAGGTAAGTAACTCGATCCAGAGGCTTTAGGATCGCTAGGACTACACTACTGAACCTTCAGGTTAGGAGCAGGAGGCCTAGGGGGATCGGGTGCAGAGTGTGCACTCTCACGCAGGATGCAGGACAAAGTCTATGGATGCTAGATTTCGTAAAGTTAGTGTTATCGGACGAATCAGACTAGATAGGCTGAAAACGAAAAAGGATCTGGACACTTAGATAGTAAAGCTATGTTGGAGCACCGAAATACTCAAGTTACCTAGCCCAGGGGCAGCGGCTGCATAGGGTTCAAAAGACGTCGGGAATCCTCGTTACAGTCTATGGAGCCTGAAAGAAGAAGTTGCTGGCAGGAGACCAGTGATGATGTCCGGAGTGATCCAAGCCTGGATCGAAGATGGAGACGACCTGAAAGTAGAGGGGACTCAGTTCTTAATCACTAGCCAGTGATTAGGTGGGCACCAGGATGGCACCGGATGAAGTCACCTCAACCAGGTGAGTGGGCGGCGCTGGGCTCTGCAGTCTCTCGGACCAGGAGCCGTTGTCGGCGACCAGGATGGAGGTGCGAGCTGTCCCACGAAGGTGTCTGCTGTCGGCGCTGCTGAAACCAGGATTGGAGCAACAAGCCTTGGCAAAGTCAAGCCCACGCAGTGGACTCAAGATGGCGTCTGGAGTGGACCAGGAGGGTCCGGGGTGCTCCTCTGTTGGAGGGGAGCTAGGGCCAGTCTGGAGCAACCAGACCAGCGATGGAAGTGTCGTGGTACGTCGTCAGGAGGGCCACAAGCCAGCAGGCAAGTAGCCGAACAACGCGGTGAGCAGCAAAGAGCAGAAGGGCCCCACGCAGATCTCGTGGACGCTGGGAGGCTGGACTTCGGTGCTGGAGCTGCTCAGGGTTAGGGCTTCTCAAACCCCAGAGCACTCACTTGAGGATCCCTCGGCGGTCGTGCTGGAAAAGCGTCGTGCAGTTCTGAAGATGGCCGGTCCCTCGAGGTCTCGTCACACCCACAAATCTCAGCTGGGCTGATGATGTAGGTAGAGGTCAGAGGTGCCAGGGAATCCGGGTCTCGTCGAGCTGGGCAGTCTTGATCCGGAGGATGGACTTGCAGCAAACCGCATGCGCTTAGATGGTGCCCGCTGGTGCCGGGTGGCTACTCCTTAGCCACAAGGGAGAGTCTTCAGAAATGTTCAAGAGTTCTTTCGTGGAAAGTCATCAAGATTCAGAACTATCTAATTTGGGAAGGGGGCCTGCTCCTACCTTTATTCAGAAAAAAGGGGCAGGCACGCGACTAGGTCCTGCCCATGGGTGGGACCAGGAGGGGGGTGGTTACACCCCTCTCCCTTGTCCGGACTTTTCCCAGCTCAGGGGCTGGTGTGCCCCTGGAACTGGTTCAAACCGGCAGATGCATAGTGAGCACCGGGGTGCCACTTGCAGTCACCTTCCATTCAGCCCTGCCTACCTGGGATACACAAAACCCTGTCTGGGATGGTGCTAGCACCGCCCCTGACAGGAAACCCTTTGTCCAAGCTCTCCTCGCTGGAGGGACTCCCAGCAGCAGGAGGTCAAACTTGTGTGTGGTGGCAGCATCCATTTTGTGATGCTGAGGCTCGAGTTAACTTTAACCGGGGTTCACAGTTACATACATGTCGTGTCCCTCTAGAAGGGTGGAATGCTAACCCCGTCGCCAGAATTGGCGAGGGGTTAGTATTCCAATTCGTATGACACCTTACTCGACATGTTTTGATAAAGCGATACCAAAGTTGGCAAATAACCGCGAGGATTATAATGCACTTAAGAGTATATGGTACGCGTTATCATGGAACAGCTATTAGGACTTGGTTCCGCAAGCTGCAAACGGGCTCAGCTCATGCCAGAGCACCATCTCACATAATTCCACGCACTCTGCCTTCAGGATTGATAAGGCCTGCCATAGGAGTGACTGATAGGAATACATGTGTCCATTTTAGGGTTAGATATAGGAATACTATATCTAAAGCAAAGGGTGATTACACCACCTTGCCCCAGCTGTCGTGCAGCCAGTTGTATCAGATTTGGATGGCCAGCCAGGGGTGGCATAATACATGCTGCAGCCCCTGGTAGGCCCTGGGTACACCTATGCCCTGGGTACCTAAGGTACACTGTACAGGGACTGATAAGGTGACTCAGTATCCAATTAGATATGTACCTAAGGTACATGGAATCCATTTTACAGAGAGAGCAGTAGGCCTGGGGTCCTGATTAGCAGGGTCCCAGGTAAACTAAGTCGAAAAACCAGCAAAACACCAGGCAAAAAGTTGGGGGTAACCATAGTCAGGTATCCACCTTCCTACAGTTTCATCATCAAACAAGGTGGCATATAACACCATAATGCTTCTATAAAAAGCCAAATGAAATCTGAAAATATGTCTTTGTTCTGAAACACTTAGAAAGGCGAGCAACTTTAATAATAAAACTTTTTTTTATATGTTCCCTGAAAATCAACATCCAAGAGCCATAAACGTTGAAATGCCACTAACCAAAACTCCCTGACAATATTGTCATCTTCTTTACAGAGATGTCTTTTTACAATGTTGGACTCAATCTCTAAGAACCTAATCTCCATACCAACAGTTCCACCCAAATCCATTTTTAGGTGGGAGTATGATTGGACTCATTTACATAAATCACCCATGAGGAACATTTGCAAGTCTTAACTAACCGCCACTGATACGACTTCACAAATAGGATTTTATTAGCTAGGTGTTTAAACCCTCTCCTCTTACCTGCATGTGAAATTCCTTTATTCAAAAGCTCTATAAAGCATGGCATTTTTCCGGACCATTGAAAAGCAGTTGTGGTGGAATCCTGGTTAAGGAAACCATCTCAGGGTGATACTGAGGTGAACTACCTACGAACCATCTCACTTCATCCTTATTTGAGTAGACTACTAGTGACTCTGCAATAGCTCCAGGATATCAATTAAATAAAAGCTTTAAGAGTGGGCGACAACCTGGTTTCCGTCCTAGCCACTGCATTGAGCCAAAAGTTCTATCAGCCCTCAATTATATTTGTCAATTCATCGAAAGAGGCAAACCTGCAATGTTAGTTTTCCGAGACTTCTCAGCTGTTTTCAATAGCTTTGCATACAACATCTTGTTCAATAATTTGAAAGCATCTGTTATCACCAGCACTGTCCTTAATTCCTTCATGTCGGAGATATCCGGTTGTTGTCCTACCCTCTTCACGTCCAAGGCAAAGCCATCAGCTGTGGTGTCCCACACGGGTCTAGTCTTTCCCCCATTTGCTTAATATGTACATGTTGTACTTAGCCCAAGTGCTTCATCAAGCAAGCAGGGCCCTGCTTTTATATGAATGTTTAAGATGGCATCTTCAGTCTGGACAAGACCTTTAATTGAGGCTATAACCATTAAGTGGAGGATATTCAACAATTTCCTCAGACTAAACTTGCCAAAACCAATATTCTTTTTTATTTCAGTATATTTCTATTGAAGGTTTATAATGAACTAATACACTACTGGCTTTCACCTCACAGGCCAGTGAATAGGACAAAACCTTATCACCTGACAATCGTTAAAACCCCTTCAAACATGGTGTTGAAGACAAAAGCCTTTTCTTGGAAGCCCAATTTCCAAAAGTACTCACACCTACTTCTTTCACCTTGTCTTAAAAAATGTCTTCCATTAATTGACCCCAATTTATATACTTTAGTAGTCAACTTTAACATCCAATCTTATCTTGACACAAATTACATTTACCTTTCAACTACAGACAAATCCTACACCAGGTGCAGCTTGCTCAGAATGCAGCAGCGTAACTACTCACCACAACAAATAAAAAATCATGTATCTCTGCTCTACTGCGAACCCTATATTGCCTACCCATTCAAACTTAGGTAGCTTTCACAACCATAGCAATTGTACGCAATGCAATACATCTCAGATCACCCTCCTCCCAATCCAATAAATATTTACTTTATCTCTCTGTGCATTCTCAGATGCACAAATCAACTACTGCTTAGCACAACAAGAATTAGAACAATCACTTTGGCAAATTGTGCTTCCTTCACCTATTTAACAAACTGTGTAAGCTACTTTCTTTGAGTTTCTGCTTTGAGACAAACTTACTTTGTTTCAGCCGCTAGGAAAAATCTGGCTTTTTAGTCATTACTTTCCTGGATCATCTTCCCTGTATTGCTGCCTTGTTTTATGGTTTATATTTTCTTAAGCACAAAGAAGCATTTGTGTTCATAAGCTACATAAATAATTCGTAACATAACATTGTCTGCAAAATCTAAAAAAACAATTAAATGTGCCAGGTATGGTGAGCAGCATAAACACCACTCACCCCCCACCCCCATATGATGCAAAAAATGGGGTATTCCAGTTGTTATAAAAAGGCCAGGGAAATGGTTGAGAAATGCTCCACAGGTGACTCTAGAGGTACCCAAGGAACACTGGTTAATGTTCTAGTCGTTAGCCACAGCACAATCAACTCATCTTATGTGGTTTAGATCTTTTTTGCCGGGGAGATACTTCCGCGTCTCTACCCCGCCATTTCTTTCTATTGAACAGGGTGTCCCTCAGGGCTCGGCTTTGAGCCCCACCCTGTTCAACCTTTACGTACAACCGCTTGCTGCGGTCGCCAAAGTATGGGACCTCAACATCGTCTCATATGCTGACGATTCGCAGCTGGTGGTTGCCCTTACGGAAGGTGCAATTGGGGACCATGTCAGATTCAAAGCCGGGCTGTCCGCGGTGCTGATTGGATGACAACTAACTGTCTTCAGTTAAATGCTGCTAAGATAGAGGTGCTATTGGTTGGCAGGAACACCCATTTGAGGGGAGACCACTGGTGGCCATCTACTTTGGGGAAAGCCCCGGGGCCAAAGATGCAAGTGAAAAATCTGGGAGTCTGGCTAGACTCGACCCTAAGGATCTCTATCCACAGAAAAAAAGTTGCCGCCACCTGCTTCGGCATCTTACGCAGCCTCAAATCTGTTCTGAATTTTTTTGATTCTGCCACCAGGCAGCTGATTGTCCAGGCTACAGTGCTATCTAGACTTGACTATGCCTGATCACCCGAATGCAACGTATTCAAAATGCGGCTGCAAGAGCTCTAGTAGGTCTGCCCAGATTTAGTCCTATTTCTGCTACCATCCGTAGGCTCCATTGGCTTCCAGTAGCCCAACGAATACAGTTTAAGACTCTCTGTATCTCGTTTAAAATCTTGAGATTGCCTACTCCTAAAATGCTCTGCACGCTACTGAACTGGTATGTCCCCTCGCGGGCACTATGTTCGGCTGGTCAAAACCTGGTTGAAGTTCCCCGGTTCAAACGTAGTAGAGCGGGAGGACGCTCTTTCCGCGTTCTTGCAGCGAAAGCTTGGAATGCTCTACCAACTCACATTAGAGAAATGGAAAGTCTGTCAGTCTTTAGAAAAGCCATAAAAACTCATTTATTTCCGTAAAATACCTTCTGGATTGTGCCTACTCCGTTTTTCCACTCTTGGTTCCCTCTTCAGGATTTAGCGCCGGGACGCCCCTTCGCTGGGGCAGCTGCGCGCTTTACAAGCTTTTATAACATAACATAACACAATCAACTCATAAGCCAATCAGCTTAAGGGAGACCGGAACACCATATACGGCATGCACGAAAGACAAAGGAGCGCTAGATGCAAAGGAAGCGTGGTACGAAGAGAGCACAGAAGATGGTGACCTGATGCCCTGAAGGACCACTGCAGGACCAGTTGAGTGAAGGAGGAGGTCCGACCCACGAGAAGGAACCTGGAAGCACCGGGGAGTTGCACCGAGTCAGAGGACAGAAGCAAGGTACTGCGTCCTGCGCCGGTGAGGCAGGAGGAAGAGGTAAATCTTAAAGTTGATGTGGACGACAGGCAGCCGTCATCCCTCGGGACTGGCTATTTGGACGAGGCTGAGCTGCTCTGCACCAGAGCCGTGGCCTCAGGCATCTTAAAGCATCCCTTTTCCCCAAAGATATTTATATATTGTGCAAAAGAATAGCACATTTGAGAAGATGCAGGCGTTATACATATGTATTTCTAACATAAGTGGACCTATTTAGGTCTAGAAAGATGAGAATACACCAAGCAATGGTTGTGTGATTAAAAGTAAAGACTGGACAAGGTATGGTCCAGAGTCGAAATTGCAGGAAACATGGGTCAAGTGCTTAGGTTTCCTCACTCTACTAAACTGCCTGATGCCAAGCTTAACCTTATTCTTGGCTTCATTATTCTCAACTGACAATACTGGAATCAGTGACAAAATATAATAATAGTAATGGTGCTCTACTCACAGATAACAGGTTTCACCAATTTGCTGATGATACACAACTGTACTTGAAAGTATCTTCTGTTTTAGACATTCAATGCCTCGAACATGGACTGCACATCATTCAGATCAGAATGTCCAGTGCCTACCTGAAGCTCAACACAACTAAGGAAGAATCCCTTTTTTGTGCAAGAAAAAAAAACAAGAAACTGTACAAACCTGGCTTAATGACATGAGCCCTAACAGCTTTGGGGCGTAGGCCAAGATGGCCACCATGACGGACGTGCCTAGCTGAGGCTCTGTGAGAGGGCTTTTACCTCGACCCTTTCCAAATAGCCCAGCTGATCGCCGACAGTGTTCAGCGGCGCCGGAACATAGCAGGCATCCATCGCCGACGCCTGCGATGACTGTGATGCAGTGTAGCAGCTGAAATCTGGTTGCAAGACAGGGGGACGGCGTGATAAGCAAAATGGCGACCGTCCTCTCAGCTAGCCCCTGCTGTGATGCCTGAGCAGCTGGGAGCCTGCAGTGCTCATGTGGTCCGTGGAGGAATCCTGGCACCATGAGGGCATGAGAGGGGGAATTAACCGCTGTGTGAGTAGGGGCGCCATATACCAACATTGTAAGCCCGGAGAGCCCACCACCCGGTCCCTACCCAGTTCCCGCTCGAGAAGCGGCGGAGGCTCCATGCTTACCTGCTGATACCGGGAGAGGCGCAGAGAGTACATCGGGGGGGCCCGGATGGGGGCGTGGCCTCGCAGGCGCCGAGATCGACCCGATCAGCCTACACAGCTCGCCGATGACGGGCCGAGCTGGGGTTATGTGCGGCCCACCTCCCATGTTCCTGAAGTGGTGGCGATGCCCAGGTGAGTCCGATTGGAGAGGATAGAAGGGAGCGGGAGGCCCTATGCAACACGTGAACACTGTGGCAGGCCGTGACAATTAAGCGGCCTGCCTGACCTTAAAATGGTGGCCCTGCAAGACAAATAGTGCCAAAACTGACAGGGACACGGCAAGAAGAGCGACCCTCTTGACAGAGCCCATAGCCATCCCCCACACCAGAGTCTGCCAGGGCATAGAGACTGTCGGGCATTGATATTCCCACAGGTAGCATTAAAGAGGGAACCAGCATGACTGCACCGGGGATAGCTACCCATCAGCGGACTTACTGACAGCTGCAAATGCCAGGGACTGCGTCGCCACCCCAGTCGTCAGGAGGGGATGCCTACCAAGTTGGTGAAGGGGCGCTGCGCGCAGGAGCGCTGTGAGCTGTTCCACTGTCAAGGCGGTGGTAGTCCAAAGTCAGGCGCCAAGACGATTCGGTTGTATCATATGACACTACCTAACACGGAGGTCGGCTACAGCTGCCCGTAGAATACCCGCTCCGGCTACCTATTGTCATTCACAGACTTACCTGCATCCCTTCTCTTTCCAGAGGTGCTTCTGCTGGTGGGGGGCACCAACTAGTCGCGCTGTCGATTGGGCCGGTGCCCCGCCCAGGCGCCAACATTCGACGTGCTTGCGTGAACCCAGCTGGAAGGATGGGCAAACCAAGGGCGACGGCGTCAGCCCAAGGGGCTACATCAGATGCTGAAAACAATCACTCTGCAGGACCTCCTAAGGATGATGCCACAACAGCAGATGTCTTCCTATCGGCCAAACTGGACAGGGTTTTACTGGCAATCGAACAATCCAGACTCTCTATGGAGAAGCAACTGGGCACCCTGACGGACATTAGCCTCCTCCGCGATGACCACCGAAAATTGTCAGACAAGATCTCGGATAATGAAAAAATTCACTTCCATCCAGCCCTTGGTACAGAACCATCAAGACACAATACAAACATTGATAGGCCGCATGTCTACCATGGAAGAACGAATAGACGACTTGGAGGGGCGCTCGAGACGTTGCAATATATGCGTTTTTGGCCTACCTGAAGGAATTGAAAAGGCGGATGCGGTGGAGTACATGGAGACCTGGACTAAGTGATTCACGTCAGATGCAGAGCGGTCAGCGTTCTTCTCCATGGAGCAGGCCCATCGGGTCCCAGCGCACCGCCCCCGGCCGGGGGCCCGCCACCCCCATGCTGGCAAAATTTCTGCACTTCAGAGACCGTGATGCGGTATTACGGGCGGCTCGACAGGCTGGGCAGCTTCGGTGGAGAACAGAACCATCCTGATTTTTCCTGATTATTCCCGAGCGGTCCAGCGCCAAAGGTCGTCCTTCCTGGAAGTAAAAAGACGTTTGAGACCAGAAAAGATGCAATACTCCCTGCTATTCCATGCCCGCCTTAAATTCATGCAAGACGGTACCACTCATTTCTTCGCGATCCCGGAGGAGGCGCATGACTGGATGGACCAGCACGGTGCCGCGAGTCCTCGCATAGGGCGTACTCAGGAACAACAAACAGGAACGCCAGAACCCAGGAGACAACGCTCCCGGCGACGCAAGCAGCACGGCGCCTCCATCTCGCTTCCACGCACCCTGGGGTCCCCAGACCCAGAACAAATAGTTCAGGAACAAGGGAAAGCCCTGAAAGCGGTGGCGAGCCTCCGCCCCGCATCCCCTGCAACAGACATTGAACAGGCTCCCCACATCTTCACCTCGGAGGAAGAAGGAGATAGCGAAACAACGCAATAAGGAGTGGACTCAGTGGCTCTGCCCTTGGTCACCCCGAGATCCGCAGATGACCTGATATAAATGGACGTTTGTCACCTGAAGAAAGCACGGGGGGATACCTCTTCGGCATCGGCGCAAGCGATCACGTTGCAGGTGTGTCCACATGTCGCCTTAGGACTGGTTAACTCCTTATCCACTCAAGCAGACCAGCGAGCAGCCACTAACTTGTGTACATAGACCACAAGCTGAGATACCTCGCAAGCACACCCACACTGCACTGTGTCCCCATTAACACGCTGATGAGTAGCAGCACAGACGCCATAGCAGCGCAGAAATTGGAGGAACAGCTTAGAGCTCGAGCTCTTCAGGAGAGTCCCGGAGTCCCTGCAACCTTACGTACTATACACACACACAGCTCACCATCCTTACACAGAACGTGCGAGGGATGCACACCGCGCGTAAACGGTACACAGTCTATGCTTACATCAAGCGCCATCATGCGCAAATAGCGTTCCTGCAAAAGACACACCTAACGGCAGGGGAAGTGACAAAGCTGTGTAGGCGTTAGAGGGGAATCATATGTGCTACTACGTATTCGGCCTTTGCTCGAGGCACCCTTATATGGGTACGCCCCGGCGTTCCATTCCAGGAACAGTCCCTTACCATTGACTCAGAGGGCCGACACGTTCTCTTGCATGGATGACTGGACGGCCAAGCAGTACTATTGGGGAGTATATATGGGCCTAATGTTGTTTAAAGCAAATTCTGGGACACACTTTCTACCCCATTGAGCACATACACACAGGCCCCCTGGATCTTAGGAGGGGACTACAACTGGATCGATCCCGATCCCCCCCCACCCCCACCAGACGTCTTCCATAGCAGCGCAGGCGAAGCGATTTGTGACATGGGATCATCACTGGTCCCTCACAGATGCCTGGCGCACTCGGAGCCCCACTACTAGACTTTACTCATTCCACTCGGTGCCACATGACCTTAGAGTGCACTTGGACAGTTTCCTTTGCTCCCAAACTATCTTGTCTCTCATTTCTGACTCGGACTACCAGGGAAGAACCATGTCAGACCATGACGCTCACACACTCGCGTTGCGCTGGCGACCGCCACACCACCTGTCCCTACCTGGCGTCTCCCTAGGAAATGTCTCAACAACCCGGTTTTTAAGTAGACACAGGCAGACCATATCAGTCAGTACTTCCAAGAGAACGCTGGCACTGCCACCACGTGTGCGACGGAAAGGGACGCCTTTAAAGTTGTTATATGGAGCCTTACATAACAAAAACAGAGCTAGCCCTGGCTGTTCTCACAAAGGAGACTGACCCGGACAAAGCCATGCCGGCCCAAACTGCTGCAAAAACAGCATATGAAGAGTCCTTAGTAAGTTTGCACAGGTATAATTTTGCGGCATACGCTGCACGTTCTCACAAAGAGGGTGATAGGGTGGGTAAGTGCTGGCGTGGCTTGCCAAGCAAGATTCGACCCTCCCACCAATTACGGCCATCCGCAATGCTAGAGGTATCCTACTGTACTGTACTCCCAAGATTCAATCCGGTGTGCCCTTCAAGAGCACTACACATTATTGTATGCTAGTCCTGCGCCGATAGCTGATGAGGTCCTCTCTCAATTCCTGGCTCAACACCAGCTGCCCCAGATAGATCGCGACACCTGTCGAGACCTGGATGATCCCATCCGAGCAACGGAAATCAGACACGCTATGAAGGCACTGGCAACTCACAAGGCCCCCGGATTGGATGGCCTCCCTCTAGAATTTTACCGTACCTTCGCATCCCAACTGGCCCCACAACTAGAGAGGCTGTTCCGAGCGGCACTGGATGAGGGTGCCTTACCCCAATCCATGTGCGAGTCGGTTATAGTGTCTCTTCTTAAACTGGATAGAGACCCCCAGCAGCTGGGTTCTTACCGGCCCATAGCCCTTTTGCCTGCGGACTATAAAATCTACGGGAAAATCCTGGCGGTTCGATACACCACAGTCCTTCCACAGCTGATTACCTCTTGACCAAGGAGGGCTAGCTGCGCCATCCTTTGAGGCCTATTTCCTGGCTGCCCAATTACAATGGGTGTCCCGCTGGACAGCGAGCCGGGCACAAGGAGAACTGACCACTACGGCGGGACAACTTCAAACCCCCGCCATACATTGCATGTTGCTACCAGGAGCTGCGCCCCCCCAACCGAGCCACTAACTGATGATGGCGCACGCCTGTCTCGCACGCATCTACAGACTGAATCGTGCGGCGCCCCCGTACTCTCCTCCCCATGCCACTGGTGGGGCTTCCCAAAGGTTGCATACAATACACAGAGAGAATGTTACACATATGGACGGAACACACCCTGACGGAGGTTGGGATGCTGTATTTCGACGGCCAATTGCAGACGTTTGAGGCACTCATGAATGACTTTGAGCTCCCCAGGGGACTGTTCTTGCTGCACAGGCAGCTTTTAAATGACTGTCTTAAACAGTGGGTCACAATTGAGGAAGAACCCCATACACACCCGGTCCTCCACGCAATTCTACATATGGGCCCAGGGCAAAACCTAGTTACTTGGATATATAAAGCCATAAGAGTTCTTAAGCAACCCACACTTGCATCCCTCAGGGAACAATGGGAAATCGACTTTCGCAGGACTTTGCATGATAGGGAATGGGACAAAGCACTAGCAAACACCAAGATGGTCTCCCGCAATTACCGCTTCAAAAATATACAATTGCATATCCTGCATCGGGCATATCTCACTCCTGCAAAACTCCTGAAATATTTTCCCCAATGGTACCTTCGCCTGCCCTAGGTGTAAGAAACCCGCTGCCTCCTTTTTCACAGGATGTGGGACTGCCCGCTCCTCCACAGCTACTGGCGGACCGTCCATACTACCCTTGGAACAATCACGGGACTCCGGGATCTCTACACGTGGGATGCTAGCGCCCTTGGTATCGGTAAACGTCACAAGAACATGAAAGTCGAAATGCGCTTTGCCTCCCTAGTACTCCGCCTGGCTAAACGGTGCATAACTATGCACTGGAAGGCACCTGACGGTCCCACCCTGGCGGCCTGGGTGGGTGCAGTCAAGAAGTGGGGGGCAGCGGAAGAGGGAATACTGCGAGAGGAGGAAGCTCAGGGAATTCGCAAGCAGCCAATATCCATGCCTTGGGTCCTGCTACTTCACTCCTTTACACATGAAATGGTGACAGGGGCAGAGGCGTGGGGGGTGGTTCCCCATGGCCCCTAATGATCCCAGAGGATGCTCGGGAGGGCACGCAAAGGGCCCACACACATAACGGGTCAGATATAATGGCTGCCAACGACCCATCACCACACTCCCGCACAGACAGCTCCTAGCAATGTCCCCCCTTCCCTTCCATCCGCTTCGGCGTAATTGCATCATGATGTTTCACAGTAGTGCAGCTCTCAGGCGTAACACACGTGTAACCAAAACATAAAACGCAGTGCACCCTAGTTTTTCTACCCCAAGTTTAATAATGGTTAGAATAAGGCTGATATTTTAAAGTCCCTGAGAACTCATGTGCGGGGAGTCGATGCACCTCACATCCGCAGTGCGACACAGAGCAACCTGTGGGAAGGTAATATTTATATGGACACAGTCCTGTGAGGGTCATCGCCAATTAATAGACTGGGTGACAGGATACAACAACCAAATTATAACAAGAGGGGGAGAGAGAGAGTCAGTGGATTCAGTCTCCCGGGTCATATGAATAAACAAAGTGGAATCCACTCAGAGTGATAGTGATCCCTAGAGTGATGGGGAACACACAGTGTTGTTTAAATGCCCCTCACACACCAACAGGCCCCTTGGTGTCATGCTTCATCATCGGGGCCTTCGCACCCCTCTACGGGATGCGGCGTGCTACGACTCGCGGATACGCAGGAGCACTTGAAGTGAACTATGTGTGGGGGTGTGTGTTTTGTTACAAAAGTGTGAGTGAGGTGAGGTGAACAAAAAGGTGAATGGTTAAAAAATACCTGGCACGTGGGAGGAAAAAATACTTTGTGATTGTACCTTTATATCCATTCCTCCTACACTGCTGATGGATCATTATTGTACTCTGTGATAGTATGTTTGGACTCCAACTCTACGTGTCTCCTATAGTGTAGATGTGGACGGCAACTTCAGGTGCCATGGGTTTCGTATCCCCATGTTTAGAATGATCTCCAGCCTCCTACTCTCACTGGGTCTAGGATAGTTCCCTCACCTTTTATGAGCCTATAACTGGTTGTGTTAAGTGGTGTTGTCTGAAATATTAGGGGGATTCCCCTCCACCCCCCTCCGCGCATCAGTGGTCTCGGCCTGAAGGGGAGTGTAATCTCCCATACTTGACCTCTTGGGGGTCGGCAATTTTCTAGTAGTATTTCCCAGGTCTCCAAATCCTGTTCGGCATTTTCATCTGTGTGGAACATATGCAGTTGTCGCTCCTCAGCTACCAACCAATCGCACATATCTGCCGTCCATTTGTGCAGTCCGGAGGTGGGGGGGGGGAGAGAGAGGGGACGTCGTGCACAATATATCGCTATGCAACGTTTAGCAAGTACCAGTCCCAGATTTGCGAATGTCCATTGCACTCTAGTTGTCACTCTTGGGGTTGGTAAAACCCAAAGAGGCAATTTTTAATTGACAGCAATACCTCTAATACTTAACGCAAAAGAACATGAAATAAATGCAAGTTAATGCAAAGGAAAGTTAAGAAAAATTAAGTCTGATTTGAATGTTACCTGCATTTTATATTCGGAACATACACAAAGATTTAAAAGCAAAAGAGAACTACACTGTGGGTTCCCTTCCTCATCTGAGAAAATGCTATTTGCACATTCACAAATCATTCCACAATTAGAGCCAGTCTCCTTTCCTTCTATGAAGGACTTGACTTCATGTTTTAGCTTAAGTGCCAAGGATTCAGATCTCTTCTTCTGCAATAAACTAAACTCCCTTTGATATCATTAGCTTGGCTATTTATTCTTCTGGGACAGAAGTTTGCAATGAAAAAGAAGGACAATCTATACTGCGCACAGCTGCCCGTGTTTAGGTCAGATCAATAAATGGCACAAATTGCCCAAAATATAGGAGTTGCCCCAAAACTCAACCCAAGGACTGCTTTCTGGGCAAACGTTCTCTCTTCATCAATGGAACAGATGTACTGGTAATGATGGGATGTTTCTTCCAGAACACTAAGCATAAGGTGAACAAGTACACACCTAAGCATTTTCCCATACACAGCAGAAATGGGTATCGCACTGTCAGAGGTGACCATGAAACATGAGCCGGAGATTGCTTGTGATCCTAGGCAGAGGGCTTCGAGATTTCGATATTAGCTGCATTTTATGTCAGGAAAATACACAAACAATCGGAAAGGTAAAAAAAAGTGATAAAATGCATGATATCAGCAGGGACAAATGGATTTGATGTGCCGTTTTCACCTTCTTTAAATGGCATAGAGTACCTTGAAAATGACTAAACACTTAGAACACTGCTGAAAGAGCATACAAGAAAAACAGGCATAAAACTGCAGAACAACTGGAACAAACTGAGGAATATTTCCTAATTTCTACAAGATGGTGACAAATTCGTCTACGAAGCCAAAATCATCCACGGTAACACATGGCAAAAGAAAAATGCTACTTACCCAGTATGCATCTGTTCTTGGCATATAGAGCTGTAGAGCCATATGATTTAGCATAGATCGCCATCTGGTGTTGGGTCCCGATATTTGCACTTTGTTTTTGTTCGAAGAAGTCTTTGCAGTCACGAGGTAGGTGACTCCTCCTTTCGGTGATTGGCGTAAGGGTGATGATGGAGTTAGTAGGAGTAGAAAAAGATGCCCATATATAGTGTATCTAAGTAAGATAATACTGTATATGCCAAGAACAGATGCAAACTGGGTAAGTAGCATTTTCTGTTCAAGGCATATGAGCGGTAGATCATATGCTTTAGCATAGACTATATAGCAGTTACTCTCAAGCGGTAGCTAACCTCTATCTGTTGCAGTGGTCTGAAATAGTGTTCTTGAAACAGCCTGGCCCACACTAGCTTCTTGTCTCGCTAACACATCTACACAGTAGTGTTTTGTGAATGTGTGTGGTGTAGACCATGTTGCAGCTTTGCAGATATCATCTAAGTGTATGTTCCCTAAGAATGCCATGGAAGCCCTTAGTTTGCGTGGTGTGTGCTCTGGGAGTTATTGTTATGTGCGTTTAGCCTTAATGTAGCATATTTGTATGCACTTAAATATCCACTGTGCAATACCTGCTTTTGATATAGGATTGCCTTTATGCGGTGGTGAAAAAGCAACAAAGAGTTGTTTGGGTTTCCTAAAAGATGTAGTTATTTCACTGTAATGCTCTTTTAACATCTAATTTGAGACTAGCACATTCTGCCACTGAGTCTGGTTGGGAAAAAACACTGGTAACTCAGATTGGTTGAGATGAAAGGCAGAAACGACTTTGGGTAAGAATTTGCGGTTAGTCCTAAGAACCACTTAATTTTGGTGAATTTGTAAAAATGTTTCTTGTATGGTTAGTGCCTGGAGTTCACCAACTCTTTAAAGAGATGTGATGGCTATGAGGACGGCTACCTTCCGCGTCTGAAATTGTAGTTCACATTTGTGCAACGCCTCAAATGGTGGGCCCATGAGTCTTGTAAGGACTATATTAAGGTTCCACACAGGAAACGGTGTAAGTCCAGGAGGAATGATTCTCTTCAGTCCTTCCATAAAAGCTTTGATAGCGGGTACATAAAACACGGACAAGTGTTGTCTGTTTTGTAGGTAAGCCGCTATTGCAGCAAGATGCAGTCTTATTGATTTATATGCTAAGTTAGCCCGCTGTACGTGTAGGTGTAACAGATAGCAAATTATGTTTTGAATGGAAGCATCAAGCGGATTGATTTGATTGTTATTACAATAAATTACAAATCGTTTCCATTTTGCTGCATAGCATGCTCTTGTGTTAGGGAGTCTAGCCTCTTTAATGACGTTCATGCAGTCTGGCTGGAGATTAAGGTAGCCAAACTATGATTTCAGGTGCCAGATCGCAAGGTTGAGTTGACTGGGATCTGGATGCTTTATCTCTCCATGGTTCTGAGGGAGAAGCTTAGGGGAGAGGTGTCGTTTTTGATGAGGAACTACTGATAGATCGAACAGGGTTGTGAACCAGTGTTGTCAAGCCCATGTGGGAGCAACTAGGATCATTGGGAGGGAATGTTGCTTAAGCTTCCGAACCAGTAGTGGAATTAGCGGGAGAGGTGGAAAAATCGTAAGCAAATATCCCTGACCAATTGATCCATAGCGCATTGCCTTTGGACAATGGTTGTGGATGCCTGGAAGCGAAGTTTGGGCATTTTGCGTTGAGGTGTGTGGCAAACAGATCTATGTCTGGGTAGCCCCACATTTGAAAAAAGGAATTCGTTACTTACCTGTCCACTATAGTTCTCCAGTATTATCTTTCATAGATTCACATGCTTGTATCTTCCCCGTCATCATGGTGAGAGTCTCACGGTAACAGAATGACCAAAGCAGTATCATAGAGAAGAAAAACTTTATCAGTCTGTGAGACCAGAGAGACGGCTCATCTGATACTCTCCTGAATCTTGATATTGCCGCCAAATGCACTTTCAACGAGGCATGTGACAGACCTGCTTTTGATAACGACAACAGGTAAGGCAGAATACCTTCTGGGGGTACAGTCAATGGATGTAGACTTTGACTGGCACACCAGTGAAAGAAGCGTGTCCATTTTGCTGTGTATGTCTTGTTGGTTGACATAGCTCTAGATTGCGATAGTATTTGTCTGCAGTCTTGTGGAATGCTCATGGCTTGGAATACCCGCTTATGAGGTTCCATGCGGATAATTTTAGCGATGCTAGGTCTGGATGCAGAATTTGGCCGTTGCTCATCGATATGAGGCTCTGTAATGTCGGGAATTGCACTTGGTTGCCTTTTGACATCTGCAGCAGATCTGAAAACCATGCCTGCCTCGGCCAAGCTGGTGCTATCAGAATGACATGACACGGTTCTGATCTCATCTTGCGAAGCACTCGCGGTATTAAGGGAATTGGTGGGAATGCGTAAGCGAACATTCCCATCCAGTCTGTGTGAAATGCATTGCCTTTGGAATCCCGCTGAGGTTACCTGGACGCAAACTGATCGCATTTCGAATTGTCCCGGGTTGCGAACAAGTCGAATGTTGGTGTGCACCATCTTTGAAACACTCTGTGAAGCTGAGTGTCGTGCAGTTCCCTCTCGTGCGACACACTCGCCTTGCGACTTAGGACATCTGCCCGTGTGTTGAGGATGCCCTGTATATGCTGCACCTGAATAGAAATGTCGTGACTTATCAGCCATTTCCAAATCATTTGCGCCAGCGCAGAAAGTTGCTTGGATCTTGTTCCTCCTTGCTTTAGAAGATAAAACATAGTCGTGGTGCTGTCTGTCTGAATGAGCATCGACGAGCTCTGGATTCTGGGCAGGAAAGCTTGAAGTCCCAGAAACACCGCTTTGAGCTCCAACCAGTAGCGGTGCGTCCATTAAGGGCGCTGGGGCGTTGCCCCACCAGCTGTCCGACCGTGGTGCCCGCAGCTCCCTCCCTCGGTTTTTGTGAACTTAAGTAAACTGAACTCTCAGTCAGTTTACTTAAGTTCGGTCGGAGATGCCCTGCCTTTGTAGAAGAACTGAACTGACAATGCCTGTCAGTTAGCATGACGTCGGTGCGCCCACCCCCTTCAGAGTCTGAAGGGGGTGGGCGGACCGACGTCATGCTAACTGACAGGCATTCACATTGTCGTCAGACATGGGACACGAGTGGGGCACAAGTACGCATGAGTGGGGACGGAGGGCACATTTTTCTCCGTGCCCACGCATGCGCACTAGTGCCTGCTGTGGCTGGGGCAAAGGCTCAAGCCTCTGTTTTCTAATGGGCTGGGCGGGCAGAGAGTAGCTGTGCCCTACAGGCGCCAGGATTGGCTGTGAGGGATCGGCGGTCGGCGGAAGTGCCTGTAGGCGGCTAGGCGCCAACAGCAATCATGAGACCTGGACCCCGGAGCACAGAAGGCGCAGACCTGGTAAGTTTTAAAAATTGAAATGTTTTATTTGTTAACCCCAGCCCTGCGCGACATGACCCATTTTGTTTGCTCACCCAAGCAGACGGGAAACAATGGATTGGTAGCGAGTCTCTGGGCTTCGCTAATCCACTGGGCGATGCCTGAGGGGTGGGGGAGGGCACCCAGTTAAACCGGTGACCCATCTGCTGGACGAGTATTTGCCTTCTGAGGGCAGCAGCCAGACCACCACCTGATCCTCCCCCCCCCCCCCTCATTCAAAGACCACCCTTTACCCGCTGTGCCACAATTGGGGCCTGGCACAGAAGGGATTGTGACTTGAGGAAAGTGTACCGTGTTCACTTACACGTGCAACATAATGTGTCCTGGCATTTTCTGTGTCAGCCCAGTTGATTTAATGCGGCATCCCGTGAGTGACTACAGATCCCAGAACGCAATAGGATATCACATGAAACGGAAACCCAGGATCTGAAAGGGGGTGTCTGGGTGAAGTGACAGCAAAACAGCCCACATGTTAGTCCCTGCTTCCCCGACTACGGGTCAGCAGGGTTTCCGCGGAGAAGTGTAGGTCTTTTGCTTCAGAGCATGTGCGCATCCCACTAGATAGAAATGTATTAAAGTGCGCTGAGCATTTTTAAAGAACCGGGCGGATGCATTATTGGGGGGGGGAGGTTGTGGCCTTACGCCCAGAACTGCCGACTTTGGAGCTGGGGAACCGGGTTCGACCCTCGGCGTCGGCTCAGTTTCCTGTGATTCTGGGCAAATCATTGAATCTCTCCGTGCCTACCAAGAAATGATTGTGTCCTTGTTTAACGTACCTAGTTCTTATGTAAAGCGCTCCAATACCTTCCGGTCGAGTTTGCGCTACATAAATCTACAACAACAAAAATAGATGCTCCAAGGTTTCCTTTTTTATGTGGCATAGTCTGCACAGGCCGACCCTGGCTAGTGACTTCTATCTTCTATTGCCTTCTTTAATTGTGACTCGAGTACCACGAGTCTTGCTAAGGATCTGCTTGAGTACTGTCTCTCCTAGGGCTCTATTCAGGTATGGCTAGATGCGTTTTCTTGTATGATTTCGTTTTCAACTTAATGTTACAGTTAGCTCCTATTGTTTTGATGTCTTTCTATCTGCCCGGGCTACATAGGCTCGTGTAAAGTTTGCATAGATCATGTTACTAACTTCCGCTCCTCCTCCATGTGGGTTACGTGCAATTTTGACTTTCCATTAGCTGTGAAGGGTGCTCTGTGTCACGACGCATAGGATTCAGCGCATGTGCGTCAGATATAAATTGAATGCGCACGCTCGAGCCTGCAGCAGTTCATGCTGAGGTGAGTCACAGTCCAGTGCCCTGCGGGTGCCCAAGACGCTGTAACAAAGCCCGGAACGCAGCACAGAATTACTTAAAAAGTTTAGAATCTGGATTCGTGGCAGGTGAGATGAGGCAGACAAAGGGAACTTTGAATGAAGATTCTGAAAGTGTCAGTTTGTCACACTGAGTACTATTGTGCCTCAAAACAGCTCAGACACGTCAGTTTAGATGATATGCCCATTCATTTTTTGGCCCCTCTCCGGAGATTGCCCATAATATCGTTGTTTTGTTGGTAACCTACTGGTAAAAAAAAAATAGCTGTATCCAAAATATACAATGTTGCCATGACCCCCACTGCACGACCGCGAGTATTGCAAGAGGCTGAGCAGTGTGCCTGTGTGAGTCCGGGGTGAGTGATGTCTGTGTGAGTGCAGGCTGAGCAGTGTGCCTGTGTGAGTCCAGGGTGAGTGATGTCTGTGTGAGTGCATGGTGAGCAGTGTGCCTGCGTGAGTCCAGGGTGAGTGATGTCTATGTGAGTGCATGGTGAGCAGTTTGCCTGTGTGAGTCCAGGGTGAGTGATGTCTGTGTGAGTGCAGGCTGAGCAGTGTGCCTGCGTGAGTCCAGGGTGAGTGATGTCTATGTGAGTGCATGGTGAGCAGTTTGCCTGTGTGAGTCCAGGGTGAGTGATGTCTGTGTGAGCGCAGGGTCAGCAGTGTGCCTGTGTGAGTGAAGTCTGTGACAGTGCAGGGTCGGTGATGTCTGTGTGAGCGCAGGGTGAGCAGTGTGCCTGTGTGAGTCCAGAGTGAGTGATGTGGATGGGTGAATGCTGGCTTAGTGATGTGTCAGGGAAGGGTGAGTAATGTGTCTATGAGTGCAGTGTGACTGTGCCTATGTGAATGCAGGGAGGGAGATGTATCTGTGCAAGTGCAAATAGACTTGTCTGGCTACTCCCAGAGATGTATTCGCCAAGCCACCTCTTTCTCAAATGTGCTTCAGAATGCACCATTTGCCCACTCTTTTTTCAAAATGTTCTCATGGGAGAACCCCCAAACCCCCCCATAGGTGGTTCGGCCTCGCTTGCTGAACTCGCTCACCACAGTTCAGTATTTACGCCCCACCACTTTCAAATGTCACCAGCCGCCACTGGCTCCAACATATTTATGTGAAGCTGTGCTTCCCACTCTGACCAGTGGCCCTGGATCTCCAGCTCCTGAAGGTGCGCGCCCCATCCTTGCAACGAAGCGTCCGTCGTCATCACATATTTGTGATTCTGAGGTACAAAATTCAGACCCTGATTCAAGTTCTTCTGAACCTTCCACCATGACATGGCCACCTTCATACGGTGAGTAATGGTAATCCGATTTTCGAAAGTTCCTTTGGACTGAACCCACTGCTCGTCCAGATGTTCCTGCAAGGGTCTCATTCGAAGACGGCAGTTTGGAACCAGTGGGATGCAAGAGGACATCATCCCCAACAAGGATTTGTACATCCGCAGAGAAGTGAACCTTTTTGTCTGAAGGGATGTTGCTAGGCCCATTATTTTTCTCATCCTTTCTTCGGACGGGTATGCTTTAGTTTCCTTGGTGCATATTCATGCCCCTAGGAATTGAATGCCCTGAGCTGGAATCAGTTAAGACTTTTCTAAGTTGGTTCTTAGGCCTAACCGATGGAACAGGTGGATGCAGCACTGAAGGGACCTCATGGCTCCTGTGAATTATGGACCGGTCACCAGCCAATCGTCCAGATATGGGTAAATGCTATGCACTCTTAACCTTAAGTGGGCCGCCACCGGGGCCATGCATTTGGTAAACCCCCTCGGGCCGATTTGAGGCCAAATGGCAACACCTTGAATTGGAAATGGCGACTCTACAGCAAATCTTAAATATTTTCTGTGCTTCCGATGAATTGGGATATGGAAGTATACATCCATGAGATCCAACGAAGCCATGAAGTCTTTCCTCTTTAACATTAGGAGGATCTCTTGTAACGAGAGCATTCGGAAGGGAATTTTCTTAATGTATTGATTCAGATCCCTCAAATCCAATACCTGTCTCCACTTCGTACTTTATTTCTTCTTGATGAGGAAGAAATGCGAATAGAAGCCTTTCCCTCTGTGTTGTTGAGGTACTTCTGCTACAGCCCCCTTCCGCAAGAGTGATTGGACTTCCTTTTGCAGCTCTTGACGATGTTGATGGTGTCTGAGCACCGGGGGATGATCTGGTGGCATTTGTACAAACTCTAGGGTATGGCCTCTGCTTATTACGTCCAAAACCTATTTGTCCGATGTTATGGACATCCAATTGTCGAAGAAGAGAGACAGATAGTGGTCGTTTTCCGGGATCTGCTGTGTGGGGAGCGCCGGCATGAGATCATTGCCTTCTGTTAGATTGTTGATTCTTTCCTCTATTGGAGGACTTGCCCCTAGATTGCTGCTGGATAGAGGAGTTGGAAGGCCTATATTTATTGCCTGTATTGTATTGCCTATATCCTTGCTGGTTATAGGGCTGATATCTGTTGGATGAATATGAAGATCTCTGATTAAATTGACCCCTTGAACCTCGTTTACGAAAGGACTGGAACCTTCCTTGCTGAAGGGATCCCAGCGCCCTAGCCGTATCTGTATCTTGATACCCTGCAGCGCTTCGTCTTCATGTTTTCCAAAAAGATTTTCGCCGTCGAATGCCATGTCCACAATCTCCGCCTGCAACTCCGGACAAAAAGGATGTTGCCTTTAACTAACCCTGTCTCCGAAGTGAAACTGCTCCTGCCATCTGCCTGAAAGCCATAGAGGAAACATCCATGGCAACATCAATGGATTCTGAGGCCGACTTTGCCCCATCGCGGAGGATAGCAGCTGCCTCCTCTTTCTTATCCTCCGGTAGTGCAGCCAGAATGGGTGCTAAATCCGACCACATTTGCCTGTTAAAACGGCTAATTAGGGCCATAGCACTGGCTGCTTTAATAGTAGAGGCTGCCAAACCTCTTCCCAGCTCCATCCATCCTCCGTCCTTCTTTGTCTGGCGGCACCAACGAAGTAGAAAGCAGATTCTTTGAATTCCTTTGTGCCGCCTGCGTCACCACCAACTCTGGTCTCGGGCGTCCTATCAGACAGGCCGGAGAAGACTCTGGTGCTCTACATTTCTTTTCGATTCTAGGAACCGAAACCGCGATGAAAGCTGGTGTCTTCAAAATTTTTAGACCCTCCTCCCAAATGAGAGGAATAATCTGGATTGAGCGAGCAGATTTCCTGGCGTAGTCTTTGAAATCATATAAGAAACATTCAGTTTCTTTAACCTCCATTTCCAGATCAAATCTCTTGGCTGCTTTTTCCATAATGTCATGGAGTCCTCCAATATCCTGAGGAGGAGAAGTGGTTGGCAGCGGAGTAGGTGAAGGGGCCGACGGCAAAATGTACTCATTCCATTCCTGACCTCCTGTAGAATCTTGTATAAGTTCACCTTACTCAGGTTGTTCATCATCATCGGTGTCCGTCAGATCGTCCCTGATCGTTATCACTGGCGGCGATTTCACAGACTGCTTTTGAGGAGTAGATTGGGTCCTCGGGGGCTGTGATGTAGTCGCCGGCGTAGATGAAGAAGGCGCATTCGCCTCTGGAAAACGACGATAATAGTCGTTAATCCTGAACCTCGGGTCAGAAACCAGAGATACAGGTATGGAGACTGACTCTTCTCGCGACTCCTCTCGCGATTCTTCTTGTTGCTCATCTTACTCACCATAGTCACAAGTCTCCTGGAAAGATTCATATCTTGAATATTGAGAATGAGCTCTCTCCTTAAAGGAAAACACCTTCTCTTCATCTGTGTCCTGGCTTTTTATCCTAAGTTGTGATGAGCTATAGGCCACTCCGGATGACTCCTCCCCTTCTGAATCCTGCTCCAGCAAAGAAGATGGGGGTAGAGGCGAAATCTGCGTCCACAACGTGAATTCTGCAGATTTGCTTATGGTCGCCGAACCCCTCGACGACTGAAATGAGCGAATGGATATCAAAGTCTTCGACTGTGGTGATTTAAATGCCTTTGCCGTTGAAATTACACTCTTCGTCGACGGAGTCGTCGTCACCAAAGCCATCGTCGACGGAACCGTCGTCAACGACTTCGTCACTGATCCTATTGTCGACGATGTCATCTTCGACGGGATGATCAAACTTGTCGACACTGCCTTAGTTCCCGTCGTCGACGCAGCTGCTGTCGTCGAAACAGTCGTCGACGGTGAAGTCGTCGACGGGGCTGAAGTCTTTGCCACAGATTTTACAGTAGAAACCAGGGAGCTGGCCGACGGAGCAGACCCTGCCCCTTTATGACCTGACTGCTTCTTGAGGAGAGTATGAGGGAGAGATGACACCTCCTTCCCCTTTGATTTAACCTTCTTAGGCTCCACTCTTTCCTCAGAATGTGAGGCCTTTCTCTTTTTAGGTGTTAAGGTAGTAGACTACTCACCAGAATCTGAATCTGATGCGGCCTTCTTTTGAAGCCACAACAGCAAACGAGCCTCTCTGTCCCTCAGAGTTTTAGCAGAGAAGGTTCTACAATATTTACAATCCTTGGCCACATGCTTTGGATGAAGACAATATAAGCAGTCCTTGTGAGGGTCTTCAGAGAAAAGCCTAGCCTTTCCACAGGATCTGCAAGGCCTAAAAAGCCTCTTTTTAGAGCCTTCAGCCATTATAAAAGAAATAGGTACTCACAATACCTTAATCCAGATGATAAGACAGTTGAAAATAAAAAGGCCAATAGTTCACACAGGAACAGCAAACTGAGCAGAGCTCAGGGAGACTCGTTTCTCACACGAAGGCCGATAGAAATCGGAGGCAGGAAGGTTCTGCTGGGGAGTGTGAGGGCAGGACAGCAATGCTGATTGGCTGACTTTTGGACCAAACAATGAGGAGGTCTGGTTACCAAATAGTACAGTCCCTAGGGGTTTTTCTATGCAGTTTTTCTTCTCTATGATACTGCTTTGGTCATTCTGTTACCGTGAGACTCCCACCTTGACGACGGGGAAGATACAAGCATGTGAATCTATGTAATACTGGAGAATGGGAGAACTTCTTGAGGGTGTAGTTCACATTCGTGGATCTGTTGTCTTTGATGACAGAGCAGATGTGCAATTTGATTGTTCTGCAAGGAGATGTATATTTTGAAGTATGACCCATGTCCATATGCTTTGAGCTTGGTGTAAAAGCTGTAGAGAACGCACCCCCCGTTTTTATATGTAGTACATTGCTGTCATGTTTGTACGAACTAGGACAGCTTTGCCTACTAGATGTATCTGAAAAGCTTTCAATGCTAGAAAAATTGCTAGCTGCTGCAGATGGCTTATGTGGAGTTGTTTTTGTTGCAGAGTTCACATGCCATGAATGGTATGTTTGTGAAGATGAGCTCCCCAACTAGTTTGGGATGAGTCTGCTGTGAGCACGATCTGTGGAACCGAGTCGATGAATGGCCGCCCTTTGGAAAGGTTTTGTGTATTCCACCACTGCAGAGAGCGATGAGTTCGGCCGTCCACCAACACCAGATCTGTAAATGACCTGGAGCATGGTTCCACTGATGTGCAAAGCATTCCTGTAGGGGACACATTTGGAGTCTTGTGTAAGTAACAATTAGAATGCAAGACGCCGTCATCCCGATCAACTGCATTAACACTCGGGCTGGTAGTGAGTGCTGCGGTTGATGTTATATTAGGGTTTGCATGTTGCGTATTTTGACTAGGTTGGGGTAAGCTAGAGCTTTGCAAGTGTCTACTGTGGCTCGTAGGTATGCTTGCGTGTTGGAGAGTTGAAGATGAGACTTGGTGAGGTTGACCGTGAATCTCAAGTCGTGAAGCAGCTGAACTATTTTGTGAGTGTGGTGTATGCAGTTGTGTTGCGACTTGGCTTTTATTAGCCAGTCATCTAAGTAAGGGAAGATGTGAATGTGTTGTCTACTTAAATGAGCTGCGACTACTGCTAGACACTTGGTGAAGACTCATGGTGCTTCCCGAATGGGAGGACTTTGAATTGGTAATGTTGTCCATCCACCACGAACCTGAGATATTTCCTGTGAGCTAGGTGGATGGTAATATAGAAGTAGGTGTCCTTTAAATTTAGAGTGAAACGAAAGTCGCCTTGCTGAAGCAATGGGAGCACCTGTTGAAGGGTGATCATGTGGAAGAAATCTGATTGAATGTAGAGGTTGTCTGAGGTCCAGTATGGGCCAGAGGGAGGCATCTTTTTTTTGGAATCAAAAAGTATAGGGAGTACACTCCCGTACCTTGATGACGTAATGGGACCGGTTCTAGTGCATGTTTGTCTAACAGAGAGAGGACCTTTTGTTTTACCAGGGTGAGATGTTCTGATGACATTGCACGCTGTCTTGGAAGGATTGTTGGTGGAGTGCTGGTAAGTTCCAGGCAATAACCATGTTGGATATTTTGTATTACCCACTTGTCTGAGGTGATTGAATGCCAGACAGATAGGAACTGTGAGAGACATCCCCCGACAGGAGTGGAGAGAAGCCACTGTTTATTGGCAGGGGAAGCGCAGGTGGAATTACCTCTGCCTCTTCCCTTGTTATTATTTCTCAGTAACCTCCTCAAAAATAGCCTCTGGAGGAGTGAGATTGGTTGTTCCCTTTCTAAGAGGAGGAGGGGGGATTTTTTACTACAGTGTCTTTAAACCACCCCGTAAAGGAGCGACAAAAGGAACCCCTGCTAGAAGCTAATTGTAGGGCTTCCATTGATTTTGCAGTTTCGGTGTCTTTCTTAATTTTTTCTAATGGAGTATCTACTGCTGGCCCAAAAAGATGCTCTTTGTTAAAGGACTGTTTAAGTAAGGAGAATTGCACCTCCTGCTTGAATACAGAGATTCGAAGCCAAGCGTGTCTCCGCAACAGTATGCTAGTGTTAATAGCACGAGAAGCTGTGTCCGCTGCATCTGGGGCGCATTTTATGGAATTGTTGGTGATAAGCTTCCCTTCCTGAATGAGGTCGTTCGTTTTAGTTTTATACTCCTTAGGCAAATGTTGCATGAGTTTTTCCAACTCATCATAGTGGGCCCTGTCGTAGCGAGCCGCCTGAGCATTGGCAATATGCCAATAATAGGCGGCCTGTGAAGCTACTCTCTTTCCAGAGGTATCAATACGTTTAGACTCCTTATCAGGAGATGGGGAGTCGCCTGTAGTTTGAGAGTTAGCTCTCTTGCAGGTGTTAGATACAACAAGAGTGTCTAATGGTAACTGACCTTTTATGCCCCAGACATCACCATTGCCATCCCTGAAGATTATAAGATCACACGCAAGGACCGTACCAGCCACACAGGAGGAGGAATCGCTATCGTCCATAAGAAATCAATCCGCATCTCTACCAGCTCTGACGTCAACCTCGCCAACTCCGAACACCTTCACTTCCAGATCCACATCGACCCCAAGACCACACTCAGAGGCACCCTCCTCTATAGACCACCAGGACCCCGCGCAAAATTCAGTGAAGACATCGCGGACTTCGTCACTCCACACGCGCTCCCTTCCAAAGACTACATCCTTCTGGGAGACCTCAACTTTCACCTTGAAAAGATCAACGACCGCAACACCACCACCCTCTTGGACAACCTCGCCAACCTTGGACTTAAACAACTAGTCACTTCCCCCACCCACATCGCAGGTCACACACTCGACCCCATCTTCACATCCAGCAATCATGTCTCCTTCAGCTACACTACAGATCTCCTATGGACCGACCACAGCTGCGTTCACTTCACCTACAACAAGCCGAAACCCATCAACCACTCTCAACCTACCCTGCAAAGAAACTGGAAGAAAATCACCACGGACCAAATCTCCGCATCGCTCCTTCGAAACTCCCCAGCCCTCTCTTCTAACGCCAACGAAGCCGCCGCCAACCTCACCCTATGGTTATCCAACACCGCCGACACCTTAGCTCCACTGAAAAAACGTCAAAGCAAACCTGGCAGCAAGAAGGCCTCATGGTTCAACGATGATCTCAAGAAGTCCAAGAAGCTCTGCCGCTCCCTCGAAAAGGCCTGGAAAAAAGACCCAACCACCAGCACCAAGGACGCCTTCAAAAGCGCCACCCGCACTCACCACCAACTGATCCGAAAACCCAAGAGAACAGTATTCAAGGATCGTCTTGACAACAACGCCCACAACAGCAAGGAACTTTTCAACATCGTCAAGGAATTTTCCAATCCCTCGGCCAACTCCAACGACATCACCCCCTCTCAAACCCTCTGCGACTCCCTAGCATCTTTTTTCCACAACAAGATTGCAGACATCCACAACAGCTTTGACAACCAACCCGGAAACCAACCCACCCTACCATCTGCTGACCCTCCTCCCCCAGCGAACACCCTTAACGCCTGGAACCCAATCTCCACTGAGGACACCATCCGCATGATGAACTCCATCCACTCAGGATCCCCCACAGACCCTTGCCCTCACCACATCTTCAACAAAGCAGACTCCGTCATAGCACCGCACCTCCGAGACGTCATCAACTGCTCCTTCAACTCCGCTACCTTCCCTGAAGACTGGAAACACGCTGAACTCACCGCCCTTCTGAAAAAACCAACAGCAGACCCCACCGAACTCAAAAATTACCGCCCCATCTCGCTTCTTCCATTCCCGGCCAAAGTCATCGAGAAAGCCGTCAACAACCAGCTCGCCGCCTTCCTCGAAGCCAACAAATCACTCGACCCCTCACAATCTGGCTTCCGAGCAAAACACAGCACTGAGACCGCCCTCATCGCAGCAACAGACGACATTCGAACTCTACTGGACAATGGAGACACAGTCGCCCTCATCCTCCTCGACCTCTCTGCAGCATTCGACACAGTCTGCCACAGCACCCTCTTACAACGCCTCAATAACATCGGAATTCAAGGAAAAGCACTTGAATGGATCACCTCGTTCCTCACCGGAAGAACCCAGAGAGTCCGCCTTCCTCCATTCAAGTCCGAGGCCTCTGAAGTCATTTGCGGCGTACCACAAGGATCCTCACTCAGCCCCACCCTCTTCAACGTATACATGAGCCCCCTCGCGGCCATCGCACGCCAACACAACCTCAACATCATCTCTTACGCGGACGACACTCAACTGATCCTTTCTCTCACCAATGACCCCAGCACCGCCAAAACTAACCTACACGAAGGAATGAAAGAAGTTGCCGAATGGATGAAACAAAGCCGTCTGAAACTGAACTCAGACAAAACAGAAGTCCTCATCTTAGGTACATCCCCCTCTGCATGGGACGACTCTTGGTGGCCGGAAGCCCTTGGAAAAGCACCCATCCCGACAGACCACGCACGGAACCTTGGCGTCATCCTGGATTCTTCACTCTCAATGAACAGACAAGTCAGCGCCGTATCCTCTTCCTGCTTCAACATTCTTCGCATGCTCAGAAAAACATTTCGCTGGATCCCCTCCGAAACAAGGAAAACAGTCACCCACGCTCTGGTCACGAGCCGGCTGGACTACGGAAACACCCTCTACGCAGGCACCACTGCTAAACTCCAGAAGAAACTCCAACGAATCCAAAACGCCTCAGCCAGGCTCATATTAGACATCCCACGCAACGAACACATCTCTGGTCACCTTAAAGACCTCCACTGGCTACCCGTCAATAAGAGGATCACTTTCCGTCTGCTTACCCACGCACACAAATCACTCTAAGACAGCGGACCAGATTGCCTCAACTCTCGACTGTCCTTCTACACCCCCTCCCGCCAACTACGTTCTTCCAGCCAAGCCCTCGCCACGGTACCTCGCATTAACAAGACCACCATGGGAGGCAGATCCTTTTCATACCTGGCTGCTAAGACATGGAACTCACTCCCCGCTTACCTTCGCCTCACCCAGAACCACCTAGCGTTCAGAAAGCAGCTTAAAACGTGGATATTTGACAAATAATCCTCCTCCCCTCCTAAGCGCCTTGAAACCCTCTGGGTATGTAGTGCGCTATACAAATTTTATGACTTGACTTGTATACAGGGTCAGTAGGAGCGGACTTGAATTTTTTATCCACCTTATGTGTTAGTATGCTGGCTCTAACTGGGTCTTTGAATAACTAGTCGGTATGTTTCAGCATGCCCTTTAGCATTAATAAAGTGTTAGTAGACCTCTATGAGTGTGTGAATGTTTCTACAAAGAAATCCTTTTCTAGAGGGTCTGTATGTAGTTCCACCCCGTGATATTGGACAGCCCTGTTGATAAGTTGTGCAAAGCCAATATTGTCATCAGGTGGGGAAGCTCTGGAGAGATACAGGTCAGAGTGATTAGGTTGATCTGGATCCTTATCATAAACATCCCAGGGATCTGTGTCAAGTGGTATGTCAGGATCTTGAGTGATATGATTATGATCATCCCCATTCCCATCTCCCAAATCCTGTGAGTCGGGTGACATTGGAGGTGGTGAATTTGATGGTGTAATGTGTAAATTGAGAATAGGAGGAGGAGATGGAGGTATATAAGGGGGAGAAGGATTAGTACCCATATCTCTTTTTTTCTTCTGTGTTTTAGGAAGAGTAGCCAGAAGGTGTCCAGTTTTCGGATCAAAACTAAGTCTTTTTTGTTTTGGATCCAGAGGTGTGTCTTCGGATGGAAGTTCCTTAGAAGGAGTATCTGTTTCTATTAAGGTAAATTTTTCGGTGCCGAGTGTTTGAATGCTTAGTTTTAACCGGTTTAGGCTGTGGAGCCTTCAGAGGGTATGTTTTGGCTCTGAACTTTACGGCACGGAGGTTGTTTAAGAGGGTTTCCGCTCCAAGGTTTTCGGTATCTAAGGTGTTTTTCGGTGCCGATGGCGTGGGAAGTGGCACGTTTCTCCTTATGTTTCGGTGCCGCAGGTGTTGGTTCAGCACCGGACTGGAGCCAGCTCGAGCATGAGCCGGAAGGCTTGTGTTTCAGTTTCATAGCTGGGCTGGTGGGCGGGTCATCTGAAACTTTTTCTCGGTGTCGACCGGAGCCTGAGGGCGATACCAGAGCCTTTTCTTTCTTTTGTCTGAGCGTGGCGGGCACATGGGGATCTGTACTCATGGTACGTTGACCCGGAGTGACGTTCAGTTCTTCTTCGGCAGCACTGTGTTCTAGTTCTTCGCAGAAGATGTCCGGAAGGAGCTGCGTTGCATCTCGTGGCGTCGAGCCAGACGATCACGGATGGTCTTCGATTGGAATGATCCACATGCTTCGCAGGACCGTTCATGTTCCGGGGATAAGCACAGGTTGCAGACCTCGTGCAAGTTGGTGCGTGGAAATTTATCACGACACCCGGAACATAGCTTGAACAGAGTCCGTTCCATCGATTGTAGGCCCGACTCTAAGTTACCGATCAAAGGTTTTCACAGTGTACACAATACGCGTAGTATGGGAAACTGCGTTCGAAAGACCATACAGTCGAGGGTAGAGGATTGTGCGTCGAAGGGGTTCGAAAAGAATACCGAACCGGAGCGCCGCAAAAAAACATCCAAACCCGATGGCAGAAAAAAAACAATCTGGGTATGGAGTCGTTGCCCATGCGCACTATCACTGAAAGGAGGAGTCACCTACCTCGTGACTGCAAAGACTTCTTCTAACAAAAATAAAGTGCAAACATCTGGCCCCAACAGCAGATGGCGATCTATGCTTAAGCATATGATCTACAGCTCATATGCCTCGAACATATACATTAATACTTAAAATTATAATTAAAACTTTCCCTGATGCTTACAAAGGAAGCCATTTCGAATACACATCTGTCCTCTTGTCTGACATTCAAGGTATCGCACGTCAGATAAATTCACTCAAATAAATAGTAGGCAGTGCGCTGCAGTGCAAACTCTGCTAGGTCACTCGAAGACTAATTCACAAGGGTATCTGCACAACTAAAGTGACACATGTACAACCATTGTGTAGGCAGACCTGATTCACCAATGAGGTCTAGTGGAATTTTGCTGTTGCAAGTGGGATGTACTAGTTTAGAAAGTAAGATTGTGTGCTGGATTTTCTACAAATCCAAATTTAGGGCTAAGGGTTGGTTTATGTGTGTGTCCATCGGAGGTCCTACATGCAATTACGGCGTATGGGAATCCAGCATGAGTTAAACTATTTTCTCTGTTCAGAAATGTGCAGTCTGCTGAACTTCTATGCACCAGTTCACAGAGCACTAGCAATTAGGATTGCTAGTTCTTACTGCAGCCCCTTGCAGGTTATAGATCACAGGTGTGTTACAGTTTACCACAAAGCCAGACATCAAACCCAATTTATGAAGTATCTGAATTACCTGCGGACCAACAATTTGAGATATCTGATATAGGGAAGAAGATTTTCAACGTACAACGACACACCATTATTTGAATTTGAAAGCATTTATTAAGCGCACATATACCTAGCGGTTTCTTGGCGCTGAGGATGCAGTTGAACCCAGTGAAAGGGGAGCAGAAGGTCAAGACGGAAAGGCTTGCAGGAAAAGATGAGTTTTAAGCGCCTTGTGGAAGTCAGAGTACAAGGGTAGTATAGATCTGATGGTAGGGGGGGAGAGAATTCCAGAAAGTGGGTATCCCTGCCCCTACCCACGTTCAGGGCTTGTACTAAGCCAGCCTTGAAAATCCATGTCGTTAGCGGTTCAATAGCACAAGTGAATGATAAAGCACAGAAGAGACAGCCCTCACGTGCAACTCTTGTAACCCTGCGTTAGCCAACGATGTCATGCTTAAAATGGGCAGCCTGAAGGATGTGGTCTTGGTCTGTGTAATTAAGGACTCCAGCTGTAATAGCACTGGAACTGGAACTAGAAGGGGTTCTCTGGGCTAGGACTTGATGTGCCTGCTTCAACCCAAAGCTGGCAGAAAGGTCCTGCTTCCGCTACCAGGATTCCAGCCATGTTCATAGGAGTTGTCCCGGATTGGCACCCTCGATACCCTTCCGAATTCCCATGATGTGGATAATATTTTTACGGGCCCGACTCTGCGTGTCCTTCACCTGCTAAGCCATGTCTTTGGTCATTGCTTCCAGGCAGGATACTGTTGTTCACAGGATAGGGAGTGTCTCGTCGGATTCTGAGATTCGGACCTCTGTGGATGTCATTCTGTCAGACACCTTATTCAAGTACTGTTGTAGTAGACATACATCCACAGCCATTTACCAGATTTTTAATGCCACTATGGAAGGCTGGATCACCAGTGTCCACTGCAGCATTTGGCTACTGCTGCTCATTCTGTGCCCTGGATGCTATGTCTGCAGGAAATGCTGTTAAGTTGATCAGGTTCTGGTATATCTTCCCATCTTATTTTGTTGTAGCTTTAGAGGCCAGGGTTTTATTCCTGCTCAGTTATGGGCGATTCCCATAATGGGGTAAAAAGCTGGGCAGGGGGTGGTGTCGGTCTGCTCAACTTTCTGCCACAAAGCCCCAGTGACCACCCAGTGGCATGAGGATAACGTTCACTTTGACAACGGCCACTAGGACTAAGGAGGTCTGCCTCATTCGAGGTCCACACCTGTCAGGAAAACTTCAGCCAATCTTCCACATGATGCCACAACTTTTTTTGTGTGTGGGGGGGGGGTCTCCTATCCAACTCAAGGTTCAGCTATGATTCTTCCTGCCAGTTCGCAGCCACCAGGAACCCACCAGCATGACCGAGGGAGGAAGGGGAAAATCCCCCATTCATAGCGTTCAGCAGGACGACAGTTGGGGATGAACAGGTCTGATCGCAGGTGCCGTGCCTATACATAAAAATAAGTGGTTGCTTCCATTGACACAGGGTTAGCTCTACTTCCAACCCCACCACACAGTAAGGGTAGGAACAGATCAGCTCAGACTACGCACCATGATACTCGTACCATCATGATACCTGTAACAACCACTACAATCAGAACCCCAAGGAGTTAAAAAAATTTTTAGGATTTTGGCCTGTAATCCTGCCCGCAAGAACACAGACAAAAAGTAACAGACAAGCCACTTCAACAGCTAGTAAAGAATCAATGTGTGCAATGTTCAAACTTTTTGTTATCTCTCACAGAGCGCATATAGGGAGCAAACACTGGAGCATGTGAGGGATTGTAGGAAATAAAAGAAATGCAAGATCAGACACTTTGGGTCTCCCTTTTAAAAGGATGGTATATTTAGGGCTGAGTCAACTACCTGCTCTTCCTTGATTCAATCACATGCTAAGCAGATATATGAAGGCATGAAGTGTAGGGTAGAAATACATTTTAAATTAGAGGGCTGAATGTATAGCTATCAATATATTACCTTTATTGTTATTAACAGATAATAACAGAGGGGTTCAAATTACATGGCAGAGAGAGTGAACTATGTAGCAAGAAAAATGAAATTATGTTGCATAATGCAGCACATCTAAGACAATATTAGTTCTTTTGTCAATAAACACACACTTAAAACTCTGTAGGCGAACAGTAATTAATACCAGTTTTAGAAATATAAACCTGAATACAGTAGTCAGCAAATGTAAGGTGACCAGTGAACCTTAGCCAAAAGTTCTCATTACAAGGCACATTTGGGCTTTTTTTTATATATACACGTCTGCCCGAGCTAGAAGTCTGTAAATTGTGCAGAAGATGATGGACTATATGGTAAATATGCAGCAAGCACTGCAGCAGCAGAATATCACAATTTAAGTTGCCTTGATTATTATAAAAGTAAACATGCTACCCATAAATGCGCTAAGATATGCAAATTAAACAATCAAAGTAGAATTAAGAGCCAGCACTATGCATACCAAAAACGGTACTTTTCAAATAGTGTGCAGGCCAGAATATGATTTACATCACAAATTGCATAAAAGAAGTATTTGTATCATATCTTAAGCAATGTTCTTCCAATAATGCGATCTCGTTTATAATACAGCAACAGCAAAACAGGTGTCCAATTATTTGGTTTATTCAATTATTCCTCTTCGTCTGCAGATCTTGGGAAATGCCCACATGGTGAATGCCAATGAAGACAGCATGAGAAGTAAGCAGATTCCCTGGTCTTCTAATCGTTTGTGCTAGTCAAACTCCCCAGCTCAGTTTCCCTCTGTGCAGCTACAGTTTTTGTGCCAAATTTACAGTAAAAGACTGCTGCGACAATCTCATTAAAGGTAATGGGAGCAGCATGATTATGTGTGTAGGCACAAAGGTTTGATTTGCTCAAAACTAGATTCTGAAAAGGTTTTTCTTTTTGTTTCATGACAAATGCCTTTTGGGTTTATAATGCCTCTGCTTAAGAGTATGCAGCTCCAAGAGCTCAAATCCTATGACCTGTGATTTAAGAGGTTTAAAATAGATGTATGTGTGTTATTTTACTATGTGATCTTCCAGGATGATGCAATCATTCACAGATGGGAGGCCTGAGAGGCAGTTTTAGAATAACCATCACATTCAACCCTCTCTTTAAGAGGGAAGGAGGGAAAAGTATTTACTCACTGGCGACACGTGGTTAATTTGCTCGACCTCGGCAGGATTTTCACTGTCTGCATGCTCATTGAGATTAGCTGTTTCACTACTGCTATTGCTCAAACTCGAATGATCTGCAATGCCATTTACAAAGAAGTTCTCTTGGTGGTTTCGCCAAACAAACTGATTGTTAGTGTGTTCTTCTAATGTCTTCAGCTCTAAAAGTTTAGTCTCCACCTGCAAAATAGAAGTATTTTACTTATCAATATCAAAGAATTCCACACAATTTGTAAACACATACAACACACTTTTATTACTAAAACCGATTACACATTCATAATTAACTTCAACTAGCCACTTCAAGCAAAAAGCCCAAGGTAATAGTTTAATATGCTCAAATGTATTTATCCTACAAGCTGTAGCGGAATATCAATAATATAAAGTTTCTATGAAATGTACCTGATATGGGATTGCCCAAAACACCAACATCTACTGCACACCACAATTTACCAGACCATAGTTTACATTATGTGGATTTGTCTGGCGCACTAGTCACCTGTGAGAGTATCTAGGCGCTGGAGCAAGCAAAAGACTGATGGTGTTGGGTGGATGTTGGGTGTTGTGCGAGTAAGAGTGAGGCTTAGGGTAGGTGGAAGTAAAGGTGACTGGATGTTCAAGAATGTTGGCCCGATGTTGTGCAGTGCCTTTCATACATGTGTGAGGAGTTTGAATTGGCTACATTGTGTATAGGGAGCCAGTAACGTGTGGTGAGATGTGTGTGTGTCGTGGGAGGTCAAGGATGAGTCTCGCTGCGGCATTCTGGATGGTCTGGAGTCGGTGGAGGAAATGGTTCGAGATACTGGCATCTCATGTGTTGCTGTAGTCTAATCTGCCTGTGATAAGGGCTTGCGTGATGATGCATCTGGTGTTCAGGGGTAACCACTTGAAGATCTTGAAGAGCAAGCGGAGAATATGGCAGGAGGTGGAGTCGATTGCATTGACCTGTGCTATCATGTTGAGTACGTCGTTCAGAACAATTCCTAGGTTCTGGCGTTGTGGGTTGGTGTGGACAGTTGGTCCTTCTAAAATGGCTAGCTATTACAGAGCATACTGCATTCACAGTGGTGAGGGATGTCAATAATTGTACAGACTGCATTGAAACCGACTGTTTCAATCTTTGTTCATACTACAAAGAATCCTCCAAGACTTACCAGTGGTAACATTCAATCTTACCAAAAGGAGCAAATTGATGAAGAGCTACTAGAGGACTACACAAAGACAATCCAGGCAACAAATTAGACCATTACCATCCAAACTGCTTCAATCCTGCACCCAACTCAAAGCATTTGAAACCATAGGATGTTGGATTCACAGTTAGGCTTAAAAACAGATCCACATAAAGATTAGTCGTAGGGTTAGTTCCCAAAAGTAACAGCAAAAACTCCATAAATTCACCACTTGGAGCAGCATATAAGTAAGAGCAAACTATTAGTGCAATTAAGAAACTACTGGGCAGCTATTAACAGAAACATAGTATGTTCACACAGTAAGGCCATACACCTATCATACTACCATTAAATGTTTCGATTAGCTTCATAATAATAATAGCAAAATTCCAAACTGAAGTATTTATTAAAAAAAATGGGCCATAGTGGGCACGCTGAGACTCATTAAGCCGTACTGAGCTTCAAAGGCCTGTATTCACTGTGGCTGCTTTTATTTTGATTTGGGGGAGGGTAAACCCTCACACTCAATGCCTCAGGCCCACGGGGAATTGCCCACAGCTGAAAATTCCCATTTAAGTCCTGCCCCAACCCCTATTGTTACACTTTTGCTAGACCTTATAATAGCCATAAACCTAGCCCTTGCCCTAATCCATAAGCCACATTAAGCCAAAACCTATTCAAGCCTTCCACAGCCACACACTTAATCCTACCACTAGCTCTAACCCAGTGAAAAAACTCTATGCAGTGGCTTAACTGGACTAATATCTGTACGGAACCTTGGCTATGGATGATTCTCTCTAAATTTATTGATTCTCTGTTGAGGATGAATTGTAATAGGTCATACCCTCACTCCACAGCAATGATTGAAATTAAAGGATAAGAACTCCAAAAAGTGTGGCCAATAATACATGTTTAGTGTAAAGAGAATTTCCTCACGGGAATCAAAATGCATCAGAACGAGTCCAACAGCATTAATAAGTAAAATACACATGGATGCAGCAACACTAAATGACCCCAAAGACAGTCTGTTTTCAATTACGGATTAGGCAAAATGAAACTATATTGGTGAGGAGCTGGTCATCTTTATATAAAAGACAATTGTAGGAAGGACATAAAGAAGTTTGTGACTGGCATCGTCCTACCGAGTGGATTTCCTGCTGCGAGTCCTCGAAGCACTGCTCCAGAGGGCCCAGTTGCACCTTTCCAGCCTCTACAGACTCCTCCAGTTGTGCGGCTTCCTGCTGGAGTCGGTTTAACTCCTCCTTGGCTTTGCTCAGCTTCTCTTCGTAACTGGAGATTGTGGCCTCCTGATTGTGGATTTCAGCCTTTAGTGAGGTTATCTGCATTCAAAACCAAGATTCATCTTTTAAAGGCTTTATTTACGTATTGTTAAAATTATCAACTGATTTGCACAGGCTGAAGATATTGTAAGAGCACTGCATCTGGCAGAGGGTGGAGTTCAAT
Organism: Lissotriton vulgaris; assembly: GCF_964263255.1. Lineage (NCBI taxonomy): Eukaryota > Metazoa > Chordata > Amphibia > Caudata > Salamandridae > Lissotriton > Lissotriton vulgaris. The sequence continues at coordinate 370,368,200 of NC_141685.1, forward strand.
AGTATTAAGATGGGAAGTTAAGTCTCAGGGGAAGGGGGAAATGACAGAGGGTAGGGGAAGAGAAGCAGTGCCTAAGGTAAGTTGCAGAGCATGTAGACGGTCAGGTAATGGAGAGCAGGGACAAGGGCAACACACTATAAGACTGATCAAGGTCTCAGAGCTTTTGGGTTATCAATTTATTTATAAAACACAATAATAGTAATATTTTAAAAGAATATTGTAGACCCAGCCATCTCCAAACTGGTAAGTAATGTGCCCTTAAATTAAATAGATAGAATAGCAGGGAAGATTCATTTTAAACAGATTTGTTGAGTCACTCATATATTCAACAGTCTGCAGATTATCAATTTCACACCAATGAATTACATAGGAGGACACTTTGCTTCCTACTGTCATAGCTCAAAAGATGTGATCAGACTTAATCCATATGCCCCAAGACCTGGAAAGAATGAATGCGTTACTTACCTGTAACTGCAGTTATCCAGTATTGGTATCTTTCCTAGATTCACATGCCTGAATCATTCCCCGACGTCGGGATAGGAGTCCCTGGTACATAAATAAAGTAATGTCTCAGACATATATACATAGTAATGGGCCGGAGGCCTCTCATTAGTAACATATCCATGCCCTTTTGTAAAAATGACCAAACTTTAGCGAAGAGCCAATCAGCTATCACCACCCTCTGGAACCTTCCTGGAAGGAGCTCTAAGAGCTCAGATTTTCGTAAGCACAGTGCTAAGTAGATGTATTACTGAGGGAACTAAAGCGAGCCCTTCCAGGGGAGGTGGGGGGGTTGTGAATCCATGAAAGATACCAATACTGGATAACTGCAGTTACAGGTAAGTAACGCATTCCTTATCCAGTATTAGGGTATCTTTCATAGATTCACATGCCTGAATCAGAGTAGCAAGCAATGATAAGCACATTTCGAATGGTACAATATGAAAGATCACCAGATAATAACATATCAATGTGAAATGCAAAAGGTACCAAAATGCAATATCAGAGAGAAATGTGTGTGTATACAGGATGAAGGTGGGATGAAGAGAGAAGGCTCACCTCTAGTGAAATAGATGACGGAGCACAGCTTGTCCCACTGCTGCATCTTTCATGAGTTCTGTATCCAAGCAGTAATTCCTGGTGAACGTATGTGGCGTTTTCCATGTTGCCGCTCTGCAAATGTCTGTAATGGGAACTCCACCAAAGAGTGCCATGAAAGTAGAGATAGCTCTAGTGGAATGAGCCCGAACCTTGGAATGCAGAGGTTGCTCTGCTTGCTGGTGACAGAAGGTAATAGCTACAGAGATCCACTGAGAAATACTCTGCTTAGTTAATGAAAGACCTTTCCTAGGTCGACTGAAAGCGACGAAGAGTTAGTTAGATTTGCGAAATGTCTTTGTTTTGTCAATGTAGAATTTAAGGCAGCGTTTGAGATCGAGGGAGTGGAGAGTCCTCTCTGCTGCCGTTTGAGGATTCGGAAAGAAAGAGCGCAAAACTATGGGCTCATTAAGGTGGAAGTCCGATGGGACCTTGGGTATAAATTTAAGATTGGTCTTCAGGATCACTCAGTCGTGTTTGAACTGAAGGAAAGGGTCCTGAATTGAGAATGCCTGAAGCTCACTCACTCGCTTCGTTGAAGTAAGAGCCAGTAGAAGTGCCTTTTTCCAGGAAAGATATTTAAGATAAGCTCTGTGTATCGGCTCAAAGGGATGTTTCATAGCTGAGCAAGAACTGTGTTAAGCAGCCAGGTAGAAGGTAAAGTCTTCACTGGAGGGAACGTTTTGAATAAGCCTTTAAGACATTGTTTAATTAGTTTATTAGACCAAAGAGAAGGGCCTGCAGAGGATCTTCTGAAGCAAGACTTTTCTGCCAAGTGAACTTTAATGGAAGCATGTGCAAGACCTGAGTTTGCCCGATGAAGAAGATAAGGCAATATTTGTAGAGGAGAGGGTGTATCTTTTTAGATTTGCACCAGATGCAGAACCTCTTCCATTTCAGGGAATATATTTTGTTGGTACTGTCAGCCCGAGCTTGAGCTAGAACAGCCCTACAATCCGGTGGGCTGGCTAGGCTATGGAATTCTCTAAACTCAGGAGCCAAGCAGATAATTTGAGTGATGCTGGATCCGGATGTTGGACTTGCTGCTGGTTCATTGTGAGAAGAGAGGGAAGCGGTCTCAACGGGATCGGTGGTTCCAGTGACAGGAGATGAAGTTCCGTGAACCAGTGCTGGCGCAGCCATGCTGGAGCTATCAAGATAAGAGTGCAATGTTCTGCCTTCATTTTCCTGAGGACCCTGGGAATCAGGGGAAATGGAGAAAATGCGTACGCAAAGACGTTGAACCATGCGATTAAAAAGACATTCCCTAGAGACCCCTTCTGGGGACGCCAGCTTGCGTAGTGTTGGCATTTGGCGTTCTGTTTGGTTGCAAAAAGGTCCAGGTGAGGAGTGCCCCATTGGGAGAAAATGCGAATGAGAATCTGCTGATCTAACTCCCACTCGTGGCAAACTGTTTGCTGTCTGCTCAGTGAGTCTGCGAGGACATTGTCCATTCCTGGGACTATTCTGCACAAAGGGAAATGTTGTTTAGAAGCAACCAGTTCCAGACTTTCTGCGATTCGTGAGATAACGTCAGGGAACGGGTCCCACCCTGTTTGTTTAGATAGTGCATTGTCGGGGTATTGTCTGTCTGCACGAGAACTAGAGAATTTTTGATCCGTGGGAGGAAAGCCAGAAGGGCTAGGTAGACAGCTCGCAGCTCGAGGAGATTTTTGTGTAGCTTCCGCTCGGAAGGGGACCACCGTCCGCTTATCTGGAGCTCCTGGAGGAACGCTCCCCAACCTTCCAGGAACGCATCTGTTGTAATGATATGGGGAGAAGCTGGAAGCACGAAAGGCAAGCGTAGCAAAAGATTTTGAAGGTGAATCCACCACTGTAGAGCTTTGACCATGTGAGAGGTAATGCGGACGACATCGTCGAACGATCCTGTACACTGGAGCCATTGAGCTGACAGCGCTTCTTGGAGAGGGCGCATGTGAAGGCGACAGTGCGGGACTAACAGGATGCAGGAAGACATCCCAATCAGTTATTTGAAAAGGCGTACTGTGAGGACTTTTTGGATTGTATGCGAGCAGCTAAAAAAATTAGTTTCTTTTGCCGCTCCTTTGATGGAAAAGCTTTTCTCTGGGTTGTGTTGAGAATGGCGCCCAGGAAAGTTATAAGCTGGGAAGGTTAAAGGACAGACTTTTCCCGATTGAGAGTGAGACCTAAGCGGTTGAAAAGCTGAAGACAGGTGTTGGAGGACCATGGCCCGCCTGCTAGAGAAGGTGTTTTGACAAAACAGTTGTCCAAGTACCGGAAGACTTGGTGATATCGTTGCCGGAGATATGCGGCCACTGGAGACAGGCATTTCGTAAAGATGCGCGGCGCTGATTGTAGGCCGAAAGGTAGGACCCGAAATTGGTAGTGTTCCCCCGCCACAGCGTACCAGAGGAAGTTTTTGTGATTCTGCTGTATTGGGACGTGAAAATAGGCGTCCTGAAGGTCTAAAGACACCATGTAGTCATTTGCGTTGAGAAGTTGTAGCACCTCTTGAATAGAAACCATGCGAAACACCCGTTTCTTTAGATATTTGTTGAGACTCCTCAAGTCCAGTATCCATTTCAAGTCCATTTCTTCTTCTTTTTTCGGACCAGGAAAAAACGGGAATAGAACCCCTTGCCCTGTTGACCAGGAGGAACTCTTTCTATCGCGCTCTTCCGGAGCATTAGTGGGAGCTCCAAGAGCAGTAGATGCAAATTTGTGTGGGGCATTGGACGAGGAGGGGTCTGGGGAGGAAATTCTATATACTCCAGTGAGTGTCCAAACTGAACTAGTTGCAGGACCCATCGGTCTGTAGTTATCTTTTTACAACTGTGTAGGAAATGAGAAATTCTTCCTCCAATCCTGGATGGTGGAAAGGAAGTGGAGACCTGCGGCAGAGAGAAGTCATTGTCGTCGAGCTGCGTCCTTTTGCCTACCTCCTTTCCCTCGAAAGGAGGACTTAGTGTAAGACGACTGTTGTTGACGCTGCTGCTATTGCGGTCGATATTGATTGGAAGAGTAAGAGGAACGGTAGTGTTGATAATCTCCTCTCGTAGAAGATTGTCCTCTCCCTCTTGAGCCACAAAAGGAAGGGTTTTTGAACTGAAGGGGACCCAAAGCCCTAGCCGTATCAGTATCCTTTTTAATGCCCTGAAGAGCATCATCAATGTGTGTGCCAAAGAGAAGCTGGCCGTCATAAGGCATGTCAAGGACTTTAGTTTATCTCCGGACGGAATGCTGTCACTGTCAGCCAACCCTGGTGTCTAAACACTGCAGCCCGCGCCAGTTGTCGAAAACCAGTAGATGCGATATCCATCGAACAATCGATCTCAGAGGCCGAGCGTTCGCCTTCTATTAGAATCTTTTTTGCCCCTTCCTTTGCCTCCTCTGGCAAGGATCCAAGGTATGGGGCAATGTCTGCCCACATTTGTCGGTTATAACGTCCTAACAGTGCCAAAGAGTTGGATGCGCACACTGTTAACGTGGACATAGATGAGAAACGTTTCCCAATATTATCTAGGCGTCTCCAGTCTTGATCTTGAGGGGCAGTTAGCGTTGCAGAAGGATTTTTAAATATCCGCTGCGCAGCATGTGTGATAACATAGTCAGGTTTGGGGTGGCCGGTCAGGCAAGCTGGAGCGGTGTCCGGAGCCGTATATGTCTTGTCTAGCCTAGGCAGCACCAGGGGTAAAGAAGAAGGGTTTTGCATAATATTAACACCCTGGTCCCAAATGTAGTCGATTGTAGGTATAGACCTGACTGACTTCTTCAATGGTTCCTTAAAATCATAAAGGAAAAAGTCTTGTTGGTGAGAAGGCATAGGTATTTGGAAACGCTGAGCCGCTCTCTCAAGTATATTGTGGAAGCACCCGATATCCTGAGGGGGTGAATCAGTCTGAGTAGGTACAGGGGATGCCGGACAGGGAATTACATAATCGTCCCATTCATCGTGTGTTGATTGAGAATCTTGAAGCTCCCCTTCTTCATGTTGTTCCTTCTCATCATCATCATCCGAGGAAGGTGGAGGTTGCGAAGTAGAAGGGCCAGGCTGTATTACTAGAGGTGAAGGTCGAGGTCTAGGTGGTGGAGAGACCACTGGAGGAGGTGGAGGCGTAACCGAAGATGGAAACCTCTGTTTGTAATCAGAAATCAGGAATTGGAGGTCAGAAATCAGAGTTGCTGGCAGGCAAACCATAGGAGTTTGAGGGGGATGGTACTCATCATGGTAATCCACCTGGTCCTCCTGCTCATGTTCATCATAGTCCGAGCTTTTGTGGTATTTGACATGAAGTTCAGACTGGCTGGTAGCAGTTCTGAACATACTGCTGTCATCAGTCTCTTCCTCATCCAAGAGGTAGGCAGGTGGTAAAGGCTGTACACTGCTTGGAGAAGTCAAGGCAGGTGTCAGCGTGCGTTTTGTAATTTTAAGATGTACATACGCACTTTGCAAGGTAGGTTCAGCTGGGACGTCGATGGGTGTCACCGGTGGTATAGTCGACGCTGCTGTCGTCGACTGTTGTGGCGTCAACGGTTGTGGCGTCGACGGTGCTTTCGTCGACGACGAAGTAGATGTCGATGAGGAAATCTTCGTCGACGGCGATCTTATGGACGTCGACGGCTTCTACGACGATTTCTTTATTTTAATCGGCGACGAGATAAACCTACCGGCCACCGACGATGAAGTGGTCGACGTGCATAATGCAGAAGATGCCACAGAAGTAGATATGGCCATCATCGACGAGGTAACAGGCAAAGTAGACTAGGTGGAAACCGGTTTCTTGAAGGTTGGAACAGTCTCCTGAGGAGAAACCTTCGCCAGTAAAATCTTGGAATGCGCCTCTAAAGACTTTTTATGTGTCTTCTTTTGAGGTGGCTGAGATGAAGGACCTGGAGAGGCCATCCTAGGTCTCTTTTGAGAGGAATGTGAAGTCCTGAAGGAACATTCACTCTCTTCAGAAGATACTGCTTGGTCTTTATCCTTCAGCCTCTGCAGCCAAATTAAGAGGCGTCCCTCCCTGTCCTTGAGGGTCTTCGTAGAAAAGGTACGACATACCTTACAGTCCTTTGAAGAATGATCCGGGTAGAGGCAATAGAGACAGTCCTTGTGCTGGTCATCCACATGAAGTCTCTTTTTATCACATGAAGCACAGGACCTAAAAAGTCCTTTTTTAGGAATATCAGCCAGGGGTAACCTGAAAACTCCCCACAGATGAAGAGATTTTGATGAAAAAAATACTGGAAATCCAGAAACTAAGGAAAGCTGAGCAGAGCTCAGTGGAGACTCCCTTAGCGCGACGTGCGGTAGAAGATCTGAGGGACTAGAGCTCCTTCCAGGAGGGTTCCAGAGGGTGGTGATAGCTGAATGGCTCTTAGCCAAAGTTTGGTCCTTTTTACAAAAGGACATGGATATGTTACTAATGAGAGCCCTCCGGCCCATTACTATGTATATATGTCTATGAGACATTACTTTCTTTATGTACCGAGGACTCCCATCCAGACGACTGGGAATGATTCAGGCATGTGAATCTATGAAAGATACCCTAATACCGGATAATTTCAATTACGCCAGAACAATTTTGGCAATTTCATTTTTCTCTTTGATGCGTAATTATCATTAATAATGCGACTATGCCAGCTTGCTTGATTAAGAGTAATTTGAGGGACAAATAAACGGCCCCGGGAGCACATTTAGTGAGCACGGGCAGCTACTCAAGCTCGCTATTCTTGTTCTATTGCATTTAGTGCTATTTCCTAGTTCAGAATGCACTTGCATCCATTAGTGCATTTTGCATTAGGAAAATAATTTTAAATTGCCATGAGTAAGTTGGGGGTAAATTCTACCCAAAGTGCACATTTAACTAGCGCGAACAGCTGCCAATGCTGGCTATTCATGTTTGGTTGCATTTAGCACTTCTTCTTAGTGCCAAACGCATTCTCACATCCATTTTGAACACGAGGGGGGCATTTTTACGCTATAGTTAAATGTTAAACGTAATTCCGTGAAATCAGGAAGAATTTCTAGGTAAATCTACATGATTATGCTACACAGAATTATGTGTGTTATTTCCACATTTATATGGCCCCCATATCAGCCCTTTAGATGGACCAGCATCCAAAGAAGCTTCTTAACTCATATCTGGGAGCTGTAAAACGACAAACATAAATCAGATAGCATCTACTTAGGTTGAGGAAATGGAAGGAAAACCTTAACGTCATCGCCTGATGAAGTGTTTTAATTATGAACCTACAAATCATCAAGTTATTAATTACAGGCATCCAAGCAATTAAACATCAAAGAAGGAATTATGGATGCCAAACACTTTGAATTCAAAAGACTAACATTTAAAATGTCATGATCGTCACGTTAACAAACGTGGAGCAAACAACGATATTGCGCACAACACTTCACATGTACAATCTAACTGCTGTGTTCCGGGGGAGGGAGGGGAGAGAAAAAAGAGAGAAAAGAGAAAAAAAGAGAGAAAATCGCGAAGTAGCCTGGCTGCTGTGTTAGACTATTCAATACCATTTAATAAATAGAAAGGGAGGATTCCCCAATTTTATTTATTCAGTTTGCTTCACTGCCACCATATAACTCAGTACAACCAAAGGGACAGCGTCAACATGGCATCCCATTTTACGTTTGCTGCCAGCCTTTCGGGACTATACTTACCGACACAAACAAAGCTGTCTGGCCTTCATGGGAGAGTCCAAATATATTTTTCATGTAAATGTTCTTAAGGAAGCTGGGGTGGCAGACTGCTTTTATGTCTGTAGTGCACTGTCCTAGGTTGGAAGACCTGTTCCGGTTAAACCGCCTTGGCAGTGCTGAATTTTAAAGTTTTGTTCTGATATAATCAATGGACCATATATTTGCTAATTGCAAGAGGTTTGCATGAGCTCTTTTCAGAGATCGCAGCCATTTTGCACTTGTGGTTGTCAGGCCTTTTGGTTGCAAGCTGACCGTGATCGAGGTTGCTCAGCTGTCAGCGGTGTGCTGTATCCCATAATGTGTTGAAGTGCACATCACTGTGGATGTTTTGTTGTAGTTACTTAGCGGTATGGGTGTATTAATGGTCGTTTTGAGATTTTCCTTGACAGAGAGCTTAGCAGACAGAATAATCCAAAAGTCCTGTGGGGAGCAAGTGCCTACACCTAAGGCTTGCCCCGTGGTCTTTGCTTTCATGCACATGCCTCTGTGATCTGGAGGAGAATTTGTTATCAATGGCCGGGATTCTTCAATAGGTTTACTAAGGTAGACTCGCAGGGGATGTTTGAAGCAGTGGGGTCTGACAGTTATCCTTGCCTCTATTTGGATCCATATGTGGAAAACAAGGACCCCCTGATAAGGATAAAGTTCCTGGGTCAGGGCAATTAATTTGTGAAAAATAAAACACCCAGACAACACAAACACTGGCAAAGTTCAGGAAACAAATTGATAATAATAAATACTAACACACTAAGGTAGCACAAAAATTTTAATTTAATACATTATATAAAAGTGTCACGAAATAATTCATTGACATACTGATTAAAAGACAATAAAGTGATTTATTTCATTAAGTATATAGCAAATGCATATTGTTTGTTTATATAATCAAATAGTAAAATAGAGAGATGGTTTCCGTCAATATTCCTCTATTTGGACCCATACATCTCTTTTGTGATGAGACTATCATGTCTGACCTTTGGACCATGGTCACTAGTGTCTGGTTGTGGAATGCCTTTAAAAAGTGCCAAAGATTTTAGACCGCCATGTAAAGATTTAAGCAAACAGCGAGGCATGTAGAACAGTTAGGAGTTTGTCATATGTAATTTTAGGGCTTCAAAGCGAGTGCTACTTGGCAGTCCAGTTAGACCTTGTATCATTTAGTATGAACACCCTGTTATTTCTACAGCTGCTTCTCTTCTGCCAATCTTTATGCTTGTTTTATCAGCAGAGTTGTTGGTAATTATTGTGTGTCCGGTTCAGTTTGCTGAAATGTAGGGTTAATAAGCTTCCATCTACAGTGTATATATTTTTTTCTTTCTAGTATTCCTCATATACCAATAATGGGCATTCTAGATGGGGAAATCCCGTTCTCCCCTCCAATGCTACGATGTTCCGGCCTCCGCAATTTGAACAGATGAGAGAGAGAGAGAGAGAGAGAGAGAGAGAGAGAGAGAGAGAGATGGGAAAACGCCTCTAGTTTCAACTGTTTGCTTACTCCACTCCAATTCTCTGTACCTGGATGGCCCTTGGGTTGAATTGGAAACCAAACACCAACAGTGCCCAGATGAAATCATTGAAATACTTTCGAAAAAGTCTCATCTATTCCGCCATGCCACTAGGGCCGCCCAGATATTATCTTAACTAGTACGCTCACAGGCTATATCAGAATCACTTGGTGTATATATAATATATTTCAGGCATTCAGAGAAAATAGGGGGATTTACATCCTTCCAGGCCTTGCATATTTCCTGTCTCGCTAAGACCATCAACATAGAAGATGAATTTAGTTGCCATATCATCAAGCTGGTGTTCTACGGCCAACCCAAATAGGATTGTTCTGGGGGTGATTAAGAATTGTATTCCCAATACTTCAGCTATAAACTCTCCTATTCTAGACCAAAAGTCTGTGAGCCTGGGACATTCCACAAACATGTGGAGATCATCAGCGGCAAAAGCTTTACATCTCGGGCAGTGGTATTCTAATTTCGTGATCTTAACCAGTTTCTTAGGGGAAATGTAAACTCTGTGCAGAGTAAAAAGGTGATTTCTTTTGAGGGGTGCCGCCTTGACTACTGCATTTAGCATCGTAAAAGTCACCCCACAGATCTTTTAAGTTATTACAGTCCAAGGTCACTATCCTCCCCCACATCTTTTGGAGTTCTTGTTCTGTAACTTCCTCCGACTTCAACATGGCCTCGTACCAAAAAGATACCTCTTTCTTCCACCTCCCCTTTCTATTTACCAGATCCAGCTTGGGTTCGGATATATCAGAGGGCCAAGATGTACTGGCCCACCAGGCTGATAACCGATAGTATTTAAACCTGGTAAGGGTTCCTCTCGTCAATCTGGAGATGGAATCCCAATCCATGAGCTGTGAATTATTTTGTAAATCCTTCCAAAATATTATGCCTGCCGCTTTGAGGGGGTTTGATAAACTATCTTTAAGGCATTCAGGTGTCCCTGGGGAGTCCCATATCGGTGCCTGTGGTAAATAGTAGGGAATTCCCAGTTTTTTTCTAATGAATGCCCAGTTCTTTTTATGGCTTCCTCTAAGATCTTTAACCTTACTTTTTTTTTTTTAATCTGGGATTGCCGAATTTGTATAGGAAATATTCATGCCCTTGAGGGATGCCCTTTAGTAATGCCTGAAATAATCGGCCCATGGATGACATGTCAGCTTTATCTGCCATTATCCTGAAATTTTTAAAATGAAATGCATGATAATATATTAGTCGATCTGGCACTGCCAGCCCTCCTGCCTTCAGTTTTCTTCTCCGCTTTTTCCAGGATATTCGTGGGGCTTTCGAATTCCAGATAAAGGATCCTATTTTTCCCTGCATCTTTGCTATATCTTTAGGGCTAAAGCTTAGGGGTATAGAATTAAACAAAAAGGTGACTTCACCAAATTTACTCTACCAAAGATATTTAGTGGGAGACCAGACCAGCGCTGCAGAAGTCCACATACCTCCTTAAAGATTCTATTGAAGTTTATTTTTGGTATATCTAAAATGTCCTGTGTCAGAAGTATTCCGAGATATCTCATCTGTGGTTTAGCTACAGGGGATATTACTTCCTGATTCCACTGCATGAGCTCCGTTTTTTCTTTGTTTATTTTATATCCCGAGATTCCACCGAAGGCTTCTGCCTGGTTGAAAAGTCGGGGGATTGCTACTTCTGGATTAGAGGTAAACATTAAAAGATCAACCGCATACAGTGCACATTTAAGGGCTATTTTGTCTAAATTAAAAGGTTTAATCAGTGGATCGGATCTTAACTGAGGGTTCAATATATAAGTTAAACAATAAGGGGGAGAGGATATCTACAGTATATTGACAGACTGAGATTATCAATATTAGATGTGTTTCAGGTCCCAGAAATTGAAAACGTGACTGACAAAGACATCAGATCAATGATTAAAGATAAAACGTAGGAGAGAGTTGGCAAACTGAAGAAAATAACATTGTATATATACAGGTACACTTTAGTTTGTCAGAGTCTTCCATGATAAGAGTGCATCATGAATAAAGATGTAATCCATCACCTGACCTTCAGACCACATTTGAAGATATTGCACACAACCCCCAAAGGAGAACACTTTCTTCTAACTGGTGTACAGATAGGGGAAGTAGATCCTGAAACGCACAGCCCAAGATGCTCGTAGTGACTCCTGTGCTAGCAGTCTATTGGCCCCGCCAAGGAATAGAAATAAATGTAATTCAGATGCGTAACGCAGAGAGGATGCGAGCCAGAGTCCTACAATAGGAACCAAGTCCTGTGTAAGTGCCATCCATGATGGTGAATGAATAAATGAAAAAACATTTACAGAGAATCAGCAGCATTACAAACTGCTTTGTGTAGGTAACATTCACCGGCTGCAGCATGTGCTGCAGTAGATCACATTCAGTGCCTATAATTTAAAGCAGTATCCAAATCCCTAAAACAGTTGCCTACGAGCAGGAATGGAAGATGTGTAGAACAAAGTTTCTTGTACAGTTAGCCCGACTTGAGCACCTTGTCAGTCAAACACACACAGTAATGCTAAGGGAACGTGTAGATACTAGACCATGTAGCAGCTTTGCTCCTATCTACATAGGAATGTTGCTCAGGAAAGTCATAGTAGGTTCCTTTTTGGAAGTATCAAGTGCTCTTGGTTCGGAGCTTAGTGCGCTTGGCTTTAGCATAGCGGTCTTAAATGTATCTGACAATCTACAAGGCGAGGCCCACTTTGGAAATTGGTTTCCCCAGGTCAGCCAGTCCAAACACTGCCAAGAGGTGCTTGGTTTTCATAAATGATTTTCTATGATGGATGCAGGGAATAGGAGCTCTTTTAACATCTAATGTGTGTATGGCTTATTCTACAAGTGAATGTGGTTCGAGTGAATTGTTTCATAAAAATGAAAGGCCAAGAAAACCCAATCTTTGTGCACTTAGATATATGGCTCTGCAACTGCTAAAGCTTGCAGTTCACTTACCCTTCGTAAAGGATTAAAATGAGGAAGGCCACTTTGAAGCTCCTCACATAGCGATCCCAAAAGCTGCACGATGACAATGTTGAGATGCCATGATGGGGCATTATAGCATTCTTAATGGGTAACACTTTAAGTCTTCCAAAAAGGCTTCAACAACAGGAATTTTGCAGATGGACTAATGGACCCATGTTTGTAGGCAAGAAGCTACAGCGGGTGGGTATACCCTAATGGAACTGTATGCTAGTCCTGTCTTTTGTAAGTGCAGTAAGTAACAGATCATATCTTTCACTGTGGCCTCTAAAGGTTGTTTGCGTACATAGGTATAGTAATAGACCAATGTTTTCCAGTTAGCCACATAACATGCCCACAGAGTAGGCTTTCAGGATTCCTTTAGAATTTGTAACATGACTCTGGGAGTTGTCAATGATTAAATACTAAGATCTCCGGTGCCAGATTGCACGATTCAGTGCACCGCAACAGGGGTGGTACAACTGACCCTGATGCTGCATGAGGAGGTCTGGGTACAGTGTCAGATTTGTGTGGGGTGTACTACCCTTTAAAAAACTATCCAGTACCATGGCTGTCATCACCAGGTGGGACCTATAAGTATTAATCTCATTGTTGTGTGCCTCGTTTTTCTGACTGCATATGGAAAGAGGAACAGTGAGTGAAAAACGAAAGCTGTTAATCCCCAGTGCATGGCACATGGATTGGGTGCAAGTACCTGGAGGTGTAGCTTTAGCTTATTGCGTTCCTAAGCAATAACAACAGATCTACTATTGGGCTTTCTCAACAATGAAAACACTGTTCAAGAAACTGGGTGTTGATTTTCCATTGGTGTGTTGATACATACTGCTGAGCAGGTCTAAAAAGCCGTTGTCTACTCCCGGGACATGTTCTAGTAGTAAGGGGACCTTGTAACATATAGTCAGTGCCAGATTTTCTGTGCTTGCATGGGAAACTGTGGTGAGAGTACCTCCCCAGCAGTTTTTGCAATAGTAAGAATAAGCACGGTCTCGTGAATGAGGCTATAAAACAATTGCAGCACAAGCTAAACTTCCATAAGTTCCAGTATACTGATGTGCAGACGTCCTTGAATTGCGAGCTGGTATATCTGTGCACCATTGCACATAAAAGAAGCATCTGCCGTGAAGGCCACTAGTGGCTCGGGATTGGGTAATTAACTTGATCAGTAGCATGTTATTGGTGTTCCGCCATTGCAGTTTATGCTGAACACTGGGCTCGTGAGATAGCACGCCAATTTGTTTAAGAATTTATCAAAGTGTTTAGTACACGGTTGTTTACTTTTGATTACAACAGGTGTGCAGGTCTACACTATCACAGAGCAGTTTCACTTGTAGCCCATCACTAGTGGACTAGCACCCAACTCTTTTTTAGCATCATGTCTTCGTCCTTTAAAGACAAGCCGAACTCACGTTAAATCAGGCTCAGACCAAAGCATATACGGTTATATGTTGTTACCACGAATTCCGTTGCAACGCATGCCTTTTCCACGCATGCGTTACCACGGAATTCGTTTTCCCCTCCTCTTCTTTGCCACGTCGTTCTTACGTCATAAAGAGGAAGCGGACGTTTATTCCGCTTCCTCTCTTATGACACTGTTTTCTTCGGCACGGCGGGATCGTTTTCTTATGGGGGGGGGGGGGGAGACCCCCCCAACCCCCCTTTTTAATCCTTCAGTTTTTTTTTTCGTGGTAAATACGATCGTTGAAGGCATACGCGTTGGAAAGACGTTTACGTGGTAAGTGCCTCGGTGTAAACGTTACGCGTAGTACTGCCTTCGTTGTTAATGATGTTTCCCGCATATACAGCTGATGAAGCAGCTTCCATTTATTCGCTTATTGATTAAGCACGCACATTCAGTTCCTCAGCAAGCACTACGCCCAAAAAAGATTTTCTAAACACACAGGCAACACATCATCCGAGGAGTGTAGTCCAAGACTAAGATTTATCACTGCAAAGACCACCAGCACCAGTGATATCATAAACAGGCACAGCCACGGAGGAGGTAGCAACTACTTCCATGGATAAACCGTCTTTTTTGGCGGAGGGCAAATCATCGAATTTACCACCGGACAAAAGTCTCCCAAAAGAAACCTCACAAGGAGGGGACAAAACAAAAAAGGCAACCGAGGCGGAAGACCCCAACGCAACCTTAAACGGCTAACTTAGTAGTGAACATTTCAAAGAGATTATTAACAGCGAAGAATAGAAGGTTTTAAACAAGGGAACATCTTTTGTACCTACATACTCTTCCAATGAATTAGAAACAGAGATAGCACTTTTAAATTCATTCGGAAACTGAGATTGAAATGGTTCTTCTCCCCTCTGGCAAATTCAAACAGATTCTACACCTGATACTTAAACCCAAAAGCAAATTTATGTCGTCACTTTCTCACAAGAGTCTGGACAACTTTGAAACACTTGTTAAAAAGGATTCAGAACAGATTACATACGCTAAGCCCAGACATACTAATTTGACCCCAAAGGAGGCAAGAATCTTAAACAGTCTGAGGCAAGACCGAAACATAGTGTTTCAACCCGCTGATAAAGGGGGTGCCCTTGTGGTAATGGACACCACATTTTACGAATTCAAGTTTAATCAACATGTCCAAGATCCTGAAACATACCTCAAGTTGGATTCGGATCCGACGCACTTATTTAAGCAGCTTCTGGAGGTAATCGTCAAAAAAGCTGAGGAGGACGGCTTGATCAACAAAAATACAAGCCAATTCGTGCAAATGAACACACCAAAAACACTGCATATTTATATGCTGCCTAAAATTCACAAGCATACGTCTGATTGTAGCTGGTTGTGGATTCATACATGAACCGGTTGGCAGCTTTGTGGATCACCATTTACAACCCTTGGTTCAGAGCTGGGAAACGTATGTGAAGGATACCACAGACTTAACTTAAACTGGACACTGTAAGCCACCTTATTAATGATCAAACACTCTTTTGCACGATAGACGTCGGGGCGTTATACACATCCATTGCCCATAATGAAGGTCTCGAGGCGGTGGAATGGAGACTACTAAATTCCACAATGGAAAAGGACCTTGGTGTATATTTATTAGAGCTACTTCATTTTTCTCTAGATCATAGTTATTTCATCTGGCAGGATCAGTACTTTTTACAACGCACTGGAAATTCAATGAGTTTTCCAGGAGCCACATCGTATGCGAATACATTCATGGAATACTTTGAAGATACCCACATTTTACCCACATTTTACACAACCTGAAATGGCGTGAACATATCCTTTTATACATGCGATATATTGAGGACATACTTGTCATTTGCCAAGGCAACAGATTGACACTCAAAGATTGTATAAGTGAAATAAATGGGAAGAATCCTAGCATAAAATTTACCCCTCATATTCAATCGCATAAAATCCAATTCTTGGATATTGAGATTCAAAAACCACCACAAGGCATATCTACTGTTGGGTACCGTAAACCCACAGACGTTAATAACGCCTTACATTACTCCAGTGCACACCCTACATCACTAAAAAATCATCTACCGGTATCACAACTCATCAGAATAAAATGAATTACATCTGAAACATTAACCAGCACAAATCTCATTAATAAACAAATTCAGAGATTTAAAGATCATGGATATCCGGAATATGTTCTAATGACTGCACAACTGAGGGTAGAACAGATGGACCGCAACAAGTTATTGCACCAAACCAAGAAGGCCTCCATGGTATTTGTTTTGAAGCAGTCAGTACAAGCCGCTAAAATAAAAAGAATAATCAGAAAAAGGTGGGAAATCATGGCCCAAGAACCAGATTGCGCCTCCATCTTTCATGGAATGCCTATGTTTGCACACAATCACCCTAAAAATCGTAGGGAACTTCTTAAAAAGGAAAATATTTCTAGAAACATCACGTTTAAGGGAATGCAAAAATGCTGGAAATGCGGCCAGTGCGGTAACGTAACTCCAGGAAATACGTTTCCACACCCAAAAACAGGTTACAAAAGATCATTGAGACAGACATCTGATTGCAACACTGAGGGCGTCATATACGCCATCAAGTCCCGCTGTGGGCTGCTTTATGTGGGGAGAACCTCAAGAAAGATTACGACTCACATCATAGAACATAAGAGTACAATCCGCAACAAGCACTTAACCGCTAGCCTAGCTGCACATTGGGTAAATGCACAACATACCATACCACAAATCAGGTTCACGATACTTGAAAAGGTAGCAGATACAGCAGGCAAAGACTATCATACATCCATGGCACGCAGGGAAACATATTGAATAAAACATCTTGGGACCACCAATCCTGGGGGTCTCAATGACCATTACGAAATGTGTTATATATAAATTCAGAATCATGTATGCATGTTGAAATGTGATTCTTAAACATTATGCCACACTAATTGCAGCACAGATGTGAATTTTAAATATTTTGTTACATTGATTGCTGCACAGATGTACAGGATTTGCACATGCTTCTACACTCCTTTTTTCATATTTTATTTTTACTTTATTTTAGCATTCACTGCATTTTTGGATAGAGGCGACTTAATTCTTTGCTACATGGGTTTCATGGCTCAAGATCGTTCATCAATGTGTTATGATCCAAACGTCTTCTACTTACCACTCCATAGACATGTGAAGGCATTTTCTCCTTTCTAATAATCGGTCACATTCGCTGTCTATTTCGAGCACCACTTATTTACAAAACGCGGAGGTTGGATATACATTGGGCACAATAAAGTTTTGTCTCCTAATCACATAACTATGTGGAGAGACGGGAGACCCTTTTAAAGTTGGCACGTAATGACGAACGCTAATGGCTTTCCTGCGTTAGTGTGGTGTTAAAGGATGGCGAGCAGCTATTTTGAAGTTAGTTTGGTGAGTGATAATTAAAACTGATAATGGCATATAAGAGGCGGTGCTCAACCGCGTGTAGATACATTTTTGAACATACGAGCTGTGCATTATAAAGCAGTGTCTCGTTCTTTTTCTAGATGCACGTCGGGAGTCTTTGAAGTTAAAGATGAGCCCGCATAAGGTACATGACTAATATTGATACTCAATCATTTGTCATTCATTTATATTAAGGCAACATATATTTTGTACAGGTTCTGATAACTGGTGACAGTCCGCATATTCACACGGGAATATATATTTTATTGACTAAATTGCGATTGGATTCGGTAAGTTTTCCGGAGATTTTGCGGGGTATGCACCTTTGGTAGCTCTCAGTGCCAGCCACTGGTTAACAGCTCAGAGAGTACTGTATGGTCTGCTCGGCATTAGGTCACTCTCACACATCACTTATGTTAGTGCACGCTCATTGATTTGACTGGACACATTGTTTATGTTATGAGCAGCAAGCTATCGGGGGTGTCGGGTGTCTTTTCACTTAACGGCGTATGACTTTTTCACTTCTCATCTCTTGCTTCGTCCTTTTTCTTCTGCCTCTTGCATGTGCAAATCCTATTGAACAATGTAATTTTGTCTTGCCAGCTGTGGCATGATCAATCCATAGTTATGGTATTTTCTCTGTTTGTTTTATGTTGTAGTGTCCCACTGAAGGAACTGAATCACATAAATACATGAAAACTAAGCATTTTAATACTATACCCCTGAAGGTTTTTTTTTTTAAAAAAACGAAATGCATTGGGTTGTGTTACACCAAATGTTTTCTTTACAAATCATAATTTGAAAAATTTGTGTCGTATCACAATGTTACTGTATGTTACTTACATTAAATATTTTGCTGCATTTGTATTTGGCACAGGAGTGTTTCAATACAATTTACGTTTGATTTATGAAGGTTTGACACTGGATTATTTATTTTTCGGATTACAAAATACACTGTCAGTTTAGAACTTACTTTGTTTGACTACATTTTGAAACCCAAGGGACTAGGCAGAGCATCTCACAGTCCTGGGTGTCCCCAGGTATCGACAGTGTGAACACTGAGCTCTACCATCACTAGATTTTCCCACTGCCCAGTCACTTGCGCTCATGGTCTTGCAATGCACTCTTGCACACTTTTAAAGAGATGTTGGGACTACTGCAACGCAAAACACCATCATTCCCAACAGCATCATTAACATTCCCACTGTCTGAGGATGTGAAGTCTAGTAAAGCAGAAATGGTCTTTGGAATTTCAACATCCTCTCATTGATGGTTCAGCTTTGCCGGTGACTATATTGAGCATCGCTCCTAAGAAAGGCTGCATCTATTGGTGAGCTATAATAGGATTGACAGTAAAACCCAATGTGTGAAGGAGTGATGGTGCTTGTTGAATGAGGCATTCCACTCAGATGCTGCTAATTACCAACATGTCGACACAGTATGGAAAGACATCGATTCCACTGCACCAAAGATACGCTGCTACCACTGCCAGACATTTGGCAAATACCAGCGGGGCTGTTGTGACCTCAAACATTAGGACTCTGATTTTATAGTGAATTCCACTTATCACAAACTTGAGGTGCCTCCAGTGAGCTGGATGGATTGGAATGTGGAAGAGGGCATCCTTGAGATCGAGGGTTGCTATGTAGTCCACGACGAGCGTTTATAGAGTGAAGCAGCTGGGGTTTGCACATACAACTTGCATTTTAACTTATTTTTCCACTGCCTCGATGTCATAGGGATCGCCTTGAAACTTATACTGTCCTTTCAAATAAAAATAACTTGCAATATCCAAACCGAACACTAGGATGGGAGTCACCTGGAGAAGAGTCAGTGCAGTATTAAGGGGTGTTTTCGGAGTCAATCTCGGTCCTGAAAAGGGATTAAGAAGACTTCTGATGCAGAGGCCGAGTACCTTGGCATTTACCCTTCGGCTCTGGAGGATGAGGAGTCTCTAGCGTTGAGATACTTTGGGAACAGAGGATGGTACCAACAATCACAACCTTTTTGATACAGTTCAGGGATTGCGATATGGCTCTCAGTGCCATTCCTTGAGCAGTCTGTTCACGATCAAATGCGAATGAAGGATTCTCTGTGTGTGTGTGAAGTATGAAAAACCCTAGGTGTGATCTTTGTGGTAGGTGTTAGTTTTGTGCAAGGCCTTGGAGAAGACCTGTATTTTAGACTTATCTTCCCATTTGTCCCCGGACTACCAAAAGCACTCCGGCCCTATCTGCGGTCTGAGAAAGTGACTTCTACTTCCTTGATGTTTTATCTGGATGGAGCTCAGGAAAGCCTCAGCACTTCGTCCTGAAACGTGCCTATGGTGCCTTTTGATCTTCTTGCATCAAAAAGCTTCACAAGATGAACAGGCAGACTCGTGGGTGGTAGAGGTCACAGACAAAGTTGGTTCAACAAGAGAAATTTACTATTGCAGTTGTGCCAGAATATAAATGAAGCTCTCCAAACCGTCAACATATAAGTCTTTCTCATATGACCAGGACCAAGGCTTCTTGATCCTATTCCGCTCTAAAGTGGCCGGCAGTCGTATGAGGGTTTATAGAGTGAAGCAGCTGGGGTTTGCACAAACAACTTGCATTTTAACTTATTTTTCCACTGCCTCGATGTCAGAGATCGCCTTGAAACTGATACTGCCCTTTCAAATAAAAATAACTTGCAATATCCAAACCGAACACTAGATAGCAGGATCGTGCACAGCAAGAAATGTACTTTAGCACATGTTCCAAACTAAAGTCTTACTGTGCAAAGTTCCAGAATCTAGCCATGTGTCTCAGTTGAATGGAAGGAAGCGGAAAGACCAGAACCGTTAAATACAAAAATAACTTGCCTTCTGAAAATGCAGAAAAAACCTACTGATTATGAATGCGTTATAAAAAAAAACCTGAAGAATGTTGCCATCTTCTTTTCTTCCTGGTTGCAGTGATATTACTACTTCTTGACACCATGCATTTACCATTAGGGCGTAACTACACTATCCTTGTATTGTTTAAGGCTCCATCCAAGAAGGTGAAAAGAAAAAAAAACAAATTCTTGTTGCGATTTTCCCTACTGCTAACAATCAATTTTACTGGGCACAATATATTTCGCCAAATTTAAGAAACTTTAATTCCCCCCCCAAAAATGACTATCACGTTTGTTAAATAAGATTTTAAGCGATCAGCAAAATTGTTTCACAGCAACAGAAACCGTTTTTTGCGTAGTTTAATTGCCTTCAAGATGTAAACCAGGCTCCAAAATGAATAACAAGAGTCCAAGGTATCCAAATGATTCAAGCGCAGTGAAACAACGTGGTGGGTGACAAGGTGAGGTTGTCAATTCGAACTCAGCACGAGCTAAACATTTCCCTCATCCGGATAAAGAATTCACAAAAAAGAGCATAATGACATATTCCGAGTAGGCAATGTTCTATAACCTTCCACAATCGTTAAAACGGCCCAATCCTGAGTCGCAATGGCATGTAATAAGTGAGCTGTTGCACAAGCGTACTATAGAGTCGCCTCGGTTATATGTGAGGCGAAAAAAAGATTAGTCTGGCACCACCTGATACTGCCACCCTGCGAGACGCATATATAACCTTGGACTCTTGTTATTCATTTTGGAGCCCTATGGTCATGGCCACAATCATATGACTTGATGACACATGCGCCGTATAATCCATCTTTATTAGCCTTGAAAAAGTCTGAGTACTTATTGTGAGTACGGACGAAACACGTGTCGGCTGTCTTTTTATCAACTGAGAAAATATTTTTTTATGGATCTTCTAATAAAGAAAAAGATGATACAAACATGAACTTTATCTACTGATCTGTTCTGTCCTACACTACAAGCTACAAATTATATTCAGATTTAATACTGTTATGACTATACAACCTATTAGTCTCATATGGACATGTACTTTAGGATTGTGCTCTCTGATCTCTTTTGTCTAGTTGTATATTTGTCAAATCTCTTGTTTAGACATTTTGATCCCTGTTGGTAGTGGGGGATAGTGGTCTATGTAGCACTCCGTCTTCGACACTCAAAAGATTGTATTGACTTTTCCAGCATTGTTTTTCAATATACTATTACTAGTGTATGTGCGGTTCTTTCCAATTTTAGATACACCACTACCGATCCCTTTATGCATATAATAATTATGTATTTCAACCCTCAGCCACTTATAGTGACACATGCAGAAATGTAGCACAGGAAGGGAGACCAAAAAAGCTCATTCGATAATTCTTGCTCCAGTTTACACACTAGAGTAGTGCACAGTGACAGAAAATAAACCTGATTGGCACATAAAAGAGCATGGTCCACTTAGGGAGGCTATTTTCTTAACTGTTATAACCCTGCCTGGACTGTAGCTTTTGTTTCATTCTAAAAGCACCAAGACTGTAGAGCTCTGCTCAAACTTCATGTTTTTGCTCTCAATACTTACACTTGAGATTTTCAGCTTGCCATAAAACTTCTCACTAAAAGATACTTTTTCATGTGCTTCTTCTGAGGCTATCTCTTTAACCTTAAAAACATGTTCCCTCTGACGTAGTACTTCTATAAAACACACACACAAACATACTCAACAACTCGCAGATTCACATTTTTTCTAGATACTCACAAGCCTTGTTCAAGAATAATGTGTTTAGAGCTGCAAGATACCCCAGTGCAGGACATTGTCCAGAGGGCGAAGCAAATGCAGCGGAAAAAAATACTCTAAATGCTGGGTTCCACCTCAACCAGCACTCACTATAGCTTATGATGGGCTATAACAGAGGAGTGTGAAAAAAATAATTAGACGGAATAGTCAATAATAAAAATTAACCAGCATTCTACTTTGAATACACAGTATAAATAGTTACTCAGGTATTTTTTGTTTCAAGGGAAAATAACGAAGTTCAATGTGTGGTTATCATAAAAAATAATTGTCAACTATCTAAGAAAGAAAGTGAGAAGGTTTTACAGCAATTTAAATCCAATTTAAAAAAACTTGTCAAAAGACCTCTTGTGGGTAATACTGAACAGTGAGCTAGGAATTTGTTTTTAATTGGTTGGCTCTAAAGTCCATCTAGTTAGCTAGTTTCTTACTAAATGGCTTTTGTCGCTCTTGTGTTTTTTTCTTCTCCTTGACCATAGTTTCTCTACCACCCTTTTGATTGGCGACTTGTATCCTTCCACTGCTCACATTCAGATAATTTTTTTTTTTTTTTTTTAGCAATACACAGTGAACACATGCGTTTTCTTGAGTTCTCTGCCCTGTGTGTGGACTCTGTTCACGCTTCCGCCCCCTTTTCTTCAGGTCAAATAATAACTTTGGTGATAAACATAGCATTTCATAAAAGCACACAGTAAATCAACAGCACACTAGATATTATATAGTCTCTTAAAATCTACAAACTAGTGTTGTCCTGGGCACTGTCCCAGAGCCCCTTTCCCAACGAACAGGGCTGGTTATTCCCCATTAGATAATTAAGGTGACTTTCAGACATGGTCCATGCTATTCACCATGCAACAAAGTTTAATTCCGGCCTTAAGAATCAATATGAGCAGGCCTGACTGACTAAAGCAATCTTCTCAGATTTTCAGAGTTCAGAGATTACCAAGGTATGTCTTCTCAGACTCCTGTCTCACAATGCGGGAGGGTTGTGGCATCTAGCAGACCTCTCTGGATGATGCATCAGGACCACCGCAATCGCTGGATAGCCCACAACAGTGCCTGCAGTCTTCTTCATTGTCTCCTCTGTTTTCATTAAGTGTTACCATGGGCAGTGGTTTTTAGATCCAGTCTCTCTTGGTTGCCTTTTTTAGGGTTCCATTGGCATGATGTTGCAGGGGGACGGCCCTAAACTTCAAGTGGGCCCTACCTGGCATACAGGGGGTCACCAACTTACTTCACCACCAGGGCGACGACCGTAATCGAACGGTAGTCCTCAACTGCCATACGGGGTAGCTAATTTACTCCAGCAAGGGCAATGGCCCAAAACTTCACAGTGGACCCCATTTGGCATACAGGTGCCACCAACCTACTCCATTAAGGATGACAGCCCTAAACTTGACGATGGTCTGGCATACAGCGGTCACCAACTTAATTCACCTTAAACATCCTTTACAACGACTGCGTTAAACTGCATGCCGTTACCCTGCATTTATTTACTCCGCAAAATCTTTCACAACGCAGGGCTTTACACCGCAAACCATTAAAATGCATTCCCCATTACAGCCCCCCGGTGGAGTTAGAATAGTAAATTGTGTTGTAATGGACAAGGTGTTGTAATGGACAAGGTGTTGTAATGGACAAGGTGTTGTAATGGACTGCGTTGTAAAGCCTTGCGTTGTAAAAGATTTTGCGGAGTAAAAAATGCAGGGTAATGGCTCGCGTTGTAAATGCTTGTGGGGTAAAGTGTCACATTCACTTCTCCGTCAGTGCAGCAGCCCTAATCTTCATGATTCTTCTCAACTGGCATGTGGGGGTCGTCAATTTACACCAGCAAGGGCAACACCTCTAAGCTTCACAACGGCCCCCATCTAGCATACAGGGGTTGTTGACCTGCTCCATCAAGGGCAATAGCCCTAAACTTTACAGTGGCCCCTCATCTTGCATACGGGGGTGGCCAACTTTCCACAAGAGGGTCAGTTGGCCTGCACTCTTGCAACTGTCCTGATCAGACCGGATGTCTGACACTTTGTTAACTAATATCCACTCGACAGGATCCATGCTGGGCTTTGCTCCCTCTAGGCACTCTCTTACTCACAGGGTCGGTTGGTCTTGGCAGGCAGGCAGGCAGAAGGCAGGTGCTCCAGGCTCATGGCAAGTGGTCTCAACTTCCTGGTTGATGGCTTCTCACCCATCAGGGAGACTAGCAGATTTAGGTCCACAGTCCTTGTTGCACAAACTTGAAGTCTTGGTGGTGATCTTTTACCTATGGGATTCATGGTCGCACTTTTATAGTCCAAATCCAGACGCAGATGTGATTTAGTGTCTAGTCCTTTGAAATTCGTGATGTGGGTGTCCACTCCTCTGAAATGCCCTCAGAGGAGTGGACACCAAGGGGACAGTCTTCCACAGCATGAGCGTCTTCAATTCAGTTTGATCCACAACACAAGCCAAGGGAGTAGGTGGGAATCACAACTGACTGTCAGCCTCCAATACCCGAACCAGCCTGAAAAAGATTCAAACGTCAAAGCCTTCCCCTCCATTATGATTAGCTGCTTCTACAGTGCCAACCTTATCAGACGCACTATATTGCCTGGTAATAAGCCCAGTCCTTCTGACCAGTAGCCTCCTTGAATCAAAGAGACATTTGATATGCACAAAGCATTCTCGGCTTCGCTTTCTCCAGCTTGGGTTTTCCCCACTCAAGTGATCAGGGTTGCCTTCATTCTATCTTTACCGGTGGTTGCAGTGTTCACCTAGCCTTTCCAGGCCCTGGGCTTCCAAAATGGACCCATAGGCCTCCATATTATGGACCAAACACACATACGACACAGCAGGTACAAGCAAGCATCACGCGCTGCCCATCGCTACACAGTCACCTAGTAGGTCTAGGGTGAGTTAAGTAAAAAGCAGTGGAACTTTAAATGAATGGGTTGGGAAGTGCCACTGATAAAAAGGCCTGCTCACACTAATGACCTAAAAAAAAACAACAACAAAAAAACAGGAATGCGGCTACCAAAGCACATGTGCTGCAGCAACAAATGGTGGATAGAATACTGAATGAATCAAACATTCAACCCCAGTCAAGTGATCTGGGTTAAATCCATTGTTCTTTTGCTCACTATGCCAACCCAGTTTGGACCCAGCCATATACGAATCAGTCTTGACCCTCCTCCATATGGGAACAGTCCAGCCTGAACTGTCAAGCCGGGTCCTCCCTGGACCAGAAACAAGCATTCTGAGAACGGTTTCAGGATAACACCCCATATCAGCCAGGCTAGCTTGAATCCAGTGGCACAGCGAGCAAGGGACCCCACGTCTGGACATACCCATCCCACTTAGAACGAAAAGAGCAGCAGCAACAAATGATTGACGTAATGCTGAATAAATCAAACATTCACCCCTAGTCAAGAGATCTGGGTTAAATTTGTTTGCATTGCACTTTCCGGCCTATGACTGACTTGAATTCCTTTCCAAGTGAAAAGGAGAGGAAGAGAATTAGCTTATAATTGGGCCCAGGCAAATCCCTTTTCAGCGAGTCAGCCTATAGCCTAAAACGTGTACTGCACCGTGTTTTAAGTACTTTTGAAGACAGTAGAAGTCTGCAACTGATGGGTCAACGGTTAGTCTAGAAGCTAACACACATCCAAGAGTACCAATCCTAAAATAGCTAATAACCATGTAACATTGGCACACCTGAAAGGAAAATGCACAATGTCTTGATTATTTTTCACTACAGTTAAGGCTTACTTTGCATCGGAGTGGACTGTTGGTCCATGCCAGCTGCTACTGAAAATAAACTGAACCTTTTAGCATATCAAAAGTTCAACTTTTTAACCAAGGGAATTTGCAGACTTGTGTACAGGAAAGTGAGGACCGGAGGCTGTCTAACTTCAAAGGATTTTTTCGTTCAGCATCTTAAGGAGAACACAGAGGTGGACTGCCCAGCATAGAGAAAACCTGCCATATTCCGTCCACAGCACTAACTCAGCGGTTTACAGATTTGCTGTACAGTAGAAGGAAGGACCTGACCTGCCAAGATTAGATGGCCTCAACCCACTACCTACTTGATTACGATCACATTTGCAAGAGCTTGTGTGTTTCAGACCCCAAACAGTTAAGGCCAAGTGCCAACTGTCGCATCTTTTTTATGCACCATTTTCTTTGCGGTCTCAATGCAAGTGCTAGGTCCAAGCCATTGTTTTCACTTCACCATTGTGCACCCTTTTCTTTAGTGTTTGGTGAAGGAGGGCAGAGTGGTGCACTGTACCATATGCCATGCAATACTACTTCATCTTGAGTGGAATACTGTACGAGGGTCTGTGTGCCTCTATCACCACAGCTCAGGCCCTTGTTTTCATAAACTGTGGCTGCTGATCCTTTCCATAAATGATGATTCGTTAACAGTGAGACTGCGACCCAGCCGTGCAAGTGCTGAACTATGACGTCAACACGAGAGAGAGAAGTTATATGAAATGCAACACCCATAAACTAGATCAGATATATAAATATGCTGGTTAAAATACTTTATTCACATACTCCACTTGGCCATTGTCACAAAATTATTCCTGGGGCTGTCTCTCTAGCTAGGAGTATCATCGTTAAGGGAGCAGAGAATCCTTTGCTGCATAGCAATAGGTGAATTAAAAAAATATATTTGTGACATAAAAACTTCTTGATATCTCGGAGTAAGGTATCTTAATATAAATCTTATCCTTAACCTGTTTAGTGTGGGCGTTGAAAGTTTTTATTTGGACAAGTGTGTGACTGCTGTGGAGTAGCAAATTTGTGGTTTCCCACAGATTTAAAAACTCACATCATCATCGAGACATTCCTTTGGTCTTGTTTTCAGAAATGACTGGGCTTGGTAGGCTTCCTAAGGTGGCAGCGGAGCAGGATCTCTAACCTATGCACATTGCACACAAAAAAAACCGGTTGGTTTTGCTGGGCTCCGCGTTTTATCTGATTTGTGTCGCAGACGCTAGTCCAACCCACACATTGGGGTAGCATTTCTATATCTTTTATCAATTCGATGTCTACCCATTTTGGCTTCCAAATGCAAGTCAGTGTGCAAAATAAGATATTCTTTCAAAACAGGCTGTGAATTACATAACCACTGTTGCTGAACTCATTGTCCATTTCAGAAATACATAGGTTTCCTTCATACCCAGTTTTCATTCATTAGACTTTACCTATGAATTGCTGTATGGTCAGTACACAATCAAAAATAATTATAAGCTCCAGCTTAGTTGTAGGCTCTGGGTAACAAACTATAAACCCTATATATCCCCGTGACCAGAAGGGTCCATCAGACATAACCCTAAATTGCTCTTGTAAATCGCCATTGTGACAAAAAATAACGGATGAAAACATGGTTTCAAATGGCTACTTGTTTCTACTTATTTTCATTATTTTTTGCTTCAAGGGTTAGTTTTTTGGGGAAAACCTTGAGGGTTCTACACAAATGTCCCCTTGATAAATTTAGACTCGTATCCACTTTTCAGAAATGTATAGCTTTCTGGGATCACCCAACTGAAATTAGGTTAAATCCCATAAACTATTTTAAAAAATGGACTACCTCTTAGAATTGTAGTGAAACAATTGTTTTTGATACAATTCGGCTTGTTCTTGAAAGCTTGGATGATTGTTATTGTAGCACCGCAAATTTTGAACTCAATTTTTTTAAAGTTTGTTTGGCAAAAAATCTAACTTCTACTTATATTTTGGCTATTTTCGCAGTTTCCTAAAGTGGAATCTAAAAACCCTAGATACCTTGAGATTAACCATGATGTGGAAAAAAAAGTAATTAAGGCATAAAAGCGAACTACCCCACATATCAACAAAAAGAGCTTAGTACTGGGGATAGAAAAGCCTCAGCAGCTAAGGAGTTAAAAGAACAATATTTAGCCTTATTTTCATTATGAATTATATATGTACTACCTGAACAATCTGTTCTACCTCACATTAGGCTCAAATAGTCATCCATAACTGTTCTACTTCATTATCCCCAGAAAACTCGAAGCCAAATGGGAGGTACATGGAAATCCAGTGGTCTCAAAGTATAGTTGTGTTTCAAAAGACAATGTCATAATGACCGCCTAACTGTATTTGTTTCAGACGAGCCCCTGAAATTAACTCTGATTTTATGCAGTTACAAAGGTGTGCTGCAGAGATATATTCCACATGCTAAATGATTTATATAATGCTTGTGCTGCAAAACTCTTCTTTTAAAAATGACCTAATCTGAGGTGACAATCACTGGTCTTATACCATTTAACCAGTTCTTCGTTCATTCTAAGACATCTTTGTCGAAATGCATTATTGTCCCCTACAGTATAATATCAAATGGTTATGTCCACACAGACAAGTCCACTCCATCTACTTTGTCAAACATATTGACATATCAGTAACTTTACTCAAGAAAGCACTTGGACTTTTTATAATAAAGCATAATGACTAGTTATTATATAAGTTGCATCATTCTATGAACTATATTATCCTTCCCTTTATCGGTACCATTTTTTTACTTGGTATTATATCAAGCTTATGATGCATAAATTATCACACAGGAGATGATGCTTCCTTAAGATTCTACCATGCAGCATGGACCTCATTAACTCACTGCAGGAGCAATGCACATAAACGAGGACAACAGTACAAAACCAATGCAGCAAAATATCAGTCAACTACCTTACCACATGCATTACCTCATCAACATTACATATCTTCACCCAGATCCTTCGGAGCACCAGAGATTGTCTTCAACACCCTCCTCTCTAATGGTTCAATCAGTATTTGATAGACGTGTAGCCAGAGAAGTCCATCCCTAGGGCAAGTTCTTTTAACTCCCCACAGGACTGTTCAAAGCACTGAGGTAAAAAGTACGAGCTCAGCAGAATTCTAAGCACTAGTTAGCCAGCCTGCTTCTTTGCACAAACAGGTTATTGGTTACTGCTAGCCACGTCTTCACCAGACAAACCTACTTCAACTGCCACAGGAACTCATCCCAATCTTTTAAGTGGCAAGAACAGCTTCTTGCTGAGTCTGCTCCCGTATTGTGGTTAATTCAATCAAATGCAGTATAGCTCATTGCCATAATGTTATCAACAACAACGATTCTTATTAGAATTATATATGTGTACTTGGTAAAACGAAGGCACAATCGCACAAATAAAACTGAAGTAGAATGTAGCTAGATAAAGCCGCACAATGACGACCAATACAATCAAGAATGCCAACCCAAAAAATCTTTCTGCTATTATTCAGTATCTATCGTCATACAGACATATACCGAACCCCTGCTGATAATACTACTTAAGGCCCTGGTTCTTATTGAGTTGGGTTTCCTTTGTGTTTTGATATAGAGTATACCGCATTGTCAGCATATTAAAAAGGTCCTCAGGTTGAGGTAATGAATGACTTACTCTATTCTTCTTAGAAAACAAGAACAAGTAAAATGATACACACACACCAAACCCAATTAGATTCGGTCATCTCTTCATTCCAAGCAGGTGTCCAACAGCCTGCAGCAGGTTAACCCAAATAGCACTCGCACCACACTCCATAGCATTAGACATCATTTAGTCAGACAAGGCATGGAAAAATCCCCAATGAAACAGCAATTGTTGTTAATTATTCATTTATTATCATTTAAGCTGGTGTTTCCCATTATATTAAAAGCTAGTAACTGAAATCTAGTTTTAAAGAAGGAATTATAGGCCGCTTCTATTTTGTCAATTTTTTCCACTTCTTACAGTCCTATGAAACTCAGACAACTATGAAATGTTGTGTGGCCGCCCTTGTCCAACTGACATAGGAAGTAACAAAATCAACTACTGACACTATCAATGTTTACATAAGGTTGGCAGCAGTAGAGGGCAACCCTCCATACATGATTAATAATGGCCTGGACACTCTACATTCCGGATAATAGTAGAGCCCATATTTTGGTAGTTTAAATTAGGAGGCCTTTTATGCCAATATTAAGGAGCTTTCCAAAATAACACATCAATCATCATTAGCCAAACTAAGACAGCCCAGATATCTTTGTTGTCTTCGGCCTGCAACTAGCTCCCAGGGAAATAATAAACCACTTTCAAACTTCACACCGTCACAAAAGAGTTTAGATCAAAAATAGAATTTCACACTCAAGTAAAAAAATCAGCATACAATCCAACAGTGGGAACATCTTCAAATGCCAAGTTTCCTCAACTTTTCTGGGGCATGGGGTATTGTTGGGTATCTGGAGGATACTACCCATTACCATAAAAACAAGTGAAACGTGACCAGTTCCACTACACTTTGGAACCTGAAACAGACTAGAAGCTGGCCACTTAAGTCCCACAATGTGGGCACAGTTTTAATGGTTTGTAAATAAACATTAAAGCTACTCCTTTACATTTGAATCTTCTTAGCAGCCCTAAAAGACTCTTCTCCTAAAATGTAACTTTTGGTTAGATATCTTCCAAACACACATTCTCCACATTTAACACAACACTATACCACTGCATAGCCATTGTTAACATTTCTAGGGCAGAGCAGTAAGACAATTAACATTATCTTGCCGCCAAGACAAATATGTGCAGTAATCAGCTAATAATGAGGTTTTTCGGTGACTTGCCTGAAGCTTGCAACATGCTGAATGGTATTACAGTAAGCACTGCCTAGTATGGTCACGTGAGGCTATTAGTGCTGGTTGTTATTTCCACCTAAACATGGAAAACGTTGCACGCATGAAATAAAGGCCCTGGTGATCAGCTCCTTCAACCTGGAATTTTCAGCTGTAAGGACCTGTCCTTCACAACCAAGCTCAAGGGCACTGGAAGATGCCGAATAGGGATCCAAGCAAGTATGTCTCTACCCTATGACTGGGTGTTCTGAGTGGGTGGTGACCCAACAGACCGAACAAGAACAACTTGACTGAAAATAACCACTTCAAACTTGGACGGATAAAACTGGCATAAAGAGACCTAAAGGTGGTGCGGACTACAATGGTTCCAGTTTAACAAAATCAAAACCTGGAGTTTGAAATTATCAGCACGATCTCACCATATACTACCGGGACAGAACAAGAGTGCACTGATCTCATCATTTACCAGTAGGAACACCCTGTTCCATGATTTTCCAAAAAACAAACATAAAAAAGAAAGAGAAACTTACACACAGGTCCTCACTGAACCAGAAAAAAAGTAATAAATGTGAACTAGACAAACTATCATCAGACACCCA
Source organism: Lissotriton vulgaris (assembly GCF_964263255.1). Classification (NCBI taxonomy): domain Eukaryota; kingdom Metazoa; phylum Chordata; class Amphibia; order Caudata; family Salamandridae; genus Lissotriton; species Lissotriton vulgaris. Next base: position 370,399,260 of record NC_141685.1, read on the forward strand.
AGTAAACATTGAAAACAAAAGGGTTAGGCATCTGCATCCACTTCTAGGGAAATGTGACACATGCACAGATTAAAAAAGGGAAATGGTTAAGGGACGTACAAGGAAAGTGCACTTGTGAATCTTAATGAAAATTAACCTGTAGAATTAGTATGCATATGAGAAAAAGAATGTCACTGGTTAAATTAACCACAACTGTGAGCGGATGGGCTTACCATTTGAACCTCCTCTGAGCATTTCTGCCTGATTTCACTCAACTGCTCCTCTAACTTGGCTTTCTGCTCGTCAAGGCCATTGAGAATTTCCTGCACTTCTTGTTTCTGTGCCTGTAGTTTTTGTAGATTACTGCTTTCTCTCTCAACTTCATCCTGCAAATCCTAAAGGCAAAATGAAAACATTTCAATATTTAGCAAGGCCATATCAAGATCAGACTCACTTTCATATTCCAGAAAACAAACATAGCATACATACATATTCCAGTATTGTATATGTTAGAAGAGTAAGAAAAAGGCCCAGAGACAAACCACATTCTGACAAAAGCATACAATAGAAAATTACCAAGACACAGTTCTTAACACTTTAAAATGAATTGTGAATCAGGTCTACTAAAAATGCCATATGAAGATTATACCTTTTAAAAGGGCACGGATCATGTAGAATGGAAGACATCTAGAGAGACAAATTTAAAAGAGGTTGTGTTTGAGAGTTAGTAGAAGTGCTCCTAGGGGTAGCAACTTTTAAGGTGAGGGCCCTAAGAGGAAAGAACTTAATTTTAGGTAGGCACATGAGGTCTAAGGGGTAGAGAAATGTTGGATGTTTAAGTAATGGGATTGCTACTTCAGTATATAGGGTGATGGTGTGCACTAGTAAGTAAGGATGGCAGAGAGGCTGTGGGTAAATGAATATTCAATTAAAAAACAGAGGGACTTCTTGCACGCAGTGGGGGATCCAGTTTTAAATTTGTAAAGGGAGAGGGGAAGCTTAAACTTGGGTAGCAAATTTTTCAGGGGTTTAAGAAGAAATAGTAGGGAGAGCCCAGATGCAAGTTGTTGGGGTAGTCTAGCTTGCTAATTTACAGTATTAATGAAGGCTCTAGATGATAATTCAGATAAGGCAGGCGAGGTTCTGCAGAATTTTGTAAGATGTCAGAAAGAAAAGGAGATTGGTGTTAAAATGAATCAGGAGGAGACAGGCGAGCAAGGAAAAATTAAGTAGGTGGGAAGGAGATAGGAGAATGAAGAACTGGTTGCAGGTTAACTGGCAGAATCTGAATACTTGTGGGCAAGTGGCAGCTGCCCGACAATGGGAGATCTGAACAATGAAGACAGGTTCTAAGTATTTGACAAAGTGAAAGGGAGGTAAGGGTCCATCCCGGACAGTCCCTGATATACGTTGGTCTGGCTAGGGCTGCAAGATTCACTTGGAGTGAATTCTCAAACAGACCACCCGTATCTGCGGTCCGGATGGAGATATATTGATTTGGTGATGTTGTAAACCAGCCTCCATGCCACACTGTGCATTCTCAAACAAGACTAGAGGTAGACATGAGAATTAGCGCAAATTTGAAAGGACCCGCGAGTGCAAATATTTGATACAGAATGAAAACAGGCATTGGCAATGCCAATAGATCTGGCTTTAAAGCAATGTTGTATGGTAATGTGAAGCATTACAAGTAAATAGCATGGGAATTAATATTTGGTTGTGTGGAAGCAAAGAATTGTATAATCGTACTGGAGTAGATTCAAAAGGCTTGTTGATACTGCCAAGCCAGACCAAAAAATCCATGTAGGTTAATGACTGCCCTGCTCCCCTCTCTGCTGCTAACAGAGAAAAACATACATTTCGTTTTTTAAGATACTTTAATAGCATTATGGTGTCATGTGAATGCCCCTGAAAGTTCACACCATGACAGCTGGATAAACGAAATGATCTCAACTGTGCTGAGGGCAAGCACTTTTTTTGTGAAAGCACACAACTTTTGGCAATCAAAACCTACTTCCTGGCTCCCAACAAGTGGGCGGAGCCAACGCCTCTCCCCTTGTGAGTCTCACATAATTGTCTGGCAACAGCTGTGCAGCCAAGTCAGACCATAAAAAAACTCATACATAATAGTGACCAATATAGCACACTTATGATATACACATTAAACATTTCTACAAAGGACATATTTAACCCATGTGGTCATAAGCAAAATTTGCCTGAACAGAGCTGATAGCCATCCTGGGTATTCCACAAGGAGAGAGGTCCCATTTAAATGCAACCAAGATTTAGTTAAAGACTACTGGGATAAAGTGGTAGCAACGATTGCAGAAAACTGCTGACAGGGCATATATTGCAACACTCAGACAATGTGTAATAAAACTATACTGGAGCTGGAGCAAGGGGCATGCTGTTCAATCGACAAAAGTGCCAAGACAGGCCAGAAAAAGGTCTTTAGAACCGACGTCCGGATCCACGTTGTGAGCGCGGAAAAGAAGAAACTGATGTCAGTGCATCGGATTTCACATGAGGTGGACGACGTCACTACAGAGTTGCACAACGCGCTATAATGACATGCAGAGGTAAAGATGTTTTTTTTTTCTTCCAGATCCAGTCCAGCATCTGGGGAGAATTCAAAGGTAAAGAATCTGCAGATAGATGATTTCATCAGATAAGTGTTTCCCTTTACATTAGAACACTTCCTTACTTTTTTTTTAAATTCTGCTCAGAGTTACCTGAATGAAAAGTATTTCAAATAAATCATGCCACTTATAGATTGAAAACATTGAATTCAATGTACAGTTTTGATATACTATAGGAATAGATGTTCTCTTTTCCTCCAGTATTTTAAAATGCTCCAAACGCCAACAGCTCACCATTCGAATTAGAAAGGTGAACCTACTGGCTTTGCCAATGCTTGTCTTCTTTGCACCAGTGCAAGGGGTATGTAATACGGACCCCTGTGTTCCTATATCCAGGTCTGATGGCTCCTCAAATATCACAATATGCCTACCTGCCCTATGTCGAAGGGTCTTACTGTATTCAAGGACTTCACACCATTGATTATCTTCAACTCCACAATGTGCCTAAGTCTGCGTTGTTCCCCAATTCAAGGTGATGATGGTTTATAAGCAGCATAGCCACCTAGAATTGAGTGAGGCAAGAGCACTGACAGACTGCAGTCACTACTTCACTTAAGCCATTCTGGAGGCTGTTAAATAATGAAAAAAGACCTTGTGAAATACGAGCCAGGCAGTGGAAGACCTACTTAGATGGTATGGTCATTAAAATATGCCAGATGTCCTGAACTATGGGTTATCAAACTGAGAATCCGGCAATTCCAACTGTCTGAAATCTTAGGACCTCTCCAAAACAAGCATTACCTCCTAAACCGTCTTCCTCGCCACAGTAATTAACACACGCGCTTTAGGCTCCGACAAACTCCAAGCAAAAAAAGTTAGCCTACTAGTCTCCCATACGTTCAACATGGCCCCACCTTCACCCAGCAAAAGGATAAAAGGAGGCACCATAAATACCAACAACCTGTTTTTTTCCGTTTCTTCACTGCTCCGAGTGCTGTTTCCAGTTGTTATGGTAAATGGGATCGAGGTCCTGCTCTAATGGACTCTGGAGTCCCTAGGGGTCAAGGTGTGCTGGGCATGCTGGGGTGATCTCTGTTTTTTTTATTTATGTGGGTTGCACACTCTCCATACCCTGCTTTAGCAGACTGCCGGAGAGTGGGGTTTCGGCCTGTTTCTGCAGCCAACTACTGTGCAATCCACAATGCGCACTATGCCGGTTTGTCCTGCATGAGCAGACTTGCTGGTGGTGCGTGGTCTTGGTCTTGGGTATCTTGGCTTTGACCTGACCTCCCTCTCTACACCCAAGATTGACTATTATAGGGCATACGCCCATACCCCCTAAACCCGCCTGATCTCCTCTGGTCTCAGAAGTTGAGCAGGGTCGGGCCTCTAATGTTGTAGTCCCCTTAATTAGTTTGCACTGTTTCCTCTAACCATAAGGGGTCGGTGGGTTCTGATCACGGCATTTTGATCCTAGGCTTCCAATCTGAGGCGAGGGGGAGTGGCTTGTTGCGTGGGGCCGGTTCCCGTTCGGGGGTGGCCCTGGAGGTATTTTCTTGTTGATTCGGTGGCGTGCACGCATCGGACGTACCGGCTGCATTGTGGGTGTGTTTCCCTGGCAACCATGGTGTTTTTTTAACGTCGTGCGTTTGCAGACTCAGAGCTCGTTTTTTCCAGTGAGTACTGTGGTAGTGTACTATGCGCTGCTATGGAGTCGGGTGGCAAGGTCCTGAAGAAGTCCCATAGTGTTGAAGAGGTTGAGCCTTCATTGGCAGTTATTCAGCAGATGATCCAGGCTGCAGCTTTTCAGGACAGGGCGGCTGTTCCTCCTAAGTCGAGGATGGATCCTGGCACCTCCCATGACTCTGACTGGGAGGAGGATGTGGATCTTAAGAGGCGTTATGTACAGGGTCCAATCAATCAATCAATCTATCTGTAAAGCGCACTACCTACCCGTGAAGGTCTCAAGGCGCTGAGGGAGAGGTTGCTGCTACTGTTCGAAGAGCCAGGTCTTAAGGAGCTTCCTGAAGGTGAGCAGGTCCTCGGTCTGCCGCAGATGGGCGGGGAGGGTTTCCAGGTCTTGGCGGCGAGGAAGGAGAAGGATCTTCCGCCTGAGGTTGTTCGTTGGATGCACGGGACGGCGGCGAGGGTGAGGCTGGCGGGCGGGGGTGTAGAAGCTGAGTCTGTTGTTCAGGTAGGCTGGTCCGGTGTTGTGGAGTGCTTAGTGTGCATGGGTGAGGAGCTTGAAGGTGATCCTCTTGTTCACGGGGAGCCAGTGTAGGACTCTTAGGTGGGAGATAATGCCGCTGCGTCGACGGATGTTGAGGATCAGGCGGGCGGAGGCTTTCTGGATACGTTGCAGTCATAGGTGTTTAGTCGGGATTCCTGCATGGAGTGCTTTGCCGTAGTCCAGCCTGCTGCTGACGAGGGCTTGGATCACTGTTCTTCTGGTTCCGGTCGGGATCCACTTGTAGATCCTGCGAAGCATGCGGAGGGTGTTGTAGCAGGAGGAGGAGACGGTGTTGACCTGCTTAGACATGGAGAGGGAGGAGTCTAGGATGAATCCTAGGTTTCGTGCGTTGTTCATGGGTGTCGGAGCTGTTCCCAGTGTGGTCGGCCACCAGGAGTCGTCCCAAGCGGAGAGGGTGGGGCCGAGGATGAGGAACTCCGTCTTGCCTGAGTTCAGTTTTAGACGGCTGCTCCTCATCCACTCGGCGACGGCCTTCATTCCCTCGTGGAGGCTGGTTTTGGCGGTGTGCGGGTCCTTGGTGAGGGAGAGGATGAGCTGGATGTCGGCATAGGAGATGATGTTCAGGTCGTGCTGGCGGGCCACTTGTGCGAGGAGGGCCATGTAGATGTTGAACAGGGTCGGTTGGGGGATGAGCCTTGGAGTACGCCGCAGATGTCCGTGGCTTCGGATAGGAAGGGTGGGAGGCGGACTCTCTGGGTTCTGCCGGAGAGGAAGGATGTGGTCCAGTCCAGGGCCGTCTTCTGGATTCCGGCTTCTTGGAGGCGTGTTCTTAGTGTGCGGTGGCATACTGTGTCGAAGGCAGCTGACAGGTCCAGGAGGATGGAGGCTGTGGTTTCGCCGTTGTCTCGTTGGCGCCTGATGTCGTCTGTGGCGGCGATGAGGGCTGTCTTGGTGCTGTGGTTACGTCTGAAACCGGCCCGGCAAGGGTCTAAGATGTTGTTGTCCTCAAGGTGGCGGGTCAGATGTATGTTGGCGATTTTCTCAATGACCTTTGCAGGGAAAGGGAGCAGGGAGATGGGCCGGAAGTTCTTGAGGTCCTTGGGGTCTGCCTTGGGCTTCTTGAGGAGGGCGTTTATTTCTGAATGCTTCCAGCTTCCGGGAATGTCGCTGTGTCAAAGGAGATGTTAATGACCTTCGGCAGATGGGGTGCGATGGTTGCGTTGGCATTGTTGAAGACATGGTGTGGGCAGGGGTCCAATGGAGATCCTGATTGGATGGAGTTCAAGATCTTGCGTGTCTCGTCGTCGTTGACGTGGGACCAGTCCTTCAGACTTGGACGTCCTTCAGCACATTCGCTATAATCTGTTGTTTCCTAAGTCCAGGGTGGCTGAGGAGGGCATGGATTTCTTTTTCCAACATCAGAAAAATGATCCAGAATCTTTTACCTTATTTACTCTTCGGTTCTTAAAGTTTTGGCGAACGAATGGAAGGGTATTGATAAACATGGGTTCCCTGGTTTTTGGCGCAACGTTATCCATTACTGGACATTGCAAATACGTTTCCTGCTTCTGTGAAGGTAGAATCCTTGATGGCTGGGATGTCTTCCCAGGGCGGTATTATTTCAGAGGATGCTTCTCCGGCTGACCCTGTGGATAAAAAGGTGGATGCAGCCGTGATACGTGCTTTTGCTGCTTTCAATATTTCTATTAAGGCTGTGGCCTATTCCTCTTATACTATTCAGTCTTTAATAAAGACATCCAAACTGTGGCAGAATTGATGGACCAGGGCATGGACATCTCTCATTTGCGCTCTGATGGAGCAACAGGTGCTGCTCCTTTCCGACATTTTCTTCTGATTCCTCAGGGGGGGGGCTGGGTGGGCCTCTACGGCTGGCTCTTCTGTCGCGGCTCGCTGCCAGATGTGGTTGCGTTCTAGGAAGGCGGATGCGGTTCAGAAGGATGAAACTCTTGGAGCCTCCTTCGGAAGCTATGGTTAAGAAGTCTGCTGAGGATCGCAAGCTTCTGGCTTCGGAGAGGTCAGCCCGCTTATGGTTCTTTGGTGCTCGGAGGGCCTTTGGTTCAGCTCAGCAAGGGAGGGCTCCCTAGCCCTTTTGTGGAAGGGGCGTGGCCAGGGTGATCCTTCCTCTGATAAATACTGGTTCCCTACCTCTTCTTCCACCTCCTCTGCCTCTTCAAAACCCTGATTATATGGATGTAAGCAGGGTGCAGGTGGGGGACGCCCGACCCACTTTGTGGACAAATGGAGAAGTTCCATTTTGGATCAGGGTGTCATTCAGGTGCTGTTGGAGGGGTTTTGCATTGTTTTTTCGGTGACGCCCCCCAACAATTTTTGAATCACAGCTTACCCCTAGGATGGGTTGAGAAGGGAGGCTCTCCTGGCCAGGGTTCTGATTCTCGTTGAAAAGGGTGCTATGGTTCCGGTGCCCCCAGAGCAGGTGGGGCTCTGAGTTTATTACATTCTTTTTCTGGTTGAAAACATACCGGAGACCTCATGCCCATGTTGGATCTGAAATGGCTCAACACTCCCTGTCAAATCCAAGATGGTGTCACTGCAATCGATTCTTCCCTTGATCAATCAGGGGGATTTTCTGGCTTCACCCGACCTTCAGGATAATTATCTACATGTCCCAGTCCATTGGGAGTCCCAAAGGTTTCTATGCTTTTGTGTGTTGGGCCGTCATTTCAGTTTAAGGAATTGCCTTTTGGTCTTCGTTCCTCTCCCTGGGTTTTTACGAAAGTGCTGGCTCCTCTGATTGAACTGTTGCATGGGTGGGGAATTAAGATTTTTCCTTACCTGGATGCCTCTTCTTTCCCCAAGGTAAAGTGCCATGTCCAGGAGCTTTGCCGAGTACTGGGAGCCCTTGGATTCTGGTGAATCGGAGAAAATCTTGCCTTGTTCAGACTCAGGATCTCACATACATTGGGGCTCGATTCATGGCTCTGTTGGGGATGGTGTTTCTACCTCAGGTCCTAAAATTGAAACGGATGTCGGAGATTCGTGCCTTGTCCATACCCTGTCCGACTGTGAAACATTGGTTAAGGGTGCAGAGCCGGATGTCCGCTTCATTGTTGGTGATTCCCTGGGCCCACCTGCATATGTACCCTGTTGTAAACCATTTTTTGTGCCCCTGGCTCCCGTATGGTCCAGATTTCTGTCAAGGGGTGCTGGTGACAGCCCTGGCCAGGGAGGATCTAGGGTGATTGTTGGATGAGGCGAACCTCTCCAGGGGTTGTCAGTTTCTGGCAGCTCCTTTTCGAGTGGAGACGGCAGATGCCAGTCTGTTGGGCTGGGGTGCTACCCTGGGTAGTCTTCCGTCCAGGGCAAGTGGTCCAAGGCCCCAAGGTCTTGTTCTTTGAATGACAGGGAACTGAACGCTGTTCGCTTGGGTCTCTTGGCTTTTGCAGCCCTTCAGGTGGGGCACCATGTGCAGGTCAGGATGGACAACCAGGTTGTCATGTCATACTTTAATAATCAGGGGGGTTGCAGAATGCGGTCCCTCAGTTGTCGCAGCCAGTTCATTTGCACTTGGGCAGAGATTAAGTTGGCATCCCTTTCTGCCATTTACCTGCCAGGCAAGGTGAATGCAGTCTGAGCAGAGTTTTTCCCTCCATGGGTTCACGGTCTCTGACCCCAAAGGCATTCCTGATGTTGCAGGGGAATTTTGTGGCTCAGACTGTGGACTTGTTTGCCTCTCTGGACAATGCCTAAGTCTGTTGTTTCTGCACGATTATGCCATGCCTGGGGAATAGGAAGGTGGATGCTAAGTGCTTCCCGTGGCCTCAGGGTCTGTTGTATGCATTTCGCCCGGTTCCCCTGATTCTGGTGGTTCTGCAGAAAATCAGGAGGGACGATGCTTTGGTGCTTTCAGTGGTCCCGGGTTAACAACGACATCTGTGGTTTCCTCTGTTGTTGGAGTTGGCGGTGCGTCCCGGTTAGACGTTGGCGTTTCATCTGTATCCTTTGATGGGTCCTAAGCCTCCCTTCCCAGTGTTCCAATCCATGAATCTTGAGGCTTGACTCTTGAACTCCAGTCTCCCGATTCAGAGTGGTGGTTTCCAGGTGGTGGCTGGCCTCATTCAACTGTCCGGGAGTCCAACCTTGAGAGCTTATGATAAGCATGGGTACAATTTTTCTGGTTGCGTTCTGCGCTACAGGAGGTCTGCTGATCTGACTCGTGTTCTGGATTTTTTGAAGGAGGGTTTTGATCTGGGATTGGCCTTTTCTACTCTTCTGGGCCAATGGCCAGCTATTTGGGTATTCCAAGGTTCCCTTTATGTTGATAGAGCATATGGTGGCTTGCATGTTGAGGTCTCTGGCTTTGCAGCAACCTAAACCAATGTTCTCTCCCCCTCTGTGGGATCTGCCGTTGGTGTTGAGGGCTTTACAAGGGGTTCTCTTTGGGCCCCTGAGAGTCTGTAGACTGGAGGTTTTTGACTTTGAAGGTGGTCTTTTTGGTGGCAATTGCCTCTGCCAGATGTGTTGGTAAATTGTTTTTTTTTTTAGGTCTGCCTTATTTTTGCGAATTTTGAAGGACAGGGTGGTGTCGAGTACGCACCCTACTTTTGTGCTAAGGTGGCTTCTTTCTTTCATAGGACTGCGGAGGTGGTCATTCCAGTTTTCTTTCCGGATCCCCAGTCTGAGGAGGAGTCCGTTACATCTTTTGGACGTGAAGCATGCTTTGTTTATTTACTTGTCCTGCACTGCTTCTTTCTGTAAAGTGGACAATCTGTTTGTCACTTTCGGTTTAGCTAGGCAGGGCTTGAAGCGCTGCCTTTCTACTCGTAGTTGCTGGCTTTAGGAGGCAATCCTGTTGGCTTATGGTGTCCAAGCCAGGATTCTCACTCATCCGGTTCAGGGGCGGTCTACTAGTTTTGTGGCTGTTTCTTGGGCCACTTTCAAGGGAGTGTCAATGGCGGATATTTGCAGGGCGGTCACGTGCTGTTCTCATACCTTTATGGCGCATTATCGGCTTGAGAGTGGGAGTGGTGCTTCCGTTGCTCTTGCCACTTCTGGTCTGGGTTCTGTTGATTCTTGAAATTCTTTTTCTGCCCCATGTGGTTATCATTAAACCTGCTGTAGCTGACTTCCGTGTGTGGGCTGTCTTCTGTTCTACATGATGCCGATGTCGCTGTGGTATCTGCTCATGTGTTAATTAATGTGGCGAGGAAGACTGAAGAGGAGGCAATGCCCTGGTTACTTACCGGTTATCTTCATTAATCAGAGTCCTAGTCTTCCTCGCCACAGTATAGGTTCCCTTCTCTCTTGGCCCTTTGTTGGGGGCTTCAAGTTCTTTGACTTTGTTTACAGGTTGTTGGTGTGTATGGTGCCTCCTTTTATCGTATTGGTGGATGAAGGTGGGGCTATGTTGGAGGGATGGGAGACTAATAGGCTAACTTATTTTGCGTGTAGTTTCTGTGGCAGCCTAAAGCTCATGTGTTAATGGTTGTGGCAAGGAAGACTAGGACTCAGAGTAATGAAGATTACCGGTAGATAACCGGGGCATTTCTTACTATGTGACAGCAATCAACACATCGGCAGAGATATACATGCTCTCTTATTCCAGAACAAATAAGAGGACACACTTTCTTACGACAATCTCTTTTAGACAAGCAGTAACTTATTTTGTCAATGAATAAGCCTATGATTTCTTCCTCTTAAATGGCTGTGTTCCTCAATTTTGTTACTCACATTCCCCACAAAAAATCCCCACCTTTCACTGTGTTCCCAAGGGGGGGGTCGGGGGGGGGGGGGTGGGGGGGAAGACTGTTGCAATGAAGAAAATATTAAACCGTATAATGCCACCAAGGTAAACAAAACTACCATAGAACGAGAGGGGACTGAGACTAGAAATGCACACACCCAAAAAATGCAATGCATGTGCTCCGCAATTACAGCATTAGTTCTACCTAGTACATCATGTGTATTCAATGCTGCATACAGTATTATATGTAGTAAACAGTTCTGTCTAATCCATGCCAGCCACAATTACAATACAAACTCATTTATAGCCTTTGAGCTGAGCGAGTCTGGCTTCACCCAGAGCTCAACAATAACTGGGTGAGTCTGGGCCTGGTCAATAAATAGTAAAACTTTGCTTAATCAAGAAGTGATAAAGTCTGAATTACAACTAACTGAGTAAATGTTTTTTGATCCAAAGTTTGTGGGTTTTAGATTTATCGAATACTAAGCGAGTGTGGGCATCTTCGCAGTTCAATGAGTTTGGGCTAGAGTTTCCTGTACTGTCATTACACCACAGATAGCACCTGATGTAAATTTATGTAAAATGCTGCCCTGAATCCTGATCAATATTCGGACAGCATATTTATCCTCATTAATTGCGGTATCTGATGAAACTGCTGACAAAGGCTCAGATTATAATTTGAGGAAGTGACCTGATAACTAGGTAATGGGCGCAGAGAGGGCAGAGCACCGTAGGTGATCAAGAGACAGCACGGGTGCTTGAGACAGGTGTTGTTACCTGTATTGTAGACATAAGAATAGATCATCCCTTTACAAGCTCTCTTCATCTGACTCATATATCCTGCTTTGCTGTTGGGATCAGCCCAGCTTGGTTTAATCTAATAAGCAAACTAATTCCATTGCTGGCGTCGGTAACCTCCCGCATTGCAGGCTAAAGTGAGGTTTGCAGGACTGAGGTTGGGGGTCAAATTCAGTTTAGAAGCTAGAGAAAGAAATTATGTAAACATGGAAAAGTAACAGAAAAGAGTGAGAGACAAAGGTAGGAACGGAAAAACATTGACAGTCAATAGGTCTCGCCTTGGGACCTTTTTAGATTAGCCATGCAGCAGATTATATCCCCTATTAGCATGCCCACACACTCAACATTTTCAAATAATCATACACTTTTTATTTAAAGTCGATATGAAATGAGCCAAAATGTGTTGGAGATGAATGGGCAACATGCCTGGAGTATGGGTGCCAAGGCGGGACGTGGCAGGTGTAATGGTGCATACTGACCTTGGCAGCATTTTTATGATACGATATTGAGAGGGTGGATGTATAAAAAGGGGGCATGCTGTATTAATGCTGTTGCAGCGTGAAAACAGGTTTTACTTGTTTGCTGGTGCAGGGAGAATACTAGGTAGAGAACAACATTAGTAGATTGCGGGCAGCCATGATAATATAAGCACGATTTTATAGTGTAAAGAAACAAAATGTACAATTAACAGTGTCATATAATAAAAAAGACAATGCACACAAGAGCACTAAAAAGAAACAGATTCAAAAACCTGTTGTGCTTTAAAAAATAATTGAATAGAAATGCAACCGTAATAAAATATAAAGCGCGGTGTATTATAATAAATAGAAATTGCACACAAGACCACCAAAAACAAACAGATGCAAAGAGCCCGTTGTGCTTTTTTTTAAAAACTTGAATAGAAATGCAACCATAATAAAATATAAAGCGCTGTGTATTTCTTTAATATATATATATATATATATATATATATATATATATATATATATATATATATATATATATATACACACATACACAAGTTACTTACCTGTAACTTTGGTTCCCCAGTATTGGTAACTTTCATAGATTTCCATGCTTTGTATCATTCCCCGTCGTCAGAATGGGAGCCTCGTTAAATACAAAATACCATAGAAGTAAGCACAAAGTGAAAAAATAGGCCTAGGCCTCATCTCATTTTGTAGCTTATTCACCTCTTTTTGTAAAAGAGACCAAATTCTTGCAATAGCCCAATCAGAGCAGCCTCACCCCACAGAACCTTCCTGAGAGAGCCTCAGAGCCTCAGATTTTCGTAGCCGTTGTGAACAGCAACATCATTGAACAATAAGGCTGAGCTTTCCCAGGGGAGGAGGGTGGGCGCATGGGAATCTATGAAAGTTACAAATACTGGGGAACCAAAGTTACAGGTAAGTAACTTGTTTTCTTGCCCCAGTATTGGAACTTTCATAGATTTCCATGCTTTGTATCGGAATAGCTAGCAGTAAAGAGAAAGCATATTTTGTCATTTGTATATCTGTATATGTCATACATATTCCTGATAAGAAAAAACAGATACACATTGGCATCACAAAGCAGAACAACCACAAGTAATACAAAATATGCAATACAGGAAGGCGGGATAGAAAGGAAAGCTCACCGACTTATTGAAAAAGGTTCCTCAAGACCGCTTGGCCCACTGCCGCATCCTCTTTCACAGAAGAATCCAAGCAGTAGTGGCGAGTGAAGGTGTGGACACTACTCCATGTCGCCGCTCTACATAGGTCCTTGATCGGGATACCTGAGAATAGAGCCACCGATGAAGCCATCGACCTTGTAGAATGAGCACAAACTGCTCGCTGAAGCGGCTTGCCCGCTTCTCGATGTGAAAACTTGTTTACACTTGATATCCAGCGGGAAATACAGGGTTTAGAAATTGGACAACCCTTTCACGGAGCACTGTATGAGACAAAAAGCTGGGAAGACTTCCTGAACAGTTTCGTCCGCTCCAAGTAGAATTTGAGACATCTATGAATGTCCAAAGAATGTAACGCCCTCTTTGCTGGCGTGGAGGGCAGCGGGAAGAAGGACTTTAAGATCACCGGCTCATTCAGATGGAATTCTGAGGGGACCTTTGGGATAAATTTAGGATTTGTCCGGCAAGATGAGAACATCATTCTTGAATTGTAGAAAGGGTTCCTCAATTGTGAATGCCTGGAGCTCACTACCTCTTCTAGCCGATGTCAGGGCCAAGAGAAGAGCCAGTTTCCATGATACAAACTTCATATCGGCCCTGTGAATAGGCTCAAACGGAGCCTTCATCAGATGTGACAGGACTAAATTAAGATGCCAGGCTAGTGGTGGAGGCCGGACTGGAGGAAAAACCCTGAACAAGCCTCTCAGGAACTGTTTAACAATCCTCGCAGTCCAAAGGGAAGGACCTGATGATGATCGTCTAAATCTAGAAATGGCCGCCAGATGAACCTTTACAGAAGAATGAGCCAATCCAGATTTTGCAAGAGAAAGGATGTAAGGCAAGAGCTGGTGCGGTGCAGAAGTATATGGATGTAGACCTTGTCTCTGACACCAAAGGCAGAACCTCTTCCACTTCGTCCGATAGGTTTTATTCGTACTCGGCGCTCGGGCCTGGGCTAAAAATGTCTCTACATTCTCCTGGAAGATTCAAACCCTGGAACTCTCCGAACTCAGGAGCCACGCTGTCAATTGGAGTGAATTCACATCTGGATGCAGAACCTGCCTGTGAGCCATTGTTAATAGTGATGGAACAGGCCGCAGGAGAATTGGTTGATCTTGAGAGAGAAGAATAAGTTCTGTGTACCAAAACTGCCTGGGCCAAGCTGGTGCAATAAAAATCATTCTGCACGGCTCCGCCTTGAACTTGCGGATCAATCTCGGGATCAGTAGAATTGTTGGAAAGGCGTAAACAAATTCGCTCTACCAGGCTATCAAAAGCGCATTCCCCAAGGATCCCTGATGGTGATCCCTGCTTGCGTAGCACTGGCATTTTGCATTCTGAGGAGTCACAAACAGATCGATCGTTGGGGTCCCCAAATGTGAAAACACTTCCTCTAGAATGGTCTGATCCAATTCCCATTCGTGGCTGATCGTCTTTTGGCGACTCAAAGCGTCCGCTGTGGCTATGAGTGTGCCCGCAAGATGTTCCGCTGAAAGAGTGATATTGTATTGGATCACCCAATTCCAAAGTTTCTGTGCTTCCTTCGAAAGGGTGCAGGATCTCGTCCCACCTTGCTCGTTTATGTAGTGCATGGCCGTGGTGTTGTCTGGGATGGTGCAGTGAGCTAAAAAACGGTGTTGGATCTAGCCCTGATCTCTTGACTGGGTGAGAGTATTCTGCTTTATTCAGAGAGACTGTCCATCACCACCCCTTGTTGTTAAATATTTTGTCCACCCTAAGCGTGGAAGGGTATACTCAGATGTGAGTCCCTTGCTCATTGCACCATCAGGATTCAAGCAAGCCGGGCCGACGACGGCTGAAATGCCAGAAACCGGTCCCCGGAAGCTTGTTTCCTTGCCAGTGTAAGAATTGGCTTGGTAGTTTGGTTTGCCCTGTTCCCATCATGCACTGGGACAGGAACAGACTAATTTGCATATAGCCAGGTTCTGAGCTGGGATGGTGCAGTGAGCTAAAAACGGTGTTGGATCTAGCCCCGATCTCTTGACTGGGTGAGAGTATTCTGCTTTATTCAGAGACTCTGTCCATCACCACCCCTTGTTGTTAAATATTTTGTCCACCCTAAGCATGGAAGGGTATACTCCGATGTGAGTCCCTTGCTCATTGCGCCATCAGGATTCAAGCAAGCAGGGCCGAAGACAGCTGAAATGCCAGAAACCGGTCCCCGGAAGCTTGTTTCCTTCCCAGTGTAAGAATTGGCTTGGTAGTTTGGTTTGCCCTGTTCCCATCATGCACTGGGACAGGAACAGACTAATTTGCATATAGCCAGGTTCTGAGCTGGGATGGTGCAGTGAGCTAAAAAACTGTGTTGGATCTAGCCCTGATCTCTTGACTGGGTGAGAGTATTCTGCTTTATTTAGAGACTCTGTCCATCACCACCCCTTGTTGTTAAATATTTTGTCCACCCTAAGCGTGGAAGGGTATACTCAGATGCGAGTCCCTTGCTCATGTCCCCGGAAGCTTGTTTCCTTCCCAGTGTAGTAATTGGCTTGGTAGTTTGGTTTGCCCTGTTCCCATCATGCACTGGGACAGGAACAGACTAATTTGCATATAGCCAGGTTCTGAGCTGGGATGGTGCAGTGAGCTAAAAAACGGTGTTGGATCTAGCCCTGATCTCTTGACTGGGTGAGAGTATTCTGCTTTATTCAGAGACTCTGTCCATCACCACCCCTTGTTGTTAAATAGTCTGTACGAACCAGCACTCAACGGTTGCGGATCCTTGGAAGGAAAGCCTGTAAGGCTAGACGGATGGCCATAAATTCCAGCAGATTAATGTGGAACTTGCCTTGGACTGTGCTCCAATGACCACTGACTTTCTGTTCTTGGAGGACCGCTCCCCACCCCTCCATGGAAGCATCTGTTGTCAACACCATGGGAGATGGTGGAAGTTGGAATGGCAAACCTCCTGAAAGATTCTCTTTTAGCAACCACCAGCTGCTAGCTTTCCGCACTCCCAGTGTGATCACGATCTTGTTGTGGAAGGAGCCTGTCACCTGACGCCATTGCTTGTCCAGCTGTTCCTGCAGTGGACGCATTCGAAGCCTGCAGTGCGATATCAATGGTATGCAGGATGATATCGATCCGAGAAGCGATTTGTATTGGCGGACTGACAGACTTCCTTGTTTGCAGGAGGTGAGCTGAGAGAATCAGGTTGGTTTGGCGCTCTTCCGAAGGGAAAGCCCTGCAGCAATCAGTGTCTAGGATAGCACCCAAAAACTTCGCTATCTAGGAGGGGCTCAAAATTGATTTCTCCCTGTTGAGCCGAAGGCCCAGCTGCTCGAACAGTTGACTGCAGCTCGTGACTGCCCTGGAGGCTTCTTGGAACGAAGGAGCCTTTACTAGCCAATCGTCCAGATATGGGAAGACTTCGAAAGACTGCTTCCTGAGAAAAGCTGCCACAGGAGCTAGTACCTTTGTAAAGATCCTCGTGCGGACCGGAGACCAAAAGGTAGTACTCTGAATTGAAAATGGCTCTTGCCTACTGTGAATCGAAGACATTGCCTGTGAGCTGGATGAATGGGCACATGGAAATATGCATCCTCCAAATCTAGGGTTGCCATGTAGTCCCCTGGATTGAGAAGACGGAGAATGTCCTGAAGGGTCACCATCCTGAAAGACAACTTGATGAGATAAGTGTTGAGTTCCCGTAGATCTAAAATCGGACGCCACTTCTCCTTCGTTTTGCCAACCCGGTAGAACCTGGAATAGAACCCTTTCCCCTTCTGGGAGTGAGGTACAGGCTCTATTGCCCCCTTAATGAAGAGTTGGTGGGCTTCGAGACTAAGAAGTCCTAGATGTTTGGGTGTAATGGCGTCTGGAGCTCTCGTTGGAGGAAGATGTTGAAACTCTAACGTGTGTCCTCTTTTGATGATGTTCAGGACCCACTGGTCTAATGTTATGACTTTCCAGCTGTTTAGGCAATGGGCAATCCTGCCCCACTGGTGTTAACGAGGGTACAGGAACAGTAGAAAGAGCCACATGGCCGCTATTGTCTCTTAGAATGGTCTCATCTGTTGCCCCTGACGTCCTCTTGGCGGCTGGCGAGAGAAAGACCCCGACAGACCCTGCCGCTGCGAATATTGGGATTTGTAGGACTGACCAGGTTGAGAGTAGGAAGAGTAGCACTGCTGATTGCTGCCTCTGTAGGAAGAGAAACCTCTTCTTCTTGCCCCCTTAAAAGGAACTTTGCGGTATTGTAATGTTCCCAAGGATTTAGCCGTGTCAGTATCCTTTTTTATGCCTTGTAGGGCGTCATCCACGTGTTTACCGAATAACATCTCTCCGTCATAAGGTAGGTCCAGAATTTTGTTCTGTACTTCTTGTCTAAACCACATGGCTCGAAGCCAGCCCTGGCGTCTTTAAACAGCCGAGCCTGCTAGCGCTCGGAAGGCCGTCGTTGCTATATCCATAGCGCAGTCGATTACCTCCGAAGAGGCGCCCTCCCCTTCCATCAAGATTTTCCTGACCCATCCTTAAGTTCTTCCACAAACGGGGACAGGTCACACCACATCTGGTGATCATATCTCCCCAGAATCGCCAGAGCATTAGCCGCCCTAACGAGGAGACTTGCCAATGTGGAGAATCTTTTTCCTACATTGTCCAGACGCCTCCCCTCTATCAGGTGGTGTCGTTAGCGGTGTCGATGGATTCTTGGACTTACTCTGTGCGGCCTGGAAGATAACAGAGTCCGGTTTTGGTTGACCTGTAAGACATGCGGGGCTGCCCTCCGGCGCCTTATATTTTTTCTCCAGTCTGGGAAGCACTGGGAGGACCGTGGCTGGATTTTGCATAGCCTTTATTCCCTCTGACCAAACATGCTCAATGATGGGGATCGAACAAACTGACTTCCGGAATGGTTCTTTGAAGTCGTACAAAAAACAGTCAGATTGAACTGTGGTAATGGGAAGACCAAATCTCTTGGACGCTCGTTCCATTAGGTGGTGAAAACCTCCAATATCTGCTGGAGGAGAGGTTGCGGTATCAGGCCCTGTTACATCTGGATCTTGATGGCCATCCTGATTCCAGTCCACATTCTGATCTTGGTCAGGGTCCCCCTGCTTATCCGCATCTGATGATGCGGCATCATCATCCCGAGTGGCAACCACCTCCTGAGGATGTTCTACGGGCTCTGGGTCATGCACCCTTAAGGGCAAAGAGGCGTCTGCCACTGCTTGCGGTACTGGAGGTAGAGGTATAGGAGGACGTACTTGTTGAACCTCCTGTTGAGTAGGAAACCGCCTCCGATAGTCCTGCGACATTAATTGCAGGTCTAGGATGAGGACGGCATCACTACCATCTCCTGTTGAGACCTTCGTGGAGATCTCTGCGAATGATCATGCATGCAAGGTGTCTCTTGCTGGTCATAACAGTCTTGCGGCGCAATGTGGTGTTGCTCCGTCTCGCCTTCCTCAGAACTGACCTCCTGTAATTTGACTTGCAAGTCAGACGGGCTATAAGCTGGCCCATAAGTGCTGTCATTCTGCTCCTAAGAGGCATCATCAAGCAGTAATGTAGGAGGCAACAGCGTAACCCACCGTGGAGATGTCATTTCTGGAGTTATACGTCTCTTCCTTTGAGAAATGCAGATTTTCCTAGTCGTCGCTGACGGGTACGTCGTCGACGGTTGAATCTTCGTCGACTGTTTTGTCGACAGAAGCGCCGACGAAGAGACTGTGCTTGTCGTCAACGGTGAGATGGCTTTCGTCGACGATGGTTGCATCGTTGACAGCGTCGTCGACAAGCTCGTCGTCAGAATCATGGCAGCTGTCGTCGTCGTCCTCGACGCTACTCTCGTCGTCATCGTTGTCGGCGTGGAAAATGTCAGCTTCGTCGACGACGAACAGGAATCAGGCGTCTTCAACATAGACGACGGTGCAGATGTCGTCGACTTAGCAATCGGCGACCAGCCTGTCGACGAGGCCATTTTCAGAGACAAGTCTTTCTTGACAGGAATCGTCGACGTACCTGTAGTTTTCACCGTCGACGGACGCTGTTCCTTGTCTAAAGCAATGTCCTGATGCATAGACGAAGGCTTTTTCACCCCCCTTTCTTTCTCTGAATTTGGTGAAGTCACAGAGACTATTTTCTTAGCCTTCTTTGTAGGTTGCAACTCCTCAGGCTGTCCCTGCCTCTCCTTTTCACTGTGGTGAGGAGATTTTAGGGAAGCAGGCCTATCGGACCCATCAGAGGTCCCAGGCAGGGCCTTTACACGGGGCTCATTAGATGTTGAAGGGGAAGACCTACCCCTCTTTGATCTTCTTGACAGAGCAGAAGAAGAGCCCTCACTGTCGGAAGACAGAACCTCCTTGCGATCCTTCATCTTTTGCAACCAAGCCAGCAGGCCGCCTTCTCTTCCCTCAAGGTCTTAGTGGAGAAGGTCCTGCAAATCTTGCAGTCAGTGGCCTTATGGTCCGGGTACAAGCAGTATATGCAGTCTTCGTGTTTGTCTTCAACAAACAACCTCTTTTTGGAGCAGCTAACAGGCTCTAAAAAGTGCTTTCTTCTCTTTGTCAGACATGACGAAAAAACAGGCAAAAAGTTGTAGATATGTACTCAGAAGTGAAGAAAATTGAGCAGAGCTCAATGGAGACTCCCTTGCACAACGTGTGGTAGAAAATCTGAGGCTCTGAGGCTCTCTCAGGAAGGTTCTGTGGGGGGAGGCTGCTCTGATTGGCTATTGCAAGAATTTGGTCTCTTTTACAAAAAGAGGTGGATAAGCTACAAAATGAGATGAGGCCTAGGCCTATTTTTTCACTTTGTGCTTACTGCTATGGTATTTTTTATTTACCGAGGCTTCCATTCCGACGATTGGGAATGATACAAAGCATGGGAATCTATGAAAGTTCCAATACTGGGGCAAATATATATACACACACACACGCCAATGGTTATATATTGAGCTCGATATAATTGAGGTAAAAATGTAGTCTTGGTAATGATACAAATGTTAGGTGCTACAAAAAGACAGATTTGCCCAGAAATACACAATGATTACCAAACGCTAACACACAAAAAATATCACAAAGCAACAAGTGCAGCTGTAAGATGGGGGTTGTGTAAATTAATTCAGCTGAAGCGACCTGAGCTGAACAACATTTACTGCTTAGGGGCAAGAAGAGATGCAGCGGCTGCGTTAGGCCTGCTACTGGTATGGGGAGCTGATTGAGGGTATGCTGTGCCAGGGTTTCGTGAAGCCTACAGGGTCATGTTTGGCACCAACATACAGTAAATGAAACATTTAAAGGTATAGGCAGCATTCCTAGAGTGCGGGTGCCATTATGGGACTTGGCCCCTGTAATGGTAACTAGTAAGCACATGCGCCGATGGACCTTGGCAGCAGTTTTAACAAATTACGCAATGTTTACCAAATGCTTTTGGGGGGGCTGAGTGGGGTGTATGCTGTGCCAAGGTTTTGAAGAGCCTACAGTGTCATGTTGGGCACTAATAAACAGCAAACAAAAACAAACAAGCATTGGAAATGCAATAGGTCTCGCATTAGAAAAGTTGGAGCTATTGGTCTTGTAAATCTAAATTTTTTTAAGTTATGTTTATGTTTTTATAATAGCAAATGTATTAATTTTGTTATTGTAAATGCCAATATTTATAGAATTTGCAAATGTGACACCTATAGCATTATTTAACATTTTTTGTGTCATTTGTCATAAAGCTTGAAACATTGAGAGAACATATTTGAACAAGTGATGCTGTGGTGGTGCTTAGTGATGCTGTGGTTTCGCTGAGTGATGCTGTGGTGGCGCTGAGTGATGCTGTGGTGGCGCTGAGTGATGCTGTGGTGGCGCTGAGTGATGCTGTGGTGGCGCTGAGTGATGCTGTGGTGGCGCTGAGTGATGCTGTGGTGGCGCTGAGTGATGCTGTGGTGGCGCTGAGTGATGCTTTGGTGGTGCTGAGTGATGCTGTGGTGGTGCTTAGTGATGCTGTGGTGGAGCTGAGTGATGCTGTGGTGGCACTGAATGATGTTGTGGTGGCGACGAGTGATGCTGTGGCGTTCAGTAATGCTGTGGTAGCGTGTAGTGAGGTTGTGGTGCCCCTGAGTGATGCTGTGGTGGTGCTGAGTGATGGGCGATAGATAGATAGAGGGAGGGCGATCGATAGAGGGAGGGCGATCGATAGATAGAGGGAGGGCGATCAATAGATACACTTAAGTTCCAACCAAAACTGGAGCACGTGAACTCAGCAGGAAGGAAGGAAGGAAGACAAAAAAGGTAAGAAGAAAGACAAAAAAGGAAGGAAGGAGGGCAAGGAAGACAAAACGGATGATAGAAGGAAAGAAGAAAGGGAGAAAGAAGGAAAGAGAAGGAAAGGAAAGGAAAGGAAAGGAAAGGAGGAAAGGAAGAAGGAAACGCAGGAAAAATGAAAAAGAATGAAGGCAAGAAATGAAGAAAAGCAGAAAAAGCAAAAAGGGAAAAAAGAAGGCAAAAGGAATGAAAGAAAGAAAGAATGAAAAAAAAGGAAAGAAGGCAACAACAAAACATAGAAGGAAAATAAAGAAAAAGAGAAGGAAAGAAAGAAGGCTGCTTACAGGTGCTGCATGGGCTCTGGAACTCTGAGCTCTAGAACATCCAGATGGAGTGGACACACTCTCTATAGGGAAAGAAAGGAGTTACTGATGTGGATAAGCGATGCTCCTAGGTCCTATGCAAGTGAGTTAAGTATGGGAATAGATTGTCAATTCTGGTGACTAACTGCCTGCAAAACATGTATAGTTTGACCTCGTTTTCAAAACAAATATTTTTAATGCTTGAGGTCCGAACCTCTCTGTGCAAAGCCGGTCACACCAGAACCAACAGGTAACTAGTAAGACATTATTTCCAGAACTCCTTATAGCTCCTGACCATGGCCTGATGCATAATGACAAATTATAAAATAATGATTGGGCAAGACTCATCGCAAACTGAACAGCAGTTGCATGGACATCCCCAAGTCCGTATCGAGATACGAAGGATAAAAGGCTATGCATGACTACACAACGAAATTGTGTTCTTTGTATCGACTCGGGAAGGATGAAAAGCAGACTCTGCAGTGCCGGGTTTCCAACCCTTGACTTGAAGGTGCCACTATGAGGGTACATAGCCTCCTGAGCTGCCCCACAGCTGCCCACATATTCGATTCAGAAAAGGGGGTGGTGATGAACAGAGTGTCTGAATTAAGCAGACCACTCTTACCCAGTCCAAAGATCAGGGCTTGATCCATCACCGTTATTTATCTCACTGCACCATCCCAGCTCAGAACCTGGCTATATGCAAATCAGTCTGTCCCTGGCCCAGTGCATCATGGGAACAGGGCAGACTAAACTACCAAGCCAATTCTTCACCATATTCGAGGCAATGTGCACCCAAATTTAGGAATAAACATTCGGATGGGTAAGAATGAATTCACAAATGAATGATTATACATTGGATGCCATCAGGGGATAAACAAGCACAAGTCTGCTTCCGAGTTAAGTGTTATTTCCTGAACCGTGGCTGATACAGTAATATTGCAAGAGGCAACTATTCATGAAGCTGCGGAGAAATAAGCGAGATCTAAACAATCAGTAGAAAATAAAAACAAGCATTGGCGGCCGGAAAAATAAATCGGCGCGAAATGAAGACAAGTCGGATGGGGTGGGGGGCGGGGGAGAAGGAGAGTGAGCAGCCTTTGATGAGCGAGTGGGGAGGGGGGAAGGGGAGAGGAGAAACGAGAGACACAGCCTGGCGGCCGTGAAAGTGAAAGCTCTTGGCATTGCTGTGGGGAGGGGGGGAGGAGAAATGCGACATGGCCGAAAGCCTTTGATGCAGCAGGGGGAGGAGCAGATGCATTTCAACTTAAGTGAAGCTGCTGGCGGCAGATGGCTGGCTTACATGTGCACACGCATTTTAGGTCAATGCGCTAGCGCATTGAGCTCGCTTTTCACGGGCACTGCATGGAATCGCCTAGATGGTTAAACTCTGTTTAAGCCCCTATATTCTCGCAAGCGCATTGACAGGCAAGACCTAAAAAGGTAGGTCCCGCGGCTGGTCTCTGAAATGACCATTTGGCAGTTACACAGCCTCCTCCATACGCAAACACACACATGCAGAGAGGCAGCCGCACATGCTCGCAAACCACACACACTTATTCACAATCTCACTGAGGTACGCAGATAAACAGGAAAACAGAATTACAGACACAGATAGGCAGACACACGCAAAAACTTGCCTATCTTTTAATTAAATAGCCCGACCCAGCCAGGATGCACGCTCGAGGCAAGAGACGAATTCCGCCTTCATACTAACTTTAAAACTTGAACAGTTTGTGGCTCCCAGGATGTCGGAACAAGAGCTGGGGGTTTAGCGGGTGGAGTGTGCATGGTGACACCGTGCCTAGCAGTTGCGGCGCTGGTGGTGCTGTGAGGCAGTGTTGCTGCCATGGAGGGCAGCAGGGAGTTGCGTCCTAGGGTGTGTTTTGAGAATTCCTCCTCAAGCTGTGGCAAGAGACCAGTCCCACCCCCTCCTTACGCCGAAGAAAAGCAAGGCGCGCAGCCTTTATTGTTTAAGCATGCCACTGCAAAAAAATTAACAATTATTTTTTGTAAATTAACAAGTTTCATCAGAAGTGCATGTAAGGTGAGTCGTGCATTTTGAAAAGTGCACAAGAGGCCGCCATTGTTAACGATGAAGCAAAAAATAAACATATAATGTTGTAAAAATAGAGTTAAGCGAGCCACACACAACAAAAGCAAAGTCGCATGACTGTCACTTTTAGCGAGCAGCGGCAGGCGCGATAATTGCAAACAGATGGTGCCACTGCTCGCTCCCGCAAGGTAAACGCTATACATGCACGAGTACTCATTCGGAACAGTGCA
The DNA here is from genome assembly GCF_964263255.1 of Lissotriton vulgaris. NCBI lineage: Eukaryota > Metazoa > Chordata > Amphibia > Caudata > Salamandridae > Lissotriton > Lissotriton vulgaris. Next base: position 370,423,062 of record NC_141685.1, read on the forward strand.
GCACAGTTTCCAAAAAAGTACGAAGTGATTCCAAGAGGTCACTCCAAAGCAGGGCTTAGCTTGCGCGCGGAGTAGGCTAGACCTAAAAATAAGATGATGAAATAGGTTTATAAACTGGAAAAAAGGTAGGGGAGAAGGATGGATGAAAAGAGGGAGCGGAAAGGGGAAAACAAAGGTGTTAAGAAAATAAAGAACGTAATGGTGTAAAGATGGATGGAAGTATGACTGGATTTATGTGGATGGATGGAAGAGTGAAAAGATCAATTGATGAAAGGAATATTCAAATATTGGATAAAAGTTTGAATTAGCAGATTGATGGTTGGATAGATAAGTGGGTGAAAGGGTGAACAATGGTGAAACGATGAATGGAGGTAAGGTGATATGGAGGATTGATCGACTGATGTGTTAAGGAAGGCTGGAATGGTGGATGGAAGGATGGATGGATGGATGATCAGAGGATGGAAAAGTGAAAGGGTGGATGTATGAATGAAAGAAGGGGGAATCAATGGATGTATAAGGGGTAAAAGGATAGAAGAATGGAAAAAACGATGAATGAATGGGTGGATAAAGAGTGAAGGGAACTAACTTGCTTGTTTCACTCAATGTCATTAAAGATTTGCTTGAAAAATTGAGGGCAGTTAAACTTTCTAGCTGTTCCTGTAATTTCTATTGGACATATTGTGGTCTCCATCGTGCTACCTTAACAATAAACCTGAAAAGCACAAAAGAAAAATCAAGAACACAATTCAAATAGTTTAGCTTCCCATTCCGACCAACATATTGCGACACAATCTTCGAAGTGAAGGGTTTTATGACATCTTTTCCAAGTACATTTTCATTGCCGTTGGAGTATGTGACTAGCGATTTTTGCATTTTATATAAAGGAGCTTGGTAAGTCTGCTTGGATGCTGGTCTTACATTATTGTTTTACCTCTTTTCTCTGTCTACTAAAAGTGTTCGAGTATTTCTAAAGCTCCATCTTTTCAGGGTGAATTGCGGTTAAGTTTATATCTTTCCAGACCATCTGCACCTGACCAGTGGCACTGGGGTGGCACTGAGTGATGCTGGGGTGGCGCTGAGTGATGCTGGGGTGGCGCTGAGTGATGCTGGGGTGGCGCTGAGTGATGCTGGGGTGGCGCTGAGTGATGCTGGGGTGGCGCCGAGTGATGCTGGGGTGGCGCCGAGTGATGCTGGGGTGGCGCCGAGTGATGCTGGGGTGGCGCCGAGTGATGCTGGGGTGGCGCCGAGTGATGCTGGGGTGGCGCCGAGTGATGCTGGGGTGGCGCCGAGTGATGCTGGGGTGGCGCAGAGTGATGCTGGGGTGGCGCAGAGTGATGCTGGGGTGGCGCCGGGTGATGCTGGGGTGGCGCTGGGTGATGCTGGGGTGGCGCTGGGTGATGCTGGGGTGGCGCTGGGTGATGCTGGGGTGGCGCTGGGTGATGCTGGGGTGGCGCTGGGGTGGCGCTGGGGTGGCGCTGGGGTGGCGCTGGGATGGCGCTGGGATGGCGCTGGGTGGTGCTGTGGTGGCGCTGGGTGGTGCTGTGGTGGCACTGGGTGGTGCTGTGGTGGCACCGAGTGATAATGTGGTGGTGCTGAGTGATAATGTGGTGGTGCTGAGTGATAATGTGGTGGTGCTGAGTGATAATGTGGTGGTGCCGAGTGATAATGTGGTGGTGCCGAGTGATAATGTGGTGGTGCCGAGTGATAATGTGGTGGTGCTGAGTGATGCTGGGTTAGCGCTGAGTGATGATGTGGTGATGCAAAGGGCACAAAGGCACAAAAAACGAGTCTCTGATTTAAAAAAACCTCAGCCATCAGACCGAACCACAAAATGTGCCTTCGACTAACATGACCGATGTAGTCGCGATTTACCTCTATCCTTAAATATCTAAGTGACCTATAATCAGTGTAGCTTCAGCTTCATCAAATCCTAAGACGTCACCAAGATAGCTTAAACCGAAGCCCAGAAAACCAATCACTGCTGTTGCAGCAGGCTCTTGCGCTGGCTTCACCGCAGGAACTGGCCGCAGGAGCTCTCACCTCTTCCGTTAGGAAACTCCATTAAGGATTAGACATCTATGCTGCTGACGTGTCAGATCATCACCCGGGAGGAAGATGTACAAGCCTGACGTTTGTATAGCGAAAAGTTCTTGTGAGTTTTCACACATAGTCACGTAAGCATAGGGCAAATACCAGGTGAAGGAGAGTGCATTTCTGAAGACCTTCTCCAAGTACTTGGGGACAAAAGCGGCAGGCTCACAGTCTCGACACATGCAAAACACAGAGGCACAAAGGCACACAGGAATAAACTACTTGGCTGCACTGAAGCTGCATGGGACGCTATGTTACAGCGGTCACAGGAAGCGGGCGTTACTGCAGAGATCTGTAGTAAACCCGCAGGCCGCTGGTTGTAACCCATGAAGCAGAAATGGCTGCAAGCGCAGCCGTGGGGAATTGTGTAAGGCGCCAAGACAGCACGAGTTTGCTTTGTGTGTCTGTTCACTAGCAGAAGTACTACTGTGCTGCACGCTGTAAAAATGAGCAAACCTGTTTGCTTTATGTTTTTTGTACGCATGTGAGTGGCTGCACACTCCTGAATCCAGCTCGGGGGGCTCCCACCAAGCAAGTAATGTGGCGGGAAGGGTGAGTAACAGGGCAGGAGCACCGGGCACAAGGGGGAGTGGGAGGGGATGAGATGCCTCATGGCTCCACGGAAACCAGGAACAACGTACTATAAAAAGCAGAACAATGTCTCATTAAACTCCGGTGAAAAAATGGGGATGGTTAGAAACAAAAGGACTCCTAATAAACAAGCCCGGAGTGCTGCGGGAATGAATGAGCGCAGTAGCAGCAGGATGCCGAATGTAAGTTACATTTTTTTTTATTTTTTCCGTAAGATCTTTATTGACAATTAGTAGCGATACACAGCTTTGAGCCTACAACCCTGAGGCCGGCTGCGACAGATGAAAGGAATTAGGATTGCAGAAATATACACGGCCCTTCAGCCGACAACCATGGGTCCGGCGACGAAACTTACAATAAGCATTGATTATATTAGCACCGCTCAATTAGCATCTATATACATCCTACTTTATTTTATAACAATCATAACAATAACAAAAAGACTCAATTGTTTAGCTATTCGTAGACACGTGTTTGCGGCAGTATCGACGATGGTCCGACATCGATAATGTGGATTTGCACAATTGCTCGGCATCGGCCCCTTTACCACTCCGGTGACATAACCCTTCATCGTTTCAAACGCACCTCACCCATTCACCCGATCTAGACCTCTATTCCTCCTTACCCTCGTCACCTGAGCTATCAATATCATCTTCCCCCAATGGATCACACAGGTCTCCTCGATAACTATTCCATGTTAGCCAAACTTTATTCCATTTCCGAGGGTTTGCCCTCATCTTGTACACCGCCCTCTCTGTCACCATGAGCATGTCCATGTTCTTACACCATTGCGCTAAAGTAGGCGAGTCTGCCGCCCCCTACTTCTGCGCTATATCTCTTTTCGCAACCATAATACCCACCATGGCCCAAAGCTGACCGTGGCGTGTAAGATCATTAGGTTCCCACACATTCACTAAGCATGCGCGGGATCCGGTGAGATGGATACCTCTAGTGTTTGGGAGATGGTGCGCATCACCTGCCTCCAGTATTCGATTATAACCGGGCATTCCCAGATCGTATGCAGAAAAGTGCCTTCCTCCCCACACCCACGGACACAGTATGGGTGGTCTGCCCTGTGAAGCTTATGTAGTGTGGTCCTTGTGTAATAGACCCGGTATCTTAAGCTGCACCAGTCGGAACCTAGCTGAGATGCCTGCTTCCTTCGGGGACGCCAGCGCTGCATTCCAGTCCGTTTCGTCCATGTCACCCAGCTCCCCCACCCATTTCTCGTGCAGCTTGTCCATGGGGTCTGGCAGGTTATTTATCAGTTTGCGGTATGTAAGGGAGGTGGCACCGGTCTGCATGAAGTCACTGAGTAGGCGATCCTCCAGTGGGGAGGCCTCAGGGACCTCAGCGCCCTCGGGTATGGCTGTCAATAGTGCATGTTTAATTTGGACATATCTGTAGGTCTCATTGGGGCCTAAGTCGTACTGTTGTTGGAGTTGGGAGAAGGGAACCACCCCCCCGTTCGCCCACATGTCTCCGACTGTGGAGATACCTATATTGTCCCACTGCGTGAACCCCTTGCTGTGTCGCAGGTGACCAGGCGCCTTGGTATCCCATAGAGGGGCAAGTTTCGTAATGACCCCATCCCATTTGAGTTTCCTCTGTGCTCTATACCACAGCGCCACTGTGTGTTTTGTAGGTCCCGTCAGCTTCGCAGCCCGCCTCTTGTGGTACAGCGTCGCCAGTAAGCTATGCGTACCCAATTGTATTCTATCTGCTTGATAAGCTGGGTCGTCCTGGGGGACATGCAACCAGTGGTTAATGATTTTAAGTTGTGTTGCCCAATAGTATATCTGTATATTTGGCAAGGCTATCCCTCCTTCGTACCAGCTTCTGTTCAATTTCACGTGCGCTATTCGTGCCGGGCGATCTCCCCACAACAGACCCGTCATCACAGCTGTCACCTGTTGGAAGTACCGCGGTGGCACTAGGTAGGGGGTGTTTTCAAGTACATATAGAAAGTGCGAGAGTGCCATCATTTTGAATAATGCTGCTCTTCCCAGCAGTGTCAGGGGCAAGGCTTTTCAGTGAAGCACATCGCTCCGTAGGCGAACAAGTGGCGTTTTTAGATTTTGTTCATAAAAGTCGGTTGCATTTCGCGCAACGTGAACACCTAGATATTTGAACTTAAGTTACATTTTGATAAGAGCACCTGTCGCACGGCCTGGCGGCTGTGAAAGTACGGCCGGCCGGGGGCAGTGAATAATTAGGGGAGGAGAAATGCCTTAGGCAGAGTGCACGCTGGGGGATGCATGTGGGAGGGAGGCAGATGGCTTTGATGTGCACGCGCTTTTCACGGGCACTGCATGGAATCGCCCGATGGTTAAACCCCAATAGCTCTCGCCAGCAATGCGCAAGCGCATTAGCAGGCGAGACCTAAAAATTACTTATTAGCCAAGCAAAGTACCACATGTCTCTTTCAGCCCCAGACTGCTAGCGAGAAGTGGTGAGTTAGGGCAAAAATAAGTCCTCCTTTTCCCTGAAGAACTCCTTTTGTTCTTAGGGTGGACTTTGAACCGCTGACCTCCAAAGTGCAGCTCTCAGTTACTTCAAAAGCCTCGGAAGACCTTTTCAATCAGATTATCCCCAGGAGTTTGCTTACTTAATCCCCACAAGGCACTACTTGAGAAGCCTGTGATCATCATTTAGATGTGTCACAGATGGGTGATGGACCGGATAGGCCAACATCCCTGATACTGTTCACAGCTCTCTCACTGCTTCTTTTTGCCAACTTGTGTCGGCAGATCTGGCACAGCACTGAGCCCCAGTTTGCCCTGCAGACCTCAGAATATTTTGAGACATCCTGCTGTTTATCAACCTCAAATACTGCAGGAACCAAGTCTTATTTCATTCTTTGCAGTATCCCATCTATTCTGCTCCATTGCTGTGCAAGATCGGCATTAGCTTCACACTGAAAAGACCTACATACTCCCCTATCTCCAATCCTGAGCCTTTATTAAGTGGAGGTATTAGCTGTGTGGCTAGGCTGTTCCCCAGTCATGTGGAAGCTCTTAAAATGGTAACTAAACTGGCCTACAGGATAGAGAGAGAAAGAGGGATGCACACAATAGCTTATCTTAGACTAAATAAGCAACATTGACGGTGGATCAAAAGGGCACCATGGAAACCTTTGACAAGTACAATATGATGTTGAATCCATAAAATTTGCCCTGAAAAGGAATAGATCTGGGGTGTGCAGAAAGCTGATGGACAAGTGTAGCTAAGGCATATAAGTGAAGACTTAAACCAGCAGGTTGGGGTCAGCAACAGGCAGGTTTGGTGAACACAGACCAGTCTGCATTTTTTCCATATATAAGCACTATGGATAGTGCTAGAGTACTTTTATTTGATCCCGCATTAATAACAGAAAGATGACCCAATTACGGTCAGACTTTATATAAACAAAGTTGCAATACTATTAAATGGCAAAAGTTAGAGGCCAAATTAACAGGTGTAGTCTAGGTCCCAGCATCCTCCCATGGTGTGGTTAATTCAGATTAAACCCATGGCATGAATCAGCAGTAATTTATCAATTTCTGGAGCCCTTTCCATATATAGGAGCACCTTTCGACAGAAAATCGACTGCTGCTCAAGGTGACTTTACCCACCAAAAAATGTCAAAATATTTTCTCACTAAAGGATTCCATAATGACATCTCTGTTGAACAAAATAACAACATTCTTTCAAAATGATTACACAGAGGAAACTGAAAAAAGCCAAGATTGTGAAGGCCAAACTGAAGAGAACTGTTAGTGAGGCAGAAGGGCATCAGCACATGGGCATAATAAGCCTCATGCTCACTGACAATTCCAAAAATATGCTTAAAACTCTGTTTTGGGGCATTCGGATTATAACTCTGACATTCTAAACCTAGCCATAAGATAAACAATATAGAGGGTGTCAGTCCAGTTCCTATAAAGCAAGGACCTCAACATGTTATCAGAACTTACAATCCGGCGACTCATTTAAAGAAGGGTAGGTTAGAAGTGTAATTGGGTCACCTTTCTCATATTTAAATGAAAAGATAGGAAACCTAAAAAGAACTGTAGAGCAGGCGCATGTAATCAAAGCCGTGGCCTCTGATTCAATCCACAATTTAAAGACCGTTTCAGATCATTTTACTGTTCCACACCCTGTAGTCTGCCTCATTTGTATCATGCAATAGCTTGGAAACAGTGAAGGAATCTCTTTTGATGAACATGTAAAGGTCCGACTAGTGTAAACCTCTTGCAAGATCATAGCACCAATCAATGACACTAAAACATAATTGAAATTGCCGGTCATCTCGAAGATTAATTCTCCAAGAACAGGCTGCTCCTGTCTTGAAGTCAGACTCCTGACAATTAATGAACGTGGCCAGGTGCTGGAATAGTCCAATGGTTAAGTCTACATCAGTGCAGAGAATGCCTTCCATCATGTTATTTGAAGATACTGAAAGGAAGCTATGGTCACTTGGGTTTCAAACCAAATCTCATTAGTTCAATATTGATAATTATAAAGGGATCATGCCACGGATGTACATCGATCGTTACTTTACTGCTTTAAGCCGAAAGAGGTACAAGGCAGGGGATGTCCTAAGTATTCACGCTTGTTAGCTATGTTGGTCAAGTCCACTGTGAAATGTGTAATGGGCAGGTTCAACATCAAGAATAACTGCCTTAGTGGAAAATATACTTCAGTTCAGTGAAGGTGTATCCCAGTTAGAAATCTGCACTGGCTAAGAAATTATTCTAGGCCTGGGTGTGCCTATTTATATCCCATAACACAAAGACTGGATCTCTAGCAGGTAATAACAGATTCCACACATTCTAGTCTTCCCTCATATTATTCAATGTTACTCCTGTTTTCACTGCAGAACAGTTACATTTAAAATTTAAATACTGGAAGGATAGAAGGGGCTACCTAACTGTCTTTTGGTTTAAAAAAGGGGGACTGTTAATATTTCAGCTCTTGATGGCAGACAAATTAGTGGTCAGAAAGAGCCTTCAGAATATTGTGTTTATGTAGGGCATTATGGCACACAAAAACAATTTCCTCTAATATCTTTCTTACCATTGTTATTCAAAGTACAAAATAAGTTTATTGGGACACTTGTACATATAACATTCTAAAACTGCAAAACAATTACATAATAAAAACATCTTAAGAGTCACAAGAACACCCATATGTGCCACAACTCTTCAAAAGTATCTTTAAAACTCTGCTTAACACGCACATAACGTGCAATTTCTACTGCAACATTGATAGAACTCATTGATATAGATTATTCAAATAATAGCCCCATTGCATCCAACCATGAATAAGTTTGAGATTTTAAAAATAAGGTTCTTTAAAACGTTATCCAAGCGGGCTTATCGGAAATACAATCCATATGAACATGGGGCAGGGAACATTTTACATTAAGGGAGCACATACAGAAACAATGTTCATCCCGAACAGCCTTACACTATTTAAGACTCCAGAAAATTTAATTACACCCTAGTTTCACTTTTAAGATTTTCTTAAGTAACCTAGGATCGGGTACCTGGGCCAAATAAGGAGAAACCATATGCTGGCCAAAAGAATTTAATGAAAAGCTAATAGAAGGTGTCTCCCTCAAATAGGCCATTTGATCCTGGATGAATATCCTTGGCCCACTTCCTTTCACTTGCACAGATTTCTTCCCAGCAAAATCTAGAGACTTTTAGAGCTTCATTTTCTACTGATAACTCATTAAGAAAACTCAAACCCAGGAATTTGTCTGCAAATTCCAGGAAACCAAGTTGAATTCCCTCCTTAAACTCTGTACCATGGTTCCGGATGGATGCAACAATAGCCTCCTAAGGACACCACTTCAGCATTTCCCAAATACGGGAGGGGTCAGGTGCAAGAACCTCTGCAAAGTACAGCATCAAGGGGGGTAGATTTCCTTCATATGCTTTCAGAAGAGTCAAGCTCCAAGACCTCTGGTTAAATTTAACAAAACATCCAGCCTATAACATGTACCTGTGCGTGGCATTCCCCAGGCGATTATCCCATTTTAAGTTCCTATAGAAAGTCAGCCCCAAGTACCTATAGGAGTCCACCACTTCTATCTCTAGAGACAGTCAAAGGCTCATTTAAATGTATTCGCCTTTTTCCCGAACACTCAAGGGATGTTAAGTGATATAGTGTAAAAGCACATCAATACTTTACTGGCTTTCCACTGGCAGAGCATCAAACTATCCGGACCCGATAGAGATGGGTAGGCATAACGGGCACTGACAGACGCAGATTGAACCTTAAACCCCTTTGGTTCCCCCTTGATGTCAGACCTACCGGGTACTGTTGACACCTACACACCTTGACCATTAGGCAAGAGCAGTGCCATACAGGTAGTACAACTGATAACAAACTGATACTTTGTTAGGTCATGTTTGTTTGTGATAGTAGTTACAGATTAGGTCCTGAAGAATCGCAGCCATTGTGCTTAGGCGAGAAACATGTTGACCACACGATATGCACTGTAGTCCTGGATCATGACGTGGAATTCTTAATTTCCCTCGATCACAGGCTACGTACTGTTTTTACTTGTGGCAGGGGACCACCAGAATAAATTGATCTCCGGTACCTTGTGCCATATTTTAAACTCACTCACACTATCCCTTCTCTCCTGGCCCCTCACCCACACTTCACCCATAGGCAGTTGGATAAAAGATCTCCGCCAAAGAGCCCCTCTTTGAGGTGAGCCCGTTGGGCATTGCACCGCCTGCCCAACGAGGAGCATTGCTGATGATAAAGCATGACACTCGCAAGAGTGTGTGAGGCCATTACATCCAACAAATTGGATACCCAGGGTAGTCCTCTACTGAGCACTATCCCTGCCCTTCCCGTGACCACTTTCTTTCCCCTTCTAGGAACGGCTAGTCGCGTTTGTCAGAGCATCAAACAAATCTTTGTTTTTTTGTAAAGAACATTTTAATGATCTTTTGACAGAGTCAACGCAAAACAGTATATTAGCCAATTGAGGGAGAACATCTCCCCTGTTGCAGATCTGAATGATTCAAAACAGAATAAATCCATTTCAAAGAGTCCCCCAGGGTACTCCTGTATCCCTTCCTCGTCGCTACTGGAACTTTATTTGTATTGTCTGTTTCAAGACCTTTGCTGAACAATTGCTAAGCAGGTCCCCTTATTTTAGCACAATCTATTCCAATTAGGGGCTGTAGATAACATGGCAATAAGGGAGCATTTAAACCATGCTGGATTTACAATGAGTGCTGAAGTCTATATTCCCTTTGAGCTGGTCACCAGTGATGATGCTTGATCTGGGGTCAAAGGCAGGGCAAATGACTGGGCAAAGCTGAGAAAGGGTAGTAGAATATGTTCCATGCTTGGTAAGTGACAAACAACACTGCCCATGCATAAATATCATGTGCTAATGACACATGCTTTACTTGTAGAGATCTGACAGAAATAACCTGAAATACATTTTACTATGTGATGAAGTGGCCCAGCCTTGCAAAAAGACATAATATCACATTTAAAAAAACAAATGGGGTTTGACAAACAAAACTTTCACAATCCAGTCACGAGCAAAAGATGAAAAGATAAGAAAACAAGTTACTTACTTGTAACCCAGGTTCTCCAGATTTGGAAGATTTAATAGATTCACATGCCTGAATCATTCCCCGTTGTCGAGACGAGAGTCGCCGGTATGTGAAAAAGCAATGCTTAGATAGATAGCAAACTGAAAAGAGGCCTAGGCCCATTTCCCTTTAGCAACCCCTTTGTTATGTAAAAGAGACCAAACGTGTCCCTGAACCAATCAGAATCCCTCACCAACACTCCTGAGAGAACCTTTTGCCCCTCAGATTTTCCAGCACTTGTGCCGTAGACATCTTTCGTGCTAAATCCAAGGTGAGCCTCTCAGGGGAGGAGGGGGTGGGTCGCTGTGAATCTATGAAAGCTTCCAATACTGAAGAACTACCGTTACAGGGAAGTAACTTGTTTTCTTACCCCAGTATTGGAGCTTTCATAGATTCACATGCCTGAATCAGAATAGCCAGCAGTAAATCATAGCACATTTTTGTCACCTAAGATCTGGAACCAGGCAACGTATGTACCTTGGAAAATAGCACTTTACATATATATATATCTACCTCTTTTGACACCGGCAAGGTCCCTCTCCGGTGGAAACAGGCAGTCGTACTGCCTCTGAAGAAAAAACCCAACATCAGTGCGTCCCAGCTTAGCAATCTACGCCCTATTTCGCTCTTACCCTTCTTTTCCAAACTGGCGGAAAAGCTGGTTAACCAACAACTATCCGCGCACATAGAGTCCAGAGGCCTCCTGCACACCAACCAATCGGGCTTTCGTGTACGCCACTCTACAGAATCAGCCCTCCTTTTTTCTACTGAGGCACTGAGGAGGCACGTAGACGCGGGACATGTGGCAGCACTAGTGCTTCTGGACCTCAGTGCAGCCTTCGACACTGTAGCACATCATACGTTGCTGCAGTGTCTGAAGAAAGGAGGGGTGACAGGCCGGGCATGGCTGGAATCTTTTCTCACCAACCGCAGCTTCTCGGTAGAGCAAGGAGGAGCACGCTCCGACACCTTTGACCTTGGTCAAGGAGTGCCACAGGGCTCAAGTCTCAGTCCAACCCTTTTTAATCTATACGTCACCCCAGTGGCTTCTACGGCAGAACGATATGGGGTAGAAGTAGTGACATACGCAGACGACACACAGTTGGTGGTCGCTCTGACCCAACCTGCTGAACAAGCAGCCGCCAATTTCTCAGCATGCCTCCAGGACTTGGCGGGATGGATGGCGAAGAATTGCCTCCGTCTTAACGGGGACAAGACTGAGGTGCTGATTGTTGGAAAACCTCCCTCAGTCTGGACATCTGCCTGGTGGCCACAGACCCTGGGGCCCCTTCCTACCCCTAGTGACCAGGTTAAGAATCTGGGAGTATGGGTAGACTCGAAATTGGACTACGACTACCATACCAGACGGGTAGCCGGCACGTGCTTCTCGATCTTACGGAAACTCCGCAAAACCATCGACCTGCTCCCTGAATCATCTAGGAAGACCCTTGTCCACGCCCTGGTCACATCAAGATTGGACTACTACAACGCCCTTTATTTGGGGGCCAACGCCTCTAGCCGGCGGCGACTGCAGACTATCCAGAACGCTGCCGCCCGCCTGGTCCTCCGGTTGCCCAGAAGAGCCTCCTCAAAAAAATCCCTTCAGACTCTTCACTGGCTTCCGATCAATGAAAGAATTGATTTCAAAGTCCTTTGTATCAGTCACAGGATAGTACATGGCAAGAGCCCGGCCTTCCTTCGGAACCTTCTATGCCCCTACACGCCCACTCGTCAACTCCGCTCGCTAGGAGCAGGCCTCCTTGCTGTCCCCAGACACAAGAAAGCCAGAATGGGTGGAAGATCCTTTCGCATTCTGGCAGCACGTAAATGGAACTCTCTCCCCCTGAGCTTAAGAGCGGAAACATCTGAGCTCATCTTCCGCAGAAAGCTCAAAACATTCCTCTTTCCCAATGATTAACCAGTCTCGTTTGACTTCGGAGTTGATGGCTCTTCTGACAGCGCGGGGACACACGGAAGTGTAACCATGCGCTCTACAAATTCAGAAATAATAATAATATATATATATATGTGTGTGTGTGTGTGTGTGTGTGTGTGTGTGTGTGTGTGTGTGTGTGTGTGTATATATATATATATATGTATATATATTTATATATATATTTATATATATATAAAATATTTCAACTTGCATATATTACAATACATAACAATAAAATGTGCATATGTAACCAATAAAGGAAGGAAGGAATGTAAAGAGGGCTCACCGTCACTGGAAAAGGTTCCTCAATTCTGCTTGTCCCACTGCCACATCGTTCTCAGCAGCCGCATCCAGGCAGTAATGCCTGGTGAAGGTGCATGTACTCTTCCAGGTAGCCTCCTGCCGATATCCTGGATAGGTACTCCAGCAAACAAAGCTGTGGAGGTGGACACTGCTCTTGTTGAGTGAGCACGATTACGTGCATTCAACGACTTTCCAGCCGCCTGATGACCATATTGTATTTTACTTGAAATCAATCGGGCAATCCCTCTTTTTGATAAAGGAAAACCTTTCCTGGGTGCACTATAAGATACAAATAGCTGTGAAGACTTGCGGAAAGGCATTGTTCTTTGCAGGTAGAACTTGAGACAGCGCTGAACATCCAGTGAGTGGAGGGCTTTTTCCACCGAAGTCATTGGTTGCGGAAAAAATCTCTTAAGAATCAGCGGTTCATTTAGATGAAAGCCTGTAGGCACTTTTGGTATGAATATAGGATTAGTCCTGAGAACAATCCTGTCCTCCTTAAACTGCAAGAAAGGTTCCTGTATAGTGAGAGCCTGTATTTCCCCTACCCTCCTGGCTGAAGTTAGCACTATGAGAAGAGCTACCTTCCACAATAGAAATTTTAGGTCCGCCAGTGAACAGGTTCGAAGGGCTGTTTCATCAGCACCAAAATCTGCAACGACATCCCAGTCCATATTAGGACAAACCCCTCCTTCATAAAATTAAAAAGCCAGCTCAAAGACCTCTACCTCAGCTGATCTCTACCGAAGGGATAGCTGCCACCCAATCCTTCCCAGTAGAGTATACAGTCACACTGAAAAGAAGACTTTGACACCACCTACCTCTGGAATCGCGTCAAGAATTAATCTGTTTACTATTGTTTTACACTGTTATGCGATTGATACCTTTGTCCCCCTCCCTGAAAAAAGTTGTCACGAATAACTGCAGTTACTACTATGTTTATATTGTCTCACTTTATTAATGATTGCTACATGACAAAATGTTGTAAAGCGCTCAGATACCCTTGGGTCTGGCCAGCGCTATATAAAACTCTGAAATAAATAAAATAAATTGAGACAGTACTATGTTCAATTGCCAGAGAGGTGGAGGAGGTTTTATCGGAGTAAAGGTTCGAAATAACCCTTTCATGAATTGTTTTATAATTCGTTCGGACCACAACAATGGTCCTGAAGAAGTTCTTCTGTATCGTGATATAGCGGCGAGATGCACTTTATTAGACACATAGGCCAAACCAAATGTTGCCAATAGTAGAATATATGGGATAATTTCATGAGCTGCTGAGGTCAAAGGGTGAATCTTAACCTGTTGGCACAATAAACAGAACCTCTTACATCTCATCCTGTTTGTACTTTCCGCTCTGGCCTTTGATAATCTATCTCTGCACTCCGATGAAATATCTAGATGTTGAAACTCGCAGTGTTCAGGAGAGAGGCCGCAACGCGCAGTGATTTGGGATCTGGATGACGCACTTGTCCCTGGCACATCGTCATGAGAGACTGTATCGATTGGAGGTGAATTGGTTGAACCTCAGACAGAAGCAGCAGCTCTGTGTAGAACCTGGAACACTCTGCCACTACATCTCAGAGCCAATCCCAACCTCACTGTGTTTCGTAAACAATTAAAGACTTTCCTGTTTAATTATCCCCACTAATTCCTAGCTTCCTCCTCATCTGCTCTTCGGTAGGTTCTGGTTACCCTATCGCTTGGACGCCTCCAGGCAGCAATCGCGCTCTACAAGTCTACAGGTTTACAGGTGTACCAGTGTTGTCTCGGCCGGAGCTATCAGTATCATTCTGCACGGTTCTTTCTTTATCTTTGTAAGAATGCGTGGCAGGAGGGGAATCGGAGGAAAGGCCTAGGCAAAGACGCCTGACAATGCCATCAAAAGTGAATTCCACCGAGATCCCGTTGGTGACGCCAACTTGCGAAGAACCGGCATTTTGTTCTGAGCTGTCCCGAAGAGATGCACTGTCGGCTCTCCCGACCTTAGGAAGATGTTTTGTAGGATATCCGGATTCATCTCCCACTCGTGGCAGGTTGATTTTAGTCTGCTTTGATATTCTGATCCCCTGGATGATGCTCCGGTGTTAGGGATATTCTGTATTTAACAGCCCAATCCCATATTTTTTGAGCTTCCTGAGGAAGGGAAGGGGATCTTGTAGCTCCCTGTTTGTTGAGCTAATGCATCGCTGTTGTGTTGTCTGTCCTGATTCGTACAGCAGATCTCTGTATCCTCAGCAGAAAAGCCAGCAATGGTAGGCCCACTGCTCTGAGCTCTAGAAAATTGATGTGAAGTTGTTGTTCTTGTAACTTCAAACAACCGGTGACCTGAAGGACTTGAAGGAATGCTCCCCACCCTTCCAGGGATGCATCGGTGGTAATCACCAGTGGAGCTGGTTCGGTAAGGAAGGAAAGACCCCTTGAGATGTTTCGTCTTTGGGTCCACCATGTTGCCGCTTTGACCAAGGTAGGTGTGATCTGTACCCTGTTGTCTAAGGATCCCTCTGCCTGACGCCATTTCTGATCCAGTTGTTCCTATAAAGGACGCATTTTCAATCGATAGAAAGGAACAAGGTGAATGCAAGAGGACATTGTTCCTAGTAGTGATTTGTAACGGCGTACTGAAAGATACTTTCTTCTTGCAAATGCCTTGGAAAGAGATCAGCCCTAGTTGCCTCTCCATGAAGGGAAATGCTTGGTTTACTGTTGTGTCCAGAATCTCTCCTAAGAATGTGATTTTACTTGAAGGTTGAAGGGATGACTTTTCCGTATTCGGAGTGAGACCCAGTTTGGCAAACAATTCCACATATGCCACGGTTGACGACTGAGCCGACTTTGGTGAAGGAACTTTGACTAATCAGTCGTCTAGGTATGGAAACACCTGGTGTCTTTGTTTCCTTAGAAAAGCTTCTACTGGAGCCAGACATTTTGTAAGAATTCTTGGGGCTGATTTCAGGCCAAATGGGAGTACTTTGAACTGGTAATGGTCTCTGGCTGCTGCAAACCAAAGATACTGCCTGTGGGAAGGATGATTGGGGATGTAAAAATATGCATCCTGTTAGTCTAAGGTGGTCATATGATCCACTGGGTTTAAGAATAGCAGAATGTCTTGGAGGGAAACCATCCCGAAGGATTGCTTCTTGAGATAAGTATTTAGAGAACTCAGGTCCAGAATAGGACGCCACTGGAGAACATTCTTCCGGATTAGAAAAAAAACAGGAATAAAACCCCCTTCCTCTCTAGGAGATCGGCACCGGTTCTATTGCTCCCTTTAGGAGCATTGCCCGAATCTCTCAACGCATCGAATGTAGATGCTTGACCTCCTGACGTGTCGGAGGAGTAAAAGGGGGGACCTGAATAAATTCTAATGTGTGTCCGAATTGTATTATATTGAGTACCCAATGGGCCGTAGTAATTTCCTTCAATGATGAAGATGAGAAGCAATTCTTCCACCCAGGGGAACTTGTGAAGGAATACATGCAGCCGGATCCTGAAGGTTGTCTTGGTCTTTTGGAATTGCCTTTCCCTGACAACCTCCTTTTCATCTAGGGGAAGATCTTGTATAGCCCCCTGCCTTTCGTTGACCATACTGCCGACGATAATGCTGAGAATATGACCAATAAGAAGTGTATCTGCCCTGCTGGTATCCTCCTCTGTATGATGTTTGCCCTCTACCTCGGGCCCCCCGAAAGGGCACTTTGCGGTACTGTGATGTTCCTAGGGCCTTTGCTTTGTCCGTATCCTTCTTGATACTTTGAAGTGCATCATCCACCTGCTTCCCAAATAAGTCTTCTCCATCAAAGGGGAGATCCAGAATCTTTTATTGGATCTCTGATCTAAAAGGTGTAGCTCTCAACAATCCCTGACTGCGTAGCACTGCCGCTTGTCCAAGAGATCTTAAGGCCTTGGTCGCGATATCCATTGCGCAATCAATGACTTCAGCCGAAGCCCTTTCTCTCTCTTGAATGATTTTTTACCTCCTGTCTATTATCCTCAGGGATGAGGTCTACGCAAGGTGTCAAGTCACACCACATTTGTCTATCGTACCCGCCCAGAATGGCAAGGGCATTAGCAGCTTTTACCAGAAGAGCAGACATGGATGAAACCTTTTTCCTGCATTATCCAAACGCCTACCCTCTCTGTCGGTAGGCGCTGTAATTGGAGCTGATGGATTTTTTTAGTTTTGTTGAGCCGTTTGGGATATAACAAAATATGTTTTGGGATGGCAGAGTAAACAAGCTGGAGCATCTGACGGGGCTTTATACTTCTTCTCCAGTGTGGCGAGCACAGGTGTAACTGTCGCCGGTGTCTTCATGAGCTTCAAACCTTCTTCCCACACATGGCTAACGATTGGTATAGCCTGTACTGATTTCCATATCATTCCTTAAAATCGTACAAGAAACACTCCGTTTGTGTCGTTGACATCGGAAGCTCAAACCTCTTTGCAGCTCTCTCCATCAAATTATGGAAACCGCCGATGTCTTCCGGCGGAGAATCAATGGGTACTGGTGAGGGAGATGAAGGCGATGGAATCAGTCAATCGTCCCGTTCTTTTTTAGGGTCTGTTATCTCACCCTTCTCTTGGTCACCATCAGTGGTGACAGGATCTTGTTGATGCACTGGTTGTGGTGTCATAGGAGAAGGCTCTGGTTGTAACTCCCTGCTTCTAATTGGAGTAGTAGGAATAGAGCGTGGTTGCTGAACTGTTAATGGTACTTCCTGGGAGGCTGGAGTTGGTGAAAACCTCTTTCTATAGTCCGCCAGCATAAATTGCAGATCCATCATTAGAAACTATGGCATGCCAACCATCTCTTCTTGGTAGCCATGGCGATAATGTTGCTGGGGAGGATATTGATATTCTCCATATCCCTCCTCAAAGTCCTCATTTTGGCACTTTACATGCAACTACGAGGGGCTACTAGCGTAGCCAAATGGTCTTTCATCTTCTTCCTCTTCTGAATCCTGCCCCTCCAGGAGGTGTGATAGCACAAGAGGAGTAATCTTGTTTGGGGAGGTAATTTCTGATGTAATCGTCATCTTCTTTAGTGTTTTTTCCCTCGTTGACGAGTCTGTCAATGAGATCGTCGTCGAGATCGCCGATGACACCCTCGTCGTCGATGGAGCCGTCGACACTAAGCATACTGCTTTATCCGTCAACGACATAGTTACCGTTGTCGTTGTCACCGTCGACAATCTTGTCGTCGAAACGGTCATCGTCGCTGTAGAAGTTGTTGTCGATGATACCGGCGTCGAAACCATCGTAGTCGACGGAGAACCCACTGTCACAGGCAATGAAGTCTTTTTAGATACTAACTTTACCTCAATCTTTGTCGTTGGCGATGAGGATTTCTTAGTCGACGGTCCAGTCGACGATGCAATTTTTGCAGATTTTACCTCAGGAGGCATAGATGACTGCTTCCAAAGGTTGCTTGACTTGAGGGGGTGATTTTGAAGGTTCTGAATTTGTCTTCTTTGGAAGTTTCTCTCCTGAAGCATGTCCCTTACTCTCCTTATCTTTACGTTGAGGAGATTTTGAGGGACTGCGCCCAGAAGACCTTTTAGTGGTCTTTTTGAGGGCCTTCTCTGGACGTTCCTCTGAGGAATGAGCCTGAGGAGATCTTTTCTGAGATCTCTTAGAAGAAGAGGAGGATGCCTCATCACTGTCCCTTGACAGAACCTCCTTTCTGGCGTTTAGCTCTTGAAGACTTATCAAAAGACGCCCTTCACGATCCCTCAGGGACTTACTTGAAAAGGTACGACATACCTTACAGTCTTTAACTTGATGGTCCAAATAAAGACAGTAAATACAGTCAGCATGAGGGTCATCGGTGTAGAGCCTCTTCTTGGAACAGGTAGCACAGGTTCTACATAAACCTTTTTTCTCCTTTCCAGACATTCTCAGAAGAATGAACTAGTAGGCAACAATGAAGAATATATACTCAGCTGGAATTCACAGAACAAAGTTCTCAATATCAAGTAGAAAGAGTAGGTTTTGAGCAGAGCTCAAAGGAGACTCCCTAGCACAAGGTGCTGCAGAAAATCTGAGGGCCAAAAGGTTCTCTCAGGAGTGTTCTAGAGGGTGAGGGATTCGGATTGGTTCAGGGACAAGTTTGGTCTCTTTCACATAACAAAGGTTATGGGTTGCAAAAGGGAAATGGGCCTAGGCCTCTTTTCAGTTTGCTATCTATCTAAGCATTGATTTTATATACCGGAGACTCCCGTCTCAACGACGGGGAATGATTCAGGCATGTGAATCTATGAAAGCTTTAATACTGGAGTAAAAGGCATTACTCTAGCCTAGGTTTCTGGATCTATTGGGCAAAAAGAGCTGAAGTGCTAGTTATATCAGGGGAAACTCCACTCACACAAGGCCACAATTTTCAAAACTAGAGCAGCCTAGCGCACACATGTTGATAGAGAATGAACTTCATCCTCAAACCAGATAAAAGAATCAGCTAGCTACAATAGAGCCAAATTCATTATGGGTAACAAAGTTAATATGATAGGCACCTCCAACACACACACACACCACTGAAGGCTCTGCTGTGCCATGACGCTAACTCTTCATATGCTACAGTCATCATCAATCACTCTGTCGGCTCAAACTCACCTAAGAGAAATGAGGTAGCTCTGGGAGTCAGTAAAAATGCAGTAAACAGGCCTAGCATTAGCATTTCTATGGATAGGAGGGGGGTAAACGGAAACAGCCAATGCACAATAGTCCTGCTAAAGCACCTCCAATACAATCAAAGCAGCAGGTTAAGACTAGTTGAAGGTTTAGCATCTCATTCCATGTGTCACCAGTAGAAACGAGTGGAGGAAAGCCACAAATGTATTATCCAGGCACTAATTCTAAACCTGCTCATCCTCACAGACTACATCATAAAATACTTCACCACACACACACACACACACACACAAGACCAGTGGTAGCCTCTCAATTGTTCACATGCTCCTCGGACAGGCACCAGCATAGGCCCACTACCATAAAATCTATGGAAAACTGCAGTCTCTCTCCACCCCCTTCACCACACCCTACTAGACAATCTTGCACCTGATCTGCAGACCTCTCACTTGCTTTTCTCCAAGGAAATCATGGACCTCACTACCACCTCATGTATCAATTAGGCTGAAGATAACATTTCACAAGGGAGTCTACTGAGCAGGATCCAAAGATGAAAGTTGCAGAAATTCATGTACAACTGGCATTCACAATTGATGCACAAAGGAAATGAAAGGCAGGGCAGAAGTTTGCAAATGGAAAATCTATTGGAACCGCATAAGGAATGTTGGTATTTTAAAGGAGGTTCCTTCATGAATTCCTTTTAGAGGATTAACACAAACTATGGTGTCTAAAATTGCTTTTGAGGTGCTTCTCCACTGAACGAGCCAAAAGAAGGCGAATCTCGGATCTGACACCTGGTGCTCCTGAGTAGGTAGTAAAAGATTCCTTTCCTATCTCTAGAGACCAAGACCTAATCTGACAGGAAACGAGGATGAATGGCCCTATCAATTTCAAGATCACTGTCAATTTTTTCCAGGTTATACTCAGAGTCCAAAAACCGATTGCGTAGTTCAATTATGTCAAATTCAAATTACATGCAATATGGGTCAAATGTGTGTCACTACTTCCTGCGAGAGTATGGTGAGCAGATTATTTAACTGACGCCAGTGAGGCCAGAGTCTGGGAAGAAGGATGGAAAATTGCTGGTTCATAAAGAAGTTCTCAAAGGAGAGAGATCGCTGGGCACAAGAGGAGATACTAGCTTCGATACAGTAGTCAACAAATATAGATGGGAGCGTTGTCATTCAGGATGGCATACTGGTTATTGTAGAAGATAATATGATCAATGTTACATAGCAAATGGATAAGGCTCTAAACTCCATAGAAAGTATAGGATGTTGACTATTGCATGGTAACTGATGCTTTATGTGCCCGCATAAAGGCAGAAGTTACCTTTGTAATGGGGGTGGCAGTGTAGGAAATCTGCCTTTTCTGTGAGGTCTAACTGTATTTTGCTCCTCTAGCTGGACCATAATATTTTTGCTGGTATAAGCACTTTATCCCTGCTAGCCAGTAGTAAAGTGAATGGCCTTTAAACGTGCTCGAATTGGCATATTACTAATTGGTATATTTAACTTACCAATAGGACATATTACATGATACAAATTGTACCCAGGGCATGTATATTAACTGGAACCAGTGGACTGCAGCACATAGTGTGCCATCCATTACAGTGGCAGTGCAAACATGGCTTTAGGCTTACCAGTGTACCCTAACTGTAGCAGTGAAAAAACTGCAAGTCAATCTGCCAAAATAAACCATTTCAACAGGTCAAACCTTTATAAATATTAATAAGTCACCCCTATGTAGGTCCTGTAGCCCGCAAGGCAAAGTGCATGGTACATAAAAGACAAATTTCTATACATGTAGAAATGTAATATTAACATGTTCTATTAAATGACTAGTACTCAAAAGCTATTTTTCACTGTTGCAGGCGTAACTGTCCAAAGCCCAAAACAGACTACAGATTAAACCCTTAATACTGTAGCTCGGGAATCTGACTAACTAGAAAGATAATTAAACAACTATTTTTAATAGTTATTAAAAATTCTATGGCAAAGTTAGAGATTTTAGAAATACTAAAGAAAAGGAGTTTTTACAAAGTTACCTTTTGCATGCCTGAAGTTCCTGAAGACTAAATCTGCATTTGCTATCCCACTTCTGCCAGTAAGTAATTAACATTTGAATAGGTGTGAAGTGCCTCCAAGAAGCAAACAGGCTCACCTGAATGGACAAAGATGACTCCTCGAAGCCTGACAAGAGTATGCAAGATGCAGCTGTGAGCAACTATTTTGACAGTGTCAAATCCTGCTTGTATGTACATATAAAACAAGTGACATACTTGAAAGGAAGGTAAAAAGAATGACAAAACAATTCTTGTGTATCCATTGTCTGACTGCTGAAGGACCAGCTTTGTCCCACCAGAAGTCTGTCTCTGGGGTTTTTATAAAGAACACTGTGGGTACACTTGAAAGTAAGGGAAACAAGATGCCAAAAAAATGTGTACCCACTGTCTGGTTGCTGGAAAAGCCAGCTTTCTTCTACCAAACTCCGGTCTCTGGATTATTTGGGGGTAAAGCAGCTGCTTCAAACTGGATTTTGGTGTCATCTGTGGGAGGACACTAGGATTACCACAGTACACTCTCACACAGCCCAAGTTTAGTTTGACAGGAAACATCAGCCTTCTTCTAAATTACCAAAGTGGGTAGGGTTGGTCCTGGAACCTTTTTCCCTATAGGTTTGGGTGTGCTATGGAGTCATTCCCACCCACTAACTCATGCCAAGCATAAATTTGGCAGCTCCAGACCCCCACTTCAGAACACTCCTGGACCGGAGGAAGCTCAGAAGTGGACTGAACCTTCTGTCTGCAACCTGGGAAGAGCCCGGTATTTGATCTCTCTAGCACCCAGGGCTAAGAAGTGGACTCCAGTGGTCATAATGCTGACCTCCTGTTAAAGCTGCAGGGACACAAGCTAAAATGTTTTTTTTGCTGCAACTGCCCAGCTGACCATTGTTGACTGGGCCAGGGCTGGATCCTGTGGTTTGGCTTCTGCCCGACATCATGGGAGTCATTAAGTGCCTCATTATCTCAGGTGCCCCGTATTGGATTATTTCATTTCGATTGCATTTTTGTTCATTAATTTTACTCTATTTTTCTAAATTAGGTTGGATTTTTATTGTTTGCATTTCAACTTTATTGCTACTTTGGTTCTTCATAAATAATGTATACACTGCCCCAAGCTAAACCTATCTGCTCTGTTCCAACACTACCCGGGAGCTGAGCTCAGGTTAATTTATTGACTTTGAGGAGTCACCCTGACAAGGGTTATGATTATTCCTTGATATAGATAGTCACCCCCGCACTGTCAACTAATAATCCAATTCCTTACAGGTAGCCTGCATTATATTTGGCTTATTGCAAGTTCATAACCTACAAAATACAGGTTATGCTGAGTAAAGTATATGTCACTCTGAATCCCCAATTTGTGTAGAGTCATCGACTACCTTTTACTAATCCAGATGTTATGTTTAGGTTGGAGAGGCTGGAGGTGAGGATTGGGAAGAAAGGGGTTGAGCTTCTCTGGCTGTATGGATTTAGCCCAGAGTGGGGTGAAGGGCAGGTTGTATACGATTAGGGTTTTAGTGGGGTGTTTTGTTTGGTTTATCTTGGAGAGGGTGGGGGCGAGGAGTGGGAAGGGAGGGAGGGGTTGAGCTTCTTTGGCAGTATGGATTTAGCCCAGAGAGAGGTGAAGAGAAGATTGCATGAAATCAGGGTGTTAAGTTTGGTTTTGTGTGCTGTGATATAACACAGTTTAAGCGGAGCGTGTAACTAGGTCTATTTAGGGTGCTTACTTCAGCAGATCAATATGATGAGGTGGACACGGATTTGCATTGAAGTCAGGGTGGGGCTAATTTGAATTCAGTTAGCCACCTTTAAGAGGTGATAAGTACAATGGTGGTACCATCCTTCCCAAAGTCCCATAGGTTAAACCTTTAGAAGCACTTAAGGCTACTTGCAGAGGTGACTGCCAACACAGTGGAGCAGGCAGATCGTGAGATGGAGCAGGCAGATCGTGAGACTGTGCAGGCCCAGTTTTCATAAACCCTGGAAAACGTGTTCAGATCATGCAAATGTTTCCTGTCAGACGAGCATTGACCCCACCCCATCACGATGAGAGAAATATACTCGAATGCAGTACACGAAGGAGGCACTTTGACAGGTTTACAAATCATGTCCAATTTACAAGATCTGCACTCACTCTTTTATTTATTAGTACACAATACACCCTGTGAGCTCTTAAGACCGTCACTTCACCAGCACACACACTGGCCTGGGAAACATCATTGAACAAGAGGTTGGCGGAGTACATGAATGGACCCTGAAGCACAAGGCTCTCAGCCTTGTTAAGAAGGCTGCATCACTCTTCTGTAGGAAGGCATAACTCGCCCAGGGTCACCTTCAGGAGTCCAAGCATGTCCCTTTAATGTGCTGCTGTTGGAGGGCGACAGCAGGGGGCAGCCTACACATGTAAGTTACCGCCGGCTCAGCTTGAATTCGCTAGTATTCATTTATTTGAGGTTTTTACAGAGGGCTGCAAGTTGCATTTCGGTTACTTCACAGCACTGCGCATTGGGTAGAATTGTAGCTTTGTGCACAGAAGAGGTGACAAAATGACTAAAGAAACCGTGCTGGTATTATTCAGTAGCGAGCAGCCCTTGTTCTGTGCAGATGCTGAAGCGAATATTCACTATAAGGACACTGGGACCCACACGCCCATTAATATGAAAGCAAAACTATCATTCTTGGCAGTTCAACAACACGATGCAAGCTCATTTCACTCGAGAAAGAGTAAAGTGGGAAAACCTCGATTTAGCGCTTGACTACGTAATAAAAAGTCACGTTCCCATTTAATCACCTACTGAGGTCCTGGGAATTAATTTCACTCCCACCTCCTTAGGGTAGCCCCAATACAGAAAGAGCTTAAACACCCAAACCGCCGCCACTGCACTGTGACGTTCGTCTTTTAGCCACAATTCTCTCACAATGTTCCCTGTGGAATGTTGACATGGAGTTTAATGTTTACGGCCACGCCCTAAACAATAGGTTACCAGCTGAATGTGTTCGTCTTTATTCTGCTGAATCTGCCTGCTCCGAATAACCTTTCGGCTTTAAGACAAAAAGAACCACATGCGCTGCACTCTTTCTATACGTTTACCTATACAATATAGTTTGTTGGTTACCGATTCAGTCGATGGTCTTTCCCAGCGGAGCGCTGGCATATATATAGCAATAAAAACATCGAGGGACAAATAAAAACTTGGAGAGATAGGATGAACAAGTGTACGCACAGCCCACAAAACACAACATCTTTTGAATGTAATCATGCGCACTGGCTGCCGTTCCTGCACTCATGTGCACAGGATGAGCAACAAAGGCCTGCAGGTGGAACATAATGTCATTTAGCAGTACCATGACGCTGCCACCGGGAAGGCCTGCCCGGGCACAGCTGTAAATACTGATGTTCTCCACTTCAACCAACCTCACTGGAACGAGCTGTCCCTCCTCCGAGGTGCGCGTGCCGGGCACGCACGGTGGTGGTGGCGTGTCCACGTCTCCTCGTTCCACCCTGGGTCGACGGGACTGTGGGCTCGGCTGCAAAGCTCAGTCATGGTTAGTTACAACAGCAGCTCGGTAACGCATGCAGCAGGCAGGCTTACCTGAACCTCGCTGGTCCTCTGCTGGACGGCTTCCTCCTTCTCACTCAGCTCCCTCTCCACCGCCGTCTTCTCCCTAGAAGACCAGCACACAATGCAAGAATACTTCAGCACATCAGCCACGGCAGGCATCGCAATCCAGCTCCCCAGGCCCGAGTCCCGCTTGAGATACATAGCGCCGCATGCAGCGCTTTAGGCAGGGAGCGCGCACCCCGCACAAGGTGTGCACGGGCCTCGGCTCCTCGGGGTGAAATGTGCAAGGCGGCAGGGATAAATCAACGAAGCGTTGGCTCTGCGCTGATCTCACTGTTGCTACGGAGCGGCTGGCTAATGGGAGCGGCTAGGATGCAGGAGGCGTGCAGAAAGAGCATCCCCTGCTTTGCACTTAACCCTTTCAGGCACCCAGACCCTTTCCAAGGAAGAAAGCGGGTTTACAAAATCAGACATTAGAGAGCAGCACGACATCATGGGCACAGAGAAATGAATGAAAAACCTGTACCAGGTTGAAAGACCAGCCACAACTAAGTGCAGACATTCCAGCTCTCCTATGTGTGGCCTCAGCACCATCATCGGATTTATGAGATTCGTGAGCACACGCAAACCTCTCAAATGCACAGTGAGATTTCAGCCGCTGAAAACAGCCGAAATCTCCTTGTGCAAATCCAGCGAAAAATACTAATCACCAGGGAACAATACTTTTAATTACGATTCTCCTGCTATATCCTTATTTTTTCAAGAACGCTCAGGGTCCAATGGGGCCTACGTTTGCAATCACAGACCTACCAACAGCACTTACCACGGTATGATAAACTAATTAATCCTGTCCAGATATAGGTATATTTCACTCTAACAAAACACAATAAACATCATGGCAACTATACATATACAAACCATGGCACCAACGTTACATAGTTACCAGGAGAGGCCGCTAAATGGAGCGGGGACGGACGGACGACACACACACACACACACACTCCCACACTCCCACACTCCCACACTCCCACACACACACACACACACACACACACACACACACACACACACACACACTCCCACACACACACACACTCCCACACACACACACACTCCCACACACACTCCCACACACACACACACTCCCACACACACACACACTCCCACACACACACACACTCCCACTCCCACACCACACACTCCCACACCCACACACTCCCACACCCACACACTCCCACACCCACACACCCTCCCTCCCTCCCTCATGCATTCACAAGAGTGCACACATACACCAACCATTCACAAGCACACACATCCATTCACAGCACGCAGTCTCAAATACATGTATACATACAAAAAGCGCACACACCCAAACATTAAAAACAAAACAAAAAAAAAAAACTTACCGGCTGCAGCAGTGATCTCGGCCTTCGAGGTTCCTGGAGGATTTAGACATCGACCTCCTCTCATTGGCTGACCTAGATTCAACCAGTGAGAGGAGGCAGAAGAGACGGCAGTCCTTCACTCGTCACACTGTGTGATGGGGTTAGAGAGAGTTGCTGACCCCACCCCAGTCTGTGACAAGGTGTTACTAATTGACAGGCGGCCCTGGGCACTTCAGGGCTTAAACTGAAGTGCTTGGGTCCGAGGCTATTAGTGACGCTCCTCGCCATGAGGGGGGAGATTTTCCAAGCGCTTTGCCGGACTGAGGCAGTCACAACCACAGGGCTGTGACATCTTTAGCCTGGCAAAGTTCAGCTCAGGCAGCCAGGCACCTTCACATTTAGCGCATGTATAGCGCCTGGCTCAGGGCTAGCTTTAGGGTAGTGAGATTATCATTGGCCTTGACCTGGAAGGGGGATGGAGGGGGCGGGGGGGGGAGGGAGGGTGATCACAGTGTTTAGCAATAACTCAAATTTTAAAAGCATCTGTTGCAAAGTTCCTTGTGCGCCCCTCCAGCTTTCAGGCAGCAATAAAAATGTCGATAACTCTTGTGATTGATGCACAAGTTACTTACCTTCGGTAACGATATATCTGTAAGAAACATAGGTTAGTTATAGATTCTTTCCCTTAGAATATTCCCCAAGCGTCAGACTGGATCCAGAAAGTTTTTTGTCAGCAGTACCCCTGCGTGTCGGTAGGTGGCATCAGTCGACTCCGTGTCCGTCGTCGGTGTCGTGGTGGCCGGTATGAAGTCGCAGAAGTTAAACGCCGCCCTCGTGCGCTGAAGTCAGTTCTGTACACAACATTCCGCGCCAGGAATGCAGAGCCATGCAAGACACTGACCACTGGTGCACACAACTAGGGCCCTGAAAGGATGTCCTTAACCCTAGAAATCAGTTCGCAGAATGGGGAGGATGGGTGGAGCGGTAAGGAATCTATAACTAACCTATGTTTCTTACTGATATATAGTTACAGAAGGTAAGTAACTTGTGCATCTGAAAGAAACAGTAAGTTAAAAATTCCTCACCTTAGAATAGATACCCCAGCAATACCAACCTCGGAGGTGGGTCTGCAAATCAAGATCACACCAGAAAGTCCTGGAGAACAGAAAGGCGGAAAAAGCCATCTCTCCAGACTTGGCTGTCCAGGCAGTAGTGTCTCGTAAACGTGTGCAGCGATTACCACATAGCTGCCTAACCCACGTCATTCAGGGGGACTTCCCCATCCCATAGCAGTAATAGCTGCAGTTGCCCTGGTAGAATGTGCACGTAGCCCCACTGGAGGCTCCTTCTTAGCAAAGAGTAACAGGCTTTGTTGCATAGAACTACCCACCTGGAGTGGTTCATTTGTTCACGCCTCAACCTTTCCTAGCACCCACGTAACCAACAAAGAGCTGGTCATCCACCCGGAATTATTTGGTGCAATCCAAATAAAAGGAGAGTGCATGTTTTGGATCCAGGCGGTGGAGCCGCTCTTCCTCTTTTGAAGGAGGCAGAAAGAAGGTGGGCAAATTGATGGTTTGGCCAAGGTCGAGTTCTGAGGATGACCTTGTCCGAATGAAAAGCCAGAAAGTGAGGCTTGGAAGACAGCTTGTACCTCACTCACCCTGATGCGTGCAGAGGTGATGGCCACCAGAAAAGCAGTTTTGAGAGTTAAGAGTCTGAGAGGACAGTTAGGTAGCAGCTCGAAGGGAGCGCACGTAAGATAGGCTGGCACCAAGTTCAAGTCCCACTGAGGTATTACGAAGAGAACAGGAGAAAACAGATGCGTAATGCCCTTAAGAAATCTATTTACAACAGGGGACTTGAAAAGAGAGGGCTGATCAGGAAGCCTGAGAAAGGCTGAAATGGCAGAGAGGTAGCCATTAGGAGTGCCCAGAGCAGAGCCCTGCTGGGCCAAAGAAAGGAGGAACAAGAGAGCCTTAGAAAGAAAGAGGGGCAGCAAGGGGATCCACAGCCTTTGCTGTGCACCATGACACAAACTTATTCCATCTGCAGGCTTATGCTGTCTTAGTGGAGGGACGCCTGGCTACCAAGATTACATCACAAATTTCGGGAGGCAAGTCAAATGACGTCAACTGTCGCCGCTCAATCTCCAAGCAAGGAGGTGGAGGCTGGACAGGTTTGAGTGGAGGACTGACCCCTGCTTCTGCAACAGAAGATCCTCCCGAAGAGGCTGTCGGATCGGGGGATTGATGGCCATGTTGAGCAGCTCGGGATACCAGACTCTTCGTGTCCAGTCCCGAGTCACAAGAATTACTTGGGAGCGGTCGCGCTTGATCTTCAGCACTCTGGGTAGAAACTGTATAGGCGGAAAGGTGTATAGAAGACCGCAACTCCACTCGCGATGAAAAGCGTCGCCTAGTGAGCGCCGCCTTGGAAATTCCAGTGTGCAGAATTGCTGACATTGCACGTTCTCTTCGTTAGCGAATAGATCTAACCAAGGCTCTCCCCACTGTTGAAAGGCACCTTGCACCACCTCAGAGTGAAGACGCCATTCATGATCCATCATGCACCTGCAGCGGAGTTCGTCCTCCCAGGCGTTGAGTGAACCTGCCTGGTGTTGAACCTACAGGGATATGCCCTGATGTTCCAGCAATGTCCAGAGACGGAGGGCCTCTTAATATAGGGTCCACGACCCCACCCCGCCTTGTTTGTTGCAGCACCACATGGCGGTGGTGTTGTCCGTGAACACCTGCACTACACTTCCCCGGACAGAGGGAAGGAATGTCTTCAGTGCAAGACGGATCGCCCGGAGCTCCAGAAAGTTGATGTGAAGCACAGACTCCGCCGGAGATCAGAGGCCTCTGATCTCCACCTCTCCCATGTGCCCCCACCCCCCACCCCCCCCCATCCCAGAAGGGATGCGTCTGTCACCACTGTGCGTTCTGGTTGGGGAAGGGAGAGGGTTCTGCCGTTAACCCAATCCTGGTGCGTGAGCCACCACTGCAACTGCTGAGCAGTGTCCCCCGAGATCTGGATGCAATTGGACAGATTCCCCTGATGAAGCACCCACTGGAACTTCAGGTTCCACTGCAGAGCCCGCATATGCCACCTGGCATGATATACCAGCAGGATGCAGGAGGCCATGAGGCCCAGCAGCCTCAGTCATCCTTGCCGAAACCCGGGATAGAGGATGAAAGATTGGAATCATAGCCCGCACTCTGTTCGGGAGGATAAACCTGAAACTGCATTGTGTCCAGAACCGCTCCGATGAAGAGGAGCTTCTGAGAGGGGGTCAGATGCGGCTTCGGCACAATATTGGAGAAGTCCAGCGAATGCAGGAGGTAGGTCATAGTCTGGAGGTAGGGAGACGACTACCTAGGGTGAGTCCGCCTTCAACAACCAGTCGTCGAGATAGGGGAAGACTGGTACCCTGATCTGATCTGCGAGGATTAGCTACGACCACCGCCATCACTTTCGTGAACACCCGAGGGGCGCTGGTAAGGCCAATGGGGAGCATGCTAAACTGAAAATGTTCGTGGCCTATCATGAACCGCAGGTAACGCCGGTGTGCCGGCAGGATGGGGATGTGAACATAAGCGTCCTGCAAGTCCAACGCTACCATTTAGTCTCCAGGGTCGAGGGCAGACAAACCTGAGCCAGGGTCAACATTTTGAACTTCTCCTTTCGGAGGAAGCGGTTGACGTCCCTGAGATCCAAGATAGGACACAGGCCACCAGAAAGTAGAGGCAATAGCAACCATGACCTACTTCTGGGGCAGGAACGTGCTTGATGGCTCCCTTGATCAAGAGAGCCGTGAATTCCTCTTGGAGAAGGACCAGATGATCAGCAGACATGCAATGGTACTGGGGTGGCATGGCTGGTGGGATAGTCTCGAAGTTGAAGGAGTAGCCCCTTCGGACTATCTGCAAAACCCACCTCAAGGTGTTCTGGACATCCCCAGAAAAGCCAGTCGGTCTCAACCAGGCGTG
This sequence comes from Lissotriton vulgaris, assembly GCF_964263255.1. Classification (NCBI taxonomy): domain Eukaryota; kingdom Metazoa; phylum Chordata; class Amphibia; order Caudata; family Salamandridae; genus Lissotriton; species Lissotriton vulgaris. Next base: position 370,453,226 of record NC_141685.1, read on the forward strand.
ACAGCGAAGCGCCACTGATGTTGAAATGGTCCTACCTAGAGAGTCGGCGGTGTCCAGTCCACAGCGGATGGCAGACTTTGCTGCATCTCTCCCCTCAGCAACAGCATGGGGGAGCACGGCCCGGGCCTCCTCCAGACACTGAGGCAGCACTTGCGCCACTGTATCCCACACAAAAAGGGGAAATAACGGTCCAGGATTCTTGCAGTGTTCACCGACCGCAGCCCTAAGCTGGAGGAAGAAAACAACTTCTTCCCAAACTGATCCAGCTTTTTGGATTCCTGGTCTGGTGGTTCAGTAGGGAATGCGCTTTTGGACGCGGAGGCTTGGACTACCAAGCTCTCGGGGGAGGGGTGTTGGGAGAGGATAGTGGAGTCGCCCGGGCCGTGGCCTCGGGCAACCATCCTACCCACATGAGCCCCTGTGGTGGGCCTGGACCAGGTGCCCAAAAGGATGTCTGTGAGGGCTTCATTAAAAGTCAGCAGGGGCTCCGAAGAGCTCGCTGCCAGCTGAAGCACCTCTGTCAAGAGGTTAGTCCTAACTCCCACAGTAGGTAGCTTGAGGTTTAGGGTCTCTGCCGCCCTACGCAACACCACTGTGTAAGACACTCCCTCCTCTGAGCCAAGGTCTGGTGAGGTGTCCAGATCACAGGCATCACCCAGTTCCTCTCTCCAGTCCGAATCATATTCTAACTGGGCAGTGAAAGGGTCCACAGACCGCTCCCAGTCTTCCTCACGCACCTTTGGCTGCCAAACTGGCTGAAAATGGCCAGGGTGGAATGCAGGCACAAAAGTACTCATCGCGCCGGTCGATGCCGGTTCGGCTCCGTATGCACATCGGGGTCGACGCCGGCTGGAGGTCCAGCCGGCGGCGACTGCAGACGTGGCGTTGGTGGAGGTGTTACGAGGTTGACCGGTGCCGATCCGGATCCAGGCTGGGATCCAAGGGGTTGCTGCAGAGCTAAGGCCGGAGCCGCCGGCATCGAAGGCCTAGGGCCCCCCAGCCGAGTCCGCAGGGCCCGAAGGCGTACCGGCGGAGTTGGGCTGCCCAAAGATGGCATGCATCACTTCATAGAATTGATGGAGCTGGGTAGGGGTCGCTCCCGGGAAGGCGGGAGTCGACCCAAAAGGCTCCGCACATTGAGTCGCGGGAGTGGCACCATCCGCACCCTTCGTCGAGTCGGCCAACGGATATGGGGAAGTCGAAGAGCGATGATGCTTCTTCGACTTCTTCTTGTGCTTAGACTTACCTGACCCAGAGTGCGAAGTCTTTGTACGAGGAGTGATGATGGCTCCGTGATCGGTCCTGTGACCTCCCAAGCGACTGGGACCTCGAATGACATGGAGCCGACTGCCGGGCCCCGAGGAGCTTTCGGGACCACTCCAGCAAAGACTTCGGGGCCATGGTCCAGCAGTCGGAACACAACTTGGGTTCGTGGTCGCGCTCCAGGCATATGAGGCACACACCTTGCGGATCCGTCACCGACATCAGTCGACAACAGGACCCACAGGCCTTGAAACCGGGCACCCTTGTGCATCAGGAGTCTATGAAAGACAGACTCGAAAAGAAGTCGAAAAAAAAGTCACAAAAAGTCAGTCAAAAATTGACTGGGGGTACCGCTATCTCCGGATCTGCGCTTGCTGGTGCAGAAAAATAAAGACCTAACGTCAGCACGCGAGTGCGGCGTCTTAGTAACTTCAAAGACGTCATCCCAGCGAGCACGAGTCGACCAACGACACCTACGGACGCGTAGGGGTACTGCTGATGAAAAACTTTCCGGATCCAGTCTGATGCCTGGGGAATATTTGAAGGTACGGAATCTATAACTAACTGTTTCTTTCAGATGTTTTTGCGAGAGAGAGAGAGATTGGAGCTTTGTCTAGTAGCAGTTTTCACCCACCATAAAGAAGCACAGAGGGTTCAAATGCCTGCTGCAAAGAACAGATCTGTATTTTATGTGGACAGCTGAGTAGATTAGTATCGCCAGACTTTACCACCGCTTTAAAACAAATGAAATGTTAATGAGAGAGGGGCTATGGAGAGACAAGGGGCACTTTGGTGTGTGTAGTGAGGGAATCAGACGAGGAGGTCATCGGGGGAGAGGGGGTGCCAACAAAGATTATTGCACCAGGCACCACCAGCTCCAAAGCCTGGCCTGGGTGCCTGATCTGATAACACGTGTTTGGCAGGCTTATCTTGACTAAAGGACAGGCCACTGCAGATAGTTGCCCATTCAACAGAATATTCCCATTACCAACTCAATACACCTTACAAACTCCAACAAGTTAGCGCAAACATGCTCACAAGCACAACCTATCACTAGACAGTTGTATGGCTTGGATGCTATCAGTCTAGGTAAAATTTAGCTGAAGCCAAGCATAAAACATCTGTTAATTCAAGTGGAACAAAGTAAAATGCAAAGGCCATAGGCGCAGTCCCCATACAAACAGTACACTGCAAATTAACAGATTTACCATTTGAAACACACCATTTCCAAAGTTAAACAACAAACATAGGTTCATGTGGCACCAACTAACAGGAAAACACTTTCTCTTGCTCCTTACCTCTATGCCAAAGTGGAGAATATGGATCTACTCAGAAAATAAATCAGGGAGACTTCTGAGTTCAGGGAGACTGGGACTGACCATAGACATTGAAAGAGTTCCTAGCCAATGACTTGCTTAATAGCTGGGCAAGGTGCAACATCCACACTGGCATGCATTTTCAGTTGTAAGCTTCATCTACTGGTTTCACTAGTGCTTCCTTTATTATTGACGGTGTGCTCACAATGTTTGTGGTAATGATAGTGGAGGTAAAGTTGCACGTAACCAGATTGTCACAAAACGGAATATTGGTTGTTGCACTAGGGAATAGTAATGTGCATTTATATTACAAAGAGGTTCCAGCCAGCAATAAAAGCACTGTGAATAGGCAAGTCATTGTTTTAAAATTGTAATGCACACAGTATAAGATAGGATGATACAAAATGTGCAAAGACACTGATTTAGGGTTTGTCAGATGGAGTAAAAGCAGACATGGTGGTGGAGGACTTTATGTATGCTACCCTGCCTTTACTCGGCCCTCCAAATCTAGAAATACCCTTTGGCCCTATGGACGTCTCCTTATATTGTCAAAACCTTCCAACATTGAAATTGCAATTGGCAATTTTCTTGCCAAACTGCTCCATCAAACATGATGGCCATCTGACAAATGATTCCAAATCTGTTTATTTTTCCAAAAACAAACTACAATAGCAGCAGTCTATTTTTGAAAAATAAACAAAATCTAGAACCCATCACCATGAGACTGTTTTCCCGTGGTGTGGGGATAATTTCCCTATTTTTTACTGTCCTTTACTGCCAGAATACACCTGCAGTGGGTGAGAGGGAAAAAAAAAAAATCAGACTGCACCTAGTGCAAACTTATTTTTAAGTGTTTCCATTACAACACCAAATCCAGGCCCACACAGCAGTCCCTACATTTGTGGAGATCAACTCAAATTTGCATGGTTCTGGTGGGTTCCTATTGCATAGTACTAGTAATTACTGGTGTGGAGTTTACACCCCGCAGTTACTGAGCAACCTGCGATTGGGATTATGGTGGTCTACTTAGTGTGGTTGGGGATAGATCAATATGGATAAAAGGCCCAGTAATCATATGCCACCACATCTACATATACAGAGCAGGCATACTTCAAAAAAAAAGACACAAGATGCAAGATTCCATCAGAATGCAATAAATAGAGGCAGTGATATTATATTGTATGAAAGGTCCAAAGCACAAATCTGGCATAAAAACTGATTTGTTTAATATTTTTAATGCCTTGTACCCTTGCTTAACATTGGGCACTATTTAAACAAACTCAAAGAAAAAAAACGAGATATACTGTCCTCAGGCCTTGTAACGTCCTGAAACCCAATGGTAGCTCTAATCATTGCTGTGCACGTTCTAAGCCCCAAATTCTATGTGGTTTTAACTGAATATACACAGACAACCCCATTGTTTGCAAGTATTGGCTTGTGTGTTTACATCCACCCTCACTATTCTCTTCTACATGAAGTAAAGAAAGAGTGATCCTCGCATTGGTTCTTGCAGACAGCCTAAGATACTACCAGACAAGAGTACGTTAACAACTACTCCGCTCTGAGGAGGCGACTAACTGCCAACTCAATGTTCTATCCATTCCTTAACCTACACCATATGTAAGCTGAGCTACACACTTGTTTATGACACAGATTCAGCCATATCCACACAGCGAAACGCTTCACCCATAGGCCAGATTGACCTCACACTTTTGTGATAATCAATTAAAATGCTTAAGAAACCCATCTTTCTCAAGAAAACGGCAGACCTCTTGACTAAACACCTTCTGGGACTGTTTGAGGATGCTGAGAAGGAGGGCCATTTCCCCCTGGACCTCAGACAGGCCACAATTGTCCCAATCCACAAGGTGGGAAAGCCTCCAGATGAATGTGCGTCCTATAGCCCCATCTCCCTGCTGAATGTGGAGGCTAAGCTATATGCCCCAATCCTGGCTCTTCGGTTACAACGCGTTATACCACAACCGGTGCATATGGACCAGACAGGTTTCATTCCGGAAAGGGCGACTAGATACAATCTGCGTAGGACGCATAATTGGTTGTGTGAAGTGGAGGGTAGGACGGAACCTCACTGGTTCTTGTCCTTGGACGCGGAGAAGGCGTTCGATGCTGTACATTGGCCCTTCTTGGAGGGAGTCTTAGAATATCTGGGGTTTGGGCCCAAGTTTAGAAGTAGGGTACGACTCCTTTACTCAGGCCCCGTTCCTCGAGTCACGGTCAATGGGGCGATGTTCAAGGCCTTTCCCATACAGAGGGGAGCCCGGCAGGGATGCCCCCTGTCTCCCCTTCTGTTTGCCCTAACTATCGAGGTTGCGGCATGCGCGATTAGGCAAAACCCTAATGTGTCGGGTTTCCGTTTGGGTCAGGCAGGATCGCAATAGGAAAAACTGTCCCTCTATGCAGATGATGTGCTGCTGTATCTGACAAAGCCAGAGACCACTATACCGGCACTCTTTTCAGAGCTGGACCAGTATGGGGTTAGATCGGGATACCAAATTAATTGGCATAAGTCAACGCTCTATGACCCCCGGGGACGAACGGAATGGGCTGACCTACCAGACAGACTGCAGACGACTACTGCAGATTTCACGTACCTAGGGATATTTATAACAGACAGGACAATAGCCTACGATCGCAATATTCTCTGTGTGCTTAATAACTTTAAATTAGACGCAGGCAGATGGCAGTTTCTCCACCTGACACTTCTTGGGCGGGCGGCCATGTTCAAAATGGTCTCCTTGCCGAGATTCCACTATGCATTCCAAAACGAGTATCTTACGCTACCGCGCAAGTTTTTCTCAGAAGTACATGCGGAACTAAGGTCCTTCCTATGGTTAGGAAAGGACCCCAGGGTGGCATTGGCGACCCTACAGAGGCACCAATATGATGGGGGAATTTCTCTACCTGATTTAGAGGGCTACTATTGGGCGGAACATCTGGCCCCCATCAATGACTGGGACCACGCACCGGCTGCACATCCCACTTACACACTAGAAAGACATTATGGACACGCATAGCTGCATACACTACATTTACGAGGGAAGGGGACGAAACAAGCTGCTACCGGCCACCAGACTCACATTGGGAGCTTGGCAGAAGGCCCGAAAGCTGTAGGGTGGACTCATAGGCCTTCGAGGCAGACCCCGATCTGGGACTGCGCATGGCTGAAATAACTCTGTAAATTAAAAGGCTTCCGAGGATGGGATGATATCGGCATCTCCTCCCAGGGGGATGTGGTTAAAAGCGGGACTCTGAAGTCATTTCAGTCCCTGCAGACGGACTCTGGACTGCACCGCTCCCAATTTTTCAAATATATACAATTTAGACATGCCTGGCTGGGGCAGTACAGGAGACACTCCCTGAATACGCCCCCCTGGAGGGCCGCTTACTGCAGGAAAAGATCCCAGAAAAGGCTGTATCCCTGACATACAAAACGATTATGAATAATAAACCAGACAGGCTGACTGGACTCCGCGCCACCCGGGAGAAAGAGCTGAGATAGATTGGGGGTAGTGCTGATGCACCCTAGGGAGGTAGCAATCAAATCACGGCTCCGCCTGATACAATTCAAAATCTTACACAGGGCATACTTTGACAGGCAGAAGCTCTTTAGGATGGGAAGAGTGTCTGACCCTAGCTGTCTGATGTGGGATGGCAACTGGGGATTTCTTACATATACTATAGTCGTGCCATCATATACAAACCTACTGGGGGGAGGTCACTGCTGAATTGGGGGAGGTACTGGAGACGGAGATCCAAATGGACCCAAAGCTCATACTCCTAGGGATGACAAATGATGTGGACCTGGCCCGCCTGCTGCTGATCTTTTTAGCCTTAGCGCTAGTAGTAGCCAAGAGGGACATAGCTAGGAACTGGGGGGCGCCAAGTACCCCTCAACTAGGAGAATGGAGGAGGGGAATGGACTTGTACATGGCGGCCGAGAGGGTTACGTATAAGGCGAGGGGATGCCCTGAAGAAATTTAGCAGAATATGGGGCACGTGGAGGCACTACCATGACCTGGATGGAGGACTATAAGGTCTGCCTGTTATATGTGGCCAAGATGTATACACAAGACAGAGCCGCCCGAGCTCGAGAGACTATGCAGTTTGGCTTCAGGCCACGCCATTCCACTGAGTCTGCCCTCCTTATGGCTACGGAACTTCTGAGGGAGGGTGTGAATGCAGGCCAAACTATGGCTTTGATCCTGTTGGACCTCAGCGCGGCGTTCGACACTGTAGCTCACAACATCTTGCTACAGTGTCTGAACAGAGGTGGCATCTCTGGCACCGCGCTGAGATGGATCCAGGACTTCCTCAAGGGGAGAAGCTTTCGAGTCAGGCAAGGAGACTGCTATTCAAAGGGGGTTCCCCTGGGCCAAGGCGTGCCGCAGGGTTCGTCATTGAGCCCGACCCTTTTCAATATGTATGTCGCGCCGGTTGCCTCGATTGTGGAGACCCATGGTCTCCAACTGGTTTCGTATGCCGACGATACGCAGCTGGTGATCTCCCTATCGCACGCGCCCTGTCTAGCTGCCGATGGCTTCCGTTCGTGCATGAAAGATCTTGCCGAGTGGATGGCTGTCAACTGTTTGAAGCTTAATGGCAGCAAGACAGAGGTGCTGGTGGTGGGGAGAGCCCAGTCTGCCTGGTCGTCGGCATGGTGGCCACCCTGTCTTGGACCAACCCCAACCCCCTGTCAAGAGGCACGTAACCTGGGGGTGTGGTTTGATGCGGGTCTTACTTTTGGCCCCCAGATCAACCGGGTGGTAGGAGTCTGTTTTGGGATTTTGAAGAAACTGAGAAAGGTCCTTGACTTACTCCCGATCGGTGCCCGTCAAACCCTGGTCCATGCCCTGGTGACAGCTAGGTCGGACTACGGGAACCTGTTGTACCTGGGGGCTCCGTAAAAAAGCATGGCACGCCTGCAAGTGCTGCAGAATGCGGCAGCTCGTTTGAGTCTCAGGCTGCCCAAAAGGGCGCCTTCTAAGGCGGCCCTCCAGAAGCTACACTGGCTCCCCGTGAGGAGAAGAGTGGAATACAAAGCCCTCTGCACCGGTCATCGAATCTTGAATGGCAGGGCGCCCGACCCTCTGAATAAACTGATCGAAGTGTATCAACCAACACGAGCGCTTAGATCCGCAGGGGCGGTCTACTGAGGATCCCCAGAGTTAAGAAAGCCCGCATGGGAGGTAGGTCCTTTAGATGCTTAGCGGCAAATAACTGGAACAAACTACCAGTGGACCTGCGCTTGGAACCGGAGGAAGCTAGGTTCCGAGCGAAACTGAAAACATTCCTCTACACTAAATAATTGTCCGCTCTGCTTTTGTGCTCCCTGCTCGCTGCCTCTCCCTCTTTTAGCGCGTGGACACGCCGGTGTGCGTAACGCAGCGCTCTACAAATGTCCCAATAATAATAATAATAATAATAATATGCACTATGAGAACACCGACCAACGATTATCGCATGTGAATTTGATTATTGATGGGGAGCTCTTAACCTTTGAGGGGATGTGTGGGGGGAGGGGATGGTGTGGGATGTGGGGCCTTTTGATTGACAAAGACATGACTGTATTGTACTTGTTCTCAGGTGTTAAAATAATAAAAATGTTTAAAAAAAAAAATAAAAAAAAAAAGAAACCAATCTTTCACTCATTTTCTCTTCAAATTCGCAACTGAAATTTTAAATAACTGGGAATCATGGTCTAGGTCTCCAAATCTGTCTTTGTGCTTCTATGTATTCACTATTATCTGGATATCCTTAGCTTACAATATAGTAGTATACATTGGTCTCAGTTTGGGGTCATTAAGTCCAACTAGTTTGCCCATTTCGCTACCTGCTGCAACTTCTTAGCCTCTGATAGCCCAGGTGATGTATGTCCAATTAGGAGACTAAAATCCTAACACTTTTGCCTGTGGTTGTTACACCCGCTTTCACCTCTCACCCTCAAAACCTGTTTTCACATACTCCTGCCCCTAGTGGGTGAAAGAAATTGACCGTCAAATTCCTTTAGGTCTCGGCCTGACATAAGCAGCGCATGCACTGCTCTCGTCATACAAGGTTTCTTGGAATCAATACGATTCCAGAAGCCTCGTCCCTCCTCCGTCTTCAGCTTTCATTCGTGTACGTCGTTTGGCGTCCCGAATTATGCCAAAGGCAGTGCAATGATTGCACTGAAGGCATGTCAATCCTTCCTTGTTGCCACCCAGTCTCCTTTTAGGCAAGCCCACCGGGATTGGATCTTTAACCCACGTCGCTACACTATTGCCTTTAATTAGTGGGAAAGCACTATTTGTTACCTTGTATACTTTAATAGCTGGTATCATTTGGTTAGGCGCCTTGACGCCCATTGGGCTTAGTTGCGCTATAGAAATTTATTTTCATTTCATTTCATTCCGTCTGTCTATCTCAGAGACATGTTGCTTAAATGTTGCCGTCTACCAGAATACCAATCTCTCGCCCCGTTTCCCCCTTCTTGCGATTATGCCTCTTTTCCTTTCAGTTCCTGTGATGCTGTAATGTCGTCTATCCCCCTTCCATCCACATCAGTCCCACAAACGGTTATTTTATTAACGTGTGGTATGCATTTTTTTTAATTTAACGTTCTGTGCTCTATGAGGCATTTCCTGTTGCTGACCAGACCGAGAGTTGGTTGCCGTGTCAATGATGTGGCTACAAATGTACATGGCGAAAGTGCACATAAAGGAACTGCTGTGGGGCTAGTTTGTGTTTACTCCCGAGCCGCGACATTTGATGTAAACCCCAGCCAAGGTACAGTTGTGCTCACTGAAAGAATAGCCCCCCCTCTCTCCTCCCCGATCTATTAAGCAGCCCTGCCACATCATTCCACAAATGGTTATTTTATTAACATGTGGTATGCATTTTTTTTAATTTAACGTTCTGTGCTCTATGAGGCATTTCCTGTTGCTGACCAGACCGAGAGTTGGTTGCCGTGTCAATGATGTGGCTACAAATGTACATGGCGCTAGTGCACATAAAGGTAGCATTGTGGGGCTTGTTTATGTTTACTGCCGAGCCGCGTCATTCGATGTAAACCCCAGCCAAGGCACAGTTGTGTTCAGTGACGGTGGGGGCCATGGTCTGCATGACCCCAAATCCCAAAGTTAACTGGAGGCGGGAGATTCAGATTAGATCTTGAAGCCCCGCAGCAAAGGATGCAGCTTTCCTTTCCTCCTCCACAGCGGGGGCCCCAACCGCATGACCCAGAATCATGCAGTTATCTAGGAGCGGGAGTTGTAAAATGGAGCATGAAATTCTGCAGTGCGGGTGACATCCGGGCCAAGAGCGGGCCCATCAGAGCCTGGAAAAAGCTGGGCTGGGCCCACTCTCTTTAGTCATGTTACTTTTCTTTGATCCACTTATCCCCATGGTGGTAAAGTTCACTGATATGAGGAAAAGGAAAGCATCCACGATACTGACGGGTAAGGAGAAACCTACAGCTAACTGTATTGTTACTTCTCTAACCAATGCGGTGGGGGTGATCAATGAGTCAATATGCAGCGTTGAAGAAAGGTTAGTGAGCACTCAACGAGAAGTAAGGATTGTTGCTACCACTAAAGAAGACTTAAATGAGACTTGGGCCAATCATGGGCAAGAAACACCTCCTATGCTTATTGCAGGGGAAAACAATCTGTGTGTTGCTAATGCCCCACTGTGTATTGAATTAGCTTCCCCGAAGGACACCGCTTGCTTGCCCCGGCTAACAAATTTAAAGAGGTAGCATGGAATACTACAGGGAAAGGTAAACCAGGACCTGTTACACCGGGGCGAGATATTAAAGCAGGAGTAGGATATGAATATTTCTAGCCAAAATAGGGTGGATGTTCCAGTTTTAAAGAAGCAGCTGCAAGAGTTCATGCTTTGTGTTTAAAGCCACAGAGCATTTTTATTAAAGGCTAATATGAGGAAGTGCTTTAAAAGGATTGATAATTTGGAGACTTCTATGAATGTTTGCCATGACCAGGTTAAACAATCCGTAGTAAAGTTACACTTAGGAGGAGAGAGTCTTCCGCAGGGAGTCCCGAATAAACAGCCTCAGAAAAATGCACTTCTCAAGATGCTAAATCCTGATTGAGTCATCCTGTCAGGTACAGAACTGTTGTCAATTAGTTCACTCCTCAAGGTCAAAACTCAAGTAATAGTTCAAAATATGAGAAGTACACCAAGTCTGCCAGCAAAAAACACAAAGAGGAACGAAAGGCAACTTAGTTACCTCTGACACTGGTTGACCGTTCCCCCACTTGCCACCTGAAGCGACTCAGCTTGTGATTGTTTTAAAAGCAGTAACACATTCCAAAGACCGGTCAGAATGAGAAACGGCATGAACTGAGCAATAAAGACACCAGATATGTCCTTGTGTTGGAAGGTACCAATACCTGATGGATGGTATTAGTATAGTGAAGCATGTCCCCTGGATAGGGTTGTGACTTAAGTCTTGCCCAGAGGATTGTGTGGTTGTCAATTTTCGGTCTGCTGTTGATGCTGGAAAAGATTTATCGCTATTGACATACCAGTCGCCATAAGCTAAAGGAATTGCGGTGGTTCCTCTAGGTTTATTTTACTGACCTAACATTGGTAGCACAAGTGTCATGGCAGGGTGCGGAGGAGATCAAACTGAAATTTGCAACGTTAAGGATGAACTGCAAAGTAGTTCCTCACAGCTCACTTCTTCCGCACTCTCCGCATCCTCATAATCTCCCTTGTCTGGGCGGGACATCAGCCCAGAATTGCGTTCGACATCCTCACGCTTCCCCTCGCGTACAGCGGGATGGGCGCCCCAAATTTTAAAGCACAAGTTACTTACCTTCGGTAACGATATAACGGAGAGGGCCAATCGCGATTCGGAAGCCACCACTGCAACTGCCGTGCAGCGCCCTCTGAGATCTGGACATGATCAGACAGGTTGCCCTGATGCTGCGCCCACTGGAACTTCAGGTCCCACTGCAGAGCCCGCATATGCCATCTGGCATGTGTCACCAGCAGGATGCAGGAGGCCATCAGGCCCAGAAGCCGGAGGGTCATCCTGACCGAAACCCGGGATAGAGGCTGAAAGATCAGAATCGTAGCCTGAATATCCTGGACTCGCTGCTCGGGAGGATAAACCCGAAACTGCGTGGAATCCAGAACTGCCCTGATGAAGGGGAGCTTCTGAGAGGGACTCCGGTGCGACTTCGGCACGTTGACGGAGAACCCCAACAAATGCAGGAGGTCGGCTGTAGTCTGGAGGTGGTTGACGACTGCCTGGGGCGAGCCCGCCTTCTAAAGCCAGTCATCGAGGTAGGGGAAGACTGACAACCCTGACCTGCGCAGATACGCCGCGACAACCGCCATCCCCTTCGTGAACACCCGAGTGGCACTGGTAAGGCCGAAGGGGAGCACAGCAAACTGAAAATGCTCCTGGCCTACCATGAACCGCAGGTAGCGCCGGTAGGCAGGCAGGATGGGGATGTGAAAATAACCGTCCTGCAAGTCCAACACTACCATCCAGTCTCCAGAGTCCAGGGCAGCCAGGACCTGAGCCAGAGTCCGCATCCTGAACTTCTCCTTGTGGAGGAAGCGATTGACGGCCCGGAGGTCCAAGATAGGGCGCAGGCCCCCCTTGTCCTTCTTGGGGACCAGGAAGTAGTGGGAATAACACCCACTCCCTACTTCCCGACCGGGAATGCACTTGAAGGCCCCCTTGGCCAGGAGGGCCGTGACTTCTTGACAGAGAAGAGCCAAATGATCCCCCGACATGGTGGTACCAAGGTGGGATGGCTGGAGGGTGGGACAGAAAGGGGAGTGAGTAACCATGGCTGATTATCTGCAGCACCCACTTGTCTGATGTAATGTCGCGCCAGTGGTGGAGGTGGTGGTGGACCCTTCCACCCACCGGCGTGGGGTGCTCCCTGAAGCTCGGATTAGGAAGGCTTGGAGGCGGAAGCAACGGGGAAGGAGGTGGTCTGACCCGCACACTGGTTCCCAGATCTGCCCCTGCGGATTCCACGGCCGCGCTGAGGCTGGTTCGGCGTAGGCTTGTTGGAGGAACATGCCTGGGCGCCCCTGCCCTGGCCACGAAAGGAACGATACATAGGAGTAGCAGGGTTCTTCGTAGAAAGACCCAAGGACTTGGCCATGGCTTGAGAGTCTTTAAAGCGCTCCAGGGTATTGTCTGCCTTGTCGCTAAAGAGGCAGGAGCCATCAAAGGGCATGTCCATGAGCGAGCCCTGGACATCGGGCGAGAACCCAGTCGAACGCAACCAGGCATGGCGCTGCAATGCCACAGTTGTGGAAATTGCCCTGCCCAATGAATCAGCGGTGTCCAGACTGCACCGGATGGGAAATTTAGCCGCATCCTTACCTTCTGCAATCGCTTGGGAAAGGACAGCCTGGTCCTCCTCAGAACACTGAGGCAAGACCTTCGCTACGGAATCCCACACTGAGTGGGAGTAACGGCCCAACAAGCAGCTGGTATTAACCGACCGCAGCCCTAAGCTGACTGAGGAGAACAACCTCTTGCCAAATTGTTCGAGCCTTTTGGAGTCCTTATCCGGCAGAGCCGTGGGGAAGGCACTCTGCAACGTCGAGGCCTGAATGACCAGGCTCTCAGGCGTAGGGTGAGTTGTCAGGAAGGCTGGATCACCAGGCGCCGGGCGATGACGCCTGGCGACATTTTTATCCACCGGCGCCCCTGTGGCCGGCCGCAACCAAGTGCCCAAGAGGACTTCGGTAAGGGCCTTATTAAAAGGGAGCAGCGGCTCCGAGGATGCAGACGCCGTCTGGAGAACCTCTTTTAGGAGGTTGGTCTTCAGGGCCACTGTAGGGAGGCCGAGATTGAGAGCCTCCGCAGCCCGACGGAGCACCACGGTGTAGGAAGCACCCTCCTCCATAGTAGGCAGAGGAGAGGCAAACTCCGGGTCAGAAGAAACATCGAGTTCACCCGCGACCTCCTTGTCGTCCATCCAATCTTGCTCGGAGTCCTCAGACAGTCACAATCGTCGTCCACCTCTGGTGTAGAGGGGGCCGGTCGCGGCAGCAGAGAAGCGGAGAAAGGACGAACGGTGTCGGAAACAGTGCCAAAAATGGCGGCAGCCCGGGCCGTATCCCAATTTGGATTCCAGGCCATAAAAAAATGGTCTGGGAACCGGGGCAGGGGTGGGATAAACGGCACCCAGTGTGCCGCCGTAGGGGGAGCCGAGGGCAGCGCCGGAGCTGGCAGCGCTGCCCTCGTGGTGCCTTGGACGAATCCAGCGGCGCAGGATCCTGTAGCCGGGGCTGGGGCTGGTGGCAGAGCCGCCGGGCAAACCGGATCTGGACTCGGGACTGGAGGGCCCGAAGGCATGCCGGCAGGAGCCCGGGGCCTAAAAAGGCGGTCCATAGCAGCAAGAAACTCTTGCATCAGTTCGGGAGTCGTCGACGGACCCGGGTATAGTGGGTAGGTCGTGGGGCTCCCCGGCTCAAGAGGAACTGCAGGGACGGAGCCCCAGTCCCCCTCATCCGCCTCCGGGGAGCGACGGGGGGACGTCTGAGAGCGAACACACTTCTTCAACCGTAATCCGAAGGCGAAGACTTGGAGCGACTGCTCTGGTCCTGCGAGCGGTCACAGGAATGGCCCGAGACCCGGAGCGGCGGTGAGAGGAATGCCGGACCTCCAGCAACTTCGGGCGCCACTCCCGCAAGGCCTTCGGGGCCATGGCTCGGCAGTCTCAACAGTACCGTGAATCATGGTCAGTCTCCAGGCAGTAGAGGCACTCATCGTGGGGGTCCGCCACCGACATGTTACAGAGGCACGACCCACAAGTCTTAAAGCCGGGCATCCCTACGTACACCAGGAGAAAAAGGGGAGACAAAAGTCTCAAAAAGAGTAGTCAAAAAGCGACAGGTACGTGCTCAATCCGGATCTGCACTTTCTGGTGCGGAAAAGGAAAGAATTGACATCAGCACGCATGGGTGGCGCCCAAGTACCCTCCGTGAAGCCATCTCGGTGCTGACGACGCCAGTGACTGACGCGGAGCCGCAGGACGCCACCTACTGACACGCGGGGGTACTGCTAAGCAAAACTTTCCGGACCCAGTCTGATGCCTGGGGATATTCTAAGGTAAGAAATTCTATCACGAACGGGTCTCTTTCAGATTCATAGATACTTTGGGGTTGAAAGGGAATAGTGGGAAATCATTTGCTAAGTGCACAGCATTGGGAAAGAAAAAGTCAGGTTCCTATTTTTTGAATGGTAAGAAGATGCTATCCACAAATCTATTTTCCTTTTTAGGCTTGTTGTGTAGTGGCCAAAAGAATCCATTATTATATTTTGATAGAGCTATTTCTGTGGTGTTCAAATTTACTGAAAGATTGAGCACTAACTGATTAAAAGAAATGATTACTATTAATAAAATTAAATGTGTGACTTGGGCATATGGGCCAGGCCTTTGGGGATATTCTAATGTGGATGTGATTGAGCAAGCAGAAAATAGGTGCTTTAAAAGCATGCTTGCAGTCCCCTCTAGTAGTTCTTATTACATTTTCCATGACAAACTGGGAGTCCGATTCACTGAAGACAAAATCCATGCAGCTCCTCTCCTCTCGTGGATGGCAATGTGCACTAAAGATGCTGCTTCTGTGAACAGGAAGATCACAGGTGATTGCTTGGCTCTTGATATTGCACAGCAAATTCATTGGCTGCATTATATTAACAGATCATATAAGAGTATTCGATTACCTTCCTTCTTTGAGGACCAAGAATCCATGAGGAGAATAAACTAAAGGGATCTCTCCTCCACGATTAAAAAGTTGAGAATAGAAGGTAGGGATGCCAGAGAATTAAGTTAAGTGTTTATAGTAACACAAGGCCCCTTGATAACCGCTCCCGAGAGACAGGCTTAACTTGATATGGTACTGAATGTGCAACATAGGTTTTTGCTGACTAGATTTCGGTTGAACACTATACATTACCTAAATGTTTAAAATGAGGAATATTCTACTAGAAGGCATCTGGCCCCTTGACCATGTGATAACTTTTTGAACCAATCCATGCTTTTTTTTACCCCTTTTTAGGTCTTGCGTGGCGTACTGAGCACATGCGCAGTCGAGCTCGCGAGATTTTATGTTTTAGATTGAGTTTCAATAGCGAGGGTTAAGCCCGCCCCTCTTCTCCATTGGCTGGCCTCCTAAACGGTGGCCAGCCATTGGAGAAGAGGTTGCCATGACGTATTTCTTTCTCTTTAAGCCCCGTCCTTTTCAGACGAGGCTCCTTGACTTACGTTTGAGGTAAACGCTTTCTTATCTTCTTAATGGGGCCATCTGTTTCGCCCCATAAAGAAGATAAGAAACCTTTTACTCCAGCAGGCCGAAAGAGAAAAGTCTATGTCGCCTCTGCTGCAACCCACACAATATGTGTGCGAGGCGGGTTCCTTGAAGCCTCTGGGAACGGGCTCCGCAGTCGCCTCTCCTTGGCCATCTGCATCTGTACATTTACCGCCACTACACCTCCTCCCAGAGAGAAGGCCACAAAAAAAAGTTTGTGAAAGGAAGCGTCTGTGGGTATCCTACGTGTTTTTAATGAGACTGATTTCTTGCAGCACTGGGCAGCAGAGCCATCTCGTGCGTCAGCGCCATCACACAGCAGCCCCAGCCAGTCTCCCTCCGCCACCCAGTTTAGTGGAATGTGTGTCAGCTGGAGGGTTCGGTCTGGAGGAGTGACGGGAGCATCAGACCGATATGGAGCGCTGGAGCGGACATTATGGTGGGCGATGGCACTCAGGTCGAGGTACTGGATGCGCAACCTGTGATTGCGCTGGGGGTGGAGGGGTCTAGGATGTCAAGGGGTAACATCTCAGCATACGTGGCATTACTAACGCCAGAACACCCCCTCCTCACACTCCCTGTTTTGTGACGGGCCCCTTGCCCAGCTGCTATGCAATGGGCCTCAGTGGCGCTGAGATACCCGCAAACTCCAACCGCCCTTGACCTCCCCTGCCCCCATCCAAAGCTACTTGTAATGGCAGATTTACCCCCCCTCCTCCCCAGTAATCCTGCGAGGGAGCATGTAAAATAATGGTATAGTGAATTGGTACAAGGTCTTTGCAGAGACGAGAGCAATGCCGGCTGTGGAGATGGGCCTCAGATGAGCTCAAAATCGCCCCCTTAATCCCCCGCCCTGTGTCCTTGTTACCCGGGTGCGAGGGGGCCCCAGAATGCCTTGCTGGATGTATGTTTGGGAATCTGTTCTCCGATAAAAACCCTTCAGAGGTCGGGGAACATGAGCCGCCTGAGAGACTCTGCTACACCGCCCACCTCCCCCGTGGTGACAGGGGTGGGCAGGAATGCCCTTTGACCCCAGCTCCACCACTAATACCTTAAAGATGAAAGTAGACTTTTCAATTAAATGTTGAAATAATGTGCAGCCTACACAAGAGAAGGTAGCGCCCAAACTACAGACACAGGGCACGGACCCCTCGGTTTCCATCTCTAAGTCACAGCAGTATCCCCCGGAACCTCGTAATGTCGTGCAGCATGGCTGTCTGCCATGGAGTGCAGCGCCATCACCAGAACATCCTCACCCATCACGTCCTCTCCTGCAGCACACGCCTGTCCCGAGAGCAAGGGTGCCTACCCGGCATTGCTTTCTTGGAACACGGTCCAGGACGGCTTTTCCCAGCCGCCAAGAAGGGCTTGCAGCTTGCCTGGAGCACTCAACCTTCCAAGAGATGATAGTCGTGCCCAGGTCTCCATTTCCTTCTCGAAGCACAGTGTCCTTCCTGAGGCAGGCAGGGAACCTTTATTTGACCGAAGCTAATTTTTTGGGACCCGAGACCGCCCTATGAACACGACACTGTCCTTTAAATGGGCACCCTTTCATGGAACACAACCCTATCCTGAAAGCAAGCCTTTCTTTGGTGGAGCACAGGACCATATCCAAAGCATATCTTTCTTCTGGGACCACATCATCTTTTCTAGAACCTTGGGTTACATTTCTGGAGCATAGCTCCGTTTTCAGAGCATTGTTTGTCCTGAGACATTGCTTGCTTTCCTTGAGCACAGAACAAGGTTCGAGCGTGGCTTCTCTTACCGGGAGCACATCTTTTCCAGGGGCCAAGAACCTGTACATCATCTCTGTTAAAGGAATAAAGGGTCGCTCTATCAGATTGCCAGCTAAGGGTGTTGGTGACATAGTGATGGCCACAGTGAAGAAAGGAAAAACAGAACTCAGAAAAAAGGGTACACACAATACAGTCTCACAATTGTCAGACCTTGCTTGCACACCTTTTGTTAAAACACTTGTTTTCGAGCATGTGATTGGTAAACTGCACACTGACAATTTGACAGGCTGCTTGAGTAAGTCAGACAGGCCTTTGCAGATATGCCTCGGGCCCCCCATCCAGCCCTGGTCCGAAGCCAAGGTGTTTTCTCACCTGCTGTTTTATTTGTTGCTCATAGTCACATATTTTGAAAATGAAGAGGTTCCACATTGAAAGATGCGTTTGAAGTTCGTGGTGTGAGTTAGATGAAGTTTAGGGGAAAAAGAAGTTGAGCATAGAAACACGTTAATATATGCCAAATAAAGGAGATTAGCGTGTTAGGCTGCCAAATAAAGGAGATTAGCGTGTTAGGCTGCACTGTAAGGTTAGCTGTGTGTGTGGGTCTGTGTGTGCGTGTGTGGGTCTGTGTGTGCGTGTGCGGGTCTGTGTGCGTGTGCGGCTGTGTGTGTGCGTGTGCGGCTGTGTGTGTGCGTGTGCGGCTGTGTGTGTGCGTGCGTGTGCGGCTGTGTGTGCATGTGCGTCTGTGTGTATGTGCGTGTGCATCTGTGTGTGTGCGTCTGTGTGTGTGTGTGTGTGTGCGTCTGTGTGTGTCTGCGGCTCTGTGTGTGTGCGTCTGCGGCTCTGTGTGTGTGTGCGGCTCTGTGTGTGTGTGGCTGTGTGTGTGTGTGGGGCTGTGTGTGTCTGTGTGTGTGGCTGTGTGTGTCTGTGTGTGTGGCTGTGTGTGTGTGGCTGTGTGTGTGGCTGTGTGTGGGTGGCTCTGTGTGTGTGTGTGGGTGTGTGTGGGTGAGTTGTGGCTCTGTGGGTGTGACTGTGTGGCTCTGTGGGTGTGGGTGTGTGTGGCTCTGTGGGTGTAGGTGTGTATGGCTCTGTGGGTGTAGGAGTGTATGGCTCTGTGGGTGTGGGTGTGTGTGGCTCTGTGGGTGTGTGTGTGGCTCTGTGGGTGTGTGTGTGGCTCTGTGGGTGTGTGTGGGTGTGTGTGTGGCTCTGTGGGTGTGTGTGGGTGTGTGTGTGGCTCTGTGGCTCGGTGTGTGTGTGTGTGCGTCTGTGTGTGTGTGGGTGTGTGGCTCTGTGGGTGTGTGGCTCTGTGGGTGTGTGGCTCTGTGGGTGTGTGGCTCTGTGGGTGTGTGGCTCTGTGGGTGTGTGGCTCTGTGGGTGTGTGGCTCTGTGGGTGTGTGGCTCTGTGTGTGTGTGGCTCTGTGGGTGTGTGGCTCTGTGCGTCTGCGGCTCTGTGTGTGTGTGCGGCTCTGTGTGTGTGTGGCTGTGTGTGTGTGTGGGGCTGTGTGTGTCTGTGTGTGTGGCTGTGTGTGTCTGTGTGTGTGTGGCTGTGTGTGTCTGTGTGTGTGTGTCTGTGTGTGTCTGTGTGTGTGTGTGTGTGTGTGGCTGTGTGTGTGGGTGGCTCTGTGTGTGTGTGGGTGTGTGTGGGTGAGTTGTGGCTCTGTGGGTGTGACTGTGTGGCTCTGTGGGTGTGGGTGTGGGTGTGTGTGGCTCTGTGGGTGTAGGTGTGTATGGCTCTGTGGGTGTAGGTGTGTATGGCTCTGTGGGTGTGGGTGTGTGTGGCTCTGTGGGTGTGTGTGTGGCTCTGTGGGTGTGTGCGTGGCTCTGTGGGTGTGTGCGTGGCTCTGTGGGTGTGTGTGGGTGTGTGTGTGGCTCTGTGGGTGTGTGTGGGTGTGTGTGTGGCTCTGTGGCTCGGTGTGTGTGTGTGTGCGTCTGTGTGTGTGTGGGTGTGTGGCTCTGTGGGTGTGTGGCTCTGTGGGTGTGTGGCTCTGTGGGTGTGTGGCTCTGTGGGTGTGTGGCTCTGTGGGTGTGTGGCTCTGTGGGTGTGTGGCTCTGTGGGGGTGTGGCTCTGTGGGTGTGTGGCTCTGTGGGTGTGTGGCTCTGTGGGGGTGTGGCTCTGTGGGTGTGTGGCTCTGTGGGTGTGTGGCTCTGTGGGGGTGTGGCTCTGTGGGTGTGTGGCTCTGTGGGTGTGTGGCTCTGTGCGTGTGCGGCTCTGTGCGTGTGCGGCTCTGTGCGTGTGCGGCTCTGTGCGTGTGCGGCTCTGTGGGTGTGCGGCTCTGTGGGTGTGCGGCTCTGTGGGTGTGCGGCTCTGTGGGTGTGTGGCTCTGTGGGTGTGTGGCTCTGTGCGTGTGCGGCTCTGTGCGTGTGCGGCTCTGTGTGTGTGTGTGTGTGTCTGCGGCGGTGTGTGTGTGCGTCTGCGGCTCTGTGTGGCTGTGTGTGTGTGGCTGTGTGTGGCTCTGGGTGTGTGTGGTTCTGGGTGTGTGTGTGTGGCTGGGTGTGTGTGTGTGTGTGTGTGTGTGGCTCTGTGTGTATGTGTGTTTGTGTGTGCGGCTCTGTGTGGGTGTGTGGGTGTGTGTGTGTGTGTGTGGCCATGTGTGTGTGTGTGTGTGGCCATGTGTGTGTGTGTGTGTGTGTGTGTGTGTGTGTGTGTGTGTGTGTGTGTGTGGCTCTGTGTGTGTGTGGCTCTGTGTGTGTGTGGCTCTGTGTGTGGCTGTGTGTGTGGGTGTGTGGCTCTGTGCATGTGGGTGTGTGGCTCTGTGCGTGTGGGTGTGTGGCTCTGTGCGTGTGGGTGTGTGGCTCTGTGCGTGTGGGTGTGTGGCTCTGTGCGTGTGGGTGTGTGGCTCTGTGCGTGTGGGTGTGTGGCTCTGTGCGTGTGGGTGTGTGGCTCTGTGCGTGTGGGTGTGTGGCTCTGTGCGTGTGGGTGTGTGGCTCTGTGGCTGTGTGGCTCTGTGTGTGGGTGTGTGGCTGTGTGTGGGTGTGTGGCTGTGTGTGTGGGTGTGTGTGGCTGTGTGTGTGGCTCTGGGTGTGGGTGTGTGGCTCTGTGGGTGTGGGTGTGTGGGTGTTTGTGGGTGTGGGTGTGTGTGGGTGTTTGTGGACGTGTGTGGCTCTGTGGGTGTGGGTGGGTGTGTGGCTCTGTGGGTGTGTGGCTCTGTGGGTGTGTGTGCGGCTGTGTGTGCGCGTGTGCGGCTGTGTGTGCGCGTGTGTGGCTCTGTGTGCGGGTGTGTGGCTCTGTGTGCGGGTGTGTGGCTCTGTGTGCGGGTGTGTGGCTCTGTGTGTGGGTGTGTGGCTCTGTGTGTGGGTGTGTGGCTCTGTGGGTGTGCGTGTGTGGCTCTGTGTGTGGGTGTGTGGCTCTGTGTGTGTGTGTGTGTGTGGCTCTGTGTGTGTGGGTGTGTGGGGCTCTGTGTGTGTGGGTGTGTGTGGGTGTGTGTGGGTGAGTGTGTGGCTCTGTGGGTGTGTGGGGCTCTGTGTGTGTGTGGGTGTGTGTGTGGGTGGCTGTGTGTGTGTGTGTGTGTGGCTCTGTGTGTGGGTGAGTGTGTGGCTCTGTGTGTGGGTGAGTGTGTGGCTCGGTGCGTGTGTGGGTGTGTGTGTGGCTCTGTGTGTGGGTGTGGCTCTGTGTGTGTGTGGCTGTGTGTGTGTGTGTGTGTGTGGCTGTGTGTGTGTGTGTGTGTGTGTGTGTGTGTGTGTGTGTGTGTGTGGCTCTGTGTGTGTGGCTCTGTGTGTGTGGCTCTGTGTGTGGCTCTGTGTGTGTGGCTCTGTGTGTGTGGCTCTGTGTGTGTGGCTCTGTGTGTGTGGCTCTGTGTGTGTGGCTCTGTGTGTGTGGCTCTGTGTGTGTGTGTGGCTCTGTGTGTGTGTGTGTGTGGCTCTGTGTGTGTGTGGCTCTGTGTGTGTGGCTCTGTGTGTGTGTGTGTGTGTGTGGCTCTGTGTGTGTGTGTGTGGCTCTGTGTGTGTGTGTGTGTGTGGCTCTGTGTGTGTGTGGCTCTGTGTGTGTGTGTGGCTCTGTGTGTGTGTGGCTCTGTGTGTGTGTGTGTGTGTGGCTGGGTGTGTGTGTGTGTGTGTGTGTGTGTGTGTGTGTGGCTCTCTGCGTGTGTGTGGCTCTCTGCGTGTGTGTGGCTCTCTGCGTGTGTGTGGCTCTCTGCGTGTGCGGGGCTCTCTGCGTGTGCGGGGCTCTCTGCGTGTGCGGGGCTCTCTGCGTGTGCGGGGCTCTCTGCGTGTGCGGGGCTCTCTGCGTGTGCGGGGCTCTCTGCGTGTGCGGGGCTCTCTGCGTGTGCGGGGCTCTCTGCGTGTGCGGGGCTCTCTGCGTGTGCGGGGCTCTCTGCGTGTGCGGGGCTCTCTGCGTGTGCGGGGCTCTCTGCGTGTGCGGGGCTCTCTGCGTGTGCGGGGCTCTCTGCGTGTGCGGGGCTCTCTGCGTGTGCGGGGCTCTCTGCGTGTGCGGGGCTCTCTGCGTGTGCGGGGCTCTGGGCGTGTGCGGGGCGTGTGCGGGGCTCTCTGCGTGTGCGGGGCTCTCTGCGTGTGCGGGGCTCTCTGCGTGTGCGGGGCGTGTGCGGGGCTCTCTGCGTGTGCGGGGCTCTCTGCGTGTGCGGGGCTCTCTGCGTGTGCGGGGCTCTCTGCGTGTGCGGGGCTCTCTGCGTGTGCGGGGCTCTCTGCGTGTGCGGGGCTCTCTGCGTGTGCGGGGCTCTCTGCGTGTGCGGGGCTCTCTGCGTGTGCGGGGCTCTCTGCGTGTGCGGGGCTCTCTGCGTGTGCGGGGCTCTCTGCGTGCGTGTGTGGCTCTCTGCGTGCGTGTGTGGCTCTCTGCGTGCGTGTGTGGCTCTCTGCGTGCGTGTGTGGCTCTCTGCGTGCGTGTGTGGCTCTCTGCGTGCGTGTGTGGCTCTCTGCGTGCGTGTGTGGCTCTCTGCGTGCGTGTGTGGCTCTCTGCGTGCGTGTGTGGCTCTCTGCGTGCGTGTGCGGCTCTGTGCGTGTGGGTGGCTCTGTGCGTGTGGGTGGCTCTGTGCGTGTGGGTGGCTCTGTGCGTGTGGGTGGCTCTGTGCGTGTGGGTGGCTCTGTGCGTGTGGGTGGCTCGGTGCGTGTGGGTGGCTCGGTGCGTGTGGGTGGCTCTGTGCGTGTGGGTGGCTCTGTGCGTGTGGGTGGCTCTGGGGGGGCTGTGTGGGGGGAGTGTGTGGGGGGGCTCTGTGTGTGTGTCTGTGTGTGTCTGTGTCTGTGTGTGTGTCTCTGTGTGTGTGTGGCTCTGTGCGTGTGTGTGGCTCGCTCTGTGTGTGTGTGTGTGTGGCTGTCTGCCTGTGTGTGTGTGTCTGTGTGTGTGTGGCTCTGTGTATGTGTGTGTCTCTGTGTGGGTGTGTAGCTCTCTGTGTGAATAGTGTTTAACACTGTTGGATGGCTATTTGTCACAATTGTTTACTTTTTTTTTGTTAAATACTAATGTCCGACCCCCTAAACCTAATTATACTTAATACTTTTGCTACTTCTTTTTTTAACTAATGTAATTTCGTTGCTGCTAGCCCATGTTCTCCATCCTCCGTGGGTTGTGGCTTTAGCAGACAGTATTTGTTGCTTTACATATACTGTTACCGCATTTTCATTTTGCACTATACTGCGCTTCAAACATCGCTGTTAACCAATTTTCACTTTGTCAATGTATGTTGGTTTTTGTAAAGCTTTATTGTTTGGGACTAAGAGTTACCTTAACCCCTTTCCATGGCGCCCTACTGAGAACAAATGCACTTGTCAAACGGTTATAGCAGTTGTGTAAGACTAAATGAGAAGAGTTAATACAACACCCAGGATAATGTGCTGCATGGCTAAATACTTTAAAGTTTCCTAAAGGTGAGACCATTGCATTGCAAATGCTTGTTATGGTTTCTATGTAGCCCCAATGAAAATATATACTTTACTGCTGATAGAAATCTTTAAACTTCGTACAATGTAGGCCAGCTTTGATATACCTACAACAACTCCATTCCTGCTGTATTTGCTTTTCGATAGTGATTTTTTTTATACAGGTTAAGAAATTTAGAAAGAGGGGTATCATATTTTAGGATGGGAATTTTTCTGATTTTAGCTAAAGGTTTTTATCTGTGATAATGGAAGCCCTAGGAAACAGGAGTTTTGTATGATAGGGCATGCAGAAGTTTGGGGAGGCACCAGACTGCAGATGTTTATATTTTTAGGTCTCGGCTAGAAGTGAGCGAAGCTCGCTCTCGCCAGAGACCTTATTGTTATCGACTCAGCTTCCCAGGAGGACAGCACTGGCCGGGCGCGGCGATTTGTTAAGGCCACGCGCACGAGAACGCGCTCGCGGCCAGGTGCTGTCCTCCTGGGAAGCTGCCTCCCTTCCCCGTGCAGGGCGGGCCGCCGCGCTGCCTGCGGCGACCCGGAAGCATTGCCGGCCAAACCGGAAGTAGGTGCTGTCTGTCGGCGGTGTCTCGGGGCCGGCGGCGCTCTCCCTCTCTGAGCTGCCCGTCGGGGCTGCGCAGTTTTATTCCTCTCCTGCCGGTGTCTCATCCCGCGCCCGCCATGGCAGCAACAGCCGAGGCCGTGAGTCTCCCGATAGGTATGTGTGTCTACCTCCGGACAGGCGGACAAGGAGGCGGGGCCAAGGTGAAGAGGAGCCCGGGCGACAACGCCCCTCCCATGGGGGACAGCCCTCGCTCTGAGGAGACACGGGGAGCGCAGGGAGCTGGCCCACCACAGCTCCAGGGGCCACGGAGACGCGCCCGAGGCAAGGGTGAGAGAAGCAGGCACAGCCCGGTCAGGAAAGGAGGCGGGAGTTGGCGTTCATTTGCGTCCCCTCGCCGGTGCATCTACCACCCCCATCTCAAACCGGGGCAGCAGCACACCAGGAACCCTAGGAAGATATTACCACACTCTGCCTCATCTAGGCCAGGCACAGCCGGGGACTACGAAACTCTGGTAATTAGGGCACTGCCCATCGGTAACGCACCCACCCTCAGCGGGCCCTGCCGCTCAGGAGCCTCAAAACTCTTGTAATTAGAGCACTCCCTCACGTGGACACGCCCGGCCGGCCACGCCCCGCGAGGAGGGCGTGCCCGCTCGTGGGAGCTCGTCCGAGGCCATCCTCAGCACGCCTTCCCCCGCCCCAGGGCTCCAGAGCGAGAGTGCTCGGCGGTCCACGCAGAGGCTGCGCTGCCGTGTGCAGGCGGGTCTGCCCGGGCTAAGAGCAGCACTGAGTTTCATACAGTTGGTGGTTCACATGGGTGCACACTGCTGATATACTTACAAGCTCTAGGTGCTGTATTACACCATGCCTGCATTACAAGTTTGTCTCTGATTTTGCACTACCCTGTCTCTACACATAATGTGTGTGTGTCTGATTGCGCACACAGCCAGTGGGACAGGGGTTTAGCACTGCACATGCCTATATTTTACAGCAGAGGAGACCATCCATGTCACTCTTCGGAAACTTATTTCATGATTCTAGTATACATTTGTGGAAGTGGTGTGATCCCACATAAAGGCCTCTTGGTCCTCTTAATAATTCATGTTCTGCATTGTGTTCAGCTTCGCACTATGGCACAAAAGTGAGCCAGCCGTACCTAGCGTATACTCGCTGTACATCCTCCAGTACACATTCCTATGTTTAGACAGACATCAGACATGCAAGCGCATTCTTTTTAAAAACAAAAACATAGAAAAATAATGTCAGAAGCAATGCCAATAGCTCTAACTTTAACAATGCCGAGACCATTGCATTGTAAATGCTTGTTAATACTATTTATTGTGAACAGGGAGGTTGTACAGGAGTCCGGAGAATAATCTTGTCAATGAGGAATCAGGAGTACTGCATGTTACTGTTATGCTGATTTTAACACTTTATGAAATGTGATATGATGTTGTCTTTTATGGCTAAGTTAGCCGAAGAAAGTGTTATTTTATTTGATTTGTGTTTGCTTCCAAGTCTAAATGAACCCTACGTTTTAACTCTCTCCTATCATCAGCCCTAGATTTGTAAAGGCTCGGTAGAGGAGAGAGGGAGTGACAGACATATTCCCTCTCTTTTATTGCTTCCTCTATTTGGAATGCATGCAATTTTGGCTTTCACAAAATAGATTAAGGCTCTGAAATTCTATTTTGATTATCTCCATATCTTTTCTGATGTTTTTATCAGTTCTGTGCAACAATGATTTTGTTTGCTGCACTTCATAAATAGCAACTGAACTCATATCCAAATTGGATAGATTTTCAGTAAGTTTAGCAGGTAATCTCAGGCTTTAAACGAAGGCAAATTTATAAGACAAAAAGCAGAAATTATGGGTGTGGTTCTTGTCCTTTGGATGGAGCATTGTCACCCAAGGGAATGCTCAGATGTTGATGCCGGACCTATGAGTAGATTAACAGATAGTTCAGCTACGTAAAACCTGAAACATATAATTTATGTCTAAGAGGAGGCATGCCTTGGCCGCCTAAAGCACATGCCTCTATGGTCAATTTCTCTGAATGCAATGTAAGACAGATGTAAAATTTCTTTAACGTATACTTTGTGTGGTTTACTCAAGGATGGTGTCTTTGCAGAAGCAGTACACCCACACCCACCTTGTGTAGTAAGCACTGCATCACTATATCCTACCTCATCTGCCTAGTGAAGTGTGGCAGCAAAATACTTGTGAAACTTATTCTGCTGTCAAAGTAAACCTGGGTCTGTCAAAATAAGCATAACTCTTATATTGTGTATAATAGGTTACCCAATGTAAAAGCATTGCACAATCAAAATACTACGTTGGGCAATACTTGTTGCTGTGTTACAATGAGAAACTGGTAACCTTGTTGTCTTATTGGCTTCTCTCATGAGCCCCAGTCAAGGTTGTCCATTTCTCTACCCATGGCAAGCTAATAGATACAATTATTACTGATATTTAGGACAAACCACCACCACCACCGTACCTGTTTCTGGGTCTACATCGGGGGCAGGCTAAAGCCCCGCTAGGTGACCGCGTCTACTGCCCCGCACCAGCATCAACGCCGGAGGACTCCAATTCCCGGCAGGCAGTGGGGCGCGCACGACGCACGTCATATGCAAGCGCCCAGAGGCGCTTAAAAGTCTGAGGCGCCTCCCGCAGCGCGGGACACTCCACCACCACCACCACCGTACCTGTTTCTGGGTCTACGTCGGGGGCAGGCTAAAGCCCCGCTAGGTGACCGCGTCTACTGCCCCACACCAGCATCAACGCCGGAGGACTCCAATTCCCGTCAGGCAGTGGGGCGCGCACGACGCACGTCATCAGCAAGCGCCCGGAGGCGCTTAAAAGACCGAGGCACCTCCCGCAGCGCGGGACGCATGGGGGCTTGCCCGGGCCAAGGGCGGGCCCGTCCCGCGCCCGTCGGTGACAGGAAAAGGCAGGGCTGGGCCACCCCTCTTTTACTTGACTCCAAACGCACCTACAACAAGAACATATGGATTAAAAGGTACTGTGGGGATCTCAAGGGGGACTATTGCCAACTGCGTTTTTAACAATTTTACCAAAGGGTGCCTAATATTCAATAACAAAGCTACCAAGGGGGACCTGACCGGGAACAATGGGAAAAAGGAAATCTATGGAGGTGGGTCCCGCTCTCCTAAATACAAAAAAGGGGAAAAAAAGTCTCAGCATGCGGCCACCAATTGTGTACTCTCAAGCATTGAAGCCATTGTCAGTGAATGTGAGGCGATTTTGGGGGGAAATACTGGGTCTACTGTGAGGGAAGAAAGTGACTCATGTAATGGGGCCCCGAAAATAAACCGGAGCAAGGTGATCCCTGCAATTTTTAATAAGAAACCCCCTCCCCCCCCCCCGCCCCATTGTTGAATTGCATAGCCCGCCCGAGTGCCTATCGGAAGAAGGTCCCGTAGAAACTCTAAACACCGTTATTTCGCCCACTAAGACAAGCCCACCAGAGGCCATTCCTGAGATTCTTATCTTACCCCAAAATGGGGCTCTATTTGAGAAAATCATTCCCTGCTCGAACAGATTTGCTGCTTTAGATAGCGAATCCGGGGGATCTAGTTGATGAAACATCACATGGCACTAGGAAATTAGATCGTAAGACGGGTAACCATGAGGACTGTTCAACATGTCTTTCCTCTAATAGATTATTGATGAATAAAATGGGAATTCTCGAGAGGGAATTGGGTTTAATCAAAAAATTGTTGTTGGGCCTATCACGGAAGGGAGAAACTGGTGGGATTATAAAAGCTTTGACCCCAATATCCCCTGCATTAGTAACATAATCAAACACAAGGGAACCCCCCCTCATAAAACCCGAGCCTGGTGGGGGGTTACGAGGAAAAGGTACCATGGTCCATAGTCAGATAGGAAAAAAGAACTGCACGGTGCTCCCCAATACGGGCTCATATGCAGATGTGACAAAATCAGGGTGAGCTATACAAAAGTGTTCCGATCAATGCCCGCTTAAAACCAACTCGGGTAGCCCAAGTACTTTGAATATAGGGCCAAGTACAGGTGGTTATCAGAGACCCCAGTTTAATAATAAGCCCCTGGGTAACTCAAAAGGCCACGGCATATCTAACCAGGGTCCCAAAATCTAGGGGGGGGTCATGTTTATTAGAGCAGTGAAGCCATTCTTAAAGCAATTCACTGGATACGACATGATCAGTGTTAAAAGACTGTCCCTGTTTACCTCCCACACAGACTGTATTGAAATAAAGTTGTGTAGTGCGGCGATGGCGGAAAACTTAGTATCCCTGGAGTATCGATCCTGTCCACCTAACGATTCTAATATCCAAATTAGATATTTCCCACTGTGGTCCAGAGACCGGATGCAGGATTATTCGGACCTGAATAAAATAGACTGACTAGATAAGGAAATGCCCTCTGTACATGCAGCCGACACACTTGTTGATGTCAATACGGGAAAATTGATCCCAGCTACTATGGCAACCCTGACTAATGTGAGCCTGGAAGGCTCTAGATTGGGTAGTGTTGACAATTGTGAGCTTGTTAATTGGCCCCCTGATTTAAGAGTGCCCGCGGGCCCGGTCAATTTTAATCCAATGGACTTGGTCCCTCGTGCTTCCCCTGTCGGTGGGGAAGGAAACAGCGGTGTGGTCTCCCTGCTCTCCTGGAACATAGCAGGTCTCCAAAAGAAACTGCCCATCCTGGAATGGAATGAGTTAATCAGCCAGTATGAGATCTGCATGTTTCAGGAGACTTGGAGCACGACACCGCTGTATAAGTCTGGGTACTCCACTTACTATATTCCGGCAATTAACTCGGGGAAAGAGCGACCATCTGGAG
The DNA here is from genome assembly GCF_964263255.1 of Lissotriton vulgaris. Classification (NCBI taxonomy): domain Eukaryota; kingdom Metazoa; phylum Chordata; class Amphibia; order Caudata; family Salamandridae; genus Lissotriton; species Lissotriton vulgaris. The sequence continues at coordinate 370,482,092 of NC_141685.1, forward strand.
GCTTACAAATATGGATCAGTGTGGCATTAAATTGTGACATCTCTAATCATAACTCAGGTTCGAGTGACATCATGCACTTATCTGTAAAAAGTCCTCACAATGACATATCAGTTGAATTGTTTAACATTTATGCTAGAGGCACCCCAAGGGGACAAAGCTCAGATACCATAGCAGCTTTAGAAACTGCATTAGCAGGTGTCCCACCTTTGGCCAATATCATCGTGGGTGGTGACTTCAATTGTACATCTGAGCCACTGATGGAAGAGGATCTAATGGGGGTGAGTGAGGAAGATGCAAGGCTGGGAATTCCCCCGCTAAATTTGCCGATAATTGGGAAATGGACACCAAGGGTGGTTCAAATCAATGCTCTAGCTATAGAATACAATCTGCGTGCACTGAACGGTAGAACCACCTCGGATCCCAATGCGTCAATTACCTTTAATAGGCCTAGCAGTCCCTCACGTATTGATTACATTCTGCTTAATACCCGATTTTGGGGGAGCTTATTAGACATGGAGGCGATTCCATCGCAAGACAGCAATCATAATCCTCTATGCATTAAAATCATGGGGGGAAACCCGGGAGAAGTACCTAAACCACTTTTACTGATAACAAAAGAGGTGGTCCCTTCCAACTGTAACCGCAGATTAAAATGGCAGAAGGTGGCTTGTCAGGAAGAAACGCTGTCTGGTATCAAAGAACTTGTATTAGCGATGAGCAGGGAACTGACCGCACTCAATCTGCCTCAAGATACCACGCAGGGACCTTCCCTAAGAGATTTATATAGCAATCTTGTAGAGAAACTAGGTTCCTTCTTTACCACAAAGGTAACTAGAAGTAATAAGAACAATATGCCCAAGTGTGGTAATTTGTGGTACATGGCCAGGTGTAGGGATAAAAGAAAGTCTATAACCCTCGCACTGCATAGCAAAGATCCAGTGGCTATTAGGAATGCTAGAAAGGAATATAGTAGTACGGTGTATCTGGCAAAACGGGAGTGGGAGGAGGACCACTGGCAACAGCTTAAAGCACCTGCCCAGCTAAAAGATTCTACCCCATTCTGGGAGTTAATAAACAAACTTAACAGAAGGGGAGAAGAACCCGTCCCAAACCACATAAGGGACCAGCAATGGTTCTTACACTTTTCCAAACTATACTCAGGTGAGATGGAACAAGATCAAAGTCAAGGGCCACCGAGAGAGATGTCTACAGATACCACTGAGCCATCTGATTCCTTCACCATCAATGATTTTGAATTGGCTATAAAGAGTGTAACCCCGGGAAAGGCAGCCTCCCCGGTGATTCATTTCTACACGACCCCCCATTATGGGCCAACTTCATCACCCTTCTTATGAACCTAATTGCACGGGGACACCCGGTCCCTGAGTCGTGGAAGGGAGCTGAAGTTGTAACCATATTTAAGAAAGGTGCCAGGGAAGACCCTGCAAACTACAGGCTGATTAGTTTAATCGATGCGGTTCAAAAAGTAGTGGGCAGGGTTATTGTCTCTAGAATAGGGTCTTGGATTGATGAGGGGAACATTCTGACACTTTCAGGCGGGTTTCAGGGAAAGGGTGGGGTACGATGGACCATGTTTTCAGATTCTTTGCGGTTTACTGGAAAACTGTTTCCATCCAGAAAGGAAGTTTATACCTGGCCTTTATTGACCTGAAAACCGCCTTTGACTTGGTGCCCCGTGCAAGGTTATGGCAGGTTCTAAATGACATGGGCCTCCCACGTTATCTTCTTGAGTTTGTCAAAAAGCTCCATGAGGAGAATTTTGCAAAGATCAGATGGGGGAGCCAGGGACAACTGACTGGCAGGGTTCCTGTGAACAGGGGGGTCCGCCAGGGCTGTTTGATGGCACCGACTTGGTTCTCTCTTTTTATAAATGGGTTGGTAGCCCATTTGAGAGAGAACCCGTCCGATGCCCCGGTCCTGGCGGAAGAGAAGACACCTACCCTCCTTTTCGCAGATGATACCCTGCTGATGGCCAAAACCCCAATGGGGCAACAGAAACTGCTGGATAGTTTTAAACTGTTTTGTGATTCTCGGGTTTGCTTATTAACACCGCTAAAACCAAGCTGATGGTATTGTCAACATCTAGAAAACCAAGGAGGATTAATATTACTCTAGACGGCTCTCCACTAGAGGTAGAGGAGGCGTTTGACTATCTAGGTATCAGGGTGAATAACCGAATGAAGTTGGACTCTCATGTGACCAAAATGCTCCTAAATCTTAAAAGAGCGTTGGGTGCAATTCTGAGAAACCACCAATTCTCAATTAGTAAACCTATAGCCCCGGCTATCGTGGTATACGAAGGAAAAGCGTTAGCCTCCACAGTGTATGGCTCAGAAATGTGGGGGTTTGAAAACACCACAGAACTGGTTAAAGCAGAAAACAAGTTCATGAGGGATCTGGTGTCCCTCCCTCTTTCAACACCCTTAAAAACCCTCTTCCATGGTCTAGGAAAACGTTCAATTAAGGATATAGCTAGTATCCGCCCATTATTGTTCTGGGTGCGCCTGAGGAGGACACCCGAATTGGCGAACTATGCTTTAGTGTTGGACGAATTAATCAAATTGAACAGCTCTAAGAAAATCAAGTGGTTGAATAATCTAAGGAAGCTGCTCATAGACCTGGGTCTGGAAGATGCTTGGTTGGCACAAACACCCCCTCCCAAAGGAAATATGAAACAAATCTATTGGGAGTGGGTCCAGGCAGAGGAGTTACATAGTACTAAGTGGGGGGCCCTAACTAATACATTTCCAGAGCATAAGCCCATCAGGAAGCTGGAACCTTTCTTGGACTTTATACAAGTACCAAAAGATAGATCTCTCTTTTTAAAAATGAGATATGGGACACTCCCATTAAATGATTTTACAGAGTGATGGAAGAGGTCTGGCTTAGAGCTAGCTACCTGTCCGGGCTGTTCTTGCCCTAGTGAGTCCCTACCACATTTTCTGTTTGCCTGTAAAGCATATAGGGATGTTAGAAGAAAATGGCTAAAACCAGTTTGTAAAGAGCTCGGAGTAAGACAATGTAAGACGGCCCTACGTATTCTCACATCTGATACATCATCTCTGTCCCTGATTTGGGGGGTTGCAAAGTTCTTGGGTAGGGCATGGTTGATCCGTACCACTATTTTAAAAAATAAATCTGCTAGCTGATTGTGGTCAAGTTGATGAAATTGAATTGCTTATATCCACTGATGCATTTTAAAACTGCCTTGTACTTTTTATTGTAAATACGTTTTTTTAACGTTCTTATCTGTCGCATTTACCCTTTGTATTTCATTGTTGTAATAGATAGGACATGTACCTACTTTTATGATAAATCTATCGAATAAAGTATTACAACACACAACACGACAAACCATTATAAAGGATTTTGTTATTCTACTCAAAAGAATTTGGAAATATGTATGATACTTGTTGCAACATATAATGTACATTACAACTCCAAGATTTTCCACTTTGTGCGCTGAGGCTTTAGAAAAGAATTAAAAGCATAATAGTTTTCATAACATATGCAAATAAAAAGCACGGTTTCTGTTTCAGCGACCTCTTTGCTAATCAGTCACATATTCTATGTGTTTTGTAACTTGAAGAAATACTTGTATCCTTTTCATGCTGAGACACCATTTAAGGCAAAATTATTTCAAGTGAACAACCTTTTTTTCTAGTTCTTTAGGCCTGGTGGTGTCCTGCATGTATGTAGCTCAGTCATCTCGTTTGAGAACTGCTTGATGCGGGGGGAGAACTATGATTTTATTTTGATTTTGAATATTGTGGATTCCTGACACAGTAATAAACAGGCGGCAATATTGCCAAATGATTGCTACTTACTTATTCAATCTCTGAAGAATGGAAGCTGTATTTGAAATCCATCTCAAAACTAACCACTCACACTTCCAGAAATCAGGTGTGTTAAACCAGTAAGCTCAACATTCTGATACAAGTAAATGTGTGAGGCTCAAACAAGCGTATGTCAAACGTAATAAGAAAATGAAAACCACCTTAAGGTCAACAGTCTACAAGGAGCATCTTTTTGAACTGGAATTAAAAATATTTCATGTAGTCATTAACATTTCATAGAAGGAATTTCAGAGAATGGTCAAAAGGGATATAGTATTCAACTAACTTTCCAACTACTGTTTCTGAAGTGCTTTGAATTTAACTCAATTTAAGCTGCTTTTTAGTTTGATAAACACTCATTCCACTTTTTTAAGATCTCTAGAAATACCATATTAACATTGTCGAATCCATTAACACGTTTTTTGTAATCATATTGGGTTTGACCAATATGTTTAATATGCACAATGTATCACGGTTTTCTTTATTGACTCTAAAGATAGCTAGGCCCAATGTCAAAGTGTTAGGCCCGCCAGGGGCAGCTTCTCCACTAAGGAGGAGAGACACCATACTGAGCAGGTCGAAAAGGAAAAAATAAAATGATAACTCATTGTTATGATCATTTTATTCTTCCGTTGTTGCTAAGCTGGGATGGGGCAGGACAGGGCTCTCAAAGAGGAGCTGGAGGAGTCGTTTGCACTCTGTTAAGTGTGCATGACAGTTTGGCCAGCCGTGTCATGCCGGCCAAAAAGTCATGCACACTTTGCATGTTCTCCACCCAGGCTGCATTATAGCCTGGGTGGAGAACATACCCAGGCTCCCTGTCCCAGTCTAAGCACTGAACCACAGAGCTCAGACCAATCACAAAGCTGCATTGCCTCATTGTGCTTCACTTAGGGGTACCTCAAAACCTGCGTGCATCCGGTTACTGCTTCCTGCCCTGGATTTCTGGAAGCGGTCGCAGAGGACTGAGAGGCGGCAGCACACAGGTATGTGAATGTTTTAAAAAAAATTTAATTTCCTAACCCCACACCCCACCCGTGACCCGCCCTCCCACCGATGTTAAATAGCAGCCGCCATTGGTCTTGCCTCCTTTGATTGACCGGTTAGCCCTCCTAGAAGTTTGGGTCTAGTTTAACCCCTGCTTTACTATATTGAAAGACCATTAGGAACCACAGACAGAACTCTTAACACGTGGTAAGGAAAAAGGGAGGAAAATTAATTTAGTGTTAACAGATGACTCACTAAGACATTTTCATATTACAGCCAGTTTAGAGAACCATCAGACCTGAATTACTTGGAATGATATGCCAACCCTCTCTGGACTCCTCGCTCTCTTGGCTACCCCTTCCATCTGCATACACATTTCTGTGTAATAATACATTTGATAGATGAAGTCTGTAACTAGAAGGAACTGTGGAGAAGACCTACTGTTAGTTTGTTATTTAAGTACTGCCTGATTTGTATGTTTGCTACATGTAGGCCCTGATAACGAGTGGGTCAATGTTTTCCGACCCTTGTGAAAAACCCTGTGTACACAGGGATTGGAATTAAAAATTGGGCAGTATTAACCGCATCCTGTAATTACAAAATGCATTAAACAGCTCACTCTTCATTCAATTATGGCAGGTCAAAGAAGCTTGATTTAAAAAGGTAAAAAGTGTACAGTATTTACTGTACCATGCAAATTTTGATGCTGTAAGCAGCAAATCCACATATTACCCAATGGTCATAACCAGTGCTATTTATCGCACCTGAAAAGTAAGATACCCCAGGTTATCCTTAGTTACCTGGTGCAATAAAAAGCACCTGGATTCTGACTAACTCCGAATCAATGGCATAATGTTAAACAACTGACATACGACTAAACGCTAAAAATAATGTAGTCATTTGTACCACGATAGTTACAGTGAAAGTAGAGAAGAAAGAAACAGAACAAAGTCATTAAGGAAGGCAAACACCAAGGAGTGCCAATAAGCTTTGCATGAGGTAACAGACTTTGACAGCAACAGATAAGGTTATTGGACCATTCATCAATTAACCTGACACCAAGATGTGTAATATTTATTAACATAGGAAACTAAATAAGGTTCAACTGTTTTAGATTAATAATACAATATCATGATGTGATATATGTGCAGTAAAATAATAAAAATGGAAAATAAAAATGCCAATGGAAAATAAAAATGCCACTAAGCAGATGTTTAAACAATGATGCAAAGCAATGGACACTTTATCGTTGTAAAATAATCCCTCAAGCACTGCAATGCAAGTACAAGAATGATGAATGATGCACCAAACAGCCAATAACAAGTGGGGAGAGAAGCACTTCGGTGCAGAAACAAATCTCATCCAATGTATATTTTAAATAATTGATATCAAAAGGTATCCAAGATAGAGGTCATGTAGCCAAACTTAAACATTAGCTCACTAACAAATTCAAGTCATAACTATGATCTAACCAAGTCCTTTACCTGCCATAACTTTTTTCCCTGAAAATATCATCTCCAACTAAAAAAGAAGGTGGGAATGTCTGGAATGAAATTTTGTTTGGAAGAGCAGCAGGAAGATTCACCTCTTGTAAGAAAGAAACAGGCCGCTACGAGGAGGTACACTAGCTATGCAGGCAACCTGTATCCCCTCAGTGGACCACCCTGTATGCACACTTCCAGCAGGAGGTGGGAAATGAGGACCTACCCCCATGAGCATGCTACAAACCCCACCCCAGAGTCATCCACGTCAGCATTGGCCTGCGATATATTCCTTTGTTCACCCTATGAATCTCTGGAACGTGCCCACTCGCCAGCCCTCACCTCACTCTAAAACTAAATGCAACCAAGTCCGCCAGCCCCTCATCCCCATCCAACTGTTCATCCCCAGTTATTCCATAATGACGTTCTAAGACATATTAAGCATATTGAGCACCAGAGACAGTGCAGGCTCTTAAGCTCATATACACTCAGCACAGATGTTTTATATAATCTTATGTTGTTAGATCATGGTAATTTCTATAGCGCACAACTCACCCGGGGGCATCTCGGCACTCGCCTAAGATATTGACCTGAGAGCTGGAAGTCGGACCAGAGTTAAAACAGGAAAGCTTTTAGTTGTTTCCTAAAGGTGCTGTAAATGGAGATTTTACGTAGGGGCAGGGGTAGTTTATTCCAGTATCTTGGGCCAGATACGAAAAAGATTTTTCCCCAGTACGACCCAGACGTATACGAGGCACCTGTAGAAGGCCAAGTGTACTGGATCTGAGATTTCTATTCGGGATATCTTTTATGAGCTTCTTTTGTAAATAGTGGGGGCCTCTGCTTTTCTGCGCATTGTAAGTGAGACAGCAGATTTTAAAATATGATCTCTTACTTACAGGTAACCAATGCAGATCTCTCAGCAGGCTGGGGGGTTCAGTATCATTCTGGCCGCCGTGTTCTGAATCACTTGTAATTTAGAAAGCAGGGTCTCTCCCACTTCTGCCAACAACCATTACCATAGTCGAATCAGCTGATGACCATGGCTTGAACTAAAGGTCTGCAGTGATTAGTGGGTATGTAGGGATGAATTTTGCGGAGTACATGCAAACTATAGTTGCAGGAGCTGGTAGAGACGGCAATGTGGTCTTTCAGGGTTAATGTCTGGTCGAGTTTTAGGCCTAGATTTTTAACACATTGTTTAGGAACAGGAGCTGCTCCCAGTTGTGAGGGCCACCATTCATCAGACCAGCTAGATGAGGCTTTCCCCATTAGCATGACCTCCGTTTTTCCAGGATTGAACTGGAGGCAGTTCTGCGACATTAAGCTAGAGATAAGCATTCCGCTGGAGAACCGCAATTTCTCTGCTTCTAGATTAGGGCCAATAGTAAACATAAGGTGAGCATCATCAGCATATGAAATTATCTCAAAGCCTAGCTGTTCTACGAGTTTTGCCAGCGGAGCCATATATATGTTAAATAAAGTTGGGCTTAGGCAGGTGCCCGGAGGTACACCCCTGTCTTGACACATTTTTGCAGACAGGTATGGCCCTAGCATGATAGTTTGCGTTCTGTCTGACAAAGTTCTGCAACCACTTCAAGGTTGTTCCTTGGATGCCACAGGAGACTAGTCTCTCCGCGAGCACTGAGTATGAGATGGTATCAAACGCCACAGAGAGATCTAGGAGGATCACTACTACTGATCCTCCTGTGTCTATTTTCTGTCTGAGGGAATCCGTTACAGCCAGAATGGCGGTCTCGGTACTGAAACCCGGTCGAAAGTCGGATTGGGATGGATCCAGGATTTCGTTGGACACCAGGTATAGACTTAGCGGTCTGTTAATTATACTTGCCAGCAACTTGCCCAGTAGGGGTAGTAAAGAGTTCAGTAGGGGTAGTAAAAGTAATTGCTGAGTTCTCGGGATCCGCCGTCAGTTTTTTGAATATTGGATGTACGAACGCTTCCTTTCATGTTATTGAAATGGTACCTGATTGTATTGAATGGTTATAAATATTTCGAATTGCTGGAGCGCAACTAGTGGCTAGGAGGGCCACTGTCTTTGGAGGACAAAGATCTTGAGGTGAGCCGGATTTTGCGGTGGAGAGAGCATTGGAAACTTCCTCAAGCATGATTAATTTGAAACAGTCGAAGGTGCTGCCTGCCATTTTTCCTAAAACCTCTGGGCGAGAAGAGGCTTCAAGGCCTTGAAAGGTGATTGATGAAAAGTAAGCATAAATATTAATGATCTTTTCTTGAAAATAGATTGCTAACGAATTGCTAAAATCTTGGGTTTCCATAGGTGATTGTCTACAGGCTTGTGGAGATATGAAGTCTCTTACTATATTAAAAAGGGCCTTTGGGGAATTACTGGTGCGTTCAAATTGGTTAATAATAAACAAAAGTCTGGCTGATTTTAAATTCAGATGATAACTAGACAGGGATTGTTTATACGGTAGTCTGTTTTGAGGGTCTTTACTAACTCGCCAAAGTCTCTCCAACCTCTTACATTTAGATTTTTCAATCTTTAGCTCCAAGGTGTACCACGGGGCTGATGGCAGACGTTGAGAGCCATTTTTTTGGGGGGGGGGGGGGGGGGGGGGGGGGGGGAGGTCATGGAATCCAAAGCTGTCACAAGGGCAATATTACATTCTTCCAATGTCGTGAGAGCTTCCGTATCCTTCTTTGATGATTCCAAGTGAAAAACGCCTCGTTAAAGGCTTCCACAGAAAGATTTTGCCATGGTCTGTTCCCCACTTGTTTTTTTCTGCACTTATGTCAGAGCTCTTTGGGCACGGCTGTTGGATAGAGAACCTAATCATTGAGTGATCTGTTCAAGTGAGAGGGTCTGGGAGGTTACAAATTAGATTATCAATATTAGAAAAGATTAGGTCTAGTGAGTGGCCAGCCAGATGAGTCAGGCCTGTAACTCTTTGGGTAAGTCTAATCAAGTCAAGAGTGGAGAGAAGTTTGTTGACCTTAGGGTTCGTATGATTATCACCATGAAAATTAAAATCCCCCGCTAAAATAAATGTATTTGAGGAGAGCACATGTATAGCAATTTGTTCTATCAGTTGGTCCGTGAAATGGACTTTAGTTCCTGAAGGACGGTATTTTAGTGTTCCGTTGCAACTATCTGTAAGTGACGTGATAATCTTGAAAATTCCCAGTTCACCGAGAGATGATTTTTTTAAAGCTATAACTATCCTGCCTCCTGTTTTAACTTCCCTATCCAGATGTAAAAATGTATAGTTCTCTGGAATTGCCAACTTTATCAATGGATAGTTGGTAAGATTTAGCCAAGTTTCTGTGAGGAAACCTATTTTGGGTGATTGGGAGGTGATCAGATCCCAGATTTCAAGATCACTTTGAAATAGACATTACCTCAATTTGGGCAGAATCTATGGCCTCTGGGCTTGGTTGGGCGCGGACGGGCTTGCCTTTGACGCGCCGCCGGCGGGCCGCTGCGCGTTGTCGCCAGCATTTATGTGGTCCGATAATAGTAGACTAGCCCGCTACCTTTCGGTACCCCAAAGATGGCTGCTCGCTCTACCGGCAACTCAGGGATCACTCTCTCTTCGCCACCCACCACCTCAATCGGCTGAGTACATAGTGAGTGACAGGTAAACAGACAGGCTGAATTTCTAAACCGTGCAACAGAATTAAACCGTGCAATTGAATTAAAATGTATGCAAAATGCAACAGGACGGATAAGTTAAAATTACAGCTTCCCGGCTTTCCACCTGAGGACTATCTAATGTAACTGTGCATACGTACATTGATCTACATGCTCAGAACTGCTGCCTCAAGCTGTAAGCGGTCATAAACAACCGTTATGTTGTAAAATCAATAAAAAATATATTTTTTTAAAGAATATTAGTAAGAAACAGGGATAGCCTTCTCAGACCTACAAGAAAGTACTGGGCTCTCATGAAAGGTGAAGCCAGCAGTGTAATCCTGGGTGGGGGGCTGGATCAGTCAGGTCGGCAGACAGCCAAATGCTTCATGTTTTGTTTTTCCCATACAGGATACCAGTTGACTTAGGGTCTGACCCGTTACTTATCTAGGGCTCAGCTTATGGGGATATCATCATCCTTTGGGAACACAAATGGGGTCCCAACCCCTGCTCAAATTGTGGCTTCTCTGACCCTAGCAAGATTAAGTCAAACATTGAAACTTTTCAGAAAGTTTCTCCTCAGGTTTCGAACTTTTACAACTCTTCCAATTGGTATTCTGAAAAGGGTGAAAAATATACCAAATACGTTACTTCCTATGCATTCAAAAAGCTGCCTGGCTCTTGCATAAACTCGGATTCATGTCCAAATTCCAATTTTGGCCCATTGTACATTATTTCACTAGTATGGAAGAATCCCCTACCTTATGCATCATCTGGATTATTGTTCATCAGTGTTTAAGCTATTTTTATGTAAATGGTGTAAAATACAGCACCCTTCCACCCTCTCTTGCTAGGCTGGTTCTACTGGTTCTATGTAGATGTCTATTTGTGCCTCTCCTCTTCATTTATCCAGCAGTTCTTAGTGAGTAGGACAGGCAGACATCTAATTTTCTCCATCTGACAAGAAACTTTATAGTAGTAGTAAAAGCTTTATTTCGGCTATGAAAGTACAAGATAGAAACAGAAACACAAGTTTAGTGGCAGTCATGAGTCAATAGATATCATAGTGATTAAAAGGCACAGATTGCAGGAGCAAACTGCAATAGTAGAAAAGAAGTAAAAGGTGCTAGAATAAAGTGCATAGTGACATATTGGCATAAAACAGTAGTTACACAGTTATTAAGGCATACTCTAATAAAGGCACACAGGAATCAAGGACAATTATGCAAGTAACACTTAAATCTGTACAAAGCATTCCAAAGCAGTATACAGGTAATGGCAACATTTTGGGGGATAAACGCCCAAAAACCAGTACATGGAAGCTAGATCGGTTATATACTCAAGTACAAAGGCAACAGAAGAGGACCAAAACTAATATTCCTGGTTCGCTATGTGCTCCTACAATTATGTTGTTAACTCTAAGAACTCGGACTACAGTTAAAAACGTGCCAGGCACCCATTAAAGCCACTGCAGGCAGGAATGTGGAGGCCTCGTCAGGTCACATAGCCAATGAGCCAGAGCAAAGGGAAAGTGCAAAGTGCATAAAAGGGAATCAACCTATCTGCAGAAACCGGACCTTTTGGGTCAATGACATTCAAGGGTATAGCCTTCGGGGTCAGCAAGATACCTACATTATGCATCTCTGATCATAAATACACAAATATGACCCCAAGGATTAAAATGAGCACTTGAGATCAGTTTGGAGGTGCCTGGTTCGTATAAATCAGGCCGTAAGGAGATATCTGCTAATGGCAAATACAATAAGCTTAGAGGACTCTGTTGTAAAGATCCTTAGCTCCACCGGAAATCTGTCAATACCCAAAGTGAGGCCCCGGGGGTGGATCCATTTGCAACTGGGGATACAGAAAGTGGACAAAAGAGAATAAAGCAATTAATAAAGAGGTCAATATCCTCACATGTGAAGCCACATAATTTGCAATCGGGGTCATGGAGTGATCCTGCGACCAGATACATGTAAAAGACCCCAAAGGCAGAATGCCAAAACAGACTTTAATATATAGTCTTTTCGCCACTGGGAAGGAAATCTAATCAAGATAACCCTCAAATTTAAGACGGGGTTAGAGGTCAGGAACAGGAGTGACAAGGAACCAAGATCAGTTGAATAGTGCCACTTGTCCACTATGAAGTTCCAGTAAGCGGTCTTTAACATGGTCTTGGATTTGGAGGGGATACATTTGGGGGAGATGTAAAAGAACCGCAGCCCCTGTTACCGAAACCAGCCCTTGAGATGACTGGACCACTTCAGCTTGTTGCCTATATCTAGGCTACAAATTTCAAGGACATTCCTTCTGTACAAGTCAAATTTTTGACTGGACCATAGTCTGAGCCAATAAAGAAGGGGTCTGAAGGCAGCAAGGTATGCTTTTATGGGCAGTATCAAAGATAATAGGAAGAGTGGGAGTTTGAGCAAGGATTTGAGGGACTTAAGATCTTTTGATTTTAGGGAGTTGCAATTTAAGGGTCCCATTAGCTCAGCGCCATAAAACGCTTCAAAGTTGGTGTGATCCACTGAAGTGGAGATGTTTTGTGCATTTTTCAAATGCCAGCAAAGGTGTTGGGAATAATCAGACTGCTTTTAAGAATCTGAGGCACCCAAGAAAGTCAAAGGTTTAGACCGACTGCAAGGGGGTCGGGCCAAGTGTAAGGTGGTACCTTGAGTTTCTATGGGGTCTAAAGGCCATGAGCTTGGTCTTCGGCGAGTTCATTTCCAGACCTCTTGATGCGCAAAAGTCCTCAAACTTATTTAGGAGGAGTTGGAGCCTGGATGGAGTTCTTGAGAGGAGAAGGGTGTCGTCCGCTTAGAGAAGCAGAACAGAGGTATGTTAGTTCCGCTCAACTTAAGGGCATGTGCCCTCTCGGCATCAAGATGGTCAACAACCCCATTGATAAATAAGGAAAATAAGGTAGGTGCCAGTACACAAACCTTGGGCACTACCCTACTAATGGGGATGGGATCAGTCAGCTCCCCCTCAGGGCCCCACTGTACCCTCGCAAAGTTGCCCCGGTGAAGTCTGATGCAGTTGAGAAACCTTATTCAGAACAACTCTCAAGCATCCAACATAGCACAGATACATAATGAAGTTGAGTAGCATGTGCTCTCAGTACCATTTTCTTCCAAATTACACACGTTCAGCACAAACTATATATATATATCTTTGCACAGCCATTCAACAAAGTTCAGATATTGCCTATAGTTGGGAATCAAAGCTCTCACGACAGTATTTATGATCATAAACAAACAACCAAGAGAGCACACTGGATGGTAGCTGCACATGACTGCAGTGCAGACAGCAATGAGGTTATTTGATGTTGCTCTGCACACAACCTTCCACTGTGAAACAACCCACAACAGATCAAAACATACAATACACCTACAGCAGCTCCCATTAAGACAGAACTCTGAACGTACAATCGAGCCAGAATGTGAAAATAACTGCTATTACAGCACCCAATAGCGATTGCTTCTACCAGCTACTTATAATAAGTAGCAAATTTACCTTTTCCACATGGTCACTCCAGATTTGTCACTTCTTTGTGGCCCTATTTTTGCCGACTTAAGGACTCTGTTAAATGGATCACTGCTAAACATTAGTAAAGTGCATCCCCTCTAATACAAGTGCTGTACATTAGAACTCTATATTTCCAAAAGAGCACCTATGGCATGGAAAGTTAAATGTCATATGTGGGCTGCAGTGTATAGTTAGATCACCCAAATGTGACAAAAACATTTCTGCCATGATTACCAAGATGCTCTGGCTAGGCTGTAGTTTGAATGCACTGTAGATACACTTGACAGCAAAAAGGGTCTCTGACAAGTAGGAAAAGCCTATTTTAATATATCCTTCAGCCATCCTAAAGTGTACCTTGTAATATAAAAATAGCGCACATTACATATTGAGGTTAAATATGTGGTGTCCAAACAGTGAAATAAAAGCTGCAGTGTCTTTGCCAGTGAACCGGGACCTGAGAGGGACTAAGTCCCAGGAGGCAGCTTTAACAAACGCCCTCACCTGAGCCTGCAGCCTACATAAATTACCTCGCTGCTCCCACTACACGGAACGCACGCAGGCGCGCGCCGGCCGAAGCACCGTCCAAGGGCGGACCCATTTGAGCCCATTGGAGACTGGTGGAGGCTGGGCACCCCCTATAACTTTTGCAGCCTAAGGTTAGTTACCACCAATTTTATTTTTACCACAAACTAATATTTTTCCTAGTACTCTAATTATAGTAACCATTTTGGTTGCAATGCCTGGGAGTGAGGGAAAGAGCAGGAAAGTGGCTACAGGTGGACACGTAGTTGGGACTCTGGACCAATTTATCACAATGGCGACTTCGGTGTTGGCCCACTAAATTGCCCTAACTGTGCGTCGTGTTTCCCAGGAACTCGAATTTGCTAAACGCTCATCTATGGGTGACCTGATCTTGGCACGAATTCCAGAGAGAGTCATCTGCAAGGCCACAGTCCATGGAGTAACTCGTTTAAGTAGTAACTCTGCCTTGCAAGGGGAGGCACGTGTTTCCACTGAGGGGGAGCCTGATCAGTCAGGCAGAATTGTGTGTAAGAACACTCAGGCTCCCACTATTGATGAACAGGCATCCGACAGTGTACCAGTGAGGGTATCCCCAGAAGCTTTGCTCAATCAATCTGCTCAGAACATGGGGGCAATTCCAAAGAGTAAGCGAGGTGGGGGTACGCGGAGGGGAAAAGACCCCAAAATCCCTAATCTGCAAAAAACATGGAGACCTACCCGGTGCCATCCTTCCAAGCCTAGGTTCACTACATGAGATTACACCCTCTGTTGTCCCTCTAGCTGGCGCTTCGTTGTCAATGGACGATTGAGTCTTGGTAAAGATTGGTGGCCTTATCACTTCCTCCTTACAACCCCTATTTGATAGGCTTTCATTGATTGAGGAGAGGATGGTGAAATTTGAACACTTGATAATGACCAACCTAGCTGCTATTCAGAAGAATCTTCCAGTGAGTGGCCAGGTCAAGAACATAACCACCGAAGGATGTAGGGGTGCGAGCGGTACCAATTCGATCTCTGACACCCATGCCACAGAACTAATGGAAGGTACAACATGTGGGAACATTGCACCAAGTGTCATTACTGATAATGGCAGAGTACATACGGAAAATCAAGACTCTACTAGGGGTGGGAGAAATCAACTTGAATCTTGGGAACTGGGCTCGGCAATAAGGACACAGGGGGTCTCAAAGGAATTTGATAATCATGTGAATGCATTACCACACATTGGAAGAAAACATCAATGTTTTCTATCAAGGTTATGTCTTGGAACATAGCAGGATTATTCGTCAAATTAGAGCAGACTGATTGGGGTAATTTTATAGATTACCATGAGATATGCCTCTTTCAGGAAACCTGGGCTCTAAAAACCTTACATAGAGTAGGCTTTGTATTATACAGTGAGCCAGCACAGAAAGGTCTAAGAGGTAGACCATCAGGGGGTCTATGCAAATGGAAGGGCACTCATTTAGGGTATACTGTAAAACGTTTAGATACCCACACGCCGGATATTCTATGCATTCTACTATCCAATGCTGATATACCCAATCTGGCTGTTATTAATGTCTATTCTAGACCAGTAAAACATGGGTATACATCACCAACTTTGGATCACTTGGCAGCTCTATTGGATACAGTTTTGGGGAAAGCATTCTTTATCATAGGTGGCGATTTCAACTGCCACTTTGAGCCCCTTAATGGTCTGCCATTACCAATCACGTCTGAGGAGGATGCAATATTATCGATCCCTGTAGCTAATGCTTACCCAATAAGGGGATGGAACCGTCTGGTCCTCCAATTGACCTCTTTAATACTTACATATTCACTGAGGGCCTGTAATGGCCGGTTCGCCGAGAATAACCCGGGCCATTTTACCTACAATAAACCGGCCCAGGAATCCATAATAGATTATATTCTAATAAATACTGAAATTAGGCACAAAGCAATAAAGCTCTGCGTTTTTTCCCGGCTAGAAAGAGATCATAACCCTCTGGTTCTGACATTGGAAGTACAAGTGTCAGAACCGGGGCAAGTTTTGGATCACAGTCGACAAGATAATCTAACAGTGATTGATGGAGGTCGACGTATCCGCTGGGGTGTAATATCCCAGACTCAGGAGACAATAACAGAAATGTGTACTCATGTGTTATTCCTGTGTTGGAAAAGCCAAACCTTCTCATTGGTACTGGAGCCTGCGAGCCCGATAATGTAGAGCTAGGAATAGTCCATCAGGATCTGGTTGCAACCCTGGCACCCTTCTTTTACAGTAATAAATTAATTGAGAGTAACCGACCTAGGGAAAAAAGTTCCTGGTATAATACGGCGTGCAGAGACGCGAAATGTGCGCTCCTGACATCCCTTAAAAAGGGTGATAGTGCAAGTATTAGGGAAAGCAGTTTTTTTTTTTTAAAGTTGATTTTATATGCGAAAACAGGATGGGAAATGGAAAGATGGCAGGCAATAAAAAATGCTTCAGACCAAAAAGCCATTAGAGGCTTTTGGAACTTAGTCCATACTAGACCAGTTGAGGGTAAGACCGCCATTGAGCCAATATCAGTGAGGAAACATGGCATCTTCATTTTAAGGATTTATACTCATCCCAAAAGAAGAGCAACCCATGAACGGGAACATATGTAACACCCGAACACTAGCCATTTTTAGGGATTTGCCTACCTGTACCTTGGTTGAGGTGTCCACTGCAATTACGAAGGTACTACCAAACAAGGCCCCTGGGTTAGAAAAAATTCCCAGGGACCTGTATAGAAGCGAACAGGCAGTGTGGGCTCCATATCTTCAACTGCTCTTTAATGTGATCCTCAATGGGATGTCGCCCCCCCCCCCCCCCCCCCCCCCCAAGTTGGCTGGGGCAGAGATCATCCCGATCTATAAAAAGGGGTCTCTAATTGACCCGGTAAATTACAGGCCGATAAGTCTCATAGATGTGTCCCAAAAATATATACTAGAGTGTTATTGGCTAGATCACACGAGTGGCTGGAGGACCATGAAATTTTAACTCCCCTCCAAGCTGGCTTTAAAAGTAAAACATCGACTATAGACCAGTTGTTCAGGTTACAACTGATATACTGGAAGCATATAGACTTGGAGGGTGGAAGTTTGTACATCACGTTCGTGGATTTAAAGTCAGTCTTTGATATGGTGGACCGCGAACAGTTATGGGGCATCTTGCTTGATATGGGAGCCCCACCGTACTTATGCCACCAGTTTAGGCGCCTCCACGAGTGAACCTTTGCCAGGGTAAAGTTTGGCAAAAATGGTAAACTGACTTCTCCTTTCCCCGTTGAGAAGGGGGTGAGACAGGGGTGTGTGCTTGCACCGACTCTTTTCTCCCTCCTTCTCAATGGGCTAATAGAAGACCTTCTTGCTGTTAAAGATATTGATCCCCAAAAACTGGCGAGCCACAAATTTCCAGCACTAATGTTTGCGGACAACACCCTGCTCCTCTCAAAATCACCTATGGGGATGCATCGTGTCCTAGAGGAATTCAGCCAGTTTTGTAAGAGGAGGAATCTGGTGGTTAATATTACAAAGACTAAATATATGGTTTTTAATGCGATTTCCACCAATTGCCCTCACCCTACAATGGATGGTAGACCTTTAGATAGAGTCTCTAACTTTGATTATTTAGAACTCTCCCTAAATGACAAAATGGGGTGGGGCTCACAAATTAATAAGGCCAATTTAAAATTGACTCAGGCCATTGGAGGGATTTTAAAACTTCAGAAAACTTCGGCCTTAAAGGCCATAAATCCTGCAGTAGAAATGTTTAAAATACAAGCCAGGGGATCCGCCATATATGGGGCAGAACTGTGGGGGCACTGTGCAGTGAATGCCCTTATATTAACCGAAGATAATTTTATGAGACAGATTTGAAGTCTGCCCAAAAATACGCCCCTAGAACCACTCGGAATGGACCTGGACATTCGCCCCATAGCGGACTTAATATCGTTGCGTCCATTGATGTATTGGCGACGTCTGTGGAGCACCCCAGAATTGGTCCTATATGGACGAACTAAAAGGGGTACTGTCCACATTAGGGGCGTGTAGAATTCCCTGGCTGGTTTTTATTAGGGACACATTCAGAGCAATGGGCATGGGAGACCTATGGACTGCACCTGAAGTTTCATGTGCGGAAACTTTAAAAAAAATCCCTAGTATGTACTTTGAAGGATTATAATTTGTCACGTATCGTACAGACGGCTGATACCCGTAGCCTAACCGATTGATTCCTTGATTCCAAGTGCCAATATAAATTTGAGCAAGTGATAGACACTATGCAACCTGTATTAGTTAAAAAATTGTACCTACAATTTATGTATGGGACCCTTCCACTTAACGCTCGTACAAACAGGTGGGCAGGCAGAATAGGTCGCCCCTGTCCTGGGTATTTAATGGAGGAAGAAACCGAGATTCATGTGGTATTCTTCTGCACGGCATATAAGAGCCCCGGATCTAAGTGGGTGATCCAACTTTGCAGAAACCTGGGCATTAGAAATTATAGAGAAATCTTTAGGATTTTGAAAACAGACACTGACCCGGGTATTGCTGTTGTGATCTCAAAAATTGTATTTGTAATGTGGTCTAAGAGAAGGTACCTCCTTGATAGTTGCCATGTGAATCTAACATTTGTAGCCTATCTACCCTTGTTTCAGGTCTGTGTGAGATAGTAGGGCAACTTGGTTGGCACTTGTTGATTTCAAGGATTGCAATATATTAAATGGCTGCTAGGGGTTGTTGGGCTTAGTTATTTTTTTATATGTAGTTTCTTAGCTGGTTTTAACATCTAGATGTTAAATTATATTTTTTAAGATATTTATACATTTCCCATAATGTTGAATATTTATTGACCCAATTCCCTTAAAGTAGGTGTATATTTCTTGTGTAATGTATATCTCTGTATTTGCAATCGGACTGCTTTCCTGTCTTTTTAAGATGTTGCTAAAATTGTATTTTTCTTTTTTATGCACTTTTATGGCTGTAATAGCCGAAATAAAGTTTAATGAATGAATGAAATAAAAGCCAAAAGCTATTTCACTCTGTAGACCTGGCTAGACCTTTCTATATTAGGCCATGGTGGGATAAAGGTCTTTGTTTTCCACTTCAGTAAAGAAAAGGACTAGAAAAATGCTTCAGAGTTATTTCCTGTCTAATTTTAAAATCTAAACACACAAGATGATAGACGGAATGTTGCACAATGGCAAAACATTCACCCCCAGTCACAGATCTGGGTTTAATCCATCGTTATTTTGCTCACCAAGCCACCCCAGTTCAGACATGGCCATATGCAAATCAGTCTTGACCCTGTGCCTCATGATAACAGTCCAGCCCGAACTGGCAAGCTATGTCTTTCCTGAACCGGAATCAAGCATCCTAGGACCAGTTTCTGGCTATCAGTCGTCTTTATCCATGATAGTTTGACTCCAGTGGCTTAGTGACTACGGGACCCACGTCTGGGCATACCCTTCCAACATAGGGTAACCAGCAAAACACACAAGATGGGCGGAATTTTGCACAATGGCAAAACATTTACCCCCAGTCACAGATCTGGGTTTTATACATCGTTACTTTGCTCACCAAGCCAGCCCAGTTCAGACATGGCCATATGCAAATCAGTCTTGACCCTGTGCCTCATGGCACAGGGTCCAGCCAGATCTGTGACTGGGGGTGAATGTTTTGACATTGTGCAACATTCCGTCCATCATCTTGTTTCTTTAGTTTTAAAATCTGACTTGATGGGGAAATCAGATTTTTGAAAACGTAAGCGGAGTAGTAAAAGTGTAAAAATGTACCTTACTTAGGCTGCTTGAGCCATAAGTTGCTTAAAACCAGTTCTGCCACTCACATCTGTGGCTGAAAGAGATGATGACTGGCTCAGAGGACAATCACTTGCCTCTGGGAACGAGAAAGGCCAATCGGTGTAAACTGCTGACAATTAACAGGAATATTTTCTACCAAGGAGTGCACAGGTGCTGTTTGCAGAACAAAAGGCAGCTTTAGAACTACCTCACGACTAGGAGATGTCAGGAAGATTTTCTTCTATTACTTCCTAGAACCATCCTTGACTGGATAGTCCCCAGTCACAGTAGGAGGTAAACCTCCTCTCCTC
The DNA here is from genome assembly GCF_964263255.1 of Lissotriton vulgaris. Lineage (NCBI taxonomy): Eukaryota > Metazoa > Chordata > Amphibia > Caudata > Salamandridae > Lissotriton > Lissotriton vulgaris. The sequence goes on from NC_141685.1 coordinate 370,502,204, forward strand.
AAGCTGCAATCTTCATGTTTGGCTTGTACATGACTTACAATATCCAGTGATTGGGGGTACAATTCCTCCAATCACTGTCAACTGAACAGGATAAATCTGGCACCTACACCATCACCTCCTCAGAACATGCCTGGGCATGGGAAGACTCAATCCGAGGAACATGGCCCTGCTGGAATAAGAATCCTGCCTTCCGGCTCCTGTTAGACGAGGACTCACACAAGGACTCAAATATCACTGAACTATGCTGTCACCCAGGGAAAGGAACTGCTTCAAATGTCAAGGGGTTGTTCTTCTGTTTACTTGCTTCAGGGACACAAGAAGCAAAAGGACTCTTGATTCCAAGATGGTCCAGCTGACTAAAGAGGACTAGACACTGCAGAAGATCTGGCTTTTGAGGGACACGGTGCACCAAAACTTGCCCTGAGCAGTTAAGGGTTTTCCTGACTGACCAGAAGAAGCTTCCTCAGCAGTTGGAGACGAAGTCTGAAGGTAACATTTTTACTGGGAAAGCCAGCTTTGTTTATCCAACCTCCACTCCATTAGAATCAGCGCAAAATTGTCACTGTGAACTGTTGTTTTTTCATAGTTCTTTTTCTAGGCACTTTGTCTTAAAAACTTAATAAATTTATAGAAACAGCTACCCTTAACCTATACCAATGCTCGTCTACTTGCTCAATACATTTTTCTATTATTTTACTAAATTGGTTTTAGAATTCTGTTGTGTTCTTTACTTTAAAATTGTTATTACTGCTTGAGCTTAGCATGCAGTTGTCTGATGATGGCTAGTGTTTGACCCTTAACAACCAGGGGCTGACAAGAGATTCTCTCAGAACTGTGTTTTGACCTTACCAGAGTGGATTCATTTAGTTGGTAGGGGTACCCTTTCCTAAATATATAACCCCCATTCTGACACCACACATATATAGGTATGTCAGTCAATGGGCACCCCTACCAAACTAAGTAAATATATAAGCAGTTTGGTGCAGTCCTACAGCGATTCAACGCGGAACCCCATCAGAGAGGACAAGCCAGGCACCATTAAGTAGCCTCGCCATATTTTTTTACAGCTTAAGAAACCAACGGATGGCATTATATCACTACACAGAGACTTTGGCAAGAACAAGTGACTGCCATTTAGAGATTTTTACAATTACGGATCCACGTACGAAGCCTGTACAGATAGGATAGCGTTTGTCACACAAGGTCCCAAACAATACGAGGTATCCTATCACATTTTACCCATACAGGGCATAAGGCTCAATCTCCATTCATACGTATAACCATCACTCTACGGAAACGACTAAAGGTAAAAAGAAATTAGGAATCACCTGAGTCCTACTGCAGCTATACTAGTGGCAAGGGGTGAAAAATCTATTTGACCCCGCTTACATGACAGAAAAGTATTAAGTCTTGACAGATGGTGTAATTTGCTGTATCCATCGAAACGCGTCGACACATTTTCCATGTACAATTCAGGATTCCAGCACTTTTGTTGAAAATACAGATTAAATCGATGTACACAACTGAGTGAGCTTATAGGATATTGAATGTACAAACTGTATTGAACAAATATCATGTCTTACATGTTTCTGTCTGTTTTTGTGATTATGCGGGTCATAATCTAATATGTATTAGCCTTATATTAACTGCATCTTTTGTGTATTTCTTTAGTAGTTTTTATTTTATGTATATTCTACTGTGTTTTTAACACTTAGCAAAAACCTTGTTTTATTGAATAAAAGTACCAGTTTAATAGTTGGTCACGAATTAATTGCCTTATTTGTGTGGAATTGTATAATTTGATCAAGGGGATTGCGCTTTCTTAGGTGTTTGAACCTCATTTCCCTTGATTTCGTTAAGGGGTACCTCTCATTCCTTTATACGCAGTCCTACAGCCTTACAAAAAGGCTAATGACTTCTTAAAGTGACATACCTGCTCTAGTCCCATCAACCCTTTCTGCAATGGAAACATTCAGAAAGTGACACCCCAGGCTACTAAAAGGCGATGCGCTGCCATGCTAATGGCATATTATGCCTACTGAATGCCCAATTAACAATAACCTAATGGAAATACCAGCACATTTCCAGGAAGAAAAGGTACATACTCAAAACGTGGCAGCTAAAAATAGTGCTTTCAAGCCAGCGCTTCAAGGACTGTTTATTTTGCAGGAACCAGATGTGAACGTGGCTTTTGTTTGCATTCTCCATGTGGTATATTTGATTTAATATGCGCAAGAAACACAGTTAATAAGCACAGCTCTACAGGATGTCTGTTAGCCTGCACAATTCAAGGCAATTGCTACATGTCTCTGATCAGTTGTACTATGTCGAAGAATTTTGTAAAACGTGTGAGAAACCTCCCAGTTGTGCATTGTTTGCCCAGTCAAGACACATCGCCGGAGCTTGAATCTTTCAAATCATGTCAATCAAATTATTTGTATGCAACTCTGTGCTCACAGCCTGTATTATGTGGCACCTGCTGAACTAAAAGTGCATAGTGATGCCGTCTACATTTCCTTCAATGGTGTGCCTCAAGAGGTCCATCATATATAGAAACCCCCATCAAAAGAAAGAAAAATGATTTATCCCAGGTAACCAAAAGTAAAGGTTACCCAAATAAAGTTATTTGAAACCATTGCACTATTAAACCTTTAGCATTGTAGTCAGAGATACTGAAATTATGCAGCATTGGAGGGCCAAATTATGCAGCAGGATTGTGTAAATTATGCGGAAAGAAAAGGCAAATTGTGCAGCATAATGGGACGCATTAGCTGATAGATAGTACTAATTCATTATGTTGTCAGTTTTACACTTGTTGACACATTCTGGCCATTCTTTGCACCTCATTAGTAGCAGTTTAACACCAAAATACAGACAAAGCAACAGTCACCATTCAATTTTTGCAAAGGGCCTCCCACTACGCAGCAACATGCGTTGCTGAGTATTTAGTAACTTTTGAACATTTGGGCTAGAAACAAAATGTGTTTTGCTAAAATCTGCCGATTATGAAGCAGATGATGGATTATGTGGCAAATCTACAATTTTGCACAAAAAAAAAAACTCGCCGCACAATCACCTACATCCAGTGGCCTCGATTATAGTGCAACGGTCTAGCTTCATGCTATCACCATTCTGCAGCATGACGTGGAGGGAAAACACTGCTTACTGTCTCCCAGTTCCATATTATCAGCATTTTTCAAAAGAAAACAATTGCTAATACAAAACTCATTCAATATGAACTAATATCACACTAAGTGCCTTCCTATGCTTCACCCCTATTATGTTATTGCCCCTCCCCACACTCAATTTAAAAAAATATACTACCCTCCGAACATTTGTGCACACACGAAGTTTTACAATCATATTCCTATGGAAGAGACGTCACCAATATTAAATAAAATATTCGAAATAATTCCAAGACTGGCTGGACAGCAGCAGGCCCTACGCTCAAAGGGTTTCAACTTACCCGTCGTCCGACGCCGACCGATGTCGCGGAGATTTCAAACAGTCCCTAACAACTCGCATCATTTTTGCGGCTCATTTCGCCCATACCTCACTAAGGTCCTGTACTAACAAGCTTGCCCATATAGAGAATGAATGGTAAAACCCTTTCATGCAGCCAGCCCTTGGCCGCTAGAACAGCACTGGCGATTCCAGAGAAGACAAACAGCTGCACGAGTGGCAGGCGCCACGGTCTCGCGCATTCCCAGGTGCAATTATCAACGTGGAAAGCAAAAAAAAAAAAAAAAAAAAAAACTCAAGTTCATAGAAGGAAACCACTTCAAAAAATAGCGGTTTGAAAAAAATACATAGGATTCCTAGAGAGGAAGGATTTCGGATCCGTCTTGGATTTATCCGTTACATGAAATGTCTCCTTCGCTGCAGAGTAACAACATGAGTCGCATGAAATAAAAATAACAGCAATCAGGCCACAACCAGCTGAGAGTACACCATTCCGTGTTCCCGACGAAGCAGAAAGGTGCAGAAATGCGGGGGTGTCCGTCGTCCAGGTGTGTGCAGCGCGCTGAGGCGAGGCGCGTGCTTTGCTTGAAAGCCTCGGCGCGCGCTCTGCCCGGCCCTCGGGACCGGAGGCGGCACTTAGCGCGAGCTCAGAGCCCTGGTGACTGCACACAGCTGGGAAGAAGTGAAACGAGTCCGAGGTCAGATGAAGGAGGCACCAGGCAGAAGAAAAGGAAAATCTATGCGGCGCTCTCAGACGTCGAGTAAACATCAACCAGTGCACCTCCTGCCAAGGTGTAGTGATTTCAGCTAGAGAATAAAACAAGCAATGGCAAAGTCAATAGGTCTTGCTTACAAGAGTGGAGCTTATTGGATTGACCATGGTTTACTCAGGGGCACAGCAACGCGGCTGCTGGGCAGAATGGATTAAAGTAAAAGAAAAACAAGGATTGGCATAGCCAATAGGTCTCGCTTTTGGGACCTTATAAGTATTTAGTTATGCAGCACAATATCCTTGGTGCAACAACATCAACTGTTGCATGGCTAAACACTTATAAGGTCCCAAAGGCAAGACCTATTGGCTATGCCAATGCTGGTTTTCCTATGTTTTTAGCACGCCATGGTAGTAGGGTGACCAACTGGCATTGGTGCACATTCAGGACGGTGAGTGTAAACATTCAGGACAAAGGGTCAAAATTCAGGACACAAATTCAGGACAGGAGGTCAAAATTCAGGACAAAACTTCAGGACAATAGGTACATTTTACAGACACATCAGATGTCGCGCAATAGTATATAAGTAAGCCCAGCCATTTCCAAACATATTCAACCATTTGCAAACCTATCCATCATGTATCCTTCCATCTATCATTTCACACATCCATCCCTTCATCCATCCCCTCATCCATCCTTTCACTCTCCATTATCCATCCATCCATCCATCCACCCTTTCACCCTATCCATCTGTACACTTATCCATCCACTCTTCATCCCATCCATCCATTCAGCCATTTACCCTTTCACCAATCCAGCCATCCTTTCACTTACTAATCCTTCCACCCATCCACTCTTTTAGTCATCCATCCATCCTCCCTTTCACTCTCCATCGACCCTTTCACTTAGCCATCCTTCCTTCCATCCATCCATCCATCCACCCATCCATCCATCCATCCACTCATCCACTCATAAATCTATCCCTTGACCCTATCACTCATCCATCTATCATTTCACTCCTTCACATATCTATTAATCCTTTTGTCCATCTAACCTCCCTTTCACTCCCTCATCCATTCTTACATCCACCCTTTCACTCATACGTCCATTCATTCACCCTTGCACTTATCAATCCATCAATCCATCCATCATTTCACTCATCCACCCATCATTCACCCAACTATCCACCCACCCACCAACTCATCCATCCTTTCACCCACCCACCATCCAATCCACTGATCCATCCTTTCACCCACCCACCATCACCCACCCACTCATCCATCCATCCATCCATCCATCCATCCTTTCACCCACCCACCCACTCATCATCCATCCATCCATCCATCCATCCTTTCATCATCCATCCATCCATCTTTCCCCTCATCATCCATCCATCCATCTTTCCCCTCATCATCCATCCATCCATACTTTTCCCTCATCATCCATCCATCCATACTTTTCCCTCATCATCCATCCATCCTTTTCCCTCATCATCCATCCATCCTTCTACCCACCCACTCATCCATCCATCCATCCTTCCCCTCATCGTCCATCCATCCTTCCCCTCATCATCCATCCATCCATCCTTTTACCCACCCCTCATCATCCATCCAACCATCCTTCCCATCCTTCCCATCCATCCATCCATCCATCCATCCATCCATCCATCCATCCATCCATCCATCCATCCATCCATCCATCCTTCCATCCTTCCCCTCATCATCCATCCATCCACCCAACCCCTCATCCATCCATTCCCGCATCATCCATCCATCCATCCATCCATCCATCCATCCATCCATCCATCCATCCTTTCACCCACCCCTTCATCATCCATCCATCCACCCTTCATCATCCATCCACCCTTCCACCCTTCCACTCATCATCCATCCATCCACCCTTCCCCTCATCATCCATCCTTCCCATCATCCATCCATCCATCCATCCTTCCCCTCAATCCATTCCCTCATCCATCCATCCATCCCCTCATCCATCCATCCATCCATCCTTCCCCTCATCCATCCCCTCATCCATCCTTCCCCTCGTCCATCCATCCTTCCCCTCGTCCATCCATCCTTCCCCCTCATCCATCCATCCTTTCCCTCATCCATCCATCCTTTCCCTCATCCATCCATCCTTCCCCTCATCCATCCATCCTTCCCCTCATCCATCCATCCTTCCCCTCATCCATCCATCCTTCCCCTCATCCATCCATCCTTCCTTCCCCTCATCCATCCATCCCCTCATCCTTCCTTCCTTCCCCTCATCCATCCATCCTTCCTTCCCCTCATCCATCCATCCTTCCTTCCCCTCATCCATCCATCCTTCCTTCCCCTCACTCATCAATCCATCCATCTCTCCCATTATCCATTTATTCAAGCTTTCATTCATCCAGTCACCCTTTCACTAATTCATCCAGCCATTCACCCATCCCCTCATCCATCCATCCTTTCCCTCATCCATCCAATCTTCCCCTCATCCATCCATCCATCCCCTCATCCATCCATCCCCTCATCCATCCATCCCCTCATCCATCCATCCATCCTTCCCCCTCATCCATCCTTGCTTTCATCCATCATCCGTCCTTCCCCTCACCCATCCATCCATCCATCCCATCCATGTATCCTTCCCCTCATCCATCCATCCTTCCCCCTCACTCATCAATCCCTCCATCCATCCTCTCCTATTATCCACTATTATCCATTAATTCAATCTTTCATTCATCCATTCACATTTTCAGTAATTCATCCAGCCATTCACCCATCCCTTCACTTATTTACTCGCCCACCTTTCCATAGTAATTTTGAGCTGAGCCCTTTTGAGAAGAGGCCCATCAAGAACTTCACCCTCGCTGCAGGGGCCGTTCCAGGACTGGGACAGAAGCCACCCAGGGCGGAGACAGGATCCACCATAGGGGGGGACAAGAGCCACCACAGGTGGGGGTGGACTGGAGCCACAACATGGGGGGACAGGAGCCATCACAGGTGGGGGTGGACTGGAGCCACAACATGGGGGGACAAGAGCCATCACAGGCGGGGGTGGACTGGAGCCACAACATGGGGGGCGAGGGGGGGCAGGAGCCATCACTGAGGGGAGGGCAGGAGCCATCACAGGAGAGGGAACAGGATCCACCAGGGTGGGCATGCAGTATTCTAGTATCATCTTGGGCTCCTCTCCTGCACAAGACAACGATAAGACAGGCTCTCTGTCCAAAATGCCACCCCCCACTGTGATGTACAGTACTTACAGGAGATGCTCTAAGAGAACTGATTGAACTGATTGTCCTCCATACTTTGTTAATCAGTGTGGGTGCGATTGTGCCATTTCTTTATTTTCTTACATTATAAACTGCATGTTTGAAGAACCGAGGTTTGCTTACAATTTGGTGACAGTAATTAAGCTCGGTGAAGAGAAGCAGGTGCTGCCTCGGTGTAGTCAGGGGTGTAATCTGGCCGAGTCTCGGATGTTTGGGGCCCGGGGTAGAAATGGAATGTGTGAGCCCCCCTCTAAATAGCAGAGACATGACGCATTCAGGGCTGTTTGCATGTGAATGGATGCCCCCTGCTCCTGAACCTGCAGCCCCTCCTCTTAGACACCTTCGAACACCGCTTAACAGCTCATCAAGAGCTGAAGGTGTGAGGGCTGTGCCTCTCCAATGCTATCGGAGCTTTGGAACAGCCTCGGAGTCCAGAAGGGGGGTGGGTGGAAGCTGTGCCGGCTTTAGGGTGGGGTGACCGGTGCCCGGTTAAAATGACGGACAAATGGCGTCCGTTAAAGAATCCTTCACGGACAACGGACAGACGGCCGAAATGACGGACTGTCCGTGAAATTTACGGACGGTTGGTCACCCTACATGGTAGTAGTGCATTTGTTTTCTTGCTCTTTCCGCTGCATACGGTTTCCTCCTTCACAGTATATTTTGCTCTCCTTCCCCCAGTATTGCTCCTATAACCTGCTGTCTTTTTAGGTCTCGCCTATCGATGCGCATGCGCATCGAGCTTGCGAGACTATGGGGGCTTAAACACTCTTTAACCAACTTGCAAGGAATCGTGGTGATTCCTTGCAGTGCCTGTGAAATTTAAGCTCAATGCGCATGCGCATTGAGCTTAAAAGCGCGTGCACATGCCCCCAGCCGCCTGCCTTGCCCACTCTCTCTCTCACAGCCTCCCCCAGCTCCGCCCCCTCACTTCTTGGTTGCACGGCCGCTAGACCGTGCCTCCCCTACTCTCCTCCCCCCTCCTCCTCCTACTCTCCTCCCCACTCTCTCTCCTTTGACTTCACGGGAACTGGGTAATTCCCTTGTGCAGCACCTCCTCCTTTCTTTCCCCCGCACCCTACACATGGGTGAAAGGTCGTGCCGCGCTTCTGCTTCCGGTATGCTTTACTCCAACCGGATCCAGCTTCCTTCTTCCTCCTTCTTCTCAAAACTCATCGCGGCTAAGGTGGAACTCTAGCCTTGCCGCCACCGCTTGAGTCTCCTCGTTCCCCGCCAGCGCCGCCATGGGAGTCCCGGCCTTCTTCCGCTGGATCAGTCGCAAATACGCAACACTCGTTACGCACGCTGTGGAGGAGAAGGTGGGTCTGACCGCCTAGGGGAAGCCGCACGCTTTTGTTTTGCAAAAAAGGGAAAGCGTGTGCTCATTGTCGACTGGTATTAATATTTCTTCAGTTGTAGGAGTTTTTCATCGTATTCTCTGAGGCTTGCTTATCTGTGCCTTTCTCCGAATTTTCAATGGTAGACTGCTATCGCTTGAGTTTGCACAGCTTCATGCCTGTGCTTAGTGCTCTGAGCCTGGTTATGTTTTGAACGCTAACGGGTCGGTTGGTGGACGACCTGGGGGTTTAAAATAAACAGTTTAAGAGATTCCTATCTTCCTAGATTTATTTCTTCAGAGTGCATGTAGGAGATCACAAAACGTGCACCACGAGGGACATTGGTCAGTTCTTGAACTTTGCGTTGTTAGTTGTGTCGCACACTCCTGGTCTCGGGATGTTTTTTTGGCACAGCAGTGTTAGTGTAAATGACAAAGACGGCTTTGCCATTTGATTACTGCTATCGGTGAATCGACATTTGGTTAAAATAAAGGGCACGCCAAGTGTATATTTTTACGCATTTAACTGCAAAAGGGTTCAAACCCATTTGGCCATGACCATGCCGACCTAAATCGATATACCCACCGCATTTATGGAATTTGATCCGGCAGCTGTGCAGCCACACGTGTGCCATGCAGTCACATGCCTGCGTATGAAACAGTTGTATGTGCAAGGCAAGATTCGGGCTACGTTTCATCCCAGAGCTTGAAATAGGCTGTAGAGTCGATCATGATGTAGATGGCTCATACTACTGTTAAGCTTGTCTGCCGCAGTGTCTCTGTGCTTTCCGTACAGGCTAGTTTCTGCCTCTTGCAGTGCTTACCAACCAGAAGGCTGTGCTGAGCAGCCCCTTGTAGGGACGGGACAGAGATACCAATGCAGGTTCACAGAAGACGGTTTACCTATGTAATCTCACAGATGAGCTAAAAACGACCGAATGTGACAGCGGCGGGCTGACTACCGAGGCCTGACCCCAGACCTCAGTTGTCGATTGCTAACCCCATAGAGTGGCCCTGCAGTCCTATAGTCCAGTTGCGTGATGTACGTTGTGGGATGTCATTCAGGTTCATCGGCCATTGTCTGGGACAGTTCCGCGGGATGCAGACTAGTTATAGCTCAGCGTGTTGTACTCGTTTTGTTGTCATCACCAATATGCAACGTTATGTCACTGTATGCAAGAATACGTACATATGTATGTGGCCCCTCGGCCTGTAAGATGGCTAGAAATGCAATAACATTTGTTTTGAAAAAGAAACGACAGAATGGAATGCTATCTAGAGGAGTTCACAATGGTTGCAGTTCCCTGAGGTTAATTAAGAGTCAAGAGATATTTAGGACAGACTCCTCCTACATTAACCCCTAGTTCCCCAGCCTGCCGAGAGCAGCTCTTCACGCTCAGCCCTCTACCTACTCTCTCTCCCCTCACGACGCTCTTCCCGCTCCGCCCCCCTCCCCACTCTCTCTCCCAGCACACCTCCCCCTCGCTCCGCCCCTTGTTTAAACTTGAAAATACCTCCCGCCTCTCCTCCCCCTTCCTTGCCTCCCCCCGGCTTCTTCCCACCCTCCTTCCTTTGCCCCGAGGACATCACGAGAGCCGCTAACCCTCCTCCAGGAGCCAGCTGATGAGGGAGGAGACGCACAACTGCGGACCTCTCCTGCTGGCACACGAACAACGTCACCTTCTTCACTCTTCAGCACACCAGCCATATTTTTGGGGGACTAGCCAGAGTTGTTAAAGTTGAGCTATATGTACTGTGAAGCCAATGCAGACAGCGGCAAAGTGGCTTTGAACGAAACTCAAAACAAGTAACTCTCACTAGGGTCCGCAAGGCTTTAATGTCGAGAAAGAGTGCACGCTCTAAGAGCTGAAAAAATGGGACAACGTTTGCGTTCACTCAAATTCTGTGATGCTTCTATCCACAGCTCGAAAAGTTATTTATAAAGAAAGAGGCATCTCTCACTTTCCTCTCGTTCCCGCCAGCTGTCACCTCCACATTCCATATCCTCCGTACTTTTAATTTTGAATCATTATGTTGTCCTCCTTCTCCGTAACTCATTCTTTCTCCACCACTTCCACATCCACCACTTCCACATCCACCACTTCCACATCCACCACCTCCACATCCACCACCTCCACATCCACCACCTCCACATCCACCACAACATCCACATCCACCACAACATCCACATCCACCACAACATCCACATCCACCACAACATCCACATCCACCACCACCACCACATCCACCACCACATCCACCACCACCACATCCACCACCACCACATCCACCACCACCACATCCACATCCACCACCACCACATCCACCACCACCACATCCACCACCACCACATCCACCACCACTACATCCACCACCACCACATCCACCACCACATCCACCACCACCACCACATCCACCACCACCACCACATCCACCACCATCTACACATCCACCACCATCACCACCACATCCACAATCACCACCACATCCACCACCACCACATCCCCCAGATCCACCATCACCACATCTATATGTGTGGCTGTGTGTGTGTGTAGGTGCAAATGCAATGTTCTTGGATTTTCGTCACAATAAAATACACTGGACATAATCTTCACAAAAGTTATTTACAAACGTTTACGCTATTGCCATTATAAATTACAGTAACTTTTATTTAAGTATTAATTATTTACAAAATTAAAAGCCATTGTTATTTGTAATATCAATACATCTAAGTCACGTAAATACAACACACATTGCATTACAAATGCTATAGGTGTCACATTTGCGAAAGTTAAAACTATTGACATTGTAACTGACAAAGCTATTAATTTTGCTATTTTTAAAACCAACACAAATAAAAAAAAGTGTCATTTACAATACCAATCGCTCAAACTTTCCTAATGCGAGACCTATTGCATTTCCAATGCTTGTTTACTACAGACTCTCTCAGCCGAACTCCCCCTCCCCCTTGCTGCTCCATGTCAATCATGGTGTATTTTTATGGAGACATTTTGCTGGCAGCTAGCACGTTCCCCAAAGCGAAAACAGATGACAAGGGGCCATGGTTCTTGGTTAAGCATTTCAAGTAAATAACTACAGCTTAAACAGTGAATTAAAGAAAATGTACATCTTAAGTGGACAGGTTCAAAATCCCCTCTGACAGTTTGGAAATGCTATTATCTGGAGTGTGATTCTACTGCGAAGGTTAATAATTAAGTAGAACAGAATTTTATGGTAAAGATCAGACGCCACTGCATCACATACCTTAAGAGTACGACAAGTATTTTAGTCAGCAGTTAAAGTGATCACAGCAGATAAAAGAGTGGAGTCAGTACTAATGTTGAGAAGAGAGCGGAAACCTCCCGATTAGAGTAACACCCTCCATGAATTCTAGTCAAAAATTGGAAAAGATTCCATAGGGACAAGTGGACGAGTCTAACACTCACTGAACACATTTGAGCAGCAACTATTAACAGATGTAGCGAGTATTAGAAAAAACTCTGAAGCCTCGGCGACTGAAACTGGTTCATTAACATAGGACTGGTATCAGGCATCTAATTAATGAAAACGGGTGGAGTGTGCACTGAAATTAGGAGACACGCGAGTCGTAGTCGGTAAACCCAGGTAATAGATTTCAATACTGACAGTCACCGGTAGGAGTGAACATCCTAATAATGAAAGTATATGAGCATGGCCGAACAGTCAACTATCCAAGAAGCAGTGTTTCAAAGCACTGTCATGATAGTAGCAGTGGTGTGAAAAAAATGCTTAATACGCTGTGACACTGGAAAGGAAAGGGTTGGAAGTATTCTCTTTATTTTGTGCAGGGTCAAGTGATTGATGCTAAAACCATCAATCCCATGCACCTTCTCCCTCTTGTTGTTTACTTGACAAGAGTAAGGGTGGAAATTCCGTTTGCTCAGCTTGGGCCTTAAGATGGATTTACATGAACAAATCCAGACGCTAGAGCGAGCAAACACCATTTTACTTCTCCACTATAGCTATGCAATAAAGAAATCGGGTTAAAACGAAATCCCCATCACTAGGAATGGAAGCTGTAGCGGCAGAGAGGGGAACACACTTGGCAGAGGGTTGATCAGTCATAGCTATAGATCTGTCAAAAACTGACTCCAGGACAGGGGCCACCTTTATGCAACTAACACATACAGCACATGGAGACGACACGTCACCTCGTAGAGTCATATCAGTCCCAAAAAAGTACATACACGCACACTAGTAGGATCAAATGAGTACCGCTTGAGATATTTAGAAAAGGAACAATGAAAACGAGGTGTAAACTTTCCACTGCGATCAAAGGTATTTGTCCACAACAGCACTGTTGCCGAAGCAGCTCCACTTAGTACTTTGGCTGCAGCAGTCAGCCCTCCGCAAGATTTGCAGATTAGTTCACTATAAATCTATTGCAAGCGCTGCGCTTCCAGCACAAAAGGGGGATGGACTGAGCAGGTGGCAGTTTTAAATTTGCAATACAGACTCTGCGAGAGTAAACCTCAAAAGTGCCTCTTCAGCAAACTAGCCATTACTTGAACCTTAGGCATAGGGCATATGGGCCCCGCAGGAAACAGCAGTGAGAGGTGAAGCTAGAGTGCAAAAGAAAAATAAAATGTTTGAGAACAGTTGCATTGCCTGTATCACATGGAATAGAGCACCAGGCTTCAAAGAACAAGCATTGGCATAGGCAATAGGTCTTGCTTTTATACGACTCGCCCTTTTTCTCCTAAGGAGTTTATTGATAACTTTGGACATTTCTGGTTATTATTTACGGATAGGGATTTCAGCAACATGTTTTGTCACTTACTTGTATGTTATTTATTTATATATCACAGGGTCTGCTTCACCGGTATCTTTATGATTATTTTACTTTCTTGCACTCTTTTCCCCCTTTTTAGGTCGAAGACCGCCGCACTGCGTAGCAGTGGGCGGAGTCCGAGATTTAATGTTTCTTACAGGGGGCTTGGAACCCGCCCCTCTTCTCCATTGGCTGGCTTCCTAAACGGAGGCCAGCCATTAGAGGAGAGGGGCATCACTCCCTTTAAGCCCCGTCTTTTTCGGATTCGGGGGCGTGTTTTTTAGGTTCTTTCTGTGACGTCATCCGTCACTCAAACCTAAAAAACACGCCCGAATCGTAAAATGACCGTGTGTTTCTCCGAGGCGTTTCTGCCTCGCCTCGGAAAAACGTGGTCGTATTCATGGTGTGGTTGTGTTAGGTTTGTTTCTGCTCTCCCAGTTCATTTGGTGTGTTGTTAGTTGTAGTTAATTAGCGCTTGTTCACAAATATGCCATCCTGAAAAGACCCTTTTGTGGAGGTGCATAGCCCCCCAAGCCCCCACCACTCTTGTGTTTAACCAAGACACAAATTGCGCCGCCTGTTTTTAGACTTTTTAGAAAAGTTAAGGCGCCTCGAACAGCAACAATCCAGCCGCAAGTGAAGGGATCAATCGCTCGGTAATGATTGGCCAGCCTCAATGAAAGTCCGCCAGTGAGACAGCTCAGCGGGTTTGGCACATGCTGCAGAGTTCTGCGCCCCCCCCTGCATGCTATCAGCCCCAGCCCGGGTGCGATGAGTGT